>NC_135580.1:98051357-99513331 GCF_965152235.1 Eretmochelys imbricata
GTCAAAAGAACAGACCTGGCCATTCTGAGGTTCCCCAATCTAAGTATACTTTGAATGTCACCAACATTCATACATTTTAAGGCCAGAAGGGACTATTATAAACTAGTCTGCCCTCTTATACAACGTAGGCCATATAATTTCACCCAGTAATTCCTGTATCAAGCTCATAACTTCTGGCTAAACTAGAGCACGTCTTTTAGAAAGACAGCAAGCAGTTTTCTTCTGTCTCAGCATGCTCAGCAGAAACGATAAAGCTGGAAGAAAAATATCATTTTTCATTAGGAAATTAACGCTCATTTTCACTGGTTTAGTTTTCATCCAAGTTTCCTATGAATTTTGTTTTGTTTCTTTTCCAAATGAAAAAGTTAAACCACAAATTTAACTGAAGAAAGATTGTTTGATTTTCCATTAGAAATTTTTCTGCACCAAAATTTGTTTTTCATTAAAAGCTATTTTTCATCAAAACTGCTTTAACAAAAAGATTTTGACCAGCTCTAATGATAGCCCACTTATTTACACCAACAGAGGACAAACTAAAATCTTCTCACTGAAATTAATTAAAACAAACACTTGTAAAAATGATGACATAACCCTTCTCCCCCTTTTACAAACTCATTTAGGTAGCCAATGGTTTCTTGCACTGGTACTTTCATCTGTAACCCAGGCAGGGTTCTGAACTGCAGTTCAGTGTACCTTTGTGACCTGGGATGGCTCTGAGATTAGGATAAGACGGTGATCCTGAAGGAGAGGGTGGTCCTTTCCCACCAACATGATTAGTTATAACAGGCGGTGACTGTGGTCTTCTCAACAGTGGCGACATACTGCGTCTTCTCTTTAGCGATGCTGGAGTGTTGGGGTCTCCTGGACGCTTAATTTTGTTCTGAGGCCCAGCGACAAATTCATCTGCTTCATCAATCATCATACCCTGAAAAGAGACCAGAAAGTTCTATTTGAAATAGAGATTTTCCACTGATATAACTAGAGTAAGCCTCCTCAACTCAGCTGGCTTTTAGCTGTCTGAAAACACAATGCCAACATGTCTAATATAAGGTGCAGTGTTTCAAATGCACACCAGCTTAGAACGGAAAGCACTTACAAATGCAAATAAAGCAGGAATGTTGCTCCTCCCTACCTTCTTATCCTGTTTGAAAGGATTGCCAAATGTATGAAGCCTTTTCGGTTGGTCTGGATCAATCTCCCGAAGGGGAGAAGGCATCATCTTCAGGTATTCCTGGTAATTTCCCATTTGAGCAACAGGAACGCTGTGAAGGCAGTCTACAGTGGAACAGCATAGCATTACTTAGTCTATTTTAAAACCAAGATGATGTAAAGAACATACACATTTTAAATTCCTAGTGTTAACTCTTATGTATTCTTATGGGGCACTACGGGGCTGATGATTGATATGGAGCACTAGGAATGATATGGCTGTCAAAGAGCTACATTTATTACTTGATTTGGACAGAAGGGATGAAGAGAAATAATTCAAATAACTTTTATCCCAACCTCATCCTTTCCAGCCCCCACTGTGACGTGCCCTGAGCACCAGCTTTAAGGAGGGCTGCGGTAGGCAAATAGGAAATAGCATGCCCATCCCAGCCTCAGGCACTGACACACAAAAAAAAAACCAAAACAACACACTTCTTTGCCACAGAGCTCTCCCTGAAGCCTGTGTTTAAAATTTAAAGCAAGCACTGAATTCTCCTCCAGGTTAAAAGCCGAAGTATCCCTTTTGAATCCACTCCCCAGCAAGAAGACAGGTGTTCTGAACAGCATCCGAGTGACCCACACACCATGCACAGACAGACACGTCTGGAGCACAACGACTCACTTCAGCATAACCCCAGTGCAGTTGTTCACTGTTAGCAAGAGAAAGGTAACTATTTACCTTCATCCTGTCCAAGGATAAGCTTGTGTGTTTTCAGCAGGTTGGTTCTCATTCTAGTTAGCTGATCTAAAAGACTGCGACGAGGAATATCATAAGCATTTCTGAATGCCTGTGGCTTCAAATCCTAGTTTTAAACAAAGCATACACATTTCAATTAAGCCAACCATTTTCATCTACAGAGAGAACATACAGTGGAGGATTTTAACTATGTATAAAAATTATGAAGTATGACTTCTTCATAGATGGATAGAATGTACTCTCATACGCTGCTCGCTTTAGCGATCTCTACAGGACACATTTCAGCTCTCTCACTAGCGTTCTCAGCTCCACTGAACTAACCACCATGAAAACTCCGGAACCACCAGATGTATCTTTCTGCAAAGACTGTCACTTTAAGATGATTAGTCTTTGTTCATTTATACTTTCAAAACAGACCCACAAAGCATCTGCAGAAAAACATTATCTATTTTTCTATCCACATGTATGCCTAAACTGTGATATCAGTAACTTCTTAATTCCTTTTACTATAAACAGAAGTTTAAGAGCAATTACTTTATGTGAGAGACAAGCACAAGGAGACAATTGACATGCACACCCACAGTATAATGTTTACCTTGTTTAAGAGTCCTATATGGAAGCCAGCAAATTCTTTAACATTCATTTCAGCCAGTCTCAATGGAGAGTCACCAGTGATCCCTTGTAGCAGCTGCTTAAAATCCCTGCTATGAACCAGGGAGAGGCCACTGGAGTGATTTTTCACTTTAATTCCAGTCTCTTGTGGCACTTTCTTACCCACCGAACCTATTATCCTCTCCGACTCAATTTTTGTCTAAAACGGAATTACATGGTGTTAGAGAAAATCAATAAGTATAAGTATAAAATTCTCAGTTACTTTAAGAGGTCAACAGAGTTATAGTTTGACTCCCAACTGCTCGAGGAATTGAGAATTACATGTCCAGAGAGAGTCAGTTTCTAGGCAACCATGCCCCACTATGCCAACACAGAAAATTTCTGCTTTTAGCTAGTGCTACGGGAGTAGCGGGGTTACACAACACTACTAGTTTTGCTGAAAGTCCAGCAGCAACAAAAAGGAAGGAATTAACTGAGGCATTTTTCTTTAAGGGAAAAATCTGAGTTGAAGTTAGAACACATTGTGATACTAGTATTTAAGATAGCAGAATTATCCCGCCTCAAAAACTATATGGTTTCAGACTTTTGGGGTTGCTTGACAACTTATTTTAAGTAAAGTTCACTATACAGGGACAAGAAGACTGAAAAAAATCATAATTCCATCATAATTCATTAAGAGTTCTTCCCTAATTTTAAAGGACAAAGCAAGTACACAGCATCTCAGACATTAGCTGCCTTTATTCCAATGTCAATATAATGCACATTTTTATCTGAGTCATCTGTTGTGATTTCTGTGAACATTACAATAATATCCTCAAGCCATTCTGATCCTATACACCAAGTACATAATAAGAATTTGTATAAACCCTCATAAAAAATCCACCAGATGATTGAACATTCGCTAGATGTAAATACATGTGAGAAGCCTGCTTGTAACTGTTCGTTTTTTGAGGTGGAGGGGTTTTTGTTAGATGTAAAACTGCATTACTTCCCCAACACTGACCATAGGTTTTTAAATTACCTATTGCTAAATAATCTGATACTATTAGAATAATACCAAAAGATGCTGAGTAACAGCTCACTCTATTGGACAATGGGAAGATAAAGGGCCTCTCAGAGAAGGGGACTGGGGAGCAAGACATCACAGGGAAAGTGTTTTCTCCATGCTGAACTTTCAAGAAAGAACTGAAGATACAGATTTGCTTTGCTTAGTGTTCTGTCTCTCTCTCACACTCACACACACGATGGGAATGGGGCTGAATGGGGGGGAGGAAAGGGGGAAGCCAGATGATCCTGCCTCTTGTAAAATTCTTCTTTTAATATTAACTTTCAGACAAGAGCGCTATTCCGTATGGCCAAACTTTAAACATTTTAGTAATGCACATCCAGAATAGACACTTACGGCCTCAGTCTCCAATGGAGGCACAGTTTAAAGTGGCTAAGAACAAACAACTTATTTTAGCCAGAGTGAATATCAGTAGTAGAAATACCAAGTCTAGTTGGCAACAGTCTTTAGAGCAGAAATCAAACAGGTGCTTTAAAAGGTAGCTGGAAAAAAAAACAAAAACCTCTCCTTCCCATCCCACTCTACTACATATAGAAGCCACAGTGACTGGCTCCAAAATGGTTCAGGGGTTCATCCATATAGCTATAAAGTATGATACAACACCGGAAAACCCCATAGAGATTAATTGATTTATAATCTGACCACAAAACTAAATAATAATCAATGCACTTCTAATTGCAAAGGTTTTATCAATACTACCTGTTGGCTGAGTTTTTTAAGGTAAGAGATAACACTGTAACTAAGTCCACAATCTAAATTATCTGATATCAGATTTGGAGCTCCCATCATCCTTAGGGCTTTCTTTAATGGCTATAAGGAAAACAAAATACACAACATTAAGAGAATAAATCTTAAAAAAAAAAAGTTTTAAAAAATAAAGTATAGGGAACTAGGGCACTTGGTTTAGTGCTCTAGCTTTTTGCTTTTCGAAACTAGAATTCAAGTCTATTCAAGTAACATGTGTGATGAGTTGGGTGGTCTAGCTAGCTTCCAGTGGGCTTTATGCCACATTACCAGCATACCATGCAATATGGCACCACGGGCACTTTTCACTCAAAGGCTCAGTACTAGAATAGCCGGGATGATGCAAGTCCACACAGAGGTGCATTGCCCAAGCTACGTACAAAAGCTTATGTTGTCTACACCCTCATCTGTCTGGTCGGGCCAGTTCTGTTGGTATCACTTTCTTGAGGACTAGGAATTCACACACATTAATAACTGTAAACAGTAATCTGCACACTCTTTAACTACAAAGGTAGTCTAATATTCACTTTTAACAAAGCAATTTAATCTAAAGTACATTTTCAGATTGGCACAATTTTGCAATAGAAATTTAAAATTAATCTTAAAATGTTTACTGTTGCTAGTAGCACAGAACAAGTTTGGGAATTTAAAAAAAAAAAAAAAAAAAATACTATCCTTGACACACACACAAAGCAAACACAAAAGGTTTACTAACTAAAGGTTCATAGTTAGTGCTCAAAATTTAGGAAAAATGGGACAAAGAGTCCAGTTACCAGCCACCAATACTTCTACAAATGAAATATGAAAAAATACATACCAATAAGTAGTAAGGAGGCATTGTTTTTAAATAGCTGTCAAAAGCCTGTCGCCACTTCAGATTTGGCTTAAGTTTGTGAACCTTAAACAAGTCATCTGTAACAGAGAAAACAAGATTTGATTACACAGCCCCAACACTAACTTTTTGAACAACACTGCAATAAGTCAGTTTTCCTGGGGGAGTTTTCCAGGGGGCTTCCCCACAACAATTGCCCTTAATCTTAGATTCAAAGGGTTTGCATCCCCCATACTAGCTACAGTTTTGACACCGGAAACCATGCCTGGTATTATTACAGCAACCTTACAGTGGATATGATCTCACAAGCAAACTAAACAGGACTGTTTAAATACTGCACACAACTATCAACTGGAGGAAGGGAGAAAATATATGCATCACAGCAGTTTTATCTTCCTCAGGCTCTTTATCAGAATTCCTCAATAAAAGTAAGGATTCCCCATAACAGATCAAACCAATCCACATTAACCATGGCTGTTTCTCATATTTCAAGAAGCTTTCATGCATCTGATCTATACTAAAAGTTCAATCTTGACTTGTGATAAACTGAAAGATATGGAATTGTGGCTACATATCAGAGCAGGAGCAAGCCCTACGACATATTTATTTGCTGTACTGCTGGACAGGTTATAATTTGTAATCACTATCTCCAAACATTTGCTATTGAAGGGTATGTAGAGTTCAAAATTCTTGTGTTGTTCTGGATTAGTCCATATACTGCATTATCATTTCCTGACCTTCCACTTTATCAATTTGTGATTTCATAATCTCTGCTCAGCAGGGCTGCAGAACACTGGCAGAAAGGAAGCTAGAGAGTTTGGAGGAGATGGGGAACGGACATCCAGTAGGAGGTTGGGCAGGGCTACAGGGACATGTACAGGAGAAGGTTGTAAGAAGAAAAGACATGGCAGGGAAAGCGTTTTCTCCTTGCTGAACTTTCAGGAAGATCTATCTGAAGAGGCAGATTTTACTTGCTCAGTGCTCTACATAAATGGAACAGATGTTTCAACATTTTCTATCTTCTCACACTCAAGCCCATCTTAACTACAGGTATTTTCCAATCTAAATGAATTCTGTATCAAACAAAAAAATACCCCACTACAGCTGCTTTAGTTACTCTATTTTCTGGCCTGAAGCAAATGGGGTGAGTGTTTCCGAGGCGTTAAAGCTCCCTTTTAATCTGAACACATTTAATAATTGGCAGTATTATCTAATTAGATCTGTGAGAACTTCTTATGCTTGGATATCTGTGATTTATTACAAATACAAAACAATCCTTTTTTGTTATATTGTAAAGAAGCCTGTTAATGTTTATATGTACTTAATTATTTCATAGTGATATTCTGATGTTTCAAATAAACTTAACCATACCGTTCTTTTATATGAACTCAATGTCCTGGTGGTATGCAAGTTATGAAAACAAGAGATTCTTTCAGGAGTTGCTGTCTGCAGTACAGATGTCACTATATATTTTATTGCATATGCACACACACAGCTAAATTAATGAAGAGACAAAAAAACTGAAAAAGCATTCAGTGTTGTGACATCAAAGTTGTAGTGTGAAACATCGGCCACAATAAGCCAATGATATATTTTATTACTGGTTTAGTTCCTTTCTATAAAGGAGTCTATTTTAGAATATAAAGTACATGTAGCTTAATGGTGTAACCGTTCATAAATAGTATGATTAATATTTACAATATGCATTGGCTCAGCTAGTTATGGGTACCCATACTAGCGCATGTTTGCAATCTGAGAATTTCGATGTTTGGATACCAGAGTTGCAAAATGCTGTTTCAACAAGATTGTGTGAAATGTAAACAGAGCTTTGACACAGACATTTAAGAGTGGCTGCAGAACCTTCATTCTGTTTACACTCAGGGCCTCGCAGACAGGGTTGCCAACAACAGTGCAGAGTGGACAGCCAGTGTAACAATTCCTACCCTCCAAATGAGAAAGAAAATGGCTACAAGTTTCAGGCAGGACATAAGAGTTGGTCTCTATCCCTCCCTTCCCCTTAGATTTCAAGGAAGGACAGGGCAGGGTAAATCAGTTACAAGAGAAAGTTCCAACATCTGGGTTAAATTAATTGTTTTGGCCTTTATCTTAGACCAATTTAAGGCAAGAAGAGTTCCAATATAATTAGTTTGTTCATAATTGCGATAAGGGGAGAAGTAAGCTCTGGGCTGCTAAAAATTCATGACAATTTTGCTGGTGTGAAATTATCTGAATTTCTACATGCTCATATTTCAAGCCAGTAGTTACAGCTTTTAAGCCTCTGAAATGTACTCTGCCATGGTGCTCGGTCAGGGCAGTATGCCAGCCTCTATGTAAAGAAACTTCACATCAATTTAGTTATACCATTCCTTTCATAAAAGGATACTGTCAAGCACTTAAGGGTCACAATTTAAGATTTATTATCAACAAAAAGATTTTAAGCCAACCCTATTCATCATATTTGTTTTAAAGATATGTCACATTTGTCTTCAGCTATTCTCCTGCAGACAGTGGGCCAGAACCTGCAGAATGCTGAATACCCTCTGTTTTCTGAGTCAGTGGGATCTGAGGGCACTGAATATTTTACAAGAGGGGCTTAGAACCTTAGGATGGGTTCACATGTTTGCAAGCTAATACTATAATAATTCGAGAGACCCAAGTGTAACTAGGGACTGACTGCAAACATAGATGAAACTGACCAGTCTGTTTTCTTTACCAGCTTTAGACAAGGTTTAAAAAACAAAACACCCAACCCAGCAAATGGTGAATAGCAAATTAGAAAATTTTAAAATTCTGTGTTAGTAACAGATCAGGAAGCTGGTTTACTTTTAACTCAAGAACGTGGCAAAAAAAGTCAACACAGTTTTAATTATACAGTAGGATCCCAATTATCTGGGCAGCCTGTGTGACAGCAAGTTTGTTCCGATAACAAGTTTGCATAATCTGAAGTTAATATAAAAATGTTTTAACAGATTAATTAATGTAAAAAGGAAAAACACTGCATCCATTATTAGTCTGTTACGTTCTGTTCAATTACACCTGTGAAAGCGTGACTTTGTTCCCCTCTAGCAACTAATCTATGTATAGACATTTATGCGCCTTTTACTGCCTTCGAGCTAATGGACATAGTCCTTTAGTTTATGCAGTAGAGGCTCATGATTTTACATCCAAAGATCATGGCATGCTCATCCCCACAGACAGTCCAGTCAAGGGCACTGTTATATAAGTATGGAATAATCCATCATAGAGGTGCTCCCTATTCCCATTAGTGTAAAAGCAGTATCTGACTGTGATACTATGCAAGAACAGTTCATTTAGCTTGCAGGGGGAGAAAAGGGCAAGTTTTGGATTTTCAAATATAAAATCACCTCTTGAAATTTCTCAAAAAGTCTGTGGGAGCATCATCTGAGCTGGTCCAAGTCACAGGCTCTCCACAGAAAACCTACATTTTCTAAACCACTCAGTTTCGAGTGCGTGTAAGCACAAATGTGGGGGTTGAATTGATTTCCTTCTGGCAAATTTTCTTATTATCTGCTATTTCCCCATTACCTCCAATGACTCTTCAGAAGAATATCCATGACCCTGTTCTCTCATCAAAGCTAGCCCTCCACATTAGTGCCTCAGTGACTAGGATCAGTCAGGAAAGAGTTGTTTAAATTGCTCAGCCAAGATAGCACCCTAGATTTCATCAATATCCTTGATCTTTGCTGTGTTCCAATTTTAAATCCCTGGCTTCATTTATGCTTTATGGCTTTGGCTTTTCAATTAGCCTGCTCTTCTGCAGACATGGGACGAGATCTGTAAGTGCAATGGCGTTAATGATTCCATTTAAGAGATGGTGTTTCTTTGTTAGGAGAAGACATCTGGAAACTGGTGTAAGAAATTACCAAGAGAAACAGTTGCTAAGCATAGGTCAGTCATAGGATTAAAGTTCTGATGTATCAGAAAACATGACAATTCCATCCCCGGGCCCAATACATGTAATATCATGGTACACCAGAGACCTATTCAGGAGCAGAAATACCTTCAGAGGCAGATTTTTTTATTTTATTGTCAGGTGAAACTTAGAGAAGCAACAGACGAGGATTGTGCTTGCTATTCTGGTGTTCTTCTGGGGTTCAGATTGGACAGCCTGCCAAGTTAGAACATTATGATTCTCTGGCATTCAGTACAAGGAGGAGATAGAGTATGCATGTGCCAGATGCACTAGTACATCCCACATGGTCACTCTTTGGCTTTGTAAAAGCCAGGGTTTCCTTTTCTGAACCACAGACCAGAGTTCTGTCAGCCAGACACCAATACTATTAACTTGCCCAGATCAGACCATCACACTGGACTGTTTGGCTCCACTCTCCAATAAATGGCCACACCTTTCAGTTGCACCCACTGGTTCCCTGCAAAGCTTCAGATTCCTGAGTCCATGTCTTAAAATTGAGACAAACATCCCTTGCCACGAATAAGCCCCTATATATTGCCTATCATCAGGTGCAACTGAAGCATGCACACTCTTTAAGCTGGGGACCAGATATAGAATCCACATTTTGGCTCCTGAGAAGCAAAAAAAGATAAGCTGTCAAGTCTCTAACTGTGGTACGATTTTACATCTTCTAGTCATTGGTCCCAGCAATTCACTTCACCAACTTGGCAAAATCTTCCATTTTCTTTAGCGTTCTTAACACTGGTATTCACAGGCTTCCTCATGCCATACTTGCTCTGCCTCATTTTCAGGCCTGTCTGCTGTGTTCCAGGATGTCAAATTAAAACCTTCCCTTACCCACCAATGGAACAGTGGGAATAAACGAATGCAAGAAAGAATAGTCTTGTAAGCAACTAACAACACTTAAAACACACAAGTTCTTGAAAACTTCTTGACAGACCAGGGGGCCAATAAATTAGATAGGGTGGTTATCTTCTTGTACGGTACAATTTCCTCCCCTCCCCGCAATCGTGGAAAAAAGGGGAGGGGGCAAATTTATCTGCATTCCACCCTGAGCATCAATGTTTGTCTCATTCCCCAGATGCAGAGCTCTTCCAACAGAATGGTGGACACAGGAAACATTAAAATAGCTCTTAGAGCAACAAGAGAAGTCGTGGGTGACTAGAGCAAGTTACTCTTCCTTCTCCCCTGTAGAACATCAAAACCCTGCTGATCAGAAAAAGGAAAGACTGGTTTATGCAATCAAACCAGTCTTCTTTCTGTTTTTTTAAATACAAAAACCCCACATATCAAAGATGTCAAGTATCTTTACAAGTGTCTTTGGAAAGATTTACGAGTGTACTGTCAGTTGGTAAGTATTTGGCAATTTCTCCCATTGATCTGAGGATATAAATTCAGCAAAAAAGGCTTCGTTTTAGGTTCATGCAGAATGGTCACGGAACCTAATTTCACCAAGTCTCCCATTCCATGGATGGAAGTGTTCAAAACAGCTCAAGATACATACACTGGATATGCCATCACTGTACCTCCGTGGTAAACATCCTGTTTACGACTCATGCATTTGAAAAGCCCCACCCTGTCATTTAAACAGCACCATGCAGTTTAAATTTTACAGATAAGGTACACCACGTGCTTGAGGTAGTGAGCAGCAGAAGAGCACTGCACATGTTGCAGAGGCGCCTCTCGCACATTCCTGTTTTCCACACATAATGGGAAGACTTTTCACCTCTCAAAATAGGGTGGGGGAAGAAGTGGCAGATCAAAATGACTACACCAAGTTTATTTGTATCCACTGATGGCCTCAGCTGGACTAGCAGATCTGCAATAGAAGTGGCAGTTCATCTGATTTGGTAGCAACCAGCTCTCAGAAAGCGAGCGTTTTTAGACTGAACTGCAAGTCCTAGGTGTTGGAATCAATATCAGGCTGACATACAAGCCATGAGTTAATGTTTTCAACTAAGAGAAGTGCTGATTTGCTGGTGGATTATGATGAGGTGATAAGGTGTATTAGGAATATAAACAAACAAACATTCTTGCACCTTTTTCTTGCCAGAATAATGTATGTGACTGTTCCATATAATACGAGAAATAATGTTTTAAAGTTCAATATTTCTTATCCTAAATCTTCACTGTTATTTTGTATAATTTTTAAAACACACTGGCTCTATAAATGAAAGAAACAATAGCACCTGGGAAGCAATTCCCTCTGCCATTAGCATTTTGCCATGGGAACCAAAGTCTTTACACTATAGCTATTACAGGACCTATTCATGCACCACTTCTCTCGTATCATCTCGCCTGTGGAAAGCAAGCTCATCATGAAAATGAAACATTTCGTCCTCGAGGGGAAATGCTGGCTGCTTCGTTGCTCTAGACCTGCTTGATGGTTGCTACTCTAAATTGCAGTAGTTGACTTCTCTCTCACTAACACCCCTAAAAAGTCCTGCATCTGACCTTCCAGCCAAAAGTAGGATGCCACAAGAGCAACTGCAAAAAAATGGAGATACCACAGCCTACATGAGGGAAAAGAATGGAGGTTGAAGCTTACTCCAGGTTAAGGAAGAGGCTACGTGTCTAGGAGGTGAACAGCATCAAACATGCACTGGAAGCAGGTAGCTCTCCTCCTCTGCTGGAGAGAAAAAAAAAGGGAGAGGGGGTATGAAAATCCTCTCCTCCCAAATTATATTTAAGAGTTTGCAACATTCTATACTCTCTGATCTCCATTATTTTAACCAATAAATTTTAGGCAGCACATTAGCCAACCTTATTTTTATGCTGTTAAACTGTCCGATGTACTGTATTACCTACCTAGCAGAGGAAGTAAAGCAGGATAGTTGTAAGGCATCACAAAGAGGTTTACACAGGTTAAAGTAGTGCTTGCTTTTAAATACCCAAATGGATGGCCAAGTTCACTGTATTTTCCACTGTTACTCACAAATACCTGATAAAGAACATAAGAACACTGTTATATTTAAAACAAAACATTCTAAGAAGTTGCACATTTATCAGAATAAGTGCAATCTGATTTTTGACTCTTTTTAAAGGGGAGAAGGGGAAAACGCTAGAAAATTGCCGAGTTTGATTTTACCTGTGTACATACAACTGGACATGCACTTAGACTTGTAAATTACATACATTAGAGGTGCAAAGATACTTAGTCATTTAGTCTATCCCAGCAGGGTGGGATTGCTCTCCAGAGCATATTTTCTAGTGATTTGTCGACACTATATTTAATTACTCAAGGGAAGTAATGGACGCTCCATTGCTTGACACCATTTAACAGGCTATACCTGATCTCTGTTGCAGGTAGGTTTTTCTAATAATTTGATTTATAAAGTTATCTCCCTAAAACACATGCACAATTGATAAAAAGCCTGATTTTTCATTCTTCAATACATTGACACAAACTCTCAAACTAAGGAGATATTGCCAATTTGTAAACATGAGAGTTAATCAGAGCATTAATCCTCGGAAGACTGATTATTAAGATACGAACTTCTCTTAAATTTGGAGGATGCCAATATTCTAGAGGTTGTAACCATGACCTGGAGTACTAAGTTTGAGAAACAGACACTCTCTATTAGTGGCAATATACAGAAGTACAAGAAAATCCCATTTAGAATGTACTATTTACACTTACAGGGACACAGTCAACAAAAATCACTTTTTTCTGCAGATTTGTCTACTGATGTTACAAGAAACACTTAAGGTTGTTGTAAATGAAAAAAAAAAAATCCACTATTTTTCCAGGTTTTTTAACTTTTGTGCATTCGACAGCACTTGAGTATAGTTTGTCAAATAGTTCCTACTGTAATTAGTCATTTTCCCTCGTCTGAGTGGGTCTTTCACACAACTTGGAAAAGAAAAGCCGTTTAAATAAACTAGAGAGATTCATTCACAAAATTTGTCAGGGGGACTGAGGGGCAGATGAGATAGCCAAGCATGCTTTAAAGCCATTATTTGGAATTCACTGGATTGACTGCATTCCCTCAGTTTTTTTCTAAGCAACACTGTGATTTATTTTACTGTTGATTACACTTCAAAATTACTTTTACCATTTATTTGTAAGTTAGAGATTTTAACATCTCTCTGCACTTCCATGTGGTTTCCAAATTCTTTCTAGGTAATGAAATGGTCCCAAATTACCACAGTACCTCACGTATATTAAATGAATTCATCTTCACAACAGATCCCTGTGAGGGAGGAGAATCCCATTTACAGAGAGGGAACTAAAGCACACATAAATTAAGGACTTGTCTACACTACAGGGACTATAGTGGCATAGCTACAGCACCGCAGCTATGCCAGAATAACCCTGTAGCATAGATGCCGCCCACGCTGACACACAGGTTTTCCCTGCACAACAGTAGCTAGGTCAACAAAAGGCATTCATCCATGGATCTAGCTGCATCAAACACTGAAGGTGAAGTCGGCATAGCTACAATACTCAAGGTGCACCAGAGCTATATCGTCCTAAATTCTAAGACCTGGTGAACACCAGTATCTCTCAACTTTTTATACCAGGGACTGGCTTTGCTGCCTTCCTGAACTGTGTCAGGCATCTCAGGGACCAGTGACGTTCCAGTCACCCATGTAGTTGCGCCACTTGCAGCACTGTAAGTGTAGACAAGCCCTAAATGTAGACTGGGTCTAAGGGACTCGCCACAGGCCACGCAGAAGAAGCCTGTGACAA
Organism: Eretmochelys imbricata; assembly: GCF_965152235.1. Lineage (NCBI taxonomy): Eukaryota > Metazoa > Chordata > Testudines > Cheloniidae > Eretmochelys > Eretmochelys imbricata. The sequence goes on from NC_135580.1 coordinate 98,065,145, forward strand.
AGCCTCCACAGGACCAATCCAGTGCATTAAGCATGAGGTATGAATTGGATGGGAGAAGTTAAAACCACTACTTACCACACAGTACATTAGAATTTGTGTCACTTAAATAACATCTAAGAGTTCTAATAGAAATCAATAATCTCTTTCTTTTCCAACACGCAAAGGACAAGTTGCATTTCATCTGAGTGTGGAACCTGGGGGACACATTTGCCACTGAAATGCTATGACTTCAAAACAAAACTAAATGAATGGATGAAGCCTGTAGTGGCATCACCTCTTCAAAGGCTTGAAAAATCTAGTCAGAATTGAAAGGCAATTGGCATCTTTACATATTTCCTCAACTCAATTCAGCAGAACAGTGTAACAGACATACCTCTTGCCTTCTTGCAGGTTTACACAGATTAACGTAGCACTACCTAGGGATTCCTATTGACTTTATAATAATCAAATAAAGGCAAATACCTGCCAGCAGGCATGGGGAGACTTTCGTTCCAAGATGTACTGCGTTAAGGGCGAAGGTTCAAGTTCATATTTGTCAAAAGGAAGCTTGTCTATTACCATTGGCTCACAATCTACACAGGAGAACCTCACAACAGGATGAGCTGTGCGTGGCGGCTAAGAGAAGGAAGAAAAAAGATTCATGACTTAGAGTCCACCAACTGCCTGATGTTAAAGATAATCAGGTTAATTCTTTAATGCTAGTAACTGCCACCCAGAAATTTGCTTCTTTTTTTTTTATTTAATATAGCTCCAATCTAAGATACTATTTTAAAGTATTCCACTTTTGATACGTTCTTTTTAATAAATCAAATCAAGCTGTATTACTAAACACAGATGAATAAAATCATTTAGTAAACAAACAGCTGACATGCAGTAATGCACCTCCTCCCTACACACCCTTTATTCCTCACTAGCCTTCAACACTTAAAAAAACCAAGTTAATCATCAAGTTTTGACAATAGCAGAAGGTGAAATTCCTACCATGTGATCCAGATGAATCAAGATAATGGACTATTAACTAAATCATTCACAAGTTATTGAACAACATTGGCACACTATTCCCTCCTAACCCACAAGGGGGGGAAAATGTAGTTAATATTAAAAATTTTTAAATATTTCAAGTCCTAAATCCCAGTCAATCCACAAAGTGCACAAATACATGATTTAAAGAAAACCTGAACTCTTTCTCTCAGCCTGCTGTTCACAGAAATCCGTGTTTGAGAGCGTATCCGCTTGGCTAATACGATTGCTCAAAATGTTCCCTAGTGATTGATTCCCCCCCCCACCCACAAGGAAAAACTAGTACCTTGAGCAAATCGCACAAGTGCAGAAACATAACGTGCCCACTTCGAAGGGATAGATTATGAAAAAAAGGCTGCTAGGTCAAGCCAATAACCAACAAAATGACTGAATGTTTCAGAAAAGAGCAAGCACATGCTGCATGTTCCCACGATTATCTAGAGGATGCAATTATTTGCTTCCTTCCCTGCCACAATTTGCCCTGCTAGGAAGAGAAGAATCATATACATGGAGTCCTGCTATGTACCAGGAAGAGCGATTCCACAAAAAGGAACATCAAAAATGCACTACATCTTCTAACCCCCTTTGTTGAGATAGTTTAAGACTCCATGGCTCTACTTTCTACTCCCATTTTTAAAAAACACTTTAAATAATTTAGTTCAAAGTATAATTTTGACTCAATATTTTAAAAACTTCATTTCCACAGTCGCAAAATGCAAAGATATTGAATTAAAACTTGATTGATGCAATATTTAAAAACTATTAGAAGAACTAGTTTACTGAATGGAAAATTTATTGCAATAAACTTTCCGGATCCAGAAGTGATGTGGGATGCAATTTCTAGACTTGTCTTCACCAATCAGCATCATGGAGAGTCAATTCATTTTTTTAGTGAAAGCCAGACCATAAGCAAGCCTGGGGTAATTTACTGTTCATTTAAGAGCTCTCTATCCGATCAGGAGATGTGGAATCCTTTTCTTTAGTTGGTTTTACTTACCAGAGTTGGTGAATTCTGATCAGGCCAAAATGACTCTGGAATTGGCCAATGCCCAACAGGAACACCAGTTTTAGGGTTAGGTCGTACATAAATGAGTTTATGACAACTATGCCACGGTTGAGAAGCAAATGAATTGATGGGCCTGGGTGAATCAACAAGTCCATCTAAAATTTAAACAAAGCAAAAAAAAATAAAATGAAAAATAAAAAGCTACATGGCATGCATTTGTTTCCCAGGAAGTTCTCTTATTAAACAACCAATGTCCCATTTCATTTGTTTCAAAGATGCCAATGTGTGTCTTAACATCAAGGCTGAACATCTACATCAGCATGTAAAATGGCATAATTTAAAGTCACTTTAAGAGCATGTTTGCCCACACTCTACAGTCCTGCTCCAGCTACACAGCAATTCAACTAAGTGCAGCACTGCTTGCTCAGCGTATTACACAAAATGAAGTTGGTTTAGACTCAGTATTAAGTACTTGCTTTAAAAATGGTACAGTATAGAAGTCTAGAATCTCTGACACTGCCCTGGCTACAAAAACAGGTCACTGACATTTTATAGTCTCACTGGAGGTGATACAGTATACAGGGAATAATGTTAGTATTAGCTGAAATTAAATGGGAAAACTTCTCCAGGGAAAGACAAAATTTTTAGAGGTGTAAAATGTATCCTATGGCAATGGATTCAGTCTTAATTTTCAGCAGTCTGTTGAAGTTCCTAATGCCTTATTAGTAAGTCATTTCACTCTTCTCCTCCTCCACAGAAATGCAAGTTTAAGGGTTTTATATCAGTTAGCGCATTATGTCCTATTACCTCACGTACGTTCCCCCATTTTATATTAAAACTGAAACAGTTAAAATAAGTTCAGATTTCACAAAACCTAGATGTGGGTTTGGAACATGGCTCGACAAGGTACAGGTGCATAGCTAAGCTTGCCAGCCTGGTTTCCAGCATTTGTCACAGGTATATGCTTTTGATTTGATTTGTTTCAGGAATGGTTGACTGGTATTACAGAACATGCCCTTCTGTTACAGACCAATTCATTTCTCCATTTTTTGTAGCGTGCACTACAATAATTTGAAGAGCACTAACACTGCTACGTTTCCCCATACCAGAAACTTCTGCTGCTCTTGGTTTAGATTGAACATATTTGCTTCCTTGACGCACACCAAGTCTGAGCTCTCTTGACACTTTTGTGCTATGTTGATACTTACACTCTACTGTTTTATAGCTTCGGATAAAAGAGAAAAAAAAAACAACACTAAATCAAGTTCATCCAGTTACTTTCCCATACAAGAGCAACCTTGTGACTCCAGTGTCCAGATCAGCAGATGTCAGGGACTTTGCTTAGTGCCAACCTGGACTGCAAAGGATGCCGGGGGCAAGTCTAAAATATTCTCCCAAGTAGATGAAAAGGCATTATGAGGAAAAACAGGCAGGCAGGCAAACAGGAAAGAAAGGCAGGGGGGAAGAAAAGGTGGCTCAGAATGAAAGTAAGGGTGATAGATGATCACAGTAGAATGCCTAAAGGACCCCCCAAAAGCAACAGATACTCTTGATTTTTTTGTTCTACTCGCATACTCTATGTGTCTTCAAGTTTACTTTTAAGTGTATGATTTTCTGTGCATGTAAGTTGTAGGGAAAGAGAGTCTTCCTAAACATGCCAAGGGATCAGTTTCTTTCCTCCATTTTAGATGTCGAGTTCTGCAAGTCTGAACAAATTGCCCCATGATCAACAAATGTATTTTTTCCCCCACACTCTCCCTTCCTGTCCGGGCACATAAATTTTCACTTGCAGTTAGGAAAGAAAAGTTTCGATCCATTACAGTGTGATCAGTTTCAAGCAGCACAATGCTAAAAACGTTAAAAAACAGACACCTTTACAGTGTATCCATTTAAAACCGCATTTAAAGTATTTTTTTTTTAAAAGTCCACTATAGCACCTAAACAAAAAATCAATAGAATTACATTTTCTTTTTCCCTATTCATTTTGTGGATTTGACAGCACATGTATATAGTTAGTTTCCTCTGTTTCTGAGGTTCACCGTACCGAACGTGGGGAGAGAGAAGCCATTAAGGGGGGAAAAATGTGAATGGTAAAGCCACAGAAGTTTGCAGGTGCAGTACCTGAAAGCCCTCTCTACACCCCCCAAATGACTAGATTTCAAATAGGCAGTATCTCCAAGACTGATTAAATTCTGTTGCTTGTAACATACTGAAGAATCCTTAACGGTGATCCATGGTGGTATTCTTCAAGAACTGTAAATCTAGCAGGTACCTTTTGCAGTTGCTTTCAAAGGCCTTGTCTACAGTGGGTAAAACAAAGGTGTATTTTTCACATATGCAACATATGTTAAAATGCACCTTCCTTCAGCGCAGAGACAGCCTGAGAGCACCAAGGGTTTGTCAACACCAGACATTTTGACCTCAAGTTCACTGACTGGCAATTAACACTAACTAGTTCATGTGTTTCAAAAGGCTAGCATGTACACTCCCAAATATTTGTTTCAGGAAACGTGTTGCTCTTTACCCTAGGCTGATCCCAAGTAAATCCACATTAGCTTTTACAAACATACTGAAGACCTCAAGTTACTAGAGGGTGAGTTAACTCTGGTAAAGTCTAGTGAAGCCCAAATAAAATTCACACACAGCTCAAATTTATTTAAAAAAAAAAAAAAGAGAGAAGTTCTTACGATAGATTTTGAGGTATTTAAAAAAATAAACAGCTTTATATATTGTCAGCCCTATACTGCTTTGAAAATCTATATAGCATTCACAAGACTGGTGTGCATAATGCATCCAGGATGCTTTCCAATTATTTCAACACAGTACAGTTATTAATGCCTCTACTACTTACTTCTGTTGATGAGAGACAAAAGCTTTCAACTTTGTTCTATATGGTACCAAGCTCTTCTTCAGCTTGGTGTGGCTCAAAAGCTTGTCTCTCTCCCCAACAGATGTTGGTCAAGTACAAGATATTACCTCACCCACCTTGTCTCTCTAGTATCCTGGGACTGACAGTTACAACTACACTGCATCCACTATTTACAACAGGAATAAGTAGCAATGCTGGATATTTCTGTCTTTTGAGCTGTGGTTCCTCAGTCAACAAGATAGCAAGCAATAATGGCATTTCATTCCTAAGACAAGATCGTTTAAGGAAAAAGCTCAGATACCACACACATTAAGGATCTACACTGAGCTTACAAAGCAACAAAAAAAACACTTGTACATAGATTACAGCTACAGAGATGGAAGTGAATAGTTACTGTACCTTCTCCAATGGGAGCTGGGTCTGGTCCTGATTTTTCAAAGTTAATAACAACACCACTCTGAACTTTTTGAACTAGAGATTCTAAACACTGGTTCAACATTCTTTGTGTCCGCACACAATAGGAGCGACCTATAAGTAAGAGAAGAGCAATGCAGCGAAAGTCTGAAAATAAGTCTCAGCAAACCTTAATTGTGTAAGTAAGGAAGGATACTGTTTATTATAAAAATAAAAATTATATTATATGTCAAGGCTCTTTCAACTTTATGTGGAATCACCACCGCAGTGTTGCTGCTTTAGTGACAAACTCAAATCATCAACAGACATGGCACAATACTTCCACAGTGCAAACAATACAGACTGTGAAAGCCAAGTTGGTCTTTTCCATCCTGTGCATTATCACCAATAACACAGGCTTTGCAGGCCAAAAAAGCCTTCAGTGACAATGGTGTAGACCCATTGGAAGCAGTGGGTTTGCACAGCTCAATGCTGTTGATGATGCTTCTGTTCATTCGTGTGTAATTCACTCCTTTTAGCTGTATTAGCACCAGAAGGTTAATGAAGTAAACATTAGTTATTAAAGGAAGCAGGTTTTACTGAATACATAAGGAACAGATCTGATGAGTGAGATGGTTTCATTTTTAATCACTTTTCAAAGAAGACGACCAGCCTTTTATAAAGAAAGGGGAAGGGATTACAAAGCTTAACATGAAAAAAGTGAAAAGCTGTCAGATTTAAAAGAGCCAGTATTTTTTAATTTTAAAATACTCTTGCAAGGCAGAAACCCAAACGCAACCGTGCTATGCTAACACGTTGAACTGGCCAGGGTAGAGTCAGTATCCAAAGTGAGAAAAATTAGATGTAAAATTATTCTCTCCCTCCATCCCTCAAGAGCATCCCATTAAGACAGTTTAGAGAGTAAGACAAATTCCACATTGAAACCAAAGCAAAATAACATCCAACTACCTCCTGTCACTTCACACATCTGTGTGATTGCAGATTCATCAGTGGGTACGCTCCCTAGTTGCTCTGGTTCAACAGAAGAAGCTCCTGGCAAACGCAGCACTAGGGCAAACAGCCTTTGATCCCAACGAAATGGTTCTTTGGTTAGTTCACTTCCAGGTAGAGGAGAATTCAAAGGAAGATGAAGCTAGTAAAGAAAGATTTGAAAGCTTTAAGGGATCAGATGCGCATTTGAAGACATGTACCCAAACAAATCAAAATAATGGATCAACTGAAGGACCAGTTTTCTGCTCTATTAATCAGTGCTATCAAACCATAGTCTGTGAACTCCTAGTGCCTATGGAACTCAGCAGCGGGGCACTGGGAGAGAAGCTGGTCCACCTTTCTTAAAAAGTGGTCTGCAGAATGAAGCTGAATTACCACCAATATAAATCTAATTCATAATTCTTTTAGCACAATGCCAAGATGCAGATTCACAGATTTTAAAACTGAAATTCTTTTGGGAGTCTTATTAACAGTTAAAAGTAAGTTAGTGTTCCCCCGTAGCCATTTTAAAAAATAAAACAAATATGAAAGTCTTACCTCCTCTTGAACACCAGCAGTATGTGTCAATTTGTTTCCATCCGTGATGGTAATTAAAATAGATGGCTCTAAAAAGAACGGGTTTCTCCCCTAGAGAAAGAATAAAAACATGTAAAATAGTAACAAATAATATTTAATTCCATACTTCAGTTAAACTTGTGTTGGTTTGTAAACGTACTCATCAATTTACAGCACATAAAACACAGTATCTGCCTTTAAGAACTTAAAATGCCAAACAGTCCTTATAAAAGCGTGAGATGGTTTTAAATCTGTGGACATGTAGAACTTCACAACCGAAATGATACTGCACATCAAAGCCACAAAGAACTTCAGACTGACCACAAGTATAGAACTCAGACCCCCCTGGCCCATAAAGTCACAGGTTCCTATCACTTAAGCAAAAAGTGAGTGTTAGGAGTAGACCCTCTATGACACTAAATAGCAACAATATATCTATATTCCAGCTGGCTCTCCTTGCAGGAGAAAATAAAAAGATCAGTATACTGTAAAATACATTCAGGAGACTTAACAGTGGGAAAATTAATCATCTTTAAAACTGGGCTTTTTTCAAAAACAAACAAAAACAGATAACATAGTTCATTAAAATACCATACTGAGAAGGCAAACATACAACATAGCAAAGTTTGAAATAGTTATTTGATAAATGTCTACCGTTTTAAGATTCCAGGTGTACGTGCATGCACACACAATATGCACCGAACACGTTGCCATGTGGCTTAGTGTGTGACACGAGAACTCGCGTTTTAAAAATGGAATTATTTGTAGTTTATGAATATTGATAGTACATAACACAAGAACTAGGGGTCACCCTATGAAATTAATAGGCAACAGGTTTAAAACAAACAAAAGGAAGTACTTCTTCACACAACGCAGTCAACCTGTGGAATTCGTTGACAATGGATGTTGTGAAGGCCAAAACTATAACAGGGTTCAAAAAATAACATTAGTTCATGGAAAATAGGTCCATCGATGGCTATCAGCCAGGATGGTGAAGGATGCAATCCCATGCTCTGAGTGGCCCTAGCTTCTGTTTGCCAGAAGCTGGGAGTGGATGACAGGGGATAGATCATTCAATGACTGCCTGTTCTGTTCATTCCTTCTGAAGCACCTGGCATTGACCACTGTCGGAAGACAGGATACTGGGCTAGATGGACCATTGTTTTACTATAACCAGTTCAAAGCAGCCCCCTCATTTTACTCATACTCCATCACTCCCCCAACCCCGCTCCAGATATTTAACAATATCCACAAAGCAGCAATGGTTACAAAGAGTGTTTGATAAAATGTGAAGAACAAACATTTGTTACCTGTCCATAATTGTCTATTCCAGATACTAATCTATTGAGATTTAACAAGTCAAACGAGGATCTGAGAGCCTGCCCGAGGGTAGTCAATCCTGAAGCTTGGAGGTTTTTCAGTTCATTCATGAATGTTGCATGATTTTCCTTCCATCCAGCCTGTTATGTAGTAATATAGAGAGAGACAAAAAAGACAGTTTATTGGTCATTTTACTAGTGATCTGGCAAACATCAACTGCAGGGTCTGATCATCGCTTTTCCTCTCAGAGGCAGATTACATTTCTCATTAGCAAGTAGATCCTATTGTGCTTGTATGATCCATAGATTTAATAAATAAATAAAATAAAATAAAATCAGAGGAGCCACACAAGTATCTTCCCACATAACTGCAATGTGTACAGAACATGAAGTGCACAGTAGAACTACAAACAGTATTAAGTTTTTGAAACAATGACTCTGTCTATTTAGCTCTTTTTATGAAAGCTGCAGCAAAGCGGAAGTGACTAATGGAACTATTTGGGTACTTCCATGAGAATGAGAACATTTGATTTAAAAAGTGTGTCAAATGAATGGCATTTAGAAATCGAACATGAATACCTAAGGCATGGTGGTGAATGAAGGAGCTGCAGGGAGAGCACACGGAGCTGCTCTTGTGGTGCTCTGCAACTCCTCCCCAAACAGCCTTACCCAGGGCTAGAAAAACATGCAACACGTGCTCAAGGACTAAGCCTAGTAGCCCGTGAGAGATACCCGTGCCGCCACATTCTTGCTCCCTGCTCAGTGCCCACCCCAGAACTAGAAAGATGTTAGACAGCTGTGTATCATTAACTGGGGACTTTTAATACTGTATAATCAGCCAACTTAGAGAAGTTTTACAAAAGCGACTCACTATACTTCTCACTTTTCTTGTACTTCCTTTCCCTCCTGGCTTTACTCCATTTACGTTCATATACAGATCGTGTCTCTTATGCTTTCCTCTACACTTTTCCTCCACATCCATATTATATATTGTAAAAGCACACTTTTCTCCTACCCCAGTTTCTCTACGTCCTACCTTATAACTCTAACTCTACTTTCTTCCGTCACTTCTTCCTTGCTGCTGGAAACTGGCTCAGATTCCTGCCAGGTTGTTGCCGGGAACCCTTCTATCTCTTTAGCAGACAGACACTTTCTAGTTGAAGACTGATAGTTGCAAGGTCCCAATCCCTCCCCCAATGTTGGAAGGGAGAAGGGACATTGTGTCTTGTCCTCTGCATCCCAGAGACTCCTGACTGCTGCAATGGGGAGTACAGAACATCTCTCCAATATTTATAGTTCACTCCCTCAGCTACCTGGCTGCTGCAAGGAGGCAGGTGTGTACATGTGCAAGTGTCATTCCACCCCTTACCCAAAGCCTCAGTTTTGAGTCCTCTACACTGAATAGTGCCAATCCCTTCCTTTGATGCTGCTCAGAACTTACCTGAGCAGCAGCAAAGTAAAACTAACTCAATTATTGTTAGTTTTGCTAATGCCCACCTAACAGAGTACTGGGCCCTGGAAGGCATGCTTGTGTCCCATGCACCTGTTACTGCCCTTTGAAACTCCAAACTGTGGTTGTAAGCCGTATGTCTGCTCCTAGTCATGTGTTCTACAGGAATTTACATAGAAAGCTTCCTGTCTCTTTAGGCAACTGAGTACCAGGGGAGGGCAGGAGGAAGAGAACCTCTGCAGCTATCAGTTAGAAGGCCAGAGTGGGAGATAGCTGCCAGTGCTGACTGTGGCAGAAAGACTCAGCTGAAGCAAACTGTTAAGCTCTGGGAGAAGAGCTGTAAGGACCAGGAAATCTTGGTGATAAGGACTAAGGCAAAAAATAATTAAAATCTTAAATGCAACTTAACACTCAAGCCTTGTCCTAAGTCAGTCCTTACTGCAGATTCAATGAAATATTCTTCACTTCCTGCTGCTTTCAATGATGTATGTCTAATTTGGGTATCTGTTTGTAGAGCACTTTGGAGAAAACAAAAAATATTTTTATAAGCAGTAACCATGTTCTCAGATCCTTATCTGCTCTATCTCCAGCCACAACAGGAAGAGTAAAAAATTAAGTTTCATCCTTATCTTTAAATGTAAGTTCTATTTAGATGAAAGATGCTATATGTAAATAAAAAAAAAGTCACTAATTTCTTTAGAGCAGTGGCTCTGAACCAGGGGTATGCGTACCACTGGGGGACAGAGATCTTCTAGGGGGTATATCAACTCCTCTAGATATTAGCCTAGTTTTATAACAGGCAACATGAAAAGCACTAGCAAAGTCAGTACAAACTAAAATTTCATACAGTTATAACTTGTTTATACTGTTATATATACTATATTAGTGTTTCTCAACCTGTGGGGGGGGGTGTCGTGATTTATTTTACAATTATAGAGAAAGTAATTAAAAATGAGAAAAGTAAGTAATTTTCCAGTAATACTGTGCTAAAACACCTTTGTATTTTTTAGGCTGATTTTGTAAGCAAGTTTGCAAGTGAAGTGAAACTTGTGGTATGCAAGACAAATCAGCCTCCTGAAAGGGGTACAGTAGTGTGAAAAGTTTGAGAACTACTGCTTTAGAGTAATTCTATGTTGCATCGAAGTGAGTGAGTTATATTACACAACATGCAGGACACGTTTGTAAAAAGTTTTTAAAGAGGTGACAGTGTACGTGGCCCTAAATGAATGGACATAACATTCTCCTTGCCCTAAATATATCTTGAAATCCAAATAAAAATATTATTCAAGACCCCTATTGGGAAAATGGGGTGAATGAAATGGAAGGAATCTAGATTACTCAGAAGATTATACTGAGGGCAATTTTTTATTTCTATTTAGTCAGCAATTTGAATCCAGGTCAGCTTGGTAGTATCCAAGAATTGATATCATAAAATGGCTATTTGGTTGGCCAGCATGAAATGAGTTAGACTTCCATCCAGTTGTCCACACCACAGCTAAAGCCCCGAGTCTCAAAAAGGGTTAGAATTGAACAGAGAAAGAGCCTTAGCTACTGTGGCATGGTTAACAGACACTGCGGCACATTAGTAGGCCAACACAGGGAAGTGTACCAACTTGTGATGTACCAGTTCTGCAGAGAAAAGTTATCTGCAGGAGTCAGTCTCACACCGTGCACGAGTGCTAGCTTTCATTTTAAAACCAAATTTAAAACCCCACATGTAGTGGAAGGTTTTTGGTCTTGCATTCATACGGCTTCTTTTCTAAAATAAACAGAAGCCATGTGAAGTTGAGACATACGAAAGTCTGATTAGTTTGGGTTGGTTTTTTTGTTTGTAAAAAGAGGAGAGAAGCCAAAACTCACTTGTTTTGCCCCTTAAATATATTTAAAAAATTGTTTTAAAAAAAAATGAAGTTTGGGACTTTTCCCCTCCCCGAAAACAAACTTGCATCAGTGGTTTTGGTAACAAACTTCCCTGCCCCTCAACTCTACCCAGCCACCCTCCAAATTACATGTTCAGTGGTCTATTATTGTACAGATGCATTGACAAACTTGTAGATTGTGGAGTGTCTTAAAAAAGCAGCCAGAGCTTTTGAAAGAAGCAGTTTTTGGTACAGAGCTAACTGCAACTGAAGATTTCATCCTCTGAAGCTGAAGACAGACTCATTTCCAGACTTCAGGGCCTCCCAAAAGGTGTTTCTGTTCTGATGCAAGATAAGTGTTGCAAATGATCTTAAAGTGTCAGGCAACTCCCCAGCAGATGCTATTACCCCACCTTCTGTTCTCTGAAACAAATCTCCAATGGCAGGACACCTGCTTGCGTGCTTTAAAGTGCTAGATTAGAAGCCCTATGAGTAAGGACAGGGTGTATGCATATTCTCTAATCTCTTCAAACTAAGTTTGTTTTTTGAGGGGTAGGACAGCAAAAAGCTCAGAGAAAGACCAAGGCTAAGAGCTTTCAGACCTAGTCTGAACTCCTTAGTATCAGTGCCCCAGAAGTGGAGGGAGAGAATGGACTGGGTACAGGTTCCCAACCTCAGCAATGCAGACAGCCCTCCTGCATTCCAAGATCTGCCCCACAGATATTTCAAGATAGTCTAATAACCAGCTAGAAGAATCTCCACCTTTCAAAATCCCTCATTTTGTTGCCTCTAAACAAGTTCTTTCACCCTGAATCTTGGCAGTGGGGATTTTTGGGCCAGCTCCAATTCTTTTGACTTAACTGAACAATTACAAAGGACCTCCGAATCCTCCTAACTCTTCAGTACAACTGCTAAACGTCATTTGGTAGGAACGCCTGCCAAATGAGTTAAATTTCTTGGTTGTAAACCAGGTCCCAGGCCCAGCTCAAGATGTGTTCTCTGAAGAATGGAGTTATACATGGTTCCTGATCTCCTTTAACATATGGATTGGGAACGTGACAGAATACACGCTTATGGAAGCATAATTCTTTCATGTCATAACTTTTGAATGATCTTGAGAGCATACCTGGATTTCCTCCAGTATATTAACAGGATGTCTTGTATATTTCTTTTTTGTAATGAGCGATTCTATAGGGCTATTCCATGTGAGTGCAGAGAATACAGGATTTCCCTAACTCCACACCTTGTTTAAATAAATGCCTGTGGAAGCGAAAGTAGCATTTTCTCTCAATTAGTGCAAGGCTTGCTTGGAGGACATTAAAAAAATATCCAAGTGAATAGTACAAAGATCACTTCTGTAATATGGTTCTCTTGGTGACTCTGACCTAAGAATGTAACACTGAAAAATGACAGTGGTATTCACAGTACTCCAGGAGTTGAAACTAGACCTGGGATTGAGGATTTCTGTGTTCTTGCTCCTCCTCCCCCTCAATACACTGTTAAAAGTATCCTGCAGAATTATTCACAGTAATCATTCCTGAGCTCGTGTCAGCAGCAGCCTTTCAAAAGTGGTTAGGATTATAAATTGCTGCCTTGGAAAATGCTACTGTGAGGGAATAGTTATTTTCATCTGCAGGTAGGAATACTATAAAAATGAAGGGGAGTTGGAGATGCACGCACTGAAACAAGGAGAGTTAAAGAGGCCATGTATGCAAATAGACAAGAATAAAGTCAAAGCCCTAGAACAGTTATATTTTTGATTCCTTATACATAATTCCAGTTGTGAGACTTCAGTTTTTTCAGGTCTTCAAGTACCCAATTCCTACTGGATCATTTTTATGCACAGAATTTAACACTGAGTAGAGTACATCTTGGCATATAAACTGAAGTGTTAATTTACCATTACTTGAAAATTTAGAGGAAAAACTGAACAGAATTGAATTTTAATGGGATGACCTTCTGGTGAATATGAAGGTCTAATACTTATACTGTACTTGCTTTACTGGGCATTTGTGAGAATCACACACCTGCTGCCCCAAGCCATGATTGGGCAAAAGGGATGTCAATCAGCCCTCTGTGGCACTAAATAGAACTTTCAAATATCATCCTCTGGAATCCTGAAGCTTGTCTTGTGAAATACAATTCTTCACTCAAAGACATCTGGTAGCACTTCACAACTATCCTGTCTCCTTCCAGACAAAAGCTGGAGAGACCTGCCAAGGGAAGAGAGAGGGTCCACCAGCTAAGTGAATAAAAATAAAGTAGCAGAACTAAGCAGTACAGGAAAGATAAGAAATTGAAGAGTCAGTTAAGTTTAAATAAATAGTTTTAATAGCTGGGAAAATTAAGGTAACTGGTGTAGGATTCAGTTGAGAGGCCTGGGGGAATCTCCAAAACAAATGTTTGAATTAAAAAAAAACAGTAGGTTTTCCTAGTTGTTCACTTTAAGTTTGGACAAAAAGCACCATCCTCATGAGAGTATCAAAATGCAAGAGAATAATAAGCAGACAGAGTCCCTGGATTTTAGATATATACAGAGCAGGACGGATTGATTTAATCAAAGCGATTTAAATCACAAGGTGGAGGAACCTGATTTAAATAACCGATTTTAATCAATTTTCCCACCATTTGTACACTTCAGTTATTTTCTAACGAAAGGTGCACTTTCATTGGTTGATATAACCATTAAAACATGTTGATTTATAACTAAATAGAGCCTTTACACTAGATTTGGTACATCTTTTTGCTACCTAGCAGAGTACACTGTAACTATATACATTTATTTAAACAATTATGTAACTCAATATTTTCAGATTCTTGTTAATTTTACATTTTAGTAGGTTAGAAAATCGTGAATGACATGCTTTTTTAGTAGAGTACTAACTTTTTGCTCATGATTTGTGTCAAGCTGCATTAAAGGATGGTATCTGGAATTTAAACACATAAAATAGCATATACATTTAGCTTTAAAGAAAGATAACCTTGCACGTTCAACTACATCTCTTTTTCACACCCCGGAGCAGGACTGGATCCTCTAAGCAATCCAGTGGAAGGTAGAACATACAGTGTAGTTTTATCATGCAATTCTGTGATCCAGTGTTTGTCCTTTCTCATCTCTTTGGGCTAGTCTAGACTAACTTAAGTTTTAGGTCAAGATAAAACTACATTGTATATTCTACCTTCCACTGGACTGCTTAGAGGATCCAGTCCTGCTCTCTCAATCTAGAGCTTATTTCTAAAGTCAGTTCTTTGACACTACATAAAGACCTCCTTCAAGTTAGCAGGCAATTTAATTTTGGGGTGCCAAACATCCTGTCATTTTTCTTACTCTGCCTGTGTGCTTCAGACAGGCCAGCATTTGAAAAACTCAACAGCCAGGGAGAGCGGCACTCACCAAGCTGACAGTGCTAATGGTGAACAAGCAATTTTGAGCCCTAAACACTGAAACCTAAACCCACCCCACCATTCCTTAGAACAAAACAGTTTAAATAGCAATCTAGTGTCTTTGAATTAACCCTTAAAATTGACTTTCAAAAGCAGCAAAAGATAATAAGAGCTCCTTTTCAGTTTAAGCACATTAAGTAAGTTATACACCTGGCCAAAGAGAAATGGCTAAGGGCTTCCCAAAAATATTGGCAGGCTTGTAGTGATCTTCATTATTAAACCAGTCTTGGAGAAGCACCTCTCTAGACACATGCTTATACTCCTTCTCTGAGATCATATACCATCTGGAAGCACTGCACTATGTTTAAATTTTAATGCATCAAAAGTGAAGTAAATTCACAGATTGAAATAATTTGCTCTAAACTCCACAAAGTATTCACACACATATAAAAAGGTCTGCAGAAGTGTCATTTGCTCTAAAAATTGCTTTAGAAAATCAAGATAAACAAATAGTTTGCCTATGCTACTTACAGCCTTGTAGATACAGGAATTATTTCAGTTTTCACATTCTACTTTTCACCATTCGTGAGGTCTTGTTTTTGTTAGGCATTCCACTTGGGATAGTGAAATTAAATCAGTCCATTTCAGCTTTGGATTCCCTTCCAATAGCACAATGTTACTGCTTTTAATTCCAACACAGTAGAGGATCTAAATAAAAATTAGGGCTGTCGATCAATTGCAGTTAACTCACGCGATTAACTAAAAAAAATTAATTGTGATTTTAATCGCACTGTTAAACAATAGACTACTAATTGAAATGTATTAAATATTTTGGATGTTTTTCTACATTTTCATATATATTGTATTCTGTGTTGTAACTGAAATAAAAGTGCATAGTATTTTTTATTACAAATATTTGCACGGTAAAAAATGATAAAAGAAATAGTATTTTTCAGTTCACCTCAGACAAGTACGGAAGTGCGATCTCTGTCATGAAAGTGCAACTTACAAATGTAGATTTTGTTGTTGTTACATAACTGCACTCAAAAACAAAACAATGTAAAACTTCAAAGCCTACAAGTCCACTCAGTTCTCCTTGTTCAGGCAATTGCTAAGACAAACAAGTTTGTTTGCATATACAGGAGAATATGTCACCAGAAAGTGAGAACAGACGTTCGCAAGGCACTTTTGTAGCCAGCATGGCAAGGTATCTACGTGCCAGATATGCTAAACGTTTGTATGCCCCTTCATGCTTCAGCCACCATTCCAGAGGACATGCTTCCATGCTGAGGACGCTTGTTAAAAAGAAACACTGTATTAATTAAATTTGTGACTGAACTCCTTGGGGGAGAACTGTATGTCCCCTGCTCTGTTTTACCCGCATTCTGCCATATATTTCATGTTATAGCAGTCTCGGATGATGACCAGCACATGTTATTCATTTTATGAACACTTTCATTGCAGATCTGACAAAATGCAAAGAAGGTACCAATGTGAGATTTCTAAAGATAACTACAGCACTCGACCCGAGGTTTAAGAATCTGAAGTGCCTTCTAAAATCTGAGAGGGACTGGGTGTAGAGCATGCTTTCAGAAGTTTTAAAAGAGCAACACTCCGATGCGGAAACTACAGAATTCATACCACCAAAAAAGAAAATCTACCTTCTGTTGGTGGCATTTGACTCAAATAACGAAAATGAACATGTGTCGGTCCACACTGCTTTGGAATGTTATCAAGCAGAACCCGTCATTAGCACAGACCCATGTCCCCTGGAATGGTGGTTGAAGCCTGAAGGGACACATGAATTTTTAGCGCATCTAGCACATAAATATCTTGTGATGCCGGCTACAATGGTGCCATGAAAACGCCTGTTGTCACTTTCAGGTGACATTGTAAACAAGAAGCGGGCAGCATTATCTCCTGTAAACGTAAACAAAACTTCCTGTTCAACCATTTGCTCAGACAAAGAAGTAGGACTGGGTGGACTTGCCGGCTCTAAAATTTTAAGATTGTTTTATTTTTGAATGCAGGTTTGTTTTGTTTTTTAAACACAAGTCTACATTTGTAAATTCAACTTTCATGATAAAGAGACTGCACTGCGGTACTTGTATTAGGTGAATTGAAAAATATTATTTCTTCCGTTTTTTCACAGTGCAAATACTTGTAAAAAATAAATATAAAGTGAGCACTGTAGACTTTGTATTATGTGTTGTAATTGAAATCAATATATTTGAAAATGTAGAAAACATCCAAAAATATTTAAATGGTATTCTAATAATTTTTTAATTGTGTGATTAATTTTTTTAATCGCTTAACAGCCCTAATAAAAATATTTAATAATCGTTGCATTCCTATAGTGCTTTCAATAACTGAAAGGAACTATTTCATTGAGAACATTTCTATTAGTATTGAGAAGTGCAAGATCTCTTCTTCCTTCTGTTCCAAAAACAGACCAGAGAAGCAGTAACCACTTGAATAGGTCTTTAAAAATTTCTCAGCACATTGCCCTTTCAACCCATCCAAATTTGAGAGCATTCTCAAAGAGAGGCAGCCACCCAGTTCGACACATCAGGGATCGTACCAAAGAGGAGGTCCCAGACACTTGTCCTTTCCTTCCCTCTGAGCAGCAACTCCCTTCATTTTCAAACTCCTTCCATACCATCTTTATATTCTTTGACTCACGTGATACAGAACCCAAGAACTTAGCTTGAATTTTTCCACTGTGGAGAAAACTGCCTCACCACCACCCCTCCTTCCTCCAAAAATGGAGATGGAAACTCTTTAAATAATTTCAATTTTTAAAAAAGTGCACTGTCTGAGGAAAGACCGATTCGGTTTCCCATCTACAAAATTATGGTTATAAGAAAAAGGCCAAGCTTGCTTTGCTTTTTCAAGACATTCTTTCTTGAATAGGTGAAGAGAACAAGATCAAAAGCAGTGCTTAACACTGAGTGCATAAATACTGATTACTGTGACTGATAGCCTGTCAATAAGCTCTTTTTTCATGCTGATTCTTTCTTAATTCTGTTTTATGGTTTTTCATGACATTTCAAAAGTCACACAACATACAACCAGATCAGGCTACTACAGCCACCAAAACCCTGCTCTTGTGCGTAGAGACAGCAGTACACATGGTCCTTTTCAGAGGGATCTATGGCACTGAGCTACAGGTACAAGACACGTAAAATTTTAATTTCCATTAGGAGGAGTTCAATCATAGAATATCAGGGTTGGAAGGGACCTCAGGAGGGCATCTAGTCCAACCCCTTGCTCAAAGCAGGACCGATCCCCAATTAAATCATCCCAGCCAGGGCTTTGTCAAGCCTGACCTTAAAAACCTCTAAGGAAGGAGATTCCACCACCTCCCTAGGTAACACCTTCCAGTGTTTCACCACCCTCCTAGTGAAAAAGTTTTTCCTAATATCCACCTAAATATCTCCCACTGCAACTTGAGACCATTACTCCTTGTTCTGTCATCTGCTACCACTGAGAACAGTATAGAGCCATCCTCTTTCGAACCACCTTTCAGGTAGCTGAAAGCAGCTATCAAATCCCCCCTCATTCTTCTCTTCCGCAGACTAAACAATCCCAGTGCCCTCAGCCTCTCCTCTTAACTCATGTGTTCCAATCCCCTAATCATTTTTGTTGCCCTCCGCTGGACTCTTTCCAATTTTTCCACATCCTTCTTGTAGTGTGGGGCCCAAAACTGGACACAGTACTCCAGATGAGGCCTCACCAGTGTCGAATAGAGGGGAACAATCACATCCCTCGATCTGCTGGCAATGCCCCTACTTATACATCCCAAAATGCCATTAGCCTTCTTGGCAACAACGGCACACTGTTGACTCATATCCAGCTTCTCGTCCACTGTCACCCCTAGGTCCTTTTCTGCAGAACTGCTGCCCAGCCTTTCGGTCCCTAGTCTGTAGCGATGCATTGGATTCTTCCGTCCTAAGTGCAGGACTCTGCACTTGTCCTTGTTGAACCTCATCAGATTTTTTTTGTCCCAATCCTCCAATTTGTCTAGGTCCCTCTGTATCCTATCCCTACCTTCCAGTGTTTCTACCTCTCCCAGTTTAGTGTCATCTGCAAATTTGCTGAGGGTGCAATCCACACCATCCTCCAGATCATTTATGAAGATATTGAACAAAACTGGCCCCAGGACCGACCCTTGGGGCACTCCACTTGATACCGGCTGCCAACTAGACATGGAGCCATTGATCACTACCCGTTGAGCCCAACAATCTAGCCAGCTTTCTATCTGCCTTATAGTGCATTCATCCAGCCCATACTTCCTTAACTTGCTGGCAAGAATACTGTGGGAGACCGTGTCAAAAGCTTTGCTAAAGTCAAGGAACACCACGTCCACTGCTTTTTCTTCATCCACAGAACCAGTTATCTCGTCACAGAAGGCAATTAGATTAGTCAGGCATGACTTGCCCTTGGTGAATCCATGCTGACTGTTCCTGATCACTTTCCTCTCCTCTAAGTGCTTCAGAATTGATTCCTTGAGGACCTGCTCCATGATTTTTCCAGGGACTGAGGTGAGGCTGACTGGCCTGTGGTTCCCAGGATGCGTTGATCTATTTGTAAAAGTGACCTCTTACGCAATACTGAAGTACAAGTTGAGTAGCCAAATCCTAATTCATCTAAACATTTGTGTTTCCCTGCATTAAAGTTAATCCTCAAAAAGTACTGACTGAGGCCCATAAATCTGCTAGTAAAAAGCTTCTGATCATCAAATCAAATGTAAAATGCAAGTTTGAATCACCGCTTAATGTAAACTGCAGGCATTCAGAGTAGAACAATGCTGTCTGCACCAAGGAAAGCAGAACAGAGATACCATACGACCGCCCAGGGGATTTTTTTTGTTAGTTTTTTATAATATATGTATGTATAAAAATATTATATTCAAATGTAGCTCTGAGGCAAGTAAAATAATCAATACCATCAAAGAGCAAACTGTCAGCAAGACAGCTCGTTACCCATTTAATATCTGTATTTTTAAATAACTGATATCCAGAGTTTAATCTGCAATATTTTAGACATTTAGATGGCTATGATCAAAAGCCCCATTTTTTTTGCTGCATCAACATCAAGGCTATCACATATGCTTAAGTAAATGAAAAAATATAAACACAAAGAGGTCATCATAACCCACCATTTCAAAAATATATCAGTATTTAGACAAGGAACACAAAACTATCCACAATTAGTTGCACTCAGTAAACAAGTGGCCATATCAGTATGGTTTTGAAGTAGTATGAGATTTTACAATATCTACTTTAATTCTGTATTTAAATCAGCTATGTGTTTCATGTAGTAATTTATGAAGATGGATTATAGGGACACCATCGTTTAGAAATAGTAGGTACTTCTGGATTATAAACTTTGATAAGTAAAGTACACTCCCAACAGTGCAAATAACATTCACAGACCAAAATCTTTAACTCTAAGTCAAGGTTAACCAAAAGTGCTTTGTACACTTCCAGAATGTCAAGTGCACCGAGTTTTTGGGCAGTGAATTCCCCCGCCCCCTTTTTCTTTTTTTGAGGAAGCGGGGGCAGTGAGGGTGACATGATTGAGACACACCAGGAAACTTCCTGGGACCACCTCCTCATTGCCACTCAGGATGCAGCTCTATGCTTCTCCTGGCCTCTCCATTCCTCAAGCAGGACTGGAGGGACGAAGGAAGGTAGGTGGTAACTGATGGGCTGCAAGAAGCATATCTACCAGCTGGAGGCATCAAGAGGAAATGGAGCAGAGCCCCATACTCCACTTCAGGGTCTGGTGTAGGGGAAGGTGCTTTGCACAACGCTCTATAGCATAAGACTGCAGATGTGTGAACTCAGTAGGTATTCTCCTCCCCTTCTCTTTCAAAGTCCACCTCAGCCCATTATGGAAAACCAATTTTCTAAATAATCTCCCTATGCACATGGACTTTACAGAATTTTGAAAATTAAAAGCTGTTCATAATGTGACAGACCATAACTGAGAATCTCTTGCCCAAATGACCCCAACTTGCACCATTAACTTTACCCCTGTGCAAAAACAGGTTATAAGAAACGATTTTGAAGATTTTGGGGGTTTGGGGGAAGAGATGGCTGTATCTCAGGAACCGCTTGCTCAAATATGGACCACTAACCTACTCCAGGTCCTCATGAAGCACCGAAATTGTCAGGTTAATCCAAGCAAGCATGTGGACTTCACAGCACTTAGAGAAGTCAGCTGTTAAACAGTAAGAGTCTCACCTTAACTACACAGGTGCTACTACCTCACTGTAATACCGAGATAAATGTTGGTCAGTTCCACTGACAACTAACAATAATATTGCTAAACTGTAGGCCTTTGCTTATACTAAAAATCTAACATTAGCCAACACAATTTTTTAAAAAACACACACTATGGTTTTGTTTGAAGCTTAATAGCACTAAAATTAACTTCAAGTCCTTTTATCTTTAACAGCAAGCATAAGGAAGATATTTGCTTACACCCTATACATGAATAGAATTGTTAATATCACTTCTTGTAAAAAGTTCACATTAGAGAGCTCAGCCTATAACAGCATTAAAAGCAGAGAAGCACAACGCAACAGAATAAGAATGCGCCTACCTCAATACTCTCTGGTCAGTATTTTTTTAGCTGAACATCAATATACAACATTTTAATACCTTGTTTTGTGGCCAGTTCAAAAACAAATTTAAAAAAATCAGTAGTTGAAAGAAAAATGTAGATGTCAGTTTGAAATTCAAACTAAAACAACTGATCCCAGAGACATATCTTCTTAATACCCATGCATTACACAGAAAATGTAAGTACCTCAATCTCTACAGGGAATTAGGGAGAAATGGATAGATCAATACAAGTATCAGGGCAGTTACAGATTCTAAATTGAACACAGAATGTGACTACAAGGACACCACTTAAAATGCATATTCTAGACACGAACCAAGCGCTTCACTAAAACCTTGTCCCTAGCTTGACTCGTTGCTTGTGTTTAGAACAGCTCCTCATATGATCCTTTTCATCTTTATGTTTAGAGTCTCCAGCAAATATTAAGTGGAATCCATGAAAACTGAATTTGATAGAGTGTAGTTTTAAGTATTTAAAGTCTACTCAAGGTTTTCAGTGTAACAATAACAGAGATTATGTATTAAGGTGACAGTTGGCATATAGTTAAGTGGTAGTGTTAACAGTTGCTCTATACATAGCGCTATACGGTGATGTTATAGATTCTGGAAATAGCTGTACTCTAGTCAAATATTGTGATATATCCACCACAGAGAACACATTAGTAAGAGAGAAATTAGGGGGCGGGGAGAAAGAACAGTAGCAAGTTCCTAAACCCACAGTCCACATTAGTAATCAAATGGTTAGTTTTAAGTGTAAGTTAAAATAAAGTTGGTTTACAATGGTGGTATTCCTTCCTCCCCCCCCGTTTTCCTAATGCAAGTTACTCAAGAAGTTGATCAAGTTGTACAGTATTGCTAGGGCCCTACCAAATTAATAGCCATGAAAAAAACACATCAAGAATGGTGAAATCTGGTCTCCCCCAATGAAATCTGGTCTTTTGTGTGCTTTTACCCTATACTACACAGATTTCATGGGGGGAAATCCAATCTGAGAAACACTGGAGGTCCTGACCCAAAAGGGAATGGGGCGGAGGGTGTCGGGGGTGTCATTGCAAGATTATTTTACTTCTGTGCTGCCCTCAGAGCTGGGCAGCCAGCGAGTGGTGGCTGTTGGCTGGGCATCTGTCACTGAAGGCAGCGCCCCGCCAGCAGCAGCGCAGAAGTAAGGGTGGCAATACCCTGCCATGCCATGCCAGGCCATGCCATGCCATCCTTAGTTCTGCACTGCTGCTGATGGCGGCTCTGCCTTCAAAGTTGGGCATCCAGCCCACAGTCGCCACTCTCCAGCTGCCCAGCTCTGAATACGACAACACCACCACCTGCAGCAGCGCAGAAGAATAACAGTACCGCAATCCCCCTTATCATAACCTTGCAACCCCCACCTCCACCAACTTCTTTTTGGGTCTGGACCCCTACAATTACACCACCATGAAATTTCAGATTTAAATAGCTGAAATCATGAAATTTACGATTTTTAAAATCCTATGACCATGAAACTGACCAAAATGGACTGCAAATTTGGTAGGGCCGTAAGTATTGCATGAAGAC
Source organism: Eretmochelys imbricata (assembly GCF_965152235.1). Lineage (NCBI taxonomy): Eukaryota > Metazoa > Chordata > Testudines > Cheloniidae > Eretmochelys > Eretmochelys imbricata. The sequence continues at coordinate 98,088,191 of NC_135580.1, forward strand.
AATGAATCTTTGGATAGTGGAGCTCCCTCTAACTAATCTGTAAATCAGACTCTTACAACTGAATAGCCATTTTTGTGTATGTATTATGGCTCCATAGTTAAAGCTGAAACCAGAATATTCCAGACAATTAAGTCACTAGATATGCACTACTTTTACCCAGGAATACAGATCCATCCAAGTCATGAAACTGAAGTTTATCAGAGAAGCAGCTTTTCACATTAATGGTATTTTCATATTATGCAAACACAGGCAGCCTTAAATTCTGTGTATTCTTGTTACAGTAAGTTCAAAATATCATTTTTGTACCCTTGGATTTAAAGTAAGTCGACTATTCTCCTAAGGGAGAAACATTTTCAAAACCCCAAATGAGAATGAACACATTATAAGCAATTAAGAATAAAGGAAGAGTATTTACAATCTTATAGTATTCATTATTGCAAAAGCTAAAAATACACACATTCACAATTTAGAAATCAACAGAATGGTACATCATATAGTTTAAAAAGAGAGTTCCTGCCCCAAGGAGTTTACAATCTAATTATTATGTACATTTTTATATAGATTATAAAGCCACGCTAAGAAGCCTAGATCATAATTTAGTAATTCTTGTGGATTCTGCCTTGGTATTTTGATGAAAAAACAGCATGTAGTACACAAGAAACAAAGAGCATTTGGCAAAGAAACGTGGAGACAACTCCCTACTCACTACAGAGCTTTTCCACTTATTTGCAGGCAGTCTTAGGTAGAAATATGTATTATGATTTTACAATTGAAACTTGTTATAAAAAGTGACTTTAGCATTTGAAATTAGTTAAGCCTCTTAGTGTAAACATTTCTGCTTTTATCTAGTAAGCCCTTAAAGCCATCGGATGTGTCTATAGAGCTGTCCAAGATAAAATAGGGAGCCAAGTAAAAAGACAAAAAATAAATGGCCATAGTGGCTATTAGTGGTAGGGGTTAGTGTCAATTTAACTTTTCCAAGGAATCCTATCATTTTATACTATCAGTGTCTCAAGTAAGCATATGCAGGATCAGGGCCTTAATTTGCAAATTCCAGTAGACACAGAGCTGCTTAGATGCTTTACATAAGATCAGTGTGGCAATCCACACTGCCTCTCCTTTTCATTGGTTATAAGCAGCCAGTGAAAACAAGCTATCTAACTGGTCTCCAGTTAGATGAATAATAAGACTTTTGACAGCTGAGTGGATACAGAGGACATAACTACATCAAGGAACCAGTGTCATTTCTACACTGCTTTCTCCATTTAGAATTCAATTCCTTATCAGAACGCAGTGCTTCTTCATATTTTTTCTGAATAAACTGGAATTTAGAGAGCTCCATCAATTAAAAAAAACCAACTCATACTTCCATCTGAAAGTGGTCTAAAAATTTGCTAGAAACAACTCTTACCCTTACTGTAAACTAAAGAAAAAAAATCCTCTGCTTTTTCAGTTTTTTTGTGCATTTGTCAGCACTGTGTATCACTAATTTGCCATTGCTGACATTTGCACCCCCTTCCCCAGGTTCTACAAGAGGAAGTTTACTAGAAACCACAGCTGAAAGTGGAGATAGCAGGAAGGAATGTGCATCGAGACTAGGGAGGGAGGAGAGCCTGAGCATGTTTGCTATTGATCGTAGGCCTATCCAACAAGAGGTATACACTTTTTAAAAGAGTGCTCTACCAAAAAAAATGAAATTTAAATAATCAATCAAATAGTATCCCTTTGAACTGAAAGCTACCAGTATTCCATGGTATTTCCACTAGAGGACAAAATTTCATAATTCGCCCCCTCGAAGTTCAAGTGAAATTAGTACTCCGTTTTACATTTTAAAATGCATCCACTGGGGGCCTCCGCATGCAGAAGTCTGCCTCGCGCCCAGCAAAAATACCCACCATTTTATTTTGCTTTAATCTTACTTGCTAACTCCAAAAATTGTCCAACTAAAAATAGAATCACGTAGTGTGTCTTCTGGTCACCTTTCTTTAGGACTACTGAATCAAGCTACCAAAAAAAATACTGATTACACTTGGAGACAGAACAGCTAACTGTGGGGGAATTATTACAGCTAATAGACAATTATTCCCAAGCAAGCAACAGTAAGTGGATTCCAAACCTGTTTTGTTCTCAGGGGGTAATAGTCATTAGGGATTTGCCCCAATCTCCCTTCAAACTAAATTACTTCTGTTAAGCAAATGAATTTAAGAGAACAAACAGAATAAGAACATTTGTTAGTTTTAAACTACCTACTGTAATTTATTTGTTCATGTTCAAAGTCACCACTCAAGGGGGGAAAAAAGACTATGTAAAAGAATACCAGGGTAATGGAAGCTACATTAAATCAGTTAGAACAAGATTCTTCACTCAACTTAGGACTTGCTTTTGGGGGGTTGGCTGAAGACTACACATGATGGAAGATAATTTTTTTACAGCATTTAAGTAGAGTGCACAAGGCAACTTTTAGCAAAATGGAACAAATTAGAAATCATGTCTCTACACTGTCCCTTTTATACGACCTTATAACAAATACTTAAAATGTATTAATATTTAAGTGATTCCTTCTGCCCACCAATCTGACTTGCCTCTTGACTAGATAATTTTGAAGACATCTCACGTTACTTCAGCTACAAGTGAAGAGAAAAATGTTCCTCTTGCCCAAGAGGAATAGAAATTCCTCTTCTTCTCACCCCCAACGCAGAACTCCATTTCCTTCAACTCACCCTCGCTTCAGCGTCATCTTTGACCCAGAACTCTCCTCCTCCAATACCTTGTGACTGGTGACCTGCCTAAAACCACCTCCACAATACTGCCCATTTACACCACTGCCTCAACTTCCACTCTGCCGAAATCACCATCCTTCATCTCCTCTTACTTTAGACTACTGGAATTTCTTTCTCCATGGCTCTAAATCAGAGCTCCAGGTGCCCACGTGAGCAGAATGCTTCTGCCAGATTTCTTACATACACAGAAAAGCATAACTATTTCACTTCCAGCCCCACACAACCCCATTCAGTGCAAGATACTGTTCAAGTTACCTCAAATTAAAAGCCTATGGATTTGCTACAGCCTATCCAAATGGATTCTCTCTGTTGCCCTCTGCACAAGCCTCTTTCGACTCTCCATGAGTTGGCCATTGCCAACATGAGAGCCTTTATAAAATGCAGCACCTGCCATCTGGAACAGCTTTCTTACTACTGTCCACCTCAAAACCTAACAGTTTTCATAACAGAGACAGAGCAAGTTCTCTGACCCAATGACTCTGAATTCTCTACCTCCAAAGTTATACAAAGAGACCCCAGATCTCTGCCTGCACCAGAGTACACTCAGTTACTCTCCGTCACAGAGAGCCACGTAGGTCATGGTAGTGCCCACTGCCTTCACGCAGCAACCATTTCATGATGAACAAAGAGAAAATCTGATTTGTTTAACATCATTAAATATACAGACTTCATATCAAAAGACAGACTACTGACAATAGAGAAACTAATCCCAAGCCTCACCAGCTTCCCTAAAAAGTAACTGAGCTGCTAGGTATTATTTCAGTACCCTTAAGTGGACACTTACATAGGAGCCTTCCAGAAATTTCTACCACCTTCAGCCAACAAACGCAGCCAACCTTGACAAAGGTTACAGACCCTCACATAATGGTTTCAGAAAGTCAGAAGAGGTTACCAGTGAGAGACCCAAAAAGTCTAGTCATAGAAGTCACCATCCTCCAAGACTGGAGAGATCATCTAAAGGTTACAAGGCCTGCAGTCAGAGCAGGAGAGGAAGAGGAGCAACAGGCGCTAGTTAGAGCTCTGGGCTAGCAAGTCTTGTCAATTCTTCTTATACATTTCCAAGATCCTTCCTTTTCTGTCTATCAAGATGGCTCAAATTCTTGTCTATGCACCGATCTCTAGTCATGACTATTGCACACTACTCTTTTCTTGACTCCAAGACCCACAATTCCTCATCTAGTTCATTCAAAACACAGTTGAAGTAATCTTCCTTCCCTCTCATTCTGTTCCCTACCCTTCAACTACCAACACATAGAGATCCCCATTTTTTAGTACATCAGATTCACGCTCCATGCAGATACCTACAGGGCGCTTCACAGATCTTTCCCCACTATTTATCCAATTTTCTGTATGTTCCCATGCCTTCCCAAAAATTCTCACTTTGACCCCCATTTCTCTGTTTCTCCTACAAATTTTGGCACTTTCTTCCATAACTCCCCCATATTTCATGTGTTTATACAGTAGGCGTTGATACAGAAATGTTAATTGAATACACTGTGTAGAAGAGTTTTGTGGGGCAGTAAACTTCATTAATATGTACTGTAGTTAGAACTCTGAGTTAGTTTAGCAACAGCTCCAAAAATCACATTTACATATTACTGCACTAGGTCTCAGGAAACCAACTACGGGCCCAACCCATTGGATCACCAACTGAAGGCAATACACTGTGTGACCATACAAACAGGAATACAGAACTCTAATCCTAGTCCCTGAAGTAAATTAATTGTAAATAGTTCCAATACTCGGATTTGTGAGCAGATCATTTATGGAGCAGTTCATGTTAAAACAAGGTCTCATGACCTAAAACAAAAATCACCATTTCTGGGAAAAATGCCATATAGAACACCGCCAAGAACCAAGGGAAGGCCATCTCACTGTCACCTGCCCCACTGAAATCATATCAGTCACAAGTGTGTAAGAGAGTTCATGAAACCAGTTAGTCTGGATAAGACTGTATTAGTACTTCATCATGAGATTGAATAGTTACCCAGAGCACAGGCCGCAAAAGTAATTTGGGACTGTTTCACAAACTGTAGAATAGGTGATTGACAAAATGAGATTTTATATTATTATTGAAAAAGCAGCAAATAAATTGAGATGACCAGTCTTCCTAAAAAAGGAAACAAAACAAGTCTATACATATGCCCAGGGATTGCAAGACTGAATAACTTGGAGATCTCAGCATCCCGCAGAACCTACATCTGTAGCCATATATGCTTATCTTTACACCAGTATTCAGCTCGGTTTTCTATGCCATCAGGGAAAATGGCAAGAGTAACAGTTGCTGCGGATGCAGGAGGAAATTTCTCTCCTCATCCCCTTCCAGAAGAAATTTTTGGTGCTCCACATAGCATCGTCAGATCAGTAACAGCCAAGCAAAATTGATTAAAATGACAGCTTCAATCAGTTGTGCCTGCTTAAGACAGTGGGGAGATCTACAAGTAGGAACCAAAAACAAACATGCCGTTCTCTCAAACGGGAATTAAGAGTGTGACAGGAGTGAGAGATTCCTGCAATACCTCAAATTAAGTGTAAGCAACTCCTGGACATGACACAGTAAATCAGAATCAAAGTAACTTGCACTATTGTCTCTGCATAGCTACCAGCCTCTGTCTAGTAGCATATCAGCAAACTCATTTAACATCTCATTAAAGTATTTTAATCTGGAAATTAGTGCTTTTCTTAAAAAAAAGTTGTAATTTTTGAAGTACTAAAAATAAAGCTTCCTAGATCGTCCTCAAAATAAATAACTTGCCATCTACCAAGAGAAAACCTAACAAAGGACCTGATCCAAAGCCCAAGTCAGGGGCGTTTTTCCATAGACTCCAGTGGGTTCTGCACAAAGTCCATTGACAAAAGATATTTTAGGTGCAGTTTTATGCATCTCTAGATACCAAAAAAAATTGATTAAATATGATCTAAAATCTGTAGGGTTAAAATAAAGACCAACATACTACATTTTTTTAATCATCTTTACTATGCATTGCTTTCCGTACAACACATGGGGTATGGAAAAGAGAGTAAATTCCACTGATTTCAGCAGGTGACCTCTTCTGCCTACCAGCAAGCCTTCGCTAGTATAAACATTATAGACTGTGACAGCATTGTTTTATATAGGGCACCCTCCGTTAGCAGTGGTCAAGTAAGGCAGTGGATTTAAAGTAAAATAATTATAGGGCTATAAGTTACACTGAAGTCACAGCCCCCCCTGCAACCAAAGGAACGCTTGATGGCAAGGGCTAAAAAACTACACCGGACCCTCGCTAGAATGCGCATCTATATAGCACGAATTCGCATATAATGCGGTCACAGCCATGGATCCCAAATTTAATTACTTTAATTGCATATAATTTTAATGCAGTCCTCATGTTAACACTGTACTGGGCATGGATCCCAAATCCCGCATTCTAGCGAGGGTCCAGCGTATTTCCTAAAGTTACCAATGAAACAAGATTGTGATTCCCTCTCAATAAACGATACAAACAAGAGAGCAAAGCAGTTGACAAGGGAAATTAGCTGCTGCTGCACAGATATTGGAATATATTTTGTAATCTTACATTTTCATTCTTAATGTTACTTTCTCCTTCCCCAACCCAGAAAAAAGGTCTTGGCATATCCACCATTATTGTTGTCGTTTGTTATTAGTATTTCCTTTGCAAAGTTTTTATTTTGTAACACATACAAATCTGCTTGGCTACTTTTGAACTAGAGATAGAGGAAAACAGACTTGATCTAAGTCCTTAGATATTTTCCATTTAAATACTATTTCATATTTACAATACAGGATACAATCATGTTCCATATGCTTTTGATGATATGCAAACTACTGAATTATGAAAAAATATTTGCAGGCTAAGCCTGCTTATTCTTGAGAGAAGAAAAGGAATATCTTACCAAGCTTCAGAAAGTAACTATTGTTCACATGAAGTACCCAATTCATGTTATTTTTGTTTTAAATGATGCACTGTGTGCCACACAACACTATGGACAAAACACATCAGTTCCCATGTATTTCAATTGCTATGTACCAACATTAGTAGTATGTAGAAAAGCACTACTCATTGGTACAATACTCCAAACATAGGAATTTTCTTTAGTGAGACTTGCATGGCATGTGATAATAGCCTATATAGTATTCCTATTACACAGACTTACAAGTAGATGCATTGACACTGGAAAACCATAAATGTTTTCCTTACATCATGTTGTGTGCAATATAACAAAAACAGGAAAGTGTGTTCTCACAGCTAAGACTGCCATGACAAAGACTAGGCTCGCTGTATTTAGTCCTGAGTGGAGAACAGGAGGGAAATATATTTTAAACCGTGCTGCAGAAAACCTTCCAGTGTTGTCAGATTAGAATGCCAGCTAACATTTCTTTGCCAGAAATTAGGAGATTTTAACCCAGAGCTCAAGATAGATCTTCATGAATACAGAGACAACAAAATGACCCCTTTTGAGAGGGGGGAGGATAGGTGTGGAGTAGTAAACACAAAATAAATGCTGACCTATGAAAGTGTTATCAGCATTTCAGAGAGCAGACTGCATTTCAAGTGTGTGAATTTAGTGCTGGTTAAAGGCGGAAGATTCATGGCCCCAGAAATAAATTTCTCTTTCCACAGAAGCACTGCAACGCACACGGCATCAACACAAGCACACCCACGTCCCACCTACATGCTTTGGCCATCACCTGCAGAGACCATCCATTCTTAGCTTCTCTGCTGGGACTGCCAACAATGGTGGCGTTTGTTATGTGGACATCTGCCTACTTTATGCTGGGCTAATGCCAATCAGATGGTAACTAATGGTAATTACTGACATGTTAAAACAGAAAAGAACGCTAATGGAATACCTATGCCCAGAGCTATTCAATGGATCCATTTTAGGAGTTTTCAAAACCTCTCTAACACTGAAGAGTTTTGTGGTGTGCTTTAATGAGACATTTAAAATTACATTCATGTGGACATCTCAGCTACTTGGAAGTCATGGTCTGAGAAGCAAACAGAAATATCACTAAGGTGACCTATTTTTTTGACATGTTCTTGAGGTGCAGCAGCCATGGACTACCTGCCTCAATCCTGAGAAACAGCAAAAATGGGGGAAGAGAAAGACACACACACACTGGGTCAAATTCAGCACTTCCGTGTGTAATCACAAACACCTGTGCAGAGTAACACTATCAAATCAGAATGGTAATGTTTTACACCCACGTTAAACAGCTGTAAGTCACAACACATGGCAATGCAGCACCACATTGTCTCTCTTCAATTCCTGAGCTGCACCTTTAGCAGTAGGTGTGGGAGGAGGAGGAAGAGACAGGCCCAGTCTGTTGCTTCAGTCACTAATGAGGGAGACACACCAAGGTGAGGCATAGAAAGGCAGCAGCAAGTGTGGGGAAGAGATAGTCAGTTGCCTCAATCTTTGTGCTGCAATATAAGCCGCATGTGTACAGGGAAACGGATTGCTTCCAGGATGCTGCTCCAATACATACATTCCTGCTGCTGCAGGGGGGGGGGGGAGTCTTTTGCCCTAATCCTTGTGCACGAAGCACGGCAATGGGGTAGAGATGCACACTCCCGTCTAGGCTTCCCTAGCAACAGCAGCAGAACTGGAGGCAGAAGCAAACTCCGCTAAAGGGGGCAGTAAAGGAAGGGGATAGGGATCATGGGGGAGAGGAGAGGAGTAAAAGCTTCAGAAGCCCCTTCCTCCTATCCTTGTGTAGCAGCAGCCAAGGTGTAGTGAGAGAACTCTCACTGCCCTAGATCCCAGCGCCTGGGGCAAGGGGGACCATGACCCATACTAGCCTGGTCTCTGGGGTCCCAGTGCTTAGGGAGGAGCAGTGGCACCACGGGGATGGGGAGGCGGGAGACACTGTCCTGGTCTACCGGGCTGTGTGTGTGGAAAAGGACCTACACGGTCCTGTTCCACGGGATCCTGGTGCAGAGGCGGGGGCCAGGTGTCCCCGTCTATAGGGTCCCAGGAGGAGGAGGGGGGACAGACAGACAAGAACCACACTGTCCTGGTCCACAGGGCCCTGGCGCATGAGGGGGGAAGGGCTGACGAGACCCGCCCCGCCCCGGTCTCCCCGGCGAGAGAGGGCGGGGCGGGACCCCCTGGGACCGGTCCTCAGGGGCGAGACCCCCACCGCCCCGGGGTCCAGCCGGGCTGGCGAGGGGTCGGGCCGAGGAGAGGCGCTGGGCGGCGGCGCGGCAGGGGCGGAGCCGCGCGGCGCAGCGGCCCGGCCCCGCCCCACGCCGGGGTGGCGAATCACGCTCCTCCCCCTCCTCCATCTCAGCAGCGCCCTCCGCCAGCCTCGCTCCTCCATACAAAAGCAAAATGTCCGCCATCTTCACGGGCTGCTGCCGCCGCCGGCGGCTGCGCCCCCCGGGCCGGGCGCGCGGGGGCAGGCGTTACCTTGATGCAGTAGGGCGGCTCGTCGAAGGTGACCAGCATGTACCTGTCCCCGCGGCTGGCCGGGTCCCGGGCCCGCAGCTGCGGAGAGAGCAGAGAGGCGGCGTTAACGGGCGGGCGCGGGGCGCGGGGCAGGCGGCCCGCCCGGCCCGCACTCACCTTCATGAAGAGCTCCACGGCGCCCTTGGCGATGTCCAGGTAGCTGGTGCCCAGGTGCGCCCGCTGGTTCATGGAGGCCGACGTGTCTATGAGGAAGAGGAGGATCGGCATGGTCCCGGCAGCGCCCCGGCCGGCCGGGCGCCCCGCGGGGGGAGCGGCTCAGCCTCCCCCGCCGCCTGCAGCCCGAGCGCTCGCAGCCCGTGGCCGCCGCCTGAGCTGCCTGGCTTCACTGAGACCCAACTTCTCTCCCCTCAGCCTCCGGCGGCACCATGTGACCAGCCCGCACGCCATTGGCTGGCCATTATACCGTCGTTTGCATATTCATGAGCAGGGGGAGCTGCTGGGGCGAGGGCCCCCCCTCCCTGCCAGGGGCGGGCTTGGTTGCGGGGGGCGGTGCCGGGCCGGGCGGAGGGAGGGGCCGTAGCCGGCGCGCGGGCGGGCGGGCGGGGGCTGCGCTGGGAATGTCCCTGCCGATCCGGCCCCGCGTTGCCCCGGCGAGCGGCCGCAAACCGGGGAGCTGCGCCGTGGGCCATGCCGGACTCCCAGGCCAAGGCGCGCCGCTCCTGGCGCCTGCCCGGGGCCAGCCACAGGCAGTAGGAGTCCTACCCGCCGTCCCTGGCAAAGCCAGTTCCTTGCCCAGGCCCCCACGCTGAGTCTGGTCTCCCACACAGGCTCTCTCGGCGCAGGCTGCTTCCAGCATTGCCCGTGGTGGCAGAATTACGTGCATTCCCAGCAGCAGTTTAGATTCACGGCGCTTAGGGCCAGAAAGGACCATTAGATCACCGAGCCTGACAGGCAGAGCCCAGGCCATTACATTTCACCAGATCCCAATAACTTGTGTGTTCGCTGGAGCATAACTCGTGTTTGCCTACAGCGTGGCTTCCAGAAAGGCATGAGTCTTCAGAGGAAGACGGCAAGAGATGGAGAATCTATCGCTTCCCTTAATAGTTTGTCCCAATGGTTAATTATCCTGAATGTTAAAAATATGATATCTAATTTGGATGTCTGGCTTCAGCTTTCAGATACTGCTTCTTGTTATGTGTCTTTCTCTGCTAGAGTAAAGAGCCCTTAATATCTGGTATTTTCTCCCTGTGAAGGTACTTAAGAGACTCTAATCTAGTGACTTCTCAATCTTCTTTTCGATAAACTAAACAGATCAAGCTCTTTAAGGCTCTCACTCTAAGGCATTTTCTCTAGCCCTCAAATCATTTTTGTGACACTTTCTGTACCTTTCTCTAACTTTAGAACATCCTTTTAAAAACAGACACCAGAACTGAACAGTGTTCCAGTATTGATCTCACCAATGCCCTATAGAGGCAAAATCACCTCTCAACTTTAGATCTACTGCTGCTGGGATGACTAGATATTGGATAGAACTGCACAGAGCACTTTACAAGAACACATTAACAGCACCTTCAAAGAAAAACACAATTTCCCAGCCTCTTACAATTAAAAACTTAATTCCATTTAAAGTCCTCCAAGATAAAGGAAATTATCGTTAATTTGGAAAATTGTTCAATTTACTTGTAAGAAAATAGAAATAATATATGGAGTCAGAGTGTCATCTCAAACTTTTAAAAGACAATATACAAACTCTGGCCCCAATTCTGAGCTGAGGGTCTTTAAGCAACCTTTACACATCTCTGATTCTGGACCTGGCTGCTGGTGTTACTTATGCTACCTACAAACTTCTCCCTATCAAGCCACCAGAGAGTCCAGAAGAGCAAGGATGCAGAATGCTCTGGCCCACCCCTGCATTGCATGAGAGTGGTTATAGAAGGCTATTATGCCAACCTTCCAATAACCCAGTGAACCCTTCTGCCCTGCTAGAATTCATCTTGGTTTCAATCACTCTCTTCTGTTGGTGTAGTAAAGAAGCCAGACCCTGGCTCCAAATTAAGGTCATTAACTGTGTGCTGGCCCATTAACATGACCACAGCAGTTGAACTAAGCACTGGATTTCAGGGCCACTGGATTTCTGGACTCTAAAAACTTTAAAGCGTCCTGAATCCCTTATCCCTTCCATTTGTTACTGTTTGTTATTTGTAGTATAATGTTCATCTAGGCTACCAAAAGTTGCCACAGTTACTGCATGTACTGAATTTATGCATGCAAGTGGCAACTAATGATACCAAAAAGCAAGGAGATGCAATTAAAAGGAAGGAAAAAACCTCCATCTGCAGGAGAAAGGATGAAATGCTCTGGATCAAAGAAAGGGAAAAATGCTACTGAGGCCTCAATTCTGCAATAAGCTCTGCACAGGTGGACCCCTGTGCATGCAGTCCCCTGATTTGAACTTATCAGTAGTTCAAACCCTGATGCTGCCATATACCTACTACCAGTGTAGTGCTAACTAGCATGCATAGCTTCCACAATGAAGCCAAAGAAGCTACGTAGTACTATGCCCACTAGTAAGTGTTTAGTATTTTTTTGCAAAGAGGTACTGTCAACAATCGCCTTTTAAAGAGATAATTCAGTTATTAATAACACTTTCCACTGAATGGAAACAATTTTTAGAGATAAATATTAATGTCACAATATACGTCCCCTTACTATTTGCACATTAAAAAAAGGAGTACTAGTGGCACCTTAGAGACTAACCAATTTATCTGAGCATAAGCTTTTCGTGAGCTCACGAAAGCTTATGCTCAGATAAATTGGTTAGTCTCTAAGGTGCCACTAGTACTCCTTTTCTTTTTGCGAATACAGACTAACACGGCTGCTACTCTGAAACCTATTTGCACATTATGCAGCCTGAACAATTAAAATAGATCAGTCAGTTTCTCTGTTTCTAGTCCATTTCAGTTGACTTTTCTGATGTATTTGATCAATAATGTTCCCTTTCACCAACACTGACAGCATGGGAGAGGGGAGTTAAAATCCCTTCCAAAACGTTTTTAATTGAAAGTAAAGACAAAAATTGTTCATGAATATACTTCTACTCCTACTGATCAGAATCATCTCTGGTGTAACTCCATTGAATTCAGGGATGAATTTGGCCTGCTAGGTATTGTAAATACTCTCTTCATCCCTTCACACACACAAGATCTACATTTTGAACCTAAAACTGGTAAATGTTATTCCTGTCTCTATACTGATTTTATAAAAGTCCCCCCATACCTTTTTAATAACTAGCTTAATTTCTGTATTTATGTTTTACACATAATTTAGCAAATTATTTAACAGTCATGGACTATAAAGGGAGAGAACCATTTAAAAAGCTTGTATGATGAAAACAAAAAAACAAAGTTACATTCAAACGTGTGACTTGGCTGCTCCATTTTCAAGAGCCTGACCCAATAGTCACATCTGTGCAACAGAAGTACATCTGTCATTAGGGCTTCTGAATTTTAGCAATTATGATGAAAACACTGAAGGGGGTGAAATATTTTAAAGCAAATTTAGTGCACATGAATGGAGCCAGATTGATAGAATTAGAATTTGAATCCCAAATTATCCAGGCAAGGTACAACACAAGTAGTGCATACTTTCCCACAGTTCCCTGCTAACATGTCTCAGCCTTGACCCTACAAGGACAAATTCTAGGTATGAAAAGGGCACTTTAGTCTTGATTCAGTCCTTCTCTAGAAGATGTCAGCTAACACCAACTGCGATGTACACATTCATCCACCAAGAAGTTGTCTGTGACCCCATAGTAATTGCTCACACCAATGAATAGCGATCAGATCAGAACAGATGGTAACCTTTGATCACAGATGAGCTGGATCAATTCAAACTAACAACCTAGTGGTCAAAGGTTCTGTATCTGCAATGATCCATTAGGCCACGTAAGAGGCTAAAAGATACTACAAACCCATAACACTCCCATGATTCCTTTGACTTTGAATGGACAGGAACCCAGTTATCTCAGAGTCCTTTCCCACCCTTCCTCATCACAGCAGTTAAAGGTCGAGACAGAAGTATCTTGCTTTCAGTTTCTGAGGTTGATATTTCCAGGAATGGTGGCAGGCAATGCACTCTCAGATGAGAGCTATGGCTTTTGGAATTTGTTCCAGCTGGAGTCCACCAGAGCTCTCTGAAGTCTAGCAATACTCGGGGCAAAATGCAAGACTTATTTTAGTTTAGATTGATGTGACTTTGATAACGGTTGAAAATAATGGACGCCATGGTTGCTAATGTGCACAGAGACAACAGCAGTATGTGGATACTCTATTCCAGAATAAAAATCACTTTATTCCGGAATAATTTAGTGTGCTTTAATCTGATCCATTTTACCATGCAGACAAGCTCTTATTTTTCTATTCCCTGTCCTGACCTAACTTCACATCTAACAAGATTTTAGCTCTAACAACCTTTGCTTCTTGACCTTTTTATTGCTTCATAGGATACTTTGTTCTCAGCTAGTTTCTATCTGACAGCAACACCAACAAGATCAAAAGATCTGAAAGGCACTAGCCATGCACCCTTCAGCATTAAAGGAACCCAACTTTGGCACCTGATGAGCAATTAGAGTTTGAAAAGCATTTGATGGATCACTCAGGAAGAAATATTCTAATTTAAATCTCCTTTTGCTGCCAGTTCCTGGACAGGTAAATCCTTCAGTCCACGTTCTATGCTCCCAATCTTGGCCTTGCAATCCAGCCACCCTGACCACTTGTTTGATCCAGCAGCCCTAAATAATTAACACTTAGATAATTTATGTAGAATTTTTAATCTTTAAATCACTGTAAAAATATTAATTAATCCTCACAATGCCTCCCTGGGGTAGGTATTATTCCTTTCATGTGGATGGGGAAACCAACAGAACGGCTAAATGACTTGCTCAAGGCACTGGTGTCAGTGCCAGAATTAGAATTCAGAAGTGTCTCGCTCCCAGTACTATTTTCATACTAGACCTGCCTCCCACTCTATTTCCTCTCTAGGAGGATGAAATATATTTACAGGAAGTGAACTCAAAGATTTTTTTGTGGCTGAACAAGCTTATCCAATTTGAGGAGCAAGAAAAAGTTAGCTAGTACCTCTTTCCTCAGTTCCAGCAACCAGGGGAACCAACATGGCAGGAGCAGATTCTGGAATGTTTAAAGCCTGCAAGGAAGCTACTGGTGATGTTAGGAAGAGGAAGGATGCTCTTTTATGACACTAAACTGTGTCTCAGCACATCAACATTCAATTCTTGGGTCTGCCACAGATTTCCTGTGTGACTTGGGGAAGTCACTTAATTTCTCTGTGCTTCTGTTCCCCCATCTGCAAAATGGGGAAAATATTTTCTCATTCTTTGTCTGTTTTGTGTATTTAAACTATCAGCTCTCTGGGACATGAACTCTGCATGAACAGCACTAAGCACAATGGGACCTTGCATAAATTGTGCGCATGTCTAATCATCTTCTTGCATGTGCCATCAGCAGGACTTGACCCCAGAGCCTATAGCATTAAAATCACAGAGCCTTGCCATTTGAAATTTTAATAGTGTTTTTGTGTGGATAGAGCATTGGACTGTGACTCAGGGGACCTGGGTTATAGTTCCAGCTCTGCCACTGGCTTGCTGAATGATCTTGGGCAAGTCACTTCACTTCTCTGGGCTTCAGTTTCCCTATCTGCATAATGGAGATAATGGATACTGGCCTCCTTTGTAAAGTGATTTGAGACTGACTGATGAAAAGTGCTATCTCCTATTATCTAGTAGCAGTAGTAGGCAGTTAGCCACTTGTAGACCAGACAGTTGAAGGGGACATGACACGTTATGCCAGTGTATTCCACAGATCCTATTAAAAATCAAGCCCTTATTTTTGCTGTGTGTTGCTGGACTGTGAGCCCGGTCATGCTGACTGCACTCATTTTTACTGGCTTTGTAATTACATTATAGACCTCCACACAGTTATTGTTCTGCTGCTAATTTGGAAATACACTTATCCTTTTAAAGATTTTCACTCTCCGTTACATGCTTCATATCTTTGCCTCACCCACAATCTGTACAGTGGTTAAGAACTCAGGGCCTGATCCAAAGCCCATTAAAGTCAATGGGAGTCTTTCCATTGACTCCAATAGATTCTGGATCACCTTACATGGCAGTAACTGAAGGCTGGAGATAAATCCCATATTAACTTGATCCTGAAGACTTTTCACATGCAAGTGTCCCATAGACTTCCATGGGAGTTATGCATACACTGCTGAGTTTGTTCTCAGAAGCTCAAGTAAATTCATTTTCAGCTCTGAATTATGATGGAGATTATACTACAGGTTTAAATATATCCTGAATTCAGCACATTTCACACTGATTTATAGGCAGTTCATAAATTTGATGCCTACAGTTGGTAACTGTCATATTTATCTATAAATAATGGAAGCAATATATAACAAGTATAAATAATTCAATATAAATAATTCAAAGAAAGACTGGGATTTTCATATTGGCTATCATCCCTTCCACACACTAGTGAAAATGAAGCCTAAAATGGTCATAAGTACAGGAGTAGGGGGATCAGAGTGCACACAGCATTATCCCCTCTTCCTGTCCCAGGCATACTGGAAGCCATTTATGTCGTGTGGTGTGATGTCAGGTGCATGTCCAGCTGATGCGGGGCTGAAGTTAAGAGGATCTGGCAAATTAGCAAGGGGAATGGGCAATATGCAGCTGTAACCACTCTGCTAATGACAGCACAGTCCCTGGAGAGCTACTAGAGACCAGAGGAAAATATGGATTAACATTGCCCAAATAGAGATCCATATGTTTGAGAATAGATTTGACCTAAGTTTCCTGCATTCCACAGAGTTAGGAGAGGAGTCATGACTGACCTTGTTGTATAGCTGCCAACCCCTTCTTCCACATGAGATACCGCAGTAGAGAGTTTTCCTATGGCCCATTCCCACATATTTTTCACATGAAAGGGGCTGACATTGCCCATGGCCCAAAGACAAAAGTCAGATCACTTCAGCCTGCATAACAGCAAACAGTCTAATTTCCAGTTGGCTTTAAAGACCTGAATCAAGGGGATGGGGAAGAGATTGGCTGTCCATGTTCTAAGATCATTGTGCTATAAGGGCAGACAAGCAAAGTCTCAACCAAATATCCCAGAAGAGATAAAAAATTAATCAAAAAAGCAGGATGTCAAAACACGCAGCAGCTGCCCAGACATGGAAAACTTTGTGTGAAGAGTTAGTCTCAACATTCAAGAGAACATCCCCTCAGGAGGAAAAATAGCATTTAAAAACATTGCTGGGAGTTGATGAGAATGGAACAACTGAAAAGTTCAGTGGTTTCTTGACAAAAAGAAATTGAAACCCTCCTTAGTAATTATATTTAACCAGGTTGCCAGGTGTAAGAAGATAAAAGACGAGACACAGGAACATACAAAATTAAACCAGAAGGTGTTTGTTCCAGTTGTACTATATCTTCGTTATCTGATTGCACATAATGCCAGATAAATGTGTCGCTTCTACTTCCGCTCAGCCACTAACTCTATATGTCTCACTCTGTGTCCTTGTGTAAAAATGGGGACGTAATTCCTACTTATCTCTCAGGGACATTGGGAGACAATGGACCCAATTCTTGGGTCCACTGTGGTCCTTTTACACCACTTTACCAACACAAAGGGGCTGCAAAGCCAGCAGATCTGGACAGTTGGGAATTCCTCCTGTGTACAAACAATCCTGCTCGGTGTAGCAGATCTGTGCCACCTCCCTTGCAGCCCTCAGGGTAGGGAGCACAGAACAGTCAGGGAAAGGGAGCATGGCCAGAGTATGTCTATGCTCCAGCTATTCTCAGCTGTTGGAATGGTCCTTTGGAACCACAGGAAGCAAGGCACACATTATAGTAGTCTTTAGGCTGCCAGGGTATGAACTGACCCCCAGCCGCATTCAGAATTGTGTGAAGCCACTTTTACTTCCCACTCTCTGGTCCTATGCCAAGCACAGCTCGGCCAGTCTTGAGATTCAGACCCAATGAGCTTTGGCGTACTTGGATGAAAGGCGTAGTAGAAGCATGAAGTATTGTTACCCACTGGAAAGCAACCACTTAAATCAAATGAATTTACAGAGTAGTTTTTGGTGACATTATTCAAGCTACGATGTAAGAGATGACTCAACATATCCTGTGGTGATAAAAGCTACATACTTCTCTCCATATTCTTGAGTGGGAGACACACAACCTGTAATACATCAGTACCCTAACGGATTCCTGAAACTAGGAAAGATTCTTTAAAGAGCCTACAGTCAACAGAGCTCTGTTCTCTAGAGTTGGAAGAGGCATTTCCCTTAACCAGAGCTCCAAAATTCAAGGCATAGAGTGACATCATCATCATTATTCAACATTTATATCACAGCAGTGCCTAGCAGTCTCAACCAGGTCAGGGCCCCATTGTACTAGAAACTGAAAAGGCATGTAGCAAAGGACAATCCTACCCTACCTTGATTGGATTGTGTTTCCACACGACTGAGCAATGTTGTGCTGTAAACAAGCCTTATGAATAGTACCAATGCTCCTTCAAGGAGTCTGAAATTCACTCCAGGGGAAAAAAAAGGTATGTAACCTGCTGGTCAGCGTATGTTACACATCCCCTTCTGTAGCTGATTGACAGAGGATATGGGTTTATTTGGGTACATCTACACTGCAGCTGGGAGCTAGTCTCCCACTCCAGGTAAAGAGACTCACACTTTGAGCAGGGGATTGAACTAGATGACCTCCTGAGGTCCCTTCCAACCCTGATATTCTATGATTCTAAAGGGACTCGAGTTAGCTAAAAATAGCAATAGCAATGTGGACATTCCAGCTTGGGAGAAAGCTCAGGCTCCCAAGGCCACCAGAAACCCTAGACTGGAAAGCCTGAGCTCCAGCCTGAGACAGATCATCACATTGCTATATTTAGTGTACAAGCTCAAGCCCTGCTAGCGCAAATCTGTCTACCTGGGCCAGGAGGCTTCCTCCAGCAGTAATGTAAGCATACCCTTACAGCTCCCAGATAGAGAGCTTAGCTCTTTAGCACAAGCTGTTGAGACTCATATTTCAGCTCTGGACATTACAGAGATTCCAGATTGAAGAACTGCAGCCAGAGAGAATATGTAAATATCTAACCGCATTTTAGTATATCAGTCTCACAAAACAAGATATAGACAGACACAAAACTCACACCAAAAACCTGAAGGCAAGCCATAGGGGTAGGTGTTATCTGAACATATTCTGGGTGGTTCTCAAATTGAAAGATTCCTAGTCTGATATCAGAAAACTGTTGCATGAGTTAAATTAGGGATGAATACTCCAAATTCTCCAATACCATATCAACAGGCAATGTCGGGATTCAATGAAATGAAATCCTTGTGACCACAGCAATAAATATATTTCATCATCACTATGGTTGCAAGAAAAATACCCACCATAAAAACCAACGTTCAATAGAACTGTGATTTATCATAAGCATTTATTACAAAAGGTCTCTTGGATTAAAATGAGATTATTTTGGAAAAAGAACATTCTTAGAGGATAACAACAGCTGAGAGAATTAATTAATGGTTAGAGCACACGTCTAGGAGTCAAGCAATCTGAGTTCTAGCTCTGACTCTGCTACAGACTTGCCACATGACCTCAGCCTAGTTACATACCCTCTGTGCCTCAGTTTTCCCATCTGCATAATGTTATTTATCATTTTAACAACACTGTGTTGGGCACCTCCCAATAAAGACAAAAGACATGAGTCCTGCCCTAAGGAGTTTATAAGCTAATTTCAGACATGATAGAATGGATAGGTGCAGGGAGGGACAAGAGAAAAAGGCCCATGCAACATTAATAGGATAAAGTGGAAACTCAGCAAAGGCTAGTGCACAGGATAAAAAAATGGTTTTGCTCCATTAATTTATTTTTAAAATATTAATAGACAAAGAAGAAGCAGTTTCTTGAAGCATTGTAGAAGAAATGGGTCTCCAGGAAGAATTTAAATGAGGAGAGGGTGTTGTCTTATTGGAACAAGTTCAGGGTCTGTGTTCCACGTGTGGGTTGAAATGTCAGAAAGGTTGCCGGAGAAGGAATTAAACAGGGTGATGAAGCTGGCATCATTAGAAACAGAGCAGGTAGGGAGGATCAAACTGGTAAGGGACTAAGGTAAGCAAGGAGGGAATGAGTTATGTAGGGCCCTAAAGACAACTTGAACCTGGTATCATATAAAAAAAGGAGCAGCAGAGGTAGGTATCATGAAAGGGAAGCAAGATGATCTTACCAGATACTTTTTGCATAGATTTGAGAAGAGATACAATAATATTCTCATACCCCACAGAGGCATTGTAAGGAGGCCTAGTGTTTATAATAATCCTTTGAGATGGTTAAAGGAAACAGCTATATAAAAGCAAATTGTGTTTAACCTAATCAAATACACATTGTAATTGGGTCTGGTACCAAGACAGTGCTTTGGAGTTGGGGTCATTACAAATATTTTATGAATTCTTTAAGGGACCATGACAATTGCCTCTACATTTGGAAGGATGATTCAGCAAGAAGTTATCTTGGTTGCAAAAGCCTTTTACGGTGCCCCATACCCCAGAGGGGGAAGAAATGCTCTTTTTCCTGCAGTCCGTACCACACCGCTAAACAAACCTTCTCTCCAACATCCAATTCAAAGACACGTGCAGATTCTTTTCAGCCTCAGTATTTACTCTAGCCCGTCTGGAGTATCTCACTTGAGGTGACACATAGGGGAAAAACAGCAGACTTCACAGCCTGTCTTCAAAGCATACTTTTAACTGTTGGAAGTCTGAAAAGGTCTTTTCTGGCTCATTGACCCATCCCTTCCCGATGTCAGCTAGGGAGAACTGTGTGTGTAACTAAGAACTCATGGGCCTGCAGTCGCCTGTGCTGAGTCTGACTGGCATCCCACCTATCACTTCCATACATGCCTTGGTACTATATATTATTTGTATTATTGTAATGCCTAGGAGCTCTACTCATGAACCACGGCCCACTGTGCTAGATGCTGTACAAACACTGAACAACAAGATGGTCCCTGCCCCAGAGAATTTACTAGGTGCATCAGTCCTGAACCAGCTTACCTCTCACCAGAGCTACACAAGCTTTCTCTTCAGTTCTCATTTTGGCACAAGAATGTGTCCTCCTGAGGAGATCAAGAGTTTAATATACAACCTAACAGCACGTCACCATGGTGAGATCACACCCATCCCTGTAGGAGAACAGATTGGCTCGTTTTCTCTGCTCTCACTTTCTCCCTGATCCTGCTGGTTCCCTCTCTAACTCTTTCCTCTCTCTTACCCCCTTGGCCCCTATGCTGTTTTCCTCACACACTCTATCCAGCTTCCTTGTGCCTTCCATCAGGCTTTCTATCTCCTCTGACCCCCTGGGTGTCTTGCTGCTTTCTTCTTCCAGACACTAGCTCCTACCTGTCACGGAAACATCTGATCCCAGCAGTCCATTGTTCCTCCTAAATGGCCATCACACAGAAGAGTCTGTTCAGCTCTCTGTCCAAAGAGCAGCAGAGGGGAAGAATATCACTCTGTGTCTACCCCATTAGAACTCCCCTTACCTGGTATAAGTGGTCTCTCACAGCTGCAGCTCAAACTTCTCCACTATTTTAACTTTAAATTAAATACACAAAAGTTTTCAGAAGGGAGTGTTTCAGGCATCTTTCCTTGGAGCCTTTTACCCCTCTGAACACTAAAGTCTCAAAAGCTATAGCTCTCTGCTACTTTGTCATGATAAGAGAAAAGGAGTACTTGTGGCACCTTAGAGGTTAGTCTCTAAGGTGCCACAAGTACTCCTTTTCTTTTTGCAAATACAGACTAACACGGCTGTTACTCTGAAACATGATAAGAGAGTGACTACCCCTGGGTCTGGAGGTCCTGGGTCACTCCTGTGTTTTAGATTTATGTAGCTGTCTCACTGAGACACATACATGTCTAGCAGTGTCACTGGAGGGTATCTGGGCATCTGTTTTCCAGACACCAGGTCTCAACCTCCTATTTTATCATTTGTGTGTAATTTTTCTTCTTTTAGGAGTTACTGGAGAGTGAATACCCCAGGTGAGAGCATTCACCCTCATACTGTGAATAAGTGCACCTAAGCTATACAGTACTCTATACCTCCTATGACTTAGATAAAACTGAAAAATGGACAGTTAACAAGCTATTGATCCAAACTGTGCTGAACAAGAGTCAGTATCGCTTTGCATTTAACAATGTTCGATGTGGGGAATAGTTTGCAGCCACCACACTTTTGGAGGAGGCAGACTGGACAGGGCTCCCTTTTATGCTGTTCCTCAACTGGCCAGAGAAATCACTGCAGAGTGATGGAGCACACTCCCATGCCCCAGGGCTAAGCAGGCTACTTCCTAGCAACATTCCCATCTCTTGCCAGCTTTCAGAGCAAGAGACTGGAACTCATACCTTAGCTTTCCATTTGTCAAGTAAGAGCTCCATCACTTAGCCAGTGGACAGGCCTCTCTGAGAACTTTTTAAGTTTACAGTTTACAGTTAATATATATATATGGACTTTTTAGACAAGATTCTAAAATCCTTACTCTACTGACTTGAGTGGGAGGTTTGCACGATGTATGAATACAAGACTGAACCCTCATGGCCATATTGTCATACCAGTAATGGCCCCAATTTTGTAAAGCCTTAGGTACATGATAGTTTTACACAGGTGAGGAGTCCTGGACTTTTTTACAATACATATTTATCTGACAGACTAAAATACTACACACTAATCACCACTTCAAACACAGATTAATTTTAAAAAAGCAACCAAAAAAACCAGAGCTTTCCACCCTGGCTCTTACTGGCTTCAAAACCGTAACAGCAACCAAACAGTTTAAAAAAAATACGGACCTTACAAGCATACTAGTCCGTATAAACTTAATCTCAGTTGTTTTGTCCATCTGGTTTAAAACCACTCCATAAATGTGCTCCTCAAGGGTTCAGATTTTCTCTATCAAATATAAGTTTTTTCAGCACATAAATCCTTGTTTTCAGGAATTTATAAATAAAAAGAATACTGACTCTGGAGGTAACTCTGTAAATCAGTATCATTCCAGCAGTGTGGGAGCATAGGATTCTCCTCTAGGATAGGTGACACTAATTAAGACTAACTTCAGCATTGCTTTCTGCTATGTCATTACAAGGTAAATTCAAACCTGAAAAATAGTTAACGTTAACTGTTCACATCTCTTCCTGTTGGCCTTTCTCAATACAGAATGAGTTACTGAGTTTTCCACTCTATCACAGTTCTCTTGCTTTTTGTCTCACCCTTGCAACCTTTAGATTTTTGTGCTTCATTATTTCCTATTGCTGGCAAAATACAAGAGCTTTGCAGCCAGGTTCTGCTCTTCAGTTACATGTGTGCAACCTCAGTGAACTGAACAGGGTTGCAAGAACAGAATTTGTCTTTTCACTTCCTTTCTGAAGCTTTCAACAGTTTCCAAGAGCTAAATGCTAGTTATTTCTGTACAAATGGGCAATAACGAATCTTGTAAACTCTGTCATTGTTGGGTAATATTCTTTGATGCTTTTGTCTAAAAAAAGCAAGAGATGTTTGTAATAACAATTAAAAAACAAATAAACCTCTTGGCTGTTATGTACCACCTTAACAGAGTAAAATGTTCTTCACTAGCCAGACCAGTTGTTCTCTGATGTTTTTCTTGTGGACTACTTGTGGACTACTTCTTAAGTTAGAAATACTTTTCGGGAGAACTCCACCATCCAATCCCTCACCTGCCCTGCAGCAACCAAACTGGATGGTTACATAAAAAGGTAATATTATGGTATGTCCCTACCTTTAGTTACATTGACGGTTGCACTTAAAGCAGGACTAAAATCCCTCTGTTTCACACTTCAGTGTTTGATTTTAGTCTCCAAATTTAATATATTCACTCTTCCTGAGACAATTGAATTCTCTATCATATTTTCTTGGTTAAATATTTTTCTTTAGATTTGTCATTAATAAAGAAAACCCATACAAAGCTCTGAGTGCCCTGACAATAATTAAACTTACATACCCACTCAACAGCAAAAACACAAATAGATTAAAGCCACCAATCAGCAGCCTTCGATAACCAAGTGAAGGTAATAATTTACTTGAGCCAACAGAAAGTAAAATGAAAATAACCCCCAGAAGAGCCTCTCTCAGTCAAATCAGATGCAGGAAAATATTTAATAACTTGTAAGAGGAAACAATTACTAATGAGCCCTTAAAAATACCCCAATTGTATTTTTTTTCCTGGACTCTAGGTAACAATCATAGTTCCTACATACAGTCTTCCCTCTCCCTTCCTCCCCTCGCCCATCTCTCTGAAACACAAACACACACACACACACCCCCCACACACACACTTTCATAACAGCTCAGGGATAGGACAGTTTTAGAACTTAGTGGAGCATGAAGGAAGCTATTCCCCTTATTGAACACAGCCTATTTTGTCTCTGTAAGGAAAAGCCAACTGTAGTGTCAGTTTGTACCAGCTACCTCCAATCTCTGTCATTACTGACCACTTCCCCAATTCTCCTGCTCTGTGCACGCACCACACAAAACTTGAGAAGCCAAGGAAGCAAAGTGGACCTTCTGTGCCCCGACATTCCTGCTCCCTTCAGCCCCATTTAGGGTTGCCAATTTTGATTGGACGTATTCCTGGAGATTTCTTCACATGACATAATCTTTAATTAAAGATTAATCTTTAATTCCTGGAGACTCCAGAACAATCCTGGAGGTTGGCAACCCTACTTCTCCTCCCCACCTCACACATACACATTTACAGCTTCCTCAGTATCTCATCCATCAGCCAGGAGGCAGCAGACATGTACGAGGACATAAGGAGTGATCAAGGCTGGGAACTGAGTGGAGGTGTGTAGGAGGAGAAATGGGAAGCAGGAGAGCTCCAAGCAGGAGACCACAGCTGTAATGGGGACCTGGGATTGGGGGGAACTCAGTGCTTGTAAACCAACCCATTGATGCTTCAAAGGCTTTCCTGACACTGCTGTCTCAGGGCAACAGTGCCAGGAGAGTAGAGTGTCTCTACGCTAAGGAAGCAGTACTTTGAGAGTTCCCCTCAGTGCAGCTACCAGTTTGTTGTACTGGGGAACAGAGGCAATGGTGCTGGAGCAAGCCCTTCAAGTGTCAGTACCTCAGTTCAGATGGTTGCGGGCTCTCCTATATCATGGATTCCAGAGTCCCTGCCTAGCTAGCTTGCGTCATCCAGCACACTGAGCAGCAATGCCATGGGGAGGAGTGAGAATATACAGGAGAATGGGGGTGTGGAGACAAAATGGGGAAAGGGTTTTGTAGGGTAGCATTGAGAAGTAAGAAAAGCAGAGAGGAGAGCAACTCTGCTCTAACAAGTCTCCTGTGGGTCATCTGGGAGGAATTGTATTGCACATGATGTGTGATTTATTCAAATGACATTGTCACCGTTACCTATGCATACACACAATGACAGCCAAACTAAATGTTGCCCCACACTGTTGTAATGGACAGAAGGATGGAAGCCAAAAAGAACATTTCAGATGGATTTGGTACCAAATAGTTCCACTAGAGTTCCCATTAGACAGATCATATTTTTCTTTTAAAATATTTCATAATGGTATGTCATATCATAGCACATACCACTACTATCAGTCAGAATGAGTTACTTTCTAGAACAACAAAGCAGGAAACAAAGGATGAAGACTCCTCAAGAGAGCACACAGGTCAATCTTCAAAAATCAGCTCTGATTTTGGGTGCCTCTGTTTTTGGGTATCCAAGTTGACACATCTTGGGCTTGATTCATTGGTGCTAATAACTCAGAACTTCAAATGAAGCCACTGGAATCGCAGTTTCTCAGCATTTGGGAATCAGGCCCAAACCGGACACTCAAACATTGAGACACAAAAAGAATCTAAAATCCACTGAGAATTTGACCCACAGTGTCTCCCCTGGACAATCTGTAAGTGAGCAATGACAACTAAATGGCTGCTAAACTCTACACCAGTGGTTCTCAAACTTTTTTTCCGCAGACCACTTGAAAATTGCTCAGGGTCTTGGCAGACCACTTAATGATATTTCCAAATGTTGTTTGTACTGTTAGCTAACTATTGTAAGGTTTCAGAGTAACAGCCGTGTTAGTCTGTGTTCGCAAAAAGAAAAGGAGTACTTGTGGCACCTTAGAGACTAACCAATTTATTTGAGCATAAGCTTTCGTGAGCTACAGCTCACTTCATTGGATGCATACTGTAGAAAATACAGAAGATGTTTGTTTTTATACACACAAATCATGAAAAAATGGGTGTTTATCACTACAAAAGGTTTTCTCTCCCCCCTCCCCCCAAATTCTCAGTGGATTTTAGATTCTTTTTGTGTCTCAATGTTTGAGTGTCCGGTTTGGGCCTGATTCCCAAATGCTGAGAAACTGCAGATTCCAGTGGCTTCATTTGAAGTTCTGAGTTATTAGCACCAATGAATCAAGCCCAAGATGTGTCATCTTGGATACCCAAGGGAGTGGGGGGGTGGGGGGTTAGGAAAATAAGGGGAAATAGGCTTGAATAGAGACTGGGAGTGGCTAAGTCATTATGCAAGGTAACCTATTTCCCCTTGTTTTCCTAACCCCCCACCTCCTTCCTCAGACGTTCTTGTTAAACCCTGGATTTGTGCTGGAAATGGCCCACCTTGATAATCATACACGTTGTAAGGAGAGTGATCACTTTAGATAAGCTATTACCAACAGGAGAGTGGGTTTGTGGGGCGGGGGGGAAACCTGGATTTGTGCTGGAAATGGCCCACCTTGATTATCATACACATTGTAAGGAGAGTGATCACTTTACATAAGCTATTACCAGCAGGAGAGTGGGGTGGGGAGAGAGAAAACCTTTTGTAGTGATAAACACCCATTTTTTCATGATTTGTGTGTATAAAAACAAACATCTTCTGTATTTTCCACAGTAGTCTTACCTTTCTAATGCGATGGATGTGCCCTCTCTCCCCCCGCCACAGCAGCCCCCGAGCTGGGGCTGGGAAGGATGGGGGCGTATATCTCCCTCTCTCCCCCACTGCAGCAGCCCCCAAGCTGGGGCTGGGAAGAAGCGGGTCTCTCCGCCACCACAGTGCTGAGGCTGGGAAGGAGGGCTGTCTCTCCCTGGCAAGTCTGTGGGAAGTCACCTCTTTCTCTGACTGCCACAGCCCTGCACATCCCAAAATCCTCCCCCTTCTCACCTTACTGCCCCCTCCCACCTACCCTCTATTCCCCCCAGGGCCACCACTTCACCTTACACCTTCTCCAGGGTCCAGGCACCTAATTAGTGGAGCCACGCCTGCGCAGCTCCACTAATTAGATGGGTGGCCCTTCATTCATCCATGGACCACTTTTTGAGAACCTCTGCTCTACACCCAAGGAGCAGTGTAACTTTTGAAACTTTAGAAGAGCAGCCACCAATTTCATAGCTACATGCGCCACAATTATATGTTTTAAATGTGGCACAAGTCTCAGCACGCAGTGCTCTGGTTCCAAGAAAAGAGGCCTCTTGGATCAAGGCAGAGCTGCATGAGGGTATCTGTAGTCTCGGAGGGTCACACCTCTGTGTTAAAGGGAATGCAACTGCAATCTGTTGCGTTACATACAAAGTAAATGCAGCCCTCGGGCACATGACCAATTACCAGCACAACCCTCAGCTGGCAATTTGGCTGTCTATGATCAAATGGAAGATTTTTGGAGAGCAGTAAAAACCAAAACCCCTCAATTAGAATTTTTTTTTTAAAGGGGATGCTAAAACTTCCTGGAGTATACCCTCTGCACTTTGGGTTCCACCAAAGTGGAACGGTTTGTTAGGAGACACACAATCAACAGTGGATAGACCACCAAACTAAAGAGCTAGTTCCAAACTATTATTTCCTTTAGATTTAGAACAATAATCAGTGCACATTCACAGGCTCTGAACATACTCCTAATTATTTTAAATTACAAAAGTAAATACACAGTACTTCATAATCAAATAGTATTATGAACTGGTCATACCTTTGTTATGGGTTAAGACCTCATTGAGATTAGTAGGTGTAAACTAACACTTCAATTAACATAACTGTAAGTATAAACCCTATCTAAGAAAGATCTCACAAAAACTGAGGTCAGACAAGGACAGAGTGAGAGAGGCAGCCTGAACAAGCAGCTAAAAGTGTGAAAAAACATGAGACCAGTGGCAGCAGATGGCACACATATCCCAGTTTTGGCCCCGGACCATCCTGTGACAGAGTACTTCAATAGAAAGGGCTTGCTATGGTATTGCGGGCATTTGTGGGTCATTTCACTGATATCGACACAGAGCGGTCAGGGAAAGTGCATGACACATGCATCTTCAGGAATGCTGGCCTGTATAGAAAGCTGCAAGTAGGGACTTTCTTTCCAGATCAGAAGATTCCAATGCAGGATGCTGAAATGCCCATACTGATCCTGGGAGACCCAGCCAAACCCTTACCCCCATGGCTCATGAACCTTGACACCAGAAACCTTGACAGCAGCAAGGAGTGCTTCAACAGGCAGAGCAGGTCCAGAATGACTGTTGAACGTGCATTTGGCAGATAAAAGGCTTGTTGGTGCTGTCTTTAGGGCAGGTTAGACCTCCATGAGGAAAATATTCCTGGGGTTATAGCACCCTGCTGTACTCTGCATAATATTTGTGAAGCTAAGGGAGACAAGTTTCCCCAGGGTGGAGTGTCAACAGCTGGTGGCTTATTTTGAGCAGCTAGATACCAGGACTATTAGAGGGGCTCATGGGGGGCTATTTGAATCAGGGAGGCTTTGACACAGCATTTTGACAATGAGTCCCAGTAATATGTCTTTATGTAATGCATTCAGCCAGGCCTTGTTTACTTGCCACCTGGAATGACCCTTGTGATAATTGCTTCCTGAGCATAATTTGTAGTCTGCAAATGTGACAATAGCCACTGTGTATGAATTCCAGCAGCAACCACCATGTGTAGGAGAAAAATAAAGATTAATTTTCTTTTTATAAGTTCATTTTTATTAAACACCGATAACCAGCACACAGAATTCAATTTCTTGAAAGGGACATGACACTGAGGAGCACTCTCTTAATGGACGCTCTCATAGATAAGTCCATCTGTCAATAAGTAACCTGTCTGAAGGGGTGGAGTGAAAGGGGTACTGTGATTGGCTGCGAACCTGCAAGGAATGTGTGTGGGGCGTTTGGGAAGGGCATGGCACACAGTTCTGTATAGGTTGCAAGGGGAGGCGAGCATGCATGTGTTCTGACTGCAGTGCAATCAGGGACTTCAGCATCTCTGTTTGGTCCTCCATCAGTTTTATCATTCGCTCCTTGCCCACTAAAATATGCTCCTGGCCCTGATTCCTCTCCCAGCTAATTTCAATTTTTGTCTCTCTCCACACTCTGTGTTCATGATCTGCGGTGTCCAACGATTGGAGCACCTCCCTAAACATGTCCTTACTCCTGGGTTGCCTCCTTATCTGACAGAGCCACTCCGCCGGTGTTTTTGGGGTTCCCCTCAAAGGACACATCTGCAGAAGCACAAAAAGCAATAAATAGATGCAGTATTGTGAGTGCACTCACAACATTGGATCATTACAGTTAAATACACCTCTTTCTCACTCACTCTCCCTTGGCAAGCACACAATTCAGCAAGCACCCTAAACTTGGTGAGTTCAGCCCCGAGTGTGTGAGTGGGGAGGAGATCCAAGATGGGGCTAAGGGTCTAGGTAGCTTTTTAAGGGGATCACTGCAAGCTAATAGGGACACTATTGTAAATGCTGCCACTATTTTCCACAGGTGGGGATCCTTGAAACTGATATCTCACTCCTGAGGGTAAACAAGGATGCAAGAGTGCATCTCCTGCATGCGTGCGGCTTCAGCTAGTTCCCTATCCTGCTTGCCTGTGTGCCACTTTGGTCCCTGCACAAGTAAGTTTCCTACAGTGGGAGAAGAAACAAAGCAGCTCTGCCGAGGAACTGTTAGTACAGGATTGGCGAATACCTCCAGGAAAGTTTCCTAGAGAGCTCTCTGAGGGATTCCTGTGAAACCTCATGTGAATTAACAAACTTTTCCCCAGGGCCCCCACTGCGTAGCCGCCCTGGGGAATGGGAAGTGGACACAAACACTGCTAGTCTTGTACATTTCTATCCCTTAACCCATTTCTAGCACATAAAACAAAAGAAAAGCCAGCTCTACCTCATGTAACCAACCAGTAGCAAATCAAAGTGAGCACTTACCAAAGCTCCCATCTCCAGCATCATGCGTGCCAGTACTGGGACTGCCCTGCACCCTCCAGACTCAATAAAAGGTCCCGGATTGCCACACTGCTGGACAACCCAGGCGCCTGTTCCACCTCATCCTTCAACTCCACTTCCTCGTCCACCACTTTGTCCTTGGGGTTCAGTCCACTGGTCGCTATCTCCAGCCCCCCTGAAGTATCCACAGGGTTCTTGGCGGTGAAGGGGGGGTTGCCACCGAGGATGGCAACTAGCTTCTTGTAGAAGTGGCAGGTCTTTGGTGCAGCACCAGAGTGACAGTTTGCCTCCCTTGCCTTCTGGCATGCCTGTCTCAGCTCCTTGATCTTCGCATGGCACTGATGCATGCCCCGTTCATGGCCCTTCTCCAACATGCCACAAGAAATCTGACCACAGGTATTGAAGTTCCTACAGCTGGAGTGGAGCTGGGACTGCATAGCCTCCTCTCCCCAGAGACCCAGAAGATCCAACATCTCTGGTGTACTCCAAGCAGGAGAGTGTTTGCTGTGTGGGCCACCATGGTCAGCTGGGAAGAAGCGATGTGAGCTCTCCACAACAAGCAAACATGAAGTGGAATTTCAAAAATTCCCAGCCTTTTAAAGGGGAAGGGGCGGATGCCTGTGTACCTGGCTGCAGGACAGCAGAGTTTGAAACGCTAACCCGAGAGGTCAGGATGGGCATTGTGGGACAGTTCCTGGAGGCCATTTATAGCAACATAATCAAGTGCAGTGTCTATACTGACACTGCATCCATCTAACTTTGTTGCAAAAAGCTCTATGCCTCTCGTTGAGGTGGTTTTATTTTGTCGGCATAGCTGCAGAGTTAAATCAGCAGGAGGAGCACTGCAGTGTGTACACCTCCACTGTTTTGTTGTCCAAAACTTGAATCTTGAGGGGTGGGGAGACAGAAGGTGTTTAAACAGTGTTTTTTATTCTGTTTCTCCCCATTGGTCTGAATTATCCATCACATCAAGTCCAAATCATTAGTGAATACCTCTGGTTGCACTGACCAGAGGATGTTTGGATTCTGATGTCAGCCCAGTTCTACAGTCTGACAGGAATCAGGTGGTGTCCCCAGTGTACAAAGAATTCTTCTTTGCAGCCAACCTAGTCTAACACATTTTGTTAACTGGAACTGGAGCAGCAAAACAAAGAAAACAAATGCTTCCAGCTTTGTGGGTGAGAGAACTATAAGTGAAGATTATAATGCTGGACACTGACAGCCTTAAACCAGCTGCCTCAGGAATCTGCCAAGAACTTTGCTGAAAATATGTTCCTCATCTTAGCAACGGAGCTAAGACTTATCACACATCTGCCCACCTTTATTCAAATGAAGCTCCTTCTGATCTGACAGCTCAGGCATTGTCAATTTCATCCAGAACAATTTACAAACTTGGAACCTAATCCTGTAAACCCTAAATCATTTGCTCAATCCCATTGAAGACAATGGGACTATTTGCATGATTATGGACCACTTCTGTGGACTGGTAAGAATTTCAGGAGTCTGTTCCTATAAAGGAAGTTGAATCCCCTCACTGAAATGCAATGTTGGGGTACAATACCATAAAGCAGTTTAGGATACAGTTCTACTTAAAATTTGTCTTTTAATAAGTCATACATATGCTGAAATGGCTCCTCACCCAACTCCCATATTCCATATAAACAGACTGAATACTACATATTTGTGGAGAAAGTGAGTAGTTAAGCATATTGATTTTTGTATATACAAAGGGGGGTGTCGGAGGGGATGGGGAGAGCGTGGGAGCCCTGGGCTGGGAGCAGGGTGGGGAGGAGTCATGTGTCCCCCTTTGTGTCCCTCCCATGAGTACAGTACCAGTAAGAAATGATTTCTACTTGCACCACTGGCTTCACATATGGTGCAGGAAATCCAGGCTTGGCTATCTCCTGGTCCTCATGAAAGAAGGGTGAGTGTCACCTCTGGGTCATTGCTGCTCCCACTTGGTATCTTGCAGCCAAAATTATCCTAAAGCCAGGTGTCAAGGTTCCTTCCCCACTCTGAACGCTAGGGTACAGATGTGGGGACCTGCATGAAAACCTCCTAAGCTTACTTTTACCAGCTTAGATTAAAATTTCCCCAAGGTACCAACTATTTTACCTTTTGCCCTTGGACTTTAGCTGCCACCACCAAACGTCTAACCAGTTTTATTTTATTAGGAAAGAGCCCGTTTGGAAATGTCTTTCCCCCCAGTATCCTCACCAAAACCTTGCACCCCCCTTCCTTGGGAAGGTTTGATAAAAATGCTCACCAGTTTGCATAGGTGACCACAGACCCAAACCCTTGGATCTTAAGAACAATGAAAAAAGCATTCAGTTTCTTAA
This sequence comes from Eretmochelys imbricata, assembly GCF_965152235.1. Classification (NCBI taxonomy): domain Eukaryota; kingdom Metazoa; phylum Chordata; order Testudines; family Cheloniidae; genus Eretmochelys; species Eretmochelys imbricata. Next base: position 98,120,052 of record NC_135580.1, read on the forward strand.
AAGAAGAATTTTAATAGAAGAAAAAGTAAAAAAGAATCACCTCTGTAAAATCAGGATGGTAAATACCTTACAGGGTAATTCGATTCAAAACATAGAGAATCCCTCTAGGCAAAACCTTAAGTTACAAAAAGACACAAAGACAGGAATATCCATTCCATTCAGCATGGCTTATTTTCTCAGCCACTTAAACAAATCATAATCTAACGCATATCTAGCTAGATTACTTACTAAGTTCTAAGACTCCATTCCTGTTCTGTCCCCTGCAAAAGCATCAAACAGACAGACCGAGACCCTTTGTTTCTCCCCCTCCGGCTTTGAAAGTATCTTGTCTCCTCATTGGTCATTTTGGTCAGGTGCCAGTGAGGTTATCTTAGCTTCTTAGCCCTTTACAGGTGAAAGGGTTTTTCCTCTGGCCAGGAGGGATTTTAAAAGTGTTTACCCTTCCCTTTATATTTATGACACCAGGTTTTATAATCTCAAAGCATCTTGCAGAGGCACATGAGTCTAAAGAGAACCGTCCACTATGGATGGAGCTGTGCAGAACCTCTTAGTTGAGCATTAGGAATAGAGATCTCATAGCAGAGTCAAATCATTGTCTCTTACTATGAGAAACCAAAGGAGACTGTACCAAAAGAGAGCCCTATACTGAACTTCAGATCTTGTTCACATGAGACATTACTATGCAGCAAACTGGTGCAGTGTAGATTCACATCCTGGCTTGCTGCACAGTAACTTGACAAGGAGACAAGCCTTCAGGCTGCATTGTAACAGCAATCTTGGTATCAAGATGTCTAGGAGAAAAATCTATGACATTAACTAAGTATAAAGTCTTTTCTCTCCTAAACAATCAAAATCTCAAAGGGGGTTACCTATGAAATTAGAAAACAATGAAAACCAAGGAAAACGGTTACATAATTTCCCAAAGAGGTGCACTGAAGCATCAAGGAGCGCAAATATCTACAGGAGGAGTGCAAGGTGGCCAGCCTGATTCTACAGTCCTTACTCAGAGCAAATTCCCATGTGAGTTATTGGGAATTTCTATGAGAGTTCGAGCTGAGTAAAGGCTGTACAAAAGTGCCTCGTGTGTCTTGGACAAAAACAAAACAAAGAAGCAAAAAGGACTCAACAGCTCTTTCCTATTTCCTGTGCACTTGTCATTATTTTAGTTTAGCAACATACAGTTAGTTCTATCTATTAACTTCAAATAAAATAATTTGGATTTATATAGTGCTTTTCATCCAAGAATCTCAAGAGGCTATAGAAAACTGGTTTAATTTGTCTATACTCATTTTACTGATAGAGAAACTTTAAAAGTGAAATCAATGGATGTTACAGTTGCTCAGTATCTCTGAAAAACAGGCCCCAGTTTCCTACCAGTAAAATTAGGATAATTGTGCTTACCAATCATTATAAAACTTTCTGAGATTCTCAAATGAAAAGTATTGTATCGGTGCAAAATGTTATTATTACTTCAATGTAAGGTATTTAAGGTAGTAGCAGCTCCTTGACATCTCTGAAAATCAGGACCTAAGTGACTTTTTCAAGGTCACACACAGAGTATAAGGCAGAACCTAGCTTTCCTGACTCCCAATCATGTGTTCTAACTATTCGACAATGCTGCCTCCCATACTGAAATTATAAAGTCTGACAACTGAAGGTGGTTCCGGTTTTCTGATTATGTGACCCCAACCATCCTCTTTTGTTGTTGTTCACTCATCCTTTTTAACTGTTCTCCTAGCTGTGAAAACCAAAAAGGTCAGCTTGACAATAAACTGCATCATTTGAAAATGTTAACACTGTAGACATAGAATGGGAGGTTGCCTCCAGTTTTCTTGAATTTTGGAAGACAATAGCCTGGCAACTTTGTACTAAACAAAATGGATGTAATGAGCAGAACCCAAACCCCCTCTGCAATCAAATTACTGCTTTACATTTAGTGCAAATCTGGGGAAATTGTAAATAAACTGGAACACTCAGGCTAGTGACTGTACAACCGCAGAGAGAAAAAGTCAACTGTCAGTACCCCTACTTCTTTCAATAAATTCTGTGGGCCAGATTCTAATCTCACATTGATGTAAATCCAGAGTAACCTCGATGGAATTACTGTGGGTTTACACTGGGATAAATGAGACCAGAATCTGGCCCTGTTTTTTTTCTATCCTCTCAGAAACATTTTTTAGCCTGTGTGACAAGAGCCAGTAGGATTCTATCAATACAGCTATTAAAAATATGGAGAATGCAAAACTCTTGATAGGAGAGAGCCCTAAATCAATGCATAGGTTTTTATGTCTGAATTGCCTGGATCAGATTTTGTCACTAGAGCACAAGCCTGTGTTAAGAGGGCAGGGAGCTGCACTGCCCTGGAGAATTTCTTAACCCTTGTCTAAACTTAAAATTTAGATGTACTTACCTATGTTGCTTAGGAGTGTGAAAAATTCACACTTCGGAGTGCTACAGTTAAGCACTGTGTAGTGTAGATGTGGTTGGGTTGATAGAAGAATTCTCTCAGCCTGGCTATCACCTCTCGGGGAGGTGGATTACTTTGATGAAAAATCCTTTCTATTGCTATAGGAAGCATCTACACTGAGGCACTGCAGTGTCATAGCCGCACTGCTGCAGGTGGTTTGCTGGAGCGCCCATGGTGGAGATATGCCCTGAGAGGCACTGTGTCTCAAGTACAGCCGGTCAAAAAAAATGGAGGAAACAGTTCCTATCAGAAAATACATTTCCACCAAAGTCAAAACACTTTGTGAAGTCAACGCCTCCCCAATGAAATGTTTCAGTTTTCCAGTCAAAATGAATGTTCATTTTGAATTTTGTATTATATTGCTTAAAATAAAATGCTGAAATTGAAACAATGATTCAATTTTGTTAAAGTGTCTCAATCATTCCTACATTAAATTTGTTCACTATTATCTTTTGTGGAGAAGTTTTAAATTGTTGGGTTTCACTCCAAAGTTTCAAAATTTCAGAATTCTCCATGAAATGAAATTTCTGTTCTCTGCACAGCTTTAGCCTCAAAGGGCTTTGATGAACTGGCGTTTTCTATTATATTTCTGTATCTGTCTTTGCTGGTTTGGGCACTGGGTGGCGGTCAGCTCTGGAAGTAGACAGAATAGAGTACTGCTCTTGGGCCTGCCTTGGATGGGGAGCCAGGCAAAGCTGAGACCAGCTAAATGCCACCTTGTTAACCCTTGCGTTTACATGCAGCCATCTTTATAGGTTACAGAACCAATGCTCTTAGCTGTCAAAGCTGTCACTGAAGGGTATGTAAAAGCCCTGGGAAGTATAAGTGCACTGCTGTAGCTGCAGCACGGCCAATTGTTGACTAAACTGGCATTGCAACAAATCAGTTAGCTTCCCCAGAGCAACCAACAGTACTTGCAATGCCAGGGCATAAAAGGCAGTAATTTTGTGTGCTGTGTTAACAGGCATGCTAGGAAGCTGAAATAGGGATTACAACACCTAAAATCTCTAGTGTAGACAGGGCCCTCCTGAGATTTATTTTCCAACTTGGTCACAGCTAGTACTGCCCTAGTGAGGTTTTTTGTTTTTTAAACATCCATGCTAACCATCCATGCTAACAAAATCATGCTCCAGACTACACTCCAGAAACTATATCTACACTGGTCTATAGCATGGCTAATGAACACCATTGCAACACAATTTTGCAACTGTTACACCTTAGTTACAACAGCTGTCAAGTTTGAAAACAGTTTCAAGCAGTTATAAATCCCAGTATGTTGAGGGCTTTACATACCATACTCGACCCTTGTCAGGGTTCCTTCCCCACTCTGAACTCTAGGGTACAGATGTGGGGACCCACATAAAAGACCCCCTACGCTTATTTCTACCAGCTTAGGTTAAAACTTCCCCAAGGCAAAAAGTCTTTGTCCTTGGATTAGGTAAAACGCTGCCACCACCAAGTGATTTAACAAGCAACCAGGGAAAGGACCACTTGGAGTTCCTCTTCCCCCAGCAATCCCCCCAAGCCCTTACACCCCCTTTCCTGGGGAGGCTTGAGAATAAACAAGATGAGCACAGACCAGACTTGGATTTTTAAGACCAAAAAAACCCAATCAGATTCTTAAAAAACAGAACTTTATTAGAAGAACAAAAAAAGATAAGAGAGCAACTCTGTAAAATCAGAATGGAAGATAATCTTACAGGCAGTCAGATTCAAAACATAGAGAATCCCTCCAGGCAAAAACCTTAAGTTACAAAAAGACACAAAAACAGGAATATACATTTCCTCCAGCACAGCAAATTTCATAAGCCAAAACAAAGACAACCTAACACATTTTCTAGCTAGATTACTTACTAACTTTACAGGAGTTGGAGGGCTTGCATCCTTGATCTGTTTCCAGCAAAGGTATCACACAGACAGACAAAAGTCTTTTCCCCCTCTCCGGATTTTAAAGTATCTTGTCCTCTCATTGGTCATTTTGGGTCAGGTGCCAGCCAGGTTACCTGAGCTTCTTAACCCTTTACAAGTAAAAGGACTTTGTCTCTGGCCAGGAGGGATTTTATAGCACTGTATACAGAAAGGTGGTTACCCTTCCCTTTATATTTATGACAACCCTATTCAGTATTCCTTACTCAGGATAAACTCTCATTGTCTTCAAAAGGGGTTATGACTGAGTAAGGCTAATGGCTGGTCTACACACAAACATGCACCAAAATAACTAAATCAGTTTTAACTCACACCTTTTGCTACATCGGTGCAAGTATGTGGACACCCTTATTTTGGAATAAAATTGTCCAAATGCAAAATTGCACCAACATAATAAAGATGTGAATTAAAATTGATATAGATATTTCAGTTACAAGTTTGTATGTGGACCTGCTCTAAAAGACTGAGCCTGAATTGGCTTTTGCTGCTATTTAACTAAGGACTCAATTCTGTAAACGTTACTCACATCAAGTAGTACTTCATCCCACAAATAGTCACACTAATTTCAAAGACATAAATGCTACACAACATGAATAAAGATCATAGAATCAGGCCTTAAAAGAGACATATCAAAAACACCATTTGAAGGATCTCATATTAATATTGTCAGAGCTTCACACGGAACATTTTTCTTTGCCATTCATTCTGGCAGGTTGTCCTACCTCTAGTGGTAGTACAAGAGAACTGCTGAATAAGTCTTGTTTGGAATTAGTATGTTATAAGTAAGCAGTTTTTACATCCTGGAAATATTACACAAGTGTCTAATGTATATTGTGTGTGAAAAATGAAAATGTTGGTTGAACAATAAAATAAACAATAAAACAATAAAAACAATTCATATGTTGGTATTCTGCAATTCCCAGACTCTTTCCAAGTCAAGTGCTATGATTTGCCCAAAGGAGCAAGTAACAGATTTTGGGCATGATCCTGTCTTCCTTATGTACCTACAATGCTCACCGAAGCTAGAGAATAAGGCCCAACTGTCAAAAAAAAGTTATAAAAATCCAGGTCCATGATTCATCTCTACAGCCACTCTGGGACTGGGCAAATTGTATGCTATTGTGATGGAGAAGTTATTCAACCTTGGGAAGGATAGACAGCAACACTGTGATTTCTGGTGGGAGTGCAGCTAGTTAGCCTCCCTTATCCACTTACCAACATGTAATATCACTTACATCACCTCTGAATTTGGCCCAAGGTGATTTATTTTATTATCACTTCCTTAATGACCATTGCCACATCCTCATCACTCAGCAAAGACAGTGGGAGCTCCATGTGCAGAGAGCTTCCTGGAATAGGCCTTTACTCATGTGACTCAGAATTTGGTCATCATTTTGTTTTCTTGGAGACAAATTGTTCCCTCCTTTGGAAAAGACCCATGGGAAGAAGTAAGTACACTGGAAACTGTGCAAGATTCATTACATCCCAAAGACAGATTGTTTTCTGACCTCATACGATGGGGTTGAGGGCATCACCTGAAAGGCTCTCGGGGGAAGTCAGGCTCCAACCCCCATCAAAACCCTAGGCAGTAAAATGGGCAGCAGAACACACTGTAATACTACCTTGCTTCCCCCTCCAGATGGCTGCACTGATCCTGAAAGGCCCATAGGAGTTCCACACATGGAAGGTTTGAAGGACTGAGATGCAAGGTGAATTATATTAATTTAAGTGAAGCCTTTAATTCAGTCACTTTTTAATAAGGTTTTGATAATTTATTTTATGTGAATCTGCAGAGTTTGCTTTTATAACATCTAATTGATAAATATATAATCTGGTTTTAATTTAGGATCTGCAGGTGTTTCCCAATGGTAAATATTAGATTCTTTATTGCTTTCTTTATTCAGTAATGATAGGGGAAATGTCTGTAAGGTTCCTAGCATCCATTTGTATGCAGATAAAATCATATTTTATGATAGTCGTAAATCTGACAGAATAGCCTCTTGCATTCAAGACAACACAATAAATATCGTGTTGTGGCTGAAGTAAACATGTTTGGAAGAAAAATGAAATAAAGATGTTATTAGAGGTTTAATGAAACAACCATAACTGCTTATTTACAAAAGATGTGTGTGTACATCCCTGAGAGGTGCAAAGCCCATGCTGAGTTTGCAGCTTCTTGATGAGCAGGACAATGGAGATTCTCAGCAGGATCCTACAGACTCTGCAGAAATGGGCTTAACACTTCTCAGAGATGATGGTTGCCTATATAATGCTAAACTCTCTCTGTCTATCTCAGGTTTTTAAAAGATGTCTATTACCATGGTACCAAAGCATCAATTACAGTATGGCTGCCTTTGTACAGGTGTGCCTGAGCACCCCTTCCCCCAAGCACTGCTGCACATGAGGTAGGCATAATACCAGACACCCAAGCACCACTGAGGGAAGCCCTATACCTGTGTAAGGCATAATACTTCTGTACTCTGAATGCAAAATTGATCCCATTGTAGAAGGCCCATACAAGGACTAAAGAGGGGTTTAAGTGGTAACTAGTCCTTGTGCTGGCCTTGTGACCAAGGGTGAATTTCACCCTGGAAGCACAAGAGAAGAGGTTGACCTGCATTGTCTCCAGTGCAGTAATCTAGAGAGGGCAATGCTCTAGGCCAGTGGTTCTTAATCTTTACTGCAGCCTGCACCCCTTCGGGTTCTCAAAATATGTTCTTGCACCCCTTATCCAAAATCGTTGAAGTAGGTCAGTTCTTTAAACCTAGATATATTTTTTGTTTGTATATTACAGTAATCGTTAAAAAATGTATGTTAATCAATACATAGATTTGATGAAACAAAGTAGTTGTACTTACGTCTCTGTGCTTAATTTGTGTTTTCGATGATTTACCTTCTAAAAAAATCCGGCATGTCTCGCACCCCCAGAAAGGGCATCTCGCACCCCTAGCGGGTGCGTGTACCCCAGGTTAAGAACTACTGCTCTAGGTTGTATTCACCTAAAGTAGTTTTTGCATATTGCAGCAACTACTGATGCCCAGTATACTGTTCCCCCTCCTCCACTTCTAAGAGGTATTATGCCTCAAACAGAAAGCAAGCTTCCCTCCATTGTGCTTGGGTGCCTGGCTCTCAGGGACCACATTATAACCTACAGAAAACATACACATTGTACCAAAAGTTAAAATTATTGTATAACTCACAAACGACAAAGACCTAGATGTGTGGGAGGCCATCACTGGTGGTTGGAAACTTCACATGCTGCAACACGTACAAGTAAAAAATAAGAAACTCTTAAAGTAATGTTTTGGGTTTCTAAAATGAAAGAACCCTCTATTGTGAATACTACCAGTATTCATTGACAGAATGTACTGGAACAGCTCAGATCACTTTCTGCAGGCATCCAAAATAAAAGAGAATAACACAAACCATTCCCTCTTCCCTTCTGTCAAAGAGAACAAGAAAGATACTGATGCTCTTTCTTCTCTCTCCATCACTGCTATTTGCAGGGAAGAGTGCATTTGTCATCTTGTGCTGCAGAATAGAAAAGAAAACAGAGGACTGCTAAGAAAATGTAAACTCCAAGGATTTATGGCAATATGGCAAAATTCCAAACATAGGGCCTTTTATGATTTGCAGGGAAGAAGCACAAGCTTCTACGGCTTGCACAACAATTAAGAACTAAATATAAAACTCTTGTAAGAGAAATAATATTTAAGTCTTCCCTCCCTCTCCCACAGCTCCCTGCTTTCCCCACCCCAGTTTATAATTCTTTAATTCTTGCCATGTCTCTCGTGTAATAGCCCCAGCTGTTTGCGTTCCATCTCTTGAAGAATAACTTCCCAAGACTCAAAGCATACTTTAAGAAGGCCCTCTCAAAACCTGTAAGATGTTTCACCATCAAGTATTCCAGCTCTTTTGCCACAATGAGTTTCACCCACATCAGAGATGTATAGCATACTGATAAATTCAATATAGGCCCTTTCTGGGGGGTTGGGTGGATCCTGTTTGTGAATCTGTAGTGCCACTTCCACTATACCTGGATGCTGAAGGATTTGATATCCCATTTCATACAATAAGTCCTTTTGCCATGACTGACAAAGACTGGAATAAGGGCCTTGCTATACAAGTGTGAAAGGTGGTAGAAGAACTGAGCACAATAGACTATTTCTGACAATGTAACAGAATACTTCACACAGAGAAGTAGTAATGGATCTCCATAATTTTAGACTGTATAAACAAGTGTGTAGTCACCACAGCAATGAAAAAACATGCATGGTGGGATCATTCAGGAGCCTTCTGTGTTTTCTGTCTCCACTCTCACATTTCTTACTTTTTCTACTGTGACCAGGATACGATACTTCACATGCATAGGTGGCAAGTTATATGGGCCCACGGTGTCCGTGCTTCTCGCTCCACCAATGTTTGGGCTTATATTTTCAGAGCCATCCCATCCATAGGACGGACTGTGGCAACTGCCCCAGGCCCCGTGCTTTGGAGGGCCCTGTGCTTCAGGGGGACATGGGGTCCAGGGTGGCCTGGTGCCGGCAGCAGCAAGCAACCCAGCCCCAGCCCAGCCCTTTCCCCAAGCCCCCACCCTGCCCCGCCTCTTCTCACCCCTGCTCTGCCCCCCTCCGTTCCCATTCCACCCCTTCCCCTAAGCCCTGGCCCTGCCTCTTTCTGGCTTCTGCACCCTCCCCCAAGCCAGCAGAGTGGGGCAGGGCGGGCTGGGTCTGGGTCGCTCGCTGCTGCTGCTGGGGCTGGGTCGCTCGCTGCTGCCGGGGCCAGGCCCCCCGCTACCCCCCCAGGCCGCCCTGGACCCCGCGTTCCCCAAAGCACAGGGCCCGGGGCGGTTGCCCTGGTCTGTCCTATGGACAGGACGGCTCTGCTTGGACCCGTTCTCAGTACCACCAAAAATTATACAAACCTGGCACCCTGTTCACATGGCAAAAACAGGCTAGTGCTTTTAGGCTGCAAAATGGCAGTCCCAGAGACATCTCCAAGATATGAGATCAGCAAGGATTTACGGGACCCAGAACTAGATACAGAAATAAAGTTTCAACCCTCACAACCTCATGAACACTGACCTGCACCCCCACAGGTCCCTTGTCTTTGCTCCCCTCTCCACTATTTTTCTTTTACCCCCCACTATTTGTAACTGATTCCCACTTGCCCAACTGATTTTCTTTCAATTTCCTTTATATCTGCTCCTAATTTTGCCATTCCCCTTTCTTGCCCTATACTTTTACTAGGTACAGGCTCCTTATACTGTCTCCATGATATTTTCAAAACACCTTCCTACTGCTGACTTCCCTCAGCAGCTACGGCAGGCATGACCAGACATGGTGCTGCATTGCACAATCCCAGTCACTGGACATTCCCAGGCCTGGGCTCCCATAAAGCATGGGACAACTGCCCTAGCTGTCCCTACTGGCACAGACCTGGCATAGATTTATTAAGTATATTGCATAACACAGCAAGAGACTGAACTGGATGTCTTATCTTTAATTTGTGCTCCCAATGGACAAAGTTTACAGAGAAAATTTTAGGAGAGTGCACTGCGACGTTTCTGTTCTCACTTCTTCATTTGACCTGCAGTCTGGGATTAATTTTCCCATGCACCAAAATGGGCAGTCACTTGATGTAGTCTTCACCAAGTACACTTCTCTTATCTTTATGGTAAACCACAAACAATTGTCGCCTGGAACAAACATTGGGAGAAAGTCAAAATTAGCCTTTATAAGGGTGTTAACTACCTCAAGTTAATTCATAGAATCATAGAATATCAGGGTTGGAAGGGACCTCAGGAGGGCATCTAGTCCAACCCCTTGCTCAAAGCAGGACCGATCCCCAATTAAATCATCCCAGCCAGGGCTTTGTCAAGCCTGACCTTAAAAACTTCTAAGGAAGGAGATTCCACCACCTCCCGAAGTAACGCATTCCCTCCTAGTAAAAAAGTTTTTCCTAACATCCAACCTAAACCTCCCCCACTGCAACTTGAGACCATTACTCCTCGTTCTGTCATCTGCTACCACTGAGAACAGTCTAGATCCATCCTCTTTGGAACCCCCTTTCAGGTAGTTGAAAGCAGCTATCAAATCCCCCCTATTCTTCTCTTCCGCAGACTAAACAATCCCAGTTCCCCCAGTCTCTCCTCAGAAGTCATGTGTTCCAGGCCCCTAATCATTTTTGTTGCCCTCTGCTGGACGCTTTCCAATTTTTCCACATCCTTCTTGTAGTGTGGGGCCCAAAATGGGACACAGTACTCCAGATGAGGCCTCACCAATGTCGAATAGAGGGGAACGATCACGTCCCTCGATCTGCTGGCAATGCCCCTACTTATACATCCCAAAATGCCATTGGCCTTCTTGGTAACAATGGCACACTGTTGACTCATATCCAGCTTCTCATCCACTGTAACCCCTAGGTCCTTTTCTGCAGAACTGCTGCCTAGCCATTTGGTCCCTAGTCTGTAGCAGTTCATGGGATTCTTCCATCCTAAGTGCAGGACTTTGCACTTGTCCTTGCTGAACCTGATCAGATTTCTTTTGGACCAATCCTCTAATTTGTCTAGGTCCCTCTGTATCCTATCCCTACCCTCCAGCATATCTACCTCTCCTCCCAGTTTAGTGTCATCTGCAAACTTGCTGAGGGTGCAAGCCTCACCATCCTCCAGATCATTGATGAAGATACTGAACAAAACCGGCCCCAGGACCGACCCTTGGGGCACTCCACTTGATGCTGGCTGCCAATTAGACATGGAGCCATTGATCACTACCCGTTGAGCCCGACAATCTAGCCAGCTTTCTATCCACCTTATAGTCCACTCATCCAGCCCATACTTCTTTAACTTGCTGGCAAGAATACTGTGGGAGACAAAAGTGTCAAAAGTTTGTTAAAGTCAAGGAACAACACGTCCATTGCTTTCCCCTCATCCACAGAGCCAATTATCTTGTCATAGAAGGCAATTAGATTAGTCAGGCATGACTTGCCCTTGGTGAATCCTTGCTGTGACTGTTCCTGATCATTTTCCTCTCCTCTAAGTGCTTCAGAGTTGATTCCTTGAGGACCTGCTCCATGATTTTTCCAAGGACTGAGGTGAGGCTGACTGGCCTGTAGTTCCCAGGATCCTCCGTCTTCCCTTTTTTAAAGATGGGCACTACATTAGCCTTTTTCCAGTCGTCCGGGACCTCCCCCGATTGCCAGGAGTTTTCAAAAATAATGGCCAATGGCTCTGCAATCACATTCACCAACTCCTTTAGCACTCTCAGATGCAGCGCATCCAGCCCCATGGACTTGTGCTCGTCCAGCTTTTCTAAATAGTCCCGAACCACTTCTTTCTCCACAGAGGGCTGGTTGCCTCCTCCCCATGATGTGCTGCCCAGTGCAGTAGTCTGGAAGCTGACCTTGTTCGTGAAGACAGAGGCAAAAAAAGCAGTGAGTACATTAGCTTTCACATCCTCTGTCACTAGGTTGCCTCCCTCATTCAGTAAGGGGCCCACACTTTCCTTGACTTTCTTCTTGTTGCTAACATACCTGAAGAAACCCTTCTTGTTACTCTTAACATCTCTTGCTAGCTGTCACTCCAGGTGTGATTTGGCCTTCCTGATTTCACTCCTGCATGCCCGAGCAATATTTTTATACTCTTCCCTGGTCATTTGTCCAATCTTCCACTTCTTGTAAGCTTCTTTTTTGTGTTTAAGATCAGCAAGGATTTCACTGTGAAGCCAAGCTGGTCACCTGCCATATTTACTATTCTTTCTACACGTCACGTCAGGCTGTAACCTCAATAAGGATTCTTTAAAATACAGCCAGCTCTCCTGGACTCCTTTCCCCCTCGTGTTATTCTCCCAGGGGATCCTGCCCATCAGTTCCCTGAGGGAGTCAAAGTCTGCTTTTCTGAAGTCCAGGGTCCATATTCTGCTGCTCTCCTTTCTTCCTTGTGTCAGGATCCTGAACTCGACCATCTCATGGTCATTGCCTCCTAGGTTCCCATCCACTTTTGCTTCCCCTACTAATTCTTCCTGGTTTGTGAGCAGCAGGTCAAAAAGAGCTCTGCCCTTAGTTGGTTCCTCCAGCACTTGCACCAGGAAATTGTCCTCTACATTTTCCAAAAACTTCCTGGATTGTCTGTGCACCGCTGTATTGCTCTCCCAGCAGATATCAGGGTGTTTGAAGTCTCCCATGAGAACCAGGGCCTGCGATCTAGTAACTTCCATTAGTTGCCGGAAGAAAGCCTCATCCACCTCATCCCCCTGGTCTGGTGGTCTATAGCAGACTCCTACAACCACATCACTCTTGTTGCTCACTCTTCTAAACTTAATCCAGAGACTCTCAGGTTTTTCTGCAGTTTCATACCAGAGCTCTGAGCAGTCATACTGCTCTCTTACATACAATGCAACTCCCCAACCTTTTCTGCCCTGCCTGTCCTTCCTGAACAGTTTATATCCATCCATGTCAGTACTCCAGTCATGTGAGTTATCCCACCAAGTCTCTGTTATTCCAGTCACATCATAATTCCTTGACTGTGGCAGGACTTCCAGTTCTCCTTGCTTGTTTCCCAGGCTTCTTGCATTTGTGTATAGGCACTTGAGATAACTTGCTGTTTGTCCTGCTTTCTTAGTGTGAGGCAGGAGCCCTACCCTCTCGCGCTCTCCTGCTCGTGCTTCCTCCTGGTATCCCACGTCCCCAATCAATTAACTTAAAGTAGAAAACCCAAGCAGACATACCATTTGAATCAGTCCTCTTTCTAGGATCACATATCCAGGCTGTATTTTGCTGCTTCTTCCTCCAGAATGTCTCTAAAATCTGGCCTTTCTTCTCCATTCCCATAGGTAAACTTTTATCCAGACCCTCATCATCTCTCATCCCAACTACTCCAACTTCCTCCTTTCTGGCCTTGAGAAATCCCACTTTGTCCCATTTATATCCATTCAAAATGCTACTGCAAAGATCATTTTCTTGTCTTCACTTTTAAGTCCCTTCAAAGCCTACTTGTTATCTCTTATACTATATCAAGACACTGAAGCCTGCCTCTATTCTGCAAATGATGTCAGTCTGTCTTGAATGCCCATTTATAAAATTTTCCAGCAAGCATCTTCTGCTTTCTCCTGTGCTACCCCTTATTCATGTGAGGAGCTCCCTGTAAATATCCAAAAAGCCACCAAATTGTCCTCCTTCAAATCCCTTCTTAAAACTCTCCTATACCATGGTGCCTACAAAATATTCGAAAATGGTTAGGCAGATGGGGTGCTGTGACTGCTGCTTATGTAGTCTAACTAGTATCATCTCACAGTTGTCTTGTGCCTACTTTGCAGAGCATACAATTTAATTATAAGATCAGAGAGTAGCCATCTATTGTCTCTCCTTTTATTAGGCTGTAAGTTCTTTGAGGTAGGTACTAGAGTCTCTTTGTTATGTTTATACAGCATGATGGGGCTGTGGTCTTTAGGTACTACCACCCTACAAATAAAAAATGACCAGTGAAGTTAGCTGTTCCAGATTTATTTTGTGAAGTTACACTAGCTAGAATAAAGATATATAAGGAGTAAAACCCCTCATCATGCTTCAAGATGTAAGCCAGTCACTAGGGTCCAGATCCCTAATGGAAGTTAGGAGCCTAAATACCTTTGCAGAACTGGGCCTAACTGCCTGGAGTTAGCAGGAAACCTCCCGAGGAGAAAGTTACTGCACAATTGTCCAATATGTGAGTTTTTTCACTTTTCTCTGAAGCTTCAGGTATTGGCCACAGTCAGAGACAGGATATCATACTAGACAAACTATTGGTCTCACCAAGTATGGTAATTCCTGCAACCCAATAGACTCAATACAACATCGGTAAACAAAATAACCTAGTACAAGCAAGCGTCATGGTTGGGAAGACTAGGCAGGAGATGAACACGCATTTCAAATTTGCAGCAGGTAGTCAGTGGAGCCAATTGTTATTCAGTATGTGAGGTGGCCTGGGGAACCAGAAGTTTTATCCTGAAAGAGAAATGAAAAAGAAAACGCATTCTTATAATAATCCAGGGTTTTTTTTTTATAAATGAGCTGTATCAGCTTTTGAAGCATGTTCTTGACTACTGCATTAGGGATCTTCTGTTAAGACAGGTTTTCAAACAAAGAAAACATGGTACATTTGATTAGTGCATAATACAAGGGTCCTAGCTTTCCAAAAGTATTCTGAATACTTAAAAGTCTGCCAGCATAAATGTTTAACAATAATTCTTCAGCTAATTTTTAACAGACTGAACATTAAGCTGTTTTGGCTCACTTAAGTCTCTCAAAGAGAAATATTACGTATTACCAGAATATTTGCCACTATTATACTTTCACTGCATAAATTTTCAGAGATTCGGAAAAGATTTAAATTTGTGCATTAAGAATTAATGATAAACTGAAAAAGCAAATAATATGTGGTTCTAAGATTCCAATTCCTGGTGCAGACATTAGTGACTGTATGACACATAGGAGACATTTGTGAGAGGATGGGTGTTAGCACTATCATCTTGGCTAAGTTTCAGTATAATGCCTTTCTTCCTATTTTAAAATCCCCCTATAATTACAACTGGACAAAAAGTCACTTCCTGTCCTGAATTGTTGCATATTGTTATTGTGAAGTATTAAATGGCTGCGGTGCTCCGCATCAGAGGTGGCCGTATTTCAGTGGTCAGTAGAGTGACGGCCATGATGTAACTTCTAAAAGATTCTGGAATCCTGCTCTTTGAAAGGCCAATATAAATATAAATCATTCAACTGTTTTACTTATATTCATTGGTACTGAAAACAAACGGCAGGGTGTTCATCTGACCGCCTGGAACGAGCCGGCAGGATTAGGCGTTCGTACCGTAGTGCGTAAGGGCCCAAATCAGACTCAAACACTTGGCGTGCTGGGTACTGACACACACAGGAAGACGCGGTCCCACCAAAACCAGTTCCATTTGACAAAGCCAAAATACAACAAGGGAAGGCCACAATCCGGGGAGGGGGGGGGGCACAGGGACGCCCAGGGTAACTGGCAGGCACACAGGTACCTAGACTGTGTGCACCATTTGTTTCCGAGTCCCTGAGGTTAGCGTGGGACGAGGTGACAGGCTGGCTGGGGCCCATTTATCACCACAGGTCTGTGACCCCCACAGAAAAGGGGTCAGCCCGGCAGGTTGACCAGACCCGGCCAGGGGCGAAGAGGCCCACGAGAGGGGGGGAGGGGGCGTGTCACGAGCCCTGGCAACCGCCCGGCCCCAGCCCCGAGGCGAGGCGAACGCTCAGAGACAGCGGCGCGAGCCGCAGGGCGCGCGCGCGGTGGGTGGGCCGTGACGTCACTCGGAGACGGCGAGTCAGCCACGATCCCGGCGGCCATAGCGACGACGCTCCCTGCAGTGTCGGGCGGGGGGGCTGACAAAGGGGCTCCGCACAGGCAGCCGGCGAGCCAGGACCCGGCGGGCCCCGAGGGGTGAGTGCGGGAGCCGGCAGGGGCTGGGGTCCGCGGCTCCCCCGCCCCCAGCAGGGGGGCTCCGGGGCAGGCTCGGGGTCCGAGGCGGCTGCGATCCCCGCTTCTGACAGGCCGGGCGGGGCGGCGGGAACCCCGGCACCCGTGAGTGGGGGCAGGGACGGGGGCTCCCGGCCCGAGGCAGCTCGGAGCCGGGCCCTGAGGCGTGTCCTATTCCCCCCGGGTTGGAGCCGGGCGTAGCCGCTCTGCCGTGGGGTGGCAGCGGCAGCGTCGGGCCTCGCTGGCGGGTGCAGAGGACCGGGACCGCTGGCAGCGCGGGGTCGGGCTCCCGCCGCTCCCCCCCACCCCCGACTGTTGACAGGTCCCGGCACATCAACCGTGTCCGGCCGCTGTAAACACGCTCACGTGAGCTGCGCCACGTGGTGCAGCCGCAGAGCTGCCGCGCGGGGGAGCTGCGGAGCCTGGCTGCCCCCGAGCCGGCGCAGGGACCTGCGGCCGGCCCGCCGGGAGCCGTACCCTCCCGGCCACAGGCGCCCAGCGGGGTCCTGCGAGCAGCCGCCAAGCTGGGACGGGCCTCCCGGCCAGCCGCCACTTGCCTGGGGTGAAAGAGGAAAGGGCTGGGAGCTCACCCCAGCCTGCCCGCTCATCATGCAAGGGAGAGGGGCTTGGAAACCCTCCTCCTCAACTCGCCCTTCCGCCGTGTTCGCCCCTGTCTAGAAAATCAAAAGCTGCGAAGTAGGGCAGGGCTCGAACTGGGGTGGGGAGCATCGAGGGGCGAGCTGATTATGACATAGCTTTACTGCTCATGGCTGGAAAATATTTTGAAAAAGTTAGGGTGTGTCAATGCTTCCCCTTCTCTTTGTCTCATTAGTACATTTAGGAAAAACAGATATTTTCCCCAGCTAGCTGAACTCAAAAGTCAGTTTCCAACAGATGCTTGGATTTCTTTTTTCCTGATTTGACAGCTTTACCTGACCTGGAGAAAAACAACATTCAGTATTAACATACCCAGTTTCCATTTAAAACTATTGTAAGCACCACCAAAATAAGGAAATTCAGATTGAGATTGATTTACATTATTGAAAATTCTGTATTACCTAACAAACAGAATGGATCAGAAACTGTGCACAAGCGTTACTTAGAATTTTCTTGTTTTTGTCTTTGTGACCTACCTTGTTTTAGCCAAGTATAATTTTTGCATTCATTATTTAAAATATCTTTCAAGGGAAAGAATTCCTGCAGAAACTTATAAAATTAGACGCGATAAATCATGCTTCTTGTATCTCATTAATATGATGTAATAGATAATACAGTACTTTGAAATTATGAGATCTCAAAGCACCTTGCAAGTATTACTTGCATTTCACAGTGCCATGTGAGGTAGGTAAATAGTAGTACAACCATTTTGGCTCCTCTTCTGCAAAATATGCTTCTGAGTTGTCCCATAGATTTAAATGGGACAACATACATACTTCAGTACCTTGCTAAATTGAGGCCTTTATAGACTAACAATCCAAGGCACAGAGAGGTTAACTAATTTGCTCAAGATCACACAGTGAGTCAATGAAAGCTAGAAATAGTAGAACCTAGCTGTCTTGGCTTCTGATTCTGTCTTCTAATCACTAGATAATTCTCTCTCCCAAGTAATTACAGGAAGTTTAACATGTAGATTGTGTAGGTATATATTAAGGCCATCTAAAATTACCCTAATAAACAAAAAAAATTGATTGAGCTGTTGGAATCTTATTCTAATACTTAACTTTAACATCAAACTGTATTGGATTTCTTGACAAATCTGAAAGGACAAGAATTTCTTACTGGTCTTTTAGTCTGTAATGATTCTGAAGGGGACTGTTTCTTACTGTGTGTATATACATAATGAAAACATATCAATATCCTGATCATATTTTGGAACTTGACATACTTTGAGTATACCAATGGGGAAAACTTTTACAATATTCATTATTTAGCTATTACAGTGATTTTCAATCTTTTTTCATTTGTGGAATTCTAAAAAATCTTGAATGGAGGTGCGGACACTTTTGAAAATCTTAGACGTAGTCTGTGGACCCCAGGGTTGAAAAACCACTGAGATAGTAGGTGATAGCTCCAGTACAATGCCTTGTACATGTTACACTGTAACAAGACTTCTTAAATCAGAGATGTGCAGTTTAAAATCTCAGAAAAGTAATGTACATACTAAGGCCTTTTTCAAGATTAGCTCATTGTTCTGAATAAATTGCTTACCCAATTTCCCCCTTTTAAAAGAAGCCATTTGTAGTCCTGAATACAAAAAAGGAGTATAGACTGTGCTCAGAAACCATGGTGATTAGCTGGTTATAAGAACATGAATAGAACAGAATCTTACATTTGAAAACTTCCTGATTTTCACTTTTTTATTAAACTAAAAAGTATCCCAAAATCAAAATTCTGTGCTTGGAGAAATAAGTTACATTTTAGTCCAGCTTTTCTCTGCCAAGTTAAAACCTCTTGTAAAAAGGAGTTTCTAAGGGAAATGCTGGCAAACCAGTGCTATCATGACACAAGAAGCGTACTTTTAGGTACCTTATGGAGGAAGATTCCTTTATTGACCTGAAAAGTCATCACTGTAGAGTAGCTGTCCTACTGTATAGTCTGTTGGCAAAACAGCTAATACTGCTAAGATGATATGAGCTGTGTGCATGTGGATCCCTGCACTTACAGAATCTCATTGTCATCACTGAGGCTCCATACAGGTGCAGGAGTCCACCTGTGTTGATTAGTTTGCAGGAGGCCTTAGGCCCTGATCCTGCAAAGATTTATGCCCATGCTTAGCTTTGTGTGTTGTTAATAGTCCCTTTGATTCTAATGAGCTTTCCTGTTATAGACCTCTTTTATAAAGCACTTTGAAATCTACTATGAAAAGTGCTATATAAGACGTAGGTATTATAGTTACACAGCAGACCCTTCAGTATAGATGTAGCTTATAAAAAGTGCTTTTGCTAGTATAGTTTATAGTGATTCAGCAAACATAATAAGTTATACTGGCAAAAGAACTTTTATGCTGGTATAACTATCATCATAAAGGCTTTTGCCAGTAAAGCATTGTCACAAAAATAGTCACATTCCTAGCTGATGTTGCTATGATGCAAAAGAGTCTAGTGTATGCTGTCCTTCACGTTGGTGAAAACTTACCATTTTCCATTGATACCAGTTTGAATAATAACTTTTTACCCAGCCAATAAATGACAAGTGGAAGCAACCGCATGATACATATGTATATTTAAAAAAACAAACAAAAAAACATGACATTTGGATTTGAGGTAGGATCAGGGAATCTGCAATGAATCCAATGCATGTGTTAAAATAAAAAGAAACAATAATAAAATGTAATATTGAAGAATAAAGAATCACATTTATTGGAACTTTAGTAATCCAATAAAATATTTCAAAATATCCAAAAATATCTTTTCTGTTAGTTATTCACTAATGTAGTAAGTATGTTTAAAACCAGGAGTGGGCAAACTTGCCACATCAGGGTTCCAAAACTGTATGGAGGGCCGGGTAGGGAAGGCTGTGCTTCAAACAGCCTGGCATCCGCCCCCTCCCACTTCCTGCCCCCTGACTGCCCCCCTCTGAACCTCTGACCCATCCAACCCCCTTACTCCTTGTCCCCTGACCGCCCCCTCCCGGGACCCGCTGCTGCGCAGTCTAGAACACTGGGGCAAGCCGGCGGCTCTCGCAGCCGCGCTGCCTGGCAGGAGCTCGCAGCCGCGCTGCCTGGCAGGAGCTCGCAGCCGCGCTGCCTGGCAGGAGCTCGCAGCCGCGCTGCCCACAGCGCTGGTGGCACGGTGAGCTGAGGCTGCAGGGGAGGGGCCAGGGGCTAGCCTTCCCAGCCGGGAGCTCAAGGGCCGGGAAGGACGGTCCCGCAGGCTGGATGTGGTCCGCGGGCTGTAGTTTGTCCACCTCTGTTTAAAACAATCATTAGAAAAAAATCTTTTGTGCAGTTTAGCCAAATGCATATATAGAGATTTTATATTAATGAGAGCTTTTAGTATCTTATTTCTTATGTTCTTTAATTCCTTACGGTATATTGCACTGTAATTAACTTTTCCTAGAATTCTCTCTTCTTCTATTGCCTGTAAGAAATAGTTTATTTAAAAACAGTTTTGTATTCCTGTGAGCTGGTGTCAAGGTTCCTTCCCCACTCTGAACTCTAGGGTACAGATGTGGGGACCTGCATGAAAAACCTCCTAAGCTTATCTTTACCAGTTTAGGTCAAAACTTCCCCAAGGTACAAAATATTCCACCCTTTGTCCTTGGATTGGCCGCTACCACCACCAAACTAATACTGGTTACTGGGGAAGAGCTGTTTGGACACGTCTTTCCCCCAAAAATACTTCCCAAAATCTTGCACCCCACTTCCTGGACAAGGTTTGGTAAAAAGCCTCACCAATTTGCCTAGGTGACTACAGACCCAGACCCTTGGATCTTAAGAACAATGAACAATCTTCCCAACACATGCACCTCCCCTTTCCTGGGAAATGTTGGATAAAAAGCCTCACCAATTTGCATAGGTGACCACAGACCCAAACCCTTGGATCTGAGAACAATGAAAAAGCATTCAGTTTTCTTACAAGAAGACTTTTAATAAAAATAGAAGTAAATAGAAATAAAGAAATCCCCCCTGTAAAATCAGGATGGTAGATACCTTACAGGGTAATTAGATTCCAAACGTAGAGAACCCCTCTAAGCAAAACCTTAAGTTACAAAAAAGATACACAGACAGAAATAGTTATTCTATTCAGCACAGTTCTTTTCTCAGCCATTTAAAGAAATCATAATCTAACACGTACCTAGCTAGATTACTTACTAAAAGTTCTAAGACTCCATTCCTGGTCTGTCCCCGGCAAAGACAGAATATAGACAGACACACAGACCCTTTGTTTCTCTCCCTCCTCCCAGCTTTTGAAAGTATCTTGTCTCCTCATTGGTCATTTTGGTCAGGTGCCAGCGAGGTTACCTTTAGCTTCTTAACCCTTTACAGGTGAGAGGAGCTTTCCCCTGGCCAGGAGGGATTTCAAAGGGGTTTACCCTTCCCTTTATATTTATGACAGCTAGCATTCTTTCAAGTTAGACCCTGATACAGTTCTTGTATGTTTGAATGAAACAGTGAATATTATTTAGCAATAGCACATTAAGATGCTCAAGTCCTACTAATTAGACTTCCTGTGCAAAATAATTGCAGAGCTTATTCATCTCTTCTGAAACAAAAAGTATTTACCAAAATTCTGAGAAGTGCACAGAATCTAAATTGCCATTTGCTGATATGTAGCCTAGTTAAAAAGTGTTCTGAAAAAAAAAAATAGAACATCAATCAGGAATATCATCATCAGGGATTTGTTATCAAAAGAATATAATTAACATTCTAGTCTACTGGAAAGTAATTCTGGGTTTTGAAAGGAGATTGGATTTTAGGAAAAAAGATACAGGAATAAGAATAGTTAGCCCTTGGGAAGGACAATATGTACCTACTCTTGGAGAATTTTAAAAAATAAATTAATATATATCTTTTAAAAAGTGTTTACATACATCTTGAACCAGAACTAGATTCTGTACATCTGGTAGAGCATGGACTAGTGGTTTTAGTCCCTTTTGGATGTTTAGGTATCAAAAGCCTAAGTTTTGTGAAAATTAGCTCTCATATAAAATATTGGCACTTTGAAATTTAATGTAATGATTTAAAACAGAAAATTAGGCATTTATTTACCATCCATAGCATTAGGGCTGTGCTGTGTCTGCGCTAGGGAATTCTAGAAACAAAATTACCGCTGGTGCAACCACCAGTTAGGCTGCATATGAGTAACAGGTTTCGTCAATGCGGTGGTAAAATGCTGGAAACCACTAGGAGCTTCATCTCCGTGGGTGACAGCACAAGTGGGATTTTTTAAAATGAACATTTCCTAGTGTACACCCAGCCTAAGAGTCTCCACTCAGACTCTTGGTGTCCTCCTAGGACTATTAGCCTGTAGAAAACATAGTGAAATACTATTTTAGGCCACAATCCTGCAAAGACTTAAACACCTGCATAACATCATGCACTGTGAATAGGCTTGTTCACTACAGTGGAATTACTTAGTGCATAAAGGCAAGCATCTGTATACGTATTTGCATGATTGCGGCTTTATTTTTATCTTATAAATTACATTTGGGAGTGTGATATGAACAGGTTGTGGAGTTTTGTTTTTTGTTTTTTGTTTGGATTGAGATTCCAGAAATGAACCTGAAAAATCTCGGAGGGGGGAGATTTTGGTTACACACTGGGGAAAACAATCATTCTTAACATCAACTTAAATAATAACTACAGATTTAGCTTCAGTAAATGTGATGGAAAAATCCAAAACCTACCCTGTACTATTGAATAATGACAAATATCTTATACATCCTACTTGATTTTTAATTCACTGCCTTTACACTGAAATCTTATTATGATCAGACTTCAGAGATGCAATTAGACAAAGAATGAAGGTCTTCCTGATTCTTTTGTTCTGAATCTTTGCACTGTGACCTGGCTCATATCCAAACATGATATACATAACATATTGTACTGTACCTTGGGATGTTTCAGTTAGGCCACTGGTGTGCTGTCATGCTGACCAATATTGTCTCATTGTTTCCTTGTACCCTCCTGTCTGTCTTGATCCACCTGTTGTCTCTTGTCTTATACTCAGGTTATAGGCTCTTTGCTGCAAGGAGTGTCTTTTTGTTCTGTGTTTGTAGAGCTGTTAGCACAGTGGGGTCCTGGTCCATGATTGAGGCGTGAGGCACTACAGAAATACAAATGATAATACTAATGAAAGGAAGACATATTCACTTACTTTATTGCAGTTTTTAAAATGAACGAAAACAAAATGTCAAAGATGAGTAAAATTATGTTAGCTTAAACATTTTTGAAGGCGCTTAAAATAATTATAAACAAGCTCAAAACCAAATGTTAAGTGCTGTATCTATGTATCATCTGCTGTCTGATTAGGTTCTATGGACTTGTGAAAACAAACACTATCATCATTCCATTTCCTTTCTTCTGCAGAATTGCCAAAATGCGTTGGAATTCTTAAATGACTCAAAACCAGAAATCTGTTTGGGATACAAAATCATAAGAGCAGAAGAAGCAGAAGGAAGGATTCGGTGCCAATGCAGCAACAAAAAAGACAGCCAGAGTTAGTGGAAGGAAATCTTCCTGTTTTTGTGTTTCCTACGGAGCTTATATTTTATGCAGATGACCAGTCAACACACAAACAGGTGTTGACTCTATATAACCCCTATGAGTTTGCCTTAAAATTCAAAGGTGGGTTTCTTAGGTTCAGTTTCATTTAAGGTTTCCTTTATCAGTCTACCTGTAGCTTATATAACAAACATAAGTTATGAAAATTATGGTGTTATGCAAAAATTCAGATTTGTCTTCTACCACAGTCTGTTTATTAAAATTTCTACTACTGCTGGTTTATACCATGTAACCACCAGTGTCCTTTTCATTTCAGTTCTTTGTACAACTCCAAATAAATATGTTGTTGTCGATGCTGCAGGTGCAGTGAAGCCTCAGTGTTGTGTTGATATGTAAGTAAAAATAGCTCAATTCTCCTTAACTGTTAAAGATTTGAATAACTACATCAGCTAATTGTATGTCTAAACCTCAGCTAGTATTTAAAAGGCATATTTTAAACTACACTACAGAAAATGTTAACCTCTAGTCCCACTTCATCATTCACATTTTATTGAACATTAAAATATCGTAGTGCTTATGCAAGTTGCTTGGTAATTCTGAATTAGCCAGAGAAAATTAAATACTTGAATATATAAAGTGAGTTCCTGATTTAATCTGGTCGAACCTCAAAGTTATATTAATGAGCAGAAACACATTGTATGGTGCTAAACTTTATGAATTAGCAAGAAAAGTAAACAATGAATCGAGGACAATGAATCACAAACTGTATGTTGTAAAATTATTTTGGTAAGTGTACAGTACTCATTTAACAAGATCATAGTTCTGGGTTCTACTGGCTCTTTCCCCCCCTTTTTTTGTAATTTATGGCAGGAGCATTGGATAGGTGCCCCTTTTTACTTGTGTAAATATGAATAAACAATAGTAGAGTGCTAATACATAGATCCTGTGGTATAGTTTTAAAAGTAAGTCTTTCTGATATGAACCACACTAGAATACTTTGCTATAATATAAGGTTTTTTGCTAAAATGGGTGAGATTACCAGGCTTGGGTGAGAATTATTTGCAGATTTGCAAAGTGAGAATCTGTAAAATTCTAATATGAATGCTTTCCATGACCATGTAACATAGCGAGTATACTTCTGCTGTCCTGTTCAGTGAAGATACTCTTGCCTACCATTTTTTAAAAAAAAATCTCTCTTCTCCTTCCTTGACCCCAACTCACTCACAGAGAAGGGCTGATGGCCAGTTAAGTGTTACCTTTGAAATCCCCAAATGTTAAATAAGGCTTCTAGTTTTTTGCTTTAACTGTGATTTACCAGTATTGTCTGTTGTAATTCAGAGCAGAACAAATTGGTAAATATTCATTTAATTCAAAATAGCATGACATGTTTCAGCTTCTGTATGTTAGCTTCATGCTGACCTACATGACTTCAAGGCTGCAGTGTGTGCTTCATGAGAATGAAGTATCCAAAATAAATAAATAAAAATAAAAAGGAAATTGGGTTTTCTGATTAAACATTTATTTACTCCAAAAAGCATTATTTATATTTTCTGGCCAATACATGCCATTAGCAAAAGACCTACTTTTAATGAACTCTTGGTTCTCTGCAAAGCAGATGACACTAACTCTGTTATGAGGAGTCCATCTGGTACTGTGGCATTGGCCTCATCAGGACTGATTGGGAATTTCAAGGGTGTAACCAACTAGCACTTCCCATAAAAAGCATAAGTGGGTAGGGACAGCAATATTGTTAAAAGCACAGAAATGATCAACACATACCAGTGCACAGAAAGTTTATATTACTGTAATTCAGTGACAGGTTTCAGAGTAGCAGCCGTGTTAGTCTGTATCGCAAAAAGAACAGGAGGACTAGTGGCACCTTAGAGACTAATTTCAGAGACTACAAATTTATTAGAGCATAAGCTTTCGTGGGCTACAGCCCACTTCATTGGATGCGTAGAATGGAACATATAGTAAGAAGATTATACATGCAGATAAGTTGGACGTTGCCATACAAACTGTGAGAGGCTAATTAGTTAAGATGAGCTATTATCAGCAGGAGGAAAAAAACTTTTGCAGTGATAATCAAGATGGCCCATTTAGACAGTTGACAAGAAGGTGTGAGGATACTTAACTTAGGAAAATAGATTCAATATGTGTAATGACCCAGCCATTACCAGTCTCTATTCAAACCCAAGTTAATGGTATTTAGTTTGCATATTAATTCAAGCTCAGCAGTTTCTCCTTGGAGTCTGTTTTTGAAGCTTTTCTGTTGCAAAATTGTTACCCTTAAATCTTTTACTGAATGGCCAGAGAGGTTGAAGTGTTCTCCTACCCGTTTTTGAATGTTATGATTCCTGAAGTCAGATTTGTGTCCATTTATTCTGTTGCGTAGAGACTGTCCGGTTTGGCCAATGTACATGGCAGAGGGGCATTGCTGGCACATGATGGCATATATCACATTGGTAGATGTGCAGGGGAACGAGCCCCTGATGGCGTGGCTAATGTGATTAGGTCCTATGATTAGGTCACTTGAATAAATATGTGGACACAGTTGGCATCAGTGAGTCATTCTGGTCTCTAGCTGATCTTTATGGAATTTTGATTGATTATCTTTGGGTCCATCTCAGAAAATATTAATTTCTTTAGTTAGGTCTTCAAGAATATTTTTTTAGCAGCCAATACCCGACCCCGTTTTGGCGGATAGTAGTCTCAGTATGGGTAACAGATATCAGAGTAGCAGCCTTGTTAGTCTGTATTCGCAAAAAGAAAAGGAGTACTTGTGGCACCTTAGAGACTAACAAATTTATTTAAGCATAAGCTTTCGTGAGCTACAGCTCACTTCATCGGATGCATTCATTGGAAAATACAGTGGAGAGATTTATATACATAGAGAACATGAAACAATGGGTGTTACCATACACACTGTAACGAGAGTGATCACTTAAGGTGAACTATTACCAGCAGGAGAGCGGGGGTCGGGGGGGGGGAGGGGAAGCCTTTTGTAGTGATAATCAAGGTGGGCCATTTCCAGCAGTTGACAAGAACGTCTGAGGAACGGTGGGGGGGAATAAACATGGGGGAAATAGTTTTACTTTCTGTAATGACCCATCCACTCCCAGTCTCTATTCAAGCCTAAGTTAATTGTATCCAGTTTGCAAATTAATTCCAATTCAGCGGTCTCTCGTTGGAGTCTGGTTTTGAAGTTTTTTTTGTTGAAGAATTGCAACTTTTAGGTCTGTAATCGAGTGACCAAAGAGATTGAAGTGTTCTCCGACTGGTTTTTGAAAGTTATAATTCTTGACGTCTGATTTGTGTCCATTTATTCTTTTACGTAGAGACTGTCCAGTTTGACCAAGGTACATGGCAGAGGGGCATTGCTGGCACATGATGGCATATATCACACTGGTAGATGTGCAGGTGAACGAGCCTCTGATAGTGTGACTCGTGATTAGGCCCTATGATGGTGTCCCCTGAATAGATATGTGGACACAGTTGGCAACAGGCTTTGTTGCAAAGATAGGTTCCTGGGTTAGTGGTTCTGTTGTGTGGTGTGTGGTTGCTGGTGAGTATTTGCTTCAGATTGGGGGGGCTGTCTCCCAAGAACTGTGAGAGTGATGGGTCGTCCTATCCTGAAGGATAGATCCTTGATGTTTTGGAGAGGTTTTAGATGGAGGCTGAAGGTGATGGCTAGTGGCGTTCTGTTATTTTCTTTGTTGGGCCTGTCCTGTAGTACGTCACTTCTGGGTACTCTTCTGGCTCTGTTAATCTGTTTCTTCAGTTCAGCAGGTGGGTATTGTAGTTGTAAGAATGTTTGATAGAGATCTTGTAGGTGTTTGTCTCTGTCTGAGGAGTTGGAGCAAAGCAGTTGTATTGTAGAACTTGGCTGTAGACAATAGATCGTGTGGTGTGGTCTGGTCTGGATGAAAGCTGGAGGCATGTAGGTAGGCACAGCGGTCAGTAGGTTTCCAGTATAGGGTGGTGTTTATGTGACCATCGCTTATTAACACCATAGTGTCCAGCAAGTGGATCTCTTGTGTGGACTGGTCCAGGCCGAGGTTGATGGTGGGATGGAAATTGTTGAAATCATGGTGGAATTCCTCAAAGGCTTCTTTTTCCATGGGTCCAGATGATGAAGATGTCCTCAATGAAGCGCAAGTACAGTAGGGGCATTAGGGGACAAGAGCTGAGGAAGCGTTATTCTAAGTCAGCCGTAAAAATGTTGGCATACTGTGGGGCCATGCGGGTACCCATAGCAGTGCCGCTGGTTTGAAGGTATACATTCTCCGCAAATGTGAAATAGTTATGGGTGAGGACAAAGTCACAAAGTTCAGCCATCAGGTTTGCCGTGACATTATCGGGGATACTGTTCCTGACGGCTTGTAGTCCATCTTTGTGTAGAGGGCTTCTGCATCCATAGTGGCCAGGATGGTGTTTTCAGGAAGATCACCAATGGATTGTAGTATGGGTAACATTCTTAGAACTATGTTTATTGCTGTGAGGTTAGATATGAACTGTGCTGTATACATATGGCCCTTTGCCAGATAAACCAATATTCTACAGAGCTTCTAATTATGCAGTGCTCTCCAGTAAGAAACAGGAGAATGTATCTGTTTATATGGGTCTGTAGAGAAACATCTCTTTGCTTGACAGTAACTGTGTATGCTCAAACAGAAACTTTACATAACACTGTGCTTATGCTGATACATAGAAGCATGGTACTAACAATAGAAAAGAATTTAAAGCAACACAAGAAGTCTTAACATAAAAATCAGAGGCTTGAAGCTGCAGCTCTGACATAAGCAAAAGTGCATGCCGAGTAAGGACTTCAGGCTCAAACCTTTATTGCTCAGTGATCTACTCAAGACAGAGCCCACTCTTCACCAAATGGTAGTTGACTTGCCATGGGTGAAATAAATTTACTTGATGAAACTCCATCATGGCCTAACTCATTTGCTTCTGAGGTTACGAAGAAGCTCCTATGTTCAATAAGCATATGGTTTACAGGCTGATGTATTTCAAACCTTTGTAATTCTCTGTTCCTTTTTGAAAGCCCTACTTAAATTACATGTTAATTTTAGGCATACCCAGTATTTTAATAACAAGCCTTTGTGGGTATCTTAATGTGATCACAAAATCCAGTCTCTTAAAATTCAGTCCAAAATGCAGAAATCATGGGCTTTTTTGTGCTGAAGTGATCAGTTTAATGCTGAAGTGATCAGTTTCCTGGAACAATGTTAAAATGGCACTACCCAATGCCAGTGTAGTTAGAAAGCTTTATTCATAGAAGTTTGCAACTTGCTCTGGACTGAAACTTGTCAGACTACACATTTCCTGAAGCTAACTGGCTTAAATATGGATTTTCTCTTAATATCTCTCAAAAGGTTTTTATGGTCATTCAAGTAAATAATTTGCATTTTGGAAAAAAGCAGTTACAATACCCATTATGGTGGCTAAATACTGTGGGATTTTAAAACTAGGTACACATGCATTTTCATAATTATTTATAACTACAGTGAAGACCCAAGTGAACAAACTACTGTTCATAAAAGAGAGGTACAGAAGAGATTTAGTTAAGCTTTGCTATTTATGGGTCCTGTATGAGACTTGACATGAAATACTATAGAACTGCATAATTTTGGGTGCTCAGATAGTGGTCGTGGGCATAATATAGGTATCCTGACCCCAACCCTGCAGTTGAAACCATGCAGATGAATCTCTTGAAAGGGGCTCTGCATAAAAATGTTGATATATGTATTTTTTTTATCTACAGTGTGATTCGTCACAGAGACGTTCGGGCTTGTCACTATGGTTTGATAGACAAATTCCGTCTCCAAGTGTCTGAGCAAAGCCAGAGGAAAGCATTAGGGCGAAAAGAAGTCATTGCTACACTACTTCCATCTGCAAAAGAGCAACAGCAAAAGGAAGAAGAGGAAAAAAGAATAAAAGAACATCTGGCTGAAAGTGTCTTTTTTGAGCAGACTTTGTGTCAACCAGGTAGTTAAAGTCTTACCTAGCCCTCTTCTAGATCAAACAGTTCGGTATAGCTGAAATGACTGGAAAGAGGTTAAACTATAAGAAAGAGAGTCTAAATTAACTCCATTTTTACTTTCCTGTAAGAGTACCCTGGTTATTTGTTAAGAGTGGTTATGGTGCTCCAAAGCCCATGCTATTGCTGTGTTGCTTATATCCTCTTTAGTCAAATGAGAGAGCTATAAACTACCATGTGCCCCTAAAGTTACATTTGCTATCCAGAGTTTTGTTCATTTGAGTAATGGGTCTTTTAAGGGGCCAATCCTTCTACACAAGCAAATTCCCACTGACTTCAGCAGGAGATGTGGCTACAAAAGGATTGCAGGACCATGCCCTTGGAGACTAATTTGTTCTATCAAAGTGTGTCTCCAAGTGTATTTTTGTCTGTGTCAGAACTTTAATTCTCCACCTCCTGACCAGCAGCAGATACTTTCAGACACTTTCCACACATGGCACTTCTTTTGTGCCATGTTCCTTTACCTCTGAAATGTACAGAAAAGTGGAGTTACAAATATCTGCTATGCACATGCGGTAGTATAGAGAGTAGCTGATGTACCAACAGCCATGGCTGAAGCATGAGCTCTTGCAAATTAGGGGTGGCAGGGCGAGAAGGCTTAACTCCTTAATTGTTTTGTCTTCTAAAACAAAATTCTAATCTTTACTTGCCTGGCTGAAAATGCACCTTCCTCCCCACCACCCCCAATCTCTCTGACAGCTTAATTCCAGAAAAGGCAAGGGGTGGGATTCACAAGGGGGACTTAAGTGCTGAAAGTGGCAATTAGGCACCTAAGTCCAACATTTAGGCACCACTGGCTTGCACAAAAGCCCTGCACAGCTGCCACCTAACCCTATAGAGGTGCCTAGAATCCAATGGCTCCTATGTTTCCACCATTAAAGTACTGACACTGCCCAACAGCTGAGTGCCTAATTCACCTAAGTCCCAGCAGGATTCACAAAATAGGCATTCCCCTGCCTCTCTTGCCTTCAGGGTCCAATCTGGTAGGTGTGCTTAGTGTAGTGGTTCTCAACCAGGGGTACACGTACCCCTGGGGGTATGCAGAGCTCTTCCAGGGGGTACATCTAGATATTTGCCTAGTTTTACAACAGAATACATAAAAAGCACTAGCGAAGACAGTACAAACCAAACAAATTTCATACAGACAAAATGAGACAGTAAGCAATTTTTCAGTAACAGTGTGCTGTGACACTTTTGTATTTTGATATCTGATTTTGTAAGCAAGTAGTTTTAAGTCAGGTGAAACTTGGGGTACACGATACAAATCAGACTCCTAAAAGGGGTCTAGTGGTCTGGAAAGGTTGGGAACCACTGGCTTAGGGCATGTCTAAACCCACACAAAATGGTGAGGGCAGTGTCCCCCTTATGACCTTTATCCCAGGGGTTAGAGCACGCAGGGTGTGGGAGACCTGGATTCAAGTTCTCCCCGCATATGGAGCAGGGATTTGAACTTCGGTCTCCCACTTTCCAAGAGAATTCCCTAGTCACTCTGCTGTGGAGCAGATCTCTCCTATTGAAGCTGCCCACTTTGTATAAATAATTAACTATACAGTGGCCCAAAGAGAGAATGACGAAGTCCCACTTGTGAATCCCACCCTAGGTAACTTTGCATAGAATTATAGAAGAGTAGGACTGGAAGGGACCTCAACAGGTCATCTAGTCCAGTCCCCTGCACTCATGGCAGGACTAAATATTATCTAGACCATTCCTGACAGGTGTTTGTCTAACCTGCTCTTAAAAATCTCCAGTGATGGAGATTCTACAACCTCCGTTGGCAATTGGTTCCAGGGCTTAACTTCTCTGACAGGAAGTTTTTCCTAATGTCCAACCTAAACCTCTCTTGTTTCAATTTAAGCCCATTGCTTCTCGTCCTATCTTCCAAGGTTAACGAGAACAATTTTTCACCCTCCTTCTTGCAACAACCTTTTTTGTGCTTGAAAACTATTGTCATGTCTCTCCTCTTCTCCAGACTAAACAAACCCAATTTTTTCAATCTTCTTTATACTTCATGTTTTCTAGACCTTTAATAATTTTTGTTGCTCTCCTCTGGATGTTCTCCAGTTTGCACACATCTTTCCTGAAATGTGATGCATGAGAGAATTCCTCTTGTTAAAACAAAATAGTGACCAACTGTCTCTACATAATGTAAGTCCCAGATTGGCAGGGGAGTTGTGTTCTTCAGTTGAATGTATCTTGGAACAGTTTTAAAAAAAGATATTGTAACCATGAGTGTTCCCACTTGATAGTGTAAAAAAAAAAATAACAGGTTTAGGGTCTGATCCCAAAACCCAGTGGTGAGTTTCCATTGACTTCAATGGGATTTGAATCAGACACATACATGATCTCTTATGCCTCTGGTTTTAAATCAACCACTAATTGATGGAGATTGGGAAGAAACTTTGCTGTGGTCACGCTA
Source organism: Eretmochelys imbricata (assembly GCF_965152235.1). NCBI lineage: Eukaryota > Metazoa > Chordata > Testudines > Cheloniidae > Eretmochelys > Eretmochelys imbricata. Next base: position 98,151,560 of record NC_135580.1, read on the forward strand.
TTTCATTACGGGGTTCCTTGTACCTTCCTCTGAAGCATCTGGTACAGGCCACTGTTTGAAACAGAATATTAGATTATATGGACCAGTGAGCTGATGCAATATGGCATGCCGGTGCATAAGAATTTAGTTTGTTACCATAATATGTTTGCTGACAAGAATGGAGCAGACAGAGCAGAGGAACAGTATAACGAGTATACAGACATGCAAACTAAGAACATCTGATTGGTAGGGTTAAAATGGGACCAGCATTGCTGGCATCCCTCTCAGAACTGCAAAATCAATTTTGAAAACAGGAGCCATTTTCATGTATGCTTTGAATTCATACTTCAAAAAACTAGGTATAAAACTTGGCTAAATGCTAATGGCTCTAAAGATTCTGTGGGAAGATCTTTCAGACTCCAACATATCAGTAACTCTCTTTTAAAAACATGGGGGGGCAGTAATACTAAGTGTTTCTAGAGCCTTTGAACAGTTACCTACTGTACTACAACCAGTAAGGTGTGCTAAGAATGGGGTTCTATCCTTGTCTGCATTCTCTTTTGGCAACATTGGACCTTGTGTGTTATTAGAAAATGGGCTCTAGTGGCTGAATCACTGTCCCCTACTGAGTTAGTGGTGTTCTATAGCCGTAGTGCAGGTGCAGCTCCATCATGGAAGGAAGACAGTGCTGGGATTTTAGTTTAAAATCCAAACCTTTTATGCAGGGGAGGGGCCTCTTCTACCCTGAGCACTGAAAAGGGACAGTTGTCAGGGATCTTACCCATTTAGGGTTGGGGGGCAGAGATGGGGACGTGCCAATTCTACTTTTCTCCCTTGATTGCAATTGAGAAGGGGGGAACTTTTTGGCCTAAGGGAGCCTGCTGCCTATCCCTGGCTGAGCTCTGTTTTGGAGCTGTAAATAAAGGGAGATTTCTTCAGGCTGTGCAGCACCTTTAAATATTCTTCCCTTGCTGACTGTCAGCCATGGAAGATCCTGTGCCCTAATAAGCCAGGGAATAGATTCAGTGTGCTTGGCACATCCCCAAGCATTGCTGAAACATCCCATTACCAGGTCGATAGTAATTAGCTGTCAGACTGCACTGCTGGAGAAGGGATGGACCTGGGCAGCTCTGTGAAGCCACATTCCAAGTGTCTGCCTCAGACCAGGGAGCAGCCTCCCCAGCTGCAGAACAGGGGGTGCTCGGGGAGTTTTTGCCCTTAGGTACTGTGACGGGGCAAGGCCAGATGGCTATAGAAAAGTAGTGGGAGATAGATATATTTGGTCCAGACTAAACAAATCCCTGGTGCCAGGTTAAGTGAAATGTAAGCTGTTCCAGGTCAATTAAGACACCTGGGGCCAATTAAGAACTTTCCAGAAGGCAGGGAGAAGGCTAGGTTGATTGGGACACCTGAAGCCAATCAGGGGCTGGCTGAAACTAGTTAAAAGCCTCCCAGGCGGTCAGGTGGGGGTGCACGTCAGGAGCCGTGGAAGGAAGTTGCGCTGTTGGAGAGGCTGAGTAGTACATACCATATCAGGCACAAGGAAGGAGGCCCTGAGGTAAGGGTGAAGTGGAGCTTGAGGAAGTGAGGGCTGCTGTGGGGGAAGTAGCCCAGGGAATTGTACATGTCATGTTTCTAAAAGGTCAGCTACCATAGCTGATACTATTAGGGTCCCTGGGCTGGAGCCCGGAGTAGAGGGTGGGCCCGAGCTTCCCTCACCCCCCCCCCACCTTTGCCCCTGATTAATCACTGAGACTGGGAGACAACAGAGACTGTGCAAGGAAGGATAGCTTCTCCTCACCTCCCTTGCTGGCTTATGATGAAAGTGGCTCAGTAGACTGTGACCCTTGTCTCTAGAGAGAGAAGGGTTATGTGGAGGGTCACAGTGAGCCTCTGAGGCTAGCGAAATCCGCCAGGAAACGCGGGATCCACGGAGGCAAGGACAGAGCTTTGTCCCAACTGGTTTTAGAAGTGGGATTTCATTCACAGCGTGGCAGAAGAAAGAGGTTTAAAAAAAAAAAGTGCACTAGGGTTTTGGATTTTGTTTTGTTTTGTTTTGTTTTTGTTTGTTTGCTTTGTACCACAATGGAGGAGGTGGTCAGAGCTCTGGTACAAGCCATGGCAGCCCAGCAGGAGGCCACCCGGGTTCAGGCAATGGCACAACAGGAGTCTATGCGGCTACAGCAGGAAACCTATCAATTATTGATGAGCCAGGCGACCCAAGACTGTGCCCTCTTGAGAGAGGTGGTGGACCAGCTGAAGATCCTCACCACCCAGGCCCGGGGGTCCGACGGGATGCGAACCCTGAGGGCCAGTGGTTGTCTTCCAAAGATGATGTCAGGAGATGACGTAGAGGCATATCTCCTCTCATGTGAAAGAACTGCTCAGCATGAAGTGTGGCCCCAGGAGCAGTGGGCCAGCATTGTCGCCCCTTTTTTGTGTGGAGAGGCCCAGAAGGCCTACTTTGACTTGCCTGCCACGGATGCCACTGACTATACCCATCTGAAGGCAGAGATCCTAGCACGATCAGGGGTAATGGCAGCGATAAGGGCCCAGAGGTTCCATGAGTGGAAATACCAGGAGAACAAACCCCCGAGGTCCCAGCTATTCGACCTCCTACACCTCGCACGGAAGTGGTTACAGCCCGAGGTGTGCAGGCCGGAAGAGATTTTGGAGACCCTGGTCATTGAGCATTACATGCGGGGACTGCTGCCAGATCTCCGCAAATGGGTAGGCCAGAACAATCCATCCACGTACGACAAGATGATCACACTGGTAGAAAGACGGATGACAGCCAGGAAACTGACCTGACTACCCAAGGAAGGCTCCTTTCGAAGCAAGCACCCGACCGCAACCTTGGAAGGTTGGGCAGCCAAACCCCTGGGGAGTCCTAGGTGGAAGAAGGGGGGGGCCGAAAACCAGTGGGGACCCCAGAAGGAAGGGATTGGCCTGAGTGGGGGGAACCCTGGGACTCAACCCCCCTAACCCCCAGGATAGGGGAGTGATTAAAAGAAATTACAGATGTTATGTATGTGGGGAGTGGGGACACGTAGCAGCACAGTGTACCAGCACCGAGGAGCCTATGCAATGAAACTTGGGGGATTGGGAGGTCCCATGCTCCCTTATCCACCTCACGGGGGTCGCATTAGCCCCGCATAATTACACCAGGCCAGTGAGGATAAATGGAGCAGAGACTACAGTGCTTGTGGACTCTGGGAGTGCTATCACCCTCATATCGGGTAAGCTGGTAAAAAATAGTCAGCTACTACAAGCCAAACGCGTAGCAGTGACATGCGCGCATGGGGCCGTGAGCCATGACCCCACCATCCCAGTGGAGATAGAGGTTAAGGGAAACCCCATTGAGATGACTGTGGGTGTAGTTCCTAAACTTCCATATCCTGTAGTCGTTGGGAGGGACTATCTAGGGTTTGATTTTACTCCCCTGGAGAGGCTGGAGGGAGGTGGGGACCCTGAGGACAGCGATTCATCACTGGTGGAATGTCAACCCCCAATGTTCACTGAGATTTCTCAGGATCTGTTCTCAGCCCCCCGAAAGACCCAGAAGACAAAAAAAGAGAGGAAGGCTGCAAAGGCCTTGGGAACCCGGATCCTGACCCGGGGCCAGAAGACCTCCCAAGTAGGCAGATGGACGCGAGCGGCCAACAGAGAAACTTCCACCACAGAAGATGAGCCAGAAGCTGCCCCCAGCCATGACGGCGGCGAGCTGTTGGAAGAAGCAGAAGCTGGCCCCTGGGAGCTTGGGCAGGTTAGTCCCGGGAGAGAGACTTTTGGGCAGGACCAGGCAGAGGACCCCAGATATGATAACGCCAGGAAAGAGGTGGCCGAGATCGATGGGATACCCGTGGATGGGAAGGTATGGGGGAGGGATAGCTCAGTGGTTTGAGCATTGGCCTGCTAAACCCAGGGTTGTGAGTTCAATCCTTGAGGGGGCCATTTAGGGATCTGGGGCAAAAATTGGGGATTGGTCCTGCTTTGAGCAGGGGGTTAGATTAGATGACCTCCTGAGGTCCCTTCCAACCCTGATATTCTATGAAGGTCTGGAGTCCCGGACCTTACTTTATAGTGAAGAAAGATCTCCTATACTGCGTGGTGCAAATGCAGGAGCAAGAGATACAACAACTTCTGGTGCCACAAAAAATCAAAAAGCCATATTGAGTCTCGCCCACAGTCACCTGTTTGGAGGACACCTGGGGTAGAGAAAACCCAGGCATGGATCCTGCAGAGGTTCTTCTGGCCAGGATTACATGAAGATGTCCGGCGACGGTGCACCTCTTGTCCGGAGTATCAGTTACATAGCCCTCGCCCGCACTTGCGGGCTCCTTTGATATCTCTTCCAATAATAGAGGTTCCTTTCAAACAGATAACATGGATCTGGAAGGGCCCCTAGAGAAGACAGCTCGGGGCCATCAACATGTGCTTGTTGTACTGGACTATGCAACCCGGTACCCGGAAGCTGTCCCCCTGCGCAACACAGCTTCCAAGACAATAGCTAAGGAGCTAGTACAGATCTTTGCCTGGGTTGGGCTACCCAAGGAGATATTGACTGATCAAGGGACACCTTTCATGTCCAAGTTGATGAAAGATCTCTGTTCATTGCTCCATGTACAAGCCCTACGGACCTCTGTATACCACCCACAAACAGATGGCCTTGTGGAAAGGTTCAATAGGACCCTCAAGGCCATGATCAGGAAAGTGGTGAGCCGGAATGGGAAAGATTGGGATACTGTATTGCCTTACCTCATGTTTGCCATCCGGGAGGTTCCGCAAGCCTCCACGGGTTTCTCTCCATTCGAACGTCTATATGGGCGCCACCCTCGGGACATATTGGATAGAGCCAGAGAAGCCTGGGAAGAGGAGCCAAATCCCGGAAGGAACATAGTTGAGCATGAACTGCAGATGAGAGATTGGATAGCCTGAGTTACGCCCATTGTATGGGAGCACTTGGAGAGAGCACAGGAGACCCAGCAAACTCATTGTAACCACCAATCAAAGCTTCGACAGTTCCAACCAGGGGATCGGGTGATGGTACTGGTGCCCACAGCAGAAAATAGACTGTTGGCCCAGTGGCAGGGACCCTACGAAATAATCGAAGCCGTGGGAGAGGTGAACTATAAGGTGCGGCAGCCAGGCCACCGAAATCGGAGCAAATTTACCACATCAATCTTCTAAAACCTTGGCACGATCGAGAGGCATGCTTCGTCATGCAGGAGACCCTTCCCCAGGAGGATAACTTACACAAGCAAGTGAGGATATCATCTGACTTGACGCCAATCCAAAAGATCGAGACAGCCAACATGATTAATCGCAACATAGATGTGTTCTCTACAAAACCAGGGCAGATGACTGAGACCTATCACCATATCTGCACAATCTCCGGAGCCAAGATAACATTGAGACCCTACCGAATCCCAGCAGCCAAAAGAGAAGAAATCAAGGCTGAAGTAAAGAAAATGTTAGAATTAGGGGTTATTGAAGAATCTTACAGTCAGTGGTCCAGTCCAATTGTTCTAGTGCCTAAACCTGACGGTACCATGAGATTCTGTAATGACTTACGCCGACTGAATGAAATATCCCAGTTTGATGCATACTCCGTACCACGCATCGACGAACTGGTTGACCGACTGGGTAGTGCCCGATTCTTGACTACACTGGATCTGACAAAAGGGTACTGGCAGATTCCTCTGACCAAAGAAGCTAAAGAAAAGACATCATTCTCCGCCCCGGATGGGCTATTCCAGTACACCATCTTCCCTTTTGGGCTACATGGGGCCCCAGCCACATTCCAGCGCCTCATGGATAAGCTGCTGCACCCCCATACTAGTTATGCAGCTGCATACCTAGATGATGTCATCTATATGCCAGACTGGGGAACCCACTTGGAGAAAGTTGAGGCAGTACTGCGCACCTTAAGGTGGGCTGGCCTCACTGCTAATCCTTCTAAATGCGCCAGAGGGCTAGCAGAGGCTAGGTACCTGGGATATATTGTGGGAAGGGGCATAGTGAAGCCCCAAACGAATAAGCTAGAGGCAATTCAAAACTGGCCCCGGCCGACCTGAAAGAAGCAGGTCCGTGCGTTTCTAGGCATGGTAGGATACTACCGATGTTTGATTCCCCACTTTGCCACTAGGGCAAGTCCCCTAATGGACCTGGTGAAGGCCCGAGGTCCAGACACGGTAAAGTGGACTGATGCAGCAGAGGGGGCATTTACAGATCTTCGGACGGCCCTCTGTAATGACCCCGTACTCATAGCCCCGGACTTTAACAGGGAATTTATTTTACAAACAGACGCTTCCAAGGTTGGGTTGGGAGCAGTTCTGTCGCAAATGGTGGGAGAAGAGGAACACCCAATCCTCTATCTAAGCAGAAAGCTTCTCCCAAGAGAACAGAAATACGCAGTAGTCGAGAGAGAATGCCTTGCTGTCAAATGGGCTATTGAGACGCTGCGTTATTACCTCTTAAGCCAGCGATTTACTCTTGTGACAGACCATGCACCCCTCCAGTGGATACAGCGGAATAAGGAAAAGAATGCAAGGGTCACCAGGTGGTTCTTATCCCTCCAACCATTCCAGTTCCGCATATGGCACAGGGCTGGATGCCACCATGGCAACACTGATTGCCTCTCATGAGCATACTGCCTGGCGTCCCAAGTTGCCCAACTCTATGGTGTTGAGCAAGGGGTGGGGAGGGCGGATATGTGACGGGGCAAGGCCAGATGGCTATAGAAAAGTAGTGGGAGATAGATATATTTGGTCCAGACTAAACAAATCCCTGGTGCCAGGTTAAGTGAAGTGTAAGCTGCTCCAGGTCAATTAAGACACCTGGGGCCAATTAAGAACTTTCCAGAAGGCAGGGAGAAGGCTAGGTTGATTGGGACACCTGAAGCCAATCAGGGGCTGGCTGAAACTAGTTAAAAGCCTCCCAGGCAGTCAGGTGGGGGTGCACGTCAGGAGCTGTGGGAGGAAGTTGTGCTGTTGGAGAGGCTGAGTAGTACACACCATATCAGGCACAAGGAAGGAGGCCCTGAGGTAAGGGTGAAGTGGAGCTTGAGGAAGTGAGGGCTGCTGTGGGGGAAGTAGCCCAGGGAATTGTACATGTCATGTTTCTAAAAGGTCAGCTACCATAGCTGATACTATTAGGGTCCCTGGGCTGGAGCCCGGAGTAGAGGGTGGGCCCGAGCTTCCCTCCCCCCCCCCCCCCACCTTTGCCCCTGATTAATCACTGAGACTGTGCAAGGAAGGATAGCTTCTCCTCACCTCCCTTGCTGGCTTATGATGAAAGTGGCTCAGTAGACTGTGACCCTTGTCTCTAGAGAAAGAAGGGTTACGTGGAGGGTCACAGTGAGCCTCTGAGGCTAGCGAAATCCGCCAGGAAATGTGGGACCCATGGAGGCAAGGACAGAGCTTTGTCACAGTACCCTCAACATAGCTGAGCAATCCGTCACAAGTGCAGCAGTAAAATTCAGTATAATCCACCAACAGCAAGCTGGGCAGCTTCCAAGCTCCAATCCTCCCCCACCCTTTTCAGCACTTTCCCACCCAGAAATGCCTGGGGAAAAGATGAGTTTGCAATGTACCCTGAAGGCATTTGATCCAGGACCAAGTGGGGCAGTGAATTCCAATGCTGCAGAGCCCTCGCTGAGAATGTTCAGCCAGCAGACCCCTCTCATTTATGCATGGCTGCAGCTCAAGGGCTTTTCCTGGTCTCAGCTATAGTAGCACACAGAGGGAGGCACTTTCTCAGCTCCTAAAACATTTAGGGCTTTGTAAGTCAATATTAGCACCTTAAACTTCATCCAGAAACCAAGAGGCAGCCAGTACAGATCATGGTGTGCTGGTCTAATATGTTTGAAGTAAGGTACTTCACTTACCAAGTGTCTGCTGCATTCTGCACCAGCTTGCATTTCTGGATGGCTTTAAAGGATCATAAGCAACAACATTTTCTAATATATGTCCAAAACAGCTCTTCTGTAAGTCATAATGTTGTGATTACGGTTGATATCCAAATATACCAGTGCTAGAAATAAATGTCTTACATCAGTGGAATGTATGGATTCCCAGCTCTCCAGCGATATCATGGGCTATTAGACCATAATCGTGCCATGGGATCAAAGATCCTGCACCTCCCACTAGTGTAACTTGAGCCCTGGAGATAGGGAAAAGAAGGAAACATATTTGTAATTGTAATCCTTCAGGAAAAAGGATGTTTGAAAGTGGGCTGGTGATTTGAAATGTTAAAATTAATCCCAGCAGAGTTGGAGTAATGGGCAGAGTGTAGATGAGGTGACCATAGGGGCATGACAAATGCAACATCTCTCACACATGCGCTATAAACATTTTTCCAGAATGCAAAACATTTACATTTGAAGCGCTGCAGACTTTCATTGCAATGAATGCCATTTTTGTTTTTCAGAAAACAGATCTGCCTCATCGGGACCTAGTTTACTAACAGTATTCCTAGGAATAGTATGCATTGGAGCACTAATGCTACCGACACTGGGGGAAGTGGAATCCGTGGTGCCTCTCTACCTCCATTTAAGTGTGAATCAAAAGCTAGTAGCTGCTTATGTTTTAGGTAAGTGTTTTGAAAAGGATTTTTTAAACAGCTTTTTTCCAGTCTCTACTGGAGTCAAAATGTCAATCAAAGGAACTTCTGTGAAATACACTGCTGGCTTGATGAGAAGATGTACTTTCGTGTCTCAGGGCCAGGGTCAAGACTAATTTCATTCTGTTCCATCTCCACTTGTACTTAACATAGAAGGTCACAGTAGTATTTGACAGAGATGGAAGCCCTCACCATTAGAAATATAAGTGTTCTGGATAAGTGTCTTATTTGACCCTCAAAACAGGAACCTGGCATATAGGCGTCTACTCCACCTCATTTGTCAAAGAAAGCTACTGAAATGCATTGCTGTTTCCTACGTATTCTCAGCCAGGACTTCTACACTGTAAAATTGTAGTTCAGTCATCTTACCTGTTGATACTGGAAATTCCTTCTCTTCATCCCCTCTAACCCAGAAGAGATCTAATGTGAAGAGCTGTCTCCTTTTACCCTAGCTTTTAGTCATGAGAAACAGAACCGCACTTAAAGGGTGAATGGACAGGGGCAATACCTGCATCTGATTCCCAAACCTGTGACTTACTCCTTAAAATGAAAGGAGTGAGAAGGCAGCCACTTATCTCATGGAGAGAGCGCCTTGTGTTACTCATCAGCAACCAGTGCTGACTTAAAGGAAAGTAGCGTTGGACTCGCTCTCTGCTTTCCTATTGCCTGGCTGAGATCAGGACTCAAATGAGGATGAGCAGCCTGAAACTTAGGGTATGTCTACACTATGAAATTAGGTCGAATTTATAGAAGTTCTAGAATTTAGAAATTGTTTTTATATAGTCGATTGTGTGTCCCCACACAAAATGTTCTAAGTGCATTAACTTGGCAGAGTGTTTCCACAGTACCGAGGCTAGCGTCGACTTCCGGAGCGTTGCACTGTGGGTAGCTATCCCACGGTTCCCGCAGGCTCCGCTGCCCATTGGAATTCTGGGTTGAGATCCCAATGCCTAATGGGGCAAAAACATTGTCGCAGGTGGTTTTGGGTACATGTCGTCAGGCCCTCCCTCTGTGAAAGCAATGGCAGACAATCGTTTCGCACCTTTTTTTCCTGAGTTACCTGTGCAGACACCATACCACTGCAAGCATGGAGCCCGCTCAGCTCACTGTCACCGTACGTCTCCTGGGTGCTGGCAGACACAGTACTGCATTGCTACACAGCAGCAGCTCATTGCCTTTTGGCAGCAGACGGTGCAATAGGCTTGATAACCATCGTCATCATGTCCAAGGTGCTCTTGGCCGCCTCGGTACGGTCGGTCAGGAGCGCCTGGGCAGACATGGGCACAGGGACTAAAACAGCAGTGACTCGACCAGGTCATTCTCTTTAGTCCTGCCGGCAGTCCTATTGCACAGTCTTCTGGCAGCCAGGAGATGAGGATGGCTAGTAGTCCTATTGCACTGTCTGCTGCCAGCCAAAGATGTAAAAGATAGATGGAGTGGATCAAAACAAGAAATAGAAGAGATTTGTTTTGTATTCATTTGCTCCCCCCTCCCTCCCTCCCTGAAATCAACGGCTGACAGTCGTTTCGGTGTGGTCTGTCAGGGGCACCTTGAAAAGTTTAATGGAGATTCAGTCCTGCCTGGAATACCGCGGGGAGGGATAGCTCCATGGGTTGAGCATTGATTGGCCTGCTAAACCCAGGGTTTTGAGTTCAATCCTTGAGGGGGCCATTCTGTGTGACAGTTGTTTTTGTTTCTCCTTGATGTAAAGCCACCCCCTTTGTTGATTTTAATTCCCTGTAAGCCAACCCTGTAAGACATGTGGTCAGTCGCCCCTCGTCCGTCAGAGCAACGGCAGACAATTGTTCCGTGCCTTTTTTCTGTGCGGACGCCATACCACGGCAAGCATGGAGCCCGCTCAGATCGCTTTGGCAATTAGGAGCACATTAAACACCACGCGCATTATCCAGGAGTATATGCAGCACCAGAACCTGCCAAAGCGAAACCGGTCGAGTAGGCGACATCAGCACGGTGATGAGTGATGAGGACATGCACACAGACTTCTTTCAAACCACAGGTCCTGGCAACGTGGGCATCATGGTACTAATGGGGCAGGTTCATGCCGTGGAACGCCGATTCTGTGCCCGGGAAACAAGCACAGACTGGTGGGACCGCATAGTGTTGCAGGTCTGGGATGATTCACAGTGGCTGCGAAACATTCGCATGCGTAAGGGCACTTTCATGGAACTTTGTGACTTGCTTTCCCCTGCCCTGAAGTGCCAGAATACCAAGATGAGAGCATCCCTCAAAGTTGAGAATCGAGTGGCAATAGCCCTGTGGAAGCTTGCAACACCAGACAGCTACCGGTCAGTCGGGAATCAATTTGGAGTGGACAAAGCGACTGTGGGAGGTGCTGTGATGCAAGTAGCCAAGGCAATCAAAGATCTGCTGATATCAAGGGTAGTGAGTCTGGGAAATGTGCAGGTCATAGTGGATGGCTTTGCTGCAATGGGATTCCCTAACTGTGTGGGGCCATAGACGGAATCTATATCCCTATCTTGGCACTGGAGCACCAAGCCGGCGAGTACATAAACCGCAAGGGGTACTTTTCAATAGTGCTGCAAGCACTGGTGGATCACAAGGGACGTTCCACCAGCATCAACGTGGGATGGCCAGGAAAGGTACATGACGCTTGCATCTTCAGGAACTCTGGTCTGTTTCAAAAGCTGCAGCAAGGGACTTTATTCCCAGACCAGAAAATAACCATTGGGGATGTTGAAATGCCTATAGTTATCCTTGGGGACCCAGCTTACCCCTTAATGCCATGGCTTATGAAGCCATATAGAGGCACCCTGGACAGTAGTCAGGAGCTTCAACTACAGGCTGTGCAAGTGCAGAATGGTGGTAGAATGTGCATTTGGACGTTTAAAAGCGTGCTGGCGCAGTTTACTGACTTGGTTAGACCTCAGCGAAACCAATATTCCCACTGTTATTACTGCTTGCTGTGTGCTCCACAATATCTGTGAGAGTAAGGGGGAGACGTTTATGGCAGGGTGGGAGGTTGAGGCAAATCGTCTGGCCGCAGGTTACGTGCAGCCAGACACCAGGGTGGTTAGAAGAGCACAGGAGGGCGCGGTGCGCATCAGAGAAGCTTTGAAAACCAGTTTCATGACTGGCCAGGCTACAGTGTGAAACTTCTGTTTGTTTCTCCTTGATGGACCCCCTCTTGGTTCACTCTACTTCTCTGTAAGCTAGCCACCCTCCCCTCCCCCCTTCGATCACCACTTGCAGAGGCAATAAAGTCATTGTTGCTTCACATTCATGCATTCTTTATTCATCACACAAATAGGGGGATAACTGCCAAGGTAGCCTGGGTGGGGTGGTGGAGGGAAGCACTGGGTGGGGTGGTGGAGGAGAGAAGGACAAGGCCACACAGCACTTTAAAACTTATTGAATGCCAGCCTTCTGTTGCTTGGGCAATCCTCTGGGGTGGAGTGGCTGGGTGGCTGGAGACCCCCCGACTGCGTTCTTGGGCGTCTGGGTGAGGAGGCTATGGAACTTGGGGAGGAGGGTGGTTGGTTACACAGGGGCTGTAGCAGCGGTCTGTGCTCCAGCTGCCTTTCCTGCAGCTCAACCATATGCTGGAGCATATCAGTTTGATCCTCCAGCAGCCTCAGCATTGAATCCTGCCTCCTCTCATCACGCTGCTGTCACCTATCCGCTTCAGCCCTCTCTTCAGCCCGCCACCTCTCCTCCCAGTCATTTTGTGCTTTCCTGAACTCTGACATTGTCTGCCTCCACGCATTCGTCTGTGCTCTGTCAGTGTGGGAGGACAGCATGAGGTCAGAGAACATTTCATCGCAAGTGTGTTTTTTTTCGCTGTCTAATCTTCGCTAGCCTCGGGAAGGAGAAGATCCTGTGATCCTTGAAACACATGCAGCTGGTGGAGGAGGAAAAAAAAAAAGGGACAGTGGTATTTAAAAAGACACATTTCACGGTAAACCTTGCTGTTAACATTACATATATAGCACGTGCTTTCATTACAAGGTCGCATTTTGTCTCCCCCCACCACGTGGCTAACCCCTTCCCCCCCATGGCTAACAGCAGGGAACATTTCTGTTCAGCCATAGGCAAACAGCCCAGCAGGAACGGACACCTCTGAATGTCCCCTTCAGAAAAGCACCCTATTTCAACCAGGTGACCATGAATGATATCACTCTCCTGAGGTAACACAGAGAGATAAAGAATGGATGTTGTTTGAATGCCAGCAAACATACGCTGCAATGCTTTTTTCTGCAATGATTCCCGACTACGTGCTACTGTCTTAGCGTGGTAAAGCGTCATATCATGGAGGATGGAATAAGGCTGCCCTCCCCAGAACCCTTTTGATAAGACTTTGGGAGTACATCCAGGAGAGCTTTATGGAGATGTCCCTGGAGGATTTCCGCTCCATCCCCAGACACGCTAACAGATTTTTTTCCAGTAGCTGTACTGGCTGCGAATGCCAGGGCAAATCAATCATTAAACACATGCTTTTAAACCATGTATACTATTCAAGAAGGTACACTCACCAGAGGTCCCTTCTCCACTTGGCGGGTCAGGAGGCAGCCTTGGGTGGGTTTGGGGGGTACTGGCTCCAGGTCAAAGGTGAGAAACAGTTCCTGGCTGTCGGGAAAACTTGTTTCTCCGCTTGCTTGCTGTGAGCTATCTACAACTTCATCATCATCATCTTCCTCGTCCCCAAAACCTGCTTCCGTGTTGCCTCCCTCTCCATTGAAGGAGTCAAAGCACACGGTTGGCTGAACTCCTTAAAATGGCGTGTAGCTCATCATAGAAGCAGCATATTTGGGGCTCTGACCCGGAGCGACTGTTTGCCTCTCTGGTTTTCTGATAGGCTTGCCTCGGCTCTTTAAGTTTCACGTGGCACTGCTTTGCGTCCCTGTTAGGGCCTCTGTCCTTTATGCCCTGGGAGATTTTGACAAATGTTTTGGCATTTCGAAAACTGGAAAAGAGTTCTGATAGCATGGATTCCTCTCCCCATACAGCGATCAGATCCTGTACCTGCCATTCAGTCCATGCTGGAGCTCTCTTACGATTCTGGGACTCAACCATGGTCACCTCTGCTGATGAGCTCTGTTCTCACCTGCAGCTTGCCATGCTGGCCAAACAGGAATTGAGATTCAAAAGTTCACGGGCCTTTCCTGTCTACCTGGCCAGTGCATCTGAGTTGAGAGTGCTGTCCAGAGCGGTCACAATGGAGCACTCTGGGATAGCTCCCGGAGGCCAATACCGTCGAATTGCATCCACACTACCCCAAATTTGACCTGGCAAGGCCAATTTCAGCGCTAATCCCCTTGTAGGGGGTGGAGTAAAGAAATCTATTTTTAAGAGCCCTTTAAGTTGAAAAAAAGGGCTTTGTCGTGTGGACGGGTGTAGGGTTAAATCGATTTAACGCTGCTAAATTCAACCTCAACTCCTAGTGTAGACCAGGGCTTAGGCTAGATCTAATTGAGGTGATGGTAGTGGGATGGTGGGGAACAACTCAATTGTGTGGTGGACCCTGCGCCTTCTGGAGGTGGTTTATTCGCCCTTTGTCCAAGTCTGTATTGTGGGTGTGCATTTTAACTCACCTGGTGTCAGTAGCCAAAAACATCTTCATATGAGGCTGTGGTGATAGGTTTTTCAGATCTGCATCCAGTAATTCTTGACTTTGTAACTTCAGGATGATTGCAATATGCTCTGTTCTTGAAAACCACTCAGAAGCTATAGCAGGTGCAAAATGCAGTGCTAGAAATGGGATAATACATGATTTTTCAGACAGCTGCATTAGCTTCCTTGCTTCTGGATACAATTTGAGGTGTTTGGTTTTTATGTGGTTTGGGTCTTGGTCTCTTCCCCTCTGTACCATTACAGCAGCTGATCAGATAAGGTGCTTGAGCTAATAATCTCAAGATTTAAAAGTCCAACGACTGGGTGTTCTCCCGGGAGTAAAAAGATTCCTAGTCTGGAATGTACTTTGCTTGCTTGTCCAAAGTGCACATCTGTTGACATGGAGAGAGGATGGTGCATCTTCTCTTCTCAGACTTATACCTGTAGTAACTAGGTGGGTTGGTGGGAAAGAGAAAAGTGTCTTTGCTTTTAGTTCATAGTCACTTTTTTATAGTTAAATGCTTTACATGGTCCCCTGACACATGGCATAAGTGGCCATTATGAACTATTTAATAAACCCAGTATTTGGTGTTGTGAAATGAGTTAGATAAGCTCAGGTTCTCTCCAATTCTGGTAGTCATAACTTTCTATGCTAGGGCCTGCCAGAGGGTGTGTTGACTGTAGTGGCTGTAAGTCAACCTAATATAGGTCGACTTATATTTCTAGTGTAATTACCATGGTGGTGCATGTCCATGCTACCCTTCTTGGGTCAGTGGCTCACCAGGAGCGCTTCCATGGACATAAGAGGGGCAGTGTGTGGAGCTAAGAGCCTGGTTCCTCAGTTCTGCTGGCAGCTCCTGCTGGGCTCCCGGCAGGCTGCCCCCTCCCCCACTCCCTGTTCCACAGCAGGAGCAGGGCGGGAAGCCGTGAAATTGATAAGGCTGCCTGGCTCCTGGCAGGGAGTGGCCAGGGCCTCCTGGGTTCTCGCCCCGGCTTCCAGCTGGGAGTGAGGTCCAGCCACGCAGCTCTCCAGGGGAGTGAGAGTGGAGCTGGATTCTTGTCAATTTCACAGGTCCTGCCAACAGTGATGTAAGGAACACACAGACACTGCGTTCCCATAACTACACCGACATAAGCCCTACGCCTCTCGTGGAGGTGGAGTTATTTTGTTGGTGTAGTAGACCACTTACATCGCCTGGAGCAAGACTGTAGTGTAGACACTGACATCATCAGGTCAACATAAGCTGCCTTATGTCCACCTAACCGTGTAGCGTAGACTAGACCATAGTATGAAGAACAGGTTTAGGTTTGTGAATGGTTGGAATGCTGATCAAAGGGAAAGTACTCCTGCAACTTTGCTCCATGAATTCTCTATCCTGAACCTCTTAAATAGAACCTGCAATTTAGGACATTGAATGGCAGCAGCAGGCCAACACCATCACATTAATTTTCCATTGTGACCTACCTGCATTGAGGCTGACTGTGCTCCAGGTGCAGAGTATTAACCTCCTTTGGTACTTTCACATGAGCAAGGGTTTTTTTAAGCTATTGGTTAACTAATTTTAAACCCTGGATGATGTGAAACTCTCAATGGCCAGCAGATTTTCATTTGCCCTGTACAGTAATCTCAGAGTTAACTGTGGACTTCCACTTTAAAGATGTGCTGAGGGAGAGGATATCATGAGCATTCCTGTGGAAGGATATTTTTCGGTTCAGGGAGCACTACTTTACTTGCAGCTCTGTGTTTAGCTGCCTTTGAACTCAGTTCTCTCCACCACCTATCAGTTACTACGGAACAATTACAGGGTTCACCACAGTGCAGCATTAGGTGCTTCTGCGCTTGCAGGCCTGGACTCTAATATATTATCTGTTTCAGAATCTGGGACAGTCAGAAAATTAGGGTCAAGCAAACCAAGTCAAACAAAATCAATCACTCAGTCTGCCCAACAGAGTAGGTTCATTTCAGGTTTAAGTGGAGTGTCGGCAGTTCAGTGTTAATACTGGGGGCAGGTGAAGGTTGCATGATTAGGGCTAGAGAACTTATTTGTAAAACATCAAGTTTGACACTTCTCTTAAATCTGCTCCCCTGCTGATAGGGGAAGGCCTTTGGCAGTGGAGGCAGCAAGTGGATACAAGAGCAACAGTGCCGAACACCTGTAGGCCCCTCCCCTTTCAGTGTAGCTCTACTGCTGGTTGCACACTCTGATGGGTGCTGGGGAAGAGTCCGAGGGAACTTCCCACACTGCGTGAGTGATGACAGGAAGTCAAGCTGCCCAACACAACTGTCTATAAATAAAGGTGCTGTTAAATGCATTGAGCTGAAATGAAAACAATGTTTCAGTTACTTAGTTTAGGTGGTGCCAGCAACATTTATATTAGAAAAGCACCTAAAGGCCTCAGCCAAGATCAGGAGCTCATTGTGCTAAGTACTGCATGTGCAGAGTAAGACAGTCCCTGCCCAGACTCTGACTAGCAACAATAGGTTAATTTCCGGACAGTCTGATCCATAATTGTTCACTGAACGTGCATCGCTTCTGCCACTAAAATCTCTGGATCTGTTCAGACTGGATGATCTAGACATGATTAGTTCTTTAGAACTAACATTTTAAACAATCATTGATTCTGATTAAGCCAAATTTTGTTGAGTAATATTTGAAAGTTATTCCTATAAAATAATTTAAGTGAAATCTGTGTAAATTTTCACTCTGTAGATTTATGCACTCTTATCTTGTTTTCTGGCCTGTGACGGAAAACTGTTAGACCTTTACTTTGAATGCTTTATTCAGTTAAATTAAACTGTTCTTCATTTCTCATCTTTCAGGTCTTATCACCATGGTTATCTTGAGGACATGAGTAATGATTTAATTGGATGTAAAAAAAGAACCCCAACCTTATCTTACTATATATTTACATCATGAATGTGGACTGCCTTTTACTCTCATGTGATGCATTAAGATGCTAGAAAAGCTATTCAGTGATTTAAAATACTTTCAAAAGTGTAATATATATTTTATCTATGTATAACTATAAATAAACAACAAGACTCTTAGGTGCTTCTGTTACAGCTATGGAATGTTTAGTGATATCTGTGAAATTATTTTGAAGAAACTTTTATATCTACATCTACTGTACAAAAGACATATTAAAGCAACATTTGTTATTTTAAATCCATGTTCACATTGGTGTTTGATCACTATAAAAGCAAACTGTTCATTCTGAAAGTTTCATTTGTTTATTCCATTGCTGTAAGTACAGAGGTTACTACATAACATTTTATGTATAAATACCAGCATGATCAGAGTTTACATAAGGCTTGTCAGTTAAGATGAAATTTGAAATTCCATCACTAAAAACTATGAAATAAATACATTAAGTTTAGATGGAGAAGTAATTAATTCTCATTTCCTGACATCATTAACAAATATATGGGATATAGGGCTCTTCTTAACTGTGGAATCAGTTAGACATTTTTTGCATCATAACTGTAAATCATAAAACATTTTTGTAATTTTTTTATAAATACATGTAACATACAAATGTAGCAAGATATTTAAGTATAGATACATAACATCCAGCAAGAGAAAACTCACATGTCCAGGACTCCCACTTCAAAGTAGTACGGAAATAAACCTTGCCACTACGTTGGTAATGACCTGAATATGTGTAGCAACATAGCCAAGGTCCTCTATGTACACGTGTTAGACAAATATACTTGGTTTTTGTTTTGTAAGAAACTGAAGTTCAGCTTTGATTTTTATAGTTTGGAAGAATTTATACATTTCTGTTTTGTCTCATGCTGGAAAAGAAACAAGCTCTCTTTGACCTCCAAAGTAAGTATCTGTCTACTTTGAAAGACAAGCTGAATGTTCCCTACCTAGGGCCCAGTAAGAATGTGCTTGGTTCTTTCACAAAAATCTTACATTGCTTATTTATGAAAAGCCTATATACCATGCCTTGAGCTGGGTAAAAACATTTTGGAAATTAAAACCTTCTTTCCCCCTGCATATAATTCATTACCTCTCTGTTTATGTATAGAGGGGGCAGGAAAAGACCACGTAGAGATGAAAAGTTATTTAACAGTGATTGCACAAAAGATGGTGAAGTTGAAGTACTTAGGTGAGAGCTGCCCTGGATATTAATTTACATAATGAGTCTTTGTAGGAATAGTCAATAATAATGTTATTACTTTAGCTTAACTTCAAGGGGAGCTGAGGGCATGTACCATCCTGGAATAACAGAAATGTAGGACTGGAAGGGACTGCAGTAGGTCATCTAGTCCAGTCCTCTCCACTGATGCATGACTCAATATTATCTAAGTCAGTGATACTCAGTGGTTCAAGAGCCAGATTCATAGAATTGCAGAATATCAGGGTTGGAAGGGACCTCAGGAGGTCATCTAGTCCAACCCCCTGCTCAAAGCAGGACCTAATCCCCAACTAAATCAGTAATCAACATCACCCAAAAGAGCTACAATAGTGTGAATTCATTGTTTCATTTACTCTAGTACTATATAGTCATACTGAAACAGTCTGACAAGGAAATATTTAGTGTGTATACATAATTCTCACAGTAAAGTGACTGACCAAGTAGTATTTTATCAACTACAATTGGTTAATAACTTAGGTTAATAACTAAATCATACAGTGTTTTACTATCATGTGCTGCAAAGAGCAGCAGGAGACAAATTTGTGACTAGAGAGCTTCAGTCTGAGTATCGCTGATCTAGATCGTCTCTGACAGGTGTTTGTCTAACCTGCTCTTAATGCTCTCCAATGACGGAGATTCCACAACCTCCCTAGGTAATTTATTCCTGTGCTTAACTGCCCTTATAATTAGGAAGTTTTTCCTAATGTCCAGCCTAAACCTCCCTTGCTGCAAGTTAAGCCTATTGCTTCTTATCCTTTCCTCAGTGGATAAGGAGAACATTTTATCACCTTCCGCTTTATAGCAATCTTTTACATACTTGAAAACTTATTTCCTCCCCCCCACCCCCCATCTTCTCTCCTCACTAAACAAACCAATTTTTTAAAATCTTTCCTCATAGATCAATAAGTGCTGGAATAAATTGCCTACGGAGGTTGTGGAATCTCCATCATTGGAGATTTTTAAGAGGTTAGATAAACACCTGTCAGCAATGGTCTAGATACTTAGTCCTGCCATGAGTGCAGGGAACTGGACTAGATGACCTCTTGAGGTCCCTTCCAGTCCTGTGATTCTATGCTTTCTAGACCTTTAATAATTTTTGTTACTCTCTTCTGGACTCTCTCCAATTTGTTCATGTCTTTCCCTAAGTGTGGTACCCAGAACTGGACACAGTATTCTCTTTGAGGCCTTGTTACTGGTGAGTCTAGTGGAAGAATTAATTCTCACATCTCGCTTCCAACACCACTGCTAATACATCTCAGAATGATCACTCTTTTTTTGCACCGGTATTACATTGTTGACCCATATTTATTTTGTGATCCATACAACTCCCAGACCTTCTTCTACAGTACTCCTTCCTAGGCAGTTATTTCCCATGTTGTATTTGTACTCTTAACTGAAGTACTTATCATTTGTCCTTATTTTCATCTTGTTTAATTCAGACCGTTTCTCCAGTTTGTCAAGATCATTTTTAATCCTGTCCTCCAAAGCGCTTGCAACTCCTCCCTTCCTGTAGCCTTCTTCCTGCCATTATTCTACATGTCATCCTTTTATTACCAAGCAGCACAAGTTTGGCTCCTTTTTTAATCTACTGCTGTAGTCACCCTTCTTCAGATTCAACATTAACGTCTTCTCAAATCACTTCACTTCTTTCTTCTGATTCTTCTCTGTAACAGAAGGTAGACGTGGATAGAGGAGAAAAACAACACACATACTGTTGTGTATTACCCTGTCCATTTTTATTGTGTGTGAAGACAATCTGTTAAGTTTTGCTACTGTGTGCGTAACCATGGCAGCTCTGACATCAAAGGTGAGGTGGTTAATCTCAACGCAATCACTGAACTGTACCTTTAACATGATATGTTCATCTTTTTTTGTACTGCAGTAGCCTCAGAGCTCAAGTCATGGACCACGAGGATCCCACTGTGCTAGGCATCGTACAAACACAGAACAAAAAGACTGTCCCTACCCCAAGGAGCTTACCATCATAGAAACCAAGTCTCAGCCCTATCTAATGTTCTCAGTTGTGCATAATTAGTGTATTAACATCTCCAGGATTAGAAATTAACTGAAAATGCAGGACAGCAGTGTGCCCTTGTTGCCAAGAAGGCCAATGGCATTTTGGGATGTATAAGTAGGGGCATAGCGAGCAGATCAAGGGACGTAATCGTCCCCCTCTATTCGACATTGGTGAGGCCTCATCTGGAGTACTGTGTCCAGTTTTGGGCCCCACACTACAAGAAGGATGTGGATAAATTGGAGAGAGTCCAGGAAAAACTTTTTCACTAGGAAGGTGGTGAAACACTGGAATGCGTTACCTAGGGAGGTGGTAGAATCTCCTTCCTTAGAAGTTTTTAAGGTCAGGCTTGACAAAGCCCTGGCTGGGATGATTTAATTGGGGATTGGTCCTGCTTTGAGCAGGGGGTTGGACTAGATGACCTCCTGAGGTCCCTTCCAACCCTGATATTCTATGATTCTATGACAACAGGAAATTCCAAGGCTCTGAAAAGGAATGTTGGCAGTACAGGTTTCTTCATCAAGGAAATTATAGAGGTGCAATTGTTTTACAAAAATAGGTTGACTCAGAACAAAGCACTGACAAAGGAGGTAATGTTATAGTAATTGTCTCTCAGAAATAATAAAGAAAGCATTTCTCTTTCCAGGAGTCACAAGAGAAGGAGTCAGCTAGTACACCGATAAATGGCAAGGTTAAACCGTGTATGCAAGTCCAACATGAAGTGCAGGTGACACACCCTGACTTAAAAGAAATGAGCAGAAAATAAGTGAATCTTTAACTTCATTATATTCAAGAGAGATTCCTGAGGGTTATACAGTCCACATATATAACTCCAATATTGAAAACAAGACATCAGGAAATTAGCAGGTACTTTAGCATTAGTTGAGGGGAGATTTACAGAAACCATTTGAAGGGAATGTGGCGGCAGCAAGAGATAAGCAGGATTTTATGTGAGCAGATGGATAGATTCAGAAAGGCAATATAGTATTAGAAGTACCCGAGAAGCCCATCTGGAATAGTATGTATAGGGCACAAGGGATCCTTCCTGGCTGGCAGAGAGATCTGGACCTTCCCTTTGTTTTAGTGTGCTATGTTCTAGTAATCCAGGCTCAGTGAAGAGCCAAGAAAAACAGAGAATCGAACCCTGCTTGATGTAATTTAACTTCAAAACAGGACAACTGGGCCTGTAAACTTCGTTTCATTAGGAGTGAATCAGAGCATGTAGACTCATCCCTGCCATTTAGATTTAGAATTTCTAACAGTTGAGTAGGGGTCACTGCATCAGAGCACCTTTGAGTAGCGGGGTGACAGTTCTGGCGGGAACTGTAGGAGACGATGTATTGGTAGCAATCAGTGTAGAATCACAGTGGGAGTCAGCCCCATAGTTCACTTTAATCACATTTCAGTTAGTCACCAACCCTGTGTGAAATCACTTTATTTAAGAAAATGGGGGCGTGCATTTCCTGATGCGATCCAAAGTAGGTGGAAACGAGCTTTTCAATTCAAAATGGAGCTGAGAAAAGAAGGGAATATGTAGGGCATTTAACACCCAGAAATGCAACCTGAGAAAGTGAATACACCCCCCGAAAAAGTGTTTGTGCCATTTCCCATTCCTAGTTCCTGACGCAAACCAGACAGCCTTCTCTTCTGGAAACAGATAAATGCTTTGATCACAGAGCTAGAACTGCTTTAAATGTTTATTAGTAGAGACTGAATCACCCTGTTTTTTCAGCACCTGCTATACGAATATAACTCTCTCACACAATTGTAAGTGAACAATCCTATTGGGTACTAAGTGATGAAATACCTTTATCAATGTTGTCATCACTTAATACCTGATATGGTTGTTAATTTACCACTGGCTGTAAGCTCTGCATTATGTACTTGTGTCTAATCTGGATCAGTGCTCTGGATCAGGAAATGCTTGCAAGCCCCTATTTTCTCTAAAAGAAAATCATAAAATGTGTATGCCTACAATAGAAAAAGTGTAGATAGTCAGTTAACCAATGTTCCACCCTCACTAAATCAATGTAAGTTCCACAGTTTGCCTATTGAACACTTAGAACACATCATGTGATACTGGAACAGATTGCCGGGCCATCTTAGCCCTGTATCCTGCCTCTAGAAATAGCTCATCCCTTGTGTTTCAGAAAAAAACTTCCCACTTGCTCCATATACTAACCCCATGAATCTGTTTATTCAGCAAGAACATTTATTATGTACAATGAACTAAATAATAATAATAAATAAAACAAAAAGCTACCAGGAATCCCAAGAGCATCAAAATGATGCTATCTTGACATTGGCTGTGGGCATGAGTTAGTGTATGATTGTAGATATTTAGTAACAGCTCTCCAGAAACAAATGCAATTTATCTGAGTTGGTGGGTGAGAAGGCCCAAATTTTATAACAGCTGTTCACAATACACACACGCAACCTACAGGTTCATAAAAAAACTTAACAGCTCTAATGTAGTTCAACAGTTCTTATCCTCGACTGTGCATTTAGAAATGAATTAGGAGGACAAAGTATCAAAAAATGGAAGAGATGTACCCAAACACCAACTACTAAACACACTGCATTGCCCATGTTAACGGCTTCCTACCTGCCAGTCATCCCGCCATGCAGGATGGTAACTGCTTAGCTTAGAATTTGGTAGCAGACGTTTTACATACCTAAAAAACCTTCGAAATAATTGACTTACTTCCAGAAGTCCTCTCTGTCTCTGGATTCCCAGCCAGAACATCAGCCACCTGGTATTCAGCAACAGGTAACTGCCATACATTAACTATGCAGACACCAGCACATTATTCACTAAAACATTATTGCAGAACAGGTCCCAGGGAAAATGACCTTCGCATAACATGTGTGACCATCCTTCTGAAAGGGAAGAACAAAGCCATCTCTTGCTCAGAAAGGTACTTAAAGGTCATATTTGTTTCCCCAACTAAATCAAGAGTTAGTCTAGGTGCAGTCTACATTTCAGCGCACAGCTTTCTGGCTTGTTACATGTAACCTAACGAGAAATGCAGAGTGGCATCATTGTGAAGGCCGTAGTGTTGAATGAGGCAAAGTCCTTTTACTTGCTCTCTGTAGTAAGGACATTTCACACCTTTGGGGGTTTGGTGCCTTAAGCTGTAGTTTTATCTCTTTCATGCCAATTCCCGTCTCCCCCCACCTTTGAACCCTCTCTAGAAATAAAGGCTTTAAAGAAGAACATCTATATATGGCCTTCGTAATAAGAAACTTATCCACAAACAAAGGTAGCTTAGCTGAAAGCATATCCAGTGTCCAGCTAACACCTCTCACCCCTAGGCACTAGGCCTTCCCTGTATGTATTTTAATGACATTTTTTCACAAATACCAGTTTTTGGTAGTAATTCATGTTGTAACATGTTAGTGTATTGACATGGCTCCCTGGAAAAGGAAATGCCTGTATCATCTCCAAGGCTGAACACTCAGTGTCTCCAGGAAGCATGTTTGTCTGGTTCTCCAGAGTGAGCTGTTCAGACCCCATTAACTGAGCAAACGGAGCACTTGAACCATGGACCCAGTGTATAAAAGACCTCTTGTCCCAGTCCAAAACAAATCAGGGAAGCTGTACCACAAAGGAGACAGGTTAAGTTTCTTAGTGCTTTTATGATGCATCATAAACAATGGAATTGCTGAACAGACGTGGAGTTGAGGCATGTGGTACAGAAGTCTGTGCCAAATGTGACTACTGACAACACTGGCAGTGATGTTGCACACTCTTTGGGGATTAGTAAAGAAAGCCTTTCTAGTTCTATACACAAACATACAATGGGGGCACAGAGAAAAATCCATCAGAGAGTCACAAGCATACAAGATAGGACATGAACATGGATGCTGAAGTTGCATACAGGTAGCACTTGTGATGGGAATAACTATGGCCAAGAAGGGAAAGTATCAAGGAAATTCCATAGGAATTACTAGTCTGTCTTTTCTAAACCATAACACCATATCCTGAACAGAGCCCCCTGCTGTAAACTCATTTCCTGCTGACTCAAAACAAGAAATTGTAGTTAATGAAAACCATGACTTTAGAAGCACTATCAGGTACTGATGACCTCTTTCACATGGAAGGGAAAAGGCTAACCGAATAGCAGGACTGCTTTGCTGTGCTATGGTAATGGACTATAAATACAGAAATAATAAGTAACTGCAGTCATTCTGAGTCACATTGCTCTTATGCTTAAGAGGGAGGAGATAGAGGCAGAAGCAAACAAGACCAGTGCTTCAGAAATGCTGTTGCAGAAGAAATGTAATCAAAGGCATCTTAAATGGTCAGTGTTTCCCGTTTTACACACACGATTAGACAAAGAAGTAACAAACAGAGAATTAACATACTGTACGTGGGTGCACTTTTTCCACTCAGGGAACTATAGATACAGCCAGTAGCTTATCAGGCAAAATTAAGGCATCAGCACTGGGTGTCATTCAAGAAACAAGTAAACAGCATCATTTGGAAAGCCAAATTCTACAGTGGGGCACTAGAATCTCAAGAGTCCATCCTCACAAAACAAATTAACTCCTTCACCTCAGGAACCTGCCAATGGTCCACAGTACAACCTCCACTGCTGGCACTTGGAACCATTCAAATGAAAGGATTCTTGTCATTAAAATAAATTACAATGGAAACTGCAGTGATGACGGTGTTAGAGCCTGGATGGGCTCAGTTACCCTTACTGATTTTCCCAACATGGTGCATGGTTCATGGTACTATTTATAATGCACAAAAGCACACAGGCACTGGTATTACCTGAGCATAGATGCTATGTGAGGCTTGCCTATGTAAAGTTACACTAGGTGACAATTTCAGGATTAGCATAATATTTTTCAAGGACCATAATGAACACATTTCAATAACTTAAGCAACTGAAAGTTCAGACAGGTTCAGAGATCACAGATCAAAATAATACATAGGTTTCATAATACGAGAGGCTGATTCTATGTATAATGTGTGAAGAGACATCAAATCCACAAGGGGAGAGAGTAATAATTAATCAGGGCCTACATTACATACAATAGATTTTTTTTTTTTTAATTTAACACAGCCTTGAGAGAGAGAAGCTTATATGATGTCAACCAGGAAAATACTCAGCAACTTTTATAGTACTATGTATCTTTGAAGTAAATATTAGCTAATGAATCCTCATAATATGGTTATGAGGCAGTTAAATATCATCCACATTTTATGGAGGCACAGAAAGGGGATGCTAACTCAGGCATGCCAGGCTCCCAGCTCAATACTCAGGAATTCCATGCTCACAGAAGCAGATCAGTCTGATAGGCCCCTTGACAGGCACAGGTGATTACTGTGGAGATGATTTTTTTTAAATGTGCACAAAAAATTAAGCACAATCAATCAATAAGCCCATCACCCAGCTAGCTATTCATGCACAAACAAGGTCATCGTGCTTAACCCTCCCATATTCTCTGATTCATCTATCACAAATACCTGTGGCCACAGAGAGCATAAGCCCTTCCCATCCTTACAAACAACTTGCCCATTTTATGGGTCTGCGTCTTCTGGTACTGGAGGTATTTGACCTTATTTGCCTCATGATGTGAATGGGGGGTTGGGGGGGACTCACATGGGATGGGGGCTACCTACCTGGCCCAGAAGTAATCTTGGCTGCCTGCATTTGTAACCCTGTCCTGTTTGATGATTTTGCTGCTACGGTATCTGTGTTCACTCACACACAAGCCTGCAGGTGGGCCCCAATTCAATCAGGATTGGAGTAGAACCATGCTGCCATTCTCACCTCTACAGTCAACATTAAGGGTTCTTGTAAATCTTGTAAAGCATTAGTTAGGCTTCCAGCTCAGTTACTGTATATCGAAAGCCATGAAATTATCTTTTCCAATTACTAAAATTAGAGTAAATAGGAAAAAAATGCACCAACTGGAATTCATACCTGGTCATGCCACCTGGTGACCAGAAAGGGATCTTCTGAAAACAGGATATGTTTAATGTAATTATGATTCCACCACCATAAGCCAGGGGATGCAAGGATACAAAAACAAGGAGCATGAAAAGCACAACATTTCAGGAGTGACCACTGCCAAATGGTGCATGAGCAGTAACTGAGTGTGAAGACAGAGTTGTAACAGAATAGGGGGCTGCTCCTGCCCTCATTTACGTCAATAGCAACTGGCTTCATGGCAGCAGGTTTAGACTCAAATGCAGAATTCATTTTTCCGAAATGTTACAAATACTTACAAATCAAAGTACTGCATCATTCAAACAGTGATGCATCTATAGTTAAAGTTATGGATGGAGGTGAGCAACAAACGAACACCTGCACAGATGTCGAGTTGATCTTTTCACCAGTCTGGGGAATTCCTCACTTGTACAGAAACCATCATCTGTCTGTCCAAGGTGCATCTGACTGTAGAATAGGTCATTCTGAGCCAGCCCTGGAAGCCGTGGAGGCACAGCCTCGCGTGATCAGTCACAAAGGAGCAAACTGATGTGTGTTCCAGGAACTGAAGACAGTTCCTTATTGTGGTCCGAGAGCTCCCCTGAATTACCCATACCACACTTGACAAAGTTAGGAATCTAAAAGAAAGTGGGCCCTGGCTGTCAACGAGTCCGAAGACATGCCTATAAACTGTATCTTCTGTACAGGGGTTAAATTGGATTTTTGACCCAATTCCTGAAACAGAGCAAGAGCTATCTGGATGGAAGATAGGGCTGCTTCATAGGAACGGCCTTGAGTACCAGTTATTGAGGTATGGGAAGACCAGAATTGTAAAGGACTGAGTAACATAAAATGGACAATACAGCCCGATTTCATGACCCCTTGATCCACATGTCTGTAGCGATCCACCTCCAGTCCTGTTGGAAATGGGAAAGGTGATCTCCAAAGGGGGGCAGGGGAGCAAATGGACACAGCTGTAAAACCAGAGGTGCAGGACTTGAACCTTAACCAGCCTGTCAAAACTTGAAAGCTTTGAAGATGACTGGGTGGTTGTACAGGGCGGGTGAGCAGCCCTCTTTCTCTGAAATTTGTGTCATTTCCTTGGGGTGCCCAGTGGATCTACAGAATCCAGAGAACTGAGCAGGACACGCTCTCTGGGTAATCTGTGACCGACAAACTCTCTCTTATTTGTAGGTGGCCAGGGATCATAAAGTAGCCCTACAGTCCTTAAGCATGTACATAGACGCATCCGTGGTCTCCGAGAAAAGCTTACAACCATTGATAGGGAGGTCCTCAACACAGTGTTCTGCACGTCTCTTGGAAACCCCAAAAGTTGGAGCCTTGATGTCCTGCGCACAACCACCACTGTGACAGTGTCCCCGGCAGTAGTGTCCGCAGCATCCAAGGACATTTGAAGAGCAGAGTTGTGGCCAATAATTGGCACTCAGATGATGGACTGGAATGGCTCTCTATGTTCCTGCACCAGATGTTTAATCAATGCTGTACATCTAATATTGTTTGTAAAACATGACTCCTTGATAGTTTGCGATCCTGAATTGTAGGGTTGCTGACCAGTAGGACTTCCATCCAAAGAGATCCAGTCTTTTTTGGTCTTTGTCATACTGAGTTCACTTGCCACACAGTCTTAGCTGGATCCAGGAGCACCTCATTAATGGGTAATGCCACCCTGGAGGGTATCGCTGTCTGCAGAATATCCAACAGTTTATGCTGCGAGTCCTTGACTTCAAGTGCAATTTGAAGAGTGTCAGCTACCCTCTTTCTGAGGTCTTGAAATTGCCAAAAATCATTAGCCATGGATGGTGGCAGAGGCATAATTACCTTGTCTGGAGACAAGGATAATATAGGTGTTTGAGGGGTGCCCTGGCCTCCTGTTCCTCGGACGTCTCTCATGTGGGGGGTGGGGAGGAAGGTGGCTGGTTGGAGAAGATAGGACTGTTCAGGTCTAGGCTCCCTATGAGATGGTACCATTGGGCTGGTGAACTGTTGTCAATAGGCAGCCCAGAGGTCCCACTATGGCCAGTGGTGAGAGAGGGGCATATGGGAATGGGGATAGCAAGCAGGGTTGATTCCACCATCCTTGCTGATGAGCGTAATCTTCCCTATGACTGTCAAAGAATGCGTTCCTGAAAGGATAAGTTGGAGAATCCTGAACCTAATCAGAAGAGACGAACTGGAAGTCTCATTCATCCTCCTCAATATCATCCAATGCAGAAGCACCTGCAGAAAAGGGTGGCAAGTTCTGTGGTACTGGAGGAAGTTGGCAGTCTGGAGATCAGTCTCAGGAACGAGAGATTCTTGGATACCCAGGAGGAGTGGGGAGTCTGGTTCGTCCATTACAGACAGATCCTTAGTATAGCAGAATTCTTGTGGTATCATGTAGGGGATCAGTACTGATGCGGCAGCCACGGATGCAGCAGACAACATTAATATTACTGTAATGAGGGGTGTACGGATGCATACACCAATAGCGTCTGGTACCACTGAGTGCTTAGTAGAGCCCTGCAAATCTGCGGATATCCACTTTATATCCATGGATATCTGCATCCACAGACCATTTTTGTGGATCAGCTGCTGACACAAAATTTCTAGAGCTCTGCAAATCTGCAGAAACCTGCTTTATATTCACAGACCATTTTTGTGAATCACGGATCAGATGTGGATACAAATTCTGTATCTATGTAGAGCTCTCATGCTTATGCTTGCCATCTTTGTCCCTGGTAGAAAGTACTGAGGCCCTTTTGGAGCTGTTCGTTTTGGGACTTTCTGGCCCTGCCAGTACTGGAGGAGGAGTCATTCAACTCAACAGTACCAAGGCAAGAGGTTGAGGCTTCAGAGACCATAGTTATCACAGGGGAACTGGGTTTTTTTGGTGCTGGCTCCTTAAGATGAGTCTACACTCTCGTCTTTTTGGATGTCTTCTCTGAAGCCTCCAAGGTCTTCCCTTTCTTAGGTTGAAGGGGTGCTGTATATGTCGAGACAGATGTATGGGGGGTCTCCTGACCTGACTCAGAAGCTGGTCAAAGGAAGCATTCCATCATCAATAGTCTTGAGTTTCATATTCCTGTTTTTCCTTGCCCTGGATTTGATGGCCAGGTAGAAGTGGCACTTTTGGGAGACTTGAGGCTCCCGCAAAGCAATGGACACACTTGGAGTGGCCATTGCCTACAGGTATAACCTCTAGGCAGGGGAGGGGCAGTGTTTAAAACCTGGTGAGCCAGGCATGCCTGGCCAGGAAAATAAGGCTCCCTAAGGGGAGAAAGGAACAAAACAATCCTCTTACTACTTACCTCTAACTATAACTATCACTAACAACTTACTGTACTACCTGATCCTAATGAACAGCTATAGAAATGCAGAATAAAAGATAGCTGAGGCACACTCAAGGTGGACATGTTAAGGCTCCATCTCAGGCAGAGATTGAGAAGGAATTGAGGGCAGTTTGCCCCCCTCATCCTTATATAGCCTTGGTGTCCAGTATGAGGAGACATAGGGAACATATGCAGGCCAAATGGACACTAAAGGAAAATCTCTGATCAAGGTCTTGAGAGGTGCATGTGCACCTGAAGTAGGAGCACCCATAGGGACTCAAAGCTTTGTTCCTATCGCTAAAAACAACATTTTGTTTTAAGAAGGCTGTCTAATTAGAGTTTATCACTGGTCACAGACTCCTGAAAGTTGGAACTCCAGTGTCCAAATTCAGTTGGACCTGCAGAATACTATAGTCCTGGCCCAGACTATGAGTGGGAGAATTACAGAATTACACTCTAGGATAAGTAAAGGCATGAGGCCTGACACCTGAGGGAGTGCATTCAGAGACCAGAAATGGGAGAGAGGTGAAGCTAGCCCTATACCAATGAGATTAGTTAAATCAAGCTTTAAAATTCACAACGTTCATCTGTTTTGGTATTTACATGGAGAATTAGTAAAAGGTAACTAACACTATATGGGTTAACATGACTATTAACCACTGACTAAAGCCGTGTATGTAAACACAATTATGTGGCCATGCAAATTAGCACAATCTGCTTATTCTCTGATCTTGCAGCCTGGTTGCTTTCCAGATTTTAATCTTTCATTTAAAGGGAAAAAAATTCTCCTCCCAATGTTTCCAAGGTGTGTTGCAGCTAGCTGATAGCATGGACAATGAGGAATCCAAGCACCTCTTTCCTCACAAATTGGAAGTGATTTCTGCTTTTGTACAAAGTGGGATGGAGGGGGAGCACACAGAGAAGGGGAGATTTCTCTTTTCCTCTGTACCAGAAGTATTAACTGCCTTCTGAATGCCAAATCACAAAGACTTCCCCACTCCTTCCTGGGAGCCAAAAGCCCCAGTGTCTATTACCTAGCTGTTGAAACTTCTAGAATGAGCTATGCATTTTCAGGACAAACATCTCCAGCACACTGAACATGGATAATTCTGGGGCAGCATCACATGCATTTTACTTAATATCTAAATAAGGAAGAGACTGTGCTTTTATATCTCTTCAAATCACTAGAACCTAGTTTGTTTTTAAATATACTTAATTCTGTCGAGAACTTCCAATCTGCTGTGTGGGAACATTGCAGAAACTAGGAGAAAGTGTTGTAGAATTTAGGTCCAGGTTGCCAAAAAGAGGATGAAGCATTGACTGAAATAAGCACTTTGATTGAAGGAAACAAAAACACCAATGCTCCCCAGGTGAAAGTAACAAAAATATCGTTAAAATCCTGGACACAGTGCACGTTCCAGAAGAAACAACAGCTTTACTTATTTTTTCAGTTCTCTTTATTGGCACTTATTTGGAAAACCAGCATAAATATTTAATAGAGAAGAGACATGTTGACCCACACACAATATAACTACCCTTAATTACCTTTCTGTTCATGCATCTTTTAAAAGGATTGGCAATCAGATATTGAGGCCCGTTCATGAACAATTAGATAAGCAAGATAAAAATCTATAATTTTGCCTTTATCACAGAAGAATGAATGCACAGTAAGTCTTTGGCATATGGCTGAGATTATAAAATAAAGCCATGCTGTATTAAAGCAAGCAAGCAGATGTTATACACAATTTTGTCTGTCTGCCATTGGGAAAGGTAAGCATGAGTCTCAGAACTTTATGAAAACTGATCTGTGGAGTAAGGAAGCTCAGTTGACAGTTGCAATAATTTAGATAAACATGGAGAGTCAACAATAAACCATGTTCACAGTGTTTGAGCTAAGAGTGAGACCACCACACAGATTCCATATCTCCATATTATACAGGAGAAATAAGTCCTTAGTTCTCACTCATCCCAGATTCTTCACATCTTCCGTTTCCTAACCTTGTATGCTGCTGCCCTGTCAAAGTTCTTCTCTGTGAAATAGCCATATGACAGGGTAGAGAACTACCACCGTACCTTGTTTTAGGAAAGGCTCACTACATTCAGTGCCCACCTTTAGCCCTGCATTACAGTTTTACTGTTTAGGAAGGAAAAGCTTTGCTTCATTATTAAGCCCTTGGGGGCTGGCAGACTCTTGCTTCTGTCTTGGAAGTCTTCTAGGTTTGCTATCATGGTGCTTCTGGATATACTAGCTTCTTTCAAATCCATTATAGGAATTCTCCAACATCTCTAAATTGATCGATTCTACACCTGTGATCAATAATTTTTCACTTTATAACATCAGAAATCTCTTTATGCTATGATACTGAGGAATTGGAGGCTGCTTCTACTGAGTTACTATTACTCTACAGAAGAGATTAAAACATGGTATGTGGTCCGTAGCAGAGTTAAATGTTCATGGATTATCACTTCAGTCTGGACATACTCACTCAGGGGCACTCCTTATGGCTTCCTTTCTCTCCAACTAAAACCCATTGTTAAGACTCTACCACCTCTAATTTTCTTATCTGAAGCATTTAATTTAGGGATTTTAAGCATTTCATGCACTGTCCCAATACACTATTCAAGTTCCTTCTGTGGGAAAACAGTGCTAGGAGAATGCCTATCACTCTAGATAGTCACACAGGGGGGAAAAAAGGAAGCTGGTGATTTTGGCAGGCAATTTTTTCCATGTTAAGTCTGTATTTAGTCACACCAGCAATTATGATTACAAATAAAATGTAACATATGGACAATTCGTCCATTCTGGTTCTTTTCATCCAATCAGAACATAACATTGATTAACAGCCAAACAAATTAGGACTTAGGCACCAATTATATGTTGATACCCACATTTACCTTTTAAAAACAGCAAATGAAATACCCAAAGCTTGTGGAGTAAAATTAATATTAATCAACTGATCCCGTTGATTAGCTTGACAAAAAATGACAGAATCCGATCCGATAAAGGCTATCTGTTACCTAGATCAGCACCATTACAAACTAGTGACAACTGAAAAGATGTAGTTTAAAATGCCTTGTTTCCTCTTGTAGAATAATATATGTATTTGCAATTTATTATGCCAATCAAGATGATCTATTGTAAGTCAAAACATGTATGCAGATATTCGCATATTAAAGAGAACGTTTGGAGTTTAAACACGAACTGTATTTAGTAAAATGTCATACAAATCACTATAAACTTCCTCAAGGAACTATTATGGAAGTTTTCTAGAAATAAAGACATTTCTGGAAGTTCCTATGAGGAACAGGATCAGATAAGAAACTCAGTCACACATTGTAGAACGTTGTCTTTTTGCTCTCCAGCTTGGCTGTTTACCCTCCAGCAGAGGAGTAATAAGTCTCAATTTGTGGGTAATTTAGCTGAAAAATCTATGGTCTTAAATGGAGATCTGGAATTGGAAAATGAGGCTGGAGAATCTCTGGTGGTGACAACTTCAGCTGGTGAATCACGGGAAGAGCCAGCACTGCTTTGATTGCCGTCAAGAGTACCTGAAGTCAGACTGAAAAAAAGGGGAATGTAACAGGAGGATATGGAAAATACAAGAGCAGCATTTTTGGGGCAATGCATTAATTTACACAGGTTTATTATTCAACATCTTTAACATATATATGTGAAACAACTAGCTTTAAACATGCACTTAACTGTCTTTTAAAGTAACCTAACTATAGACTCTAATTTTACCTGATCGCCACTAAATAGGGTTTCATGGGACTTACTGCAGCTTGAATTCCAGGAAGGAATTTTACATTTTAAATGATATTAAACATGTCCTATGGAAAAATAACTGAAATATTGATTGCTTTAAGATAGTAGGAGCAGGTCTATTGCTAATGCAAAGCAGTTTAATTTCCACAAAGCAATCATCTGCATTTTAATTAACCAAAATGAGATATTCTAATTCTTACTAAATTTCAGATGTTTAAAATTCTGGTTTTGATTAGCTATTAAGTCACTTTAAAAGCAAATATTAGTCATCTTCAAAAACAGTTTTATATTTCATATAAAAATACAAAGAAGTCTACAATAATTTTGCTCTCCAGTCAAACCATAATATTTTATCAAGTAGTTAATTCATTCAGCTGACTCAAAGAATTGCTTATACATTAGAAACAGTCAGACAATGGAACATATACAAATAAAGAAATGACAATCATTCAGCCAACTCTATCATCATTTTTATCTTCTATTACAGGAATTCTCCAACTGGGTGCCCTGACAACACAACTGCCAGCAGGCTCAGTGGCAATGGCAACTTATACTGCACAATATGTGGTATTATTAAGGCCCTACTTAACTTGCAATATTGCGGAAATTGCAGATTCCGCAATATTAGGCTTCTACCACAAATTTGACAGCTGAAGCTCAGTCCCAGGCAGCCAACAGGGAGCCCCCTGGTGGCTGATAGCGAAAAATCATGGAAAAGAAATAATGGTCTTTATTATTGTAAATAATAAGGTCCATCATTATTTTTCCTCAATTTTCTATGGCCTGTTCACAACTCGGGCACAATTTTTTTACAATCATCCCACAATTCAAGTAGGTGCTTAAGTATTAGGGAACAAGTGCATTAAAACGTATCTACCGATTACGTTTTACAGTATCTATCATAGCAAAATTATAACTATGTAGGGTTATTACTATTATTTTCTCCTCTAAAAACATTCAAAAAAACAACTTCACTCTTTTCTTTAAACCAGATGTTCACTATAATTTGCTGCATAGTTCATTTTCTCTATCTTAGCACAGTCACAGATCATATGCAGAGAGATCAGATGAGCATTCACCATACGTAACTAAGAGCAAGAGTATAAAGAAGTGACAATTTGCTTTAATCTGCAAAATTAAAAGGCAAATGATCTTAAGATCTGAAGCTATTTGCTCCAAAATAGCCAGTCATTGGGGGGTCTAGCTACGAAACATGCTTAACTCCCATAAATGCTAAGCATACCAATAGGAGAACAGAAATCATTTATCTGTTTTTGAAGTCCTTAAATTATAGGCACTGGTACCCAAATATCCAGTTTGTTTGCAATACTTACCTGGATATGCTGAAAAAATCCAAGGCTTATTATATATAACACTGTTTGACTTCAAGCATGCCCACCCATGCCTGATGTCTAGAAAAAGAGACTGAAAACATTTGAGCAGTTTCTGATGAAAGTTACAAGGCACCAGTAATGCTTACCATGCACCAAGGTCTGTCAGATGTGAAACTTCAGGAGAAAGCATGCTAGTAGTTCCTTGAAAAAATCTCTTTGGCTCATCTTCAGTATCCATTTCACCTTTAACAAAACCATGCAATCAGATTCATATTACGCATTAACACTTAAAATACAACTCTGTCCAGATTTAGAGGGATCATTAGCATAGCCACTTTAGATAAACTTCTATCTTAGATCTGGCGCAGATGAAAATAGATTGTGACACATTCATACACATTCTTAACATTCAGGTGTTTTCCCCCTTCTCTAAAATACATATTAATTTGAATTTTCCAAATACACCTCAAGTATGGGTGGGATAAAGGTGCTTTACTATGCCACAGTAAAGATATTAACCTAAATATAATTAAACACTAACCTCAAAGGATAACATTAACAAAGAGACACAGACAATGACAATTTGAAATGCCCAGTGGATTAAAACTGTCAACCCCATTAACAATTACTAATTTGAACGTGTAACTACTACAAACACAAATATTAAAATATTTACCTACTTCTTAGTTTCATTAATTGAGTAAGCAAGCGCTTTGAAAGTCAGTGAAAAAGCATCCTCCATTCTTAGTTCTTAGTTCTTAAGTTATCGTACTGAGATCCTCTCCTCAACACCCCCCAAAGTAATTTGTAAAACTCCCTCAATAACAATAATTTATTTTCTCATTGAAGTCCATTTTGAAATACGTGCAGTTCAAAGGGGCTGGGATAAATGAGAAGGGAAGGTCTCCCAGCAGCAACTTCCAATTCACAGATTCTCTCATAGAGAGAGAGAGAGAGATGCATCTCAAGAGTGTTTCACACACAACCTGGCCCACCACATTCCCTTTCTTCTATGGAACAGTACAGCTTGGTTATCAGTACTTGAAACATGACTTAATGAGCCAAAACGTTACTGTTATGGAAGTGAAGGGTGAGAAAGCTTTTAAAAACAGATGCAATACAATGACTGTTGAAATGGAGGCTAAGAGAAGCAAGTGGAGGTGTACAGACTGAGGCACACCTTCCAAAACTTAAACAACTTTCAAATAAAATTACAAGATGAGATGGCTATGCTTTTTCTGGGCATCTAGATGTTGAATTTTGAGGCCTGTAGTGAATGAGAATGCAAAGGTTTGTATACCTATAACAGGGCTCAAAAAAGAACTAGATAAGTTAATGAAGGATAGGCCCATCAATGGCTATTAGCCAGGATGTGCAGGGATGCAAAACCATGCTCTAAACTAAAGTTTCCCTAGCCTGTTTGCCAGAAGCTGGGAATGCGTGACGGAATGAATCACTTGATGATTACCTGTTCTGTTCATTCCCTCTGAAGCACCTGGCATTGGCCACTGTGGGAAGACAGGATACTGGGCTAGATGGACCCAGTATGGCCATTTCTGTATGGTTACCAAGAAAACCGTATGCTTGTGATTTTAACTCGACAGCATCTCTGTGCTTCAATTAACTGGGACCTTTCTATAAATGAATGGAATTGTACCAATATCTTTATATTAGAGATTCCATTGGTTCTTTACCAAATGTGTAATCTTGCATCAGTGGATGGGTAGTAGGACAGAGTGACCATTTTAATTATAGATTTATTAAACAGTTCATTTTTCAAATATTGTACTTCAACAGTCCAAACTCCTGGCCATTTCTTTATAGCACATCTTTTGCTAAAACTCAATTGTTTCCTAGCAAGTATCAGTCCGAAAACAGGACGATCAAGAAAGCTATTTGAACGATTTAAAAGTTAACAATTAGAAACACATGCTGTACCTTTTCTTTTCATTGGCCCAAGAACACTTGGGCGAATGCAGTGAATAGGACTCTGACTTCTCCTGCTAAAAGAGTATAAACAGTATATTGGTACATGATAACTGGCATAAATAGCATGAAAAACAACTAAAAGTGCAGAACAAGCATGTTCAGTGCAAGCTGCTCTCTTTAAGGCCAAACACCAACATAAAGGGAAGTAGACAATAGGGATAGCCCCAACAAAAAAATATTTTAAAAAACAAACACAAGACATGACTGACCCTTAAAAGTTTAACCACAAAATACTTTTCCAGAAAACCTGGTTTACAGACTGAAGTTTTCAAAAAGCATTCCCAACATTTCCTCTAATACAGACATCTATATGAGCCAGCAAGTTTCTCTACAATGTACTTTTAGTGCTTGCATCCAACTAAACCCATGAGCACACAAACCTGGTCAGGTTCTCCGACTCCTACTAAAGGTGGGTCCATGAGTAACTGAAAGTAAGCCACCGCTCTAAACACAAACCTAGCAGAGTGCTGTCCTTTGTGAGGCTGTAGATTAGTAGCAGGACTAGTTAGTTTCATCATCTGTTTGCATTATGTTGCTGGACAAAACACGGAGAGCCAAAATATTTGGTCTTGCACAGACTGGTGAAGACTGTGAATGACCCAGGAATTTCAGGACAGAGAGGCAGCCCTGGCCACTGGTAAAGAAAATTAAAAATGCCCAAGATCCCTGCAGTAACAGTCATTTCTGCCAGAAATACAAGGTCACTTACAGCAACAGATTTGGCAGTTAAGTTCCTTTTCACCTGCACTCAGAACCATACTCTCCACAGCCCAAAACAGTGTCTTCCAGCAGCCTGACCACCCAAAAAAGTTATCCTATTTCTGGCAACATTAAATTAAGGTGGGAGAAAGACAGTAATAATAAGCCTCTCTGACAGGCAACCCATAACACCATGAGGCCATGATCTCTAATTGGGTCCTATAGATGCTATTATAATTTAAAAATTTTAATGTTTCCTCTTAATACTTTTTGCTAATCTACACAGGCTGGTATTGTCCCAGTTTCAAAACCTGGGAATTAATTCATCATCATCTTTTAACAGAAGTTCATTCTACTCTGTATGTGATTACGTGCTAAACAAAACCTATTGAAAAAATCTGATACAGGCTACATTGTAACCCAGCTTCCTGATGTCAGGAATATATATTTTGGTACTTTATAAACTCTAGAATTTAAGTTGTATGGATTTACTATGCGAGTTGGAGATCTG
The DNA here is from genome assembly GCF_965152235.1 of Eretmochelys imbricata. NCBI lineage: Eukaryota > Metazoa > Chordata > Testudines > Cheloniidae > Eretmochelys > Eretmochelys imbricata. The sequence continues at coordinate 98,189,483 of NC_135580.1, forward strand.
AATCACCAAAAACATGGTTTAGATTTACTATGTATCAGTTAAGTCCTGATATTTCAGATGCCTCAAGTGAACAATCCATATTAACAGTATGCAGAGTCAGTTTTACAGACTTGTACGTACTTTAAGAATCGTCTTGTTGGACTGGGACTAGGGCTTGGAGGTAATCCACTGCTACTCACCAAACTTTGCAAAGACGGTGAGAAACATTGCTGAAAACAAAATATATTGCAATATTTAAATATAAACATCATGCTTCATTCCTATTGCATCAAACTAATAATTCTTGACATACAGAGAACTAGAGGGACTTGAGGAACACAAGTAGGGCCTTAATGAGATAATTTTACCATTTTAAAACAAGCACCTCATCATTCATCTAAAATGACTACTTGAGCTATTTGACTGGGAAGGTATCACTTTTGGTTAAGTCTTGAAGAAAGTTCTAGAACAATTTAGACTGATTTCTCATGTACATACAGAGTGCATGCAAGTTGGTAGTATTATATTGATCAGAATATGTATGCATCTCTTTACCTTGGAACGAACCAACTGATTTAGTTCCTAAAAACCCCACTTTCCCCCAAAGAAAGGTAGACAAAGAATATGGCTTTTATTTATCACCAATGTACCAACAATTTATCAATAAATATACCCACTACGTATTGACATTTATGAGATGTTCTGTAGATAAATTCATGGGATGTACAGCTGTTAGCGTGCCTTTTTAATATTTTAGTTGTCTGTCTGCAGTGAATGCCCATGCAGAAGTCAGGGATATGGGAAGTTTCATCCCTTGCTAATGTTAGTGCTAAACAAAAACCTAACTATCGGTACTCATGAAGGAAGATCTCTACCACTTTATTTTTCTTACCTTCCCTATTCCTTTGGTGGGTGAAGGAGCTGGAGAAACTGGGACAAAGTCTATTTGCTTGGGAGAGGATGATTTCTGAAAATCATTGTCACTCTATAAGTATAACAGATCATGTAATTACAGCCAATTGCTTTAATGCAATATTTTCAAGGGCCAGGATATACATTAAATATTATACAAAGCATAGCTTTGTTGTGGAATGGAACCACATGATGCAAGTCAGCCTCACAAATGGCTACATGTAAGAATTGGTTACTATGACTACATAGAAGACAAATTTCATACTTTTGACAAAACAAAATAATGTTAAGCGTTATGTGCCGATATTAAAGTATCTATAAAACAGAAAGATATAGACGTGAATGGAACTACCTTTTGACACATCAGGAAAAACTATGTCCAATAGCTGTAGTGACAGCCATGTGTCATTGAGCTACTGGTGATTTCATACCTTATTAGTACAAAACTTGTTATAAAGGCAGCAATAAAAAGTGTGTTACTAGACAGAAACAATTTGATGTTGAACAGCAAGCCTAATCTGTTTGATTTTCCTCTAAAAGAAATTTAAGATACTATGGACAACAAAATGCACCAATATGAGATGTCAGAATACTGAAGACAGAAACTCAAATCTAAAGCATAAACACATTACCAGGCTCAAGCTTTCCTCCCACGACTGGCTGATCTGCATGGCTGTTTGCACTTCACTGTAAAGAAGAAAAAAAAATCCATCATCACTGGCCTAGAGACACAGAGTTTAGGTATTCTCATTTGCATACTAGCACTCACCGTTCATGTACTGTTTCTCTGTTCATCAAATCCATTCCTTCTTCCTGAAAAATATTAATATAAGAGAGACACAGTTAAGAGTTGTTTTATAGAGCTTTCTTTTGCTAAAACGATTCAGACAAACTCTTCCTCTTCAGGTCACAATCCGGATGGGCATCTCATCTCATTCCATACACCATTAGCATACCCAGTGAGTGTGCAACTTGTGCAGAACAGAGCATTTTACTGATGGTTAGCAAATTGTTCCACATTATGGAATTTTTTATTGTTTCTTCTAAGAAACTAAGAAATTCTACAAAAAAAACTTGTTAAAATGTATTAAGATAGCAAAACAAAGCATTTTTTTTTTAAAGAAAAATAAATTGCATGCACAAACTTAATTCATTCCTTGTATGTATGCATGCATTACAATACTGTTTTTAAATACACAAGCATGTACCATTCCTCAGAACTCATTCAATGCATAGATTGGACAGTGTGCAGTGAAACATGGTAGGAATCCACTTATTGAACAGAGGAGGAATAAATATATGTTAGATGATTCATCCACTGCTTGCTGGCATCCTAGGTATTGAATGATGCAGTCTATATAATTGAAGACTATGAAGAAGGTTTTTTTTAAAAGGCACCAAACGGATGCTAAGTGCCTAACACCCATTAATGCGTTTGTCAAGCTCCTCCTATCGTAATACATATTTTCAAGGAGTGCAGCTTTAACTCTGACATATCCTGATTTAACTTTAACCTTCAGTGATTCACAAACTATTTTAATGGAGTTTTTATATGGAATAATTACTATGACTATGCAAAAATGTAGGACTCAAATTCCCCAAAATCTGAAAGTTAGCAAACAATTACTATACCATTTTATAGCTTGAAGTTTTAATAGAAATACAGTGTCAAATATGAAGTAACATATATTGTGCCATCCCTGCACCTCCCTTCCACCCCATTTGTGTGTTACATATTAACATTAGTCCTTTCCTATATTAAGAATAAAAGGAACTCTCTGATGACTCCTTGTCCTTGTTAATGCTAGTAAATGAATAAATTACACAATAAAAATGAAACAGGCAGTGCATTTCTTCAAGATTACTATATGCCTCAAGTGTTTGAGGAGGCAGGAAGCTGGAGACCAAGTACCTTCAACCACTTGCATCACGTACCCTGGAAATATAATGCCTGGAGAGTTAAATTGCTTTTACAAAGTGAGAAAAATAAAAAGTCAAGCATTTGGAAATCATGTGTTTTCCAAAATGAGACTTTAAAAGGGAGTCTATCATATAGCACAGCTTTAACTAAACATTTATTTTAATAGCTTAAATCGCTATAATAGAGCTTGTACTATTAGAGGTTTCCTTCTGGAAATTTACATTTTATGATTCTTCCTCTTCTTCCAAAAGAAAACCAAGATAACTGTTTTTGTATTAAATCTAACTGTACTTTGAGAAACAGGCTTGTATTCAAAACAGAAGTGCATTCTTACTTCACCATTTTAATACACTTACTGCATTAATACATTTGGGGAAGGTATGTTAACCAGGGTTTTTTTTGTTTGTTTGTTTTTTGTTTTTTTTAAACAAAAAGTGGACAACACAGCACCACCAATGTTTCACAAGAAGGAAGATTAGGTGGTTCAGAAAGTGTGAAGTTGTGGGACTGTATACCATTATCCTGATATCCCTCAACTTCACATTAGCTTGTCAGCTTTGAGAGTCTCCAAGCTTAACATGCAGCAATCAGCAGCAACCTTCTTACCCTGATGGGTGCTGCACCCAACTGCTTCTGTACTGAACATTGGTATATCTCCTGTCAGTTTCTCTGACTGATTAAATACAGCGTGCCATGCTGCACTACACAAAACTTTTAGGTTTGCCTGATCATGGAGACTGAGATTTGAACACCACAGACTCCAATGAATATCATTTATGGTTATGCACAATTCAGTTGGGAGGAAGGCAGACAGTATATCTGAGCCCAGAAAAATGCAACTGATTCTAAGTTCTAGATTGGAAATGGGGCTGCAAGAGATAGGGACCACCAGCTTTCTTTGTGGGGAGAAAGATGTCTGATGGCTAACCACTTTTATAAATAGGACAAAATCCTGGTTTCAGTATATTAGGACACATTCTATATTTTCTGTAAACTTTTGTATCTCTGGAAACTGATTCAAACTGCACCTTGAATTGACAGATTTTTGCTGAACACTCTTTACAAATCAGCTATTACTTCCAAGTGAAGTCATCAGTGATCATTAGTAGGATACACCAGCTTGTGTAAAGCCAATAAAGCAATCTTTTTATGTCTTGTTATTTACAAAACAGAACTAGAATCATCTCTTACCTGTTTGATTTGATGAAGGCGGCTGCTAGGAATACGAACAGGAGATGATGGCACCAACTGCAAAACAAACACCATACAGCTGAAACATTTTTAAAAACTGCAAAATCAGGGAGGTTAGACACTATTTTTTTTTCTAATATGTTATTTCATTCTCAAAAAGATAACAGCCACTTCAATATCACCAAAATAGCATCTAACACACTTTGCATATGTTAAATGCAATACATTTTGCATACAATTATAAGTGTATATTAGTTTTATAAGTGAGAGCACTAGGCTATTTCATTATGAAATTGCTCAGCTTAGAAATGACTCCTAATTATTGCGTGCCAACCTCCATCCCACTTCAGTCTCACACTACTAAAAACCCTCACCTTCCACGAATTGTATTGGCAATACTGGCCACCCATCGTGGTTGCAACAGTACAATAGGTAAAGTAGCATAAGCACTTCCATCTTAAAGCTGTTGTACGTTGCTCATAATGCTAAAAATAAAAATCTATTGAGCAGGAGTTTTCCAGGGCTGGTCTCTGCCTGCAGATGAATATTTTTGACATGGAAGAGCAAGAGAGATTCGGCCACTGAAGTGTAAGGAGAGTGAAAATATTTCTCCAGCTCTTCTGCCCTCAACAGCTTAAAATGACAAAGTTAAAATAGGAGAGTGAAATGGCTTCACTGAGTAGGAGTGCCTTTGAGCACTCTGTTACCATTTTCTCCCTTGCTGCTGCATAGGACAAATAAAAAACAAAACCCATAAACATTTTCTATTAACAAGGAAAAATCTGAAGGATCAAGTACAAAATCAATCTGGCAGAGATATAAGCCACACTCTAGGGGCTCTAGATTCTTTAGTTTTATACTTGAGTTGACTGCTAGTTTGATAAAAATGATAAATGTATTAACTCCTAGGTATTGAGCCAACAACTTACTGTGTAGTTCATCAAAGAAAGCAAAACTTTCATGATGATTCTCAGCATAGACATTCTCAAGTTGTGGGACAGGTCTTACTTATTAAATCTTTTTATTGGAATTTCTTAATCCACCACTATATACTACAATTAGTTACAAGCAAATTTATGTTGAATCAATTATTGAGTCATTCTCTTTCCCTTACCATTACACATTTGAGTAATTTATGGTGCTCATGACCATCAGGGACCAGAAGGCTTAGGCATGAATCACACAGTTCTGCTAATGACTTATTTCTTTTGAACAAAGATCAACTTTGCCACGTTGTATTGTGGCTTTGTAATGAGGATGAGTGTTACAGGGGTGAGGGCTTCATTCTTTCAGACTGCATGGAAACTGCCAGGTGAAAAGTAAAGGGAATCACATAGCATAAATTACATGCACTTTCTAGTTAATTAAACTCCACCCTGTAGATAGTGGGCTTCCTCAGTTTCACACAAAACATGCCTTAAGTTTTCTACAAGTCCAATGCTACAGGATGTGGATCAGCATTCAATCACCAGCTAGCTGTATCCTACTTCAATTAGTGCCATGGAGAATGCAAATTGATCCTCCTAGGAAGACAAGGTGAGTGAGGTACTAATATCTTTTATTAGATAAACTTCTGTTGGTCAGAGAGACAAGCTTTGAGCCAGACACAGCTCTTCTTCGGAGATCCTCCTGTTTTTAGAAAAGTCACACAGAGAATAGAACTTTTACTGTTTGCTTTATAAACTTGGACTGCATACACTCAATCCAAGCAGCATGCACTACTTGCTTGGGGAATGAGTATATTTAAGAGATGGTCTCTCAAGACAATAAGCTGAACACAAGACCAACAAAACAGCCTGCTCACAACTAGTCCTGGAAGCAGGACTCAATCAACAAAGAATTAAAGGAAGGTAGCGTAATAAATGCCAACAAACATTTCCACAAAAGCATTAATGGTAATCTGGGTTACCACTTGCAACTCTGAAGCTCCTGGCTGGTGAAAGATGCAAAATCCTGCTACTAACCTAGAACTTAAAACCACTGCTCAGTGCAACTGACTTCACAAATTACTGCCCAGCATCTAATTTTCATTTTCAAGTTAGCTGGTCACAGAGTTCACAGAGAAAAGTCTCCAGTTTCAACTGTCAGCTCAGTGCTCTGAACCACTCACTCTCAATCATCACATTTTAGGCCAGAGAACAGACCAGTGAGTTATGAGGAACTCCAAGGTGAGGGCTCAAGAGGTGGAGGAACCAGTTTCCCATTATAATCCTTTGGGCTGGGTTTGAGAGGAATTAATGGATTCATGTCAGGGTGTCCTATCCACCCTGTGACCTTTTGATGTTCAGACAACAATAGTATCAAATGTTAAAGCTGAATTCAAGCATTATGTAAACGTCTTGGTCTTCTCTTTTCGGATGTATAGTGCTGGTTTACTTGTTTTATACACTGGAACTTAGAATTTATTTGGTTTGTTATAAGAAAAAATGATTGAAAGAGTTTAATAATAAATAAGAGCTCCTTTTGGACTTCAATACCACTGAATTTTCTAACAGCTACAACAGTGAAAGATTTTCTTCCATCTGCAGAGAACCACAAGACAACAGCTCATTTATCAAATTTGGACCTGGATAAGTGGAATACATTTTTGTGACTTCACAGCTTGAAACTCCTACGTAGAAATGTAGCTACTTGCCCTGAAAAAGTTTCAACTGGTACAGAATACAGAAGCCCACCTGCTGAGCAACATAGGATGCCACGAGCATATCGGCTCAGTGCTCTATTTCACTGTCTCCTAATGACCACTCCAGACTGAATTAATGAACTTGCAATTTATTATTTACAGTTAAAAACTATGAACAAAACTCTGGTCCTAATAATCTGGATGAGCCCACTGAACATAACTCAGGGCTGCCGATGTAGTCCTGGTTAGTATCTGGGAACTGCAGCCCAATATGCCTGGTCTAAGAGTGTGTTCCACCCTAAGAGAGACGATGGCTTGAGGTCTGAGAGCTGGAGGTGGGTGCAGGCAAAGAGATCAGGAGAGGTCAGAGGGTGTTGCAGTTAGCCTCCTAGCTGTGGTATCTCCACACCCACAGAGATGGGACTGGAATTTTGTATGAAAGCACAATCAAAGCATGAGAAGCCCTGATTATAATTCTAGACATACTCCCAACTGTTTCCTTAACAGCAGACTAACACAAACTAGGCAGACAGTGTTACTGACTGCACCTCAATCAGGAGGAACTTAAAGCTTCTTAATATGCCAAAAGTGTTAATATAGTATTAAAAACACATTGACTACATGATTAAAATTAAAATACAGTCACATTCTCAGACCCACTTTTCCCTCACTACTAAAATTTAATTTGCATGAAAACTTGGATGAACTTTTCTGAATTCCAAAGGTGAATTTTATGAAAGGAAGAAAGTACTTTTTAAAAAATCATTAAACACCCCATTAAAGTTAACCCTGTATAGTATTTTTAAAAAAACATTTCCCCATGCAACCTAAAACTATACCTACGTCATCTACTATTCTCAACCACTGTAATAAGCCACCATATGATGCAAGTTTCTACATTACTGGTTCTGCCATTAGAAAAGTACATTAGTAGTGCTTTAATGCACACCCTGGCTGGTTTATTAATAGAATATAGCTCCTTCATGTTATGCTTCTTTTTCAAATCTTTTTAAAAACACAAGTTTTAGGGTTTTATGCAATGTCCGCTGAAAAAGATTACTTCATAACAGAACAATAAGAGTGCTAGAAAAAAGGATGAACACTACTCTTAATAACTTGCTTTTTTTCCTTTAAAGTATTCTGGATTAGTTGAGTCCCATCTTTATAGACCTGAGATCCAATGACATTTCAGTAGCAACATTGATTAGCTACTGATCTGATTTTTGTCCTAAAAAAGGGGAGTTTAATCAGCAGTTTCTGGCCACCTATTGTCATCTGGGATTCTCTGGTAGGGACAATTTAAAACTGCAATTGCCCCCCACTCCCTCCTTTTCTTCTCCCTTCTCTTACTTTGCCAGCAATGATGCTTCTCTTGGGAGTTTTAAAATGTTAATTTTACTTAAAAGCCAAATTGGTAGCCCTAAACCATACCCCAATTCAGCCTACTTCATATCAAAACAGCCTGACCCACTTAATCAGAGCTGTGGACCTTCACAGCCACACTGTTTCTAAGGGCATGTCTACACTACAAACTTAAGTCGACTTAATTCCACATACAGCCACCACAGTAATTACTGTGGTTTTTCAGGTCAACACTACCCTCCTTCTGTCAGTAGTACAGTGGTATACTACCCTCCATCTGTCAGTAGCACCAGAAGTGCTTGCACTGACTAAAGAGGGGCATCATTGAGGTCTGAGAGCTCGGGCTTGCAGCTCCCAACCGAGCTCCCCGCTGGGAGCTTGCTGTCTCAAGGTGACAGTCTGAGCTGTGAGCCCCATGTAGGGTTCACAGCAGGGAGACAACCAGCCTTTCTTGACAATTTCACTGCTGCCTCAGGCTCAGAGAGAGGGGCTCACAGCTGAAGCTGTGAAATCAACAAGAAAGGCTGGTAGGCTCCTGCTGTGAAATTGAAAGCTAACAGCACGCAGTGTCTACACAAACACTGTGCACCCTAATTACACCGACATAAGCACTATACTTCTCATCGAGATGGAGTTAATATGTTGGTATAGTAGGGCACTTATATTGGTGGGTGCAAGGCTGTAGTGTAGACACTGAAATAGTTAGGTCAAGCTGCCTTACGTTGAACTAACTTTGTAATGTAGACCAGGCCTAAGACGATGTATACACAAGAAAAAAGCTGGGAATAGCTATTCTGCACTGGTTTCTTAGGGCAGTAGCGCCTCTGGTGAAGATGCTCTATGCCGACGGGAGAGCACTCTCCCGTCAGCATAATTACTCCACTTCTGCGAGAGGTGGAAGCTATTTCGGCAGGAGAGCATATAACTTGCATTACTCGGGGGGGGGAGTGTCTTTTTCACACCTCGAGTGATGTAAATTACATTGACTCAAGCGGTAGTGTAGACGTGCCCTTAATGCAAAATAAGAGTGTCCACATAGGAAAACAGAATAGCTGTTCTGCTCTAAATTTAAACCCTAGCTAATTTCCTGAATAGAAAAGTCCTAAAGTGAACAAGGAATTGCTTTAGGGTTCCCACCTCAACCTTTTAAGTAAGATTAACACTTTAAGATTATCAGTTTATGACAAAAGGCAGGTTGAGGGGAGGGGTGAAGGAAAGAGGAAACTTTATCGAATGGATTTATAGATTTTAGATTCCTTTTAAACTAATACCTTTAAAATAAAGGGTAATATTAAAGATGTATCTCCACTGAAACAAATTAAATGCTGATAGTCTGAATTTTTTTTTCTGATGAGCAGAATCAGACATTACTGCATTACTGACAGCTGGTGAATTGTCCTAAGATCAAAAAGGCCCAGTTAGCTGATCTGAATGGGGCTTGGAAAGACAGCATACAGTGTCATACTGTACACTCAAGTGTGCTCCACCACACACTACAAGGACTGCATACATCTTAACCAACTCCCATGATTTCTGAGCTAGATTCCACCCAATTCCTGCTGTGCATGGCCAGACTGGTAGAGCATTATGAAAGGGGGTGAGGCACTCCTAGTGTATGGCACTCTGAAGGTGTAAGGAAGGATGTGAGATCCCCAGCAATACCAGATGTGCATGACTGGAGAGAGGATTCTTCAGCTGAATTGGTGACCTGCTTTAGACCTCTTCTCTGGCCATGATGTAGGCTATTGGCCTTAATAAGGAGTACTTTATGCCCTTTTCCTGCAAGGCTACTCTGCTCCCAGCCAGGGAAATGGGCTCTCAATCCAAAGAACAATGACGTGTTTCCTTGCCTTTCACAGTTCTTTCTTGCATATACTCTCAATTATCATCTCTCCCTTTCCTGGGAAATATCTGTCTTTTACTAAGTAAGCAGATACCTCATTCTCTGGAATATTTTTACTACTGCTGTTGGTGTGACGGTCCATTGCTAACAGTCACTTTTCTTCGCTCCCCAACCTTGTTTATATTTCCTGCTTCATCTTCATGTTTTGGGTCACTTGTGAGGGCAACAATACCCTTTTCTAAACCACTGTAGATCTTATTAAAAAAAAAGTAACAAAATCAAAAAGGTAACTTCTATGAAGTACATGAAATATCTTTAGTTCAGTTAATCTTCAGGACAGACTAAGGAACTAGATCACCCTACTTGCGCCTCTTTGGCTTTGTATCCAGGTCAACCGAAAAAGAACCTTAGTGTTTCAAAACTGTTTTTCTTAAAGGGCTACTGCCCTCTTTGTAAGTGCTGACTCTTGCTAACCACTGGTTAAGTGAATCTCTTCAATACCGTAGGAAAAACAAGTGAACTGCTGGAAAGGAAAGCAATTTATCTTTGGTCTGAAAGCAAGGATAGAAATTTCAGCCTAAAATTTAACTTCAAACAAATGCCTGAACAGAAAAGGCTTCTGACTAAATGTTTCCTCAACCATAATTACAGTGTTACTGGCACTACATCATGTTTTGTTTCTTAAGTGGCAGGCACGTTGCTTTTATGTTATGCTCATCTGTTGAGGCCTTTAAATAAAGGATCTCAAGACTACTACAAAAACAAATCCTCTCCAAACCAGTTGTTTGGCCTAGTTTTGAAATGGAATTTTAGTTTTTTTGTGGGCAGAGAGGCTGTATGGAAGGGGTGGACAGGAATTAAAAGTTATCTCCACTTAAAGTAACCCAAATAGCAACAAACAATCATCAAGTTAGCATATGTCTGAGCATCTTGTATACTGTATGTAAGAAAAAGAGAAACTGACATTAACACAAGACACTCCATCGGTCCAGTACATTAGTTGTGAACTGTATGCAATCAACATGTAACTATACTTACGCCAGTTTCTTAAAATTAGAACACATTTCAGGAGAAATGTAACAGTTTTCGGTTAAATTTTTTAAATCTAGGCAAAAATTCCTCTTGGTTAAAAAAAATGAGAACTGTTTTTCCTTCCCATGCCCCCCAGAAATGCATCAATTTATGTATCTGTGGTTCTTTCAATATGGTCAAGAAATCCTTTAATATGCCAGCACTGACTCCAAAATACTACTGGAGCAGTCCAAACCACTTTTTGACCATAACTCAGACTATAACGATTTACTTAAAAGAAACACTATTTGAAAATAGAAGTTGCATCTTCTTTGGGTTCATAAATAAGTATTGTACTAAATTTTGAGGCAGACATTTACTAACAAAGTCATTTAAGTTTACAAAATTGTGATAGTGGAAATTTGTTAATTAAGATTGGATGGTTTTCTAAGATATATACTCTAGTTCAAACAGGCATTAATTCAGTGAAGTCCTATGGCCTATGTTTTACTGGAGGTCAAGGACAAAAATATTTCAGATAAATTATCATAACAGTCCTTTCTGGTTTATAATCTACGATGCAATATAAATGTAAAGTCAGTGGATTTATTTAAAAACAAACATTCAAAGCAGAGATTATTGAGACCTAAGAATAACTGACTGATACTTCTGAATATACCAATTCTCTTTCCAAATTGGTCTTCTTATCCAATCTTAGAATATCTGCTTAAATAAGTTATGAACTAGGTTGTCTTCAGAATGACACAAATGTGTTTTCTAAAGCTAACTGATCTTTAAAAAGAATTTCACTGCAGCTGCAAAATATGTAGTGTTAATTTTCAATTTACACTCTTATCTTTAATCCTGTTTAGACCCAAAGAACAAGTGGGCAACATGTTTGCGCTAAGCATTTTCTTACCAGACTATGACGATTCATCACTGTTGTACTGTTTCTGCGGGTTCGCAAAATGTTGGCCTGGAACACCTGTGAATTATCACTGTGAAAAGAAACACTTGTCAAATTTAAGAGCCATTTCCCTCTCCTTCACCTCCTAAAAAAAAAAAAGCCTCAATATAAGCTATGTAAGTGTGTGCTTTCATCCTCTCTTAACCTAAAGTCTCTCTCCCCAAAACAAGTTCCAACTACCACAGTTAATGACATTAATCATGCTGAGTCCTCACTAGAGTGGCTGCAAATTTTGTATGGATATGTGTCTTCTATGGAAATGTATGAGTTTAGAGTGTAGCTCTCTATATGCAGTCCTTAGCACCAAACACAATTCATTCACTAGAATTTGAGACTACGCATAATCAATAGATGGACTGACGCAAGTCTCCATACCAGTGGTATCAAAGACAAATCACACTGCAGGTCAGAAGTTTTGTCACTGGGAGCACCTTATAAGTTACAACCCCTCTTCACCAAGGTGCTGATACAGCACTCAAAATGTAAAATTAAGCACTCAGTATATCCATTTAGAAAGTTCTAATTATTTTTTGAAGTGGTATCTCGGTAAAGATGAAGAGGAGGTTACTTACCTGTAACTGGAGATTCTTCGGTATGTGTGGTCCCCATCTGTATTTCAGCGTGGGTTGTGTGTGCGCACCATGTGCCTGGAGCCGGACAATCTGAAAGTAGTGTCCACTGATCCACGATCACACCCTGGATCACCTCATGCCTCTGACCAAGGGATAAAGAGAGGGGGAACTCTCCAGTTCCCTCTCTATTGTGAATCAGAGGCAATCCAAAGCAGAGGACGAGGGCAAGTAGTGGAATACAGATAGGGACCACATATCTCAAAGAACATCCAGTTACACGCAAGAAACCTCTTCTTCAAGTGATGGTCCCTATTGTTTTCCACAGTGAGTGATTAACAAGCAGTAAATAAGAAGCGAGGATGTACACCACGGGTTCTCAAACTTTTTTTTTGCTGGGCCCCCACTTTGAAAATATTGCAGTTAAAGGCACTGAAGCCTTTCAAAAAGCATTAAGTAGGGTGACCTTTGGAGCAGGGCACCCGGCCAGCAGTCACCACTCTCTGGCCAGCCAGCTCTGAAGGCAGCACCTCTGCCAGCACTAGTGCAGAAGTAAGGGTGACAACACCATACCATCTCGTGACACCTCCACAATAGTCTGGAGACCCCTTTTTGGTCAGGACCCCCAGTTTGAGAACCACTGATGTAGACAGTAGGGTTGAGCAAAGGAGTCATCAGCAGAGGAGTCCTGGACTAAGGCACAATATGTCTCACAAAAGTGTGAACGGAGCCCCCACCTGGCTGCTTTACAAGAAGGGATACCTCCTGAAGCAATGCCATAGTTGCTGCTTGTGCTCTCATTGAATGAGTTCTTATTCTATGGGGAGCAGGGAAGGTTTGATAGGTGATAGAGTAGAATGTAGACAGAGATCCATTTGGATATCCTCTGAGTGGAGATTGCTTGTCCCGATTCTTTCTGCTATAGTGATGAATAGTCTCTGGGACTTCCTGATTAGGCTTGTTTTGTGTAGGTAAAAGGCAAAAGGCCCACTAGACATCAAGAGCATGGAGTCTCTGTTCCTCTAAGGAAGCATGCAGTTTAGGGAAGAACACAGATATGTGGATTGATCGGTTCAATGAAATTCAGAAACAATTCTGGGCTGAATGTGGGGTGTAAACGTAACAAAACCTTATCTTTATGGAACACAGTGTCAACAGATTCCACCACCATCACTCCAAGCTCATCAACCCTTCTGGCTGAGGTGATGGCTAAAAGGAATGCAACCTTTATGGAGAGAAGGGACATTGAGCAGGAAGATAGGAGCTCAAAAGGGTGGCCTTGTGAGTCCTGAGAGAACAAGATTCAAGTCCCATTGAGGAACAGGCTTGTGAACAGGTGAAAAGGTTCTGATTAGGCCTTTTTAAAATCTGGTGGTCAGAGGGTGAGTGAAGACAGAGTAACCCTGAGAAGGAAGATGGTATACATTAATCACTGTCAGGAGGACTCAGAAGGAGCTAAGGGATAGGCCTGATGCCTTTAGAGAAAGCATACAGACTAAAATGAGAGGAGTATCTGCATTTTCTGGAAGAATGTTCCTTTGATGTGCCCAAGAAGAAAAACATCTCCACTAAGTCCAGGTCTACACTACAGACCTATATCGGTATAACTGCATCGTTCAGGGATGTGAAAAATCCACACCACAATGATGTAGTTATACCGACCTAACCCCCCATGTAGCTAGCACATCGACAAGAGAGCTTCTCCCACTGACATAATCTACCTCCCCAAGGGGCAGTAGCTAACTACATTGAGGGGAGAAGCTCTCTTAAAACTGCCTAGTGGACTCCTTCCTATTATTAGAAAGTATGTCTCATATGGCTGTGGGACATGACCATTCTAAGGAGGATCATCCAAAAACCAAGCCCTGAGGTAAAGTGAACATGGATTGGGGTGCTTGATCTTGCCATTCCTCTGGGTCAGTAGCTTGGGATATGTTGGGAGATCATCAGTGCTCAGGATGACATGCGCAGGAGATTTGAAAAATAAAACTGTCTGAGCAATAGGGGGAGATCAGGATAACCCATGCCCTGTCCTGATGGTAGGAGCAGTAGCAGAGAGAATGCATATTTCAGGTGATCTGACCAAGAAGAAGTAGAGTATTGCCTGGAGAGTGGTGACCTAGGGCTCGTCTGGAGCAGTATGCGACGCATTTTCTGTTTGTTACGAAGGTGAACAGATCCCTGGATGGGATTCCCCATAGATCAAAGACTTTGTGCAGTACCAAGTTGTGGAGTTCCCACTCATGGTTGACTGCAGAATGTCTGCTGAGAGTGTCTGGGAGCATATTTCATTTTCTGGGAAGGGAGGCTGCTGATAGGGTGATTTTGTTGCCAATGACAGACAATGAGACCAAAGCATCTGGCGTGATCGGTCACTACTGTGAATACTTTGGTGAAGACTCGGCGGATGAGGAGGAGGAAGAGGGGTGTCTCTATGCTGAAAGAGAGCACTCTGTACTGAAAATGGTCGAAGCCCATCATGAATATGAAAAAGCATCTGTGAGTGGGATGAATATCTACATGAAAGTAGACATCCTTGATATCGAAAGCTGTAAACCACATGTCTTTTTCTAGGACTGGTATTATAGAGCCCTACATGACCATACAAAACCTGAGTGAACTTGAATGAAGTGAATGGGGTAGCAGAGGTTGAGAATCGGTCTTCATCCATCCTTCTTTTTGGGTATAAGGAAAGAGTAAAAGCTGCTCTCTTGGTATTGAGGAGGGACACGTTCTATCACTCCTTGCTCTAATAGGGAGTCCAATCTCTTGCTTGAGAATAGTTTCCTGAGAGTGCTCCTTGAAAGGTAGAGGAGGCAGGGATGCAAACTTGATCACATAGTCAGAGTGGATGAAGTTCAGTACCCACTGCTCTGTTGTCACTGTACTCCAGGTGTTGAGAAAGAGTGCTAGACGACCTCCAAATGGTGTGTAAAGGTGGGGCAACGTTGGGCTTAATGCCTCACAACTCTTGAGATCCTATCAACAATAGTGCCTTGCCAGTAGGGTTGTGATTGGGATGCTGAGCCGATTGCAGAAGGTGCGGGGAAGCAGGTCCTTTGAACACTTTGCCTTTTGTGTGGTGGTTCATAGGGCCTCTGATAAAAAACTTGTTGAACCCATGGGTCTAGGTCTAGATGACTGTCGATGGAATTTCTTCACAGGGACAGGTGTATATAACCCCAGAGAGCGGAGGGTAGCCCTAGCATCCTTCAAGATGACTCATCTGACTGAATAACTGTAATTCATTGAAGGGGAGGTCCTCCATGGTATTCTGGACCTCATGAGAGAACCCTGACACAGTGAGCCATGACTTTCTGTACATAACAATGTCTCTGGAGGATGTGTTAGTGGCATCGACTGCAGATTGGAGAGAAATCTTTGTTACTAGTTTGCTTTAGTCTATCAAAGCCTGGAAACAAGCTCTGTCCTGTTGTGGAAGTCTGTCAGTTAATTCTGCAAACTTGGGTAGTTCAGAAAGTCATACCTGACCATTAGTGCCTGGTAGTTGTCTGTCCTGAACTGGAGGCCAGATGATGAGAAGACCGTTCTGCCCAGTAGGTCTAGGTGCTTACCCTCCTTGTCCACAGTGGTAAACCAGGGGTGTTGCTGTCTAGCCCTTTCAGAAGCTGCTTGAACCACCAAAGAATTGGCAGAGGGGTGAGAAAATAAGAAATTAGCCCCTTTGGCTGGCACATAAGAGTTTTTCTGCCCTTTGGGGGGTGGGAGCACAATGGCTGGGGTGTGCCAACTCTTGCTGACTCCAATATAGATTCATTAACAGGGAGTGCTATTTTGTTGGATCCAGATGGGTGGAGGATGTCAAGGAGCTTGTGTATGGATTCCTTAATCTCCTCAAGAGGAATCCGTAGTTCACCTACAATTCTACAAAGATGATCCTGGAACTGCCTGAATTCTTCTGGGGGGAGGGAAAGAAGACATAGGGGTTACCGCTTTGTCTGGACACAAAAATGGTAATCTTTCTGGTTCTAGTGGAACTGCCAGATCCAGTGCATATTGTTCTTCCTCCTCTGAAGGATCCTGGGGTGATCTGACCGCCTCCTTCAAGGGGAAGCAAGAAGAGACTCCTTATCGACTCTGCAGGGTGGGTGTCAGTCCCAGGACCCACAATGTGGCCAGCAGGAAGTCTCGAAAGGGAGAAATGGTGGCCCCCATGACATGAGGTGCCAGCAGCTCCAAGCTAAACATAGAGTTTGGTCCCAAGTTGGTGTAAGTCTTTTGGGAAATGGAGGATATATAGGGTAAGGAAACGAAGGCTCCTTGGGTGGATCAGTCTCCTGATGAGGAGAAAGTTGAGTTCTGTTCCATAGGTGGTACCGTTGGTACTACTGAAGGAAAGCTGTACCTCGGGGAAGGAGCGGGTGATAAACTTCTCCAAGTGATCGACTCCCCAGGTGGTGTTATGACATCTCTAGAACGAAACAGACCCAATGGAGGGGATTCCAGATCAGGGGGAAGCAAAGATGTTCTGTGGAGCAGCATGGGACCCAGGTCTCTCCAGTGTGAGAGGAGTTGTCTTTGCCCAGATCATTGTAGCTGGAGAGGGTGCTAACAAAGATGGTCCCAGGGGTAGGCAGTGAGCGGTCTATGTCGGTGCCTATAGATCGCATTTTGGTACTGATGGAGCCCAATATTTATGGGCTTTCTTGTCAAGCCTCTGGGACTTAGGACATGCTAAGTCCTCTTGGGATGAGGTGCCAGGCTTGCTCAGAGCTGAATCCAACTTCTTCTAAATGGATTTCGAGGAAGACTTAATCTCATGCATATGAGAGTCCTTCCTGGGTTCCTGAGAAGATCTCACCAGTGGTTCTGTAGAGGTAGATTATCTGGCACCAGTGTTGGAGGCTCACTCCTTGCTGAGTTAGGCCAATGCAAATGTGTGTGAGTGGGAAGTCCCAGCCTGGGTCCGATTGAGACCTCAGGCCCTTTTCCATGAGGTGTTTTTGAATGGAGAGTTCCTGCCCTTGTCAAATATGGCTGGGGAATGAGTGGCAGATACTGCACTTCACTACGATGTGTGCTTCCCCGGGGCAGTACACAGTGCTGGTGGTCATCACTGACTGAGAAGGATCATGGGCAGGAAGTGCAGAATCTGAAGCCAGAGTCCTGGGCATAGTCTAGTACCAGCATGGGGCAGGGGGATGTGAGGGGAGGGAGTGTTCCCCCAACAATTAATCTAGCACAAAAAACTATGAAAACACTAAAACTATAAACTGTACAAGATGCTAAAAACTATTTACAAATCTAAATTATCTTAAGGGATGAAGATGAAGCTAAGGACACAGAGAAGTTCCAACCTGGACCATGCAGCAGTGAGAAGGAACTGGAGAGGCGGTCAGTCTGCCTCACCTTTTATCACCTCGGTCAGAGTCATGAGGTGAGCCAGGGCACATGCACAGACCAATGGACATTACTTTTAAATTCCCCAGTTCCAGGTGCATGGAACACATGCATAACCCACAGTGGAATACAATAGGGACCATCACTCGAAGAAAGGGCAGATTAATTTAAGATTAGTGGACTGGATTATTTAATGCAAAATGCTCTCTTTTTAAATATACTCTAGTAGCAAGTTTTTCTGCCATTCCCTACATTCCTGATAGCCAAAACGTTGCACTTTATGAATAATCAGACTGTATGAACTGAACACATTTTTACAGTAATTAATACTATAGTTTAAAGCCCAGTCCTACAATCTGGTCCACATGCCCACACACAGTCCCACTGACTTCTGAATGTGTCAACCTGATTGCGAGATTTGTATCAAAGTGCAAAAAGTCACCTACTTTATCTTTTGCTATCTTAACTAATTTCTGATCTCAAATGGATGGACACAACTACCACCTTATAAGAAGCTTTTCGTCTTTAAAAATACAAGCTGGACAGTGGCATTAGCTTGTTCTCCAAGGTGGGAACTGAGCTGTAGTTCAGTAGAGAAATTTTCAGAAGCTGAAACTCTCATAGTTCAAAATGCTTGTTGTATCTGTTAGACAAAAACAACTTTAGAATATTTTTAGTTTGTTCAGTCATACGATCAGTTGTCCTTTAAAAAATTGTAAAGATTTAAGATTCAAACAGGGATCGTTCCATATTGATAAATTTAATAATCTAAATGTTTGATGATGACAACTATTCCAACTGTAGTAAACAACATACAAAATAAGAATTTTACAACATTACAATTTATACACCCATTTGTTTTCCAGCAACTTTCAATGACATTATGTTGGAAATTAATATAAAATAAAGCTACTAAATAAGGCTTTACATTCTGCAGGAGAAAGCTAGTATCAACTTGTTCACAGAAGCTATTTCAGAAACTTTCCATTCTTCATTAGGAATCCAGTGCAGGCCTTTTCACCAAAATTATACCCCATCTTTATTTGCCCATATTTGGCAATCGCAATTCTTGAGGAAATCATGAAGAAAATCTTCTCACCGGTTTCTCTTGCATGTGCTAATTATTTATCATCTGATACAGGAAGTGGGTCAGGGAGAAGTTGAAAGGGGCTATGACCCAAAATTTAGAGATGAGCTTTTTCCTCGGCTGAGATTAGTAGTGAAGAATTATCTATGGCATCTAATTTATAGGTAGACAGACAGCGGTCATAAAGAATACATCCTAGATTTAGGAATGGAACCAAAACACAGAGAAAAACAGTTAAGGGGCCATGGAGGGCCCGAAGAGTGGCCACGGTTGGACAATTCCAATTACTTCTCTTTTACTGACTTTGTTTCTTTAACATGTAAATGCTAAACAGAAGACTAGACACAAAGGCCCTGATCTGCAAACTCTTTCTGCACAAGCAGCAGTGCTGGTCAAAACTCAGAATTTCCCTTTCATGGGAAACATTTTAGAAAGTAGTAAGAGTCAAACACTTATAAGATGATATTCACTTAACATTAATGATGACTGGGAATAAAAAAAAATGAGCACAAAATTCTTTACTGTTCTTTTTAAACCAGTTATAGTAACTTTTGTCCTTAAGAGTAGAAAGATTTACACCATTCTCGGAGCTAGCCATCTACTAATAGCTTCTTATAAATCTCATGTTTATAATCTACAAAATGAATTTAGAAAAAATACTAAAGATACATGTACAAGGCTGCATTTTAAGTAGTCTAATGTCTACAATATAGTTCCTGAATCTCCCACTATAGTGTTCCACTTGCCAACACAAGCTACAATTGTCCAAAGTAAAATTAACAGGCCTGTTACCACACACAACTGTCCTCATCTTTAATGCAGAAGTGAAACCCCTAGAGGTTAAAGGGCCCAGTAAGTAATTTTCCCTCATGATTTGACTAAACTCTTCTCAGATAATTTATTATTCTAACGTTTGTATAGTGCCTTGCATCATGAAGGATCTTAAGAGTGCTTACAATCTTAAACTGAAACACAAATAGAGTGATTACTGTTCTATCCACCGCTGCCACCACTGCCACAAGTGAACGCAACAGCTGTTTTAACTCCACGTATCACCACTACAAAATAGTTTAGAATAAGAAGTAAAAAATACAGTGTCTAACTGAAACATCAGGGAAAGTCTAGTCAGGCAAATTCTAACTAGCTACCTACATATTTCCACACATACAAGGGCCAAAATAGTGGACAAGGTCTCAGTTTTACATCTTATCCAAAAGAGAACAGAGCACCAGATACCACTCTGAAGCATTAGTAGTAGATCTACAGTTTCATATGGAAAAGCATACCAAATCATAATACCACTTTCTGCAGCATCAGCATATCTCATCCAAATATTAATTAACTCAGCTTAGCTACTGAGATGCAACTGGATACAAAACATGCTTCTGTTTTAAGTATGAGAAAGGCTGTATTCCACTACATTTTATAGAAACTCAAGCTGCTGTTGCCTCAGAAACAACAAAATTGAAGTATGGCAGTGGGCAGATACCTTGACATAAAGGCCCAGTTACATCAGCTAAGGTGGAAAACTGCATATTAAATCCAGCCCAGGAATCCACTGAGGATAGGTCAGCCAGTTGTCTCTTTCCATCTCTGGCTCTCACAGAAAAACTAATTTGGTGATGATGCAGTGGACATATGCTCCTGATCCCTGGCGAATGGTTATGTATTTGACAACATATGTGTCAGTGAGAAGTGCATTAAAGCACATTCCAAAGGGAAAGAGTGTTTTAAACTTTCATCAGGAAAATCAAACCCTGCATTTAACCTGAACAACTATGATCAAATATCAAAAGTGAGCTTGTTCCCAACAGCCACTTTAGGGAGGCAAGGTGAAGATGGAGACCAGCCTGGGCACTTCCTCAGTGCATTAGCTCCTGGGGAAGGGACTGGAAAGCACGCGTGGACCAAAACCTACGTCTCCTGCTCTGCCATGCAAAAAGGAGGCAAGAAATCTGTGTCCAGAGAATAGGCCTCTTCATTTCACCCTGGAATATGACAGGAGGAGTCTGTGGATGAGGTGAGGAACTCTCACCACAGTCCAGGCCTGGGGTTGGGGCGGTGGAGGGGCGCCAGGCCCGGGTCTCGCTCGCCCCTCAGCCCGGGGGATGAGGGGGGAGGGGCGCCAGGCCCGGGTCTCGCTCGCCCCTCAGCCCGGGGGATGGGGGGGGAGGGGCGCCAGGCCCGGGTCTCGCTCGCCCTTCAGCCCGGGGGATGGGGGGGGAGGGGCGGGCCCAGGTCTCGCTCACCTCAGCCCGGGGGATGGGGCGGGCCCGGGTCTCGCTCACCTCAGCCCGGGGATGAGGGAATGGGGGGGAGGGGCGGGCCCGGGTCTCGCTCACCTCAGCCCGTGGATGAGGGAATGGGGGGGAGGGGCGGGCCCGGGTCTCCCTCACCTCAGCCCGTGGATGAGGGAATGGGGGGGAGGGGCGGGCCCGGGGTTGAGGGGGGAGGGGCGGGCCCGGGTCTCGCTCACCTCAGCCCGTGGATGAGGGGGGCGCTGTTCGATCTCCTCAAGCTCCCCCCGTCGCTCGGGGCCGGCGCGCTCCCCGCCGGCAGCTCCAGGTCCAGCTCCATTTTCTCTTGAGCCATCGCGGCGGCTCCGGCTGCTCCTGCTCCGCCGCGAGGCCCATTCACTGGGGGCGGCCGCAGCGGCTCCTCATGCCGCCCCCCGCCCCGATCCGGCCCGGCCGCCCCTACAGGCCCCGCAGAGGCCGCTGCAGGCAGAGCCCGGGGGCGCTGCGAGCCGGGCGAGGGGGGCGGCACCAGCAGCGCCCCATGCTGGGGAGACGAAAGGGGGCGGCCCCTTCCCCCCTCCGCCTCCGCCGCTTCCTCGGCTCCTCTCGGCTCCCTGCGCGCGGCGCCGGCCTTGCCGCCTCCTCGGGGAAACAAGCGACCGGGCCCAGGGAATCGCTGGGAAGCAGTACGCATGCGCCATAGCGACCCAGAATGACAGACGCAGCAGAGTCAAGAGGTGTCAGCACATGCGCAGTGTAACCGTAGAGAGGCGCCCGGCGCCTGAGTTGCCATTGCGCCTGCGCAGTACATCAACGCCCAGAGAAAGCGGTTAAGAACATCGGGACTGCCATTGTGGGTCACATCAATGATCCAGGCAGCCGAGTATCCTGTCTTCTGCTCGCGGCTGGGGCCAGAGGGCAGGAAGGGAATAGCACACGTTTCAGATCAGCGGCACTGCTATGGGTACCCGCATGGCCCCACAGTATGTCAACATTTTTATGGCTGACTTAGAACAACGCTTCCTCAGCTCTCGTCCCCTAACGCCTGTACTCTACTTGCGCTTCATCAATGACATCTTCATCATCTGGACCCATGGAAAAGAAGCTCTTGAGGAATTCCACCATGATTTCAACAATTTCCATCCCACCATTAACCTCAGCCTGGACCAATCCACACAAGAGATCCACTTCCTGGACATTACAGTGCTAATAAGCGATGGTCATATAAACATCACCCTATACCGGACACCTACTGACCGCTATTCCTACCTACATCCCTCCAGCTTTCATCCAGACCACACCACGATCCATTGTCTACAGCCAAGCTCTACGATACAACCGCATTTGCTCCAAACCCTCAGACAGAGAAACACCTACAAGATCTCTATCAAGCATTCTCACAACTACAATACCCACCTGCTGAACTGAAGAAACAGATTGACAGAGCCAGAAGAGTACCCAGAAGTCACCTACTACAGGACAGACCCAACAAAGAAAATAACAGAACGCCACTAGCCATCACCTTCAGCCCCCAACTAAAACCTCTCCAACGCGTCATCAAGGATCTACAACCTACCCTGAAGGACGACCCATCACTCTCGCAGATCTTGGGAGACAGGCCAGTCATTGCTTACAGACAGCCCCCCAACCTGAAGCAAATACTCACCAGCAACCACACACCACACAACAGAACCACTAACCCAGGAACCTATCCTTGCAACAAAGCCCGTTGCCAACTGTGTCCACATATCTATTCAGGGGACACCATCACAGGGCCTAATCACATCAGCCACACTATCAGAGGCTCGTTCACCTGCACATCTACCAATGGGATATATGCCATCATGTGCCAGCAATGCCCCTCTGCCATGTACATTGGCCAAACTGGACAGTCTCTATGTAAAAGAATAAATGGACACAAATCAGACGTCAAGAATTATAACATTCAAAAACCAGTCGGAGAACACTTCAATCTCTTTGGTCGCTCGACTACAGACCTAAAAGTGGCAATTCATCAACAAAAAAACTTCAAAAACAGGCTCCAACGAGAGATGGATGAATTGGAATTAATTTGCAAACTGGATACAATTAACTTAGGTTTGAATAAAGACTGGGAGTGGATGTGTCATTACACAAAGTAAAACTATTTCCCCATGTTTATTTCCCCCACCCCCTACTGTTCCTCACACGTTCTTGTCAACTGCTGGAAATGGCCCACCTTGATTATCACTACAAAAGGTTCCCCCTGTCCCACCCCACTCGCCTGCTGGTAATAGCTCACCTTACCTGATCACTCTTGTTACAGTGTATATGGTAACACCCATTGTTTCATGTTCTCTGTGTATATAAAATCTCCCCACTGTATTTTCCACTGAATGCATCTGATGAAGTGAGCTGTAGCTCACGAAAGCTTATGCTCAAATAAATTTGTTTGTCTCTAAGGTGCCACAAGTACTCCTTTTCTTTTTGCGGCATAGCACAAGTATCAAGTGGTCTACTGTGCAGGGGACTGCTGCTGCTGCTGTGTGTGCATGTCCTCCTTCCCATTATTGATGGGCTGTGCTTGACCCATGCAGTTCCCGCGAGCTCCTGCTCCCTGCCTGTAACTTCAGAAGGTTGGATCCTTGGGGACTTTGTTGTGGATTGTTAGCTGAGAGCCCCTGGGCTGGAGGCAGGAACTCAGTGGCCTGGGAGCTGCTGTCTCATGAATACTCTTTAATTAAATTAAATTAAAGAGTAGGAAATTCAGAACCTGTAATGGAAATACTTTTTATGCAATGTGTAATTAAGCAATAAGTAATTAAACACAGGGCATGAAGGACAGAGGCTACAACAGAGATACACAGCAGTGCCACGTGAAAGTCAAGGAGCTCAGGCAAGCCTACCAAAAGACAAAGGAGACAAACGGTCACTCCGGGTCAGAACCCCATACATGCTGCTTCTATGATCAGCTGAATGGCATTCTAGGGGGGGACCCTACCACTACCCCACCACTGTCCGTGGACACCTGATAGGGGGGAGTCTCACGCAACACAGAGGAGGATTTTGTGGATGAGGAAGAGGAGGAGGAGGAGAATGCGCAGCAGGCAAGGGGTGAATGCGTTCTCCCCAGCAGCCAGGATCTTTTCATCACCCTGGAGCCAATACCCTCCCAAGGCGGGATCCCCAACCCTGAAGGCAGAGAAGGCACCTCTGGTGAGTGCACATTTGTAATTAAGGTACAGGGTTTAAAAGCAATAGTGTTTAATGTGTGATTTGCCCTGGAGACTTGGGATGCATTCGCAGCCAGTACAGCTACTGGAAAAGTCTGTTAATGTGTCTGAGGATGGAACTGGAATCCTGCAGGGACATCTCCTTGAAGCTCTCCTGGAGGTACTCTGAAAGCCTTTGCAGAAGGTTTCTGGGGAGGGCTGCCTTATTTCGTCCTCCACGGTAAGATACTTTACCATGCCAAGCCAGTAGCAAGTAGTCTGGAATCACTGCAGCACAAAGCATGGCAGCGAATGGTCCTGGGTTTTAGTCGCATTCGAGCAACATTCAGGCTATATCTTTCTGTGTTAGCCTCAGGAGAGTGATATCATGCACAGTCACCTGGTTGAAATAGGAGACTATTTGTAAGGGAACAGTAAAAGGACCCCATTCATGCTGGGCTGTTTGTGTTTGCCTAAAAGGGATCATCCCTGAGAATAGCCACGCGGCAGGGGGAGGGGTGAAGGGATCATGCCAAATAGCCACGCAGAGGGGTGGGGGAGATGTGTGCTGCACATCCACCCAAAAACCGCAGTCCCTCCTTTTAAATGGCAAACCCAACCAGCATTGCTTGCTATGGGAAAGGAGGGCGCTGCAGTTTGAAAACCTTCCCACATGTTATGAAGGCGTTAGAAGCCAAACCCGCGTACCTTTTGGCTTACCATGGCTGCCTGGAAACTGAATTCTGTTGCCCAACCATGTGTGATGTGTCACCATACTGGCAGGCACTCAATATAAAAGGGAATATGCAATCTTGTACCTAAAGCACATGTGCTGTCTGCTGTGAATTGCTTGATTCACTGTGAAAGAGTCTCCCTTTTGTTCTCAGAAATGTATCATCTTAAATTTTACTCTCTCTTTTTATCCCTCCACAGGTGCAAATGTTTCTATGCTCCCCCTATCATCTCCGTCCCTGAGGTTATCGCAGATTAGAAGAAGGAAAAAAACACACTCGCAATGACATGTTTTCCGAGCTCATGCAGTCCTCCCGCACTGGTAGGGCACAGCTGAATGCATGGAGGCATTCAGTGGCAGAGTCCAGGAAAGCATTAAGTGAGCGCGATGAGAAGAGGCAGGATGCAATGCTGAGGCTAATGGGGGGAGCAAACGGACATGATGAAGCATCTGTTGGAGCTGCAAGAAAGCCAACAAGAGCACAGACCACTGCTGCATCCACTGTACAACCGCCTGCCCTCCTCCCCAAGTTCCATATCCTCCTCACCCAGATGCCCAAGAATGCGGTGGGGAGGCTCCAGATACCCAGCCACTCCACTCCAGAGGATGGCCCAAGCAACAGAAGGCTGTCATTCAAATAGTTTTGATTGATTTAAATAAATTTGTATGATTTGTAGTGTGGCTACAATAAGCAATGTGGCCTTGTCCTTCCCTCCTCTCCTCCTCCCTCACCCCACCTGGGCTACCTTATCAGTTATCTCCCCTTTCTTTAATTAATAAAGAAAGAATGCATGGTTTCAAAACAATAGTGACTTTATTTCCTTTGCCAGCTGTGATTGAAGAGGGGAGGGTGGTTGGCTTACAGGGAATTAAAATCAACAAAGGGGGTGGGTTTGGAGCAAGGAGAAACACACACAACTGTCATACCGTAGCCTGGACAGTCATGAAACTGGTTTTCAAAGCCTCTCTGATGCACAGTGCGCCTACCTGTGCTCTTCTAATCGCCCTGGTGTCTGGCTGTTCAAAATTGGCAGCCAGGTGATTTGCCTCAATCTCCCACTCCACCATAAACGTCTCCCCCTTACTCTCACAGATATTATGGAGCACACAGCAAGCAGTAATAACAATGGATATATTGGTTGTGTTGAGGTCTAACCTAGTCAGCAAACAGCGCCAGCAAGCTTTTAAACGTCCAAAGGCACATTCTACCACCATTCTGCACTTGCTCAGCCTATTGTTGAACTGCTTCTTACTACTGTCCAGGCTGCCTGTGTATGGCTTCATGAGCCATGGGAGCAAGGGGTAGGCTGGGTCTCCAAGGATAACTATTGACATTTCAACATCCCCAACAGTAATTTTCTGGTCTGGGAAGTAAGTCCCTTCCTGCAGCTGCTCAAAGAGCCCAGAGTTCCTAAAGATGCGAGTGTCATGCACCTTTCCCGGCCATCCCACGTTGATGTTGGTGAAACGTCCCTTGTGATCCACCAGTGCTTGCAGCACCATTGAGAAGTACCCCTTAGGGAACCCCAGAGCAATAAAGCCATCCACAAAGGTCTGCACATTTCCCAGAGTCACTACCCTTGATAGCAGAACATCAGTGATTGCATTGGCTACTTGAATCACAGCAGTCCACACAGTAGATTTGCCCACTCCAAATTGATTCCCGACTGACTGGTAGCAGTCAGACGTTGCAAGGTTCCACAGGGCTATTGCCACTCAACTATTGCATCTCAACCATCAGGGCAGCTCTTATCTTGGTATTCCTGCATTTCAGGGCAGGGGAAAGCAACTCACAGAGTTCCAGGAAAGTGGCCTTACGCATGAGAAAGTTTCACAGCCACTGGGAATCATCCCATACTTGCAACACTATGCGGTCCCACCAGCCTGTGCTTGTTTGCCGGGCCCAGAATCGGCGTTCCACTGTATTAACCAGCCCCACTGCCGCCATGATGTCCCAATTGCCAATTGCGTGCTTTCAGGAACATGTGTCCATATCCTCCTCACAATCATCCTCGTGCTGCTGTTTCTTAGCCAGGTTCTGCACCTACTGCAGTATAACGTGCGAGGTGTTTACAATGCTCGCAACAGCAGCAGTGCGCTAAGCGGGCTCCATGCTTGCCGTGCTATGGCGTCTGCATGGGTAACCCAGGAAAAAAGGCGCAAAATGATTGTCTGCAGTTGCTTTCACAGAGGGAAGGAGGGAGGGGAGACTGAAGACATGTACTCAGAACCACCCATGACAATGTTTTTGCCCCATCAGGCATAGGGAGCTTAACCCAGAATTCCAATGTGCAGCGGAGACTGCAGGAACTGTGGGATAGCTTCCCACAGTGCACCGCTCCGTGAGTTGATACTAGCCACGGTAGTGAGGACGCACTCCGCTGACTTAATGCGCTTAGTGGGGACATACACAATCGACTATATAAAATGGATTTATAAAAATCGACTTCTATAAAATTGACCTACTTTCATAGTGTAGACATACAGCTGTGAAGCTATCTTCCAGAGATTAGACAAATCCTGACTCTTTTATTAAATGCTCAAAACTTTTCTGTTTAGTAAACTTCTTCCACCATAAACAAAACAACACTCACATCAACCACCTACCCCTAATGCAGCTACCTAAATAGATCTTCCTATAATCTGATAAGGAAAAAGAAGTAGAGACTCCATTAAGTCCATTAGGAACTTCATCATTGATAATCTATTTCATATGGAGGATACTCAGATACTACAGTGATGTTTGGCAGTACAAACCCCTTTAAAATATGTATTTATGCCAAACTTATTTTTCTATATATTGTGATACCTACTCCTGTATCTATATGTACCTATCATCTTAAATATCCTTATAGCTATTTATCTTCTTATTACCATAAATATATACTCATCCATGTATCTATGGTCATACATAACCGTCTATGTATCTGTCTATGAATCCTCATACCATATTATTCATATTCATATGACACATATTTCTTTTTGTATATAGCTATTTGTTGGATCATATTAAAGAAGTTCTGTATTAAAATCACGAATGAGTTTGATTCCCCATAGTTTAAATTCCAGAGTATTACTAATTAAGAGGTCTCTTGGGTTTTGGTACTGTTTCTCTCCCTCTCTGTGTGAAACTTGCAAGCTGCTAATTGTGTTAGTACATTCTAAGACAGTGTCTGTTCTCAAAGCAATTATTTGTAAGAACAACTACTCACACAGAGAGCGACTCAAAGCAATACTCTGTAACAACAGAAACAGCACTCAGAGACTCCCCGCCCTTTTGTTGTATTCATCTCGCTTTGTTAATAATTGTGATTAAAATAGAGATAGAGGATGGATGTGGATGGATGCTTGGTGTGGATAATAACTGAATGATCAGGGAGGTGCCAGTCTAAGAATCCAGTGTCCATCGGCTGAAGAAGGCGTCAAGTGGAAATAACCAGAGGACCCCCGGAGGGCAGACTGGAATCCACCCAACAGCCTCAAGAACGGGAGAACCAAAGAACAAGATAACATCTGGCAGCACGGAGCCATCAGGAATGTGCCATCTGCTGATTGATTCAGCAACAGCATGATGAAGCAATTCCCACAGACTGGCATAGGAAGAAATTCCTATAAAAAAGGACTCTTGAAAGTGACAACTTTGAGGTCTGATTCTGCAAACCAACTTCCAGGAGCATCAGATGTACATCTGACAAGGCCCTGCTGCCTCCTCATGTCTAGGCCACCTGGCCAATGGCTTGGCATGAGCAGCTCTAAGGCTGGTGACTATGATAACAACCTTGCAGAACCTCTGTGTGTGTGTGTGTGTGTGTGTATGAATGAATGTGTGAATAAATATGAAATTGAATAGAATGTTATAGCTATAACTAACTGCTTACTATGATTTTTTCTGTATTCACAATAAATGTGGCATTTTGCCTTTTCCCCTTTAATAAGATCCTGCTGATTTTTATTTTATTGGTATAACATATTGTCATGGTTACTTTATCTATATATTTAATACAATAGACATGCATAGAATCATAGAAATATAGGGTGCACCTATTTCAATACAATCCTGTCTGTAATCATACATACTTATCTCTCTCTCTTTCTCTCTTTATCTAGTGCCACAGTTTTCCATCTGTCTTTTTAAAAATCCTGACCCATGTCAGAAGATAAATATTTTTACCAGCATTTCTATGTATCACTTCCTTATTATAAGCTATCTCAAGTATATATATCTGTCATAAATATAAAGGGAAGGCTAACCACCTTTAAATCCCTCCTGGCCAGAGGAAAAAACCCTTTCACCTGTAAAGGGTTAAGAAGCTAAAGATAACCTTCCTGGCAGCTGACCAAAATGACCAATGAGGAGACAAGATACTTTCAAAGCTGGAGGGGGGGAAAACAAAGGGTTCTCTCTGTCTGTGTGATGCTTTTGCCGGGAACAGAAAAGGAATGGAGTCTTAGAACTCAGTAAGTAATCTAGCTAGATATGCGTTAGATTCTGTTTTGTTTAAATGGCTGATAAAATAAGCTGTGCTGAATGGAATGTATATTCCTGTTTTTGTGTCTTTTTGTAACTTAAGGTTTTGCCTAGAGGGATTCTCTATGTTTTGAATCTGATTACCCTGTAAGGTATTTACCATCCTGATTTTACAGAGGTGATTCTTTTACTTTTTCTTCTATTAAAATTCTTCTTTTAAGAACCTGATTGTTTTTTCATTGTTCTTAAGATCCAAGGGTTTGGGTCTGTGTTCACCTATGCAAATTGGTGAGGATTTTTATCAAGCCTTCCCCAGGAAAGGGGGTGTAGGGTTTGGGAGCATTTTGGGAGAAAAGATGTTTCCACGTGGGCTCTTTCCCTGTTATATATTCGTTAGACGCTTGGTGGTGGCAGCAATAAAGTCCAAGGGCAAAAGGTAAAATAGTTTGTACCTTGGGGAAGTTTTAACCTAAGCTGGTAAAAATAAGCTTAGGGGGTTTTCATGCAGGTCCCCAAATCTGTACCATAGAGTTCAGAGTGGGGAAGGAACCTTGCCAATATCCCTTATAACGATACCAGCAAACCCTTTTTACTGTAGACCAGTGATTTTCAACCTTTTTTCATTTGCGGACCCGTCAAAAATTTGAAATGGAGGTGCAGAACCCTTTGGAAATCTAAGACATAGTCTGTGGACCCCCAGGGATCCACACACCACAGGTAGAAAACCACAGTTGTATGACAACCTTTTATAGACACCTTATTAGATATAGTCTGCAGACGAGCAGGGGTCTGCAGACCACAGGTTGAAAACCACTGCTGGAGATAAGGCCTGAGTTACACCTCACTGAAATAAATGGGACAGTTCACACCTAGGGTTGCGAATACCAACCCTCCCGGTTTCGCTGGGAGATTCCTGGAATCGGGCTCTATCTCCCAGAGGTTACTGAAGCCAAACCAGGAGATTTTAGGCACTAAAAGTCTGGTGGTGTAGCAGGGCTAAGGCAGGTTCCATGCCTGCCCTGGCTGCGTGCCGCTCCCGGAAGTGGCCGGCACATCCCCGCTGCCCATGGGGGAGGGCAGGGGGTCTCTGTGCGCTACCCCCTCCCTCATTCCGCAGCTCCATATTGGCTGGGAACTGTGGCTAATGGGAGCTGTGGGTGCATGCAGAGCACTCCCAGAGCTTGCACCCCACACCCCTTTCCCCAGCCTCAGCCAGGCGCCCCCTCCCGCACCCCAACCCCCTGCCCCAGCCTGGTGAAAGTGAGAGAGTAGGGTAGCCAGTTTTGGTTGGATGTATCCCTGGAGATTTCATCACATGATATAATCATTCATTAAAGATTAATCTTTAATTCCTGGATACTCCAGACCAATCCTGGAGGATTGGCAAGCCTAAGTGAGAGTGGGGAAGAGCCCACGACACAGGGAGGAAGGATGGAGTGAGAGGGTCAAGGCCTGGGAGAAGGAAAGAGGTAGGGCAAAAGTGTTTGGGTTTGTGTGATTAGACAGTTTGCAACCCTATCAGAACTATTGTTCCAAGCTTCCTGCAGATTCAGAAAAAACCCCCAAAACCTGAGATTCTGGAGAAAAAGACAGCATCTTCATAAAGGTGCTGGTAAACCATACTGTTGCATACTAGTGGATGTGACGTTTCTCACTTACTATGTTACAGGGCAGGCAGACAAAGACAGAAATGCAATCAAGTCGAGCGTTTGACCTTGCTTTGCTTGGCCAGCAAAGGATAAGATCACATAGAGCCAAACGCTACGTGAGAAATCCTTGCAGGAATCATATTGTACAGATTTGGGCAAATTTTTGTAGCAAATTCCTGAAGATAAGGGTGTAAATTGTGCACCGATGGTGCCCCAAATCCCAGATGATTTCCTTTGTCTTTGGCAATCATATAAACACCTAACAGATTGGATGGATACACAAAGGTGCTCCACCAGACTATGTGATGTGGTTATGGTCATATTCTAGTGTACTAGAGCAAACCATAGGAAAGCGGCTATGAGGTGTTGCCACCATGGATAATATAGTAAATATATAGCACAAGCAGAACCCGTAATTAACAGGTTCCAAGAAAATTCCACAAGGCGCTAGTGGTTAACAGGGGGCCTCGAACCCACACTCCCTACATCCAAAATTCAAAAACTCCGGCTCCAACCATTGCATACAACGTCAAATTTCTTACTGCCTATTGGGCCATTTCAAATACACGCCCTCCCGGTTCAGCCAATCAGCGTACCCGCCCTTCCCTGGCGCCCGGGCTTCTCCTTGAAATCAAAGCTCTCCGGATGAGGCTCTTCCACGCATGCGTATTGGTATGATGCAGCTACAGAGCCCATGCGCGTTTCCAGCACACCAGTTTCCCCCACCCCGCCGGCTGCGTGTGGCGCATGCGCAGCGCTTCCAGTAACGGCGCGTTCTGTGTGGTGCTGCTCTAGGCCCGGTCGCTCGTTTCCCCGAGGAGGCGGCAAGGCCGGCGCCGCGCGCAGGGAGCCGAGAGGAGCCGAGGAAGCGGCGGCGGCCGAGGGGGGAAGGGGCCGCCCCCTCTCGTCTCCCCAGCATGGGGCGCTGCTGGTGCCGCCCCCCTCGCCCGGCTCGCAGCGCCCCCGGGCTCTGCCTGCAGCGGCCTCTGCGGGGCCTGTAGGGGCGGCCGGGCCGGATCGGGGCGGGGGGCGGCATGAGGAGCCGCTGCGGCCGCCCCCAGTGAATGGGCCTCGCGGCGGAGCAGGAGCAGCCGGAGCCGCCGCGATGGCTCAAGAGAAAATGGAGCTGGACCTGGAGCTGCCGGCGGGGAGCGCGCCGGCCCCGAGCGACGGGGGGAGCTTGAGGAGATCGAACAGCGCCCCCCTCATCCACGGGCTGAGGTGAGCGAGACCCGGGCCCGCCCCTCCCCCCATTCCCTCATCCCCGGGCTGAGGTGAGCGAGACCCAGGCCCGCCCCTCCCCCCGTTCCCTCATCCCCGGACTGAGGGGCGAGCGAGACCCGGGCCCGCCCCTTGCCCCCCCCCCCCCCCATAGCAAGGGCACTGGAACAATTCCTGCAGTGGCGGTGCTGAGAGCCATTGAAGCAAACTGTGTATATGATGGAAACGACTTCAACCCTGGGAGTGCGGTAGCCGCCAGCCCCCCCGTGGTCCATAGGCTCGGGTTGAGGGACTTGGGCCTGGGGTGTGCCCATTCCTGGGCTCAGGTGGGATGGGGGCCCGGCTGTGGCATCCTCCTGCCATCCTGTGGCTCCTCTTCCCCATGTCTGAGAGGAAGCTGTGGGTTTTGATGGTTGCTGCCCTGCTGTTAGACGTAGAAGATCCATCCCCTTCCCTATCAGCCCTTCTTTCCCCATAGAATCATAGACTATCAGGGTTGGAAGGGACCTCAGGAGGTCATCTGATGCTTATCCAACTGATCCCTATTCCATCTTCGGTACAGTCTCCAGCTGGGAGAATGCCCACAAGTGGCTGCTCCCCAACCATGATGCAGTGCGTTGTGCAATCAGGAGTTCCATAATCCATTGGGCTGGCCCTGAAATGGGTCTATTATACAGCCTTTTTGTCGGGTGCACGAAGTCTTTGAGCAAGCAAGACAGGCACTCCCCTTCCATCCAGTCAGTAGTTGCTTCACTTCTTGTTGATGTTTATGGACAACTAATTCCATATAATTCTGCAGGTTCTCCATGTAGGTTAGGCTCAGTTTAACTGTCACCTCTTCAAACCTTTTGTGGTTCTTTGCAATGCTAGAATTGTGTTAATGGTATAAACCCTAGTTGGGGGAAGCAAGAGTGTGGATGCCAGTCTACTGTCTGCTTGCTAATCTCAGTCCAAGGGACTAGTCTGCTGAATACCACACACTAATTAGAACTGTGCAACCAAACCTCTTCTGAAGATCATATTTGTAGCTGGTTTTAAAACAAATTTTTTTTTAGACTTAAGGAATATGGCTGTCTACAAAAGGCCCCTGAGCAATCTATCAAAAAACACTAGCATTTCAGATACTGAAAAGTAGAATGAGACCATTAATTTCACTCAGCTAGAGAGAAACTTGAGTCAAGCTCTTCAAAAAACAACACTGAGTCTGGTGGCACCTTAAAGACTAACAGGTTTTTTTGAGCATAAGAAGTGGCTTTTTTTACCTACAAAAGCTTATGCCCAAATAAATCTTAATCTTTAAGGTGCCACCGGACTCCTTGTTTTTGTGGATACAGACTAACACTGCTACTTCCTGATACTTAGCTATTCAAAGGTGACAAGCTAGTATCCTCCATGCCCTTACCTTCTCTAGTTTTTTGAAATAATATGCCAAATAGAATGGGAACATGTCAGTATCTTGAAAAATGTAATACAAAAAGATTGTATAACTGATGTGTGCCTTAAATTAAAGTAACTATTGTAATCTCTTTCAGTGATAATTCACAGGTTTTTCAGCCTTATGTGTTGCGAACCCGCAGGAACAGTACAACAGTTATGAACCGTCATAGCATGGTAAGTAATCTTAAACGCAGTGTTCACACCTCAACAGTGTGTAATTGAGTGAGGGGAAATAAAAAGTTTAAACTTCATTTAAAGCTGTACTGAAATATTCTTACAGACCTCTTGGCTGCAAAATGGATTTCTTTAAATTACTTGAAAATTTCCTCTGAAAAATCAAGAAATTTTGTAGATATAAGCAGGATACTCCACAAAGCATATTACTGATTACTACCCTGCCTTTTTGTTTTGGTTAACATTGCCCATAGTTGGGATACCATAGCAGAGTGGAATCCAGCATCTCTTCTGGTCTCAAAGCTCAATGCATGGAATTTGCCTGTGGGAAAGAGTAATTGCAGTCTCATTTTAAAATAACCCTGCACAGTTGAACTGTCTAAAAAAAAAAACACCACAAACCTTCTACTTACTTGACTCTCTGATAGGGTGATGAGAGCTGGAGGTGGACAGCAGGCTTCACAGCAACAGATTAAGAGAAGTTAATTTTAGAATAATTCATATGCTGAATGTTACTCTACTCCTTACTGTTTAGGGTTTTCAGCATACAGTCCTGTAATTATTTCACTTTTCAAAGATGTTTGACTCTTTAAATGTTTCCCCATCAGTTGTTAACTTGGACAAATCATGGGAAATAGCATTACTGTTTTTCAGCTAAAATCATTTTATTCCTGTCTTTATAGGAAGTAAAGAGTAGGTCTTGGCTCTTTAAAGAGGTCATGGGATTTGAAAGGTCCTAAAATCAATAAAATATCTATTGCCTCTGTCTTATATAGCAAAAGAATGACAGAATTCTGGGTCTAAACTTTTTGTTATGGAGCTGTCACTTCACTGTCTTCCCCATGCCTAATGTTGTTGTTAGTTATAGTAAACGCTTATTTTATGGTAGTGCCCAAAGCCCTAAATTAGATCTATGTGCTGTACAGACCTAGCTATGAGACAATCTTTGCCCCAAAGGGGTTAAGTTTATTGCAAAGGGCTATTTCCAATATTTAAATTCCCTACAACTTTTCCTGCTGGCACTTCTGAAAATTTGTGATACCATTATAGCTTATCTGAGAGAAATTGTTTAAGGTATGTGAATAATATCTTACCACTTAAGTACAAAGTTAGATTTTTGTAATGTTCTAACTAAATGGCTCTCAACCTTTTCAGACTACTATACCCTTGTCTTGTATGCTCCCAAGTTTCACCTCACCTAGACTTCTTGCTTACAAAATCATACATAAAAATATAAACGTCACACCACACTATTACTGAAAAATTGCTTTTTCATTTTTACCATATTATAGAATAAATTTTGGAATATAAATACTGTACTTATATTTCAGTGTATATAGTACATAGAGACATATAAACAAGTCATTGTCTGTTTGAAACTTTAGTTTGTACTAACTTGGCTAGTTCTTTCTATGTAACCTGTTGTAAAACTAGGCAACTACCTAGATGAGTTGATGTACCCCCTGAAAGACATCTGCGTACCCCCAGGGATATGCGTACCCCTGGTTGAGAACCACTGTTCTAACTCATGCTCACATTCTTATTCCAGTACCCTAACTTAATTGTTTATATTATTGCTACTACATTTGAGGGCAATAGCCAGTGGCTTCCTACAGTTCTGAGAACTGTGCCATCCACTGATTAATGGAATGAACTTCGTAAGAAGAGAGCACTAGCTATACTAAGGTCAACTATCATCTTACTACAATGTGGTCTGAGTTCTGAGCACTTATTGACACCTGGTTATCTTAATTCTAATTTAAAGAGAACATAGGTAACTGAGAATAAGTTGTATGCAGACTACTGATTTATGATTGAGAAGTGGATGTTTACTCTTTTCTAGTTGCTGTCATCATCTCCCATTCGAATTCCTAGCAGCAGACTTCATCAAATCAGAAGGGTAAATTGCATTATTCTACTCCACATGTGATATTTTATCAAAATATTTCACTCTCCTTCTCTTCGTGAAGTATTTGGTATGGAAATGATACTGCTGGCATTTCTTCTCCATTAAATCATTTAGCTCTGTTTCATCCCCTAACCTAGAGTGTTAGTCTCTAAGTTGCCACTAGTACTCCTTTTCTTTTTGTGAATACAGACTAACACGGCTGCTACTCTGAAGTCTGGAGTGGTGTCCTCATAGGGCTTGTTCTTTCTTCATGTTGAAGTGCTTCAGCACTTTCAAAGCTACTATTATGATCTACGTATTGGGCTCTGGGATGAACAGGGAGACATGGTGAGTTGGGATGGATGACAGGCCTTTCCTTCTGGAGTGTTACTCTGGCTTGTTTAAATTCTAAAGGCAGATGACTGAACTAGGAAGAGTTCATTCAGCTTTGAGTACCATGATGAACTAAATATTATGAAAGCTTATAGCACTTATCTCCTGCAGGAGGAAGGAGTGGATTTAATGAACAGAGAAACAGCACATGAAAGGTGAGTGTGACTGAAATAAAATAAAAAAGTATCCAGACTTTTCATCTTTGTAGCCACTGATGGGATTTTTTGTGTTTTTAGGGAAGTGCAAACAGCAATGCAGATAAGCCAGTCATGGGAGGAAAGCTTGAGCCTGGTAATCTCTTTACAGATGTTTAAATTTTTAATTCTACTTCTACGCTTAACCATTGGCTTTAAGGAAAAAGTGGAAATGACTTTGGAAATAATTTTAGAAAACATAAGTTTGGTGTTCGAGTTGTTCCACTGATTTGGCCATTGAAATGTTGTGGCTCGGGTTCTAAAGATATGTACTATATCAGCATAAGGGCAACATTTTGTATTTCCAGAGTGACAATGACTTGGACAAGTCCGAGAAATCTTCCTCTCCAAAGAGAATAGACTTCATCCCAGTTTCCCCAGCACCTTCACCCACCCGAGGAATAGGGAAGGTAGGATAAATGAAAAACAAGAAAGAAAACACAAATTTCAGATTAAGATGAACTGCAAAGGATTTTTTTTTAAACTCCCAAAATAATTTACTCTTTTTAAAGAAGAAAGTCTATAACCATTGTTAAATCTAACTACTGTTGACTTTTCTCAATATCTAAAACTTACTACCTAACCCTGCAAAATCTGACCTGCTGACTTCCTGGTTCCTTCACCACGTTGAGTGACTTCAGCAGCTGCATTTTGTGTGCTTTAGGGAGGGGAGGTGCTAGGGAGGCGGCTGTGGTAATCAAATTGAAAGATGAAGGCCTGGATGAGATTTTAAGCTGCCTAAAAAGAAAGAAAAGGATGGATCTTAGAAATACTATGGAGGAAGCAGCAAGATTTGGATACAAGCTGTGTATGTGTGGAGGAAGAGAGGGAGGAGTGCAAGACCCCAGTGAACAGGTCTGAGTGCTGGGAAAGATGGTGTCAGCAGTGATAGCCTGGGGTCATTGGAGCCTTTTTGGGAGGAAAGATTAGGAGTTCAGCTGTGGCCATGTTAAGTTTACAAGGATGGCCCTTTCCCTTTATTCTGTGTTGCTCCTGGGTCTCTTCATTGCAAACCCGGGAAGGGTGCAGTGGAGACAAAGACCCTCCCCCAGCACCACTTCTTCTCCCTCTCTTACCAAGCTTCCAGTAGGTGGTTGTTGGCCTTGTTACTTTCACTGGGGATTTTGGTTGGGGTGGGAAAAATATTGATTATTTAGAAGCAAGTTGCAGAAGTATTTTATTGTTTAATTCTTTTCCCAGCAATGTTTTTCACCATCCTTACAAATGTTTGTGAGTAGTAATGGATTACCTCCAAGTCCTATTCCTAGTCCAACAAGGCGATTCTCAAAGTAAGTCAATTTGTCTCAGTAACAAATGCATACTGACTTAGTTTCAATAATAATCTGGCAGTTTAAGACAGTTCAGTATTAAAATTCAGGCCTGGAAATTGATTTGAAGCAATTTTCATTTGTAATCTCAACTGGAATCCATTAATAAAGTGACTTCTGGATGGTTCTAGTTTTGTCCTGCTTTAAAAGGTGGCTGAAGTTTCCTTTAAAAATGACCTGCTGACAAAATATTGAAAGCTTTTTTTTCTTTTTAAACTGCCCTGATGTTGAAATTAGAGACCCCACCATTGCCCCACATCCCCCAAAATTTTGAATGTTCAACTTTGCAAGAGGAAGTTGAATGCTAGCATTCTTTGAATTCTCTTTAAATTTAGATTAGACTGGGTCCTTCATAGAGAATCTCCTAATGCTTATGAGGCAAACTTTTTAAATCCCTCAGATGTATACAAGCAGTATACCTAACTTACAAATGGATAAAATGAGACTGACATTCCACAAGTAAAGAGAAATTAAATGATCTACCAAAGATCATATGGTAGATATCCTTTTTAGGGGGCTTATTCCTTCACCCACTTCCTTCCCTGGTCCTTCTTGCATGAACAGAGAGCAACAATACCCGAAGTCCAAAGGTGCAAACAATTCGATGTTTATTGGGGTGAACTTCCAGCAAGCATGATTCCAGTTTCCTTCCTTAGTGTCCCCCTTCCCAGCTCTGACACCACAGAGCCTTACACCTGTGTTCTTGTTCCCATTCCTGCCCTTAGCCAAACATGATTCCAATTTCCGCACCCCCATTCCTTGTTCCCATTTCTGCCCTCCCCATACCCACCCCCTCACTTCCTGATTGACTGCAGACTATATAGTAAAACTTGAGTTCTGCTTTACTATACCTTAACCAATCATTTTCCTGAAATTTAAGTAACCAATCTGAACATATTGTAACATGATTATTTAACCAATTATATCCAACCACCTTAATTAGTTTACACCCAGCAAAATTAATTATATAGCAGACAAACAATCACAGAACCAGACTTTATACAGACAAACAATGGCAAAGTGGGAACTATAATGACAAAACAATACAGAAGTGAGGATTTCACATCACAGCTATTGATAAGTGAGTTCTTGCCAGACAGGATGCTATCAAACTAAGTTTCCTTTTACATCTTCTAGGCACTTCCCTTTCTCTGGAGGTGACAGGCATTATCAGGACAGGAGTATATTCCTAACAGCCCAATAGCACCTTATTTCAATGTGACTAGTTTGGAGTGTGAGGATGTGACCGGTCGCTTCCCAGCTTATGGCTGCCTCTGCTGCTTAGCCAAAGGCCTTAGCCTAAGAACAGGGCCTCAGACTGTCGCAGTAAGAGAAGGACCTTACACCGGCAGACAGTGATTTTGATTCTTTTATACCTCTATAACTAGCCAAGTGATAAAAATACACCTAAATTCTTAGAGTACAGGCCTTTGCTGACAGGCCTGAATATCTATATCCTAACAGTCCTTCTCTAACGAGACAACACCATTCAAAACCTAACTTTTCTGTTTAACTACAGTATCAGACTCCCAATTGCCTACGTATTTGAACTGTACAGAACTGTTTTAAAACAGGAATTCACTTTTTAAAATGTGGTTGTATATTGATGTAGTATATAAAACATTTAGTTCAAGCTTAAACTTTTTAGAATTTATTGATACCAGTATTGGCTCTTTTAGCAGGAGGAGTCAGAGTCCAATCAACTGTATCAGGCCCAGTGTTCTTGGTCCCATTAAAAGGAAAGGTATGTTTAAATACTTCTGATATTGTAGAGATGATAGACTTTCTGCCTTTAAATCCTAATGCTAAGCTAAGCAGTAGCCTTTCCTCAAAATATAGTGCGTGCTCCTCCATGATGTATTGGAATTTGCCAATCCAAACTTCCAGCTGTAAAATAAAACAAAAGGGCTTGCCTAAAATACTATAAATCTGACTTCTACTAAACTTTACAATTACTTTTAAAATAGTTACTTGTATTTACTATTTAAAACTTGGAATGTTTTTCACCTTTGACTATTAGTAAACATGGGCTGGAGACTGGAAAGATTGACTTGCTAAAAATCAGATGTACATAAAAATCTATGCTAGATGGGCAATCATTTTTAGCTGCAGGAAGCTGTAAATTAAGACTAATTCTAAGATAAATATGCTTCACCTTTAAAGTTTTTTTAGATTCTCTGGCAAGGTGGATCAAAACATAGTTTAAAAAAAATCAAAATTGGATTTTGATTTAAATTAAATAAAGGTTTGTCTTTAAAGTAAACCTATTTAAAATTAAACTTGAAATTGACAATCCTATGTTTTACTAGGCTACTTTATACGCAAATGTCATTTAAACTAAATACAAAAATTATTAAGCAGTACATGTTTGCTGCCACGTTTTAAAGACGGTTATACCACTGAACTGGTGGAAGTCAGTTTAAGCACCTGGAGCCAGAATCTAAATATTTAAACTAGGTTTGGACTCGCTCTTCTGAGGGTATAGAGAAAATATTTTCTTCTTTTCAGTTTATGCATCCAGTTCAGTTATTACTTCATTCAAAGTTAAGAAACCCGTTGGGAGTTGAAAAAGCAGCAAAGCTTGTTTCTTTCACTCTATGAACAAAATATGTGAGAGTGCATTAGGTCTGCTAGTTCTAAAACCTTGAAGGACATGGTGACCAAAACCAATCAGTTCAATTCACTAACTAGAGATAATACTTCCTTTGTTTTAATAAACCAGTTAGTGTTAAATACAAAACATGTTTTGATTTCTCTTATATAGCCAACATTTTAAGGTAGTTTTATTTTTTAAAATACTGTATTTATGCATTTAATTGAATTTGAATTTCTAGCCAAATAGATCTTGACACAAACCACAAGTAAAAAGTTAATCTGGTAAATAGAAATTTATGAATTACGCATTTTTAGCATAAAATGTAATCTGAATAAATAAATTCAGCTATATAATTGCTTAAATATAGAGTATCCTTCTGGTTAGCAAAAAGAAATTTAATATAAAAAGCTTTATTTAGTTGTATATCACCATGGTTCAATGGATACCAGCTAATGAGAACTGGCCTGTCCTTAAGAAAACAACAAGTACAAACGCAAAACATAATTAAAATCAGTGATTTAAATCAAGGTTTCCGGCTTGAGTTTAAGGTTGAGGGTTGTAAATTCAATCCTTGAGGGGGCCATTTAGGGATCTGGGGCAAAAATTGGGGATTGGTCCTGCCTTGAGCAGGGGGTTGGACTAGATGACCTCCTGAGGTCCCTTCCAACCCTGATGTTCTATGATTAAAATTGGCGTCTGCCTTGTATTCTGGGATTACTATATTACTGTGGCTCCCTCTGTATTTAACCATTTTTGTTACGTTAGAAATATATCTGGCTTCCATAAATGATGTTCTGAAGGAAATAGATTGTATAGTGGTACATTTCAAAAGTTTATTCTAATTATGGAAGTATTCCCTTTTATATGTTTACTGAATATCTTTGAAATTTTATACCCAGTGTTTGTTTTACACTATGAAAGTTCAAAAGATGGATATTTTGAGAATTAGAGGGATGAAAGTAGCATAGAGTACATGATAGTGTTTTTCCTTTGAAAAATCTGCTTTTCTTAACAAGAAATATGGTGGTGGTATGGTGTTTGAAGTAAAATATATAAATTCTCCATATTATTATTAATGGACACTACATTAAACTGAGGGATTAAAAAACTATTTACCAATGCTTATGCGGCAAGTACTTCTCCACCTACCCCATCCAGTTCTGTTGATCTTTCTTTACTCAACCACACTAGTGACATCTCCTTTTATTCTCCCTAAGTGTGTATTTATGAAATTGTGAAGTTGGTTGTTTGCTTTAAAAAAAAGTGGCAAAATAAATTGACCTACTTCCAATCTGTCAAATCTGGTCTAATTTATTTCAAATTTGATTTTAAAAAAACCCTGCCTTTACTGCAGATGCCACTTATTTAGTTTTGAGGGGATTCCTTTGTGGATTTTAGAAAGAGCATATGCAAAAAAAAAAAAAAAAAAAATCAGATTTCTAATAGAAACTGAGTTGCAATATTAAATGTGAAGCAGCTTTTAGCACCCATAGTGAAACTCACTGAATGTAAGATGCCAAAGTACATTAAAGTGCACCACTTAAAGCAAAAGCACAGTACAAGTAAAGTCCAAACTAGAGCCTGCTTTCCCATTCCCCACTCCACTTTGGTGCTTTTTGGAGCAGTTCTCACAGATGAAGAGCAAACTCTCATTTCTACTTTTACTGGAAACACAAACCAGTTTTAATTATGAATAAGGCTATGATTTGGTCGCCAAAGTCATGGGAATCCGAGACTTCCAGTGACCTCCGTGACTTCAGCCTGCAGTGGTTGGGAGCTGCAGGGTCCCCCGCAAGGGCAGGGAGCTGTTGGGTACCCTTGTGGCCTCTGGCAGCTGCCACAGAGGACCCTAGCCACCACCCAGCTACCCCACTTTAGGCGGTGTGGGGACCTGCAGATCCCCATTTTGTCACAGATATTTTTAGTAAAAGTCAGGGACGGGTCATGGGTGCAAAAAAAAAAAAATTCACAAAAGCCATGACCTGTCCCTGACTCTTACTAAAATATCCGAGACAAAATCTTAGCCTTAATTATGAATAGTCATTAATCATAAATGTCACTAAGTACACCTAATTCCTTCATATCCTCCTGAAATACATAATTCTGGTTGCTTTAATTTTAAACTCTTGAATTGCTTAGCGGTCCTTAGTCTGCATTTATTACATGGTAACATGTATAGTCATAGCCATAAACTGAAACAATCCCTAATAGGAAAGTCTCGGCATATCAAAGTGTTATATTGTACAACTGTGAAATGCTAGCTGTTAAAATATCTTCTAGTGGTAAAAATGATGCATGTTACTATGCAGCCTTCCTGTAGAATTTCACATTTCTTGAAAGAGTTGTCTGACCTTTTTCTTCTCAGTTTGTGTGAGGATCCAGAGTATTTTACATCTATGTTCTTTAGCTTCAGTCTGTGTGATGGAAGCCATCATTATTTCATCAAAGGAGAATGAACATATTCCTTGCATGCTACAGAAAATGAGTTTTCAGGGCTGCCAGTCTTGGAGTAAAGGCTGAGTGGTAGTGTATTTCTCCTACATTATGTACACAAAGTTCATTTATAGTATGTTTTTAATGTGAAACCTTTCAGTTAGTTCCCCAAGTTGACACTAGAACTGCTATAAGTTAACTGGAAGCTGAAAAAGTAGTGCCCAAATTTCAAATACACTTTTGCTGGTAGACTGTGAATTAAACTACATCTGAAAACTCTCATGAACCTGGCAATAAAAACAAAACTGAAAAATACTAAAGTATCAGATAACTGAACTTTATATAAGAAACTGATAAATGAACTGGGTATCGTCCCACAGTATAAGACAGTGGTGGGCAACCTGCAGCCCGTCAGGATAACCTGCGCTGCTTCCTGCAGCTCCCATTGGCTGGGAACAGCTAACTGCAGCCATTGGGAGCTGCAGGCAGCTGTGCAAATGTAAATGAAGGGTCTGACAGCCTGCCAGTGGATTACCCTGATGGGCCATAGGTTGCCCACCACTGGTATAATATACTAAACATATGGGACCCAATTCTGCCTTTCACATTACAATCCCAAAGAAGTCCATAGGTTTACATGGGGGGGGGTGAGGAAGTAATCTGTCTCACAATGAGGAAGCAGAAGTGATTAGATGTTGTGCCTAATGTTGTTTTTTGTGTAAGGCTTTGTGAGTGTGCTTTCATGTTTGTCAATATTGGCATGAATATCCAAAAGGGCATCTTTGGGTCCATTCTTGACCCATGCTGTTTAAATTTCTCAGTTACTGATATTGTGACAATACAATTTTTTTTTTAGTGAACAAAATGGGAGTGATTGCCTGCTCTTAAATATTAAGAGAACGA
Source organism: Eretmochelys imbricata (assembly GCF_965152235.1). NCBI lineage: Eukaryota > Metazoa > Chordata > Testudines > Cheloniidae > Eretmochelys > Eretmochelys imbricata. Next base: position 98,233,154 of record NC_135580.1, read on the forward strand.
TATGCGGATGGCCAGAAAATGGTCCATATAGCAGCCCCGTTTTAAACAAGTTATACATGGCTGTAAAAATGAGTCCTTTTAAAACCACTTACATTTGACATTTATATTGCTTTTAAAAACATATGTTTAAAGCATATACAAGCTATATAATTCTAAATATATAACAATTTAAGCTTAACATCTCTGAGAAATAACCTTTTAAAATATTGAGTATGAGACACTGCACAAGACGCAAACTGCTATTCAGCATTTCAACAAACACTGCAGAGTGCTCACTTCTGGGTTGGAACCCGGCACCTATTTAATAGCACAGAGCAACACTACACATTACTTCAGGACAGGGAATGAAGAATACAGTATGCAAATGAAACTGCAAAAGGAGTTGATATAGGCAGAATGAAATCAGGGTTTGAATTTGGCAAGACACTGGGTCTAGATCCCAACTCCTATGAAAAGTGCTGTGAGATCTTAGAGTGACCAGAACCTTTGTTTTACTGCACTTTCGGTAGCATCATGTCCCTTAAACAATGTTGAAGCATTAGTTCAGTACATACTCAAAGGTTGGACTGAATAATCAGATCACTTCCTATAGCTTTAGGGGTGTTAGGGCTCTTACCAAGCTTAATTAGAGATCTGACCAGATCACAGTGCAAGATGTTATGCATGTAATATATGGGACACCCAAAATAGTCTTGGATAGAAAGAACTTTGAAGTTACTCTGCTGAGATATTTCACAGAACCAAACAAGTTTGACTGTTAATTACTTTTCTCAGGTGAAATGGAAACTGAAAGTCAGCCAAAGAGACTTTTCCAAGGAACTACCAACATGCTTTCTCCTGATGTTACACATCTGACAGATTTCAGTTCATGGTAAAATGTTGTATTTTAAACACTGAAACACCAAAGCAGAGGTCCTTTAGATATCTTCAGCACCTTGGTTTTTCAGAGAAGTTTTAACTTGTGCTAAATAATTTGCATTTGCAGACTAGTAGAAACTATACTTGGCATTTCATCACAGCAATAAAGCTTCCCCAACTCTCTGGAATTAAAGTTTTCTTGCTTGCTGTTTGGCTGATTTGACGAGCTGCCCGTAAGTGGTTCACTCTTCTTGGTCACATCTAAACATCTCACAAGAACCCTTTTTGATACCTGGAATAGGCAGGGAATCCTTGCTGCTCACAGGTCAGATGCTTCATAGTAAATGAAATTATTGTGTGGTGTCCTTACTTTCCCTCAAAGCAGAAATCACTCAATATTGACTATAATTTGCTGTCTGCAGCACCTGCTAGGTGCCCTTCTGTTTCAGAATGGTATAGTGAGCAGAATGATATTTTTGGAATTATAGTATCACATATCTCCTGTGCATTCCCATAGGCTAATAGTTGATATGAAGCTAAATTCTTATGATATTCCACAGTTAAGATTATATTGATGTCACTCACATCTTAATTTGATGCATCTCTGTCTGTTTCGTAGAAACAGGAAGGTGACTTGTCTGGCTTGAATCTTGTCTCTTTCCAAGGAGACACATCAGATAGATTAAGTGGTTCTAAAATAACAAACTTCTTCCTGAGTTTTGTAGAATTGAAAAGCCACCTACAATCAGTGAGAATTGTCATTTTTTCAACTCTTATGAAGTTCCAGTTTGCAAATAAAAATCTGGAATCATGATAGCCTTTAAAATCAAGTGTGAGAGAATTTTCTTAAGGAAAAAAAACTATTTTGCAAGATCCTGCTTTGAAAGATAATTTATTTGAGAGCAAACTGGCTAATCAGTGGCATCAGAATAGCTATGTCATTGGAATCTTCATCAGAAAAAAAAATTCCTTATTTCCCTTGTAATTGTTAAAGGCACTACTTCTGTTAACTGACTTTTCTATTCTACAGCTGGTTGAAGTTTGTATCAATTTATAATGCATGTTTTTTAAAAAAAAATTCTGCTCCTCTTTCCCTTAAGGAGCATGAATGTATCCATAACATGCTAGAGCAAAATAAGGAGTCTTCAGGGCTGCCAGTCTTGCAGTAAAGGCTGAGTGGTAGTATGTCTCTCCTACATTTTTTTTTTTATTTTTTTTTTCCAAGTGCATTAACTTGGTATGCCAATTCATAGTTCACATGTTCTTAAGTAACCATTTTCCTGTGTCTCCAGTTTGTCTTCAGATATTCTCGATAGGAGTAGCAGCAGTATTGGTTCTTCCTCTGATTCACTGGCTAAAGGCAGCATTACCACAGAATCTCCAGTAACATGCTCAAACTCATGCTCTTCATTCATTTTGATGGATGATCTCTCACCTAAGTGACTTAATCTGTTCTGACTCAGTGTTTAGCTGTGCTGTACATTTGTACAGAGAAATGAAGAACTCCGATCCTTGAGAATCACTAACATGAGGATTAAAATACTAATGGAAAAATTAATGTAATCTTATTTCTTGACATCTCTTCCCAGTGGTTTTGATTTAGCCTTAATGGACACTTTAGACCATATTAATGTCTGGTTTTGATTATTTTACAAACAAGATGTCTGTTCAGTTTATACTAACTCTTCTTTGTTTTAAAGAAAAAACCTTTTGATTCCTGAACAGATATCTTTTTACAATATTAGTGGTGTTATTTCTACGACAATACTGGGTACTGTTACTGCCATGGTCACTTTGTCTGGAGAAACAGGCGGTGGTTGCAGAGATGTTTGGAAATGCTCATTTATTCGTTGACAGATTCTTTTTAGTAAATTAGATTTTGCTAGATTTTTATTTCATAAACACAATTTCTGGTTGGGGTAAATATCTAATTTCTCCCACTAACCCAAAGTAAAATTATTCCCCCAACTCTGTAGCTGGGAAGAAATGCTTGGCTGTCTGTAGTGCTACTGGTAATTGCTTCATTGCAGTTGAACACTATGGTTCTAGAAGTTGTTTGTGTTTAAAACAAAATGCAGACCCTTCTAGGGTGACTAGCATATTTATCAATAGGGGAAATACAAATACCCTGTGAAACATGGTTAACATAACTGCATAGTTCTCTCCCCACCCCCTTCATCCAGTAGATTCTATGGAATATGGTAAATATTCATAGTTATTTGGCCAACGAGAAATAATCCCTGCTTTGATCTAAAATGTATGGTGCAAGTAACTAAGTTACTTAAACTACTGAGTAAAGAAGAATGTGTACGGCGCCATCAATGTCTCCTGTGGCATTGAGGCCATAGGTATTTTTGTGCCTTAGGGGACATTGTTAAAATTAAGGAATGTAAAACTGGTGGGTGGGCAAAGGACGTTGTTTGTAGAGTGCTTACCAGATGCTGTCTTCAGTGCTGCTTTCTCTTAGTGCTTGCTATTTTTCAAGGTGTTTCTTCTATTGGGAGGTGCTATGGAGAATCCCAATTATTTTGTAAGATAGCAGTGTGTGTGTTCCCGTCACAGCTGCTGTATAGCTTTATGCCTTTGTCTGCCTTACAGAAGGCAGGCCACTAAATTAACTTTAATTTCTAGGAAAAGGCTTTAAGGTTGGATTGGATACTAGCTCTGCATATCATTTAAGGAGTTACATTTGAGTAGTAGTCTTGATACAATACCTTGGTCAGTCTGAGGTAATACAGTAGTATACTTTTTAAGAAGACCTTACTGGGCTAAAGTAAATCCATTTGTAATCTACTGTTATTTATTATTTATAAACTATGTAAAAAAGTCTGTGGTGGTGAATTATAGTATTTTTTTATGATTGAATAAGGTTTTTTATGTTCAGTAACATTTGCTAGTTGGTTTCTATTTAATATGCAACATTGTCTGCCAGAATCTTAAGCTTCCAGTTTGAATGTTTGTAAGGTAACACAAATGCTTTTGTCATCTAAAAGTACAACTTCTGATTTCTGAAAGAAAATAGCACTGAATGTAAAGTAAGTGTGCTTTAAAGATGAGCACAGTCTCTGGCAATACTGTCTGGCTAAGAATGGGGAGGGAGCACCATATTTTTTCCACGCTAAAGATGTTTAGTTTCCAATAGCCCTGTCCTACCTAGCATTTTACTTTTCAAGTGTTTGTTTTAAATTGTACTAAGTACCATAAATGGCCAATCGAGGCACTTATCTGTATTATCACTTCACTTGTGGAGCACTAGTTTCCCTGCCTCAAATAAATGTGCATATTGTAAAATATTGTCCAGTGGTGCCATTTTTAAATGAGCTCTGCAGTATTCCATGTTTGTGTATGCACAGTGCTATTTCTTGCATTTTGGCTGTATCTTGGATTGCTTTAACTTAATGAACTTTTATCCATGTTAATACTTTGCAAGGCTGTTCTGACATTTTGCAAAGTATTGATCAATGGTCTCTGAAAGTACAACTTATCATTGCCCCAATTTCATTATACCATGCGTTTATTGGTACTATGACTTAGAAATCTGCACAAGGGGTAGCAAAACTATAAAGCTTCTGCATGCTTTCTTATAGCTGAGAACACAGCTATTGCTTTTGGGGTCGGGGGGGGGAGGGGGAAGCTGACTAATCTATCTGTACAAGTGATTGTATTCAAGATTTCTGTTTTTGTTAGTAGTGGGGAGTCATAAAATGCTGGCCTTTGTAGAATGTAATCTTCATAAAACAAATGCACAACTATTCCATTTTGTTACAGCATTTTTTTAAAAATGGTCTGGCTGTTCTCCACTCTTTGGAGGTCTCTACTGCTCACTAAAACTGTGTTAAGATACTGTCTGCTTGTTCGATGATGAATGTTATCTTGTGGTCCTGACAGGCCTAGTCTCAGATACTCTATTTGTTTCATACAACTAGCTATATGTAAAACCACTTCCTTTTAAAACTAGACATGTCAATCTTCCTTTGAAATACACTTTAGAATAAATTGCATCTGAGCAACCAGCATATACACATCCAATTTTGAATCATATGTACTCTAAAGCTATTAAGGAAAAGACACCCCAAACTGTTAACCCAGCCCCAACTATAGAAATCCAAAAGGTGTATGGAAAACAAATATAGTGTATTACTTATGCAGAGTACCTTATTTTCTGTATTCTCATCCATACTTCTCAGAATGGTCAGGGTTAGCTGTTATAGTTGAAAGTCCACTAATCAAAATACCTGAAAATGTCAAGGTAGGTCTGATTTAAGCAGCCTTCTGGATACTCTGTCTCAGAACATATAGTTATACACAGGCCAATCCGGATGTGGCTGGTTGGTGGTTATTCTTAACTGGATGCTGCCCTAAGAACTATCAAGTGGACTAAGCCCCACTCTAAGAAGTGGATCATCTTTATTCTGTTACCCCTTTTCTGATTTGGTGACTTGTGTGTGTAGATACCTCACCTCACTGTTTCTCATGCTAATACTGATTTTAAATGTGGGATCATGGACGAAAGCCTGTGCTTAAATGTCTTTTTCTGTCTGCATTCTGTATGTTTAAACAAGCTTCCCTACACTATTTGTATGTAAGATAGTTGGATGTGAAAATGTCAATAGTTGGTGGTACAGACTTCACTGGGGAAAGCTAGTCTTACCATGCATAAGACAAATGAATCCTCCTGCTGAGTGGTGTAGAAACACTGAAGGGAGAAAAGTTGGTCACTGACTAAACTGAAATGTGTTTGTAAGCACTAACCAGCATATTTCACATTTAAATATTTTTCAGAAAGTCTAAGGTCTCAGTCCCCCAGTGAGAGCTGTGGGCAGACTCCTTTGCCCTCAGAGCCTTAATTAAGTGTATGGGGCTCTGTGTAGGCTTATTTGAGCAAATCTCACTGCAGGATTGTGACACAAGATTTTTTTGTTGTGTCTGTAGATAAGATGGAATCATCTGCTTCATGTTCACTAGTTTGCAGATGCAAATTGTGAACATTCTTGTAGAGCCAAACACCAATCCATTTATCATGCAAAGGCAGAGATGAGGGATCCTCTTTTCCCTGAAGAAATATCATCCACCTACACTCTTCCTGGCAACTCCATAAAGAAGTAATTTTGTATTAAAGTTGCATAATCCTTTTATGAAGTTACTATCCGAAGTGGATAGTACAGCTGAATTTTTTCTCTTAACTAAGCTTTTGCAGCCTTTGATTACTTTGCCTTTAGAGTACAAGCTAAACTATATTGCTTTAGAGCTATTTGGTAAGGTTATTGTAAGAAAAGCTTGGTTTACAGGATCATTATACAGCCAGTGTCAATAGTAGTGTTGCATTTCTCATTTGTCTTAAAAATAAATATTCCACCTGTGTCTTGAGAAAGGCCTTTTAGACTGGGAGGATATTCACTTTTATGCCACTTAATCTCTGGCAACCACCAAAAAAGCCCTTTTTTCTGTCTGTAACAGAGTACATACTTTTGTAACAGGGTGCCTCTTCTGGCAAATAGCATTTTTCAGGTCCAAAGCCCCCTTCTGTCACTCGTTTGCACACTTACAGTTTCTTTCTCTCTGCAGTTTGGGGTGCTCCTGCTTCATGACTTGGCCCTTTGGCCAAGTCACTGTGTGCTTTTCTCCTTTCCAGGGTATCAAAGTTTCTCCATGTAAACTAAGTCAGGCAGCCTCCTCATGCTCTGGCTCGGCAGTGAACACTTCCCCAATGCTGGTAGGGGAACCCAGGCCTGCCCTCTACTCCAAGTTCCAGCTCGGGGATCCTCTAATCAGTGGCCAAGGTCTGCACCATCTTAAACCTTATTGCTATTCCCCTGAGCCTTTTCCTATACCCTTTCCTTCTTAATTAATTAATTAATTTCCTTCCTTCCCTCTCTAATGTCCAGAGAGGGGCTGCAGCCCTTTGCTTCTGGCTTTATCCTAGCTGTGCCTGTTCCTTCTCAGCTGGGCTCCATCAGTCAGGGGTTACTTAGGCCACAGCTGAGGGGAATTAAGTTGTCTATCTGATTAACTGTCCCATATTTAGCCTCATTAACACCTTCTAGGCTAGTGTGGGGAGAATGCCCCATCACATTTGTTTAGCAGCCTAATGTTTCAAGGAGACAGGGTGCTTTTGCCTTGAATTTTTGAGGTTCTCACCTTGGAGTCTCTAAAGAATGGTTTAAAATGATCTATTCTAACTCAATGTTAATAGCATATCTCAACTGGGGAGACTTTAACCCCCACCTCCCAAATGTCAAGGGCTCTCCCTCCAAACCAAGTGGTAGGCCTGCAGCAAAATGGTGTTTGACCTCCCAGTGTGTAGTTCAGAAGTAGCATGTGATGTAGGGTGTTGCTGTAGGGCACTATTCAAAGGTCCTGCTCACTTGTAGGATTTTGATATTCTCCTCCCACCCCCCTTAAAAACAGAAACCTCACACCATCTGAAATTACCTTCTCCAAACCTACATTTTTATCTTGTCGTCGGTGGTGGCGATATCTCAGGGTCGAGGACGATATCTTTCACAGGTTTTATTTTTTATAGGTCCTTTGGTTACAGAGGAGTCCAATCCTTGAGCTGCAAATTCGTTGCCACATGTTGCAGGTGATGTTAGAAGGCAGGGTTGGGCTTCTGAGTTGCTGCATGAGAGTCATCTATCCTTTCTTTTCTGGCATGTTTCTGCAAGCAGAGCAAAGCAATTTTCCTCAAAAGTGGTAGTTTCTTCTCTGACAAGTCTTCACCAGTTAGCCCTGTCCTGGGCTACTGTCTCCCAGTGTGTAGTATTGATGCCACATCTCTTGATGTTTGTCTTGAGGGTGTCTTAGAAGTGTTTCTTTCCTTTCTCCTTTAGTGAGTTGGGTGTACAGCAAGTGTTGTGGTAGGTGTGCATCAGGCATGCACACACAATGCCTGCTCCACCTCAGCCGGTGCAGGATAATCAGGGTCCCAACAGTGACGGTGTTGGCCTTTATGTTGACGATCTTCCAGAGAAAGTGCTGGTGTTCCAGGTTTGTCAGGTATTTTCTGTAGGTCACACAAATCTTGCAGCTGTAGAGGACAGTTAGGATTACCACCGCTTTGTAAATAGGGTTGGTTCCCAGAATTGGCCTCAATCTCCCGGCAGCTAATGAAAGCCAGCCGGGAGATTTTAATAGGCCGCTAAAAGTCTGGTGGGCAGCACAGTAAGCCTAAGGCAGGCTCCCTACCTACCCCTGGCTCTGCACGACTCCCGGAAGCGAAGGGCACATCCCTCTGACTCCTAGGTGCAGAGGTGGCCAGGGCGTCTCTGTACGCTACCCCCACCCCAAGTGCGGACTCCACAACTCTCATTGGCTGGGAACCCTGGCTAATGGAAGTGGCAGGGGCAGCGTGCAGAGCTGCCTAGGAGCCGGACATGCTGGTTGCTTGTGGGAGCCGCCTGAAGTAAGCGCTGCCTTGCAGGAGCCTGCACCCCCTCATGCATCCCAATTGCCTGTTCCAGCCCTGAGCCCCATCCCCTCCTGCACCCCCACACTCTGAACCCCTTGGCCCCAGCCCAGAGCCTGCACTCCTGCCCCAACCTGGTGAAAGTGAGTGAGGGTGGGGGAGAGCGAGTGACGGAGGGAGGGGGGATGGAGTGAGCAGGGGCAGGGCTTCAGGAAAGGGGCAGAGAAGGGGCTGGGGCAAGGTGTGGGTGTTTGTGCGATGAGACAGTTGGCAACCCTATTTGTAAATTAAAAGTCTAGTGTGTGTTCTGATGATGTGGTTGTTGAACACCCAGCAGGACACTTTTATCTTGTACGCAGCAGCTCAGACACCACAACGGAAGTAAACTGACTCCTGCCAACTGGACTGATTTTGCTGATAAAGGACTCTTCAAGGGCAAGTGCAAAACTTGCAAGGCCCTGTACTATCCACCTCTGCAGGAAAGAGCTACATGGGCTAATCCCAGGCTCTCCATAACTTTTCAATGAATCTAGCAATCTCCTGCAAACATGCAGAAAGGGACCCCTTTTTCAAAAGCCCTAAACCAGTAGTCCCCAAATAGGGGCACACCCCCATGGGGGGGGCGAGGAGAGAGTGCCATTGGCTGGAAATGGGAAACCGTAGCCACTGGGAGCTGTGGGCAGCCATGCAAATGTAAATGAACGGTCTGGTGGCCCACCAGCAGATTACCCTGACGGGCCGCAGGTTGCTCACCACTGCTCTAGGAGAAAAGAAATTACACTCGATGTAGCCAGGACTTTGCTTTATTACGTTAACAGAACGAAACCATTCAAACTACTATTCCATCTCTTTGGCTATAGTTTGGCCTTTAATGCCCTGATGTCGCCCCACACAATCTCAAAATGGATCACGCAGTGCATCTTTGTACCTTCCCACCAAACATCAAGGCTCACCCCACCACAGTGCAAGCAACTTCTTCCGCCTACTTCAATAGCTGCCAATATCAGAGATCTGCAATGTGATGTGGTGGACTAATCCACTGTCCTTTGCCAAATGCTATGCTTTGGACTTAGCTACAAGGCCAGATACTAGGTTTGGGGGAGCAGTACTCCAGTCACATTTGGACTGTTGCAAATGAAACTCAGCATCTCCTCAGGCTGGTGGGAATGAGATCTGCCAGTCACCTACAATGGGATCCACACTGACACAGTCCTGAAGAAAGAATAGTTAACTCCAGTTACTGTAGGGTGGTTCTTTGAGATGATGTAGTCAGTGCGAGTCCCATGACTTACTCTCCATTCCTATTTTTTGGAGTCTTTACCTACCTTGGATTTCTAATTGCAAAGGAACTAAGGGAGGGCCACGGCAGCTCCACCCTCTATGCCCTTGGCCCTCACATGGTGCACAAAGAGGCACAGGTTGCATGTGTGGCTCCAACAACCAAGGTTATTTTAAAAAAAAAAAAAATCTCTCACTTACATGAGGCCCATGCCCACCTACAATGAGATCCATACTAACTACAACCTCTTGAGGAACCACAGTTACTGTAGTGTGAGCAACTGCTTTAACCAATTGAGGGAGTTAGGGTCCATTTGTTTTTCATTACTGTGTTGCTCTTTGGAATAATCTTGCAAGATGCAGTTTTAAAAGGAGGGAAGTAAAAGAGGTGGTGGGGAAAAGAGGACAAACATCTGCTTTTAGAAATACAGACTGGTTTATTCTTTGCTATCAGGCTCCTATTTATCTAAGATGTAGGAAATAGTTTTTTCAACGCATTCTTAGCATCCCAGGAACAACATCCATTATGGTCCCCCTTATTGTAAGGTAGCAGATAAGAACTTTTTTGGTCACTACAGGGCCACAACAGTTTCATTTAGAACAAAAAGAGGATGTAGTCAGTCTCAGGTCACTGAGTAATACTTTGAAGTAGCAATCCCCTATGATTCAATAAGTCTGGTAATTATGCCGAGCTGTCTCAGACTTCCTCTCCTTGTGTTTTCTGTGGTTCTCTTGGACGCAATGGCAATACAAGAAAATAGTCTCATCTGTTTTCTCGTGGTGTTTAACAATTTAGCGCCCCTTCAAAGCCGCTTGGTTCTGATTTTGGGGAAAGGTGTTTTTCTGATTTTTAATATAAAATCTATCTATGGATTTTATACTGCTGCCTGTCACTGTAGTATCAAGCTGCCTTCCATATAAAACCAATAGCAAGGTCCCTAGTGAACTCCATGGATTCTGACACTTCTCCCTTTTGGGGTAGGGTTTTTGGTATTGATTGTTTTTGAAGACAATATGATGGCATTGCTCTAAAAGAGAAGGTTAAAAAAAATTCTCCACTGTGTACTATGCAGTGTGAAGTTTAATTCCCTAAAGCATAGGGACATATGGCTTGTGCCGAATGCTATATGAAATCCAGGTGCGCTGTATTTATCAAACAATGTGAGTTAAATGAACTTTGGCAGCAATGACTTGACCTTTTTTCTACATCTGAATCTGGTACTGAATGTTACCCTTTATGTTGCTCCCAAACCAGCCCTACTGGCTCCATCACTGACTAATTTGCCCTAAAACTAGTTGAATGAGTAGAAGTGCCAGAGAACTACTGGAATTGCCATAATCTAGTGAGTTGGGACAAATGTATTTCAATAAGAATTAAGGATGTTCTGGGTGTGGTGTGTGCCATGGTTTTCATGTGAAAACAGATTAGGAAAGAAACAGCTTTGTGCAGGAGAAGCAACAGCAAAGAGCTAAAAGGAACTGGAATCATACTGAAAACCAGCTGCTTTTAAAAAGTGTTACTGCTACTGGTCACTCAATTTACTGTTTTCAAAAATATATACATTGTCCTCAGAGGCAGTGATCCTGGCAGTGGGCCTGGGAAGAGAATAGGGGGACAGATGTCATTGTTACAAACAAACAGCAATCTAATCATGCAATAACCAAGTTCACCTGCTTGTCAGGATTCCCCAATTACTCTAGATGTTTGGAGACATTTTCAAACATTTTCACTAAATGGTACTATGATACTGTCTTCTTATTTCATTACAGTTAGCTCCTTTGATTGGAGCAAGTAGTTAATCATGTTATTTATGTGACCACATGGGGGCGTACCACAGTTTGCAAAGCACACAGTAGCATCTTAAAATGTCAATAGCAGTGTCCAAAAAGTACAGCTAAGAGTTCTGTTCATTTTACTGTTGTGGGATTGTCTTAGGCCAGTTTGATTCTCTCTCATTCAGAATTTTAGCTGCTTCTTTCTAGAAAAAATGACAATTTCAATAGCTTGGGATGGATTTACTTACAGTGAAGGGATTCAAACTGATCAAAATTAAAGGTAGAAGTTCTCTGTACTAAAAATAACAGTTTGGTTCCAGGGGAGATTACGCTCAAATTTACTAGTGATTGAATTAATTGGAAGGCTATTAATTAAAAGGCTCTATTCTGAGACTGTGAGCCTGGCTGTGAATGTGCTGTATATTTGTTCTCCTTGAACATGTTTAAAGCACTGTGAATAGTTTTTTAGAAGTCCACTCGTATACTTCTATGGTTAGCCCGTTGGTATATCAATACAAACTGATGTGTGTTGGAGGGTAAGTACAAGCTTAGATTTTATCACGAGTACTTTTGCTCCATAGCCTCTGTTTGCCTGAAGCTGGGAATGGGCGACAGGGGATGGATCACTTGGTGATTACCTGTTCTGTTCATTCCCTCTGTGGTACCTAGCAGTGGCCACTGTCGGAAGATATTGGGCTAGATCGACTTTTGGTACGACTCAGTATGGCCAGTCCTATGTTCTTATGCTGCTGTTTACCTACCTTGGGCATGTGACCCCCTTCTGCTCCCAGCTCTCTCCCTAGATGCATACAACACCATATCATTCCTCCTACTTTTTAGGCTAACTGCACTGGGTGGGTGTCCGGTTACAGGTGTGCACTGACCACCGGTCCAATTCTGGCTGCCCCTGCATGGAACATGAGCTGAGTGCTACTATTTGTGATGCCAAGATTTTTGTTGTTGCAAGTTTAGGTGCAAAAGGAGCTAAACCCTTACCCGCCATCCTGTGCTCACCAGCCCAGCAGGCCTGGCTAAAGTACAGGTTCAGGCTATATCTAAAAGGGTCCCAGTCCCAATTATTAATAGCCAGACCGCTTCCCTTCCCTTTTACTTTCTCCATTCCAAGCAAGTCTCCTTTTCAGGTTGGTGGGTGATGGGGGACCGCAAATGTGGGATTTGGGCTTGCGGCCCAAGTCAAGGAACAGTCCTGTTGGCCCTCAGTGCAGCTTTAGCTTGGGAGTGGCTCCTCTACTCTTTCACAGCATACCTTCTCCTTTGCACGTCTATGCCTGGACGTGCAGATTCAGCAGGCATTGTACACTGCAGCAGGCTGCCAGCTGCCTCACCAAAGTTAATTCACAATTCAAGTCACTCCTGGTAAGTTTGAAAATAATGCAAAAAGATTTCTGAACTAGAGAGTGACTGAGCTGAGCTCTCTGTTTCCAATTCACCAGCCAAATGAACCTAAATGTTTACCCCTGAGAGCTCACAGCTATAACACTTTGTCCTTTTCTAGCACCTTTTGTACACAATCAATCTTCACAAAAGTCAGTATTTTTACTTTATAGAGAAGTAAATGGAGCACAAGGAGGGTAAGTGGACGAGAGGCCTAGGAATTGAACTCGGGAGTCCTGACACCCAGTCTGTTGGTCTGATCACTACACACCACTCTGCATTTAAACTCTTCCCCTTTCAAGGTAACTGTACATGGTAACTACTGAAAGGGAGTACATAAGGAGCGGGCCAGGGCTGACTGCATCCTCAGGTTGCGGGATCATGAGCAGGGTTAGACAAGCAGATCCAATTCAGAAGCAGTTTAAAAGTTGGTGTATGTCTGGTCCAGCGTGGTTTCTGAATTTGTTTTAAGATGATCTCAGAGTCAGATGGAAGGGATGTGAGAGATTTTTAGCTCCTCTTTTGACATGCAAATAGCTTTCCTTAGAAGAAGGGATCTATGTAAAATCCAAACTGGGTTTACCTGCTGTACGTAACCTGTGTTTGATATTACAGGCCCAGCTGATAGGTTAGTTTTGTTCAGAACTTGTAGATTTATAAGGGCAAACAAATCTCTAGTGTAAAACCACAGAGCCAATAGAATCACACAGATGAATTAGGCCATTCCACGCTAAAACAAACTATATTAGGTATTTCTGCTTCTGGCAGTGTGACTGATTTTGCTGCCTGGTGGAAGCAGTATCCTACTGGCTTACACTTACAATCTCTGTATACTGTACGTTTGTAGAAGTGCAACCTTCGCTGTTGTCAGGCCCTCCAAATAGCATACATTGATGGTAGAACTCGTAGTTTTATTGTGGAGCATCCATATTCCTTTCATTCCATAGAATTTCTTTCCTACTTCCTTGACTGATAGTTCAGCACAGGTGGGTGCATATTAAAAATGGAAATTAAAGAGGAAAAATGTAAAAGCAATCAGCCAAATCCATCCTTGTTGTAGCTCCTCTGTATTTGATGGAGTTGCCCTAGGGATGAATTCACATTATAGCCAACTTGCCCCAAAGTTAAAACTGGCTAAAGTTTTACAGATGATCACAACTTTCCAAGCCTCCTCCCTAATCAGCTAAAACTTTCTAGCAGAGGAAATGTCCCTGTTCTGTGGAGACTCTGAGTTATTGAATCCAGAGCAGTGTTCTGTGTTCTGAACCATTTAAATTTTATCAATTATTATATCTATTAGAACAACCTGAATGGAACTCAACTGCTGCCTCACTCTGGTTGGAGTGAGAAACCCCATAAGGTCATTCATTGGCGATTCAAATCTGCATTGGCCTATCCTCTGAGATGCGAATGTCAGGCTGCCTGGAGCAGCTCACGAGCGTGAATACCAACTCCAGGGCAGAATGTCAAGAAGCAGGGCCCAAAGTCAAAACTGGTTGTGAGTTCTATACTTAGATTTCACCAACCAAGTTTCAAGTGTGAACTCCTCAAGCACTATAACAGCCTAACCATAGAGTCACAGACAGGCCCCTGGGGTACTCCAGTCTCTCTTGCCACACGGGCAAATTTGCCTTTGAGAGAGATGGTCACTTACACCCAAAATCACAATAATATTCAGGTTACTCCCAGTCCCAAAGGACTGGTGCATGCATGCAAGGGAAGGAGAGGGTGCAGTTGGCTTCCCTATGTCCCCCTTTGTGTTCCTGCAAAGGCCAAGACACAATCAATGTTTGTGTTCCCAGAAAGGGCAAAGATGGGGCCTCAGCAGTGCAGAGCTGGTGTGCACAGGGGCGGTGAGTTATATGGGCCCGTGGTGTCCGTGCTCCAGCAATTTCATTCATCCCCCAGAAAGTATGTGCTAATACAGCTGTTTCTGCTGGGCCATCATCAGCTGTTGATACTTTGATTATTGGCTGAAAAGGGGGAGAGAGGCACTGTCTATATCATAATTTGCATGCTTATGGAATGGTCAGGAGTGCTTACAGCAGGGAATATGTGCTCTCTTTTATTGCATCATGTGTATAAATCAAAACTGAATGGAATGCAAGGGGCTCATGCGAGGAAAATTGCGGACAGGCACTATTATGGTTATTTTTGAACGGACTATTATTGTTCATCAATACAAGTTATCTATGCACCGTGGGGGTACTTGACCAAAGGCTGAGTATTTCCACTGATCGGCAGCTGAAAATGGACCTTTGCTTCCACACAGCAACCCCCCTGGACGCAAAGGTCTCATTCTTTACTGCAAGGAACTTTTCACTAATAATTGTCAGAGCTTCTCAGACCTTTACAAAACTGCTGGAGCGGAGGGTACCTTACGCCAATAGAATGAGTGGTATATGGCCACAGGAGCAATGAAGGAACAGACTAGGAAACACAGCAATTGAGAGAAAGAAGTTAAGGGGATGATGGATGGTCTTCTGGTCTAAACACAGGATGGGGAGTAAGGAGATCTGGGTTTATTCTTGTGTGACCTTGTTCACAGCTCTTAGTTGCCCTGTGTTTTAGTTTTTTATTACTATACATGACTTAAATGAAGGTGGAGTTTAGCCACTGGACATCAGATTAAGAGTGTTTAAGAACATTAGTTCTCTCTCTTCATTACTTCATAACATGAAGCAACAGTGTCCCAGATCTTCCCCATTTTCCATTACCTCCGCATAGCAACAATGCCTAACAAACACTTATAATGTGCACCAATCTAACATCCCAAGTCCCTATATTTTGAGACCACTAGGGGGCTTGCTAGGACTTTCCTCCTCCCCCCCCCCCCCCATCACAGTTTTAAGAATAAAGGCAGCAGGGCATGCACTAGTGTGTGGAAGGCTCTCTAGTCATAGGTTTATAGTCATTAGAGATGAGAAAGATCCAGATTTACTAGAGTTAGTTCCTATGCAGTCTGTCCCTCAATGGAGACTGTGAATGATTATATTTGCTCTTACACAAAAGGCTGAGAAGACAGGCTGCGAGTCCTCCCATCTCTGGGATGCGATGCCCCTGTGTACACCACCCAAAAAATCACGTGGGCAATGGCAGCAAGAAAAGCCAGACTCATGTTGCATTTGCTGTAAGCAAGTCTCTTTCAGAGCAACTGCTGGAAATGGCCCACCTTGATTATCGCTACAAAAGGTCCTTCCTCCCCCTCCCCCCCCCCACTCTGCTAGTAATAGCTCACCTTACCTGATCACTCTCCTTACAGTGTGTATGGTAACACCCATTGTTTTATGTTCTCTGTGTATATAAATCTCCCCACTGTATTTTCCACTGCATGCATCCGCTGAGGTGAGTTGTAGCTTACGAAAGCTTATGCTCTAATAAATTTGTTAGTCTCTAAGGTGCCACAAGTCCTCCTTTTCTTTTTTCAGAGCAAAAGGAGCACAGATGCTCACTGTGACCCAGCTGTAAAGGGATAATCAGCCTTATTACATTTTCATTTGTGAATAATTGCAAGTTGGCCATCTACCTGTGTAAAGGGGGGGCTGAGTCACTATTGATGCCAGCTCCTTTACGCTGCTCCTGTGGTTTAAGGGGCACAGAAGTGGCTCCTGGAAAACAGCACAGAGCTGCCACAACAGCTCCATGCTACTCCCCACGTAGAGGGCATGCCAAGAACATGGAGGGCTGGGGCACGGCTGGAGCACTCTGCACTTTGGCTGTTCCAGGCTCATGGATGGTCCATAAGGTGTCCTTGAAGCTAGAAGTTAAGTTAGAGCAGTCCTAGGAACTTGTCCTATGTAGTCATACCACTAACCAGAAACGTTCAAAAATCCTGGGCTCCCTAGAATCAGGAGGTTGGCTTAACATATGGGGATTTAAAAACAATTGGGGTTTCATTTTATTATCATTAATAATTATTATTTGTATTATTGTAGCACCAAGGAGACAGAGTTATGGATCAGGACCACATTTCTTTACCTGCTGGTTACTGAGCCTTCTGTGCACTTGGTCACATAGTCAAACTTTTCTCTCCTACCCTGAGGGCTAGAAACTTGCTTCAAAAAAAAAAAAAAAAAAAAAAAAGAGAGCTGATAGTCTCAAGTAATCACTTGTTGGACTACAAGTAAAAACATTGAATATTGCAAGACACATGATAAAATCAAGAGAGTTGGCAAACTATGGAATGCTGTGTTTTCCTCCAACAAGCCAAATCCTGAGTCAGTGGCAAAACTCCCAGTGGCTTCAATGGGATCAGGATTTGGCCTAATTAATAAATAAATAAATAAATAAAAAACGTGGGTCTATGTGTTAGCAAAACCCTGGCAATATCTCTTCAGGCATTTTCCTCTTTTCTGTCACGGTGCTAAAGCCAGCTTGACATCACAACAGCTGAGGGGCTGTTTAATGCAAAGAAAACAATGCCTAGACTCCCTGGGCCTGCTCTCATCATTGCTAGTGCCTAGAGAGGGCCATGGCAGTCGAGGAGACAGAAAGGGTTAATATAGGTGGAAGTCAAAGTGGAAAGCCAGAAGCAGTGTCCTGCAAGCTTAACAACAGCTACTGAATTAAGATAGGTTTCAGAGTAGCAGTAGTGTTCGTCTGTATTCGCAAAAAGAAAAGGAGTACTTGTGGCACCTTAGAGACTAACAAATTTATTTGAGCATAAATTTTTCGTGAGATACAGCTCACTTCATCGGATGCATTCAGTGGAAAATACAGTGGGGCGATTTATATACATAGAGAACATGAAACAATGAGTGTTACTGTAAAGGATTCTGGGTGGACTCCTCCTGAAGGTCGAAACAACAGACTGGACTTCTACATAGAGTGCTTCTGCCGACGTGCATGGGCTGAAATTGTGGAAAAGCAGCATCACTTGCCCCATAACCTCAGCCATGCAGAACACAATCCTATCCACAGCCTCAGAAACAACTCTGACATCATAATCAAAAAGGCTGACAAAGGAGGTGCTGTCATCATCATGAATAGGTCGGAATATGAACAAGAGGTTGCTAGGCAGCTCTCCAACACCACTTTCTACAAGCCATTACCCTCTGATCCCACTGAGGGTTACCAAAAGAAACTACAGCATTTGCTCAAGAAACTCCCTGAAAAAGCACAAGAACAAATCCGCACAGACACACCCCTGGAACCCTGACCTGGGGTATTCTATCTGCTACCCAAGATCCATAAACCTGGAAATCCTGGATGCCCCATCATCTCAGGCATTGGCACCCTGACAGCAGGATTGTCTGGCTATGTAGACTCCCCCCTCAGGCCCTACGCTACCAGCACTCCCAGCTATCTTTGAGACACCACTGACTTCCTGAGAAAACTACAGTCCATCGGTGATCTTCCTGAAAACATCATCCTGGCCACTATGGATGTAGAAGCCCTCTACACCAACATTCCACACAAAGACGGACTACAAGCCGTCAGGAACAGTATCCCTGATAATGTCACGGCAAACCTGGTGGCTGAACTTTGTGACTTTGTCCTCACCCATAACTATTTCACATTTGGGGACAATGTATACTTTCAAATCTGCGGCACTGCTATGGGTACCCGCATGGCTCCACAGTATGCCAACATTTTTATGGATGACTTAGAACAACGCTTCCTCAGCTCTCGTCCCCTAATGCCCCTACTCTACTTGCGCTACATTGAGGACATCTTCATCATCTGGATCCATGGAAAAGAAGCCCTTGAGGAATTCCACCATGATTTCAACAATTTCCATCCCACCATCAACCTCGGCCTGGACCAGTACACACAAGAGATCCACTTCCTGGACACTACGGTGCTAATAAGCGACGGTCACATAAACACCACCCCATACTGGAAACCTACTGACCGCTATTCCTACCTACATGCCTCCAGCTTTCATCCAGACCACACATGATCCATTGTCCACAGCCAAGCTCTACAATACAACTGCATTTGCTCTAACCCCTCAGACAGAGACAAACACCTACAAGATCTCTATCAAGCATTCTTACAACTACAATACCCACCTGCTGAACTGAAGAAACAGATTGACAGAGCCAGAAGAGTACCCAGAAGTCACCTACTACAGGACAGACCCAACAAAGAAAATAACAGAACGCCACTAGCCATCACCTTCAGCCCCCAACTAAAACCTCTCCAATGCATCATCAAGGATCTACAACCTACCCTGAAGGACGACCCATCACTCTCACAGATCTTGGGAGACAGGCCAGTCCTTGCCTACAGACAGCACCCCAACCTGAAGCAAATACTCACCAGCAACCACACACCACACAACAGAACCACTAACCCAGGAACCTATCCTTGCAACAAAGCCCGTTGCCAACTGTGTCCACATATCTATTCAGGGGATACCATCATAGGGCCTAATCACATCAGCCACACTATCAGAGGCTCGTTCAACTGCACATCTACCAATGGGATATATGTCATCATGTGCCAGCAATGCCCCTCTGCCGTGTACATTGGTCAAACTGGACAGTCTCTATGTAAAAGAATAAATGGACACAAATCAGATGTTAAGAATTATAACATTCAAAAACCAGTCAGAGAACACTTCAGTCTCTCTGGTCACTCGATTACAGACCTAAAAGTGGCAATTCTTCAACAACAAAACTTCAGAAACAGACTCCAACGAGAAACTGCTGAACTGGAATTAATTTGCAAACTGGATACAATTAACTTAGACTTGAATAGAGACTGGGAGTGGATGGGTCATTACACAAAGTAAAACTATTTCCCCATGTTTATCCCCCCCACCCACTCCCCACTGTTCCTCAGATATTCTTGTCAACTGCTGGAAATGGCCCACCTTGATTATCACTACGAAAGGTTTCCCCACCCACCTGCTCTCCTGCTGGTAATAGCTCACCTTAAGTGATCACTCTGGTTACAGTGTGTATGGTAACACCCATTGTTTCATGTTCTCTGTGTATATAAATCTCCCCCTGTACTTTCCACTGCATGCATCCAATGAAGTGAGCTGTAGCTCACGAAAGCTTATGCTCAAATAAATTTGTTAGTCTCTAAGGTGCCACAAGTCCTCCTTTTCTTTTTGTATCAGATTATGCATTATATTACCTTGAACCAACTGCTTTTTAACCTGCTTTCGAGACTAACAAATTTATTTGTTAGTCTCTAAGGTGCCACAAGTCCTCTTTTTTTTTTTTTTTGTGGATACAGACTAACACGGCTGCTACTCTGAAACTTAACCTGCTTTGAGATACGCAGTGGGTTCAGGTCAGAGCCTAAAGAAGCTAAGGGAAGTTTTGCCATTAGATTCAATAGGAGAAGGAGAAGCATGACATGTAGGACATAAAACCAAAATTTAATTCTATGCTGTCAGCAAAGATGGAAATAAAGGTGTAGGAATGTGTAAAACCAATTCATAAGGGTCTCCTATATGCTAAAATACCTGTTCCATAATGTCTGCCATTTATTGTATGAACATATTGCGTAACAGCATTGGCAGTATTTAATTTTTTATAAAGTATGTAAAACAATAGATTAACAAAACAGTCACTGCTTAATTAATCCTGAAGCAAATAATACACACACTGAGAATAGACTGACTTGTAGAAATGTTATTGCCAGTTGAGACAAGCATCAGCGATTTATTACAAAATGTGCAGTTTGCACATACAAATTTACTGATAGTTTAATCTGTTTAAAAAAAAAAATAAAACCCTGTATTTGTCAAGCCCACGTTATGTCTGCAAACAGCACTGATAGTTACCAATCCAAGGAACTATGCACTACAGTAATTTCTGAGGAGATACTGTATCTGCTACTTAGATTTTTTACTTGGCTGATTATATCAAATAGCTTATACAGAATTACGGTTAGAAGGTTAACTTCTATAAGACATTTTTGGTATTATAAGAGTACAGCAACAGCAATGATGTTTGTCCTCTATGACACCTTCCATCCAAAGATCTCATCGTTTAACTTCACATCACCTCACAATATCCCTGTGAGGGAGGTATTCATTACACCTATTGTATAGATAGGGAACTGAGGCAGAGAGAAGGTAAGTGACTTTTTCTAGGTCATGCAGTAAGTCTGTGACACAGCTGGAAAAAGAACCCAGGAGCTTTGGTTCCCATTCCTGGGCCCTAATCACTGCCTCCCTTTTAGATTAATATCAAAGATGCTCCTCGGGGAAGCAATGCTTATACTGGTGATTGTAGCACGTTATGCTGCCAGCACTGGTGTGCAAACTATGTTGTATTTTCACCTCAGTGCAATTGAATTTGGTTATCTCTTGTAACAATCAAAAAGTACGTTCTGCCATTCTGGAAATACATGTGTTCGGGGGGAGTCGTGTGGTACAGAGCCATTCTGTGCACTAATGAGTTAGGAGAAGAGAGGTGAAATGGTGCCTGAAACTTATAAGCACTTACAAAAGATGCACTAAGTTCTTACATATCTGGCGTTGCCAACTTTACATGGGGTGCACTTAGCTCCTCAGAACGTTTGGATTCAAAGAGTGCATGTTCAATTGGGGATGTGCTGTTTGCAGTTATTAGTTGGTATTGCCTTTGGCCTGTGTAGATTTTGGCGTCTCTGTCTTTTTTACTTGCCTCCCTCAATAAATCTTTCAATTTTGCTTCTATTTGTGTGGTACTCTTGACTCCCTGGAGCCATTAACAGCCATTCATGGCTCTTTAATTCCTCATGCCCTGCAGGGTGAATGCCACAGAATAACATTGAGTTCCTGTAAAAAAAAAAAAAAAAAAAAAACACCAAAAACAAAACAACCCCCCCTCCCTCAACTTCCTTCCTGTAGGACAAGAAGATATTTTAAAGGGTTGGGATGTATCTGTGCACTTACACTGGATCTGGTGCTCGTGTGTTTGTGCACACTGTGCCTTTCTGAGGGGGGACCATTCCTGAAAGAACCAGGACAAGAATTTCAGCTGTGCTTCAAAAGGAATGCCCCATACATCTCTCCTCTACCCACTACAAATAAATCTAGGATCCCTGATTCAGAGAAGAGATTCAGTGTCACAGCAGAGACAGCTCCCAACAACATTGACCTACCTGGGGCTTCCCTTATAACCGAGAGGACTTCACTGAAAAAAGCAGAGCTAGGAGATGTAACAGCAAATTTGATCAATTATTAGCTGGAGGGAAAAGGATGATCTTTTGGACTGGAACTCAGGAGACCGGGGTTCCATTCCCAGCTCGGCCACAAACTCTCTCTGTGATCCTGGGCAAGTCACTTAGCCTCACCTTGCCTCAGTTCCCCAGCCATTCAATGGGGATAATAATATTTCCACTCTCACACCCTTCATGGCAGGTACTGTCTCTTACAGTGTCCAGCACAATGGGGCCACAATCTCAGCTGAAACTTCTAGGCACTACAGTAATACAAATAAATAATAATACTATATTAAAATATACTGATTATTGTGTGGATGTCTAGAACCATCTTAAGATATGATAATATTTACTGAACATAAGATGGATCCTTTTTTGAACTTGAAAGCTGATTTCAGGTTGTTGCTGGCACTTTTTATTTTAATCTATATCTTGCCTTTATCATTGTCCAAACTTTAGTGCGATGGCTGACAACAGAAGAGGCAATGCCTTTGTGACTGTGAAATGATGTAACTGAAAAGCATCTCCTCATTGCCATTATTTCTGTTCAAAACAAACTCCAAGATGTCAATTAACTTTGTTTTCCTTAAAAAGAAAAAAATTGGTGTTCAGTATAGAGCTGTGGAAGGAAAGCAGATGAACTTCTTCTACAGGAATCAGGAAACAGACACAAAAATGGGTGGAAATGCCCAAAGCGAGAAACTTACATAGATTTCCTCTTCCAGAAAGTGAACAAACAAGAAAAAAAAAATTCTGGTACATGATTTAAAGCTGCCCTTTGCCAGATTTAACTTCTGTGAATGGTTAGCTCTGAACTCACACGTGTCCACCAAAGGGTGCCCACCAGTAGCCTCCCCTCTACTGCATGTGTGGCCATCAAAGGATATTTCAGAGTTATTCATCTTAAATACAAATGCTCTGCAATGAGTGCATTATTATGGCCACAGAGAGGATTCATTCCAGGGTACCACACAGTGCCACTTAAATGAATAAAGTAAAAATGTAGTGGTTGACAACACTTATTATTTTGTCTGTTGCTAGGACATACGATTTCTGCAGACGGAAGGCTGTGCCCCACTGAAGCATGGCTAATACAACTTTCAACTCCTGGCAAATGCCACGCTGCTGGAGGACAGAATATTTATCCCATGCGCATTAACAGAAATCTGACTGTGTGTGCATTCCTTTGGTCTCAGTAAGCTAGGTATGCGGCCAGCTTTGGATCAAAGGAAGATTCTTTACACTGGCACCTGGTCACATGTTTCTAATCCTGATGCTGGAAAATTGATGCCTACTCTTATTTCTAGCTTGTTCTCTGAACAATATTGGGAAAACTTTCAGTTTCTGGAGAGGAGCCCCCTGGAACCGCACATACAGCATCAGACCAGCAGAGAGCAAGAGAATGGGGAGAAGAGCTGGAGATTTAAAAACGACCCAGCAGAACAGTGACGTAGAATGCCTTCACCTCCCCGGTCTGGTTTGTTGCTGGCCATTCTATTGTTTGGTGTAGCTGGATACAAAGAGCTTGGGCTCTGCTGTGCAAACAGATTGTTACATAATACATCAAATGGCAAATAAAGGGCGGCCTTGTTTACACAGGAAGTTTTACCAGTTATACCAGTGTAATTAAACTGCAAGAGTTAAACCAGTATAAGTCCCTGTGCAGACACTATTCTTCTGGAATAAGAGTGGCTTTTTTTGGTTTAGCTTAAACCCCTTCCCAAGTGACACACAAGAAACTGAAATAACCCATTTATTCCAGAATAAGTTTCTGCACAGTGGAGCGGATAACCGTATCAGTTTAAATTCACATTGTAGCTTATACCGGTAGAACATTCCCATGTAAACAAGCCCACAGGCTGACTAAAGTCTAGCTACAGCAGTTACCTTTAAAAAGCCAGTTTATGCCAACATTTGCCCTGAGCGGCATTTGAGATACCACAGGTCTCCATTATACTAAAACAATGAGGAGTCCTTGTGGCACCTTAGAGACTAACAAATGTATTTGGGCATAAGCTTTTGTGGGTTAAAACCCACTTCATCAGATGCATGGAGTGAAAATACAGGAGCAGGTATAAATACATGAAAGGATGGGGATTGCTTTACCAAGTGTGAGGTCAGTCTAATGAGATAAATTAAATCTGATGGTATCCAGTGTGCCATCAGATTAGGCCTGAATAGAGACTGGGAGTGGTTGGGTCATTACAAAACCTAAATTTAATTTCCCCAATACTAATTTCTCCCTACTGTTACTCACACCTTCTTGTCAACTGTCTGTAATGGGCCACTCTCTTACCACTTCAAAAGTTATTTCTCCTCCCTTGGTATCATGCTGTTAATTGATTTATCTCATTAGACTGACCCCACACTTGG
Source organism: Eretmochelys imbricata (assembly GCF_965152235.1). Lineage (NCBI taxonomy): Eukaryota > Metazoa > Chordata > Testudines > Cheloniidae > Eretmochelys > Eretmochelys imbricata. The sequence goes on from NC_135580.1 coordinate 98,257,350, forward strand.
TAAAGCAATCCCCACCCTTTCATGTATTTATACCTGCTCCTGTATTTTCACTCCATGCATCTGATGAAGTGGATTTTAACCCACGAAAGCTTATGCCCAAATACGTTTGTTAGTCTCTAAAGTGCCACAAGGACTCCTCGTTATTTTTGCTGATACAGACTAACGCGGCTACCACTCTGAAACCTGTCTCTATACTAAAACAGGAAGACCTTGTGTGGGAACAGCTGTTAAATAGTGAACTTTTTGAAGAAGAGATATATTGAACTCTTTTACCTTAATGCAATACAATATTGTCTGCTATTACAATAACATTCTCCACCCCACTGTGGTGATGAGAGGCAATGACTGAATTTCTTTGTTACTTTCACCAGCAGTCATCTTTCTGGTTGCATGCATGGGACCAGCAAAGTTAGATGACCTCACCGCTTGCTAATTAATCAGGGTTAAGCGTTCATTAAGGCATGGTCAAAAGATGAAGTAATTCAGAAGCCATGATAACATTCATGAGAAGAAACATCACAAACACACAACAGCAGAGTTTCTTGATTTTACATATTGTGATTCTACAAGTGTCTTTCAGAAACGTAGGTGCTGGAACTAGGGGTTCTAGGGGTGCTGCCACACCCCCTGACTTGAAGTGGCTTCCATCATATATAGGGTTTCCAGTTTGGTTCAATGGCTCTCAGCACCCCCAGTGTACAAACTGTTCCAGCACCGCTGTTCAGAAATAAACTTTATTTGATTTTTCAGACATGTAGACTAGAATCTTGGGTCCTGGTATCTTATTCTGAATCATGGCTCAACACTAGTTTTTACTTTTTTTCACTGCATGCAGTGTAATATCTATTTAACTCTACAGAAGTATTATAGATGGTGGGAAAGTTTTGCAAACTGTTCTTAGAGTAGACCCTACCCAGTGTCTCTTCTTTTCTATTTGTGCATCATATAATGAGCATTAGAAACATAAAGATGGTCATTGACATTAAATATGAGCACCGTATGCCTTGCTATAGCACTAACTCCACCTCTGACTTCAATCCACTTTCAGCCATGCACAGCTGTAGCCTACTTCGGAAATGACCAACTTCCATCCATCTCAAAAACGGAAGAGTTTCTAAGATTTTAAAAGTAATAAATGAAATTTTCTTAATGATGAATAAAATATGCTCAATTCTCACTGTGCTTAAAACATTAGTGAGTATTAGTATGTTTTTCCATTCAAGTCTCAGTCCAAAGAAATATCACTAACATCTATTCCATTCATCACTTTAAAAACACACACATACAAACTGCATTTCATCAGGTTCACGTTTTAGCTGTCGCAAACAGTGTATCACCACTCTGCCTCGCCTGCCAGTATTTTAGTGCAGGGGCTATTGTTCTAAATGCTAATCCTAGTAATTAGAGAAAGGCAAGTTTAAGAAAGGAAACAGCTGTGATTCCTTTGCTGAGCGCTCACTCATATTCATCCCTCAGCTGTATCCTAATATAAATAACCTTTTAATATCACCACACAAAGTCTCTGTTAAGACTGGGGGTTGTATAAATGTAATACTTTATCTGCATGTTTGTTTTTTTCCTTCTGCATCGGTCACTATTTTACTGCTTAGGAAAGGAAATCAGATGGCTGTTAATTAGAAAGCATTTATGATGGTGATGGCACAATAGATGCGAAAGTACATCAGATTTTCAGCTTTCTGGCATTTACTAGCATGTTTTTAATAACTGAAAGCCTTCTGTAATGGATTCCGGTTTACTGTGAACCACCCACAGCACCATGGGAGAGAAGTTTCCTGTGATTTGTATCTCAATAGTAAGAAAACAGAACAGACTCCTGGTGCGTTGTACAGAGAGAATAACCAGGCATGTTGATGAATCATCCTTTACAGGAAAAAGTCCTAGAGAATTTAATAAAATGTGTGTTTTATTAAAGGGTGAGTTGTTTTTTGGGACCATCCTATATAATTTAAAAGAATAATACAATTCTATCAGATGGCTCAGAAAACCTACAGAAAAATTATTATTTTCTATCATATTCTATAGGACTATAATACTTCTATAGAATCCTATTTTATATATTTTTATCTAACAGCTTTGGAGCCAAAGGGTACCAAATACATTTAAATAAGGGAGAGATTCTGCACCAAAGGATTATTTTCCTTCAGTTGGTTCATTATAATTTAGACACGGAATGAAAGAAAATGTTTTGTTAAAGGGCAACCAATCTCTCTCCTAGTTGTTCAGGTAAGGGTTATCCTACGGTGAGGTTAGGGAGAGCTGCAAACATTGAAACTGAGGAGAAGATACCGCAGTGATGTGTCAGGTCCACAAAGTGCAGTGGGAATGAACTTGAACCCATGGGCGGGGAAAATAGAGCAAGCAGTTTGAAATCAAGCAGGGAACCAGGTTATATGCAATTTTGGAAAAGGTCCTACACATAAAAAGTTTTTCACATATGGAATTAAACAGCCCAAAAGAAAACAAACAAGTGGAATGAATCATTTCAAGAGCATTTATTGAGCTTGCCGGATTTCTGGAGGGGTTTTTCTAGGGCTTTTTTATGGATGAAGCACCTGACCTTCGGATCTGTTTGTCTCACTCTCTTGCTCTCATACACATAAGTACAGAACACAGCTAGGTTTAGCTTCTTGAGTTACACAGGGCGTGATATATGAAGACATGACAAATCACATTACACTGTGCTTGGAGTGCAGTGGATGAGTGCAACTGCTGAGGACAAGTTGGTGTAACTTACACTGAAGGGACAAGAGCGGGGTTGTAACAGGAACAACATGAAAGTGTTAGAGTAGGAGAAAGAATGCTCCCACTGCTTTCATTGGTCTATTCATTTTTTACACCTTTCCATATCCCTGGCCTGGAACTTACACTAACTTGGTGGCATAAGACTTACACCACTATTTATCATGGGCCAAACTGGACAGTCCCTTCGTAAAAGGATAAATGGACACAAATCAGATATTAGGAATGACAATATACAAAAACCTGTATGAGAACACTTCAATCTCCCTGGACACACAATAGCAGATTTAAATGTAGCCATCCTGCAGCCAAAAATCTTCAGGACCAGACTTCAAAGAGAAACTGTTGAGCTTCAGTTCATTTGCAAATTTGATATCATCAGCTCAGGATTAAACAAAGACTGTGACTGGCTCGCCAACTACAAAAGCCGTTTCTCCTCCTGTGGTGTTCACACCTCAACTGCTAGAAGAGGGCCTCATCCTCCCTGATTGAACTAACCTCGTTATCCCTAGCTTGATTCTTGCTTGCATATTTATACCTGCCTCTGGAAATTTCCACTACATGCATCCGACGAAGTGGGTATTCACCCACGAAAGCTTATGCTCCAATACATCTGTTAGTCTGTAAGGTGCCACAGGACTCTTTGCCACTTTTACAGATCCAGATTAACATGGCTACCCCTCTAATACTTACCACTATTTATGTCACTTCTGAATTTGACTCAGTGTTTCAGCTTCTCTCTGAGGGAACAAATCAGTTACATTTCTGTACATCAGCCTAACCCTAATGATTTATAAATCCTAGGCAAACCAGAAGAGTTCATTTGTCACCTGTTCTCTTTCTGCCATGTCAACCAAAAGGAAGATCCACTTAGCAGTAATCCAGTCCAGCTTACTTCACACAGCCACTTAGGAAATTAGGGCTGGATTTTCAAAAGTATCCGAGACGCTCGGGAGCTTGAAAAAAAATCAGTGGGATTTGTGCTCCTAAATCTTTTCGAATCTCAGCCTTACTCTCTAACGATTCTACCGCCAATTATGGTAAATGCCGGAACACCTGGTTCATAGGAACCAAGGTTCATAGGTTCAAAGGTTCATAGGAAACCCCAGTTTGTTTTTTGTGTATTTATTACTACTCATTTTATCTTTGTAATGGCTTCCAATATAGCCCTAGTAGTGACTGTGACAAGGAAATCTGCTGGGTTGCCTTTTAAAGGACTTAATTCAAAACAGAGCTATTGCCATCAGATCAACTCGCATTTTTCGTGTAAACCAGAGTCAGGGCTAAAGATACTCTTCCCTCTAAGATGTTTGGCAGTGTATTTTGGAGGTGTAAAGTTTAGGCCTTTTCTATGCTGGGGGATTTTGTACATCAGTGTAGAGGTTATATCTAGCCAACTAACACCTTGTCAGATGAAAGGAGACGGAACAAAGTTGGTCCATCTTTCCACAGTGGCTACAGGTCCACTCACCAGATGGAAGTTGAAGCATACTCCGCTTCCTGGCTTGCCTGCAGGCCTCAGCCTGGGCTCTCTGATGGCTCTCTGCCATGACAGCACCAGTCTTAATCTGGCTTCTCCAGACTCAATGATTTTGGACAGAATTTTCCCAGTTGTCAATGGGAATGCTGAATTTTTTGAGGCCTTGCTTGACCTTGTCACTGTATGGGAGCTTTGGCCTTCCTTGGTGCTGTGGGCGGTTCTTAAGTTGCCCATAGGACACAGCCTTTGGCAGATGATCTGGAGGCATGCGCTCCACGTGTCCCAACCAGCAACATCCAGTGTAGTCTGCATAGACTGTAGGCCAGTTCTCAATTATGCAAGCATTTTTCTAACACAGGGGAGGTGGAAATGGTTCAATCTCTGCTCCTGCTTGTAGTATGTAACCCAGCTTTCACAACCGTAAAGAAGGTAGTAAGGACAGAAGCCTGAACACAAAGGTCTCTGTTTGTCATGGTTAGCAACTTGTTGTTCCAGACATGTGAGGTAAGTTTGCCAAAGGTAACAGAAACTTTGCTGATTCTAACATCAGGTTCCCTATCAAGGTTAAGTGAACTAGTAAGAATTGAGCTGAGATAGCAGAAATGATCCACGCTGGCCAGAGCTTCATAATTGACACACCACACAACAGAACCACTAACCTAGGAACCTATCCTTGCAACAAAGCCCGTTGCCAACTGTGTCCACATAGCTATTCAGGGGACACCATCATAGGGCCTAATCACATCAGCCACACTATCAGAGGCTCTACCAATGTGATATATGCCATCATGTGCCAGCAATGCCCCTCTACCATGTACATTGGCCAAACTGGACAGTCTCCACGTAAAAGAATAAATGGACACAAATCAGATGTCAAGAATTATAACATTCATAAACCAGTCGGAGAACACTTCAATCTCTCTGGTCACTCGATTACAGACCTAAAGGTCGCAATATTACAACAAAAAGACTTCAAAAACAGACTCCAAGGAGAGACTGCTGAATTGGAATTAATTTGCAAACTGGATACAATTAACTTAGGTTTGAATAAAGACTGGGAGTGGATGTGTCATTACACAAAGTAAAACTATTTGCCCATATTTATTCCCCATCCCCCGCCCCCCCCACTGTTCGTCAGACGTTCCTGTTAACTGCTGGAAATGGCTCACCTTGATTATCACTACAAAAGGTTTTCCCCCCCAGCCCCCGCTCTCCTGCTGGTAATAGCGCATCTTAAGTGATCACTCTCCTTACAGTGTGTATGATACCCATTTTTTCATGTTCTGTGTGTATATAAATCTCCTCACTGTATTTTCCACTGAATGCATCCAATGAAGTGACCTGTAGCTCACGAAAGCTTATGCTCAAATAAATTGGTTAGTCTCTAAGGTGCCACTAGTACTCCTTTTCTTTTTGTTGGTACCTTGTGACATGACAACTGTTGCTTGATACTGATTACCAGGCCGAACTTGGTGCATGCATCAGAGAACTTATTCATCATGATCTACAGTTCATCAGGTGAGTTAGAGACGAATGCAGCGTCACCTGTGAAAAGTAGATCCTGAATAGTAGCCTGGGTGACATGCCTTCTGCTCTGGAATTGTCTGATGTTAAACATGCTGCCATCCATCCTCGATTTAATTAATATGCTAGATCCATCATTTCCAAAGGTGTACTTAAGGAGAATAGAGAAGATGTCAAAGCCAGTGAGCACTAAGTCGCAGTCTTGCTTCATACCAGTATCAATACTAAACTTGGATAATGTTTCATTTTCATAGTGGATGGTTGCTTTCATTCCCTCGTGGAATTCCTTGAATAGGGAGAGCACCTTTTGTGGACAGCCAATTTTCAACAGGATCTTATAGATGCCATTCCTGCTAACCGTGTTGAAGTGCAGAGGTGCTGTACAGGAAAATCTCATTGGTAAAGCTCTCTCTTGCATTGGTGCTGCATGCCTGCATTAGGGATTTGCACTGATGCAACATAGTCTATGTCAAGTGCAAATTTCCCTGTCTAGGCAGGCCCTGTGATTTTCCCCTTTCCCAATTACTGTTTCAAAGACTGAAGACAGCAACCACTTATGAGTAAGGGAGGAGGAAAAGTCAGTAAAGGTATTTTCAAGGCAAAGAAAAAACTGTGGATAAGTATCTGCCCACATAGGAAAGTGAAAGAATAGTGAATGGTTTTCAGAAATAACTCTGAAACCTGACAGTCCCAATCCACAAGCACTAACTTATCAGTACCATACAAAAGCTTATCTCCTCAACAGGATTCCTGTGCTAAGTGTTACACAGCTCACAACCCCTTTCTCTAGGAGCTGACAGTCTGCTACCCCTGTAGCTTTCCAGTGCCAAGACTCTTAACTTTTTTGGTTAGGACAACTGAGTCTTCCATCACTATATCCAGCTGATCAGCCCCATCCCTGGGCAACTCATATCCAGCCTCAAAATGACTTTACCAAGGGGAGTATCCCAACGAGACTCGTTCCATGCCTCGTTGCCTGGTTGTCATGCCAAGTCCAAGAGATCAAACAAAGAGTCCACTGCATCTGCCCAAGATAATATTGGTGATCAGAAGCTAGTGAGTCAGCATCATTAAATGTCCAACCGGCCATGCCTCCTGGCTAAAAATAAGGCACAGTCTTTTCTGCAAGAGGTTGTGGCTCCTAGTTTTTGAAGGAAAGCCCTAGCTGCTCACCACGTTGTGCTTGGCCAGTGTATGCTCAGCACACCTATATGCTTTACATAAACTACTTTTCCTGTACATTTAAAACACGGCACCTGATTCTCTTTTCACGGTGCACTATTTTGCTTTTTAAATCTTTAGGTACGAGTCACTCAAGTGATGGTACGCACTAGACAAGAGCTGCAACATTCAGAATGTTGGTGGTGGGCTGAGACATTGGGGCTGGAAGAAGTCACATGGCAAGACAATGTTCATTTTGTATCTGCTACACACACAGATTGTTTTTAATGTGAATGTTATTGTCTCAGGCAGACTTTGCCTCACCAGTGTGTAGGATTTCAGAATGCTTTAAATAAGTTCTGGAGGCTAAAAGTGTGTTAGTCATTGTCCACATTACTTGGGAGTGGGGGGGCAGACTCTGCATTTATTGCTAGTATCCAGCAGCTGTTTTGTGTTTATAAAGATTTATTCAATGACAGGAGGCAGGTAAGAAACCATAGAGGAAGACAATCTAGACCAGAGCAGGGTTTTCAGAGCTCTGGCAACCATTGTTAAATCAAAAGTTAACTACCTTAAAAAAAGGGATCTATAACACAAATAGGTTTTTAAACAATGCACAGTTCTCACACGCTTGGCAGATAATATTCTTCCATTTAAGGTAACTCAGAACCAATTGAAGTGTTACACTTAGCAAATGCCTATTTTAGAGATGCTAGGCCAATGCTATTCTTTAAAGAATGCCTGATGCCTCCTGGAAAACATTACAAAAACACATTACAAAAATCCTCACCCTGGTTCTGGGCATTGTACACCGCGTAAAAGGGCCAGAGCTATGCAAAAGGGCCCTAAAAGCCCCACATTTGGCCAGGGCAGGATTCCACCGGCGCAGGTGTGGTAGAAAATAGCTACAAGGCTGATTTCTGAAGACCCCTTCATAAGTCCCAGTGTAGAGGATGTGCTGAGGCAGGGCAGTTGCTGTAGGGCACAATGCTGTGAAAACAGCACTGCAGCCCTTAGGGACTCTGGTCGAGTGCTGTAATAGACTGGCCCCCCAGAGCTCTCTAAATCATGCTGTGGTCTCGTCAGCCCCTAGAATAGCCCTGGATTGTGCAGCTGCAAAGCTGGTTTAAGTCTTTCCTCCTCTGAGCTATGAGTTCTGTGGTGCACCCTCATGTTAGAAACAACTGTAATACGTTCTGTATTTCTCTTCTCATCTTATATATCATTAGGGGCATCTGCATAAAAAGAGAAACCCTGATTTTTTAAGAGTTGGTTTGTTCTGTTGCTTGTTCCCCTCCTGAATCTGTAATCCTCTGACATAAAGATGAGCAGCTCTGGAGATCATCATAATATTGCAAGGATCTTCTATGACTCTATGTCTGTGAGAAAGAGCTGATGAATTCCCAGGGGATATTTGCTTGGTTTTCCTCTAAATACGGAGAGTCATTAAAAAAAATCCATAAATTATGACAACTTGGCAGAATAATTTCTAAATAAATTCTCCATTGGTGCCTACATTGGTACAGAGATAGCTGTACAAATACCTCTGACAGACAACTAATCCAGGAGGTGTCAGCAGGGTGAAACACCTTTCAGGAGCTGAAGATGCCAACAGTCCATATCCACCTCACATCAAACAGGAACGACCCAAGTACTGAAATTCCATCCTGAGCACCAATCAGATTCAGGTCTTTAGCACGCACAACTACACACTCATTTGTGACTCTGAAGGGCTGCCAAGGGACCAGGAGGACTGTGTGGTGGTGCCATAATACTTAGTCAGTGGAAGGTGTTGCAAAGCTTGTGTATCTTTCTGCAGTCTGCTGAGGTCATTGCACAAATGGTGAGCAATGACAATGAGGGTCTAGCTACACCATCACATGTATTTTCCTGTTGAAGAAGATACATGATGTCTCTAAAACCACTTTGAAACAAATGATGATCCAACGGTTGTGTATGTGGTGGAGAATATATTAACCATGGTGAGACCCCTTTCACAGAGTAAAAGGAGGAGTTCAGGAGACTGCTTCCTTATGGCATTTTTAGCATCTCAGCTGAGAGACAACATGCTCATGTTTCTCCCATGAGGCAAGGTCAACAAATTGTCAGAGATAAGCAGCTCAGCCAAATTACAGAGGTGTCTCTAATCAATCAACAACCTCATTTCTTATTAGGGACACAGGGATTGTCAGACTGGATCAAAGCCAAGGTCCATCTAGTGTGGTAGCCTATCTCTAACATTGCTCAGAACCAGCTACTTCAGAGGAGGGTGAAAGAACCTCATGATTATGAGATAACCTGCCCACAGGGAAAGTTTCTTCTTAATCCCCCTGGGACCGGGTGCCGAAGAGCCACACTGAGAATGCCATACTCAGGTCAGACTGCAAGAAATAGGGCAGATGATCCTCAAAAACCAGTGGTTTATTCCAACAGTTCTCAACCAGGATTCCGGGGCCCCCTGTGGGGCCGTGAGCAGGCTTCAGGGGATCCACCAAAATAAACCACAGAGCAGGGCCAGTGTTAGATTTGCTGGAACCCAGGGCAGAAAGCTGAATCCTGAGCCTGCGGCTGAAGCCGAAGCCCAAGCAACTTAGCTTCATGGGGCCCTGTGCAGCATGGGGCCCTGGGCAACTGCTCTGCCGGATACTCCCTAACACCAGCCCAGGCTATTAATCTATTGAAAAACGGTTGTGGCAATGGTGGGCCATGGAATTTTTATAGCATGTTGTAGGGAGTCTCAGAAGGAAAAGGGTTGAGAACCCCTGATTTATTCTATAATTAGATTCACCAAGCCAGTAGCAAAAGAGCTTCTGCAGTACCACACTGGTTAAGCAGAAGCCAAACAAACAGCGTCCCCTTTAGGCATTCCAGCCCTTGGCTCCCATCTAGATAAACAGGTCTAATACAGTGAGAGGTTATTGAAAACCCATTTCACCAAGTGTGAGGTTCTTTCTAATCCCAAAGAATCAGACACATACCCCAGGTCAATACAAACCTCAGATCTTATCCAAATATCATACAGTCAGCAAATCCTTAGTAAACCAACTAAAGATTTAATAATAAAAGAAAAGAAGAGAGTTATAAATGGTTAATAGCTCATATACATAAAAATGATCACAAAATCCTTATATCAGGTTTGTAGCAGTGATGGAATCGACTGCTGGCTCGTACAGTCTCTTTGGTAACTTCCAAAAGATTGGAAGGTCCTCAGTCCTTAGTTCAAGATGCTGCTTTTTAGTTGTAAATCCACTGTCCAGAGAATCTGAACAGAAAAGAGGCAAAATGGAGATATCTCAGGGGTCTTTTATATCCTCTGCCATGTGCTTGGAATTTTACAGCCCCTGTACACAGAAAGTTACTGGCCCAAGATGGAGTCCAGGGTCACATGAGCAAATCACATGTCCATACATATTTTGCTGAATCACAGGGGGTGGTCATTGGTTCCTCACTGTCTGAGGCGTCCTCAGGAAGAGCTATCTGGACAGGATGAGTTTCTTCAATGGCCCATTGTGAGCACTGAGTGTCCTTAATGGGCCATCCACAAGTAACTGTCTATCCCTCATGTACATTCTATCTGGTGGATCTCACCCAGGAACAAAACGCACGTTGGAGATACCAATACACAGCCAATATTCATAACTTCAGATACAAAAATGTCACATGGATTTAATCAGGATGATCACACTTGATAAACTGTAACTTTTCCATTGACACCTTACATGATATATTCGGTATGTCTACACTATGGAATAAGGTCGAATTTATAGAAGTCGGTTTTTTAGAAATCGGTTTTATATATTCGAGTGTGTGTGTCCCCACAGAAAATGCTCTAAGTGCATTAAGTGCATTAACTCGGTGGAGTGCTTCCACAGTACCGAGGCAAGCGTCGACTTCCGGAGCGTTGCACTGTGGGTAGCTATCCCACAGTTCCTGCAGTCTCCGCTGCCCATTGGAATTCTGGGTTGAGATCCCAATGCCTGATGGGGCTAAAACATTGTCGCGGGTGGTTCTGGGTACATATCGTCAGGCCCCCCTTCCCTCCCTCCCTCCGTGAAAGCAAGGGCAGATAATTGTTTCGCGCCTTTTTTCCTGAGTTACCTGTGCAGATGCCATACCACGGCAAGCATGGAGCCCGCTCAGGTAACCATCACCATATGTCTCCTGGGTGCTGGCAGAAGCGGTACTGCATTGCTACACAGTAGCAGCAACCCATTGCCTTGTGGCAGCAGACGGTGCAATACGACTGGTAGCCGTCATCGTCATGTCCGAGGTGCTCCAGGCCACGTCGGACGGGAGTGCCTGGGCAGACATGGGTGCAGGGACTAAATTTGGAGTGACTTGATCAGGTCATTCTCTTTAGTCCTGCAGTCAGTCCTATTGAACCATCTTATGGTGAGCAGGCAGGCGACACGGATTGCTAGCAGTCGTACTGTACCATCTTCTGCTGGGCAGGCAAGAGATGAGGATGGCTAGCAGTCGTATTGTACCATCTTCTGCCGGGCAGGCAAGAGATGAGGATGGCATGCAGTCGTACTGTACCATCTTCTGCCGAGCAGCCATGAGATGTGGATGGCATTGCAGTCCTTCTGTACCGTCTGATGCCAGCCAAAGACGTAAAAGATAGATGGAGTGGATCAAAACAAGAAATAGACCAGATTTGTTTTGTACTCATTTGCCCCCCCCCCCTCCCCCCCCGTCTAGGGGACTCATTCCTCTAGGTTACACTGCAGTCACTCACAGAGAAGGTGCAGCAAGGTAAATCTAGCCATGTATCAACCAGAGGCCAGACTAACCTCCTTGTTCCAATAAGAACAATAACTTAGGTGCACCATTTCTTATTGGAACCCACCGTGAAGTCCTGCCTGAAATACTCCTTGGTGTAAAGCCATCCGCTTTGTTGATTTTAGCTCCGTGAAGCCAACCCTGTAAGCCGTGTCGTCAGTCGCCCCTCCCTCCATCAGAGCAACGGTAGACAATCGTTCCGCGCCTTTTTTCTGTGCGGACGCCATACCAAGGCAAGCACGGAGGCCGCTCAGCTCACTTTGGCAATTAGGAGCACATTAAACACCACACGCATTATCCAGCAGTATATGCAGCACCGGAACCTGGCAGAGCGATATCGGGCGAGGAGGCGACGTCAGCACGGTCACGTGAGTGATCAGGACATGGACACAGATTTCTCTGAAAGCATGGGCCCTGCCAATGCATGCATCATGGTGCTAATGGGGCAGGTTCATGCTGTGGAATGCCGATTCTGGGCTCGGGAAACAAGCACAGATTGGTGGGACCGCATAGTGTTGCAGATCTGGCATGATTCCCAGTGGCTGCGAAACTTTCGCATGCGTAAGGGCACTTTCATGGAACGTTGTGACTTGCTTTCCCCTGCCCTGAAGCGCATGAATACCAAGATGAGAGCAGCCCTCACAGTTGAGAAGCAAGTGGCGATAGCCCTGTGAAAGCTTGCAATGCCAGACAGCTACCGGTCAGTTGGGAATCAATTTGGAGTGGGCAAATCTACTGTGGGGGCTGCTGTGATGCAAGTAGCCCACGGAATCAAAGATCTGCTGATATCAAGGGTAGTGAGTCTGGAAAATGTGCAGGTCATATTGGATGGCTTTGCTGCAATGGGATTCCCTAACTGTGGTGGGGCCATAGACGGAACCCATATCCCTATCTTGGCACCGGAGCACCAAGCCGGCAAGTACATAAACCGCAAGGGGTACTTTTCAATAGTGCTGCAAGCTCTGGTGGATCACAAGGGACGTTTCACCAACATCAACGTGGGATGGCCGGGAAAGGTACATGACGCTCGCATCTTCAGGAACTCTGGTCTGTTTCAAAAGCTGCAGCAAGGGACTTTATTCCCAGACCAGAAAATAACTGTTGGGGACGTTGAAATGCCTATAAGTATCCTTGGGGACCCAGCCTACCCCTTAATGCCATGGCTCATGAAGCCGTACACAGGCAGCCTGGACTGTAGTGAGGAGCTGTTCAACTACAGGCTGAGCAAGTGCAGAATGGTGGTAGAATGTGCATTTGGACGTTTAAAGGTGCGCTGGCGCAGTTTACTGACTCGCTTAGACCTCAGCGAAACCAATATTCCCACTGTTATTACTGCTTGCTGTGTGCTCCACAATATCTGTGAGAGTAAGGGGGGAGACATTTATGGCGGGGTGGGAGGTTGAGGCAAATCACCTGGCTGCTGGTTACGCGCAGCCAGACACCAGGGCGGTTAGAAGAGCACAGGAGGGTGCGGTACGCATCAGAGAAGCTTTGAAAACCAGTTTCATGACTGGCCAGGCTATGGTGTGAAAGTTCTCTTTGTTTCTCCTTGATGAAACCCCCCCCCCCCCCCCTTGGTTCACTCTACTTCCCTGTAAGCTAACCACCCTCCCCTCCTCCCTTCAATCATTGCTTGCAGAGGCAATAAAGTCATCGTTGCTTCACATTCATGCATTCTTTATTCATTCATCACACAAATAGGGGGATGACTACCAAGGTAGCCCAGGAGGGGTGGTGGAGGAAGGAAGGAAAATGCCACACAGCACTTTAAAAGTTTACAACTTTAAAATTTATTGAATGCCAGCCTTCTTTTTTTTGGGCAATCCTCTGTGGCGGAGTGGCTGGTTGGCCGGTGGCCCCCCCACCGCGTTCTTGGGCATCTGGGTGTGGAGGCTATGGAACTTGAGGAGGAGGGCGGTTGGTTACACAGGGGCTGTAATGGCAGTCTGTGCTCCAGCTGCCTTTGCTGCAGCTCAACCATACACTGGAGCATCCTGGTTTGGTCCTCCAGCAGCCTCAGCATTGAATCCTGCCTCCTCTCATCACGCTGCCGCCACATTTGAGCTTCAGCCCTGTCTTCAGCCCGCCACTTACTCTCTTCAGCCCGCCACCTCTCCTCCCGGTCATTTTCTGCTTTCCTGCACTCTGACATTATTTGCCTCCACACATTCGTCTGTGCTCTGTCAGTGTGGGAGGACAGCATGAGCTCAGAGAACATTTCATCACGAGTGCGTTTTTTTTTCTTTCTAATCTTCACTAGCCTCTGGGAAGGAGAAGATCCTGTGATCATTGAAACACATGCAGCTGGTGTTTCAGGGACAGCGGTATTTAAAAAGACACATTTTATAAAACAGTGGCTACACTCTTTCAGGGTAAACCTTGCTGTTAACATTACATACATAGCACATGTGCTTTCGTTACAAGGTCGTATTTTGCCTCCCCCCACCGTGTGGCTACCCCCTCAACCCTCCCCCTCCCCGTGGCTAACAGCGGGGAACATTTCTGTTCAGCCACAGGCAAACAGCCCAGCAGGAACGGGCTCCTCTGAGTGTCCCCCGAAGAAAAGCACCCTATTTCAACCAGGTGACCATGAATGATATCTCACTCTCCTGAGGATAACACAGAGAGATAAAGAACGGATGTTGTTTGAACGCCAGCAAACATACACTGCAATGCTTTGTTGTACAATGATTCCCGAGTACGTGCTACTGGCCTGGAGTGGTAAAGTGTCCTACCATGAAGGACGCAATAAGGCTGCCCTCCCCAGAAACCTTTTGCAAAGGCTTTGGGAGTACATCCAGGAGAGCTGCGAATGCCAGGGCAAAGTAATCCTTTCACATGCTTGCTTTTAAACCATGTATAGTATTTTAAAAGGTACACTCACCGGAGGTCCCTTCTCCACCTGCTGGGTCCAGGAAGCAGCCTTGGGTGGGTTCGGGGGGTACTGGCTCCAGGTCCAGGGTAAGAAACAGTTCCTGGCTGTCGGGAAAACCGGTTTCTCCGCTTGCTTGCTGTGAGCTATCTACAACCTCATCATCATCTTCTTCTTCGTCCCCAAAACCTGCTTCCGTGTTGCCTCCATCTCCATTGAAGGAGTCAAACAACACGGCTGGGATAGTGGTGGCTGAACCCCCTAAAATGGCATGCAGCTCATCATAGAAGCGGCATGTTTGGGGCTCTGACCCGGAGCGGCCGTTTGCCTCTCTGGTTTTCTGGTAGGCTTGCCTCAGCTCCTTAAGTTTCACGCGGCACTGCTTCGGGTCCCTGTTATGGCCTCTGTCCTTCATGCCCTGGGAGATTTTGATAAAGGTTTTGGCATTTCGAAAACTGGAACAGAGTTCTGATAGCATGGATTCCTCTCCCCATACAGCGATCAGACTCCCGTTCAGTCCATGCTGGAGCTCTTTTGCGATTCTGGGACTCCATCATGGTTACCTCTGCTGATGTGCTCTGCATGATCACCTGCAGCTTGCCACGCTGGCCAAACAGGAAATGAGATTCAAAAATTCGCGGTTCTTTTCCTGTCTACCTGGCCAGTGCATCTGAGTTGAGAGTGCTGTCCAGAGCGGTCACAATGGAGCACTCTGGGATAGCTCCCGGAGGCCAATACCGTCGAATTGTGTCCACAGTACCCCAAATTCGACCCGGCAAGGCCGATTTAAGCGCTAATCCACTTGTCAGGGGTGGAGTAAGGAAATCGATTTTAAGAGCCCTTTAAGTCGAAATAAAGGGCTTCATCGTGTGGACGGGTGCAGGTTTACATCGATTTAACGCTGCTAAATTCGACCTAAAGTCCTAGTGTAGACCAGGGCATTGTCATGTACATTGGCCAAACAGGACAGTCTCTACGCAAAAGAATAAATGGACACAAATCTGACATCAGGAATCATAACATTTAAAAACCAATAGGAGAACATGTCAATCTCTCTGGTCACTCAATAACAGACCCCACAGTGGCAATTCTTCAACAAAGAAACTTCAAAAACAGACTCCAATGTGAAGCTGCAGAACTGGAATTAATTTGCAAACTAGATACCATCAGATTAGGCTTGAATAAAGACTGGGAGTGGTTGGGTCATTACAAAACCTAAACTTAATTTCCCCAATACTAATTTCTCCCTACTGTTACTCACACATTCTTGTCAACTGTCTGTAATGGGCCACTCTCTTACCACTTCAAAAGTTATTTCTCCACCCTTGGTATCCTGCTGTTAATTGATTTATCTCATTAGACTGACCTCACACTTGGTAAAGCAATCCCCATCCTTTCATGTATTTATACCTGCTCCTGTATCTTTTACTTCATACATCTGATTAAGTGGGTTCTAGCCCACAAAAGCTTATGCCCAAATAAATCTGTTAGCCTCTAAGGTGCCACAAGGACTCCTCGTTTTGTGTGTGTGTGCAAGATTGGTTGCAACAGTCTAACAGTGGTAACGTCAATGATATAAAATAGTCATCTTTAACCACACATCATCACTCCCACACCAGTTAGAGGCAGGTTTATGCCCTGAAGCAGGAGGGTTTATCCTTTCCAGAACTCTTGGGTAGTGTTTTACATCATTACTATTACTAAATGCAGGGTCTGACTTCAGTGGGAGTTACAGGTGCTCAGTAGCTGCTCACTTTCTCTCTGGACTAAGACCAGGTAAAGGAGAATGTAACAAAAATCCCAAGCAGCAATTCTGACTCAGGAAGTGCTGACCTTCCACAACTGCACAATTGTCTACCCCACACATCCAACACATTCTGCTGAAATGCAAGAACGGTCACATGGAACAGGCTCCCTCCTTTTCATCTAATGATGGTGACAGAATAAGGCAAAGATGGCTGAGGAAGCTACCATCCCAGCACCCCAAATACTGGGCCCTACATTCAGGAATAGTGTAATCCTTCACTATGTCAAGACTCTTCTTTCTTGGCATGCCAAAAATATAATGGGCCAAATCCTCACATCTTTAATCAGTCTTTATCTAGGCAAAGCTACCATTGAGGGATTGAGTTAACACTAACTGAGGACCTCAGACTTTGGCTGTACGTTTCAGTTGTACTAGGAGATCCTAAAGTGCTTCTTTCGGTTGAGTCTTGAGGATCTAGATTTCTAGAACAATTGCATATTCATCTTGTTTACCTTTTCATCAAAAATGCCCTCTTGGCTGCAACGGTAGTACCCTGTAGGCCTGATTACAGGGAATGGAAACCCAAAGTTCTTCTCCACATGCTTCCTAAATTTCTCCCTACAGTATAAAACAGATAAGATATTCTGCCTTATTTCCTCTGTCCTCAGGACAACTGCTGTTTAGTTTTGTTGCATACTGTCAATCAGGTGCCTCGGAGATGGGAGGTGAAGTAACACCTGTATATGTACAGACAGTGAGATTCACCAGCGTGCTTCAGCTGCCAGTTAAGTTTGAGGCTACTTTGCATCACTGGAACACCACAAAACAGCCAGAGCCTAGCAATGAATGTTGTTCACTGTTTGGGAAGCACTCTAGAATCCTGCGGGACGAAAGGCTCTACATAAATGGAATTATGTAGGATCATTTTATTATTTAATTTGTTTTGTTTTCCAAACCTATCCCAGAATCAAGGGGATGACCCAGCCACAGTCCAGCACTATCCAGAAGAGGAAATTTAGATCAATTCTGCTTTTGGGGCCAAGGTTTTAAATGTACATTTTAAACTATCAGAGTTTGCCAGGCAACCAAAGTCTAAGGAGTCCACAGACAGCTTCTTCAAGGCTCTGTTACAGATGTAATGCAATTTTTAGCATGTCTGTACTTTTGAGTGTGTGCAAAAATAAATGTATATATCACACAATTCAAAGACCATTTTTTGTAGAACTGTCTCCTGCCATATCTGATGGTAGGTAGTGGTAACTGGAGATAGTTCTCATAGGCCTTATCTATGTAATTTGCTCCAATTCCAATAATCAGTGGCCAGACACCAACGTAGCTGCATGGGGCAAGTGCCCAGTGTAGACAAGAAAATCTATGATTTGCACTGGTGTAGTTTACCAGCTCGACTGATACTTCTGCACCTTTGCTGTCCATATCAGTGATTCAGCTAAACCAACAAATTAAACTGGGACTAATTCCCATTGCAGATGAGGCCTGAGAAGAATTAAAAAAAAAAAAAAGTATGAACAACTAGTTCAGAGGTTAATAGAAGCTGAAAGACTCCAAGTGACGTGCCTGAGTGTGATGCTTGCAGTGAAAGGAACAAGCAAACTCACAGTGTGGGATGTTGTAAAGATCCTGAAGCTGCTGGAAAGTAGCCAGAAGTCCATGTCTGCTCAACTCAGAAAAGTGTACCAGACCTAGATCCACCCACTTAGACAAGAACGGAGCTGTCTGGCCAGACGACATGCCTGGATTACTATCCAAGGTGGCCAAGTGCCAAAGAGGATTTTTAATCTCCAGATGCTTTTAAAATAAAAATAAAGACCGTGCAATAAGTTGCCCTTGAATGGACAAGCCAAACAGCTGGCTGATATGGGCTAGATGGCTGGGCAATAAAATTTTTAATTTCAATCTGGTTCATTGTGAACCCCGGCAAGCTCTCTTCTAGCCAAGTGTATAGCTCACTGTTCAGAATGCAGTCATGCCCTCCTCTGCTGCGAGGCAGGCAAGGTCTGCTGAATCTTAGCCAAGAATTTCCTTTTTTCCATATCAAATTGTCTCACCATTTTTGTATGCTTTGGGCAAATGAGCTGGCAACTACACAGATGGAGTCAAAGGGTTTGGGGGGAAATGTCATCTACATCACATTGACTATGCTTATAAATGCATTCCACTTTGATAAGGAGGAGAATAATGCACTGCACTTGGATCTGAATACTGTGCATTCAAAGTAAATTCATTGTAATTACGCTGTTAGATAAGACTTATTTCATTAAAATGCTTTGGAGATAGCACACACTCCCAAATGCCAGGAATGTTTGGGGTCCACACTGTAGCAGTGCCTACAGAGTTTGCCTTTCCCTCACCAAACACATCAGCCTTTGTGATAAATGAGCGGGGGGAGCTCCCTTTTATGGACACTCAGCCAGCCAGTAGCTATAAAATCCCTCTTAGTAACTGTTCTCCAATTGCTCTACCTGTAAAGGGTTAAAAAGTCTCACTGCTATGCATAGGTAAAAGGAAATGAGTGGGCACCTGGCCAAAAGAGCCAATGGGAAGGCCAGAACTTTTTAAAATTGAAGGAAGACTCCCCTTTTGTCTGTCTGTTGTCGTTCTCCCGGGGAGAGGCAGGCAGGGCAACAGCTATGCTGTAAGAAGCTTGGGCCAGGTATGAAAAAATCATCAATATCATATCTAGAATGTACTCATTTAAAACCCCAGATATGTAAGTAGATCAGGAAATGTCTAGGATTACGCGATTAGGTTTATCCCTTTTATTTTGTTATGGCTTGCGGATTCCCCTGTGCTACTCACAGGTGCTTTTGTTTTGCTTTTAAGCTGAACCTCAAGAAAGTGATTCGTGGTGCTTAATTCTTGTAGTTCCTCTTTTAAAATCTAGCAATAGCCTGAGTTCCCAGATGTATTTTCTTTCTGTTTTTTTAATTAATAAAATTTACCTTTTTTAAGAACAGAATTGGATTTTGTGTCTTAAGAGGTTTGTGACATTGTTTGATTAGCTGGTGGCAACAGCTGATTTCCTCCCCCCCCCTCAGCTCTTCCCCGGGGCGTGGGTGGTGAAAGAGCTTGAGGGTACCCCACAGGAAGGAATTCTCAAGTGCACCTTCCTGGACTCTAAAAGGGGTTCTGCACTTGGGTGGTGGCAGCATCTACCAATCCAAGGTCAGACAAAAAGCTGTAACCTTGGGAGTTTAATACAAGCATGGAGTGGCCAGTATTAATTTTTAGAATCCTTGTGGGCCCCCACCTTGTGCACCTGAAGTGCCAGAGTGGTGAATTAGCCTTGACAGCCTTAAACACACTGATCCTATGAACATTTATTTCAAAATTAGGAAAGTTGGGTCTTTTTTTCCTTTTCAAAATTGTGCTGGTTTAACTAGAGGTGTGTTTCTAAATCAATATAGTTAAGGTAGTACTTAACCTAGTGTGGACTCTCTTTGTTCAATTTAAACCTGATTTATACCAGTTAAACTTAATTCAGCTACAGAGTGGCCACACTGGGTTTTGCGCCACTTTAACTAAACTGATTTAAACACACATCTTTAGTTAAGCTGATGCATCTTTGAATAGAGATGAGGCCTCAGCCAATTCTCTGCTCTCTGTACTAGATGTGAATTAGAGGGACCCGACTGCAACTCCTATTGTTGAGAAGTAACAAGTTCATTTTTCTAAACTGGCAGTTTTGGTTGTGTAATTCAGGGACCTCAGAACTCTGATGTGTGTATGCAAATCGGGTTCTGCATTTAACTTCCTGATCTGCCTACACAAACGCTGTTTGCATGAGCAAATCAGAGGTGTGGGGCAGCCAGGATATTTGGTTGCCCAAAACTGCAAACCCAGGAATATTGTGTGCATTCAGATTTAGAGACCAGGCTGAGGTCACATTGAAAATATGTTCCATATTACTTAAGCTGAGAGATAAGGTCTCTGGACAGAAGGGAGAAAGTATACTAGCTTCCCTAACTGAACCAACCCCTGTCCTACCTTCCCTAACTGAACCGCCCCCTGTCCCACGAGAGCAAGTGCTCTGAAATGGGGGAAGGAAAATGGACTCAAGCCCATCTGCCCTGGGAAAGAATATCTGAGTTTGTTACAGACAGAGACCGTCAGTACCTCTCTGGGAAGAAGCTGCTACTGGCAAAGACATCCTCAAAAGACAACACTATTGGCCTTGTCCATGACAAAATAAAGATGCATGTAAACTTCACCCAGAAACTAGGAGGAGTGACCTTGGGAGCCAATGCAAAAATCCTACAGGCCTCTTCATTAGCCCTGTTTATTCTGTCACAGAGCATTGCTCTCTTGTCTGGACATACAGCTCCCACACATCACTCGTCAATTCTCATCTTAACACCACCATATGGATCATTATGTGCACAGAAAAATCAATGCCACAACTATGGCTTTCTGTACTGGTGCACATCTACCAATCCCAACTTCATTGTGACCTGAGACTCCTTTGGGAGTTCCATTGTATTCAAGGGAACAAATATTTCCCAATACATGAAGACCTAAATAATGTACCAAGATTCCATCTCAAATATAGAAAACCTTTTTGGCTTTCAGTGCAAGAGCTTGAAGACTCAGGGTCCATCCCACCTGCCCAAAGATCAATGGTGAGCAAGCTGAAAGGATGACAACATCTCAAACAAATATTTCATCAACCAGAGAACCCAATTGCCTTTCCCTCCTGTGGAAAATATGGTGCACTTTGAACCACATCTGCACATCACATGGCAGATGCACCTACCTCCTCCATAAATGGGGACTGAGACACAATCCTATTTGCGACTGCAGAAATGGACTTCAAACTACAGAACGTGTTGTCAATCAATGTTGCAAATAATCGTATCCTGGTGGTATCTTTGTCATCCACTCTGTGACACCTGAAGCAATCTAGCTTGAACATCGAATGTTGCTGGTTTTAAGTGATACAAAAGAAGTGCCTTGCAAATTATTACCCACTCTTTAACCTCCCTTTCTTTGATAAAGTAACAACAAAAGTGGTAGGAGATAAACTGCAGTCACTATCTGTTTTAGCAAAAAGAAAAGGAGTCCTTGTGGCACCTTAGAGACTAACCAATTTATTTGAGCATGAGCTTTCGTGAGCTACAGCTCACTTCATCAGATGCATACCGTGGAAACTGCAGCAGACTTTATATATACACAGAGAATATGAAACAATACCTCCTCCCACCCCACTGTCCTGCTGGTAAACCAGCAGGACAGTGGGGTGGGAGGAGGTATTGTTTCATATTCTCTGTGTATACAGCAGGACAGTGGGGTGGGAGGAGGTATTGTTTCATATTCTCTGTGTATATATAAAGTCTGCTGCAGTTTCCATGGTATGCATCTGATGAAGTGAGCTGTAGCTCACGAAAGCTCATGCTCAAATAAATTGGTTAGTCTCTAAGGTGCCACAAGGACTCCTTTTCTTTTTGCGAATACAGACTAACACGGCTGTTACTCTGAAACCTATCTGTTTTAGCTTTTTTATAAATATAAAAATTTCACTCCAGCACTTCACTTCCACAGTGAACTGATTACTTCATCTGAACGGATCTTTTTAATTGCTTCATTCTCTGTGGAAATTATTGCCTCCTACTCACTCTTTGCAGACTAGTTGTATTTCTGTAGTAGATTTTTATTCTTTAAAAGGCATGGTATAATCCTTCATGGAAAGGTGACTGTTATGAGGAGTGTCATTACCTGATGGCTACTAAGATTCCAGTTAACAAAGGATTCAGATTATAGGAACTACAAGGGAGAGGGAGAGAGAGAGAGAGAGAGGGCCTTTGATCTAGTCTAGTGAGGTCATTTTCTCTGTACATGCAGAGGAACATACAATGCTAACCTGGATGCCAGGTGATCAGTGCATTAGATATGCCTAAAATAGAAAGGCTGATTTACCTGCCTGCCAGGTTAGAGGAAGGAAAATACAATCCTTCCTAATCTCAGAGACTTGGATTACAGGGAAGCTGAAAAGAAGGTTTATCATGTGGTTTAGTCTTTAAAATCTAAAATTCCAGATGCCAGGCTAAGACAGGTAGGATAGGTTACCTCTACATATCTTTTGAAACTAAGTTTTCTGCCAGATTACCAACATTTCAGTAGTTTACAATCATGCATTTTTTCCTGTATTCACTTATTCGGCATGTTCCCTGTATTGATTTTCACCATGTACCTAGTGTGCCATACACAGTTTGAGGAAACACACTTAGGTCCTTCTGTTGGTCAGTTTTCTTCCTCAGGACTAAGGACTCCCAGTATTTTACACACATTACAAGCCAAGGAGTTTGTGTTGCTGTGGTATGATCTTGCATAGCCATTAAAGGTTTCTGATTGTATCATACAGGCATGATTGGGGGACTGGGAGAGATGTTTGGAAGGGATTAATGAAATTATCTTGTGCAGGCAAATTGTGAGGCACAGCCGCACGACCTCCCCCATGCAGTTTGGCCTTAATTTTGCCTGGAAACATCCCTGCTATTTTAACTTTAGGCCTCTCACAAGCAGGAACTACTAAAATCATGCAGAACTGCGTGGCTCCATGAGGAGACTACACAGTTACTCTGATGAGCTCATCAATCTCATTTTCACCTGTGACCAAAGAAAGGATTTGAACACAGGACTCCCCAGGTGGAAAGGCTAGTTCATTAACTCTCTGCAGAGAAAATTATTTCCTTCTTGCCAGCCTTGCCTTCCAATATCCTCCATATATCATTGGTCTGCATCACTGACCCTGTAGGGGTTTCTAATCTCTGTTTCTTTTTGAATTTCCTTCAGTTCCTCAGGGCATGTTAAAAAGAATGAATGGACAGCATGCATAAAACCAAGCTAGGCTTACTTTGGGAAGACTAAGCTGACCTGACTTCACAGTCATCTGCCTGGGCAGAAGATACCACCTGTCTCTCATATATGTCAAAGGATTTTAAAATGTGAGACAAGGAATTGCCTAAATCTTTTTCCTCCTGCTCAGAAACTCTGAAGCACTGAACACCCATCTGTACTGATCTGCATTACTCATTTATTCCTGACTTGACATGTCTTCAGAGTCAAAACCACAATGAATCTTCCTTTTTTGTGTGTGCGTTTAGCTTGTTAATTATATGGACTGTACCCTATACACTGGCCTCAATGAATCCCTTTGTGATGCATACATACTGTAGCATTAGATAGCAGCATATAATTATTTACATATGAATGCTGTCAAACAGTTTAATCAGACACAAAGCTGCCTGGTTTTGTGCCCTGTCCTACCTCATTGCGATCTCAGAAAGTAAGCCCAGCTTTCCTGAACAAAGAATGATTCTGGCGAGTCTCTGTGTGTACTCTCTTTGCATAATTTCTTGGACCTTGCCCTGTTCCACCTGCTTAATAATGTTAACCTTATTTATGGATAATTTATATGCAGCCCACTCTGCAACTGCATTCTGGCAGGAGGTATTTCAGAACTTTGGGAACAACCTTCTTCTGCAGCTTTCTGCCCTCAGTTGGTATGACCCGCTAAGTGCGAATGTTTCATCAGCACTTCCTTGTACCCTGCATGAAACATCAACATGCAAAACAGTAAGCACTCTTCTGTTCCTCACAGCTGTATTCTATCCTGTATTCTATCCACCTCCTAAAAAACCCTCTTTCCACTGAGGTGGATTAGAAACTCTTTGTGTTTGCCACAAATCTGGTTGTTGTTTTTTTGGTAAATAAAATTGGAATGATAGCTGAGATAAACACTCACCCTTCTAGCTCCTCCTTTATTAAAAGAGCAGAGTATTTCTGTAGTGCCCAGGGGCCCTGGAAGCTCTCAACGGAAGTGAACTGTTATTGGAAAGCATTGTTCATTCCATTTGTTTGTTCCACATCTTCCTAGAAGCAGCATCTAGCAAGAAAATGAAGAGCAGGGAGTGTAAAGGGAGTTCTGTATGTGGCTCAGTTGGAAGCATTCCAGTTGGGGAAAAATACACTTATCTGTCACAAATCATTTTCTTGTGTATATATTAAGACATACACACAGAGGGAGTCCTGAATGGCCTTGATAAACATACTTACCTTATGATACACTTTTCCTGTGCGTAACTGTGATACAAGATGTTACAGGTACTGAAGTTTATGGACCAGATCCTCAGTCTCACTGAACCTGATTTAAATGATCTGTTGGGGGATCCACAGTGGCTCCGACACCACTCCATCCCTGGCCTTTTGTGACCAACAAAAGTAGGTGTGGCCAGAGTGCACTCCCTGAAGAGCCGCAAAGGGTGACTGAGGAGCCCGCAGAATTGCTCCATGATCGCAGAGAGTTCAGCTGAGGATCTGGACCTTTGGCTGTAACTCAAAGGGCAGCTAACACCATCCGAGGACCAGAGGAGAAGGCTATGCAGAAAGAATAAATTATCTCAATCTATCCTGTCTATGAGAGAGAGCACGAGAAGGAATTTGCTACCTCTGTGGAAATGCCTTCTTGGAAATAATATCAGCGAACGGAGGGGAATTTCACGTTACTGGCAAATAGTTAAACAAGCTGCAATGGCCCTAAGCCCATAATGAAATCACTGAGGCTAGACACGAGCTAAGCAATGACACACGGCAGTGACATTCCACTGTCAATAGACGCACAACTGGTTGTGGCAAGGAGAATCAAATCATGTCCCTTGTCCCACTACCTCTGCACGAGGCTTGTCCCTTCCAAGGTGGAGCCACAGTGGACTTACTAATGGTTCACATTGGTGCAAGGGATGTGGTGCAAAAAGAGGCACAGACTGTGTCCTGGGTCACTGGTTTGTCCTTCTTTGTTTCCCGGAAGCAAACATAAAGCAATATGAAACAGTTCAGTGACATTGCAAAAGCCAGTGCTTTACCAAGAGAATCAACTGGCCCCAGCCAGACTGAACAGGGACTAGTTTACATAGTCCATAAAGCATATGCCCTCCCTGCTGTTGTGTTTGTCTCACTTAGTTTTATTTTAGACTGATGTGATAAATTTACAAGGCCTCTTGAGTGCCTGGTAAGCATGGGACTGGGTGGAAGAGTCATATCTATACAGTTAACATACTGGATTAGATCTCTGGCCTGGTGTGAATTAATGTAACTCTGCTGACTTCAATGGAGCCAGGCTGACTTTGGCCCAGTATAATCCACCCGCTGCCGCACCAGAGTGCTAAACACCCACACATGGTGTGTCTAAAATTGGCTCACAAATCTGGCTCCAGCTAGAAAAATTACTAATTCCCAGCCATTCAAGCCCTGCTGTTATGAGCTGGGTTAAACCTTGTCATGGGCGGAGTTAAAACCTCATTGAAACTGACGTGTGAACATGTCCTTCACTTAAGATCGCTGTAACAGACAGTAAAGGGGCCACACCTGAAATGAGGCCTCATAGGGTATGTCCACACCGCATTTTGGAGCAAGGTAGAGCAAACCTCCAGCCTGGGTTCACAGACTTGGTGTAGCAGGACTCATGCTGAAGCTTGGGTCTGAAGCCAAGGGAGAGGTGGTGAGCTTCAAAGCCTGACCTGCAACTTCCAAGGGCTGTTCACACAGCTATTTTAGAGCACTAGCTCGAGCCCTGCTAGCTTGAGTCTGTGACCTGGGCTGGGAGGCTTGTTCCAAAATGCTGTGTAGACATACAAAGAAAGTCTGCCCAGAAACTAACACCATGTGTGCAGAGGGTTCAATGAGGCATTATTCTGCCCAGTGGGTGGCTGTGTCTGCAGGTGTGGAGAATGTCTACCTGGGCAAGCAGAAAAGGATCTGAGAGAAGAGAAGCTAAGAAACTCCTCCTTAAGCTTTTGGTTCCTCCTGTGTTCACAGACGCAGGACTCTGCACATTCCTTGTAAATAAACAAGATTATATTAAAAAAAACACTAGACTCCATCATCAATTAGTATTCCCAGCTGAAACATTCCCAGGGCCTTGAGCTTTGACTAACTGCCTGGGTCAAGAAGAGTTGACATCTCCCATCCCTCTGTCTCTCTCTTCACCTGTTGAAACTCCCTGTTAGCGGCCCCTGGTCGCAAAGTTCCCCAGTCACTTGCTCACTGCTTTATAACGCCCTGGCCTCCTTTATAGCCCCGCCCCCTGCCTAAGGCTCAGCCAAGGAACAGAGGCTTCTAGATTTCAAACCTTGTTTAGAAGCTCACAGCTTCCAACTGCCAGCCACAACACATGGTCCTTCAAACAAACAAACAAACAGACAAACACAAGCTCAGCACACAGCACATAACCCCCAAACACAAACACACACTACAGACAGTCACTTACCCCAAGGGTCCCGTATTTGCTCCTCCTTCACCTGGAGAACTCCCTCTCGAAACGCCCTGTTAGTGGCCCCTGTTTGCAAAGCTCCCTGGTTGCTTGCTCATTGCTTTATAAATGGGGAGTGGGAAGGCGAAAAGGTACACTTGCCATTCTTTAAAACCTTTGCACTAAACTATTATCAAAACTTCTTGATTTAATCAAAAACCCTATCATTAACCTAGGTAACCGTAGGAGAAAATGCAGACAGAAGCCCAGCAGCAGAATGGGGGCTATCTTGTTTATTGCACTCAGTGTAGCATGTATGATTATCTGCCCTGTGGGCGGGTGGCATATGTGTGCATCGATGCAAGGAGCTCCTGGCCCTCAGAGACCGTGTATGGGCTTTGGAGGCCAGGGTGGCAGAACTGGAGGAGCTAAGGGAGGCAGACAGGTATGTTGATGAGGCTTTCCAGGACACCGTAGATTTGTCCCACCTCCAGTCAGACAGCCCCTGCGCTGTTAAAGAGGATGAAAGGCCCAGAGAAGGAGAGCAGTCAATGGGAACAGAGAGAAACCTTCCCATAGTTTGGACCCTCCTTCCAGATGATGTCGGGGTATCCTCTCGCACTGACGTTACCTCTCCAGGGGAGAGAACTCCAGTCATTAGGAAAAGGCAGGTGTTAGTAATGGGAGATTCGATCATAGCTCACGAAAGCTCATGCTCAAATAAACTGGTTAGTCTCTAAGGTGCCACAAGTCCTCCTTTTCTTTTTATAGATAGCTAGGTTTGTGATGACCGAGAGAACCGTATGGTGACTTGCCTGCCTGGTGCGAAGGTTGCGGATCTCTCGAGGCATCTAGATAGACTTATGTGTAGTGCTGGGGGGAGGAGCCGTAGGTACCAATGACGTAGGGAAGGGGAGGAGAGATGTCCTGGAGGCCAAATTTAGGCTGCTAGGAAAGAAACTGAAATCCAGGACCTCTATGGTGACATTCTCAGAAATGCTTCCAGTTCCAGGCGCAGGGCCAGGTGGGCATGCAGAGCTTCAGAGTCTCAATGTGTGGACGAGATGATGGTGTAGAGAGGAGGGATTTAGATTTATTAGGAACTGGGAAACTTTTGGGATGGGGGAGCCTATACAGGAAGGATGGGCTCCACCTAAACCAGAGTGACATTTTAAACGTCACATTAAAAAGGTTGCAGAGCAGTTTTTAAACTAAGAGATGGGGGGCGGGGGGAAAGCCGATTGCTGCAGAGGCGCACGTGGATCGGATGGAGACTTCTCTTAGAGGAGAGTCTATTGATAGAGATTCTCTAGGTTTTAGTCAGGAGGAGGGGATGAAAGAGGACAAAGTATGGGCCAGATCAGACAAGAAACATTCACATAAAGAATCTGACACATCAGAAAAGGGCAGACAAATAAACAGTGACGAGTTTTTAAAGTGCTTGTATACACATGCTGTAAGTCTAAATACTAAGATGGGTGAACTAGAGTGCCTCGTGTTAAAGGAGGATATTGATATAATAAGCATCACAGAAACCTGGTGGAGTGAGGACAATCAATGGGAAACAATCATTCCGGGGTACAAAATATATCGGAAGGACAGAACAGGTCGTGCCAGGGGGTGGGAGGGAGGGGCACTATATGTGAAAGAAAATGTAGAATCAAATGAAATAAAAATCTTAAATGAATCCACATGTTCCATAGAATTTCTATGGATAGTAATTCCATGCTCTAATAAGAATATAACAGTAGGGATCTATTATCAACCACCTGACCAGTGATACTGATAGTGACAACAAAATGCTAAGGGAGATTAGAGAGGCTATCAAAATAAAAAAAACTCAATAATAGTGGGGGATTTCAATTATCCCCAAATTAACTGGGTACATGTCACCTCAGGACAAAATGCAGAGACAAAATTTCTTGATACTTTAAATGACTGCTTCTTGGAGCAGCTGGTACAGGAACCCACAAGGGGAGAGGCAACTCTTGACCTAGTCCTGAGTGGAGCACAGGATCTGGTCCAAGAGGTAACTGTAAGAGGACCACTTGGAAATAGTGACCATAATATAATAACATTTAACATTCCTGTGGTGGGAAGAACACCTCAACAGCCCAACACTGTGGCATTTAATTTCAGAAAGGGGAACTATGCAAAAATGAGGAGGTTAGTTAAAGAGAAATTAAAAGGTACAGTGACTAGAGTAAAATCCCTGCAAGCTGCATGGACACTTTTCAAAGACACCATAATAGAGGCTCAATTTAAATGTATACCCCAAATTAAAAAACACAGTAAAAGAACTAAAGAAGAGCCACCGTGGCTTAATAACCAGGTAAAAGAAGCAGTGAGAGATAAAAAGGCATCTTTTAAAAAGTGGAAGTCAAATCCTAGTGAGGTAAATAGAAAGGAACATAAACACTGCCAAATTAAATGTAAAAATGTAATAAGAAAAGCCAAAAAGGAGTGTGAACAGCAGCTAGCGAAAAACTCAAAAGGTAACAACAAAATGTTTTTTAAGTACATTAGAAGCAGGAAGCTTGCTAAACAACCAGTTGGGCCCCTGAATGATCGAGATACAGTGATCATAACCAGGCCAATGGAGCCAAAGGGAAAGAGTAAAGGGGTTTCTTCTGGCAAGAAATCTCTCTGTGCTTGTACTGTTCCTGCTAACTGCCAGCTCAGTCCATGCCAGGTCTGGAGCTGAAAGACACTCTGCCAACTTGGCACCTTACCACCATTCTCCAGATTGCCTGTCACTTCTGCACTGACCTACAGGGCAAGTGCCAAACCTCTAACCCCTCAAATGAGTGACCAGCACGCCCACTTCCTCTTGTTCCCATAGCTCTGCTGGCTATCTCCCAGGGACGCCCACTGCTCATGTCTTCCATCTTCCCTCTCTGGGGAGGGGCTGCTATGTCTTGTAACGTACAGCCAGTCAGTTATGTCTCTCACTTTGATTACGATAGCGCCAGAAAGCACAGTGGATCACCAGGTAGCCAAAGTAGCCCAGCAAGAGGGCCCTGGTTACAAGTTACTTTGCACTTAGGTTCAATCTTCAATCAACCCATCTGCCACTCTGATAAATCCGTGGAACTTGGCCACCCAGAAAGATCCAGAGGCTAAAGGTGTAACATCCGCAGCTCCAAACAGCAAAGGGGTACTAGGCAGAACCGCCCCCACCTCCCCAGGTTCCAAACACTGAAGGGACACTATCGTAAACTGTTGGGTAGTGAGATGCAGCAGTAGAGCTGGAAACAGTCCCTCCTGCTCTGCTATCAGCTCTGTACTGTGCCTGGGATCTGAGACACCCCAGAGTCTCTTCCATTGGGTAGCTAGGAAAAACAATACTGACCTTTCTTTAGTGATATCTTAAGTCCAATGCAGTAACGATCCTTTCCCTAGGCCAGGGAAGCGCCTTCACTGTAGGTTTTCAAAAGGAGGCTGGACAGCCATCTGTCTTGGACGGTTTAGATACAACAAATCCTGCATCTTGGCAGAGGGGTAGACCAGATGACCCTGGCAGTCCCTTCTCACCCTATGGTTCTATGATTCTGTGACCTCCCACACCCTTCCTCCCCTACAGAGTTCCTGATCTTTTCCCCACACCTGCCTTCTTGAGACACCTGTTACTTGCAAACTCCCAGATCAAATCCAGATTCCTTTTGCAGCAAATTTCTTCACCATCCCAGAGCAATTTTTTTTAGGTGGAGTGCTGTCTGTTACAGAAGTAGTAGAGGAACACCACCAAACGACACCATGTGTAGGTCACAGGTCACAATATACTGCTGGGAGAACAACAAAACTCTGCTGTCCTATGGAACTGCAGAGTCAAAAATGTCAGCATATCTTGGCGTACGTAACAATGCATTGTACCAAACCCAGAACTCCCTGTTGTAATATTATGAAAACATGTTCCATATCTAAATCAAACTCTATGGGTCCAGCCAGGCCAGCCTTCTATCACTTCTGTCATTATTGCAGTAAGTGTTTCTGTAGATGGTCCTGTGGCAAATAGTTACATGATACCTATATAAAATCAGTTCTGGGACTTCTTGTGCCTAGTTACTGAAACACAGGATTTGCCATACCGGAATGTACCAATAATCCATCGAGCCTGGGTCCGTGACTCAGCTGTTAAGACTATGCCAGAAGAAGGCAGCCCACCTCTGCTCTACAGAATGCACCTGGCCTACTGAAGCGTGTTACATGGGAGGGCAGGACCCTTCTGACCCCTCATCTATGGTACAATACAGACACTCAGAGGGGGCGGGGGGGGGAGACCAAGTTCCATTTATTCCTGTGATAAATAAATTTAGGGCACATGAGCCATAATCACCTTAAATCCTCTCTGACTATGTTTCTCATTCAGTTACACATGAAGCAAATATGTTTTTACATGTAAGTACTTACATGGTTACGGCTGTTTATTTAATGCGACAGTAAATGGTACCAAAAAGGTCAGAGGACAAAGCAGGAAAAACATGTTAAAAGAGGAAGATTAAGAAAATAGTAAACACAGGAAAAGCTACAAAGCTCAGGCACTTCCCCAAATATTTAAGCAACATTATTATTGATTAAAAAAGTATATGTTTGCAGAAACATTTAAGAAATTGACTACATCTTGCATAACAATATTAGAGAACAAAAAAAAGGCACATAATGACGCTGTCTCTGGTGCCTATAATAATAGCAGCTCAGTCATTATGGAGCAACTTCACACTGTAGCTCTCAAAGCATTTTTAAAAGGGACAAAAAGAACAGGAGGACTTGTGGCACCTTAGAGACGAACCAATTTATTTGAGCAGAAGCTTTCGTGAGTTACAGCTCACTTCATCGGATGCGTTCAGTGTAGCTCACGAAAGCTTCTGCTCAAATAAATTGGTTCATCTCTAAGGTGCCACAAGTCCTCCTGTTCTTTTTGCGAATACAGACTAACACGGCTGCTACTCTGAAACCTGTCATTAGAAGGGACAATTATCCTCATCTGACAGATGAGAAAACTGAACCACAGAGCAGAGAAATGATTTGCCTAAGGTTTTATCTAACAGGTCGGTAGCAGAGCTGGGAATAGACCCTCGATCTCCCAGGGCCTAGTTCATACCCTACGGTCTTCCTATCTACACAAAGCTCTTTAAAGGCCATTCTGCAGTGACTGGGAGCCAATACATACAAAGAAAGCTTTGGTTGTTCCGTATTTCCCTGTGTTTACCTTGCATTGGACCAATGCAAAGTGCCAGAGCTCATGGCCTCATTCCTGCTCCCACTGAAGCCACTTGACTGAAAAGGGAGTGGGATCAATCCCAGAGCAACTGTTATGAGTGGGATTTTCAAAAGTGCTCAAGCCTTGGCCAAACTCAGTAAAACTCCTGTTGACTTCAACAGGAATAGAGGCAGGCCGCTGCCAAGTGCTTTGGAAAATCCTGCCCTTGAAGCATGTATTGGACAGAGGTGACATTATCGTTTGCAGAGAAGAAGCCACTGTAGTAAGTAACGGTCACTTTACTGAGAGATGGAGTCTGTCCTGTCTGCTGGGACAATGTTTGTTTTAAACGTGGGTAAGAGCACCCGTATTCCTCATGGCTCTTTATCAATGGGAAGGGAGGGAGCAGGTCTCCCCCATCAAGGGAAAACATTTTCCCATATGGTTTACTTCTGAGTCCGTCTCCTGCAGCCACTGTACCTCTCACCCCATCTATTGCCATATACCAGATCACCCCAGACCAAGAGCCCTTGACTTTTAAAAGATAATGGGGAGGGAAACTGGGAACAGAGAAAACACCCCATATTCATTCATGGAAATTCACTTCTCATGTATGTCTTCAGCTATAGTCATATACAGACTACAAGAACTGGGTCTTTATTTAGTGAGACTGACCTCAGCTATAAAGTAAAGGGGTTTTCCCAATGCAAAACCAATCATTGATGGTTGAGCCCAATCCACACCCATGAGAGTCAATGTCAAAACTCCCATTGGCTTCAGGAGCAGACCCACTGAGGGCTAAGTCCTGCATGACCAGGTAATAGCAAGTGAGGGACAGGAATAGTGTGTCAATGTGAGCCCAGGCCTGGGCTGCAGGAACACCTGGGTTCTTCTAACCCTGGCTCTGCTAATAATTCACCCTGGGACCTTGGACTAGTCGCTATTCCAATTCCCTGTCTGGAACATGGAGATATTTCTTTCCTGCTGTGAGGCTGAGCTAGAGCTTGTGTGCATACAAATTCAAACTGGTTCAGCCAAACCTGCTCTAGACTAACTGCAGCTAAACTGAAATACGCCTGCTTTAAACCAAAACGAGGGAACTGTACTGGTTTAAAAATCACCCTTTACTTCAAACTGGCACAACTGTGTGTGTAGACAAACCCTTCACGTGTGTGTGTGGGAAGGTGCTGAGTGTAGATTCCAATACTTGTACACTTGCTGAGAAGCAACTTTCGCCACACTTAGCCCATAGATTTGGGGCTACAGGGCAACGACCCACAAGGACTACTTAGGTGTATGAGGTTCAGCATACACACGAGTGTTTGCAAGATTGGGGGGGTTCAATGATATTCATCTGCATCATTACACTGCAGCACGGGTTGTCACTTTAAAATAATTAACCACAGGCTTTACATGTCCAAGGCTCTGTGCTATCTCACCTTACACAGGTTCTGAAGTAGTCTCTTTCTACTGAACAAATTTCAAACCTCTAGCAGGGCGATGTACTGTGTTTTGTGACTCAGATTACACCATGGATGAAGCCCTGTAGTGCAAAGGGAGTGAAGTGTCAGCTGGATTTGGTTATCTTTTGAAACTCCCACTCTTATGTCTTTTCAATTAGAGACATGAATAGGAATTTAGAGGGGTTTCTTAAGGAATCAGAAAAGCATCTTGTTCCAAGTAATTACTGGTCTGCCATGAATAAAATGGTTCCTTTCTCTCAAACGCCACAAAGACTATTAAAAGTATTACTGATAAAAGGCTAGAAGCTGGGGAAATGACTAGACTAGACTATTTTTAGCAGCAGTGGCATCTGGACAGCATGAGAATTGCTTGTTACAAATTTAGCACAGCTGATGTTTGAAGAAAATGTTTGCTAGACAAACTGAAGTCACACAGAGCAATACCAGCTTAGCTCAAAATGCTAACTCAGAAACCAACAAGAAAAACATGAAACCGGCTATTACCGAGTCCCATATAAAAACAATATTTTCTTTGTCAGATAAATATAAAAAAGTAATTATGTTTTAGTCTGATAGCTAGAACTTGGTAACGAACACTTTGAGTAACACTTCTTTATGACTATGCCCACCTTGAGAGCAGAAGGGATTTGTAGGTACCCAGGAACTAAAGTGAATGGAGGTTTTTCTAGGAACAGTGCTAGGCAAACCATGTTCTAGACAAAAGTAGGAAAGAAAGGACGCCTGCTTGCACACTCCCCCTCTGCTGTTAGTTAGACTCTCTCTCTCTCTCTCTGCTGTGTCAGCTGCAGTTTATGCCAAATGCCAGCTGCTTAACTTCAGGTCGATTAAGAGAGGAAATCTATTAAAAAGTCCAGTGTGTTTAAACAAACAATGTCAATATTTTAAATACTGAAACTATTTAAAAACATGCAATTAATTTCTGACCTGAGATATTTTATCTGAGCACATGTTAAATAGATACTTTATAAACCCTTAAAAAAGTAGTTTCACAGTGTAAAGGCTCACAAAACCTTCGCAACAGTCAGACCAGCTACAAAAGGAGCTTTGTGCAAGTTGCAGAAAATATCCACTTCTGTCATTAGGCCAAATCCTGTCTTATTTACTCACATGAGTAGCCACACTGAAGTCGAAGGGTTAGCAGGCCCCAAAAGAATATTTGAAGGAGGGGGGTGGAGAGGTGTAATTCACTATTAGTGTAATTCCACTCTGTGTGTGTGTGTGTCCCCCCTACACCTGCAGTATCCAAAGAGTTCCAGACATTTACCAAAAAAAATACCATGCAAGAGAGTAACAAAATGCTATAAACTGATTGTTTCCCTTTTCTGCTTTTTGTTCAAAGCACCAGCCCGTCTTGGTAGAGCGAGGATCTCAGGGCAGTTACAAATTAATTAATGAAAACGGTTTGGGCTCAGATTTGAAACAGCATAAAAACAAAAGTGTTTCGCTCAAGAAAGAGTTGGGGTATGGTGTGCGGGAAAGCCCCACCACCCACCCATTTCTGTAGCTTGAAATGAAACTGACACCCCTCCCCTTGCTCCTTCCCCAGAACGACTTATTTCTACACCGCAGCACTTCTGCCTGTCCTGGGACTGAAAGCTTTGAGTCATAATAGAAAGCAGCCCACTCGGTGCAAACTGCACTTTTTAAATTGGCAGCAACCATTTCTGTGCAACATATTCACGAAATGACATTGGATCAAAAGCATTTCTCAGCCATGAAAGTGAGAAAGGGAAAGTTAGCCACCCAATAAAGAGATGCAATAGGTGTAAATCAAGTCCACAGCAGCCATTTAAATTGCCAAGTGAAACAAGGCACAAATCAGGGATATATTTCCCACACACACACAAAGAACCCCAGCCCTCTGCATTCTTACAGATTCTCTCACACACACTAATGCTTCTGATTTGAAATTAGCTCTTGGATGAAGAGCTGCTGTCTTAAGTTGGGCTCAGACAAGACCAAGGTCTTTCACCTCCAGCTTGCTAGAAAACATCACCCCTTCCTCCAGTGTGAGAAGCTGGCCACAGGGACATGCGCATGTCCCCTGCAGGCTGGATCACTGCAGCTCATGGTACTGGAAGCTATGTGATGACAATGCACAGGATCCAGGTGGTACAGACTGCAGCTGCTCCCTTCTCCATGGCTCTGTCTGCCGTGAGCCCACCAGGCCTGCGCTCAAGTCCCTCTGCTGGCTCCCCGTCAGCTCCTAGTACTTGGTCCTAACATTCAAAGCAATTAATAGATCAAGCCCCAGCCACACCATAGACTGAATTTTGATTTATGAACCTGTGATAGCTGCGCTCCTCTGGGATACCCCAGATCACAAAGCCCCAGCCTAGACAAAGCCTGTGAGTGCAGGGGACAAAACATGCCCTGTCCAGGGGATCTGGCAATAGAACAATCTTCCAGAGGAGATCAGGCCAACCCAGAGACTATCTAGGAAACACTGCAAAAACTTCCTCTTTGAAAAGGCCTTTCTACCAGAATGACACTCACAACACTGACATTCTCTTCTCTCCCTAAAGACACACCTACAAAAAAGTGAAAAAAACCTCTCCGCAAGAGGGAGAAGTGCTGGAGACTCCATGAAGTCCACCTGGCACTTGGCTGTTGCTATTGATTTCATGTGGCAGGTGCCCAGATAGTATGAGGAGAGGCAGCAGTGTGAAACCATTTAGCTATATTGATTGTTTGATAGTAATAATCAATAATGGACAAATCTATTATCTAAGGTTATTAGCTGGGAATCAGCATTTCACTCCAACGGGAAGTGAGGGGAACAGCTAGGCCCAGAAACACTCAACCAGGAAGCTGAACAGTCTGCTAAGGTTGAAAGGGTCGCAGGCAGAGGTGTCATGTTGCCAGGGCAGTTCTGGGCATCACCCTGGTACCTGAAATCTAGGACTTTGTGAGCGGGGGCAGGGGCGAAGGGGGGGGCAGGTCTGAAGGGGGGTGTTGAGAGGGGAGGGGCAGAGCTCTAGTACTGTAAAATTTAGCACTAAATCATTGTCCCAAGGCAGGTCTGTAATTTCCGGCTCAGGCAGACCTCCCCACACTAATTCCGATCGAAGCAGTGTGCTAACAGTCCAAGTGTAGTCATGGAAGCGCAAGCAGCAGGATTTGGGGGGTGGGGGTTGGCCATCCCATGTACGATCTTGTTCGAGAGCCTAGGTACATCCGGAAATGATGCCTTCCAGCTCCACCATGGCCATACCCAAAGTAACTCCTCACACAGCCTCCATAATGCCCCTGTTATGAGCGTGAACTATGTCTGTATGTAGGTAAACAGTCAACCGAGAGAGGACCAGTAGGGGCTCAAGGATACATGTCACATTTCCTGGGCTCTGTTGGCCCGATACAAGTTGTTTCCTGCAAATGGCTTTCTCTGGCAGTTCTTTGCAGCTCTCAACAGGCTGGGTGCTCATCTCTGCACAGAGTTCTTCCCAGCCTGCCCTTGCCCTGAACTCCCTTCAGATCGGCCTTCTCTACCTGCCCCCTCGGTCACCCAATAACGGAGTAGAGTCCCCAGGGTGGTGAAGGGCCCAGTTTTCTCCCCCACCCTTACTAGCTTCCTTTTCCCATATCAAATTTCCTGGCCCCTTCCACTCTCTAGAGCATGGCTGCTGGTTTGCCAGGCAGGACTTACAGCGAAGTGCTGCCCCCAGTCTGCCAGTCTGGGCCAGTCCCTCCCATTTGCACTTTCCCTTTTGACAAAACACTCCGTGTAACATGCTCCTAGCATGAGA
Organism: Eretmochelys imbricata; assembly: GCF_965152235.1. Taxonomy (NCBI): domain Eukaryota; kingdom Metazoa; phylum Chordata; order Testudines; family Cheloniidae; genus Eretmochelys; species Eretmochelys imbricata. The sequence goes on from NC_135580.1 coordinate 98,294,367, forward strand.
TTGTCCCTCCACTCCACCTAACGGACACCAGTTCCAAAAACCTGGCCTCATTCTTCCATGGCCCTGCACCAGCTATATGCTCAGCGCTGTACAGAAAACAAGATTCATGCATCTATAACAGTAGTTCTCAAACTTTTGTACTGGTGACCCCTTTCACTTCGCAAACCTCTGAGTGAGACCCCCCCTTATAAATTAAAAACACTTTTAAATATATATAACACCATTATAAATGCTGGAGGCAAAGCGGGGATTGGGGTGGAGGCTGACAGTTCACGACTCCCCATGAAATAACCTCATGATCCCCTGAGGGGTCCCAACCCCCAGTTTGAGAACCCCTGATCTATAGTCTAGGCTTGATAAATAGGCTGTGATTCCTAGTTGGGTCACTAGGTGGCACTGAGTATGAGATGAAGGTGAAAGGAAGCTGGGACAGCTCTAGTTAGAGTAAGTGCAGTAGAGAAGCTTGTAATGGCTGCATTGCAATAAAAAAATAGTGCTAGAGTGAAACCACTGCCATCTGTCTTTGTTTTGCTAACCCACTTCTCTGGTCTGCCTTGGCAGTTTGATACAATGTTGGCTACAGGCTCTTTTCCTAAGTTTGTTGAAGGCAGCACGAGCTGGCTTGATATTGCTGAGGGCTTCCAAGTGTATTATTTCTCACTGGAAAAAAGTTTTGCCCAAGTACTGTACATGTCATTTGGAAATGGGCAAAGCAGGGTGGTTTTGCAACACTGAAATGAAACCGGGGCGGTTTGGATCTGGATCTCATTTTATCTGAAGCCCCAGCATTTCAAAATTGGAGCAGTAGGAACATGCAGGACCATAGTGACAGTCTCTCAGGTGACCTGTTAAAGAATCGGTGAACAGGAGTCCTCAGTGACTGGATAATAAATATCTGACACTACAAAGAAACCAGTCAAATAGGCCCTGAAGATGTGAAGCACCGAAGTTAGAAAGGGAAATGACTTATCAGAGTGAAATCTTGGCCCCTGTGAAGTCAATGGCGAAGCCCCTACTGACTTCAGTGGGTCCAGAACTCCACCCTATAGTTTCGAAGCTATACCCTGCCAATGTAGGATTTTTCCTTAATGAACATTTTTCTTGTCCTTTGTCCTGTTTATTGTTATTTGCTTTAACAATTATAATGCAGAAGTGCCTAGAAGCCAACCGGGTCAGGCTTCCATTGTGCTAGGGGCTGTACAAATGGTTAGTAAATATATGTCTCTGCTGTCACAGTTTCAGGGTAACTGCACTTGTATTTCCCCTCCATGGTCCCTTGACAGAACCTACTTAATGTCTCAGTACTCCAGCTGTCACCTCCCTTGAGTGAAGACCTGCATCCCTCTCTCTCTTGACTGGGGATTTTAAAGTTGCACAGCCCCCTGCCACACACTGTGATATCTCCAGCAAGCCAGTCTGTGTAACGGCCAGCACATGGGCTGTGATTTCTCTCAGAGAACAATGCCCAGCATGTGCCAGCAGTAACAAATTACCATACAGCTCTTTCTTAGCAGAGAACATTTATTCTGAGGATAAAAGCATCACAGAGAAAACATAAAAAAACAATAAAAATTCCTACACACCTACTACCTCCACCAGAAACCGATCATCTTCCACCTGTGGAGTCTGGTAGGCTAATGTCCTTTCAGCAAGGGGTAGGGTCCCCTTGGGACCATAGGTCCTGTCTGTGTGCTGAATCAAAACGAAGACATATCTAAATGTATACACCGCTAAAACAAAACAAATTAAGCACATACTGGGGCAAAGAAGACTGTGTCTGTTTCAACTCAGCCTTTCTATATCCCAAGTTCTTTCTTCATCTCTTGGGCTCTGGAAAACCCAGTTTGAACCAGTACATGCAAACCACCCGAGGAGATGGCACCTCCTTGGAATTGTTTATAATCTTCACAACTCGCCTTAATCATCGCCCACTGTTTTTCGTTTCTGGAGGAGCTGTGGTAGCCCTCCCTGCATAGAGTAGAACACAGTCATACATAAACCACTCATAAGTTTAATACAATGGTCCTCAAAGATACTGCATGGGGTTGCAATATCGGCCACAACTACCTTGGAAAGCTTGCAATCCTGTCTAGATTTAAATGTCTCAAGTGGTATGTCTTCTATCTATTCCCTTAGCCTATTCCATAGTCTACTGCTCAGTGGTACAAAGGGGGAGAGCACAGAATCGGACTTCCAAGTTCAGTTTGCTGAGGTCTATGTAGTCATGTTATTCATTATTTGTGATTATATGGACAAACTACTAGGTACTGGTGCAAATATTTAGGAATCCCGCAAGTCTCATATATTTCAACACCAATCATTATTCCTCCAAAAATTCACACCAGAGCATGTTATTTGTTATTCTCCTGTTTAAAATGTTTCAGCCATCCAATCAGGGAGCAGAAACAATATCATGTGACTTCAAAGCCCAGACAACACAAAAAAAAAACCAAATCGTCAAAGCAAAGTTGGAGAAAACCCACAATCTGAAAATGTTCTGTCTGAAATATTAGGTGACTACGGACATATAATGAAGATGTTTGGAGCAAATCAGGCTCCGCTCACAAACAACCCACTACCCAGAACAGGGGCTACGTTCATGACAAGTATTTACAACAAACAGCTCTGCCAGCTAGCCAGAATTAGCCTTTGAAGATCTGTTCTCGGCAAAATGGGATATCTGGTCACCCTGATCTAGGGACCTGTGCATTTTGTTCAGTTTCTTTTTGCTGGGTGCCCATCTAAATGTATACGCCGCTAAAACAAAACAAATTAAGCACATACTGGGGCAAATTCACCTCAGGCACCACGCTCAACAGATCTCAGCAGGGACGATTTTTGCCCATTATTTTTAAAATGAATTCGAACAGGAGATTCTGCTTCTACTGCCCACATCACCACCCTCATTGTAATAATTAAAAGGAAATGGAGCCCTACCCCTCCCTGCTGCATGGAAGTGACCACTATTGGATTCCAGCCCCTCCACACGTTGAAAATCCAAGAACAGGGGGGTCTGAATGACTTTGTCTTGCTGAACTGGCACAAGCTGATGGAAAAAGAACAGTGGCAGACATTCATTTTTACTGTATTGAGCCTATAGTGGAAATGTACTTTCTTACCACCAATGGGTGTTACGCAGTATGAGCAGCTCACTTTGAGGGGAACAAATGTAAGAAAGATGTAACCAACTACTCTCTCTGGCCTTCGTTGCAGATAAACAGTGAACGCTGTTAAACTTTTTATATACCATTTTCTAAAGATTAAATAAGAATGCACCCTAAGTATAACTTCATTATACTGCCTCAGGCTTGGTAAGGTAAATACACATACCTGCCAGCAGCATTGTTGGAGTCCATTCCAGGGGGCATAAAAAGCATGTAACTGTCTCAGATGAAAAGTGTTAGCTAATGAATTATCCCAAGTAAATACAGAGATTGAAGACTGCTCTGTCTATCTGATATTAGTGCAGACTTTTATTGGGTAACAGATCTCAAGTGGTACAGCCTGTTATACAGATAATTCCCAAGGTGGATTACACTGCACTAGCAACATTCCTGGGTTCTGAGGTCCGATGTGTTAGGTTATATGGTTAATAAGGGTATTGGGGTTACAACTTACTCACCTTCTCCTGCAGAATAGTTACCTTTTTGCAGTTTGCACTTGAGTAAAATACTAGAGTTGGTTAGTGGTGAATGACCTAATTGAGCATAGTTGGCTTTGAGTCTGAAACCACCATCCCTGCTGAGTGATGGCATCATCTTTCTTGCTAACTGGCACCTTTCCACACCTTCTATTCTTGCACTACTGCACACAGGCTAACACTGTTAGAGTGAGATCTAGAGAGCCAATGCTCAACAGGATTGATCAAGATACCTCTGAGAGTATTTGCTGTGTTTGTACTGACACTCACCTGCACTGTTTCTCAAAGGGCTCTCTGATTCAAGAGCAGACATGAATTTTAATAACCTTAAGTTAGTTACACAAACTCAGAAAAACAAGGACAGTTAAAGCAGAGGATCAAGCTACACACTTAATGCACTGAGTTTAGCCTACATATTGTCATACCATATGTATGTCCATTTTCACTGCTCAGCATATAGTACTGCCACAAAACTGGTATAAACCATGATGTTGCTACTTCAAAATAAAACATTTCATACAGCAGCAGCTACATTTAAAAAGTGATTCAATCAAGAGACAGACAGACTATGGCAGAACAAGCTTCAAGAGGTGATATGCTGACCTTCTGAAAAGAACTGCCTCTCACCGGACAAAATAAGCATTTTCTCAAGAATCCACCCCATGCATCTGGACAAACAGAACTTACAACCATATCTGTAACACCAGCATCTGGCAACTTATAAACCATTACAAAAGGAACAAAGTCCACAAAATGCTTCGTTAACTTAAATAAATATGTTTCAGAGTGGTAGCCAGGTTAGTCTGTATCAGCAAAAACAAAGAGGAGTCCTTGTGGCACCCTAGAGACTAACAAATTTATTTGGACATAAGCTTTTGTGGGCTAGAACGTACTTCACCAGATGCATGGAGTGGAAAATACAGTAGCAGGTATATATATACACATAGTACATGAAAAGATGGGTATATATTTAAATAAATATGTACCCAATCCTGGAAGACCTCATTGTTTCTAAAACTCCCATTGCTGTCCATGGACTGCACTATTAGCCCAAAAGGTAAAATTCCTCCCTGTGCAGAGGGCCAGCACAAACTCAATGTACCATATAAATGATCAATTGGCCTCATGCTAACCCTTTACACAGGGGTGAATTTCAACCAAAGTAAATCAGGCCACAACCTTTTTTTCCCCCGAGACAAATATGGGAATGCCCTTTAATAACAGTTGTGACTGTATCTTGGCCTGCTATGGGCCATGGCGTTTTCTGTACCGTATAAAGGAGTGGATACCTCACCCAGGGAAAGCAGGAGGAAACCCTTTCTAATAGTCCCCTTACAATTTACACCTAAGGCTTGTTAAGAGACAATACCAAAGCAAGTAGTTTTTGGCTCTAGCCACAGTGGAGCCCTGAAGTCAGGTTGAATAAGACAGACAGAGCCAGACAGAGCCATGCAGGAGACTCTGGGCTTGTTGGGAGAATGTAAGTTAGTTCTGTAGTTCTAGACGGGACAAGAAGGCAGGCGTCACTGCATTCATCTTTCCTGCAAATATCAAAAGGAAGAGAGGTGCCTCAGGTCAGACCACTTCATTTGAATTCATTCATCTGACAGTAGAAACCAGAGCCAAAGCGAATAGATTTTGTTCATTTAGAGACCACCACAGAGAATTCAACATGTATATCAACAAGGCAATAGACACAAAAGCTCCAAAACTCATCTCCTCACTTGCCTCCCTAGGATTTTCACAGGTCATCTCTGGTCCAATCCACACAGCTGGGCACACCCTAGACCTGATCTTCGGCCTAGATGTTAAGGTAGAGGACATCACAACACAGTCACTCTCTTGGACAGACCATCATCTCATTAGAGAAATAGTCAGAGACCTTCTATTGCCCAAGCAAAAAGACAGACCGTTGATCTTGATTCAATCATGATGACTCAGACTCCAACAAATTCAAAGGACAACAGCACCCTGCCTACAGAACAAGGAGTCCAGGCCCTGGTGAATCATTTACTTTTCGACACTAACCTCAACCATTAACACGCTGCCCCCCCAAAACAGCCCCTGCCTCCCCATCGCCCACACAGGTCTCCTTGACTTTCTGACACCCTGAACCAGATGAAAAGAGAGGGGTGGAAACCTGAACACTGATGGCAGAAAACAAAGGCTGATTCAGACAGGATGACGCATAATGAATTCCTCAAAGTGGATGCTGAGGCTGTACTATGGGCCAAGAGAACCTTCCTATCAGCCTCCACTAGGCTGCCAAATCCTGTCCCGAGGAGCTATCCAGGGGGCAAACCACTTCAGTAATCCTGAATGCCTACAGACTGCATCAGAGCTGAGCATCTAGCACTGCAAAGAACTAGCATCTGACTGCACTGAAAAGATCACATACGTCTGAGAAGCTCTCTCCAACAGACTGGATCTGCTCCACCTGAATTGACCAACCCACAGCCCACCTGCATTCCCAGAGCTCAGAACAGTCACTCATCAAGAAGTTCTAGAAACTCTAAAAGAGTCTCAACCCCAGACTTGTGAATCCAGTCTATGCACTTCCTGACTTTTGAAGAGTTGTGAACAACTGGTGCCACTCCTGATCGAAATAGCCAATGCCTCATTCAAAGAAGGAATTTTCTTTTCCTGCTTCAAACATGCAATAGTCCAAGTAACTCTTAAGAAGGCCCCTGGATACTTCTGTCCCAGCCCCATGTCAAACCTTCCAATCCTGATCAAGCTCATAGGGAAGCTATTGAAAGGCCAACTACAAGGTCACCTAACTGAAGCTTACATTCTAGAGCTAATGCAGTCTAGATTCAGAGAGCCGAAACTGCTTAAGTGGCACTGATGGATGATCTTCTGATAGAGGGCAGACATCCATTCTCATCCTCCTGGACCTTTCTGCTGCAGACAACAATATTGACTATGAGATTCTGTCTCACCTGAAAGAGGTGGACGATATCTAGGGTAATTCACTAAAATGGTTTGAGTCCTTCCTGGAAGGACACTCCCAACAAATAGTGATGCTCTGCACCTCCACCACTAGACTACATATGAGTGTACATATTTGTTGTTCAAAACCCCCTTTTCATTTAATGGTTTGTTCCAACTGCTAAATGAAATACTTAGTTTAAAAAAGGTCATTGGTCACTATATCACTGGTCACAGGCTCCCACAAGGAGGAGACACAGGTGCCTGAAATCCATTTGGATTTGCAGGGTGGTATATGGTTGGTACGTAGACCAGACACTGGGGTCACTTCCCTAAGTGGAAGAATTGTAAGAGTCCACCACAAGATAGGCCCTTTTCTGAGGAGGTGCACGTGGAAACCAGAAAGGCAACAGGGGAAGCTAGCCTTGTAACCATGCCAGGCACCATCAGAGTCAGGCTGCCTAGCTAAATTTGGTGGAGAACCTAACATCACATTTATATGTGCAGCATTAGAAAGCTTGACACGGAATCAGTAGCTGCTGTCAACACTTCAGTAAAAATAAAAAATGTGACTTAGGCTATCCCTTTAGAGTCCCCTGGAAAAGGTGTTTGAAAAATTCATAAACACAGGATGTTCCAGTAAAGCACAACAGAACTATAACTCAAGAGTTTTCTATAGGACGACTAGTGCGTTGGCGTGTGAACTGAGATAAACAAGGAAAACAGATGTTAGTGTGTTCTGAGTTATAATAATTGCTTCATGTGTTATCAGATAAAACCCAAGTAAGGGTATTCTGAAGGATCCTTTAAGATGATATATATGGATTTTCCACCTGTCTCTGTAGTTTACCTAATTGCTGTCATCTGTATGGATTGTTCAGAGTTTATTTGAATAAACTAACACCCTGCTTTCTCATACCAGTTTTGATTGCTATAAAATGCGCAGAGATCAATTCCGTGAACACATTTAGGCTACAATCAGTAGGAGCAGTAATTCATCCTATGAGTTACCTTTATAGAAACAGTGAGTCAAGTTTACACTGTGCATAAGTAGAACACTGTGTGTAGATTCACACAGAGTAGCTGAAAGCAAACCAACCAAAGCTGGTACTTTCAGGTATGTACTTGTAACAAACTCTCACTGCAATCACACAAACCCCATGATCACTGATAGGAATCGAACTCCAGACCTTCCACAGCAAAAATCACACTTGAAGTGAACAGCTTTCCCCATGAATGGCTGCTGGGATCTGCCACTAGAGGGAGACATGATCACATGTGCTAGGCCTGCATAGTCCCGTTTGTGCAGCTCTTTGAATAGGTAAAGTTCTAAATAAATGCTTTTATGATGATTTGTGAATCCTGGGCTGCCGTTGTGCAGGAAGAGGTGACAGCAGCATCCCTCACTAAACACCCTAAGACTAGCGGAAATTACTTTTCTAAACCTTGGAATCCCAGTGAATATACCAATCGGTCTTTACCATACAAAAATATCGACAAGCAACATTTGAGGCCCTGCTGATGTGGAATTTCAAGACAAAATACTTTATATTAATGAGATCATTGTTTCCAGCACATTTTAATTATTTTCTATAAGAAGATGCTCTGCAGCTGTGGTTGGCAGCATCTACGCAAGATAACATAGGCTTCAAGAAGACCCTAACAACCAGCTACACCTCACCCACTGCAGGGCAGAGTTGCTTTGCAAGTCTATTCACTGACCTCTGTTTCAATCGCTTAACAACTAGGCCCTGCACCAGGGATTATTGACTCACCCTTGTGATGTTTATTATCTTCAAACCTACTTGATACATTTCAAAAGGGGAAACAGATCCTTAAAACCACACCAGGAAAGAGAATCAACCTAAGCCTTACTGGTTTCAGAGTAACAGCCGTGTTAGTCTGTATTCGCAAAAAGAAAAGGAGTACTTGTGGCACCTTAGAGACTAACCAATTTATTTGAGCATAAGCTTTCGTGAGCTACAGCTCACTTCATTGGATGCATCCGATGAAGGCTGGCAGCTGTCCATAGACTGAATGTCTGATAAGAAGGCTTATGCTCAAATAAGCTTATGCTCAAATAAATTGGTTAGTCTCTAAGGTGCCACAAGTACTCCTTTTCTTTTTGCTAAGCCTTACTGTAAACGAGCAAGAAGTGCAACCCTGATCTCAATTGTTAAAGGGTGTGAGCAGTTTCCTGCTTTCTGTGGAAGCCAATAATGACCTAGAGTAACCCCACACCTGTAGGATGGGTTTTGGTCTTTCCGACAGTGAGCAAGATCGCACATTGTCACAGCAGTGTTTCATAACCAGCAATATGGATGATTAAAATTACCATGCAAGTCATCTGATAGCAGGTGCTCCACATAAATTATTGACTGTTTTGGGTGAGCTTTGTTTTTCAAATACCATGCCCGTGGCCACATACACAGCACCGTTGCTGGCTTGACAGCACTTCCTCAAATGCTCTGCTGTTAGCAACCGACAAGGGCAAACAATACGTCTCCCTGGGTTATGCTTATCTATAGTCACAAGTTAAGCAATACACTCTCAACAAGAGGTCTCAGTCCGGACCATAGACAAAATGACTCTCCCTTGTGCAAATCATGATGATGATGAAGATTTTTAATATCGGGACTCTATAGAGGCCACCACACATCCCCCAAGCCAGCAAGAACGGGTAGTAAGTAATATGCTCTTGGAAGAAGTTATTGGTGGAAGTAGGAGACAGGTTCTCTTGCTGGTGGGCCAGTTCTCTGGGTAGGTGGGTAGGTAGCAGAAAACCTGTTTTTCTCAGCCCTTAAACTGCTAAACTTTCACCAGTTCATATGGTCTTCAAGCTCCTGTGATAGTGGATCATTCTCCCTCCTTCCAGCAGCAAGATGAGTTACTGAAATGGAATTTGAAAAAGTGCCATTAAACAAATGGCAAAGCCAGTTGCATAGAAGAGGCTCACAGGGCCTCCACTTCATTAGGTAAGAGCACAAAAACCTGGCCATGCTGCCCTAAACTCCTGGAACAGGTAACTATGCCCATACCTACAGAAGAGCCTAAAATGGGACCTTTTTGTTTTTGGGAGCTCTAGATCTGAGCTTTGCCTATCTCTGCTAATGACCAAGAGCTCGATCTCTGCATTCATGCTCTAGCTGATACAGACAGGCGGAAACTCACTGCCTCTCTACTCCAAACATTCCTCTCCTCACAAAATGGAGGGTGCTCTCCAGAGGGTGCAGGTACACAATCTTTTTCATGGGAAGCTCTGAGATGATCTCTCTTTACAAAGGACTCTCCTAACCATATTCTGCAGGGAAATACCAGACACCTTGGTATAGCTCAGTTTTCTGCATGAACACACCAACGATGAAATTCTGGCCTTGCTGAAGGCAATTGCAAAACTCCCATTGATTTCCTTGGGGCTAGGATTTCACCCCAGTTATCCTTAGAATGAAGGTAGGCATAATCCATTGTTCTTGAAGAAGCACAATCTATTTTAATCTTCCACAATACTGCTGGGGATAGTGCACTGAGGAACCACACAGCACCAGCGTGAATTTCCTTAACAAATTGCCTAAATTTAAATCAAAGTTTGCAAAACAACAGTCCAATCCACACACAAGGCGGATCACCTCTACTATCAGCTCTTAGCCACTCTTCTGTGCAGTCAAGTCCAGGTTCACCAAACACAGCTGCAGACTAGAACACCAGGTGCAACGCCATGTCCTTTTGTCCACTTCTCCATGCCCCAGCCTTTCTAGCCAATAAAAACAAAGCAGGCACCTGGTGCTCCAATAAAACAACGTGCAATAGAAGCTGATAATTAACTCTTTAGTTGCTGGAATAACATATCATAGAATGCACTATGGATGGAACATATCATAGAATGCACTATGAACCTAGCAACGGAGATAGATGGAAGATCATGGCAAAAAAAAAATTTAAATGAAAATGTAGTATTGATAATTGCCAGAATGGAAATGCAGGAGTAGTCAGAGAATTAACTAAATGCTACTTACAAGATATTAACGGCTACATTCTATTCTATGCTGATTTACAGTGCACTTCCATCACCTTCGGTGAAATTGCCTGGTGTAGCCTTAGCGCTGGGGAGTAAATTATGCCAACAAACAAAAATAAAGGTTGTTATGACACACTAGGGAATAGCATTCATGTGTTGGGTAAGTGGTGCTCATTTCTACAGTGCTTTAATTTAAGCAGACTGAAGCTAGTGGTGTAAGCATTTGGAAAGGAATGTACTTTCTCCAAGGGCTAAAGTGGCAGATTTACAGACAGCCGTGTGTGTGTGTGTGTGTGATAACCTGATGAATTTTGGGGAGAAGGTTTGGATTTTTTGCCGCGAACCATGAATGAACACAAATGTATGGGAGAGAGTTCAAACTCTAAAGGGACAGGTAAATTTAGAAAGAGACTGGAAAAAAAAATGTTGCTTTGTCGGACTACCTAGATTGCCAAATCTGTGTAGCTGAGCTACTGTATCTTAACAGTTCCAGGCAAAGGCTGGCAGCTGTCCATAGACTGAATGTCTGATAAGAAGGCTCAGCCAAAAGAGAAATCAGAGTGATTCCTTCTGCTGAATGCCACAGCTGAAGCTCCAAGACCTGAATGCAGTTTGGCAGAGTTTTCCCCAAATTAGGTCTGTTTTACGGAGATGCTTACATGAATATTTGCATTGATGCAAATGAAAGGCTTGTCAGCTCTAGCAAGTAAAATTGTAGCAGACTGGGTGCCATTACTGGCAATCTCTGCAAACAGTGCAAAGCTGTACTGACTACATTCATATTTTTCCTAAGAGACTACATTCCGTAATACCAATAAAGAAATGGTTTTTATAGCTCAAAAATGCTTGTAATGTGACTGAATCATTTCCAGGATTATTTAAAAGGGTGTGCATGTGAGAGAGAATGAAAGTAATAAAATAGTTTGTAATAGTAACCAAATTAAGCTAAGTCTGTAGCAGCCAGGTTTAAATCGATTTAATAGTGTCCACACACAGGTTTGTACCAGTTTAACTAAATCGATTTACAGAAAAATCTGTAGTTCAACTAGTGCCACATTTACATATAGACAAGGAGAAAGTGACTATACAGGACAATCCTGATTTTTCACAGGCTCTCCTATTTTCCCAGTGTTTGGGACACTTGAAATGTCCTGTTTTTTCATTTAATCAATCAAAACTTTTTTTAAAAATATATGAACAAAATATCTGTCCAGACCCTACTGTGATTGTGGGTGACATTTGCTCAGTGCTTATTAACAAGCAAACAGTACAGCAGGATGAGTGTTCAATGCAGTGATCTGTGGCTAGAGTGAAGAGAGAAGTCTAATGAGTGCAGGCACCATCAGAGCTGTTCTTTTGTGCAGTAAATTAATCACACTTGTTCGGTGTTCCATGATAAATTCAGACAGACACATTGTATACTGTAAAAAATATTTATTTATTTTGCAGCAGTGCCTAGAAGTAATGGAGCCCTATTGTTCCAGGCATTGTATAAACACAGTAAGAGACAGTCTCTACCCTGAAGAATTCACAATCCAAATAGGGGGAGAAATGAAGTATTATTATCTCCATTTTACAGATAGGGAACTGAGGCACAAAGAGGTGGCTAAGATTTTCAAGAGTGACTGGTGATTTTATCTGCCTTAATTGTGATGGCCCACTTTGGTGAGAATGGGCACTCAGCACCTTTTGCAAATCAGGCCTCTTCAAGGTATTACAAGCTGGGCATCCAAAATCACAAGTCGCTTTGAAATTCTTGGCCTAAATGTCTTACCCAAAACAATGACAGAGATGAGAACTGAACTGAGATTGCCTGAATCCCAGGCTAGTAGGCTAACCACAAGGCCAGCCTTCCTCTCCTGCTTCCTGAGAAATCTGCACATGTGGCTGTTGACTCAGAAGTTGACAGTAGTGACCCCAGATCACATTTTAAAAAGTGTCCTTTTGTTTCTTGCACAATTATTTTGAGACGTTTTTAAAAAAAAGGTTGCTCAAAACAATCCTGTTTTTTTCTTTTAAAAATACAGTCACTTTTCCCATTAAAGGGAGTTTTATTATTTGGAAAATAAAACCCAGTGTTTTGGTGAATTGGAAATCCATCCTCTGGGATCATTTACACCGATACTTTTCTGAAACGTGCACAGGCGCCAAGGTGTTTGCTTTTGCAAGGCACTGAAGTGCACTAGACCCTCGGGAAGGCCTTTGGGAATGGATGAGTGACAGAAGGCCAGGAAAGCTATTAAGCAAAGCAACTGAAACTTTTGCAGCTGAAAATAAGTGTCTTATTACTGGCAGACTGCCCAGGGCTCTTTGTGTAGGCAGGTCTTTACACAGCCCCACACCATGTTGCAATTCTAATGGCCCAAATTTAGAGGTGCACACTCATTTTCAACTTACAGCTCCACTAGGATAGCAACAGTTACAGTAGATGGTTTTGCACCTTTAGAGTTCACATTTTCAAACTTTTTTCTTGACTTGAGGGCTGGAAACTTACCTTTTCTTAAAAAAAAAAAAAAAAGATCTGAGATTCTCATAACGCACATGACACCAGGAGCTGGGGCTTTAAGAAAACATCAACTATCATGAGACTAGCAATAAAATCCATGCAAATAGACAACAGTGCTGTTACTTCACATAGCAATTCTCCTGGATGAAATGTGAAAAGGTCTTCAGAGCAGTGGCTAGCAAGGAGAGTTGTTGCACACAAATTTTCCTCACTAGGGGTTCCATCCTGCTGAATGTGCTGGCCCTGATCCATGCTATTATAACATAAGCAAGCATACTATGCTTCTATTAGATGAAAACTGTACAGCCAGGAAAAAATGCCAGGATACGTATCCAGGGTGAGATCCTGTCCCCACTGAAGTGAACTGGAGTTTTAATACTGACTTCAACGGGGATAGAATTTCACCCTAGTGTATTTATTATCAGGAGTCAAGGAGTTTAGGACCACATTTGTCATATATATTTTTAAATACCAAAACCTTATATGGATGGAAATATTTATGTGAGCTTTTTTCTTTTTTTAAAAAAGTCAGTGAAAGCAGTTTTTTGTTTGTATTAAAACATTGCTCGGCCTAGAGTACTAGCAATGATCACGCTCACCACTGTTCTAGTGCATGAGAACAAGAAGCAGACACTGACTGGGGGTTCTCCACACAGGAAACTGTTACCAGTTACATCCATCTAACCCCCACATGGGTACTCTTATTCTGGTAGAACCATTGCTTTTTTTAGTTTATCTGAAACCCCTTCCTGAGTCACATAAACTAAGCTGAAAAAAAGCAACGCTTATACTGAAATAAGAGTGTCCACATGGGGGGGTTCTACCAGTGTAAATTCACACCTAACCACTACCAGTACAATTTTCCCATAGAGACAAACCCTGGGTTGTTTTAATTGTCCAAATGGACTGAAATGGAAAAAAGAGACAAACAGCACAGATGGATAAAAAGTGAGGTTGGTTAAGTTTACCACTGTAATAATCTATTACTTAGCAACATGGGTAAAGGACAAGTATATTACTTCTAACCTGGCAGTATCCCTTTTAAATAGCTAATGTCAATATACCAATGTTATATAGTCTACCAGTATATTTTAAATGAGTATGTATATCTATGTGTGTATGTGTACACAATATGTGCTGCAGGTAGCAACGCCTGTAGTTAAGATTGCCTAACACAGGGGTGGCCAACCTGAACCTGCGAAGGAGCCGGAATTTACCAACGTACATTGCCAAAGAGCTACAGTAATACGTTAGCAGCCCCCCCATCAGCTCCCCCACAGCTCCCAGTGCCTCCCACTCACCAGCAGCCCTGCCAATCAGTGCCTCCCCATCAGCTGTTTCCTGGCATACAGGAGGCTCTGGGGGGGTGGGGGGCAAGGAGCGAGGACACGGCAGGCTCTGGGGAGGGGGCGGGAAGGGGTGGCGTGGGGGCAGGGTCTGTGTCAGAGCCAGGGGTTGAGCAGTGAGCACCCCCCGGCACATTGGAAAGTTGGCGCCTGGAGCTCCAGCCCCGGAGTCGGTGCCTAGACAAGGAGCCGCATCTTAACTTCTGAAGAGCCGCATGTGGCTCCGGAGCCCCAGGTTGGCCACCCCTGGCCTAGCACTTTGTGGTCGTGTAATTAAAGACGGTATCATCATGCATATGCACAAGGAAACAGAATACAGGTTGCACAAGAAACCTTAAGTCAGGTGTTTTCTACCTTTTTGAGTACTTGACGTTGCAACCTTAACGTTCTTAACTGCAGATTTTTTTTATTCTCTCTCTCTATATATTTGTAATTCTAGGACCCCTTGTATTCAAGCCTTAGGGTTAGGGTTCACTGTTTCAGAAGAACTGTGTTGTACTGTCACAAAGTATTATTGCTGGTGGAAAAACAGTTTGTTATTCACTCAAGAAAAATAAATCCTTGACCCTACTCAAGACCTGTTCAGTAGTGGCGCCGTTCACTCCTTGTGAAAGTGAGTGGGTGGGAAAACAGTCTACTCTGACTTTTATCCTGGCTATGTGAACTGTGCAAAGCATACAGCCTTTCAATAGATGGGTGATAAAGCTCAGCTACTCCTCTACTTGCAGTTTGCAAGCCCCTAAAGAAGCACCAGTTGCAAACATGAAACTAGAGTCTCCCACTCACTGTTTGAGAAGGACATACCCTTTCACAGCCTCTATTTGCTTGGGGGAAACGTGCTTATCTGTATTCATGATTTATTTCTTTAGATTAATGCGTCAAATTGGCTTGCTACCAAGCTCACAATAAAGTCTCTGTTTTCATGGGACTATCCTAAACCACATGGAGTTTCGCTGCTTGTTTGTTTTCTGAAGCTGGATTTTTATCTAAATTGTAAACTATAATTTGGCTTTACTTTGCAGATGTAAGGCAGCCCACACTGTTTTGATCTGCAAGCAAAATATAGCCTTCTTAGAGTTCAAGGTGGACTATTAAATCAGGCCTTCTGGAGCAAACAAAACCAGACTAGTCAAGGGAGTACATTAGGAATGTTTCTATTCATCTATGCAGGCATGTAACCAAAGCAGGAGAGACAAGGTAATAATAAACAACAACTTGAGGGAATTTGCTTTTACATGGCATTGGGAAATACAAGAGGGTCAGATCATCGATCCATTCTTTCCATAACTATGAATATACAGTAATAACATTTAAATCAAACTCCCTGAGATAATCAATGCAGAAGGTGGATGAGAATTCAAGATTTGCCTCTCCCCATTCTGCTAGGACATGTCCCTCTCGCAAGAGTTCAATATGCCACTTCAGCTACTTATTTAGGATTATACATATCAGAATGCTCTAGTACTCAGTAAAACTGCATGAAGATCATAGTGATCTTGCCTCTCTCGGTATTGCACAAAGGATACCCAAGCAATACATCTTTCCTACCATACTTGTATCTACAGTTACATCAGATTCTTATAGGTTTCAGAGTAGCAGCCGTGTTAGTCTGTATTCGCAAAAAGATGCATCTGATGAAGTGAGCTGTAGCTCACGAAAGCTTATGCTCAAATAAATTTGTTAGTCTCTAAGGTGACACAAGTCCTCCTGTTCTTTTATCAGATTCTTAGTGCTATCCATTTCAGAACGGCAACAATTTTCAACCTCATGATTGGTGCATATTGCAATGGCATGACCATTTATTGAAACAAACAAGGTGGTGATGCTGTTAGCAGAATAGTCAGAGTTACACTCAGTCATAAGGACTCGAATCCGTCAGGACAAGCTACCTCAATATGGAACATTAACTAACAATTATTAATGAAAGAAATTCATTAGTGTCTTCACCTAAAAAGAGCAACATAAAGAACATTTTATTAGGTCAGATAATAGAAGACAGTAGGGAATCCAGAAAAACTAACATGAGTGCTAGCTGAATAATTAATAACAAATGATTATTAGACTAATTTCACTATTTTTTTCTGTTTGTCAATTGCCATAAGCAGATCCCTATATTCTCAAATTTGTTATTGGAAATTAAGTTTCTGCCCATATTTCTTGACCTCCAGTTCATTTGTAAGGAGTGTTTTGAGAATATTCAGGGCTGAAAATTTAAAATTCAAGCTGTTTCAACTGGACACATAAGTCACACATTTTCTTTCCTGCCAAGGATATCTCGGGAATGTTTATGCACAAATTTTCACTATTTTAGTTAAACTAGTGTAACCTTGTATTGGCACACCCATTTCAGTTTAAACAGACTTATCTAGTTTTAGCTTAAACCAGTTCCTAACCTACTTAAACCAACTAGAGGAAGCTTGGTTTAAACCATAACAAGAACATCCATACAGGCTTTTGCACCAGATTAAAAAAAAAAAAATCACATCTTTAATTGAATCAGTGCAACTCTGCATGAGACACCTCCTTAGGCTTAGGTGTCTGGTGCAAATACTTACATTTAAGAATCTAAAATTCACTTCCATGAGTAGTCTCCAATATTCACTTAAAATTCCATGTTTTTGACAAATGGTCCTGCAAAGTCATATGCTAGAATATTTGTAGAAAAAGTGAAATTCTCTCTCAGCAGAGGATTAGCACAGGTTCTATGCACTAGTTACACTCTGTTTTGGGTGGAACTTAATTGGCCTTCTGAAGGGGTGAATTTCACCTTAAGTGAACACAGTAAGGATGTGTACAGAACATTGTTAAAGACTGCCTGTTTAAAAATTGGAACATGTATTTTCAGAACATTTTTGTTCGGGTTCTGCTCAGCTCTAGCAATGGCATATCCCCAACCCTGAACCTGCACAGTCCCATGCCAAACCTAATGCAAACCCATGTCATTGATGTTCATGGGACTGAGAGAGAGAGAAACGGTTGTTAGCTCTATGCTGCTCCTGGCCTAGGGAAAGTGAGTAATGCCTTAGCTTTCTTGAGTGCTGGCTTGTGTCGTAATATTACTGGCATTTCATGCTCACGTAAAGATCACAGTTGGACAAATAGTGGAAAAATTTAATAATGAATTATTATGCAATGAAAAAAATGACAAAATGTGCAAAGAGCATTAATCACAACAAATTATACAACCAGCTCCCATCAAGACTGGATTCTACAGGTTTTTCTATTGAAATTCACACAATATTCCGTCTCTATTCATTGCACATTAAGTGAGCCAAGACTTCTTTGCTGTATGGATTCCCCAATGTCTTTGGAGACAGTCACTGCTCTAGTGCACCCAGAGCAGGCCTTTCTTTAAATAAGGAGGTTCACAGGAAATAAGAACACAGTTTGCATGTGTCAGCAATTTTATCTTTACTGTCAAATCCAAGCATGACTCATGCATATTCCTCACATGCCATTCTCTCCAAACTGCTCTGTCAGTTCAGTCCTTTTCCTTCATGAGAAATTTTAGATTACCATGTGTGTACTGGTAAGACTGGAGTCACACACGTTGTTTAGTTTTTGCTTACGATCAGTTACACTTTGTCTTCTTTTTTCATGCAGTGCAAAGAGGGCAAGTGTCAGTGTGTACCAGCACTGAAAGACTAGCATACCAATCTCAGTGTCCTAAGAAGGATGAACTAGTCTTCAACCTGCACTGGAGAAACTGGTAAGTATTTGCAGTGTGTATTATCTAGAGGAGGGCCCAAATCAGTGCCCTAGATCTGCATACCCTCACACTTTGGGGAAGCTTAGATCTTGATTGCATTCCCTGTCCCTAATTCCAGTTCTGAACACCCCTGAACTTTAGGGACGTTTGGACTGGATCCAAACTTTGTGACTTAGACTCATCCATAATTTTATCTAAACTCTGTAAATACAGAATGTTTT
The DNA here is from genome assembly GCF_965152235.1 of Eretmochelys imbricata. Taxonomy (NCBI): domain Eukaryota; kingdom Metazoa; phylum Chordata; order Testudines; family Cheloniidae; genus Eretmochelys; species Eretmochelys imbricata. The sequence goes on from NC_135580.1 coordinate 98,312,735, forward strand.
GGGGTGAAATCATCATATAGGAAATATGAGGAAAGGGTCTGATGAGCACACTGCATAGAACACATTGATTAGGGAAGCTAGAACGGCCTGCTGGTACACTAGTAGCTGAGGGGAAGTCTCCATAACTCTAAACTGCATCTGAGTCACATGAGAATATGAAGAGCTGGTCTTGTAGTTAAGGCACAGGACTCAAGAGATCTGGTTTCAATGATGATGTTACTGTGAGCAAGCCACTTAATCTCTCTGCACTTCAATTTCTCATCTGTAAAATGGGGACAATATTTCCTAACTATGGCTGTCTTTGTTGAGTTTGTATTTTGTTCAGGGCAGGGAGTCTCCCTTCCTATGTGCCTAGAATAGCAATCTCAGTTGACTAGTTAATCATCAGTGTGACAGTGCTAGAAGGAGTCATGCTAACTTTTCGATACAATTTAATTCCTGTTCTGGGATGAACACCAGTTTCACCGCAATAGACTCTAGATATCTTTCATGGAAATGAGAGTCAAACTGTGCGGCGCTCCTGAAAGAAAGATAACTGGGACTAGGAGGAAGCCATCAAGCACGTTTTACTTTTGACTTGCACGAGGATTTTAAACTCCTCCCCAGAGGTTGAAGGACAAGCTCACTGTGTGCAGGTCTGCTTTTGTAAGCACTACTCAGCTTGAGCAAGGGAGTAGCTAAACCGCTCTCAGAGTACTTTTTTTTTTTTAAGACAATTCTGCAAATCATTAGTTGGGACTATTTGCGTATTTTATTTGTTCAACATTTAGGAAAGTCGGTTTTAATTGCTCAGTCGGTTTAAGATCTGTACAAACTAGGGACCCAAATAGCCTTACTCATGCAGGTAGCCTCAAGTGAGTAACGACTGCAAGATCAGGCCCTACACAGGAATCACATTACAAAAGGAGTACTACATACCTTAGTTAATAGAAACACAGCACCACTGCAGTCTACATGCAAGAACAGATTTCCTCAGTGTGAATAACCCAGTGGAAACCACAACGTATGGAATCTTTGGTTCCTGGAGAACAAGCACCGCATCAGAGAAGGAAGCTGCTGATTTCTCTTGTCTATGACACAGCATGGCTTGTGGCAAGCTATGATGGCTTATCTGCTTCCATTCAAACATAGTATTATATATTAACACTTCATTATGACACATCTGCAGACTGAGCCGCCAATGAAAGCTGTTTTCCCATGAGTGGATACTGAAGCCCTCTCTGCATGGTGTAGGTGGGCTACACTGTAAGCACATCACTTCTGACCAGCAGCGCAATAAGCCTGACTTATTACCTCTTTCACTTCAAGTTCAAAGGCATAGACTGGAATTGTGTTAGGAGGGGATTATTTGTTCAGCCCAATAGGGCCTTTAGCGCTGCACAGAATGAGGAGAGACAGGCCCTGTTCTCAAGAAGATGACAACCGATCCAAAGAGCCAGCCAACATCACTCCAGTTTGACGCTGATGTAACTCCCCTGAAATGCTTTACAGTCAGAGAAATACAACAAATTCACTAAAACATACAGATCATTTTCCTAACACACACACACGGTACAGAAAATGTTACTGACTCCTTTGCAAAGCACTTTGAGATCCGTGGATGAAAAGTGCTATATAAAAGCTTTCATTATTATTAGTGTATATGATGTAGGAGGAGTAGGGTAGAAAAGACTTTATTTGCACTCATTTTGGATGACCTGCATCACTTTCTCATGGCTTGTGAATAAGTAGCCATGATAAATCTGTGCCAGCAAAACAGTTATATACTAAAAAGAAAAGGAGTACTTGTGGCACCTTAGAGACTAACAAATTTATTTGAGGATAAGCTTTCGTGAGCTACAGCATCCGATGAAGTGAGCTGTAGCTCACAAAAGCTTATGCTCAAATAAATTTGTTAGTCTCTAAGGTGCCACAAGTACTCCTTTTCTTTTTGCGAATACAGATTAATACGGCTGCTGCTCTGAAACCTGGAGTTATATACTACATCATCTTATATTCCATTTTACACACACAGACACACACACCTTTCTCACTCAGACATTAACAAATCACAAAAAACAACTGACTCACTGTGGGTCTGAACTGCAGGTCTTATGCAGGCAAAAGTCCCTTTGAAGTAAATGGGGCATTAGCCAGCATATGGACTGTAGGATTGGGTCCCATATTTATAAGTAGCTACTTCTGTTGGATGTTTTGTGCTCTCGTGCTCCCTCTTGTGCTCTCAGGGTTTATTACCATACTGCAGCCAGCCATCATGGATCTCAGAAGGCTACATATTTCTGCTGAACTCATCTGTGATGCAATTGCATTCACAAATGGCGTAGTCAAAAAACAAGAAGTTAATTTTAGAGCTATTAGAGAATGCAGAAGAAAATATGAATATCTGCGAAACAGGAAAAAGTCAGAGGGGCATATCCTGGCTTCAGTGGGTGTTTCACCTAACAACTGCAGGATTAGGCCCTAAATCAACAGGGAAGGGTTTCTATTTCCAATCATCTTGAAGGGCTAAAATGTGAGCTAAAAAAATTAAAACTGGCGACGTCCCAGGAAGAAGTGTAAGTATGAAAATTAAACAAACCTCAAAATATTGGCTGGAGAATATTTGCATAAAATTAAATAGCCTAGGGACACAAACAGGACACTGGTTACTTATTGACTAGTAACATTTCAAGCCCAAATGTGCACCACCTCCACCTTGTGTTGTCACCTTGTGTTGTCATATGCAAAGGGAGGTAATATGCTGCTGTGTTAGCATGGAAGTGCTTTGCACAGGTATAAGGGACGCTATAAAGGCACTCAAGTGGAGAATCAGGCCCTTTGTATGTAAAAGTAACAAAGGCCCAAATTTTGTTCAACCCCCCAGTGAAGTCAATAGGAGCTAACAGAATTTGGGCCCAAGAATTTGAATACAAGATCTAATTTGAAGGAGCACAGATTGTGCTCCCTATTCCGCACCTTTTCATTTTGTCCATGCTGATGAAGTCACTTGCTGATAAAGTCCTGCTGCTTTTTATTTTTAAATATTGACCAGTTTTAGCTGTGAGTCTAAAAAAAAAAAAAAAAAGATCTACTTCACTGTTAACTAGTGACTGACCTCTGGGGAATTCCACTCTCCGTTCAGCAACGGACAGCTGCCAAGATGCCTCCTCAAATGACCAAGGTAAAGCGCTTTTATTGCCGGAGTTCCCTTGCTTCAGCCGAGCATTCAGGGAGGGGTGAGTTGGAAATGGAGATTGATCTCACGGCTAATTCTCCCAGGCTAACGTGCTGTTGAAAAATGCTTCTGTTCATTTTCCATTGTGCTGTCAGGGTCTGACTCTCCAGCTCCTCCGGGTGCTGCCATTCAGATGTCTAAGTGGTCCCAGAGCAGACATATGAAGACTGTTTGACAGGACTGATTGGCTGACAACACACCCACCGTTAGCAAGGTGGTAAAAATAATACCTGTGTGTTTCCTCCACACACACACTCATTCTTCCCCCAAACTGGCAACAAGCCCTAACTAGGGGTCTGGCTGACACAAAATGCTGTTGTTCTAAACTCATCTGCTGCTAGCTTGCGCTCTGAGCCCAGCCCTATAGTAATGACGAAGTGCAGAGGGACCAGGAGGCAGGTGGTAGTGGGGGAAATAATTTATTAGACCCATTTTGCAGTGTGCTCCCCATCCGGCATGGCCAGGCACGACTGCTTCCTCCCTCCCCTCCCTGCCCAGACACGTGGAGCATCATGGGCCCAGACCCAGCACTCCCCTAAACACCAGTGACTGTAAGTATGGCTGCTACTTATGCAGGCTACATGAAGAGGAGGGCAGTCTGCACCCTCCTGTGCTGCTGCAGAAGGGCAGGGCACAATCCAGCCGCTCAAGAGACAGAAATATTTACTTCCATAAGGCACTGGAGCAGGGCCCCCCAAGCTGGAATATGTCAGCGTGGTAGGGTGACCAGACAGCAAGTGTGAAAAATCGGAACAGGGGATGAGGGGTAATAGGAGCCTATATAAGAAAAAGACCCAACAATCAGGACTGTCCCTACAAAATCGGGACATCTGGTCACCCTACAGCGTGGGGCTGTGGAAGCCAGCGGACCTAGGTCAATTTATGCCAGCTGGCCCCAGGGGTCCCAAGTCACCATGAGTAGCTGTAAATACACATTTCCCCTCATTCTGACAGTATTCCCACTTGTCGAGAAAAGGGTTTACATTCTCCCGCCCCAAGAAAATAAAGCCCCCATTACAACCTCTCAAATGTGCAATGAGAACCACACCAGAAATGGTTTCAGATTTTCTTAAAAAAAAAAAAAAAAGCCAAGAAAGGACCTGATCCCACAAACTCCCCCACAAATAAGCAACCCTTACTCCGGTGAGGATTTCCAGAGAAACCAATGTACACCATCAATAGGCTACTCAAGGGCCTGAGCTAAGGCCCCTAGAGTCTGTGTAAAAACTCCCACTGGTTTCGGACCAAGCCTCTAGGGAGTAAGGACTATGTGGGTTTGCAGCACTGGGCCCAACAAGATTACTGCTTCTCACTGTTAGCCTAATCACATGCCCACTGAAATGAACAGGAGTCCTGACACTGACCGCTGGGTATAGGGTCTGGCCCTACGAAGGTAAGACAGAGATTTCCAATTTGCAACGTTTCTGAGTAGCAGCACTGGCCTGAGCAGTTGCTATTAATGGTGGCTGCACATGCTTGTGCTTAAGGATTCATCCTTCTACCCACATGCATTCCATTTTCAAGCTGTTTTTCAGAGCATACGGTTTATCTTTCAAACAAGTGTGGCGTGCTCCGAAAATAACTAAATTCAATGGTTCAACTGCACAACAAAGCCTGCTCTTCCTGTGCACTCATGGCTACCTGCCCACTGCACTCCCAGGGGTGGAGAGGCAGAGACTGCCAAAAAGGAGGTAAGTAACTCCAGTTTGTCAACTGCAAGTGCTGGAACAAGAAAAATAGAAGGCTTTTGAGAAGTTACAAACTCAGCTGACGTCTCTGCAGACGTGGGCTTTTTATTACATTTCCCAAGACAAGCCCCATTAGAATGAAGGCACGTAAAACACTGACTTCTAACTCCTCCCTACCAAAACAGAGACAGAAAGTGATCTATACGGCCTGATTTTCATTATTAGTAACATTCATTTCATGTTTCAGAAGGGCAGCCGTGTTAGTCTGTATCAGCAAAAACAACAAGGAGTCCTTGTGGCACCTTAGAGACTAACAAATTTATTTGGGCATAAGCTTTCGTGGGCTACAACCCACTTGCATCTGATGAAGTGGGTTTTAGCCCACGAAAGCTTATGCCCAAATAAATTGGTTAGTCTCTAAGGCGCCACAAAGACTCCTCATTGTTTTTTCATTCATTTCATGGTAGCATTCAAAGGCCCCAAGCAAGACTTCTGGGTGCTGTACAAACCCAGACAAAAGACAGTCCCTGTCCCCAAGGTCTTACAGTCTAAATGACTCAAAACAGAGCCCAGGTGGGGGACGGGGATAGAACACACAAGCAAACGCAGAGGGAGGCGGAACTGGAACAGCTTGGAGAATTACGTAGTGTGTTACTGGTGTTTGGGTTTTAATGGAGGTTAGGAGTAAAGCGATGGAAGACAGGCATAGGGGAGTTAGAAACGAGGAAGGGAAGGGAGTAGCCATAGCTCACCACCTGCCTAGCTTTGGGCAGCAGGCAGCGTTTTGTAGGTGTCGTGACAAAGGTGGGCCTTAAGGAGGGATCTGGAAGCTCAGTGCTGCCTACCCCAAGTGCTTCAGAATGGAGCCAGGACCCCCAAACTCAGTTTTAAAAATAATAAATGTTTGGCTCATTTGATTTGCCTCCTGCTTTGTGCCCCTTTAGGGTACACGTGGGTGATGTGTTCAAGCTTTTCTCCTCAACCATGAAAGCCAGAACCCTTTCTTAAAAGGAAAGCTGAGATTCTCATCTATTCAGGAGCTTTATTTTAAAAAAATAAAATAGCCAAATATCGGCAGGCCTGTGATAAAAGCGAAAGAACTGGCAACACTGCTTTTCTAGTTTTTCCAGGGAATTTTTCCCATGCACAAGGGAAGGCAAAGGACACAGCATGGAGGTGTTCATGGGTGAAGCTGACAGGGGAGGGCGTAGAGGCTGCTGGAGCAAAGTTGGGGTTGATGTTGTGCTGGGTTCCTGGAACACCTAGGTAGGGCAGGGCTAACTTGCGTGAAGGGCCTTAAAGGTACAGCCAAGAAGCTTGTGTGTGATGCAGAGGTAAAAGGGGAGCCGTTGCAGGGACTCGGAGAGGGGGCTGGTGTGGTCGGAACTGCGAGCCAGGAATATGAGCTTTGCAGCAACATTTGGAGGACCAGGCTGCAATAGTCAATGCCAGAAAGGAGGAGATGGCAGTAGTCAAGATGTAAAACAGTGAGGGCCTGGAGGAGAGTTTTAGCTATGTGGCCAGAGAGGAAAGGCCAGGCCTCAGAGATGTCGCACTAGGAAAAAAAAACACTTGCCTGGGTGTCTGGACCTAGAGATGTCACTTCGGTTCTAGGCCGAGTGACTGGGAGGATGGTTGTGTTGACCACAGTGACAGAGAAATGGGGCAGAGGGCAGGCCGTTGGGGGGAAAAGCTCCAAAGTGCAGTTTTGGCCATGTTGAATTTGAGATGATGCCTGGACATTCAATCAGAAAGACAGGCTGAGATGATGGATTGCCTGGAGGAAGGGAACCCACGAGGGGTTAATGGAAATAAATCTGCCAAACTGTATATTTAAAGTTGGTAATGTTTTTAAATGGTCTGATCCAGAAATAGTTTTGAGGTTAAGTTCCCTTCTCCAAGCCCATTCCCGGGGAATAGGCATATCCACTAGAAGAATGTATTTCAGGATCTGTGACTGACAAGCGAGAGTGAGAAATCAATGATAGTGGTAAAGAGGCAAGATAAGGGCTGGCTGTCACTCGGTTACCCAGTTATCTGCCAGAGAACTGCAGCTCACTCTAGTTGTTGCCACTACCATGAAAGATTAGCTCAGAGCTGTCACAGTAGAAATTCAGGGTGTGTTAACATTTCAGCAATAGATCTTCAAATGCAGTGAGACAGAAAAGATATTTAGCAGCTAAGGGAAAATCAACGACTGCTTCTGAGTGTGGGTCCGTAAGCTTCCTTTGTTTAAAGATGAAAAAATACTAAAATGTAAGAATACAGGTTAAGGCCATAAAAAAAACACCCACACTTTTTGAGGCAGGGACGGTCTCTCTCTGTGTTTATACAGCACCTGGCACAATGGGACTCCAAACTCAGTCAGATGCTATTTTAACACAAGCAACAACAACAACTGAAAATAAAGACCTTGGCACTGACTAGGCAGTGGCTGCTTCTGAGTAACTCCCTTTGGTTGGAGTTGCTGATATACAGCCCCCCACCACACCACTGCCCTGCCCCGCCCAGCATCTTGTCATTTACAGTCATGCAAAATGGGCCAGTTCATGTTGTTCACACCAGGGGGGCTGTTATTTAATTAGAACTGGACTAAACTCAGCAAGGCTTATGCAAAACTGCTCTGGTTTTGATTCATATGGATTCCTATCTTAGTTCATGCTATGGAATTTTTACAGATGGTTTGGGGTTCAAATCATGCAAGTATGCCCTGCACAGAATGACTCCCAGTGAAGTCAACAATGAGGATTGCATGTGCAGAGAGTTTGGAGAATCACGCCCTTTTTAAACTATACTGATTTATAGCAGGGAGGCATAGAAAGGCAAATTAGGAAAAGGTTCCTTTGCCATGGCTGGACAGCTGGTCTGTCAGTATCATGTGAGCTAAATGGTACTGTACAGGGCAACCGTACAGGGGTTAGTTCATGTCAACCAGCCTCTCTGTTAAAACTAAAAAGTTCAAAGTTCTTCCCTTTGAAACTGTGATTGGTTTCTCTGCACCATAATGCAATTGCCATTAAAATAATGCCATTTGCATTCTAAGTCTTCATGAACTGTATTTATTTTGGCTCAACTTTTGGTTGATTATGTCTGCTCTTGTGGCTCATTGGCACATGCGGCTACATTTCTTTTAGCAACCAAGACTGGAGTTGCATCTGTCCTGAAAGGGATCCTAGCTCTCATGTATTTGGCTAATTGTTGTTTGTCTAGAAGATGAAACATGACATCTGAAATATGTTGAAGGGGGTCTTTACCAATTATAAGAGAAAAGCCAGCAACCAAAACAACAGTGATGTTTCAATAGATTTCAGTTTCAGGTTAGAAATATAAAACTAGTTTTATAAAACCCGGACAAAAACGTTATTTGCTTAAGAAGATTGCTTCCCATAGCAGACTTTTAGAGCCTGTTTTTCAGGGCTGGACCCCTGGGTTCTCTGGCATTATTTTGCAGCTGTAAATACATATTTTTTTTAAATAATTTAGTTTTCTCCTAAATTATCTTCTTTCAGCATCATCAATAGCACAATAGTAATGAACCACTTTCACTTTTCCGTTTTTTTAAATGAGGACCTCAGATAGTGCAAGAAACCACAATGGCTGAAATAACTGAAAGTGTAAAAGAAACAGGGCACTGATGGTAGAAGTTTTCCAGTTAAAGGCTTATAAACTGAAACAATATACGCTTTTTACATCCTTTAAAATAGCCCCATTATCTCTTAGGGAGGTACACCTCAGTTTCATTCCTCCAAGAAGCAACGTAGAAGTAAGTAAGTACTTATCCCTAAATCAGCAATCAGACAGCTATACTTTCCTTTGTTTTATGTTCTTTGGACCTACATTTTCCTGCTGCTTTTTGTGGTAAGATCACAGGGAAAAAATATTATATATTATGAAGATATTGCTGTATATTGAGTTGAGAGAAAGAAACAAATAACTTTTGGGGTGGGAGTGGGGATTCTGCAATTATTTTCTTTCTCCAAAACTTGCCAAAACCAGATGTAGAAATGCTTCTTTCTCTCCCCCACTCCATCCCTATCTCCCAGTCCTGTGCAAAGTGTCTCTTCATGGATCAGAGAAAAGGGAAAGGTAGAAACCCTGTCTGGTTTCAATGAAACTCATAATGGATTTCTCAATTCATAGTATCATTTACTAACATCATGAAACTAATTAGGGCTTTTCCTTTTGTCTCTTTAGAGTTAGGTATTTCCCCCATGAAGCTAAAATCTCTTTCTTTCCTGTAAGATGTAAAGAAATGCAGATCCTGTTCCCAGAATCAATGTTTCATTAACTATTTTTTATTAAAATGTTTTTATTAGGAAGTGGTCATAGCACTCTTGCAAAAAAAGCCAGCCACTTTGGTAGGCTAGCTGGCAGGCACTGTATGTCATAAATTGCATAATCAGACGGCAAACTTATTCCATACAAAATAAAAGGGGGTTATTTTGTGTCAGTAATAATCTTTGTCACTTAGCACATACATAGTGCTATTTGTCTGTAACTTTCAAAGTGCTTCCACCTTGCCGGCATATTTTAAACAGCCAAGAACCTTTTGGAATAGAAAATAAAGGCTTCTGCTAGAAGGAGTACTCAGTTTCCTGTAAGCTATGAATGCCTGTAATAGCCTACTGTAGCCAAACCAAAACCAGGCTTGGGATTCAACAGCTCCGCATGCGTGTGAGTGTGTGACAGAGCAAAACAACACGAGTGTGTGCACAAATGTATGCTTTCAGTTCTGTCTCATAGCAATAGAATCAGATCATTCTTGTACAGAGTTGCAAGTTATAGGTCATTAAATGCTTGTGACTTGGACTATGTGCCCACGTGGGAAGTAAGAGGGAATAGTGCATCTCCTACTCCTTCACTTCTGCATGGGCTGCCTGGACCTTGCTATGCACCTACATACTTCCCAAGCCCCGCACCCCAAGCAGGAGGGGTAAGTGGTCTTAATCTTAGCTCCACCCTTCCACCACACTGGCCAGTACGGCTGAGCCACTGTAGGGGGTGCCATAATTTGCTGCTGTTATTTATCCTCCTTCTCTACGTTATTCCTCTTGCTTGGAACAAACTATCCTTTGTAAGGTGAAAAACTACTAAAGGACGCAAAACTGACTTGAGTTTTGGCATGCTGACTTTATAAGGCCAGATCCCACTCCACTGAAGTCAGAGGAACTTTTGTCACTCACTTGGGTGCAGGATTGGGCCCATATCATTGCTCACTTAACTAGCAACCCGTGTGTGTGAGTCTTTTGTACAAGTGGCAGTGAAGTTCAATTATTACAACTGAGCACTGCAGGGCTGAGGGAAGCCACTGGATGTTTTTGACAACATTCTTCATGAATCTGGTTCTTGCACATTTCTGAGTCCTTCAAATTTCACTCTCTCCCCGTCCCCCCCAGTGAAATTTCAAGAGCTCACACATCTTTTGGAACTCGCAAAATCCACTTCTATAGCACCCTGCAACATCGGACACTGGAAATCTTATGCACAACAGGAACGCTGTGGAAATGATCTCCCACAATGTGTGGGTTGAGAAGACAGGCAGCAATAGAGCAACACACAGTCAGCCACACACACAAGCGATTATAACACCATCACCTGCACCGTACACATAGACACAGGGAGGGAAACAGCCAGGGGAATATACATTCAGGTACCACCTCTAGAAGTAGCAAGGATTTGTACAGGCCCTTAAATCCCTCACAGCATGATCCGGCCAGGGCAGAGTGCCAACCTGAGGCATCTGCAGCTGGAAAGGCGGGAAAGGAGGGGCAGCAGCTAGCAAATCTTTCCAGCCAGGGTATGTCTATACTTACTGCAGCATGTAGAGTACCGACACCGCATGCCCAGCTAGCACGGGTATAAACAGCGGTGTAGATAGTGAGCCATGGCTTACACACGTAGACTAGAGTGCCCAACGTGTGTACCCTACATGGCTCTCTACAGGACCAACCGGTGCCTTCCACGTCTACACTGCTGTTTTTAGCGGTGTACAGTCCTTCCCCACACAGTGAAAGACGCTTGTAACAGGGAAAGAAAAGCCACCTGCAGCTCCCTGCTGCCTCCGTGTTGCTGAAGCCTGTTACTGCAGCACGTAGCTACACGCCGCAGCGACAAGTGTGAACAACAGTACCTGCCTTCCCCTGCGGCGCGTAGCTACCCGTGTAGCGCTTGTACTCCACATGCTGCTGCAAGTGCAGACACAGCCCAAACAGGAGCAGGCAGTGGCCTCAGTGAGGTCACGGTGACTTCCGGGCTGCTACGCTGGAGGATTGTGAACTGGCCAGGGAAGACTGGGAGCTCCAGTTGCTCAGTGGGAGACAGGCCCATCCTGCTGCTGTGCAGACAGAGGGTGAAACCCTGCCGCTAAAATCCATGGCAGGCCTCTGCTTCCCAGCCAGTAGCTGGCTCCCCCTAAGCCCTGCCACTTCGAAATCCCCCATGACTTTAAACTGGGATTTGGACAGTGCATAAAGTGGCCAGAAAAAAGTGTGAGGGGACTGAGTGGGGGGAGGGAAACTACCATCATCTGATAGCAGCAGCTTTGGTAAGACAGTGCATAAAGCGTGGCCCTCAGCAATCTGGCTCGAGTTTTCTTTTCTTTTTGCTGGGTCTGCAAGCCCTTACGGCTCCCCTCTCTAAGCCGTGGGGTGGGAGGCAGCCCAGAAGAAGGTCTGCAGCTGAGGGGCCGCTGTTGCAGACTGGCAGTGGATAACCACTGCCTGCCTGATGTGTCACTGAGCCCTACACCCTGGTGGACACACCCACTGCGATGGGAGTTAAATCGTTGCAGCCAGCTGCCCTGCACAGGGTGACTGTGTTAAACTGGCCTCAGCAGGGCCCAAAGGACCACAGCATGGCTGCAGCTCCAAACTTACGCAGGACACCACTGGGTCACGTAGCTATTGGCCCCACATGCCACCCCCACCCCCTCAACCTGCCCCACCACCCCCTACCGTAGCAGGTTCTCACAGCGAAAGGGTGGTGCCTCTGGTATGTTCGGTAGCTGGGCTCTTCCTTGTCCATGGCGTTCAGGTACCACCAGACGTGGTGGTCCCTGATCCCCGCAGATGCTGCGTTGTCCTCAGGAGAGGGTAGACATGAAATGAGTCCCTCTTCCCCTCCGTGCCACAGGGGGCAGCACAGAGCCATTCCCTCCTGCTGCCCCTGAGGGCTTTCCTGATGGGCAGAGAGACATCACACAAAATGGGGCCACTGCCTCTGAGGGGGAATCCAAAATGGCTTCTGCCTGCCCTGCTGACCCCATACAAGAAGTTTAGCCCGGAAGGGAGCCAATCACAACCAAACACCCCACCCAGCATGGAATCCCCAAAAGTAAAACTGCCCCAGATTTAAAAGTAAATTTCATATAAACCATTCAAACATTTTTGCGGTCGGGGCAGAGCATAATTTTTTTAAACAAACAAACAAACAACTTCCTGAGCGATTTAATTACAAAATTTAGAATGTTCATTACATTGCTCCGATTTCATGTATGTTTTGCAAAATGAAAAAGAGAGAAATTTTTATGGGGGGGGGGAAACCCCACACAAAATGAAACTTTGCTTTAAATATTTCACTCAGCTCTCATATTCAGACATTTGTAGTTAACAGTTCAGGAAACCTGGGCAAGATCTCCTTGTTAAGGGACAAAGCTGCATTTACAATTATTTCGCTACATTTTTGTGCTATTTATCAGCATTATTTCTTATTGGTATTACAGCATCCAGATCAGGGCCCTGCTGTGCCAGGTGCTGTAGATATATATAGTAAGAGACAGTCCCTGTCTAGAAGAGCTCACAGTCTAAATCAACTAACGGTGAAAGAAAGGAATTATTATTCCCAGTTTATAGAAGGGGAACTGAACCACATCAAGGTTAAATTATTTGCTAAATGTCACAGCGGGAGTTTGCATCAGAACCAGGAACTGAATTAATATTTCCTGAGTGCCAGTTTAATCCTGGAGCCATAAGACCAACTCTCTTCTCTAGGAGATTAATATATGTATTAGCTATATAGTATCAATTTCTGGTGTTCATTTCAAAACTAGCATTTTTACTATCCAGATTCCCCTAACAACAGAACAATATTTCAGGTATATTATTTTCAAACTAGTCTGATCTATTGAATCACTGTGACATTTCCTTTCTTCCCTGCATTTTGTTGTAAAGTGGCAAATTGTAATGTTGAAGTGAGTATTTCACGTACACAGGCTCGGGTAAACGATAGCAGCTTCCTACTCTGTGTATCAGACCCTGCTTGTGCAGCAGGAATGGCTCGTTCTACTGCTGAAGACAAGATGAAATGTCATTTTTGCTGGAGAGGAAATGCAGAAACCCAGTGGGCTGTTTCAATATGTGATTCTGCTGGTGAAACCACAGCAGCGCAGAGCCTGGTGTTTGCTTCCTTACACTCGCTGCCTCTGAAATGACTTCAAGAGATAAGTTAAGCGAACAAGAAAAAAATACAGTGACATAAGCACCCACTCCCCAGTAGCCTTTCTTACAAGCTCCTGCTGCTGACCAAAGGCAAAATTCTGTCCCTTTGAACTAGATGTGGATTCCAATATTTTGCTCTACTGTTGGGAGAGCCAGGCAATGGGATGAGGGAGAGCACACCAGAGTTTTGATCTATGGCATGCATCTAAAACTAGTAGGTAGTCTCAACATGGCAGCTGCCCCTTCCCAACCAGCTGTACCTCCTTCCACCCTTCTGGTAGGTTCCATGGTCTGACCTCTCCTAGCTTCCTAGGACATCCAACCTTTGACGACCTTCTTGCAGGGTCTAACCATCTTGTTGGGTCCCAGCTATGCTTCTGTGACCCTAGAATGTGCCAGATTTGAATTAATTTAATTAGTAGCAGCAAGGCCTAGAAAATAAGTGACTCTGAACCCAGATTCCCTGACTCAAGTAACACCGCTACCCCCTCACATCTTTTCAGATCTGCTGCAGCCAACACAATGGCCACAAAAATCACTCGGGGACCCAAATCCCACAATCCTTTGCACTCACATAGGACTGTGGTAGATAGAGAGATGATTTTTCAGCTGTTTTGGGGAGCATGGACAAAAATAGGATTGAGGCCCATGGCTGATCACAGCTTCTACAAAATTATCCAAGATGTGTTCCTGGATTCATTCACTGCTCTCTTCTGTGTTTTAGTCTTTCCACACAGTGACTTAGGGCGTAGGGTGACCAGATGTCCCAATTTTATAGGGACAGTCCTGATTTTTGGATCTTTTTCTTATATAGGCTTATATTTCTTATATTACCCTCCACCTCCTGTCCCGATTGTTCACATTTGCTGTCTGGTCACCCTATTAGGGCGACACATTCTTGAGCTGCATCACCATGTAACAAAGGGAACTTAACCATGAGGCAAACACCATGGCTGTTCTCACTCTCTGCCTACCCAGGCTGAAGAGCCAGCAGCTAACCACAGGCTAAAGATAGTAAGATCAAAGCTGAATCTCAAAAATGACTTTCACGTGAGACCTGGTTCAGGGCTGCCCTTGTCACTGCTCTTTTCTCTCTTTTTTTAATTAACTAGGTGAAGACTACAGGATGACAGGAAATCCAGTTAACATGCTCCCCATCGCTATCACAATACCCCAAATTGAAGCAAGTTAGGACCATAATCAGAAACTAACAAACCGATGTAGAGAAGTCAAGAGTGAGCCTCCTTACTGGTACTCTTTTCATTATTTTTCGTATATAGCTGAGTGCAATAGAGTCTCTATTTTTTTAAACATGCTTGTATTTTTCCGAGAGGCAGTGAGGAAGGGGGTATCTATGGCAGACACACTGTTCTGACTACATGATTATAGATAGCGATCGTATTTCCTCCCGGGATGGTCAAGCTATTTTAATCCAAGAACTTGGGGCCTGCAACTGCAAAAACATCCATGCGTGAGTAAGTTGGGGGTACTCATCCGAGTAAAGCAACTCATGCAAGTAAGGGTTTGTGGGATTGGGCTCTGAGCAGCTCTGTGCCTGATTCACTGGTGATGTGAAAGGGTCCTGTCTTCCCATGGGGCATGAAAGTGGGATAGCCAGTTCCTACACCATCTTCCCCCAGCCCCTGGTGTAGGGCACATGCTGGCAGGGGCGGGGGGAAGGGTTAGGAGCGGTGGCTGGAGAGCTCTGTATTCTGGCTGTTTGCAGCTAGGCTGTGCCCAGTTGGCACATTTTAGGGCAGCCAGAGGAGCTAGGCAGAGAATCAGAGAGTTGTCATTGACGACTCTAAGGAATCCAGTGGCACCTTAAAGACTAACAGATTTATTTGGGCATAAGCTTTCGTGCATAAAAAAAACCACTTCTTCAGACGCAGGGAGTGAAAATTACAGATGCAGGCATTATATACTGACACATGAAGAGAACGGAGTTACCTCACAAGTGGAGAACCAGTGTTGACAGAGCCAATTCGATCAGGGTGGATATAGTCCATTCCCAATAACTGATGAGGAGGTGTCAATTCCAGGAGAGGCAAAGCTGCTTTTGTAATGAGCCAGCCACTCCCAGTCCCTATGCAAGCCTAAATTAATGGTGTTAAATTTGAAACTGAATTTTAGTTCTGCAGTTTCTCTTCGAAGTCTTTCAGAGTAGCAGCCGTGTTAGTCTGTATTCGCAAAAAGAAAAGGAGTACTTGTGGCACCTTAGAGACTAACAAATTTATTTGAGCATAAGCTTTCGTGAGCTACAGCTCACTTCATCGGATGGTTTGCATCCGATGAAGTGAGCTGTCGCTCACGAAAGCTTATGCTCAAATAAATTTGTTAGTCTCTAAGGTGCCAAAAGTACTCCTTTTCTTTCTTTGAAGTGTGTTTCTGAAGTTTTTTTGTTCAAGTATAGCTACTTTTAAATCTGTTATAGAATGTCCAGGAAGATTGAGGTGTTCTCCTACTTGCTTTTGTATGTTACCATTCCTGATGTCTGATTTGTGTCCATTTATTCTTTTACGTAGGGACTGTCCGGTTTGGCCAACATACATGGCAGAGGGGCATTGCTGGCACATATCACATTAGTAGACATGCAGGTGAAGGAGCCCCTGATGGTGTGGCTGATGTGGTTGGGTCCTCTGATGGTGTCGCTAGAGTAGACATGGGGACAGAGTAGGCAATGAGGTTTGCTACAGGGATTGGTTCCTGGGTTAGTGTTTCTGTAGTGTGGTGTGTAGCTGCAGGTGAGTATTTGCTTCAGGCTCGGGGGCTGTCTGTAAGTGAGGACTGGCCTGCCTCCCAAGGTCTGTGAGACTGAGGGATCGTTTTCCAGGATAGGTTGTAGATTGTTGATAATGTTCTGGTGAGGTTTTAGCTGGGAGCTATACGTGATGGCCAGTGGTGTTCTGTTATTTTTCTTGTTGGGCCTGTCCTGTAGTAGGTGATTTCTGGGTACCTGTCTCACTCTGTCAATCTGTTTCCTCACTTCCCCAGGGGGGTATTGTAGTTTTAAGAATGCTTGATAGAGATCTTGTAGGTGTTTGTCTCTGTCTGAGGGATTGGAGCAAATTCAGTTGTATCTTAGGGCTTGGCTGTAGACAATGGATCGTGTGATGTGTCCTGGATGGAAGCTGGAGGCATGAAGGTAAGAAGACTCTGGCTCTATAATTTTTGGTGTCAATAGAGAAAGCAATTACAGACATTTTCTCTTCCAATGAGGACCATTTGCAAATTTGAGTTTCCCCAGTATCTTCCTTTATTAACTGTCTATAAAGGATGATCAGAATGGTCCCTTCTGGCCTTAAACTCTATGAATCTATTAAATTCCTTCTAGTCTGATTTACTTTTAAGTGACCGTTCAGTTCATCAGGCAGGAATAAAGATATACCCCTCCAGAATCATATTAAGTCTGGGACCAATCCTCCATTGAAGGTGATGGGAATTCTGTCTACAGTAGGATTTCAGGAATAGGTCTTCCCTTTCTTCTGTGATCTGTAACACCTGTACTGGAGTAAATTCTCTTCTCGCAAGTCCAGCAGCAGCCTCCCGGCAGGCACGCCATACAATCTGAACGTTTTTGCTGGTTGTTTCAATCTAAGACATGGTGTAGATTTTTTGTTACTATTCTGTATCTTTCTCTTGTTTTGCCTCAGGCACATAATTCCTTACTCATCTGTAGAGCATGTACAGTAGTACGTGATAATAGCCATCTGTAGATTGATAAAATACAATCTTTGGTTTTAAAGCAGAGGCGGGAAACTATGGCCTGCATCCGGCCCATGGGACCGTCCTGCCTGCCCCCTGAGCTCCCGGCCGGGGAGGCTAGCCCCCGGCCCCTCCCCTCCTGTCCCTCCTCCCCTGCAGCCTCAGCACACCACGCCGCCAGCGCTCTGGCCCACTGCTCCTACCGGGCAGCACTGGCGGCGTAGCTGCGAGCTCCTGCCGCTCTGAGTAGCATGGTAAGGGGGGGAAGCGGGGGGGTTAGATAAGGGGCAGGGGGTCCTGGGGCAGTCAGGGGACGGGGAGCAGGGGGGTTGGGTAGGGGGTGGGGTCCTGGGGGGTGGTTAGGGGGCAGGGGTGTGGATAGGGGTCGGGGCAATCAGGATGGGGAATGGGGTGGGTTGGATAGGCATGGGAGTCCCGGGGGGGGCTGTCTGGGGGCGGGGGTGTGGATGGGGTCAGGGCAGTCAGGAGACAGGGAGCGGGGGGGGGTGGATGGGTCAGGGGTTCTGAGGGGGGCAGTCAGGGGGCAGGAAGTGGGAGGGGGAGGATAGGGGGCCAGGGTCAGGCTGTTTGGAGAGGCACAGCCTTCCCTACCCGGCCCTCCGTACAGTTTTGCACCCCGATGTGGACCTCAGGCCAAAAAGTTTGCCCACCCCTGTTTTAAAGGATTTCTAAGCGTTTTAGAAGCTGGCGTGGTTTAGTAATCTCATGCTATTCCATAGCCATTTCTTAATCACCTGTTTTATCTCTGAGCACAGCCACTGCTAGACTCCCCCCCCCCATCCCAATTAAAAGCCTCTCTCTATTTCAAAAAGGGTGTCATACATTCTTTTTGGACTGTTCAGTGAATGACTATCACACCTCTGGCCAAGGAAGCCACTGGAGATCTAGAGATATATTTTTAATTTTCAGTGTCAAAAGCTGGTTTAATTTGGACTGTGACTTTCTGCAAATAAAAGCCAGATTGAATAGCTCCCTATATTTCTAAGATTGTTTAACATTTGTACATAGCACCCTAGGTCTGCATGATGATTTACAGAGGGACTGAAGACGTTGGGTAAAATTTTCAACAGTGTCTAAGGGACTTAGGCATTGAAAATCAGTGGGAGTGAAACATCAAAGTCATGTAGGTGTTGTGAACAATTTACTCACTGTCTCTCTTTAAAGGCGCCTGCAGAGTGGGTTAGACAGAGAGAGAGACAGAGAGTGAGATGACACCGGACAGCAGGGCGGGAAGGGGGTTTACACCAAACAAGGCTCTGAGGTTGCTGATTTCCATAAGATAAGCATCCTAGTAGTTCCTTTTTCATGTGTGTTTTAACAAGTTGGGCAGGGCTGGGAGTGACTGTAACACTGGCTGCTTCATGCAGCAGAAAGCGGAATTGTTCTTGCACATTTTTCCTCCAACCATACCCACATTTTGTTCTTTAGCCCATTCACAAATGGGCTGAGAAATAGTAGGTGCCTATGTTATTTTGGCCGATTTCTGGTTTTTTTTATTGACAAAGGTGACAGAGAAGAGGTACTGAGCTGTGTTAGTCTGTGTACACAAAAAGAACAGGAGGACTTGTGGTACCTTACAGACTAACCAATTTATTTGAGCATAAATGAGCTGTAGCTCACGAAAGCTTATGCTCAAATCAATTTGTTAGTCTCTAAGATGCCACAAGTATTCCTGTTCTTTTTTTGGAGAAGAGTTAGTGGGCCTGCTTGTGTGCTGCCCTGTATGTTGCATAATCATTTGTACCCCTGTAAGGTGAGTACAAAACATTATCACATCAGAGTAAGAGCTTTATCCTCTCTTTGTGCAGGTTAAAATCACACTAGAGTCGGTGCAGAGAAATATTGATTGAGGGCTAATGTTGGGAGGACACTTTGAATCATAAAAGTGTAATAGAAATACTAATTAATTAAATATGAATTAACATTAGTATTGTGGGAGATCCCATTTGCTATCTTTCCCTCTGTCTCCCACTGCTTCTCTTTTCAGCAGTTTCTCTCTTTCTCCCCCCTTGTCCCACCCAACTTTCTTGATTTTGCCTGTATCTCTGTTGCTTTCTTTGCAGGGGATTGGGTGTGAACACCTGTGGGACCTTCTGTCTGGGTCACAAGTTCTGGCAGCCCCATCTTATGCCATCACCCTAGGGTGCAGGTCAAGAGTTTAACCACTTTAACAAACCCTGATTTTTTTGGCTGTACTACCTTCTACTCTGCCTCAAGAGGCCTGCATTCATAATAAACATAGACTTCAGTGGGGTCACATCCTATGCATGAGCCACGTTTGATCATGTCCACAGAAATACAGAGGTATCACAGACGGAAGAAATGACTGCAGCTCCCCAGAGACCGATCAGGTCCCACAATTAAGTTAAAAACAAATGATTACTGCAAAAGCACAGGACTTTTACAGTGCCATATTTCTTTCTTATGCTGGTTCTTTCTCTATAAATATTGCTCTAGTTTGTGTTTGCAATGGAAAAGTCTGAGCCGCTTATTAGATTTCACTGGAATGAGGCCAGTTTGTACCAGCTGGGAGTCTAGCCCCCTGTTCCAACCTTACCATTTGAAACTGATTTGGAACATGGTATTTAGCGTGATAAAAAGAAACCTCAATGTGATATATGGTATAGAATCTCCTCCTCCCCCTCTTCAAGGTTCCTTATGTTGCTGCTTTTCTCTGCATCTGGGCAATATGCAAAATATGTTTTTATTTATGCCTTGCTTTATTTCTTTATTGTGCACAGGCCAAAAGTCATTCCTGGTGTGAGTCAGCAGACTTACATTGGGGAATGAATTTGGCCCAATAGGGGTTAAACTCCAGCTCATTCCTTACTCAGGGTGAAATCCTGGAGGCCCCAGCAGGCCCATAGCACAATGGAACTCCTGATTCTGCTGTTCAGAGAGGAGCCAGGATAGAGAGGGCATGCACAAGCTGTGTGCACAGAACCACTGCCTCATCTGGTATGCTCCAGAGGTGAGTTCTGCAGGTGCATGGAAGGGAAAGGGTATGGAGCAGCTAGTCAAGGTTATGGTGACGGGTGAGTAGAATGCAGGGATCCACTAGCCCACAAAGATGCCTAGAGGGGATATAGCAGGTTAACCTGCAGCAGTGGTCAGGAAGAAGGTCTGCCAGAGTCGCCTGCTGGTTAAGGCAGAGGAATCTGTACCTCAGTCCCTGCGTGAGTGCATGAGAACACAGCCCATTTTCTCAGTGGTGAGTCTTTTGCTCTTTACACAAACAAATGTAACCGTACAAAGTGGGGACCAAATAACTATGGGTGATGCACAAGATCTAGCTCCCCATACGCACTACTGCTTTGGCCGGGTTTCCTGAACACAGTGAGCGCCATTGGAAGGCTCATAACAATTTAAAGGGATACTACCCAATTTCTATACACTACACTCAGGCTGGGTGCTCTTCTCACTCAGTCCTTAGTCAGGCAAAACTTCACTGAAGTCACAGCAGCCTCCCCAACAATACTTAGGGGATCCACGTTTGGATATTCACAACTATATTGCATTTTCTTTTCCATCCAGAAGATGATTTTCCTGCTGGGGTGGGTAATGAGAGACCCGGTGGAGGCTGCTGCCATGTGTTTTTTCTTTTCTGTTCACCTGGTAGGCCCCTTCATGCCACTAGAAGATTTGACTATCTCCACAGCTGGAGAGTCCCCTAGTTTGGAAGAGGCAGCATAGCTGAGGGAACATGCAGGACAGGGCGTGAGCAGCACTATGCTCTGGCTAGCCTCAACTGGCAGATGGTCCCTTGGGGACCATTTCCAGCTGGCTCATGTTCGAGCAGCCTCCAGATGGTGAGTGCAACTTGACATGGTAGGTGAATTTTGCAAGTATGTAAGATTTTGGCCTACTAGGGAGGAGGGTTGTGGCCTGCAATCCTGGAGCGGCTAGCAGTTGGGATTCACTCCTCCCGGGTATCAGAATTAAGTTGACCCCCAGAAAGTGATGGAGTTTTGTCCGAGGAGAGTCAAGGTTCTCACCCCAGATATGGGCCACATTCATATCAGTCCAATAAGGGATTTTACCATGAATCTCCCAATGTTTGGTGTTTTCATTAAGTCCCAACTGATGGAATCAGGATTATGGGAGAACCTCTATTTTCTTTAAAAGAAAAACAAAACTAAGCCCCCGTGGAGACACACCTGAGCCAAGCACACCCCTGAGACTCAGAAACAAGAAGGCAAATAAAATGACACACACAGAGAGTTATTTTTAAGTCATTCTTATGATTTTGGGGACCTGACAGAAGATTTTTCAACACTTGGGGTTGGCAATACTGTGTCTGGCAGTTTAGTAGCTGCCCAAGTGTGGTGTGCCAGGAAGGAGCTGCTCTTGGTAGATGTAAAGGGAGGATGATAAAAGCACCCACAGGCACTGACTGTTGTTTTTCTTGGTAGGTGTGCCACCCCTGCTCCTCCCTAAGGCCCCACTCCCGCTCGGCCTCTTCCCCCGAAGTCCCACCCTTGCTCTGCCTCTTCCCGCCCCACTCCCCCGAGGCTCCCCCCAGCCCGCTGCTCCCTGCTCTCTGCCCCCAGCTCCTCCTCCCCAAGCGGCTCCCACTCACTGATCCAGGGCCAGCCCTGGGAGCTGCCGAACAGCTGATCTGTGGCCAGCCCCAGGGCCGTAACCACCGTGGCTGGTGGGTGCTGAGCACCCCCCTATTATTTTCCATAGGTGCTTGAGCTCCAGAGCACCCATGGAATCAGCACCTATGAAAGCACCTCCTCCCACAACCATTAGCTTCCCAGGACTACCAGTGTTAGCCATATATACCATGGCTGGCCCCAGATAAATGGGGTAGGTTGAGTGCTCTTATACTAGAGTAATTGCTCCCACTTTGGCCAATGCAGAGAGTGGGGCAGCCCCTGGGGGGCTAGAAAGGATCAGGGAACAGCTGGCTGGGAGAAGGTGTCTGAAGAAAGCCAGGAGAGAAAAGAGAAGAGGGGCAACTGGGAACTGCCAAAGACCAGGGGATGGTCTAGGGAGGAGAGCAGTTGGGGCGGGGCTTGCTGGCTGATCTCCCTAAACTGCAGAGCCGAGGGCTGAAGGCAGAATACCAGCAGAGGAGCTTACCAGACCTGACATCTCCAGAGCTGGACCCAGAGAAACCATAAGGGCCAGGTGGAGGGAGAGGTGTTTCCCTGGCCTGGATGTTCTTAGCATGTTGGGGTTCCTGCTGGGAGGAGCAGGGTTGCACCCTAGTGGGAAGGCGTGGGGTGGCTGTCGTGGTCCAAGACCAGGAGAGGGGTGTGCAGGGGAGCAGGGGCCTGGGGAGGGATGGTGTGGGTCTGTATGTTCCATGTACGGTTTAGATTATGCCAGGGCCTTCTTGCACTATGGCATTTGAGCTCAACCATAGACATGTAGGGCTAGAAGGGCCCTGGAGAAGTTATCAAATACAGCCCCCTGAACTGTGGCAGGACCAAGTAAAGCTATTTTGTAATAACTCACGTACATGGGACTTTAGCAATAAATTAACCCCTCTGGGGGTATTTCTGGGGAGACTGCAGGAGGGAAACTGAGGCAGGCATGCCATTATGCTGTAGCCTGCTGCAGAAGGGTACTCCAGGTGGGGATGCCCTGGGTCAATACCCCTGTAGACACTTTTCAGAGTAACAGCCGTGTTAGTCTGTATTCGCAAAAAGAAAAGGAGTACTTGTGGCACCTTAGAGACTAACCAATTTATTTGAGCACAAGCTTTCGTGAGCTACAGCTCACTTCATCGGATGCATACTGTTTTTCCACAGTATGCATCCGATAAAGTGAGCTGTCGCTCACAAAAGCTTATGCTCAAATAAATTGGTTAGTCTCTCAGGTGCCACAAGTACTCCTTTTTTTTTCTGTAGACACTGTGTCTAAGAAGACATGAGCACTGGACTGGGACTTAGGAGACTAGGATTCTATTCCTGGAATTGCTACTGGCCTGTTGAGTGACCTTGGGTAAGTCACTTCACCTCTGTGCCTCAGTTTCCCCATCTGTAAAATGATGATGATGACGATGATACTGCTCTCCTTATTAAAGTACTCTCTGATCCGCTGACACACACTGCTATGGAAAATCCCTACAAGGTGGGGGGAACCTGAAGAAAATCTCTGTGGAGCTTGAAAACTTGTCTCTTCCATTACCAGAAATGGGTCCATTAAAAGATATTACCTCACCCACCTTGTCTCTCTCATCCTGGGACCAGCCTGGCTGCAACACCGCTGCAAACATACGAGATCTAAGTACTATATTGTTATCATGCTTTGTGAGTAGGGATGAAGGTATCACTTCTTCCTCTAAAGCGTGTATGTTGCATTATGGCAGGAGCAAATATGGGGGGGGGGCTTCCTAATGGGGTGAACCCTCTCCCAGCCTTAAATTCACACCACAGGTGCACACAGAGTAGTGAGAGATGGCTGCCAGCATCAGCAAAATGAACCTTTGTATGTTAACTGAAATCTCAATACAGGAATGGAACAAGTGATACACTCCCCTGTGAGCGGCTGGGCTGCCCTTGAGCGAGAGAGCCCAATCTGCCACAAAACACTTTACTCCTATAGATGTCACAATGACCAGCTCCTGGGGTCTGGCTAAACTCCAGAGAGCTCAGGTTTGGGCATCTGTGTGCAAAGAGGAATTGAGGGGGGAGGGATAGCTCAGTGGTTTGAGCATTGGCCTGCTAAACCCAGGGTTGTGAGTTCAACCCCGAGTTCAATCCTTGAGGGGGCCATTTAGGGATCTGGGTCAAAAATTGGGGATTGGTCCCGCTTTGAGCAGGGGGTTGGACTAAATGATCTCCTCAGGTCCCTTCCAACCCTGATATTCTATTGTATGATGTGTGTCACCAGAAAGCAGATCTTCCTGCCCCACCGCAATGCTGCCTGGCTGTGAGTGTGGCTGTTCCCACTGCCACGGGTCCCTGCGTGGCTGCTACCTTCCAATGGCCAAAACTTCAGCTGAGGCTCGCACAGAGGAGCGTAGAAGGGCATTGCAACCCAACCTCTTTCCCCTACTATGCCAGCTGCAGCTGGAGAAGTCCTTAGACTGGCTCTATGCCACTAGGAGAGCCTCCTTTCCCTGGGAAGCTCCTCCCAGCACTGGTTAAGCAGTAGTTTTAGGCGCAGAATACAAGGGTGGTGCATCACAACGCACCCATAAGAATCTGGCTCAGACCCTCAAGTTTCTTCAAAAAGAAGTCTTCAGCCTTGGAGCAGGGCCTGTCCTTCATAAGGGCTTGGAAAGCATCTTGCATGCAGTAGACGCATCAGCACATAAATCGTCAAAAAGAGGAGAAAATAGCTGTGAAAAATACATGGAAATTATGGTGCTTACTGGCTCCATTGATACTGCAATGGAGTTTTCAGAAAATAGATTGCGTACAATAGGGGAAGCATTTCTATACTTCTTCCTCTCTACTGTCTTCAGGCTACCAGAAATGACTGAACAAGGGGAAGGTAGCAAGGACTAATTCAATTTTAGTTCCAAGTCAAATCTAAGGTACGTGTATGTCCCCCATCACCATAATATCAGAGCATTTTGCGGTGCTCTTAGCCCCATGTTGCAGATGGGGAAATGTGGCACAGGCGCTAAGTGACTTGCTCAGGGTCACATATTCAAGGCTGTGGCAGAGCACAGAATTGCAAGCAGGTCTCCCAACGCTTAGACTAGTGCCCTAGTGCCCTGGCCCATCCTTCCTCTCAAAGCCTCTTTAAGTTAGCCAAGCATTTAAAAAGGGCCTTCCATGTAACTTGAATTTTTGCAAAATAAATTTGCTTGGCCTGAGCCCATACATGCCACAACTTTCACCTGCATCAATTTATTTTTGACGGTCAGAACCCTTCCCTGCTCTCAACAAAGGCTTTCTAGTGGAAATCCTGCTACAACAGGGCTGTTCTACTTCAGTGGGAAAGGCATTGTTGTAGAATAGGCACATGTCATTAAATCATTTTGGAAAAAAGGCATATGTCTATTACAGAGGCAATTTAAGGTTATTTTGCATAGCAACTTTCATCCCAATTAACGTTAATCCCTGAAACCAATGTTTGATTGCCTGTTAAAATGAGGATAATGAGTTGACTGGCTCAGAGATGGCTTGTTCTTTCAGGTTTGTGATTTCCTAGGGTTATTTTAACATAAGAAGAAAACAGCTTGGCTCAGATGTGTTTGCACAAAGTAGCGACAACATCTTAGCTACAAGGCTTATTTAAATCTCTGTTGGTCACGTGCACCGATGCCGTACCACTCCTTGCAGTAAAGGGGCCTCAATGGTGTAATACCAAAGAACTGAAAATGGCTAAGTGGGTGCCATTTAGCCTAACAGCTGCACCGGTCACCATTTTCATCCTCAGAAGAGCAGATGACGACAAGCTGCCACCTGACTGAAGAGACTCTGGTGGGAGGGAGTATGTCACAAAGCTGAGGTAGAAAAACAAGTGATGGATGTACAGTCAGAAAGTCTGAACTTACAAGGCAGCACATAGAACACATCTGCCACACATTCCAGCCAAAATCGCCACACAGTCCATTGGCTTCTGGCCTCCAGTCCTCCCAGATTATGGACTTGCTTGAGCAGGGCAGCTCAGCAAACTGGTTTGTTATAGAAGTGGTTCTCTCCAGGAAAACTTAAGTTGCAAATGAAAAATTATGCTTTAGGGTTTTCATTGGCACACTGAAAGGGAGTTAAGGGAGTTAAGTACCCAAATCCCATTTCAAAAAATATCAGTGGGCACTTGGAGTACAATTTTCAAAGGTGGCAATGACTTAGGCTGCTAAGTCTCATCAAAAGCCAGTGGCACTTTTTAAAGGTCTACCCCTACCTCCCTTAGGCTGCTTTGAAAACCTCACCTTTATACCAGTTGTATTTCTACTAGGGCCACTGTGTTCCTGAACTGGCTGAACAAACAAACGGATTTGCAGGGATTAAGTCATAGGAATACAGTTTGCCAATTTACAAAGGTTCCCCCTACTGGATTTGGGCACCTGATTCCCTGCCCTGATGGGTGGCTTTGAAAGCCTTTATTTCTACAGCGCACCTCTGCTACAAGGTGCTTGAAGCACGATCCAATAGTGAGAGCTTACAGAGTGCAATGAAAGATACCATCAAAATAAAAACATGCAACGGTTAACCAAGGAACAGTAAGCAAGCAATTAGAAGTGGTAGCTTAGGGTTAGGAAGACTGAGCCAATGACTGAAACCATGTCAGGGAGGAGTAAAATTCCAGGCCTTAAAGGCTGCCACTGCAAAGATCCAATCACGTGCTAATGTGAGGTGTGAAGATGAACTCCCCAGAGGACAGATGGTGCCCGGGGGCAAATTGCAAGCTTGTGGGGGCAGGGCTGAGGTTGAACTGACTAGAGGATTTTGCCACCTGAAATTAACGGAGAGTGGGTGGCTGTATTTCTGAGTTGTTTTTGCTAGTCTCAAGCTCAGCTTTTGTGTGTGCCTAGACGTTTAGGTGAACAGTGCCTGAAGGAGCTTCCCTGCTCCACATGGCAGGCTCAAAAGGGGTGGGAAGAGGCAGCCGTTGCTCTGGCTGGCATTCCACAAACCAAGCAGCACAGCTGGAAGGAGAGCAGACAGTATACTGCCCTTCTCAAAGGGGTGCAGCTCAGCGAACCCAGAAAACCAGGGGCATCTTTGGCAGAAACTGAGTTGAACTCATCAGGGTGAAAGTGAGCAAGGACAGGACTTAGTCCCCAGCACTCCAGCTTCACCTTGCCCTCCTCTTGTGCAGATGCTCTACAGAGAACATATCAGAGCTCCACAGCCAGGGTCTGAGCCCACCTCGGTTTGGGAATCCTTTCGTTAGGGCAACTCATGTTGATTTATGCTAATAGAGATTTGCTCCTGCTGATCCTTGCTGCTTAATTGCTGCTCAGTCATCCCATCACATTATGAATCCCACGTCAACTAATGGCTCTTCCAGGTACAAGGTCCGGAGCCTACTTCTTACCTGCAAAGAGTGCAGCAAACTCAGCCATTGTTCATCTATCTAAGGCACCTCTCACCATGCTGCCTCAGAGCCTCCCATGGGGGAACTGTCATGAAATGCACAACATGTGCCCTGTTGTATAACATAGTCTAATATTGCATGGTCTATAGTAAGAACCTTTGGGCTGGGCCAGGAATGTGCTACAAGAAATATTAAGTGAAAATATGTAGCTACTTTCCTACATCAGCATAATATCGAAGTTTGCAAAGGTCTAATATACATGTTGATTTGTATTGGAGATATTTCTGTCTTATCAACAATACCTTATTAAACATCATATTATAATGGTATTTTGCTTTGCCAGTAGAGAATATTTAAATACACATGCTTATCGTACTGTATTTCTGACAGGCTCCCATATTAACTACAACGTGTAAGTTGTGGTAGCAAAACACACACACACAAAAAGGTTTTAAAACTACAGGCTTTGGAGAAATATACGAGACTGAATTGACACTGCAAAAATTATAAGGGTAGATCAAGTTATCACATACTGCATAAATAATGTACATTTTGAGTGCAATAAGTCATAGCAGCTTCACAATTAGAATAGTAGGACTAGTGTATTAGAGAATCTCTTCATTCTGTCCAGCTGTCTCTCAAAAGTAAGGCTGAAAGTGGCCTCCAGTTTCTAGACTTTAATCCACAGTCATTCTGCTGGCCTGTCCTTGTTTCAGCTTTGCCAAAGACATATGCTTGAGTTTTTGAAGTGATTAGATTTGTCTGGGTTGGAGCCTCAAGGGGAGAGAACGTGAGATTTCTGTGTATATTTCTTTTTACACTCCTCTACTGTAGTTTTAACCATGTTTCTGTGTTGTTTAAAGGGATAGTACCAGGATAAAAAACTCCCTTGCAGAATTCTTGCTGGGCCTTTTATGAATGATTTGGCAAGAAGAGAGGCCAGCTGCTACCCCCCAACTCTGCGGAACGGGCACACTGCCGCTCCTTTGTGCGGCTGCTGCAAATCTACATAGCTCTGCTGAAGATGGTGGAGCCACGCTAATTTACACCAGGTGAGGATATGGCCCATCATGCACAAGAGGCTCACTGCAGAGGGGTGATCTCACCTAAGATGAGGCTACAGAAAGGGACTGGTAACTATCGCAGGAGGTGGATGCCTTCTCTCTTTGACTTACAGTTTGGCCTCAAATAGGAAACTGGTTGGTTCTTAAAACTGCTGTGCTAAGAACTCTTCCCATGCAGTAATTTTCCTTTTAACTGTTAAGGAAGTGAGCAGCTTCACGCTGAAACATGCAGTCATTCTCCTCTCTACTGCAGTCCCACCCAGTAAACTCAGGAGAGGTCCCATCCTGCCCCCACTGCTGCCAGCGCTGACAACCCGTGGCCTCAATGGCGTAAGATTGAGTCCATTGTTTAGGGCACTACTTGGTCAATTCAGACAGAGCATAACACAGACTGTCCCCTGACCTCCTCCTCACTCCAGCTGTCACAATGGCTACAGGGCTCAGGAAGCTGGTGCGCTGGGATGGCTGCTTATCATGCTGACCAGCAGTTTCTGTTTCCTTGTGCTCCCCTGTTTCTCGTATTCACTTGTGGTCTCTCATCTTCCACTTTGACTGTAAACTCTTTGGGGCAGGGACTGTCTTTCTGTTCTGTGTCTGTTCAACATCTAGAGCAGTGGGGTCCTGATCCAGGAGAGTGGCCCCTAGAGGCCACCATATTTCTGGCTCCCTCCTGTGCACACTGTGCTCTTGAGTGTAATTTTCCTTGCTTGTTGTCAGCTTTGGGGGTTTAGGTTTGTAAAAGGAATCCAGTTCACACAGAAATAGAACATTTCAGTTCACACACACGCAGCTTGTTCCCCTCCACATTAATTGCTGGGCAAAAATCATATTCATGAGTAATTCTGTTTCCCTGATGCTCAGACTCCTTACAGAGTGGAGTGTTTGACTTGCTTGTTGTGGATTTGTTCAGTTGAAAGAACAAACATCCAGCAAAACGGTGGAAGTTGTTCAGTTTGAATTGCTTCCCCCCCCACCCCCCCCCACCCCCAGACATCACATGCTATCTATTGAGAGAGATTATTTTTAAAAATAGTTTCTGGAATTTGGCCAGATCCTGTATATTTGTCAGAAATTGGGAGAGCGGGAAGGGAAATCCAACTCAAAAGTGTTGGGTACCACTACGCGACCAATCGGCTGGGGGGGGAGGGAGCATTGACCAAATTAGAACAGCAAAATTTGGCTCTTAATCAGTTCCCTGTTTGCTTTCAGTAGCAGCAGCTGATTTATTCCAACAAAGTAAAACTGACCTCCAGCCACACTGCACTCCTGTGCTCACCTCACCAAACTATTGACTTATGCCTTGTTATTCCATGAACTATCTTCTCCTTTGGAAGCACTGAATAACTGGACATTCTGCATTTACCTGAGACAAAAACAAATGAACTCAAGTATTTGGTGAGGACTGTTTGCATTAGGACAAAAGCCAGAACAGATTTCCATGCTCAGTGAGATTGTGCTGCTGTTTACCCTGAGGAGAACTGCAGGCTGACTTCTGCTTTGTGCTGCAAAGAAAACAAAGTATAAAACGCTCTAGCCCTTTTCTCTGTGACCTTGAAGCGTGAGCCTCCTTCCCCTCCCCCTGCGCTCTGTTTTTTGTATCCTGCCACTGTCCCCTGTCTCAAACTGGCTCTAAACCTCAGAGGTACTTTCATATCTCAGCTCACTCAGTAGCACTTCCTCCTTTCTCCTCCCTCCCACTAGATGCTGCAACGCTCTCCTCCACAGACTCAGTTTAAACTCACAGGATGTGATTCCCAGCTATTTGGAGGTTAAAGTCCCTCCACTTGTGACAGACCTCCACCTGCCCATAACCGTGCCCCCCCCTTGGCCCCGTCAGCATTGCCATAGCCATCCTAGCCCATGGCCATCTTGCTCTCTGCTCTGCATTTTTGCAGGGTTTGTTCTCTATTAAATTCTTACATTTGTTCTTTGTGTTGAGTTTGGTCCCTGCCTTCTCCCTCTCTCCCCTTTCTTGCAGCTCCCCCCTCTTCTTTGCAGTTCTTCATCTGCCTCATCTCCCCACCCATTTCCTTTCCTTTCCTTTCCAACCCTAACCCCACTCCCTCCGCAGTTCCAGTTCCCTTTCCCCGTTTCCTCCTCTGCACGTTCTTTCCCCCTTCCTTCCCTGGCTTTGCTCTCTTCTTCTGTCCCACTCCTTTGCTGACTTCCCTGCTCTGCCCCCCTTCACGCACGAAAGAGGGCCTGTCACTGCCTCTGTGCCGATTGAATGCTCTAGTATGTTGGGAACTGGGCCTTAAAGCCAATGGGCATGTTTTGCCACCAGTTTCAGTGGGAGCATGAGCCAATGGCAGATTCCTCACCTTTTAGCTGGCCTCACTGGGAAGCAAATGAGACATGCACAGGTGCCATCACATTCAACGTCTGCCCCCTGAATGCTCACTACATCTTAGCTCCTGTTACCTCTTAGAAAACTTGGTCCTATTACTCCCCGGATGGGTAAAAGGAGACAGTGATGCAGTCCATACGAATGGTACAATAGTTTCCTTCTCTCAGACTGGTCCTCAATACAAAGAGAGGCTTCCACGGGGAAGTACCCACCACACTAGAACTGAGCACAGCAGGTGAAAGCATGATCCCTGACTCTGCCTTGGTTGATGATCTGGAATCTACTAAGCCTCCGGGTACTAAACGAGGGAAATTTTCATGGTGAACTCTCAATTTTACTTAATGTTTCCCTATGTCAGTATTATATGAGAGATGAACCTAAAGTGAAAACTTGATAGCTGGAGCCAGGCAGACAGATACTAATGGGATGAACATGATGTTAACATGTACACTGGCAGATCCAAACTCACACAGATTTCAGAAGTTGTTCAGATCAGGGACTCCAGAGAGGCCCAGGCTTGTATGCAAACTTCTAAAGGGGTTGGGTCTAACGCTACTTAGGAAATGGGGGTTTCCCTCTCTTTCCCTCCACCCTCTGAAAATGTTTGAAGAAGATGAAAACAATTTCTATGAATTACGTGTGTGTGTTTTTTTAAATCAAAACTCCTCCAAAAATTCAGTTTTACGCAACCACAAGTTTCAGCCAGTCAGGCAGAAAATTTCAGTAAAACCAAATTTGTGGGTCGCCCCCCCCCAAATCGACCATGGTTTTTTTGTGTGTGGCCAAAAAAATTAATTATTTACCCCCGATTAATTAAAAAATGGACATTTCACCTGGATTTTTTTTTTCAGTAAAATAGCTATCTTCTATTAAAACAGACCTTTTACAGAAAAAATTTGACCAGCTCTAGTTAGGTCTCTATTCTTGGCTCAAGCCCCTTTCTATTTTACATGTAGAACTCAAAGCACATCTCAGTGTAGGGACACTGAAACGCAACCACTTCTAGGGTAAAGACAGGCAGCCAACCTCCACCAACACGTGGCACAACTGTAGGTGAAAACACAATGTTGGTCAAGGTCACATATGAAGTTGATCTACATACCAAACAAGTAGCCTGTATATGAATTGCCTGGGAAATGCGACTTCAGTGAAATATAGAACACATATAAAATATGTGTGACCAATTGCAATGACAAGGTTGTGTTGGCAGATTGTGCAGCCGGGTAATGAAATCCCTGTCCAGAATTCATTGAGCCTTAAGAGGGAAGCGGATGTGGCCAAAAAAGGTCTGCACTGCGACCACACCCAGCTTCTGCACTCAGATTAACAAACAAGACCTTTACGAGTAATAACAATGCATGAAACCCAAAGGCTGAGACCTCTACACAATGTACAAAAGTGAAATACTGTAAGATGTTGAGGCAGGTGCAAAAAGTCACCAGTCAGAGGACTATAACTTTGAAGGAGGCCTGCAAAGAACATGAAAACAATACTTGAATCAGGCTATTGCAAGGCCAAGAGCTAGCTACCATATAAGAGGCAACAAAAAGCTGGGTATCCAGGATGGGCACAATTTTACTGGTCTATGTGGGGGTAATGCAAACAAAACAACCCGCCTCCCCTCTACATCCTGGGAACCAAGAATTGCTGCATTGAAAAAAACCCCGAACAAAACCAAACAACCAATTGATATGGCAAACCTGAAAAACATTTCAGCTGCAAAACTTTCAGCTTCTCTGCACTTACTCAGGCAAAGCTCCTGTTGAAGACTGGAAATTTTGCTTATGCAAAGAGAGCTATATATTCACAAGTTTGCTCCTTCTACCTTTATTGGCAAAGCCATCCATCCCTCCTGCCTCCTTCAGGCATCTGCTCAGCCACTTTTCCTCTCCCACCATTTCAGGTCATAATCCTTAGCCTATGAAATCAATCATTTCTCCAGCCATCAATTCTGATGTCACAG
The DNA here is from genome assembly GCF_965152235.1 of Eretmochelys imbricata. Lineage (NCBI taxonomy): Eukaryota > Metazoa > Chordata > Testudines > Cheloniidae > Eretmochelys > Eretmochelys imbricata. The sequence continues at coordinate 98,345,123 of NC_135580.1, forward strand.
CCAGCAAAGGGTCATCACTTCAGACAAGGAATAAGGATGAACTCTCAAGAAGCAAAGATCCAGTTTTTCATGCAAATGTGTCCCCAGCACAATGCTGGGATCTAGTTTGGGAATGTGTTCATTGGGCCCACCTTTTAATTAAGAGCTCAAAAACTGAATAAAAGGGACTGAACTAGCCACAGCATCCTGGGTAAAAGTCAGGAACTGAGAGGCCAGAGAGCGGACACAAGAATTCCCCTCCTCACAGAGAGATATTGTCATTAGAGGGCAGGATAGCTGTGCTGTACTAGCAGACTGCCTATTTCAAAAATCCACCCAGCTACCCGGCAGAAGTGATATTTGTCTTCATGGTCACTGGTCCCTCCATTATCACCTGTTCCATCCTCAGCAACCTTCACAGGTGAAATAAAGTCACAAAGAGTTTTGCCTTGTCCTTTTCCCACCCGCTGATAGAAAACATACACCCACTCTGGGCTGACACATTGACACGCTGGCGAAATAAAATAATGCCTTAAAAAAGGAAAGTTTCATACACTTTTCCAGGAGACAGCAGCACTTCAACTTAGCGCTGCTTGAGATCAGGAATTCCAGAAATTGGTAGTGCTGCAAATGTAGCCACCTAACAAACACACAAGAAAACTTATACCGTTACTTCAGAAATTAGTCTGGCATACAAAATTTCATACAGGCTGGTCACTTCTAGACTATAAACTAATGCCATGACATTTATTGGATAACCACAGTTACATTTATAAAGATGGCAGATGGATATCACAATATTATGTTATACATAAATAAAGATTATTTTATTCAAGACCTAGGCTTCAGTTAAACTCCCATGCCCAGCGGGCATGCAAAAAGTGTGTTTGAAACTATATTTTAGACCTATCATTTTTTATAGAACGCCCAGGACCACAATCATGAACCACAACCTCATTGTACTAGGTGCTGTACAAACAGAACAAAAAGAACTAAAGAGCTTACAGACCCTGTTCCTCTAGCACCTGATGGGCCAGATCGCCGCCGCCTCCACCTCTACACCTGTTCAGTTCTTTACACCTGTGTAACCGACACCAGAATGGTTCCCATACAGTCATGTATTGCCCGAATTTTTTCCTCTTTAAATGCCCAGTTGGCAGAAGGCTCTGGTTTCAGCGTGTTCCAGGTGCCAGCTGTTAAGAGAGATGGAGCAAGCTACATTGAACGGAAGGACAAAAGACTGGAACAACCCTGTCACTCATGGAAGTGTCGTTTGAGTTGCAGACAGTGTTTGTAAAGGGAGGGGTGCTGAATGCGGGGAACTAAGCAATAGCCTGGGTCGATTTGTATTCTCCAGGGTAGGAAAAACCAGCAAGTCTTGTCCTACATTTTCAACTTTAACCGAATGAGAAACTGCGAGGTGCCAACAGTCTTCCCACAAGGATAGGAGAAGCAATTCAGCTTTCTCACCATCCACAGAACAGTCAAACCAGTCCATCCCAGAGCAACAAATCAAAGCCCAAACAGGTGTGCTTGGGGCGATGGGCCAGGGGAGAGGTTAATATTTTTCCTTGGTATTTTGGATTTTTTTCAGCTTGAGCAATCTGTAGCTATTCTCTTTGCTTTAGGTCAACACTCATAGAGCATCCACTTGAAAAATATCGTTTCAGACATTTCCCTCTTTCTTCTGCTAACAGTATTCATCCTGCAGTCTCTCTGTGAATACCATGTGCCGAGTCCTTTCTCCCCAGGAGTATTCTCCCTTTACAAAGCAAAATCATAACACGGTGACACGATTCAAGCTTGGCAAACTCTTTTGCTGATGTTAAACCAGTGCCTTTCAGGGCTCTCACTGCTGCTTTTTAGCCCTCAATATAGATGGCACACCAGCTGACCACACGTGCAGGAGCCTCCCACAATACCATTACATATGAAATGCTGACATTTATATTTGATGTCCCAATGGGTCTGTGTGTGTGTTTTAACAAATGTTAGTACTTGCAAAGGGTGCTGGATTGACAACCCTATAAACTGAAATTCTCTATTCTTCCACTGAATGGGTACAGTACAGACAATTCCAGGACAGCTTCCCCTGCCAATGTAGTTTAATCTCCCTGCTCATTCAGTCCCTGCACATTTCTGTTGAGACCCTCTCCCCCAATAAATGCCAGTGATGAGATCAGGGATTTTGAAGCTGAAAATCACCAATTATTTTACACTGACACCAAAGGGTTTTCGTTAGTGAAGACAAGTAGTAGTAAACGATAGTAATTTAAAAACAAAAAAAGAGTATAAGATGCCTCAATGAAGAGGTGTAATTGTTGACAAAATGTATCATGTTTTAGCTTATGGGATGTACAGACTCTTTTTTAAAGGGATAATTCTTGCTATTAACTTAATAAAAAAGTTTGTATCAGAAAACTCCGGGTGTAACAGGCAGAAATCCAGAAATAATTAAGAAAATAATAGTACACACCCAATAAGAAAAACATTATTGGTTTAAAGAAGTAGTCCCACCAGAATTCTTGGTAGCGACTGCATTTCTTTCAAGAGGAAAAAAAGAGTTCTAAACAAAAAGCAGCAGTGGTCCGCCTGTTACTAGATCTTGAGTAGAAAAAGCACAGAACTGTAATACCCTTTAGCAGGGAGACTTTTTCCATTTTCACTGCTGTTATCAGTTTTTGTAGTTGCAAAAAAAAAAAAAAAAAAATGCTTTGCCCTTATATGATGTTGTCTAGCAGAGGATTTGAAAGCACTTTGCTAAATGTAATATGTTTAGTTTCACCGCTCAGTTGGGCGGCAGGTTGATATAATTCCCATTTTACATCAGTAAAAACTGCAGCAGAGAGCTTAGGGGATCCAGTGAAGTCTCACTGAAGTCAACAGAAAGACTTCAGTAGCTCACACAGGAAGTCTGTGGCAGAGTTGCAAGTAGAATCCAGGATTTCTGCTTCCCATCCTTTGTTCTAACTACAAGCCCCATTCTTCCTCCCACTTAATGGGGCTTCACAGAATTGGCCCCAATGTCTGTAGAGTGCTTTGGGATCCGCAGATGAAAGGCACTATAAAAGTGAAAAGTATTGTGTACATATAATTAATAAATGCCTCAAAGCAGCCCTGTCTACATTCTTCCCATGGCATATGGGGAAAAGGCTTTGGAGAGATTAAGTGATGTGCCCAAGGTCACTTGAGAAGCCAGTGGCAAAGCCCAGTGCTTGAGAACCCAGGAAAACTGCTCTAACCACTAGATTAGAAGCTCCTTCAGGCTTTCCCAGTCTGTATGTAACAACCCCCTTTGAAAGACATTAACCATTTGGAGACATCTTCTTTACCATGGGGCTCCCAGAAACATAAATTCCCTCCTAGCCTCTCTATTCCTTAGGTTCCCTTCCCCTCAAATTCCACAGTCTCCCCTAGATCTCTGCTCCTTCAGTCCCCAAAGCCCAGTCAACCCGCCTCAAAAATCACCCACCCAAATACCTCACCTTTTACTTGGTCCTCCAAAGTCTCCAGGTTTCTCTCTGCCCCCTTCAATCTCCCTCTGCCTACTAGGCCTCCCAGAAACTGACATTCTGTGCCTCCCAGATGGTACTTATCTCCCAGTTCTTGACACCCTGCCTTCATTGTTACTCTTTCACTCCCACTCTCAAGACTCCCTTTGAGTTCAGTCAGCTTTGGATCAGGCCCCCAGCCCAGAGTGTGCATGTGTCGGGGTATGGAGCTGGCTGCAATTCCTGGCTCTGCCACAGACTTGCTACATGACCTCGGGAAAGTCTCTCTGTGCCTCTGCGGCCCATTTGCAAAGTGGGGACAATAATATTTCCTGAGTTCACAGGTAGGGGGAAGGAGGGCTAGGAGGCATTCAGGTACAATGCTGATGAAAAAAAACCCCTTATTCAGGGCAGGGTTTGGTCTGTAAATGAAGCACAGGACCACACACTGAATGACAAGAATAAAACAAATCAATATTGAATGGCTGTCTCATTCACTAAGCACCATCCATCCCTGTGCACTTAGTAAGGCAAAGGTCCTGTGGGGGGAAAACAGCATACGATCATATCAAAACTGGCTGTGCTGTAAAGCAGACACAAAAGTGGGCAGAGTTAAGGCTACACAGCCAACCTTAACTTTATTTTAATATAATAACTTCTGAGTTTTCAAACACTCTACATTAGTTTCATGTAATTTTTTGGTGTGCAGCTATTTGTTTATTCACTGAGGCTTCTGGGCTGTGAGAAGCTGTGGCTGACCCAGGGAAGCAGATATGGTGCTTGACAGACTCTTCCCCTTAACCTAGGAATGTAGACACCATTGCAAGGAGAAAGAGCAGAGATAGACCCACCAATTCCATTTCCCAATTAGCCACCACAAACATCCTGGTTTTCACCATATCCCTTGAAGTTTGGGGATCTCCATATCCTCGACTCAAGGAGATCAATCCATTGAGCTTGAAAAAGAGAAGGCTAAGGGGTGACTTGATTACAATTTATGAGGACTTACATGGAGAACAAAAAATTAAGAATGGTCTCTTCAGTCTAGCAGAGAAAGGTACAACACAATCCAATTGCAGGGAGCTGAAGCTAGACAAATTCCGACTAGAAATAAGGCATACATTTTTTAATAATAAGGGAAACAATTTACCAAGGGTCGTAGTAGATTTTCCATCACTGGCAATTTTTAAATCAAGATTGGATGTTTTTCTAAAAGAGCTGCTCTAGGAATTATTTTGAGGAAGTTCTCTGGCTTTTGCTATACAGGAGGTCAGACTAGATGATTACAGTGTTTCCTTCTGGTCTTGGAGTCGACGACTCGTTGTATACTTGCCATACTAAAATCCCAGGAAACCCAATAAATAAAATTGTCATTTAGAATGAAGCATAAAATCCTTCCGCCACAACACAAACCCTGAAAAAAATTCAAGAAATGCCAAGTTATGAGATACCCCAACTCCCACACAGCAGTTTTCATGGACTCCAGTGACGGACTCCACTTCTTTATAAAGAACTTCCATTTGCTGCCAAGAAACAGAGAAACACTACATCCAAACACATTTACCTCCTTCACAGTATCAGATAAAAACTTTAATTACTACCGCTTGCTCCCGTCAGGATCACATGGCACAGCACAAACTTTAACCTATGGTGCACATATGTCAGTGCTAAGTATTTGCTAATGTTGCTGAGGTTGTCATTAAGGTTCTGCCATCATGCAAGTGAGATCAGTGTGTTGTGTGAAGAGTGCTTGATCATCTGCTGGAGGTGGAAGGGAATTCCTTGTGAAGCTATGCAATCTGGTACTGCCAGCAGAGCATGTTCGGTGCACCTGTAGCTCTGGTTAAGAGGTGTCACATAACTTGGCATTTTCTTGCTCTTCAAAGTTTACAGTAGGTATATGCCACACTGAGACTACACGTAAAAGGAATTAAGGTTCGGTTTTGTTTATGGAATACACAGAAAATTTATTTCTACTATCCCCTCACCCACTCAGAATACCACCACCCAAGGTGTCGTTCTGAAACAAAAATGCTTGATGTGCCATCTTTTTAAAATGTACCAGGGGAACTGGATAGCTCTGGTGGTTAGTAATGGTGGGATATGGTGTTTTCATCTCTAGGGAGCTGATGTGAATATAGCCAAAGTTCACAGTAACAAGCTCATAGACTTTAAGGTCAGAAGAGACCAGCATAATCATCTAGTCTGACCTCCTGCACATTGCAGGCCACAGAACTTCAGACACCCACTCCTGACCCCTAACCTCTGGCTGAGTTACTGAAGTCCTCAAACCATGATTTAAAGACTTCAAGTTACAGAGATTTCACTATTTACTCTAGTTTAAACTTGCAAGCGAACTGCGCCCCATGCTGCAGAAAAAGGTGAAAAACCCCCAGGGTCTTTGCCCATCTGACCCGGGGCAAAATTCCTTCCTGACCCCAAATATGGCCATCAATTAGACCCTGAGCATGTGGGCAAGACCCATCAGCCAGGCACCTGGGAAAGAATTCTCTGTAGTAACTCAGAGCCCACCCTATCTAGCCTCCCATCACTGACTGATTGGGATATTTGCTGAAAGCAGTCGCACATCGGCAACATGCCATTGTAGACAGTCTCATCATACTATCCCCTCAAAAAACTTATCAAGCTCAGTCTTGAAGACAGTTTTGTTGTTTTTTTTTTTTTTTTGCCCCCACTGGCTTCAAGACGGTCCAGTGGCTGTTGAACAGCACATTAGGTGAAATGAGCCTGTGATGTCAGTTCGCTTCCTACTGGATAAGGTAAATGTTACCAACCTCACTGGGCCTCCGCCCCCTTGTTGGCTGACTGAGGGGCCTAGGTACTCTCTTATCATGGCTAAGGCATGGGGGACACTGCCACTGCTGCCCCATGGGCTCTAGCTCTGTCCTGTAGGCATGGTCCGGAAGGCTCGCACTTCTCACCAGTGCTTCCCTGTTACTAAATGCCCAGTCCGCCCTTGCTGGGCCCCAGTTTGGGAATAAGGTTTGCACACCCATGGTGGGCTTTTCAAAGGAGATTAAAGGAATAAAGCATCCAGCTCGAGAAGCAGCCCAGCCCAGGCACCATTCCCTGGTGAGAATGCCTTGCGCCAGGCACGGTAGGGATGAAAGCCAAGGTGCATCTCAGCACAACACCTTTCCCTCAATTCAGGGTACAGCTCCTGCCAATGCATCCCCCAAACTCTCCAGGAGGCAGCACCCCCCAATGCACAGGCCCCCCCAGCTATACCCTCAGTGCACACACCCCAGCTCTGAGGGTGTGATGCTCCCCCCCCCACACAACCCCCAAGCTGACCCCCCCCACTGTACACCCCCAGCTTTCCAGGGTAAAGCATGCCCCAAGTCCACAATTCCTCCAGCTCCCCCCAGTGCAAGCCCCCCCCAGCTCTCTGGGGGGAAGCACTGAACAATATCTCCTGCCAGCTCTCCGGGGTGTCCAGTACACCTCTGCCCCACACCCAGCACCCCAGCCCCAGCACTGAGTGGCACAGGGCCAGGTTGGCAGTCTCTGGCTTTGACCGATCCACCCATCTGGAGGCTTGGCCTGGCTCATACTGGCTGCAGCTACTTCAGGGCAACCCTTCCCCCACCCAGGGCACAGCTCCACTCCCCACCACACATTGTCCATGCCAGCAAACAGCCCAGCGCACAGCCCCGCTCCCCCACATTACCCCTCCCAAAGGGCACAACCCCCCCGCCTCCTCCCCAGGGCATTGCCCCCCAGCGCACAGCCCTGCCTCCCCGGGGCTCCATCCCTCCCAATTCACAGCCTTACCTCCCCCCCATCACATATTCCTGCTTCCCCGGGGCATCATACCCCTACCCGCAAAAAGATTAAATACTTTCCACTGCAACAGTAACTCAGAATGATGTTAACAGCAGCTACTAAAGTTGAACATTTTTAAATTAGTAAGTCCAAATAAGTTGTATCCAAGAGATTTAAAGGAGCTGGTTGAGGAGCTCCCTGGCCCATACATTTTGATTTCCAAAAAGTTTTGGAACACTGAGGAGCTCCATAGGACTGGATAAAGGCAATATTTAAATGGGATGACCTGGGTAATTATAGGCCTGTCAGCCTGAGATCTATCCCAGGCAAAATAGAGACTTAAAAGAGGGTAATGTAATGCCAATCAACATTGTTTTATGGAAAACAGGTCCTATCAGACTAACTTGATATAATTTTTTGATGAGATTACAAGACTGATAAAGGTAATAGAGTTTAGGTAATAACTTAGACTACTGTCAGGCACCACATAACTTCTTGATTAACAAATTAGAACAATACAAAATTAACATCACATGTTAATAACCTGGCTAACTGATAGATCTTAAAATATAATTTTACATGTGTAATCATCGAGTGGATGCGTTTTTAATAGGTCCCACAGGGATCGGTTCTTGGCCCTACACTATTTAACATCTTCATCAATGACCCGGAGAAAACCAAAATCATTACAGATGAAGTCTGCAGATGACACAAAGGGCAGAGATACAGATCGCTCTGGATCGCTTGGCAAGCTGAGCGCAGGCAAACAATATGTGTTTCAATACAGCTAACTGTAAGGGTGTGCGAAGCATTCAGGCCATACTTACAGGATGGGGGACCCGGCTCTGGGAAGCAGTGACTGTGAAAAAGACTTGAGGGGTCATCATGACGGATAATCAGTTGAACGTGTGCTTCCAGCGCAACGCTGTGACCAAAGGGGCTGACGTGATCCTTGGATGCACAAACAGAGAACATTGAGTAGGAGTAGAAAGGTTATATTACCTCTGTATTTGGCACTGGTGTGACCACTACTGGAATCCCATGTCCAGCTCTGCTGATCACAGTTCAAGAATGATGTTGATAAATTGGTGTCCGTTCAGAGACTAAAACGATTAAAGGATTGGAAAACAGGCCTTTCTGTGATAGATTCAAGGAGCTCGACCTGTTTACTTTATCAAAGAGAAAGTTAAGGGGCTACACGATCAGTCTGTAAGTGCCTATGTGAGGAAGAGAAATGTGATGATAGAGGGCTCTTCACACTAGCAAAGTTCTAACACCATCCAATGGCGGGGAGTTGAAGTTAACCAAATTCAGACAGGAAATAAGGTGCAAACTTTTAACAATGAGGGTACCTAACCATTGGAACAACTTACCGAGGGCTGTGGTGAATTCTCCATCACTGGACATTTTTAAATCCAGACTGGACGGTTTTCCAAAAGGTCTGCTCTAGTTCAGCCACAGCTATTGGACTGGAAGCAGGAATTAATTAACACAGGGAAGTCCTATGACTGGTGTCATGCAGCAGGTCAGACTGGAGACAATGGGCCCTTCTAGCCTTAGACCCAGGGCACAGGAGGGCCACCCTTTCCCCTCCCACCAGGGCACAGCCTGCTCCCCCAGGGCCAGGCCCCCTGCCCTAACTGGACAGCCTTCTTCTCCCCTAATACTCAGTGTCGCTTGACCCCAAGACCATCACCCCCAGTGCCCAGCCCAGCCTCCCCCAGCACCATCACCCCCCAGCCCAGCACCCAGCCTGGCTCCCTCCCCCCAGCGCCCACATCCCCCTTCCCTTCCTCCCTTGCCCGGCCCGTCCAGTCCCGCGCGCATCCCCCGGCCCGGGCGCAGCGCAGCTCGGCGCTGCGCGGGCGGTGCCGGGCCGAGCCGCGCCGAGGCGGGGGCGGCGCCTGCCCCCCCCAGCCCCTCTCCCAGCAGCCCTTGCAAACGCCTACAATGAAATTTGCGAAGTTTTTTCGGTTTCGGCGCCATTTTCGAGTGGACTCGGAGGTGAGGAGGGAGGGGGGGGTGCGGGGAGCCGCCGGCCCGGCCGGGTTGGGGAGGGGGTTTCGGGGAGGGGAGCCCCGGGAGCGGGCGGGGGGCAGACAGCGACCCCCCGCAGGCCGGCGGCGAGCGGGTTAAAAACTTTCTAGGGGAAGGAAAGAAACCAAAAAACTTTTAATTTGCAAAAAGCCCCCAAATGCAGCGCCCCCCCTCCTCAGCCGGAGGAACGGGGACGGGGGGGGTATGTTTGGGTCGCACGGGTCCAGCGCCGCGGGAGGTGGGGGGGCAGGAGGGCGCTCACCGGGTGTGGGGAGTAAACAAGTTCTTCGAGGGGGCAGCTTCGCAGCCGGTGATGCGGCTGGGGGGGGGGGTCCTTTTTAACGAAAATTAGGTGCGTGCCGTGCAGAAGCCCCAATGGTGGCAAAGGGTTAAAGTGCAACTCCCCCTTGCACACTGCCCCGCTCACACCAAGCCCCGGGCTCCCCCCCTTGCACACTGGCTCGCTCGCCTCCAGCCCCGGGTTCCCTCCCTTGCACACTGACCCGCTCACACCCAGCGCCTCCAGCTCCGGGCTCCCCCCCTTTGCACACTGACCCGCTCACACCCAGCGCCTCCAGCCCCGGGCACCCCCCCTTGCACACTGCCCCGCTCACACCCAGCGCCTCCAGCCCCGGGCACCCCCCCTTGCACACTGCCCCGCTCACACCCAGCGCCTCCAGCCCCGGGCACCCCCCCTTGCACACTGCCCCGCTCACACCCAGCGCCTCCAGCCCCGGGCTCCCCCCCTTGCACACTGCCCCGCTCACACCCAGCTCCGGGCTCCCCCCCTTGCACACTGCCCCGCTCACACCCAGCTCCGGGCTCCCCCCCTTGCACACTGCCCCGCTCACACCCAGCTCCGGGCTCCCCCCCTTGCACGCTGCCCCGCTCACACCCAGCGCCTCCAGCTCCGGGCTCCCCCCCTTTGCACACTGCCCCGCTCACACCCAGCGCCTCCAGCCCCGGGTCCCCCTCCTTGCACACTGCCCCGCTCACACCCAGCCCCGGCCTCCCCTCCTTGCACACTGCCCCGCTCACACCCAGCACGGCTTGCCCAACGCCCCGGCCCCAGTTGTTGACTCTCGGCCTGCGATCGATGCCCTCGCTATTGTATCAGCTAATGACGCAGTTGAGAAGTGACAGGAGACACTTTGTAACCTGCCTTCCCGGGGGGGGCACGTGCGGCCTCCCCCCAAGCGAGGGGTGGGGGAGGGTCTAGGTTACAGACCGTTACAAAGTTGCAGGCCGCCGGGCGGGGACGGGTTAAAAAACGGGATGAATTAATTCGATCCAAGCAGTTGGAAAATTGCAAAAGAGATTGGGAGTGTAATTTGGCCGCGTGTGGACACGTTCAATCCAGGGCAGTTTCAATTCGACTTTTGTTTTCGGAACGAGTTTATGCGGAAACATTGCTAAACTAAACGTTTTAGGAGACTAGACCTGTAACGTGTTTGTATACATGTTACTGGTCATATACATTTTAATGCCGTTTCCCCCTTCCCACCCCCGGTCCATTTTTTCAAGTATATGCTTCTTGTTTTATTGAGAGGGAACGTCAGCAATTTTTTTATTGGCTTGTCAACAATACCAAAGTATTTTGTAATTAAATGACTGGATTCAGGATTAAAATCTAATTCAAATTGTACCGTTCTGCGTGTGAAAGCTTTTAACGTGCTTAAAACTGAGTTTTATAGTATTTTAAAGCTATTGTATTTTGTGGGATAAACCCTGTGATTCTGTTAACTTTTGTTTTGACAGGCTGGAAATGTGAAAAGAGACACTTTAATTTCTAGATCTAAGACTCCTACTCCCTCCCCAAATTCTGTTTTGAAAAATTTAATTTTCTAATAACTTCCAACGAGTAGCTATTTAATTTCTACTGTACTTTAACATTTAGTTTGAAAATATTATTGTATGTAATATTTTTATTTGTTGAGATGTCTAGTGTAATTTAAATGTTTAATTTATATTTCACATCTAATTTGGTATCAGAATAATTTTTTTTAAAGTATTGCATTGTTTGTTACACATTAAACTTACTAAAAATTCCAGAATTAACGTTATTTTAAACAATTTATTAGTGTGGAAAAGTTGATGAAAGATACTAGATTCTCATCAAAATATAAATACATGAATGTATATAAAGTAGTAGATTATTATCCATTTTTTTCAAGTATACGCTTCTTGTTTTATTAAGAAGAATATTAAGACTGTCCAAAGTGCCAAATAATTGAAAGAAGGGGGGTGAACAAAAAAATCCTTAAGTATTTAACAGTTTTTACTGACCTGTTTCATGCAGGAACTATGAATATCCTGGCAAGCTTGTGAACCTCTAAATCATGTTTTGGTTAGATGAGTTACTGTCTTTCTGTCTGTTTCCAGTGAGGAGAGCAATGTGTGTAATTTGTGCATATTTTTAGGAAAATAATTTTCCAAAGCTAGAACAACAAATGTGCAAAATAAATAATTTTTTTAAATGTACTGTTACATATACATACATAGGTGTGCCAACATCTGTCTACCTTCAGCATAATCTGAAGAAATCAAAAGAATTTCATTGCTCACCATCTTTATGAATATTTAGTAACCCAAAAGAGCCCATTTTTATAGAAACCTAGTAAAACAGTGAACTGCAAATACAGTAAATAGGAGGAAAGCTTTAGGTGGGCTTTAAGGAAACTGATCCAAATATGAAGAATATATTTACTGCATGCTCATTAGCTTTGAATGAATATTCATCTGACCAAAAAAAAAAAAATCCATAGTTTTTCTTTCTGTTCTTAACAAATAAATATTTTAGGAGTTCAGGTTCCAGATCCTTACCGTATTATTTAAAACTGGATGAGATGATGGTGAAAAAAATGGAACCAAAAAGCACCGTACTGTTCTTCAATTCTGCAGTTTTGAGGAAAAACTGGATCCTGGGAATTTTACTGATGTTCTGAAGTACAGTAAGTTAGGATCTGATCTTACAGGCCTTGCAAGCACAAGTAGTCCTTTCTCACATGAATAGACTCATTTAAATAAATGAGACTAGTCATGTCAGAGTTTGCAGGATCAAGCTCTTAATTTTGTAAAACTAGAAGCTTTAATATTTTTATTAATCAAATGATTATGCACTTTATTGTAACAGTTTAGTATCCAATTTTCTGTTCCATTCTCAATACTACCTTAAAAGAGAAGTTAAGTACTTAATCATGTAAGTTTTAAAGGTAGAATATGCCAAAGCTTAGGTTGCAGCTCAAATGTATTTATGTTCATATAATGCTCTTTATTTTAAGAGAAATAGTAGAAGTTAATTTGTGGTGGTGAAAGGATAGATTAAGTACTTTCAATACAGGTGCACTGGAAAAGATTAATATTTTATCTTCACCCAGTTTTATATATATAAAAAATTTAAAATTATTTTGTTCACTTTTATATGGGTACTTTGCTACCTAGTAAGGAGTGCTTAGTAATGATTGTTGCACGACACTTTGCACGCAGATTAGTTTCACTTGAGATGTCTGTGCAAAGGAAAACAACTTCACTATGATACATCTATTAATACAGTGAGCTGTTAATTTAATAGATAGTAATTTCTCTTTACACATCTTCAGCTCAATCTTGGCAGTCTGCAAGTTGAACTGTTTAGGAAATTTAATAGTGAAAACCATGTGGCGGTTGTCAATAAAACATAGGCTATGTTTCTGCCTATTAAACACATTTGTGAATATTAATACCTTACACTGTTTAAATTCCATTGTTCAAATTAAAACAGATGAAAATGACTGACTTACGAGCACAGTCAGCTATGAACTATTTAAGTGGGCGGGACTCACCACTTCAGGTTTGTTTCATCACCATAGTCAAAATGAGTGGTGTCTTATTTGTTGGTTATCTATTTTCAGATTGCAATGAGGATGACTAGTTCTAAAGATTTTTTAGAAAGTAAATGCTTTGTCTGATTCCCTTCCTCCCCGCGCCCGCCCCCCTCGGCCCATGGCAATATTTTAGTGTTTCTGCTGTGTCGGATGTCTCCTAAATAGCCATTTGATAGCTAATCTTTTTTATTTTGAGTATATAGGAAACAGTGAACTAATTGCCATAACTTGAGGGTGAGGGAAGGAATTTGCCCCCCATCCTGGGGGCATGTGGGTTGGGATTTGGGTTAAGGAAAGAAGGAATTTCCTGCCAGCCTCAGGTTGTTATTATGCCCTGAAATGTAGACTAAGCAAGTTAACAAAGTGGGGTGGGTGTCCGTCCGTCCATCCGTCTGTCTCACCCTTGGTCCTAATACTTATACCTTTCAGTCCTTTTCTTTTTTTATAAGATACCCCCTGTTTTCTTTCATCGGTTTTGATTTTTAAGAGGTGCCTTCTTGTTTTGAAAGAGAATTTTCATATAACATCCCATTGTACTTTGGCAAGAAGCCACGGTATAGGTATTCTCCTAGGGATAGCATTACAGTGCACTTCTGCATATCCAAAATGCCCAGTTATCCAGAAATATTAATCAATCAATCATAGAATATCAGGGTTGGAAGGGACCTCAGGAGGTCATCTAGTCTTGCGCCTATATACATTACTGCCATAAATCTGCTGTATCTGACCTGCAGAAATTTCTGCCTCAGTATTTTCTGGAGTTTAAATTATACCCACTGGGGTCTTCTGCTTGCTGGTAGAAAATACAGTAGCAAGTGACTTAACTGCTAAGCCTCAGTTTCAGTCTGTAAAATAAATGTAATGGAAGGTTGTGAGTCTCAATATTTTGTGAAGTGCTCAAAAAACGTTAGATACGTGAATGAGCTTTTTCCCTGTCTTACTTGCACAGCTGAGGAGGACTGTATGAAACTAAAGAGACGATAAGTGTTCTTCTGCGTTGCTTGAAGGGTGTTGCGAGAGAGCACTGTGGTGTTCACTCTATTTCTCCTCTCCCTCCCTCAGTCAGGAAGATGAGATTGCTGCCAGATGAAGGCATGAGGTACCTAGCATCAATTTCTGATCCCCTTCATTGAAGAGGAAAAGAACTGTATTTAATGTTCTTGTTTAATGGTAGTAGATCTTTAAAATCAACATAAATAAGGGTTTTTCTTTTCTTCTGGTCTGTCCAACAAATCTGCTTCTATTGCTGTTGTGTATGAAGCAAATGTATGAAGTGGTGACACTTCCTTTTTCATCATATTTTTGTGTGGTATTTTTATTATGCATTAGGTTATAGAGCCCAACTCACCCTCATAACTGCCATTTCTTCCAATATGAATTCTACATAGAGAATTCATTGCATACAACCTTCCTAATATTACTGTACCTAATTCCATTATGCATGGATTGTGTATAATTTGTCATAAGCAAAATCCAGGCAACCAGTCTTCAGTGATCCTGGTATTATATAAATTATAGTACAGTGATGAGAGAAGGGATAGATGTGCTGCAGCACTGTTTAAATACTTATCTTTGTATTAGTGTATTTTGGAATGAAAGCATGAGTCCCCCTGCTCCCTCCTCCACACAACCCTCCCCTGCCAGTTAATAGGATGAACACACATTGAAGCCGTAATAGTCTTTGTCTTTAGGCCTAACTGGCAAAAAATTTGATTGCTGTTTGATTAGTCAGTGCACTATAATGTGTATCACCTGTCTAAGGTACAATCTGTTGGAACACTTTATAAACTCTACTTTGTTGTTTTCTAGTTCATATTGAAAAAGAAGTTAAATTGTGTCCCAAGAGAGTCATATTTTCAGAACAAACTGATGCATCATTGCGTTCAGTCAAGGTGAGTTGGAAAAGTGAACCTAGTATAGCCAATAACTTTTCAAGTACCCTTAGGGCAGGGATGGGTAAACTACGGCCCGTGGGCCACATCTGGCCTGCCAGCCATTTTAATCCGGCCCTTGAGCTCCCGCTGGGGAGTGGAGTCTGGGGCTTTCCCTATTCCAGCACTCCAGCCGGGGAGCAGGGTTGGGGGCCGCTCTGTGCGGCTCCTGGAAGCAACAGCATGTCCCCCTTCTGGCTCCTGTGCAAAGGGGCAGCCAGGGGGCTCCACTTCACATGCTGTCTCTGCCCCAAGTGCTGCCCCCGCAGCTCCCATTGGCCAGGAACCACAGCCAATGGGAGCTGCAGAGGCAGTGCACAGCAGAGTTGCTTGGCCGCGCCTCCGCGTGGGAGCAGGAGTGGGGACATGCTGCTGCTTCCGGGAGCTGCTTGAGGTAAGCGCCGCCCAGAGCCTGCACCTCTGAGCCTGCATCCCAACTCCCTGCCCTGATCTCCTTCCCCCTGCCCTCCGAACCCCTTGGTCCCAGCCTGGAGCAACCTCCTGCACCCCAATCCCCTCATCCTTAGCCCCACCCCAGAGCCTGCACCCCAACCGGAGCACTCCCCCTTCCACGCACCTTCCTCACCAACCCAGAGCCCCCTCCCACACCCCAACCCCAATTTTATGAGCATTCATGGCCTGCCATACAATTCCTATATCCGAATGTGGCTCTTGGGCCAAAAAGTTTGCCCACCCCTGCCTTAGGGTCTAGCCTGGAGGTGCTGGATATATGGAATTCCTACTGAAGTGAACTGCAATTAACAGCAAGAGAGAGTCCTTCGCCAAAACTTCCTCAGGGAAGATGCTCTTAAGTTACAGTCTTTACTTCAGTACTGACTTATGCAAAGTACAAAACTGGCTATTTAAACCACAAAACAAAAAACCTAATTATACTGCATGAGATGATTAACAGCATTATACCCTTTGAGAGAATTGTTCTGATGGCTTGCATTGGTAAGAATATTTTCTCATATCTATATTATGTTGTACATCTCTACTGGCCTCGTGTTCCTCTCCCAAATAACCCTATTTACATTGTGAAAACTGACTTCCTCTTTTCTCCAAGTAAGAGCTTGGTGGTAATAGATTGGCAGTGGCTTGGAAACGTCACCCTTCTTTTTAAAAGGCAGGATCTATTTGCCCTCTTGGTTTAGAATCTGATTTATTTTAAGGATTTTGAGAGTTCTGCACACCCAATCCCTTGAGATCATCATTCTATAACTTGAATCTCAATCTAGAATAAAAATGGAGTTCTAGAACCAAGGGCTTGTTTATTTTTGCTTATTAAACTAAACCGCTTACCCTTTTGGGTATTATTTTATTTCTTCTCTCAAACAGACTAAGCAGGTACGGTCAAGCAAGATATTGTTAGAGAAACAGTACGAAAAAGGGTTAATAGCATTCACCCTTTGAGTTGTTTGGCCGACAATGCCAGTATTCAAGTGAGAAAGCAAAATAGATCTGCTAGCAAAAAAGCATTAGTGTAAATTTTCATAAATTCAGCACAAACCATTAGAATTCCCATTTTAAAGTTCTGTTTAAAAAGGGGAGGGATAACATGGACCCCAAAAATGTATTCAGAGTGCTTAGCACAGGTGATAGCATACCATTGGTGGGAGACATCTCAATGCCATATGTCTAACACAGTTCCTGTTTTCTTCATGATGACAAGCCCTAAGAAGATGAGTTGTACGAACATATACCTGTTAGTACTGCTCCTAACTTATTTATCACATAACTGTGAAAATGTCAAAAAGAAATGCAAAGAAAAGTCAGGCCATCTGTACTGGTGCTTAGGCTAACTTGTAATTACATCTTAAGGTGCCACGCTGTGAAGTCAGGGACCCCACAAAAAGACCTACTCGCACTCCTTCTCTTCTCCCTCCTTGCCTCTTCCAAAAGTGTGGTGTTCCCTATCTGCATAGGCAGGGAATGCTCTGAAAAATTTCAAGGCAGCTGTGATCATTTCTCATCGCTGATTTCATTCAAATTTGAAAGGGGAAATCTGAGCAGCATGAACCCTAAAAACAAATAGAAAAAGAGAAATATTTGCTTCAAATTATGCCCTGAAAGTGAATCTGAGGAATCTGGATCATCTAAATTGAAATACTTCAGGGAAATGGCAAACAAATACTTTAGCACAGGGCTTCTCTAGCGCGGGGTCGGGACCCCTCAGGGGGTTGCAAGGTTATTACGTGGAGGGGTCATGAGCTGTCCGCCTCCACGCCAAACGCTACTTTGTATCCAGCATTTCTAATGGTGTTAAATATAGTAAGTGTTTTTAATTTATGGGGGGGGGGGTTGCACTCAGAGGCTTGCTATGTGAAAGGGATCACCAGTACAAAAGTTTGAGAACCACTGCTCTAACACTATAACTATTCCTTACACAGCTGTCACTGCTTGTAGGAGCTCCTGATCCCAGTATATGCAGCGTGCGCACAAAAAAAGCTGTACTCCTGGGGTGGCCAGCCTGTGGCTCCAGAGCCACATGCGGCTCTTCAGAAACTAATATCCGGCTCCTTGTCTAGGCACCGACTCCGGGGCTGGAGCTCCAGGCGCCAACTTTCCAATGTTCCGGTGACTGCTCACTGCTCAACCCCAGGCCCTGCCCCCACTCCACCCCTTCCCGCCCCCTCCCCTCAGCCTGCCATGCCCTCGCTCCTCCCCCTCACCTCCTGCATGCCACGAAACAGCTGATCGGGAGGTGGGAGGGAAGGGGAGGCGCAGGGGTGTGGGAGCTGATGCGGGGGCTGCTGACATAATACTGTGGCTCTTTGGCAATGTACATTGGTAAATTCTGGCTCCTTCTCAGGCTCAGGTTGGCCACCCCTGCTGTAGACTCTTGAGATTTCCCAATAGCCTATTTAAAAAGGCTGGAAAGGTAGTATGGAGCAGGAGCAGGAGACCTGGCTGGTCTGAAAATGTAGTTACCTGCAACAAGTCTACTGTGCATTTTGGGCAGACGAAGTAGGTTTTTTTATTTTTGTTTTTTAAAAAATGATTGCAGTCATGATACACTTGTATAACTACTTGCTCTCTTTTTTAGTTGCAGACTTTCTGGTAGAACAGAATTGAAGAACGTTTAACGTTTTGTAATAAGCGAATGTTACAAATGTCTTCATTGGATTGTATTGTGCTCTTCAGTACCTTTGTATCATGTTTAAAAATAGTCAAAATACCATTTGGAATTTCAACATTGTTGGGCTTTGAGGAGATGTAGCAGCACATCATGGTTTGTAGGGACAAGGAGATACAGACCATTCTGGGCTGCCTCATTACCTCAAGGATAGACAAGAAAGGGAGCTTCTGGGTGTCAGCCGTGGAAGCTACCACATTCTCATGTATCTCTTAGATCAGTTGAACAGGTATGTTTAGATACATTTTTGTACTGCTTTTACATGTACGCTTTCTTTCCAGCCGGCAAAGGTAGAGTATTGGTTTTATGCCTTTGGTGAATTTGCCTAAAATGGGTCCAGGGATTTGCGTTATTCTAACCTGTTGCCCCGATCACAGGCCATGTGATTGTTCAATATTTCATTACCTTCCAATATCCATAATAGTCTATTAAGATGACGCTAAGTCATCTTTAATGTTGTGTCTTCAGTTGACTTACACCAGTTGCATGTTGCCTGAAGTAATCCTGCTTCCTGTTTTCTTCAACATTCTTTCCTCTGTTTAAGACAAATAAATTGTAGTTACTATGACAACCATCAGGGATTGTAAAAACGGGGTTCTGGAAGTCACAGAGACCTCTTCACAGTGGAAGCATGTCAGCAGTGCTGTAGCAGCACGTAAATACTGGAGTTTAGGATTGCCTAGCTGCTCTCCAGTATTGCATTGCTGCTTTAGTGAGGCTGGATGGTCGTGCCTACGGCAGGAACCAGTGCTGTTGCTGCCAGCCTGTGGTGCCTAGGGCAACAAAACAACCTTATCGCACTGTTAAATTTGGAGAGATGCTGTATGATCAGGTTTTTAAGAGGGGTATTAAGAGGTTTCCTGGTCTGTAGATCTGACTTAAGAACAAAATAATATGAAGGTGGGAAAAATTGTTCTTGAGCTGTGTATTATTTAATGGGCTAGTGGTGCCGGAGAGGGAAGCAAGAGGCATTTGAAGGATGGGTAGGCAGAGATCTGTTTGCAGAGCTCATTCACTTCACTGTCTGAACAGCGGGTATCTTAATGCGGTTTATTAACAGCAGCCTCCAGATTCCGAATGTGCTCCAGGTGCCACGGGTCCCGTAGAATAAGAACCCAAGGAGCGTTGGCTGGGTAGGCCAGGGGCCAGCTGCACGAGCACAGGACGAGGGTCCTGATGGCAAGGGCCAGCTGCTGGGGCTGGCTCGTGTCTCGCTGAGGGTGGGCAGAGCCATGGGTGCTCACCTGGTGGAGCCGTTCCCTGAGCTGTGGGGTCATCGCAGACCCACCTCTCAGCCTGGCCCCTACTTGCTAAGAATAAAAGCTGCAGTAGCCAGGGCCCAGGACTGGCCTGGCTCTTCCTTGCAGGTGCTGCGGTGGGTTAGACTGGGCAGTAGCCCCAAGGGAGGGTAATGTGCATGCTCTGGGGTGGCTCACGGGGGGCTTGGGTAGGCATCATCTGCTATAAGGTGGGGTGGGGGGCTGAACCCTAGAGCTGTGCCAAGGTGCCAGCTGGCTCTTCCCTGGAAGCTGTTGGGGCTCAAAAGCGCCTGCGGGGGCGGACGCTGCCTGTGGGCGCAGTGTCCCGGCCCGCTGGGGAGACTACCTGGGAAAACGGGGCTGCGAGCTCCCCCGGAGCCGCCCTGCAGCTGGGGGGGGGGGGGGGGTGGTCCGTACCGGGATCGGTTCCTGAGCCGGGCTGCTAACGCCAAATGCCCCGAGCGGCCGGGGTGGCGGCTACGCCCCCGACCGGCCCCGCTGCAGCGCCCCCGGCCTAGGGCCCCCGGTCTCGCCGCGGGGCCCTGCAGCGCCGCCCGAAGCCGGCAGGGGGCCGGGCGGGCGAGCGAACGCGTGTCCCGGGGAGCTCGGCGCGGCCTCCCCAGAGCTGCCGGCTCCCAGCCCGCTCTGCCCATCAGCCGCCCTGGGGGCCCCCGAGCCCGGCCGGGAGCTCCCCGGCGCTGCGTCCTTCCGGCGGCACCTCCAGGGGTCCTGCCCCGGGGGCGCTCGGCCGAAGCGTGGGCGCCGGAGCTTCGGGCAAAGGCTCTGCTGGGGGCGCCCCGCGCGGCAGCCGGGGTCCGGGCGGCTGGGACGGGCCGGCCCCGGCCCCGGCTCCCCGGGAGTCTCCGCCAGCTGCGCTCTGCCCGCGGCAGGGGGCGGTCGCGCCGGCTCCGGCGGCAGGTCCCGGTTCCGCTGCCCGCCCGTTCACACTCGCCACGTGCTCGCCGCCGCCGGGCTTCGGCGCCAGGAGCCGCCGCTGCGGGGTGCCGGGGGCGGTCGGGGTGCGCGGCTCGCTCAGGCTGGAGCCGCTCCGGCGGGCAAAGCGGGCGGAGATTTGAGCGGAGCCGGCGGCGGGTCCGAGGCAAAGGGGCCCCCCTCCAGCCGGGGTTCGAGCCCGACCCTGGGGGAGAGGCGCGCGGGCCCGGGCGGTGGGAGGCCCCGGGCGTGGGGGAGCCCGCGAGGGACGGGACGGGACGGAACAGCCCAGCCCCGATGGCAGAGACGTCGGGCAGGATCCTGCCCTAGGCGCTCAAATCTTGAACCCCGAGCCCCACGGGGCGGGGACTCGCTCCTCGCCCTGGAAGGGCTGAGCCCGGCGCAGGCTGCGACCCGCCCGCGGCTTGCTCCGGGCTACACCGCTCTGATTTGCAGCACCCAAGGGGGCTCTCGCCTCGCCTCTCCAGTCCCCCCGGGGAGCGGCCGGTGCTGGAGCTCCGACGGGCGCTGCGATCCCTGCCCCGGGCTGTTCTCAGAGTCCGAAGGTGGAGAGCAAAGCAGGGGCCGGCGCTTCTGAGGTGCGGGCGGGTGAAGCTGGGAAGTTTCTGTCGAGGAGGCGGGAAGGCCCGGGGAGCGGCGGGTTTCGGTGAGCAGCGCGTCCGAAAGAAAAGGCAGCAGCCTCCTCCCAAGTGCAAGCCCTCAATGGCAGTCAGGGCTGCTCAGTGCCTCTGAAAATCGGGACCTCTCTTAGGCACCCGTATTTGAAAATTTGGTCAAAGTGTTCAGTCCTAAGAGCCCGTCTCTGGCAAACTCCTATTCAAGTCCATGGACATTTTGCCAGTACAAGCTGTGTGGCTGGGGAGGAGGGATAGGTAGAGAATAACTCAGCTTGGCTTTCAGACCCCAGGTAATATTTGCTGGGCTGGCAGAAAAATACCGTTTATCACAGAGAGTATATGAGATCTGGAGCCAGATCCTGCAACCTGCCTTCTCAAGCCCCTTTTATGTAGCTATTTTTTGAAGCACCCTAGCCATTCACCTTTCAGGAGCAACTTGTTGCAGTCTTTCATCTTCAACCTACCAATACCTTGCCCAGCACCTCTCAACCCTCCATGGTTCCTAGGCTTCCCATCTGGCATGATGCTTTTACCTGTAGCCAGCAGGGCAGCATCTGAGCACTTCCCATGAGTGCATTAAGTAATGTGAGCAGCACCTGTGATTGATGGTTCTTTCCTCTCTTTTTCCCATCCTGTCTGTCGGAAAGTGATTGGTCACAAGAGGAGCTGGTCCCCTTGGTGGTTTGCGGCTCTGAGAAGGGATCTCCCCTTGCTAGAGTGGGGAAAATCACAACTAGCTCTTTAACCTCCAGGCTGGGGTCAGCAGACAGTTACCAGTGAGAGGTCCAGCTGCTACAGGACTCCCACTCAGTGCAGTCGCCCACTTGTCCTCAATTAATTCATTTGTCAAAGACAAATGTTCCCTGCTTCTTTGCTGCAGCGTGGGTACATCATTCCAGCAGAGCAGCTTTGCCATTCTAACGTCTCACAATTCAACCATTTCTTTCTCAGGCTTTAAGATGGGTTGGCTAAGTTCTAGCTTTGCATATTAACATGAGAAAGAGAACAGGGATTTTCTAAACCTCCCGCAGCTTCCAACAAACACACACTTATGACAGTTTTGTAAATTCTCTTTGCTTTTTCCTTTAGTCATTTCTGAAGAAACCTAGCCACATACTAATCATGAAAGTCAAGGTAAGCAATGCAGTGGGTTCCATAAGTGAAATTGATAAGGCTGTTGAATATACAGAGGATGGCTCGTCTTAACTGGGTCATACTTTCTTGATGTGTACCACAGTAGCACCCAGACATCACCATCAGGGTTGGGGCTTTGTTGTATTTGCTGTTGTACAGACGGACAAAAGAAAGAGCCCCTGCCCTGAAGAGCTTATGCAGCCTAATCTTTCCTGCTGGATTTAGATCTGTTATCCACAGTTTACATTTGGTTCCCTCTGCAGAGTACAGCCCTGAAGCCAGCCAAAGAACCCATTCCTACAAATTATCCATATTTATATGTAGTGCACAGGAACGCAGAGCCTGCAGTGTAGCTGAGAGCTAACTGGTGATGTTACTCCTCCAAAGGAAATGGTGATTTGCTCAGGGTCCTCCTTTGTGGGAGGGTAGCTGCTCTTTTACGTTGGCTCACAATCTGAGGGGCTTCTTGGATCTCCAAATCCTATGCTCAGACTAGCATTTGCTGGAGCTGCTCTTTAATCACCTGCACTTGACAAGCAGGTTGCAGCCTTTTCTTTCAGAGGCACTGCTCATCCCAGGCATCCACTCCTTTTGGGAGCGTGAAGCTGAAATATGGCAACCTTCCAGTAGAGAAATAGCAGAGGGCACGGGTCTAGTGGCTTGAAGGGAGGGCCTGTGAGCCTGAATAGGACCCAGTTTAAATTCCACTGTGGAATTGGCTCATGGGTCTGAGGGTAAAGCCTTTCTAACCCTTTAAAAACGTGTATGGACGTGTTGTGCGAGAAGACGGCTCTGCCGCTCACCAGCAGATGGAACGCTGAGATCATCACTAGATGAAACTTGTTAGATGCGAGGGCCAGACCTTGTTCCTTCAGATGGAGCAGGTTTTCCAGCATAGATTGAAGGGAAGACTAAACGGAGAAATGTTTCCATTTAGCCAGGTAAGTAGCCATGATGGACTTGTTCCTAACAGGCTTGCTCCTCTGAGTTCAACCATGGAGCTTCCACATGGTCAGGTCAGGGCCAAATTAATCTTTTATGGGCCCCAGTGCCCACCCCCTGCTCTGCCCAAGCTCTGTCCGTGCTCAGTCTCTTCCCCCCAGAGCCCCGCCTGCTGCTTGCCCAGGAGGGGAGGGTGGGAAGAAGTAAGCCCAGGAGGGGGCAGAGCAGAGAGGGTTGGCGCCACAGTCTGGGTGATGGGGCCCCTTCTTACTATTGGCCTGGCACGACTGTAAACTCAGTACTGGGTCAGGTGAAAGGCCCCGAGGTTTGGGTGAAGTAAATGTCTGTGGTCTTGTGAGATCAGATCTGGGCAGGGCAGGCGTGGCAGCGGGGGTGCTACTGACAAGTCGAATAGCCGGCCGAACCAGCGCAGACAGCGTGGTATGGTTAACTTTCATGTGTCCAGCGATTTTGACGGTACTGATGCAGTTCCACTCCTGGAGAATCAGTCTGGAAAGTAAGAGAGAAATTGGGAGAATGTTCAAAGGCATAAAGGGCAGTTAAGCACCCATCTCCCAATAGAAGTGGGTGGGATCTAGCTACCTTACCCTTCTGTGACTTTTGAAAATTCCCTTTCAGTCCAAGATGGGGCAAAGCGGTGGTATAAATGTCCCTCTATAATGATGTTAGATTATGAATCAGAAACTGAGGGAGCTGCTGTAATATAATCAGTACTTGCAAGGCTTTCATATGAAAGCAACAGCTTGATTGTTCTTCAGAACACCCACCTTTCAGGACACAGTTACGGGGGGGTAGTTAAGAAGTGCTTGTGAGAGAGTCTAAATATTTAATTTTCTGTAAAATAAAGCTGAAAAATGCAAGTAGTTCTAACTGGAAGACCACAATCACTAGACAAAAAGAAAAGGAGGACTTGTGGCACCTCAGAGATTAACAAATTTATTAGAGCATAAGCTTTCGTGAGCTATAGCTCACTTCATCAGATGCAATCATTAGACAGGTTAGCAGTTAAAATTCAACATGTCAAACATTGGGTTAAAGCTATGCTGATAACTTTAGAATCCAGTTTCAAAGGCAGAAAATGTGCTGGGAGCCATGGCAGGCACCGTTATGGTAAGAGATGTGTAAGTGTAGCAGAGTGGTTGGCAATGATTTCACAGTAGGTGAATCATGCCATAAAGATAAGGGGGTTGACTCTTCCTCACAGTGCACATGGGAGAAGTCAACAGGATTACTTGCATGAAGTAAGTGGTCTTTAGTCTAGGCTGTAATAATCTTTAGATATATTTTCCTACTCAGATTTGTGGTTGAAGTGAAATAGCTTATTCTTTACATACAATGTCTGACTGACAGAAATAACATAATACCACATTCATTATTTAAAAGCTTTAGTTTAAAGCTTGTAAATTACCACCCTAAAACACTTTTCAAATATGTGGCATAGTGTTAATAAATCAAGTTAAATAATGGATAAGCAGAAACCTTCAGAACGGTAAGGGGAGATGTAATTCTCTTCTTTACACACACACACACACACGCTCTTCAAGTATTATAATTTAGATTAACTCTTTCACTTTACATTGCTAGTCTTAATACTATTGAGTGTAAACTCTGGTAATGCCACAAAGCTGTAAGTATTGCTTACAGTACAAAAGTGAATCAAAATAAATGCACACATTTGGGACTTGATTTTATAGAGGCCTCACCTGACAATTTTGCAGGCATGGTTTTGTGCCCCAAATTAGTTATAGGTACAAATTGTAGTATTTGGACATCTAGCTACCTAATTGCAACAGCAAATCTGGCAGATATGTCTAGCCTTTAATTTGCATTTGCAAAATAAGAAACTTTTTGAAAATCAGTCACTGTGAAAAACGTATTTCCCTGCTAGTCATTTCACTTGAACATAGCAAACAGAACTGACCAATTTAAAGTGGAATTAGTCAGAAAAGTGATTAAGTAATTCTGAATTTCCATATTTCTTCATTACTTGCACATCAGATTTGTTTGGTTTTCAGGTCAAAGAATGTTTTGAATTGGTAGTCCTACCGATTAGGTCCGGATTTCTTAAATAATCACCAGTGATAAGACTCTACAATCAGAACTTGACAATTTCGTTCAACAGGTAGGAGGCAAAATCTATTTGAGTCTTCTACAGCTGTAGTTGTTTCACAGCATTAACTCAAGCAACAAATTTATCAGCAACTGTGACAAACACAGGGAAGAATGTGGTGCCATTTTTATCATCACTTTTCTGACCATGGCCAAACTTTAACTGGTAAACTAAAGCTTTACATTTTAAAGTTAACTCACTTGGAGTCTAAATGTTACAAAATATAAGGGTCCTTTTAGGTCGCTACGTCCACTTGCTGCAAACACTCAATGTAGTCTACCCCTAGGGGATGTTACAGGGTTAAAGTGATATTACACTGGTGCTGAACAAAAAGGAGAAGAAGCTGTAAGAACTCTGAACAAGCAGGCAATTTTGGTAGATAAATCAAGCCACCAGGAAATATTGTACCATAGTTAGTACGCTACGGCCCTCATAAAAACCAATTTAACGGAAGATGTTTACCCAATTAACATGGCAAGTCTCTATCTAAAAGAATAGTGCATAATCGAGTGGAAGCATGATTTGTCAGAAATTAGATGTTAGATAGCTATTGTCAGAGTGGAGGTGTTAGCTGCCGTGAGCACAGCAAATCAGGAGAACTGTTACATCAGGATAGCTCACTCACGGGTATTATTTATATACTTGTAACTTCACCGTGAAGTAGGCACCGTACAGGCACATAGGACTATATATAGTACCTGCTTCAAAGAACTGAAGGTATTTCTAAGCATAAGAATATTTGTGTGGTCACAGCAAGGAGAACGTAAGGATGTGTTTCTGGGCCTTTGTTCTGTTGAAAGGGATGGAATGGAAACCCTTACCCATATTTCTGTAAAAGAGAGTTCTTCAATCCATGGGTCGTGACCCAGTAAGGTGCTGGGTCCCCTTGCTGTGAGCAGCACCGCCGACCGGGCCGTTGAAAGTCCCGTCGATGGTGCTGCCCGGCTAAGGCAGGCTAGTGCCTACCTGTTCCGACACCGCGTGGTGCCCTGGAAGTGGCCAGCACCAGGGCCGGCTTCTAGGTAGGAGGGGCCACGGGGCTCCACACGCCCATTGCCTGGGAACTGGCCAATGGGAATGGGGGGTTGGGGGGGCGGTGCCTATGGGCAAAAGCCACACCGCGCCACTTGCGTGCCTCCACCTAGGAGCCAGACCTGCCGCTGGCCGCTTCTGGGGCACAGCGCGGTCCGCGGTGCACCCTGGCTGAGCCGCTGGAGGTAAGTCCATGCCTGTGCCCCAATCCGCTGCCCCAGCCCTGAGTCCCCCCAAACCCAGAGCCCTGACCCCCTCCCACACTGCAACCCCCTGCCCCAGCCCTGAGCCCCCCCAAACCCAGAGCCCCTCCTGCACCCCAACCCCGTAACCCAGCCCAGAGCCCTGTCCCCCTCCCGCACTGCAACCCCCTGCCCCAGCCCTGAGTCCCCCCAAACCCAGAGCCCCTCCTGCACCCCAACCCTGTAACCCAGCCCAGAGCCCTGTCCCCCTCCCGCACTGCAACCCCCTGCCCCAGCCCTGAGCCCCCCCAAACCCAGAGCCCCTCCTGCACCCCAACCCTGTAACCCAGCCCAGAGCCCTGTCCCCCTCCCACACTGCAACCCCCTGCCCCAGCCCTGAGTCCCCCCAAACCCAGAGCCCCTCCTGCACCCCAACCCTGTAACCCAGCCCAGAGCCCTGTCCCCCTCCCGCACTGCAACCCCCTGCCCCAGCCCTGAGCCCCCCCAAACCCAGAGCCCCTCCTGCACCCCAACCCTGTAACCCAGCCCAGAGCCCTGTCCCCCTCCCGCACTGCAACCCCCTGCCCCAGCCCTGAGTCCCCCCCCAAACCCAGAGCCCCTCCTGCACCCCAACCCTGTAACCCAGCCCAGAGCCCTGTCCCCCTCCCGCACTGCAACCCCCTGCCCCAGCCCTGAGTCCCCCCAAACCCAGAGCCCCTCCTGCACCCCAACCCCGTAACCCAGCCCAGAGCCCTGTCCCCCTCCCGCACTGCAACCCCCTGCCCCAGCCCTGAGTCCCCCCCCAAACCCAGAGCCCCTCCTGCACCCCAACCCTGTAACCCAGCCCAGAGCCCTGTCCCCCTCCCGCACTGCAACCCCCTGCCCCAGCCCTGAGTCCCCCCAAACCCAGAGCCCCTCCTGCACCCCAACCCCGTAACCCAGCCCAGAGCCCTGTCCCCCTCCCGCACTGCAACCCCCTGCCCCAGCCCTGAGTCCCCCCAAACCCAGAGCCCCTCCTGCACCCCAACTCCATAACCCAGCCCAGAGCCCTGTCCCCCTCCCGCACTGCAACCCCCTGCCCCAGCCCTGAGCCCCCCCAAACCCAGAGCCCCTCCTGCACCCCAACTCCATAACCCAGCCCAGAGCCCTGTCCCCCTCCCGCACTGCAACCCCCTGCCCCAGCCCTGAGTCCCCCCAAACCCAGAGCCCCTCCTGCACCCCAACCCCGTAACCCAGCCCAGAGCCCTGTCCCCCTCCCACACTGCAACCCCCTGCCCCAGCCCTGAGTCCCCCCAAACCCAGAGCCCCTCCTGTACCCCAACCCCGTAACCCAGCCCAGAGCCCTGTCCCCCTTCCGCACTGCAACCCCCTGCCCCAGCCCTGAGTCCCCCCCAAACCCAGAGCCCCTCCTGCACCCCAACTCCATAACCCAGCCCAGAGCCCTGTCCCCCTCCCGCACTGCAACCCCCTGCCCCAGCCCTGAGTCCCCCCAAACCCAGAGCCCCTCCTGCACCCCAACCCCGTAACCCAGCCCAGAGCCCTGTCCCCCTCCCGCACTGCAACCCCCTGCCCCAGCCCTGAGTCCCCCCAAACCCAGAGCCCCTCCTGCACCCCAACCCCGTAACCCAGCCCAGAGCCCTGTCCCCCTCCCGCACTGCAACCCCCTGCCCCAGCCCTGAGTCCCCCCAAACCCAGAGCCCCTCCTGCACCCCAACTCCATAACCCAGCCCAGAGCCCTGACCCCCTCCCACACTGCAACCCCCTGCCCCAGCCCTGAGTCCCCCCAAACCCAGAGCCCCTCCTGCACCCCAACCCCGTAACCCAGCCCAGAGCCCTGACCCCCTCCCACACTGCAACCCCCTGCCCCACCCCTGAGTCCCCCCAAACCCAGAGCCCCTCCTGCACCCCAACTCCATAACCCAGCCCAGAGCCCTGTCCCCCTCCCACACTGCAACCCCCAACCCAGAGCCTCTCCTGCACCCAACCCCTCATCCCCAGCCCAGAGCCCTGTCCCCCTCCCACACCTCAACCCCCAGCCCAGAGCCCCTTCCCACACCCTGAACAAAGTGAGAGTTGATCCAGCATCATGTTTATGAAGAGCTCATGGTCACAGTGCTGCGGCAGGCTGAGCTTATATAAGAAAAGGCCTTGCCACAGGAATCTTTGCTTTTATACATAGTTTTTTCAATACTTGTCTTTAATGCACATACGCTCATTAAAATCAATCAGGTGGAACAGTCCCAATACAGGTTTATAAAAAATAGTAAGTCTGATGCCATGGAAACGTCATAAACTCGTGCAATTGTATGGCTGTGGAATAAGATTCTTCAATTTATCTTAGTGATCCGTTTATAAAGTTGCAAACCTGAGGTTCTTTATGATAGGTTAATGTACATCCCACTACGTCACTTCCATTTAATTGCTGGGTTTAGGATGTAGGGTCTAGACAAGACGATCTGCCACTCACCGTTTCGCTAGTCTTTGATCTAGACTGAATACCAAGTGACACCCAACGTCCGCTGCTGCTTATTTTAACAAGGTTATGTTCTGAGATCCATGTTAGATTCCCCCCCATGTGCCAAACTGTCTCATTGTCCTCCAGTTCCTTTGATAATACTCTCCTTTGCTGGGATACCTATAACCTTCCCCCCCCCCACCCCACACACTTGACTGTGGTTAGGCTCCTGATGCGCTGATACCGTTGTCTATCATGCTGACCTATCTTGTCTCATTGCATTCCCCCATCTACCTGTCTGTATCCATCTGTTATCTCTTGTCTTATATGCAAGTTTGTAAGCTCTTTGGGACAGAAGCGCTTTTTGTTCTGTGCCTGTGCAGTGCCTAGGATGCTGGGAACCTGGTCCATGGCTAGGCAATACGGGAACACAAATAATGATTATTAATTGGGCCTTATTCCTTGCATCAGTGGGGCTGAAAGTGCTGCAAAAGTGCTTGGAAAGAGAGGGAGGATACAAGAAGTGCCTCCTTTTACTAACAGTACCGCCTCTGCTGAGACCAAGAGGGCATCCTATCCAGTTTTCTCAGGCTGGCATGACAGTGTCCATGACATGAAACCATGAGAGCTGCAAAGTGAGATACAGCATCACGGCTTAAAGATGTGGAAGGCCCACAAGTATCAGGCAAAACAGAATGCAAGTCAGAGCTAATAACAATAAAGCCGAGCCCTCTACAGCAAGACTCCAGTGAACTATTCACAGAGTAAGTGGTGAAGGGTCTGCTGGATGCAGTGGTAACTGCAGGGGTCTTGGAAATTAACTCACTGTAAGAAAAAGAAAAAAAAAAAAGCACAACTTGAAACCTTACTTTTCTGGATTGAAAACTGTCAAGTATCATGAAAGCAGCAGACTGCACTTACCTTACAGAGTCCCGCACGTATGAGGGAATGGTTTTCATGCTCAAATAACAAAGGGTATTAAAAACTCCTCAAAATACAATTCAATATTCAAGTTCAATACAAGTCTCTATATAAAAACTATCCAGTATCTCGGGTCTCAGTTTATGCTAAACCAAATAAGAGCATGCCTATAGCCTTACCCATAAAATGAAAACAATTACCTTTGAGTGTGCATAACTGTCAGGAGGTGTATCAGACATGCAGAGAGGGGAGTGTGGAAGATGCACAAAGGCTGGTGCTCTGTAGCAGACAGAAAAGCTAACTAACTTGTGCTGTTACTAGCCAAAAAAGTTACAAAGTCATATACTGCACATGGCATTCTAATACTAAATAACGTTTCCTTGTCAAATCCCTGTAAGTAATTTTTGGTGTGTTTGGGACAGGGAGGGGGGAGAGAAGGAAGAAATGCCAAGAAGAGATGTTTAACGGACAAATGTCTGATAAATAAATATATTGCAACATTTTTTAAAGGTGACCCTTAGCACCTGAGTCTGCGGGAGGGTCTGTAATGCACAATGAAGCCTACTTGTCACTGGGTGGCAGCAGCAGCTTCTAAAGTGGAGTGGTTAGACACCAAATTGAAAAGTACTTGGCAGCCAGTGTTATCTGGGGGAGAATCATTCCTTGGAAGGTAAATAGCCTCCGTTTTGCCCTAATGCTATTTGCAGTTGTACACTGAAGATGGGCTTTTCAGAGGGGCTCCATGTTGGCCTAAATCTGTTCCCATTTCAGTCAGTGGGAGTTTCACACTCTCTCAAGCAGAGTTAGGCGGACACGGAGCCCTGTGAAAAGCCTGACCAAATGCTTGAGCACGTTTACAACAGGCACTGTTCAGCAGAGGGCGATCTCCTCTACCAAATGCAGGGTCAAGACGAAAACCTCCGAGACCAGGGGTCGGCCACCTTCCAAACAAGAGCCATTTTTTGGTTTTTGCCTTTGATCAAAATATTTCGAGAGCCACATCACACGCAAAGCTACTTGTAGAGTTAGAATTTATCAACTAATAATAATTGAGCATATTAAAGTTATTACTACTCACCAATCCTTTTTTTTTTTTATTGAAGGTATTTATCTGATCTATTTTATTTCTGGCGTTAGACTTTTTACACTGTTGGATGTTGGAACATACTAGTAAAGGCAGAGCACATCCAGTTCCTTTTCACAAGGAATTCCAAGAGTTTTATTGGTAGACAACAGTTGCCTTGGTAATGAGCTGTTTGAATTTGATTATAAACAGGAGGTGGCTCTGGGCTGAGGCAGCGGATTGGGGTGTGGGGTCTGGGAGGGAGTTTGGTGCAGGAGGGGATTCTGACCTGGGCAGGAGGTTGGGGTGCTGGAGGGGGTGCAAAGTGCAGGCTCTGGCCGGGAGGCACTTACCACAGGTGGCTCCCATCTGGCAGTGCAGTAGGGCTCAGGCAGGCTGCCTGCCTGCCCTGGCCCCACGCTGCTCCCGGAAGCGACTGGCATGTCTCTGCGGCCCCTGGTGGGCGTGGAAGGCAGCTCTGCGTACTGTCCTGACCCCAGCACTGTCCTCACAGTTCTCATTGGCTGGGAGCCAACCAATGGGAGCTGTAGGGGTGGTGCTTGCAGGCACAGACAGCGCATGGAAACTCGCTGTCCTCCTCCCCTCAAGGGGCATGCCAGCAGCCAGCCAGCCGCTTCCGGGAGTAGCATGGGGCCAGGGCAGGCGGGCAGCCTGCTTGAGTCCTATTGTGCTGCCAGCTGGGAGCCGCCTGTGGTAAGCGCCTCCCGGCCAGAGCCTGCACTTCGCACCCCCCTCAAAAAACGGCTGCCCATAAGGGAGCAGCCCAAGTGCTGCATGAAGCTCCGGAGCCGCAGGTTGCCGACCCCGTCCTAGACCCTAAACAGCAAGGTTGAAAAAGTTAACAGCATTTACTGCACCCACGCAATTTAATAGACTCTGGAGTAAAGGTGTTTAAATATCTGTCATATAAAATAGAAAAAGCTACCATAGAAATAATCAACATTCCGATGGAAACCGGTGACTGGTTACCACTGACAGAGCAAGAAAAAGAAATGGGGCCAAATTCTGACCCCACTGATATCCTGTGGCAATCCCAACAACAGAAGGTGTAAACTGGGCAGTGGACAGGTTGGGGACTAATTAGCTAATTGCAGAGGCCAATTTACCATGGATATGTGTGGTAAAAGTTGGACATAGATGTGGAGTTAAAAAGGGACCTAGCAGGACACTTGCTGTGTATTTGGTTCTTTCTCTGCTGCAGTTGTGAAAGGAAAAAAAAAATCAACACCGGGCCCTCTCACAGGAAGTGGTTCTCTCCTGGGAAGAGGCCCTTCCTAATGCCACAGTTTATAGTTCACCAATATGCAACTGATTGACAGCAAACTGAAGACACTTGACAATCACAGCAGGTTTTTTTCTGATTGTAGCTGGAAGGGGAGAAGCCAAGAATCACTTTTTGTTACTTAAATAATAGCAACTGCAAGGAAGGGGAGGATCCAGCTACAGCTGAACGAACAGACGCTGGCGGCCGAGGGCCCGCTGCCAGTCCTGCATTCATTTTAGTGTAATACTAGAGAGGTTTTTCAGCATCAGTGACTGATTAACTCAGAGCGGAGTCAAGTTTAAAGAAACCTGTCCACCCTAGCCATCCAAAGTAGCTTTTTCTTCACCCAGCCTGACAGTGGCAGCAGATACTTTTGTTACCTGACCACTGCCAGTACATTCCCTCCCACAGCAGCTCCCCTAGTAAAAAAATCACTCACCTTTATCTCTGTCCTTTTCTTTGCCCCACTCTTCACATGGCTCCTCCTGTCTTCATTTTCAGGCCTGCAACAGTTGTGACCATGGTGGATCCTGGTACCTTTACAGAGTCAGGAAGCTATCGCAAAACAAAAGTGCTACCTTCTCCTTTCACTAATAAAAGAGGGTACCCACACTTTTGAAACCTGATCCTGCAAGGTGCAATTGGGAATGAGCAATTTGCACCACACAAGAACAGTCCTTTGGTGAACCCTGGGCACCTACTTAGTAGCGTCAGATAGCACTGTTGATCTACTAATATAGAAACATAAAGGGACTTTAGTGCATAATTTAAGATGCAATGCAACTAATGTCTAGTTAATCAGTGAAATGTACAATTACAAGGCAATTTAAATGTTTTTGTTTGGCTGGATCCTCAGACAGTAAATTTTCTATTGCAATATTATACAAAGATGAAACTGAATGAACTGCAAGCACTCAAACTGTATCAAGGCTTTTAATCAAGCTTCATCAATGTGTTCTCTAGAATACTTTTAGTTCAGCCTCATTAATGCTTTATTTAGCTAGCCTACTTTAAGCTTCACATAATAACAAAGATGGTGAAAAAACCAAAGTTCCACACAACAGAATTGTAATTTGTAGAATTTAGGCAGCTAAAATAAATATGTTCCATGGTTTGAATTATCCAGTGTAAAATTACAGATGCATCAGGGATTGCGTATCACCTTCTGTAAGCATTCAAAACCAAGCATTTCCCCCCCAGTAAAGACACGGCTCCTGTAAATGAAGCAGGTCAAGTGCCCCTGTGCCAGAACAGGTGGTCCCAGTTTGGCCAATTCAAGAGGATGGGGCAGCATCTGGGGCTATAATAAAGATCAGGGAGACTCTAAGAAAGGGAGACCCGGAGAGTCAAGGCTGTCTGAGGGTCAAGTCAGGAAAGAGGCAGGTGAGAGCTGCCTGGAAGTGAGTGGTTGGCAGGTGAGAGCTGCCAGAGCCAGGAGACAGTATGTGGCTCCTGGGGGAAAGCAGGAGAGCAGCAATGCGGATTTCCAGCTGACCTCCCCAATCCAGTGACAGAGGGGGTGGAGAGCAGCAGAGGGGCTTATCTGCTGCCACCTTCACACTGGAGAGGTGGACCCAGGTGAACGTGAGAGCCAAGGGAGTGAAGGATGCTTCCCTGGTAAGATGATCTCCAAGCACTGAGGCGGGGGAGGGGGTTTTCCCACTGGGAAAAGTGGGGTTTTAGGGACTACGTACACTGGCTGTGAGAAACGGCCTTTTGTTGGAGATTATTTGAACTATGTTTTGGGACTAAACCCGCCCCAAGGAGGGGTATTAGGCAAGAGAGCCTGAAGTGGAATCACAGGGAACTCAAAGTGGAATCTGATGCAGCTGAGCCTGCTGTACCACAGCCTCCCATAGGAGGGCGCTCAAGGCAGGGCTACCCTATGACAAATGTATATTTGACTTACAGAAAGAGAGAATTTAAACTAAAAAAAATGCAACTCAACCCCCAGTCCTTTATACCCGGACTACAGAGTAAATGATCTTCTATTTCTTTTCAGACAATGACTATGTAATTTGTATCAATGTAGTACATTTTAATGTTTAAAATTAGACTGCAGTAATTCAGAAGTGTTCTGAATTATTGCAGTCTAACCTAGCTAGGACACAATAGTGTACAATGAAGTTTCTTACTGTGAACAATATTTTTAATATAAATAAACTTTTAAATCAGAGCACTGCTTCTGAAGGGTAAACAAAGTTCATCTGTGATGTATACAAGATTTTATATATGAAGTGCAAAAAAGAAGGGTCTCTTCCTTCCCAGAATTTTACATACTGAGAAACTAAACAAAGCACTGTTCAGAACAAAATGTTTCACAACCGTTATAATTTATCAGTCCACACATCACACTGGTTTTTAAAGCCTACAGGCTGTTTGATCCTATGGAAGAACAGTTTTGTGGTTAAGACAGTTTAATGGAAGTCAAGAGGACTAGAGCAATTCCCAGCTTTGCCACACCTCCTGCATGACCACGAGCATGGCACTTAAGATACATCTAAGCTGCAGCCAAGGGTATAGAAGTACCCAGGCTTGCTTTACCCCAGCTAGCTTGCCTAAAAGAGTGGGGAGGATGCCGTGGTGCCAGCTTCACCTTGCTTGACCCTCTCTGGATATGTCCTTGTTTATGCAGCTTGGGCCGCCATAGTCTCACTGCTATTTCCGGGGAGCTAGCTGGATTAAAGCCAGCGCAGGTACGTCTACATGAGCTGCAAATCCCACCCCTGGCTGTAGTGTAGGCGTACCCTTCATCTTCCTATGGCTCTCTTCCCCATCTGTTAGGGGTATTGTGAGGATAGCAGACTCATCACTTTGAGGCACTCAGACACCACAGTGATGGGGTATATACAAGTACCTAGAGAGACAGAATACTTCAGGGCCTAATCCTACAATGTGCTAAACATCCTTGACTCTCACTTTTTGTCCTTTATCAAGGTAGGTACATCTATGCCCCTCCAGCCCACCATTGTAGTAGTATCTGAATGCCTTAGACACATGAATGGATTTATTCTCAGAGCACCCCTAGTGAAGTAGGGAACTATTACTCAAGTCAGTGGGTCCTCAGTATCTTGAAGGATCAGGCCCTAAATGCAGCCAGGACTGAGGCTTTGTCTACGCTAGCACTTTTGTCGGTCATAGGTGTGAAAAAACTCCCCCAATGGTATAAATGTTGGTATAAATTTCACTAACAAAAGTGCCGCTGTGGACAGAGTTATGTCGGCAGGAGACACTCTCATACCAACACAGCTGCCGCCGCTTGTTGGAGGCGGTTTAATTATGCTGGTGGGAGAACGCTCTTCTGCTGGCATAGAGCGGCTACACAGGAGACGCTGCAGCGGTACAGCTATGTTGCTGTAAAGTCCATAGTGCAGACATAGCCTAAGTCAAAGGCCAATTAGGTGAACTGATTTTGGAGAGTTTTACGCATTTCTCTCTTCAAATATTTATTTTGCTCCTTCTCTCCTTTTCTTGGCATTGCCAAGTATACCAGATACCACGTATACTCAAAAGTAAAGTCCAAGGGCCAAGACCTGACCTTGAAAAGACATATGCAAACACCATTTTAGAACCTAAGACAAAATGCTAAATAGTCAGCTACTGCATCGTGGATTTAGAGGAACTCTTTGGAATATTAAATATAAAACTCATAATGCTAAAAACATTTAAAAATGCGGTTCAGTCACACACGACCTGTATACTATTCTGTAATGACAAGATTCACAAACAAAAGCCCTCTACAGATTATGACTATTAAGACTAACCTAAATTTTGTAAATAATGCATACCGTAGTTAGGCCAATTACCTATACAGCTGTACCAGAGCACACTAGGCATGGACAATATATCTCAGAGAATGTGCACTACTAGGAAAAATTATGGAAACAAGTTAAACTTCAAAAAGAAAAACAGAATGATCCAACATATGCTCATACAGTTAGAGTAGCTTGCCTGGCAAGAAAACAGTATGTATTACGCCCTGAATTATGTGAAGTCCTGAAAAACAAGGCAGGAATCTAAGTATGTTGTACAGGAACTGTGAAAGTCAAGAGACTAAAAAATGTGACCAAGATGGACTCTGTGTGAGGCACCATGTCCAGAATAATACCAGCATTCTTCAAGGTATCTCCAGAGCAGAGACAAGTCAACAAGACAAAACATAAGGATCACTCACAAAATATTTGTATATTTCCATATGTATGTGTTTAATAAGCAATTATCTTCACTATTTACCTTGTCAAAGCAGATCAAACAACCAATATATAAACACTATATTCTGTGAATCTAGTTTGGTATAGTGCATGGAAGCATTTCTATATTTTCCCCCCCAGTGCAATATTTTTTCTACATATGGTATACTAGCATTTACTGAAGTCTTTGAGAAACTTGCAAAGGCAGAGAGTCTGCCTTCACTGTTAGAAAGACTTAGGACCAAATATCATTAGCAAAAAGCACATTTCAAGAGCATTTTAATGTATACCATGAGGGTGCAGGTGTATAGGTTTTATTTTAAAGAAACAGTCTTTAAAGTACTTTGCTTTGTGGCTCTTATAAACATTACCATATTTTTTCACAAATGTAAAATATATTATAGCTGTTTAGATTTAAAAGGCAATTCCCACTGGGTGATAAATATTTTGAAGAAAATATTAACCTACAAGAAAGGGGCAGCTCCGTGAGAACTAGTTTTTAAACATTCAGTTTTGTCAGTCCATCTCCTTTCGGCCCAAACTGACATTTTTCACTCAGACTTCCTTTAATGGCAGTAAGGCTACTCCACGAGCCGTGGTTAACACCTTGGCGATTACAGGTACTATAACTGGCTGCTCCTCATGCTTTCTAACACCCCAAGAGTGCAGATATCAATAATCACAATTGTGCATTAAAA
Organism: Eretmochelys imbricata; assembly: GCF_965152235.1. Lineage (NCBI taxonomy): Eukaryota > Metazoa > Chordata > Testudines > Cheloniidae > Eretmochelys > Eretmochelys imbricata. The sequence continues at coordinate 98,382,209 of NC_135580.1, forward strand.
TATAATTTATACATTTCAAAATATTGTTAATAGACTTCCCTACCTTAAAATGGGCTTACATTAACAGTACTTTGAATTATTTCAGGGTCGATTAGGTTTAAGCAATTCACCACTTCAAGAGTGCAGCTCACAAACAACACAACCCACCGAGGGGTAGCAATAGTTGATAGATTCATAGTGCAGATAAAAATCAGAACTGCACTAATTATTTGACATTTCAAAACTATAAATGAACAAGACAAGTTTCTTATACTGTACATGCAATAAGCTATAGTGAGCATATGACAATGAGGCTGGGACATTCTACACAGTTAGCTGGTGTTTCAGACTTGAATCTGTTAAAACATAGGACTCAGGAAATAAAATGTTGCAAAGCTCTGTTGTCACAGCACTTGAACTATGCTCTCACGCTTTGTATTTCTGTTTCCCAGTCTCACTAATCACACAAATATGCTGAAACGAAACAGAAAGCTGATATTAGAAAACTAACATCTATGAAGTTTTAGACATTCATTCAATAATGCAATTCTACTGAGAAAAAAAAAAAGGGTATCACACATTTCCATGTTATTTATCGCCAATTTCATTAGTTGATTTATACAGAATAATTTTAAAGTCTGTTTTTTGTATCAAAATGTTAATTCCCCCATATCCCACCTGATCCCTGCTAAGAGACTTGTGCCACCCAGAGAACAAGACTCAGGAATGGGTGGGAACTCAAGGGCAATTCATTCTTTATTCCAAATTGTCCTTCTGTTGTTAATTGTGAAAAAACCTGGTGAGACAAGACCACTACAGCTGTTCCATTCTTTCCCATCTAGTCAATAAGGAGCATGTAAGCCTCCTTTCTCCAGAGCTAAGCAGAAGATCCATGTTGGCCTGCCTAATGAGAGTTGAAAGGTTGCTCTGCTGCTAAAGTTTTTCCCTGGCCACTACATCACTAACAAAGTGATCAGGCTTGTGTATGAAAGTACAGTTTAAGTAGGAAAAAAATGAATTATCCTATTTCCTCCTCCCTAGTTTTGAAAGAGTAAAAAGTATTAAGGAAAACATTACTTACATTCAAATCTCGGAAGTATTCATTATAATCAAGGGCATAACCCACAACAAACTTGTCTGGCACTTCAAATCCAACAACTGAAAAGGACCATAATTCATTGTCTTGTTAGACTTCATGTACCAGTGGTTTTTTTGTTTTTTTAAAAAGCACTGTCATATTAGCATTTTTTTTTAAAACCCAAATGTCCTTATTTGTTCTCCTCAAGCATCCTCAGTTTCTAAACTATTTTACAAATCTAATTTACTTTTCACTATCTAGTCCGTTAACTTCATTCATTTCACTTATCTTAGAAATGAAAACAGACTCGTTAATTTCAATTTCTGATTTTCATGCAGTAGCACAATGCTGCAATGTATAGCTTACAAACGTTTGCTCCAAATAAAATCTATTTGTATTGAAATTTTGAAATTCATGAATGCATTTCTACTAATTTAGGTTTCATTTTAAAAGTTTCACATGCAAAAGTTCCTTACTCTATCGTAACCATGATTCTTCACGATGGATTGGCCACATGGATTCTACTTCTGGTGCACATGCCCCCGGTGCAGACAAGATCAGATTTTTTTGAATAGCAGAGTCTGCTGTGGCCAGGCCTGTACCCCCGCACTCAAGGGCATAAAGGGCAGATTGGGTCAAACCGTCCCTCAGTTCCTTCGCCCATACAGAATGCAGGTAATTACAGGATTCCATTGTAGTGGGGAAGAAGGGTGGGTCATGGAATACATGAGGTCAACACATCTCAAAGAACCCCAGTTACTCTACGGTAAGTAACCGTTTTTTCCTCCTCAAGCAACAGTCCATGTGCAGTCCACTTCTGGTGACACTCAAGCAGTGCCATGGTAGATAGGAAGTGGGTGCTTGAATTGCATCTGAATAAAGATGACTGGGCAACGTTGCCGAAGTGGGCATCGGATCTTGATGCCTCCACGCGGGAACAGTGCTTTGTAAAACCATAGACTTTTCCTGCACTACTTCTACAGGGATCTCAAGAGTGTCTGCCATTCAGCACAGAAATTCCTGGAACATCTTATGGCTGTCAGGCTGTGAAGAAGGAATGTGCCTTGTCTGGTAAGGACAAGGAAATAGCTGCTGTTCTTCATTTTCACGTTCCTGCTGCTGACAGTGTGAGCCACCTGTGCCTTTTTACAACCCTAGGGGATCTCGTAGAGGAGGGAGACCTAGCCTTAGAAGCAGCAGTAGAAGTTGGCTTTCTTGTTAGCTGTGCGCCAAGGGGCCCAAGCAGAGCCAGATATGACCCTGGTAAGATTAAGGGGCTACAGGGGTGGGCACCATGGAGAATGCGCTTCCCTAGATCCCCTAGGTTTGTGTGTGTAATAATAGGTCCTAGATGCCCTGTCTGACAAATAGGGGTCATACGAACGGGACCAGGGTTGGTGGGCAGAGGATGCCTCCCTGCTGTGCTCAGAAGCTAAGGAAGCGAGTACTCCTCTTCTAGATGTGGGGCTGCTTTAACAAGATTCCCAGGGTGAGCTGTGGGCTCCGCTCTTGCCAGGATCGAGAAAGTGCTCTGTACTGTAATGGCACTAGCGGTCAGCACTGCAGAAGGCACTCTCGCACCACTGAAGACAGCAGTGGTGATTCAGGCTGAGCAGTCAGTTAGATCACTCGCTACCAAAACTGGCTTCCGTGCTCAGGTCAGTACCAAGAAGAGCTGTACTGTGGTCATCAGCACGGGAGTCGTAGATGCTGACCCTGTCAGCACCAGGTGGACCAAGATCAGTGCTGGGCGAAGCACAGAGCTCTGCTTGAGATAGTACTCTTGCTTGGTGATTGGTCTCTGTGATGGATATCAGAGGGATCCCTTCTGGGCCATAACCTACCCTTTGAGGAAGCAGGTTGAGGTGATCTCTGCCTCTTTCTACTCGGTCCCTCTGAAGGTGACCAATATCTGGGCTCTCTAGAGCCTAGAGGAGCCATGTTCTTCCCTACCTCTCTCAGATGACTTAGCTACTTTGCTGGTCTTGGCTGACACTTTCTTAGATCAGTGAGCCTGGGAACTAGGAGCTGAGCCAGAGCATACAGAAGTGCTGCAAGATGACGGCTGTTCAGACCTAGCAGGGCCTTTTTCTCCAGATACAAGGAGATTGTTCTAACCCAAGGCAAGCCTCTTGCCTTGTGCGTTCTTTTAGGAAAAAATGGCCGATAATACACAGTACATCAGATTTACCCCTCCCTGAGGCACAAAGACGCCTTGGGTGTCTATCCTGCAGTGGGATAGCTGCATTGTAAAAGGGGCGAGTTTTGAAGCTGGGCTAGATCCTTGTACTTGGTAAATCCCTAACTCTAAGAAGACTTTTTTGTTGCTTTGTTTGTCTTATAGTCCACAGGTATCAAATACTACTACTAACTCCACTAAACTGTCACTACCCTGTCTATACTAATTATTTATAAAATAAATCAGGTTTTAGGTTGCAGAGTATGCAAGAGAAGCAGACTCTATATAGGGGTCTGGCTTGCGGCTACAGGCACCAAGCAAGAACTGAGGGATGGTTGGACCTACTCTTCCCTTTATGCCCTTGGGCACAGGCGTGATCCCAACAGACACTGCTGGCCAAAAGAATCCAATCTTGTGTGCATCGGGCACGTGTGCATCAGAAGTAGAACCTATATGGACAATCGCTGGAAGAACCACCTGTATTTTGGACATACCTACTAGACAATGTCCCTTTAATATAAAAAGGGTGTCAAAATAAGGTACATTCTGCCCATACGTATTGTTATGCACTAGATAAATCAGAGTACATTGCCCAAGAATCATCAGAAAAAAGTGAACTGGAGACAAACATTCCAAATATTCTTACAGTTTGATTAAAAACATTCTATATACTTTGATAATGTGTTTCTTTGTTAATTTCAAAATATTTATTGATGACTGGCAACAAGGGGTCACTTACAGTCAGGCCGATATCCCACACTTCGAGGAGTTCTTTTTACCAACAAGCTGTCAATTAAAACCAGTAGAAATTTGAAATATGGAAATCAGCAGCTACAAGATGATCAAAAAAACTAGATAGAGAATTAATTACTAAAAACCAAGCCAGTCTTGAACTTCACTGATATTGAATGGGTATAACTGAAGGCAGAATTTCATCAATTAAATATATCCTGTATTGTACCTCCCAGCAATCAATCAGATTGATCGGATGAAGACTTCTGGTTGAATCACGAACAGTTGACAGTCTAGCTAAAAGGACAAGAGTCAAACATGCGCCTGAAGCAGAGAGTAGAAAAGTCAGCCAGGAGTTATAGTATAATTCAGTTCTGAAAAGTGATTCTGTAAACTGGCATAATGAGACTCCATGTTCATTTTGTCTAAGAAACCTCAGGTACAGTGCTCTGTTCACAAGAAAAGAGAGAGCTTTTCTAGTTATCACACCTGCAAATTCAGCCTGTGAGCTGAGAGCCAAACTGGGTTCCTTCCTTCTTATGCACCATCACCAGTACATAGAAGTTCTGCAAGCCAAATTGCATCCACCTTTACAACAGTATGTCTTCAACAGGTTTGCACAGGTGCTCCTGATTATCCCTGTAAGTGGAATTTAATAAACATTCCTGTTGATGAGGCACACAGAGGCATGGAATCCAGCTCCCCCTTTCTCAGCTGCGTTGATTCTGCAGAGCTAACAGTATTATCACTAAAGTCAGCAGATGTAACAGAATACAAACATGGAGCAGATTTGCCAAGTTAAGACAGTGCCATTTTTACTGTCACTTTTCAGAACAAAACTGCACTTTCCAGGAAGTAGAGAGAAAGGAGAACAGAGTGAGTGTTCTCATACTTTTTGTCCATCACCATATATTGAGGTATCATTCCAATGACTCAAGATAGTCCATGGATGCTCCTACACTCACATAGAGGGCCATTGTGGTGTCTCGTGTTTGGCTGCAATTGTTCGGGGAAGGCTTTGTGTGAAGAAAAGGAGAGAGAAAGTCCCGTGTCTGATGGATGAACACTGGAGACAGCTCAAGCTGATTATGTACTCAAAAGTGTCACCTACTTAAGGGAAGAGGCTCTCTGAGAAGAGAGGAAGAAGAAGAAGCCCTGCTAAGCCCCACTGCCTGGTATCATGATGCCTTTTGTCCTTTCTCTCAGGGATACTTGCCCTCTGGTCAACTTTTCACAACCTCTCTGTATTCACCCATATGACTTTCCCTACCTGCAAGACAGCCACATCCTTTAAGGGTGGAAGAGGATCTGCCATTGCCTATCAACATAACACTAAATCCCTTTGTATCTCTGAACCCAGCATTCAGCTGGGTTTCTGGAAACTTGTCAGCTTTCAGACTTTGTTGACATTTGAGGTTTACAGAAGTTTTGGCCGAATGACTTAATTTTTGGGGGCTGCTACCAGTTTGGGATTTGACCAAGGAACCTCAAATCCATACTGGGATCTGTTGGAACCCCTCTGCACAACAGCTGCAACACAAAGCAATGGAAAACACACAAACAGGCAAGCGTTTACAGGTACAAAAATGTAAAGCATCTTCACCTTTATGCATATTTATGGCTTAGATCTTTTGACAAATTTACAGTATTACAAAAAGCTTTTTTCAAAGTTACATAATGTGACCAGAATGTCGTTTACTATTACGCTATATGTATATGATGTAAAATGTAATGGCAGGACCCACAAGCCCTTTAAAAAAGGCCCCTATCAGGGACATACAGCCCTTTGACACACTCTTCAAACTCCCCAGTGTGTTGTCGTGACCTCAGAGATAACAAACCAATAAGAAGTCTGTAACTGTCTCACCCTCGACATGTCACTCCAAGATTACCAGAAAAAGGAGCTACCTGAGACACGTCTAACAACTGTTTTAGTATTGGTATGGCAACGCTGCCTGATTAGACGCCACCTCCACCCCCTACTTATCTATAATTCCTATAAGTCAATATATCTTTATTGTAAAATGCAAATAAGATTCAGCTTGATAATGAAAGAGAACAAGCCATCTGAAGTTGGGGGGAGGGATAGCTCAGTGGTTTGAGCATTGGCCTGCTAAACCCAGGGTTGTGAGTTCAATCCTTGAGGGGGCCATTTAGGGATTTGTGGCATAAATTGGGGATTGGTCCTGCTTTGAGCAGGGGGTTGGACTAGATGACCTCCTGAGGTCCCTTCCAATCCTGATATTCTATGATTCTATGAAGTGTAAAAACCATTAGGCTTGACAGCTACTTTGTTAGTAACATTAAATGGTTATCAGTTTTGGTTGTTTAGTCAGAAGTTTTTTAAACAAAATAAGTGTTTTAAAAATATTTTGACTAAAAATGTTAAAATCCTAAAAAGTAAAACCCAGCAGATGATATGGCCAGATTATTCTCGGACATTTGATTGTTATAGCCAAGTTGCACACAGTTACTGCAGGCTAATGGCAATTTTAAAAATTGCTAACCAGGGTTCCAATTTTGCAATCAGGCTCGCATCCAATAATATTAAAAAATACCCCTTAAGATTATTGAGAAAGCTCAGAGCAGAAATATTAGGAGGCTTTTTAAAAAAATCCTAGGGTAATCAAGACAAAATGCATGCCCAACACACTCATACACACAGAGGCAGCCCCCACATCGTTCTTCACTACAAAATCCCTTAAGCAGTCGGAACACAAATGATAGAAAAGTGCTCCTGTCGGTCTAAATAAGTGCACCTTTTCACAATGAACAGACCCTATACTAGAGAAAGTGTGACCACGTACAATACTATGAAGGGTGTTTTCAACTTTGAGTCAAGGGGGAAAAAAAATTCCTTTCAAATATAAAAGTATTCTATAATCCTATTTCACTCTTTTTATAGTTCTTAAAAAAGTAATACATAACACAAGCAGCTGTAATAACAACTCACCTGACTACTTTTACCATCTTTGGATTGTACTGCTTCAGCAGAGACAGCAGTGTTTTCATTGTTTTACCAGTATCAATTATATCCTGATGATAAAAAAGCCACGTCAGAAAACTATATAAAAGCTGTTAAAGTAGCACTTCCAGATTCTAATCGAAGAGCCCATGTCATACTGAGTTGCAATAATATGAAAATAACTCGCTAAGTGGAAATCAGGCTTTTCCTGCACATAAACAAATATAGGTGTTATTCCCTATTGCACTGTTGTGGCCATCCTTTATGTGTAAGAGATAATTTCTAACAGCAATAGTCATATTAATAACCACTGCAATGAAAGCGTTAGCACTGAAGCATCAGAATCACTCTTAATTTCCTAATTTGGGTTGGATTAACACAAAGCCTTCAGCAGAACATTCTTCTATCTGGTCTGAAGTCTGGTGTACATGAAATAAAGAAGTGGGTGTCACTGAAAGGCAAAATTGATTGCTGCATCTTATCTTTATACAGCTTCCCCCTAAAACACCTCAAACTACCTAAGGATTATGCCAGGTTGTATTTAACTGTTCAGCGCTTCAAATCATGGATATTAACACAAGTATGAACAAGGGCTGTGGGTATGCACACTAAATAGATTGATGCATGGACAAAGGCAACCAGGCCTAACTGCCATGTCAGTAGCTTTTAAAGTCAAGACAGAAATCAGTTACATCACTGACCTATCAGTGTTTGACCCTGTGGTTACAGGTGACAGATCTGAGTTTTCTAGAGTCTTTTTTGCCAGTCACAGGAGGCATCATATGAAAAATGATGGTACTATCATACATAAGATGATAAGTTATAGTAAAGTTATTTTTATTGTTTGATTGACAAGCAGAATGGTGATTTGCAATGGGGCTCATGTTTGACAAGAACCTGCCATGTAGATGATATAGGCCATTGAACAGATGAGAAACTAATTTATTTAGCTGCCTGATACTCAAAAGACATAAATTAATTTCAAATGGGACCCACATAAAATTCAGTATAGTTGCCCTTCAGAAGTAAAATCCACTTCAAAGGAGACAATGATCACATAGGTGACTGAAATATTTGTGTGGAAAAAAAAGTGGGGAAGTAAAAATTGGTGCACACATACTTTGACGATGCACTAAAATAGAATATATAAATGACAGACTAGACTAGCTTTCTTGGATCAAAGCAGGATCGTGTGTAAAAACCCAGGATTTCCAAGGTAGGAGCTTTGGGATGACAAAAGGAAGTGGTCACTCCCTTGTGCCATAATAGGACCAATTTCAGGAAATGGCTCTTACTGACATAATCATCATAATTTATTTAAGTGAAAAGAAGTTAATATGATTTTAGGTTTCAAAATACTGTTTGTGTAAATAGGAAGTTGTTTAATTGTTTATTGCCACTACTTCTCTGTCCTAGGGTTAAAAAATAAGGCCCTACTTAATTTGCGATACTGCGGAAATTACGGATCCCATAATATTGGGCTTCCACCACAATTTTGACATCTGACTGGGGCTGACAGTGGGAGCCTGGTTGTCAGCCCTGGGTGGCTGGCAGTCCGGCTGTTAGTCTCGTGCATTAATGACTGTAATACAGTTGCAGCAAAATATATGGTTATCAAAAAAATTAGCAGGCATAACATAATACTTGAATGCTTATATTGTTCCAGCAAATTTTTCTTAAACAAATAGGTCTTCTCTGGCTTTTCCAAATTACTGCAATTAATAAAGGACCTTTATTACCTTTCCGAGATTTTGCATGTCTTGTCCGCAACTCAGCTGCAATTATTTTACAATCATCCCACGCTGTAAGTAGGGCCTTAGTTATAAACCTTGTTCAAGAACATTATCTGCAAATGAATCAATGTTTACTCCTGGGGGGCACTCTGCAGAATTCTCCAAATTTTATTTGCCAAACAACACTACATAATCACACCAGTTTCAATTATTTTGGTAATTTATTTCAAAATACCTGTCAGCAAGTATGTCTGTAACAATACAGAAACATACAAAAATTCCTCCAGGAGGAGAGAGTTTAAAAAAAAACCCTACAACAACCCAGTTCCTGTTTCTCTGCCCTCCCCCCAAGCCCAGCTCGGCAGGCCAGACACCCAGAACCCATTCCCCCCAGAACCCAGCTGCAGGGCCGCCCATCAACCAATACACCCAAATCTCCCCCCACTCCTCCCCCCCGAGCCCAGCTGTGGGTTCCCCCAGCCCAGATACTCGCACCCCCTCCTCCCCAGAGTCCAGCTGTGGGGCTTCCCCTGGCCCAGATACCCACCCCCTTCCATCCCAGAGTCCAGCCGAGACATCCGCCCCCTTCGCCCCCAGAGCCCAGGGATCCAGAAGGAGAAACAGTCTGATGTTCAGCCCAGGCTTGCATGGAGTTTCCTGCACGCTGCCCAGTCCTTCCCTCAGGGCATGCTGTAGCTGCCAGGAGCCCTTTAGCTCCCTCCCCCTCCCCCTGGCAGTGTCTTCCATGTGTGAGCTGGGCTCTATTGGGTCCAGCAGCACCTAGAGGCAGCCAGCAGCACTGCAACCTATTTCTGTGGGGAAAAGGAAATTCTGCATGTAGAACATTAATTTCTGAAAAATTCTGCATTGCGCAGTGGCGCAGAATTCCCCCAGGAGTTAATATTGACTGGCTAGAACAAGCCTCCATCCATCAATAAAAGGAGGTATCAATGTAAGAACTAATTTATCTTAACAGCTAGGAAGTCAGATTAAATTGTATTCTGCATATTAATATCCAGAGGTGCATGATGAGCTACAGTGGTAAGTGAAAAGAAAAGGAGGACTTGTGGCACCTTAGAGACGAACAAATTTATTTGAGCATAAGCTTTTGTGAGCTACAGCTCATCCGATGAAGTGAGCTGTAGGCTCATGAAAGCTTATGCTCAAATAAATTTGTTCGTCTCTAAGGTGCCACAAGTCCTCCTTTTCTTTTTGCGGATACAGACTAACACAGCTGCTACTCTGGTAAACCAGTGGTAAGTGAGACTCTTTATGCAACACAAATGTATTTATTGTTTATTTTTAGTATATAAATGATACGTGCAAACATCAGACACTGTTGAGTGTTTTATATATTTTAAGATATTCCCAATAAGAATCTTTTTCCATAACTATTGCAGTTTAAATTCTTGTCTGTGCATTAATAAAGTGACAGAGATCCTTAATTTCACTTAGTTCAAGTTCCTTTAGTATATAAACCAGTATGATTAAATAGGATCCCAGCAAATTGAAAATAACAATTGCAAAACTTTGACATGGACATTCTCTCCCTGCAGTTAAGTAAGATGAGATGGGGCCAACCTGAGAATTCAGATCCGGACTTCACATATTCCTAACTTTGAGGGTATGTGGGTCAGCTCATTATGAAAATTAGGGGCCATTTGCAAAATTCAGGCCTAGATTCAGGTTTCACAGCTCGCTGAAATATAGAGGTGTTCAGATTCAGGACCATCTCCTGTTAAAATGTTATCACAAATCACACATTACAGAACCCAAAGCGAAACATAATACTTACTTCTACAATCAAGACGTTCTTGTGGGGGAAAAAAAAAGAAAAAAAAATCCATGAATATTTAGTTGGCGATTATGTTGATTCCATTAGCAGTTTTCTGTTAAATTACTTATATTATCAATGCAGTGACATATGCTAATGTCACCATTTACAGAATTTCACATTCTCAAAAGCTGAAAACTGTAGAAAAAGAATTTGTAATATTATTACATCCAATTCAAAGACATTATGCAACAATGCCAATTCTATTTAATTAACATTTCTGAAGTGCTGGCAAGAAGATTCTCATTGATAACTGTCTATTGACACATGCAGAATACTAACTGGTCTGTAGAATTCTTACGACTTTGAAAAACAGCATTATAAGTATGCAACAATAGATCAAAATATAAGAGCCTACACATTTTTGCGTGCTTTTAATGAAATATTCATCATTAAAATGATGACTTGCTACTCACAAACGGGGAAGAATTAGTAGGGGAAGCAAAAGTGGATGGGAACCTGGGAGGCAGTGACCATGAGATGGTCAAGTTCAGGATTCTGACACAGGGAAGAAAGGAGAGCAGCAGAATATGGACCCTGGATTTCAGAAAAGCAGACTTCGACAACCTCAGGAAACTGATGCGCAGGATCCCCTGGGAGAACAACATGAGGGGGAAAGGAGTCCAGGAGAGCTGGCTGTATTTTAAAGAATCCTTATTGAGGTTACAGGGACAAACCATCCCAATATGTAGAAAGAATAGTAAATATGGCAGGCGACCAGCTTGGCTTCACAGTGAAATCCTTGCTGATCTTAAACACAAAAAAAAAAACTTACAAGAAGTGGAAGATTGGACAAATGACCATGGAAGAGTATAAAAATATGGCTCGGGCATGCAGGAGTGAAATCAGGAAGGCGAAATCACACCTGGAGGTGCAGCTAGCAAGAGACGTTAAGAGTAACAAGAAGGGTTTCTTCAGGTATGTTAGCAACAAGAAGAAAGTCAAGGAAAGTGTGGGCCCCTTACTGAATGAGGGAGGCAACCTAGTGACAAGAGGATGTGGAAAAAGCTAATGTACTCAATGCTTTTTTTGCCTCTGTCTTCACAAACAAGGTCAGCTCCCAGACTGCTGCACTGGGCAGCACAGTATAGGGAGGAGGTGACCAGCCCTCTGTGGAGAAAGAAGTGGTTGGGGACTATTTCGAAAAGCTGGAGGAGCACAAGTCCATGGGAGCGCTGCATCCGAGAGTGCTAAAGGAGTTGATGGATGTGATTGCAGAGCCACTGGCCATTATCTTTGAAAACTCATGGCAATCAGGGGAGGTCCTGGACGACTGGAAAAAGGCTAATGTAGTGCCCATCTTTAAGCTGGCTAGATTGTTGGGCTCAACGGGTAGTGATCAATGGCTCCATGTCTAGTTGGCAGCTGGTGTCAAGTGGAGTGCCCCAAGGGTCGGTCCTCGGGCTGGTTTTGTTCAGTATCTTCATTAATGATCTGGAGGATGGTGTGGACCGCACCCTCAGCAAGTTTGCAGATGACACTTAACTAGGAGGAGAGGTAGATACGCTGGAGGGTAGGGATAGGATACAGACAGACCTGGACAAATTAGAGGATTGGGCCAAAAGAAATCTGATGAGGTTCAACAAGGACAAGTGCAGAGTCCTGCACTTAGGATGGAAGAACCCCATGCACCGCTACAGACTAGGGACCGAATCGCTAGGCAGCAGTTCTGTAGAAAAGGACCAAGAAGGCCAATGACACTTTGGGATGTATAAGTAGGGGCATTGCCAGCAGATCGAGGGACGTGATCGTTCCCCTCTATTCGACACTGGTGAGGCCTCATCTGGAGCACTGTGTCCCATTTTGGGCCCCACACTACAAGAAGGATGTGGAAAAATTGGAAAACATCCAGCGGAGGGCAACAAAAATGATTAGGGGACTGGAACACATGACTTATGAGGAGAGGCTGAAGGAACTGGGATTGTTTAGTCTGCAGAAGAGAAGAATGAGGGGGGATTTGATAGCTGCTTTCAACTACCTGAAAGGGGGTTCCAAAGAGGATGGATCTAGACTGTTCTCAGTGGTAGCAGATGACAGAACGAGGACCAATGGTCTCAAGTTGCAGTGTGGGAGGTTTAGGTTGGATATTAGGAAAAACTTTTTCACTGGGAGGGTGGTGAAACACTGGAATGCATTACCTAGGGAGGTGGTGGAATCTCCTTCCTTAGAAGTTTTTAAGGTCAGGCTTGACAAAGCCCTGGCTGGGATGATTTAATTGGGAATTGGTCCTGCTTTGAGCAAGGGGTTGGACTAGATGACCTCCTGAGGTCCCTTACAACCCTGATATTCTATGATTCTATGGAAATGGCATCACACTTTTCAAGGGCTTATGATTCCGGCATTAATATCTCCTCTATTTTGAAACTTTGCATGCATTTTCATTTAAAACACACACATGCCTTGACGACTGATTTGGTTATATGTCTAGCTTTATGGGAAAAAATGTGTTTTGACACTCAGAATATTTTAACCTATTTGGCATTCCACTAATTTGCCAGTTCATTTTTAAATATGAAATTTTGTAGATGATTAATCCATACACATTTTGGATATTAAAAAACACTTTAAAAGACCACTATTGCAAACATGGAATACCTGCATTATAAATGCAAAATTATGGAACTGTTGTGACAACAATAATGCTAATGCCTCATGATTTCACAACTAGATATTGCATATTGTCATGGTACCAGCTTCACAATAGGTAATGCACAGTATCCTGATTACTGACCACATACTGTAGCTGCTATGGGGTATACATGAAGAGGATACTAGTTTTAATCCAGCTACAGTATCAGATAGAGTGTGTGCTGATGTAAAATTGAGTACTGGAAAGCTGCTGAGCAATAATCTCTGCCAAAGCCAGAAAACACAGAACTGCCCTTGCAACAAGTCATAATACAAAGCAATTATACAGTGGTAGCCTTTGGAACGCCATTACCTTAAGTTAGACCATTAGAATAGTACTATATGAACATAGATAAGTCTTAAAAATAAAGCCATCTTGCAAAATTTAGTTAGAAAAATGATGCAGAGCAGCTTAAAAATGTGTTGTATACTTCTTTTGTTTCACACTAAAAGACATACCTTTCCAGTCAAGGTTGAGAGGTCATCCCCACCAATTACTTTTATCTCTCCAGTTGACTCATCGTTCTAGTTAAAAAGGGGAAAAAACAAAGTATTAGTGTGATTAGAAGTAATTAAAATAGGAACCAGGCTCCAGCAGCCGTGGAACATCCCCACCAGACGCCGGTTGGTAGTAGCCCAAGGAAAAGAGATACTGGTCCTACTGTGTTGCTGGGAGGACCTGGGTTGGGATGCAGTGGAGCAGGGTGGGCTTGGGTCACCCTGTCCCCAGCCCTGCACTGGGGGCTGGATAGGGTTACCAACATATTTCAAAAATAAGGAACTGTTTTTTTAGCACACCTGCCCCACTCCTACTCCCAATATTAATATCATCATCATCATTAATAATAATACTACTAAACAGTACCCACCTATATCTGACAGGGGTATTTCTCACTGCTTTTTGCAGCACTCAGCAACTCCAGATTTTGTTGTACAGAGAGGAAGAAATAAGGGACGTCCCTTCTTATATGCGACGGTTGGCAAGCCTAGGGCGCAATGAGCGAAGGCCTGAGCAACTGGTGGTTTATTTTCTCAGCCATCAGTCAGGGGGCCAGAGCTACAAACTGTGGATTTGCGCATCCCTCAACCAGGGAGCTGGAGCTACAGAGTATGGATTTGCTCAACGCTTACCCAGAAGAACTGAGCCACTGACTGTTCACTTGCTCAGCTGTAAGCCTGGATGCCCAACAGACTAGCCAGCCATGAGCACTGATTCCCTGAGGCTGTCAAAGGGGGGCAACCCGGCCCTGAGATGCAGCAATGTTACACTTTCATTGCAACAGTTATTAACATATTGTTGATAGTGATTTAAATGTAACACTGGGTATTACCATACTAATTAATTACAGAAACAACTGAACCTCAAACTACAAAAAGAACGTACGACCTAACACGAAAACTGGCAGGTGCTCAAGAATGACCTTTGAATTTAATTTTGGGCATCCAACTGACTTTGATCACCTTCAGTTTTCCAGCAGCCAAAATTAAGTATGTGTTACTTATTATTGTGCAGACTACAAAACAGACTTGCCATCATAACCCATCATTGGGGGGAGGAGGGAGAGGATGGAGAACGGAACTGAAATAGTAAACATGGACTTTCCTTTTTACTTTACCTTTTCTGTTTTTCACTAGCCTCAAAAGTTCTTACTTACAATTCATCCATCAAAAGAGTATTTGAAAGGTGTAAACCCAAAGGAGGAAAAGTAATTATTTAGGGACACACAATGGGTTATAAATTAGAAGTATTGGGATGAAGTTAAGAATTAAGATTATTTGAAAAACTCTCTGACACTAAGATCTGTTAGGCTCTGGAATATTCTCCACAAAGAAATGTTGAAAGTTCAATAGCTGGGGATGTATAAAATGTGACGGGATGATCTAATAGAATCATCCATCTCTAATTTTTAGGATACAGTCTCAAGCCAAGAAAGAACAGAAATAGTCTCACTTTTCAAATATTTTGATAGATTTACTTCATATATTTTAAGGGAAAACAGTAGTTATGCTACCTTGAAAAGCTACATATTTACTGAATAAGAAATCTAGAAATACCAGTCACTGTCTCAGAAACTCCATAACTGACCAGAGACAGAGTTGCCTGACGAGAACAGCCATTTTACTGAAATGGTCCAAAAACGATGCCCAAGATGATGTGGCTTAAGACAGAGGATATTCATCTTAGTATCTGAATGTTTGAGAAAGTGGATAAATTAAACCACAAAAACATATTTAAGTTTGTGAGAGCACTTGAAAGACTTCTATATTCAAAATGCTGAGGTGCATTTCCTGTGTTCACCCCGCGTTAGGCTATTAAGATGATAGTTTCTTCTTGTCAAGTTTTCTTTGACACATTTTTAGTATATTTTATACTTACAATTGTTTATCTTCTATTATAATTATCTTTTCATCTATTCCTATACTAAGGATTTTATACTCCTTCCAAAAAGAAAGATGAAAAATTTTCACTCTTTAGAAAAGGAAGGACGGGGGGAAGATATTATCAGTATTTGTTCCTTTAAAAAAAATGAAAGCATGTACATGTGTGACAATTATTACAAGATTTTTAAATGTCCAAAAGCAAGCTATCTTGCCCACTCATAAATTACACCAGTGCTCTGGCAACTAACGTAGATTTTGGAGTTCACCTTTAGAAAAGAATCTTAGGTGCACCTACAGAAATTCTTCCATTTCAAGATACAAATAGCTCTATTCTTTGCGGTTTCTCTCTTAGCCCCTCGCTCTTCCCTTTTTAAGTGTTAGGTCACAAGGAGACTGCTAAGCATCAACCGCTGATTGGAAACTTTCCCTCAGACTGGTATTCTCAGCACATGTACAAGATCAGGGTCTTGATGCAGAAAATACTATGTTGGGGTACACAGCAGCACACAGCCCATCAAACAGGAACATCATTCATCACATATTACGAGGAACTTCTGGCTTACCCCTGCTGAAACATGACAACCAGCAGAGCACACAAGTGTTTTAACAGTTTCTCAAAAGCTTTGTCTTTCAATCCAAATATTCCTACATTTTAGAATGCTAAGTACAAATGTGAACCAGCATATAAACCAGTATTCTTCACTATGTATGGACTGAATTTCTAAACAACCTAAGGATAAAAAAGCTAAAGCATTTGAAACACTGGCAGCATTGGTACCTAGTTTCAGACTATAAACCAGTTTCCAGTCTTCTCCAGTGTTGAGAACTTTGTTGTTTAATAATTAAACAATGAGTTTTCATTTCACATAAGGACACTATTTGTGACATTAGTAGCAGCAAGGGCCCAGTGATGGACAATGAAATCAGTTTCTACCTTGTTTCAATATTGATTTAACATTCAGTAGAGATTTACTCTTTAAGACTGCCCCCAGACTCCATTCTGGCCACTGCCAAATGATAGCAGTATTTTATATGATGGAGGCCACTAGCTAATGGCTCAGAAATAACTTTAAATAACTTAATTTTAAACAATTTAAAGTATATGTGCTGTAAAATACTTACCATGAACTGTTTTTCAGAACAATGCACTAAGCAGGCTGCATTCAGTTTTAAAGCCATTTTAACCTCCAAGATGAAACCCTGACAGTTTTCCTAAAACATTGACTGGTAGTAACGGTAACACCCCTCCCGCTTTTCCTCCCTCCCGCCAAAACATCTAGCGTTTTTGGCTCTTCTTCGCCCCTATACAACTTTTTTTTCACAGTCTGTTAGGAAGGAAGAGTTCTTATTTCTTAAATGCTGCCTTTCCATCCCATGATGGCATGCCAGCTCATTCTGGAAGCATTCATTTGTAAAAACTGTGAAAGCAGAATTTGCAAGTGAAGTTTAATTGCAATCACATTATGTGCTTCCTGTTCCAACATTCAGTAGCTGTATACTTCTAAACACTGAAACAGTCAATGAGACATATAAGAAAGTGATCTCAAAATTCCAGAATAGTTATACAAGGTTCAGCTGTCTTGCCTAGCTAATCATGGCACTTCTGATTCCTTTTTTCCAGATTGTAAAATATGTATAATGAGGAAGGCTGTGTGGTCTAATAATTGTATCCAAGAACTTGGTGTCAAGAGACCGGGGTTCAACTAGCAACTCTGCACTAGTTTGTTATGTGACCATGGGCAAGTTACAGAGCTCATAGGCCTCAGTTTCCCCATCATCAAAATATGGATAGTATTTATTCATTTTGTGTGTTTGAAATCACTGGAAAAAAGCACTCTAAGTCCTGAGTAGTAGCAGTATTAATAACAAAAAGTCTAGTCAGCCAGTTCCATGGATGTCTGTGTTAGGACAATCTTCTCCAGTCCATAGTGTTTTAATCTAAAGAGCCTAGCCCTGGATATTAATCACCATCTTACTGTGCTACAGAAGTAAAATGTTTGTAAATTTTGTATTAGCCCTGTACATCAGTGACCAGACTTCTGCACTTATACAGAGCGGGACATCATTTTTTGTATGGTTGCCTGATAACCCCCACCCCATCCCACAAAGAGTCAACACCCCATGAAAGCATTCTGTTTAGAAAGCTTCCCATCCAGGATATACTCTGTACTTCTCTTTCCTTATTCTTTATTACTAAGAAAATCTGCATAAAAATAGGATCTTCATTTATTTAAAATTCCTCTTGATGCTTTTCCCCTCTTAATGTCAAAGGACTGATATAGCAGAATTCCCTAAAATTCTGGAGCGGAATAAGCAGAAGGAACAGAGATACTAAAGAAATTGATGTAAATATGCCCAATAAACTAGGAAAGCGAAATAAAGAAAACACACTATGTAAACCCAACCATCTTTCAACAGATTGTTTTTGCAGAAGCTTTCCAAGTGGTGTCACTGACTCTCGCTTTTTCAACTGCAATCTTGTTTTTTAAACAAACCACAGAAATTTACTGAAACTGTCCCTTGGACTAAGTGTAAAATACAGAGGGTTTGTTGCTGGTTTTTGCTCAGAAGAGCTGAAAATCATTATTTTTTTCTTCTTTTATATGTCCTTCTGTAACTGCATTAGTTCAAGGAAATTAAATTATTATAGGCTGAGCGTGTGTGTACACTCCTGTTGGTGGTAGTGGTGGGAGAGCCAAAATCTTTCCATGGGCACTGGGAGAAAAGCATATAAAAGCAGCTTGTACACTACTTCATTCATTAAGGGGCAGGGTGACAAGGAGGCATATCCCCCACTTTCCCCAGCCATGCCTCTCCTTTGCTTCACTGGCTGTAGCAGTCCACCACACCTCATGTTCAGAGAGGGCATATATCCTGGCTAATGTTCTGGCAGCCCCCTGCATGTGCGCACAAGGTGGTGGAGGGGAGCAGTCGGGGGCGGGGGGGGGGGGGCGGCGGGAGAAAACACCTTGTGCTCTCTTACCCAACTGTATAACCTCATGGGGCAAATCCAGAATCAAGCACTTAGATCTGACTTTTTAAAAAATGAGATGTTAACGGATAATGCCACATCAGTGTGCAAGTTCATAAAGTCCTTCCACAGCCAAAACTCCTAATGTTGCAGTTTAATCTCTGGCTTCATGGTCTAATCAAATGAATGAGAAAGTTATGTTTTCAATTTAATAATCTCCATGGGTTTTTTTCTTCTCATTTACTGGAATGGGCTCTCATCCATGATAAATAGTTTGGACTACTAATTGGAATGCAAAGTTCGTTGGACACAGAGCTAACAGAAAAACCTCTTGAAATAATTTATTTTTAAAATGATTTTCAGAGTCTCATCATTTTATGATTTTATTTCTACACCAATTGCAGTCTTGTGGAGTCAATCCAAAAAGCACTTTTTTGATTTATTTTGAAGAAACAAAACCAGCCTTTTGCTAAGTCAGAAAACACCTAGCATTTATGGATGTAGATGCCTTCATTAGACCTATGTAGTTTAGTCTTATGCTTTCTAAGATTTAAACATAACCTTGTGCAGCGCTGCAGTCTCCGTTTTCTAAAAAACTTAAACGCTTAAATGTCAGTACAAAAACAGTCTTAAAAAAAAAAAATAAAAATCAGCTACAGGGTAGAATGCCCTTTCCCAGCAACTGATGGCAAATTAAGTCTTATAACCCTAACATTTTTCCAAAGCTAAAAATGCTACTAGTTTTAGTCCTATTGGTTGATTCAGGTAAATAAAAGATGGGCAGGTGATGGTGTGGCTCTCAGTATATTCAGTGCAAATCAATGGATATCAGATGTAAATATTTTTGAAAAAAGAAAAGGAGTACTTGTGGCACCTTAGAGACGAACAAATTTATCTGAGCATAAGCTTTCGTGAGCTACAGCTCACTTCATCAGATGCATTCATGTAGCTCACAAAAGCTTATGCTCAAATAAATTGGTTCGTCTCTAAGGTGCCACAAGTCCTCCTGTTCTTTTTGCAGATACAGACTAACACGGCTGCTCCTCTGAAACCTTTCATTATACAAGGCACTAAATATTTTTGAAGTTTTCAAATATTCCCTATCCAGTTAGTAGGGTCCTAGCCATATACAACTTTCCGTAAACGATGCCATAACTTGAGGGAAGATTATGTTATAACCACGGCTCTGGATTTTGGATAGCAGCGGGGCTGGGGGGGAAGGAAGTTGGATAGCTGGGAGTTACATAAGGAGTCACTTAGCTCTGGAAGGAGATTTTCATGAGTTGGCGTGTTGGAGACAAGGGGGTTGTACATAATGGAACATTTTTAGCAAGATGTGTGAACAAGTAGCCACATGACCTTATTTTTTAACTCTTCTCACCTTCCTTCCTATTTCCCCGCTGTCACCATGTTGCAATATGTTTAAAGAGACTGAATCTGTAGCTTTAAACACACACACGATACCTAGCACATTTAGGCAATAATAATAATAATAAATTTAAAACTACTTTTGTTTAATAAAAGCCGCGACTAACACAGCTACCCCTCTGATATTTGTTTAATAACTTCAAGTTAATCAATTTTATACAAAGTCATGTTGTGTCAGCAGATATACTTACACAATAGCTCTTCAGCCTGATGAAGTCCACAGTCATAGGGATAGATTTGTCACTATTTCTATTCAGTGCTTTGATATAATCCAGTAAGTCAGCAAAAAATTTATAGCCACCCTTCAGTACACAGAGGGCTACAATATGATGTTCCCCCATGCTCTTCATAATGTCTCGTGCCAATCTTTCTGTCCTGTAGAAAGAAAAAAGTTACTTACTACTCTTCTGTTTTGTTTTTTAACTACAGCAGCAGAAGCATTTGGTATTGGCGCCAACAGTGGGGAAAATTGGAAAACATCTTCCTTGCTCCATGTAATACTTGCATACCACTTCACAGCCAATTTTACTGTTTACTGGTCAGCAAGGCTTTTCTCACTTTTCAAGGTTAATGTAACAATAACACTGCCAAACTTCCTCAGTTTCATAGGTTACTATAGCCAAAGCAAATCTTAATCAATTACTGGATAGCTGCCAGAGATGTGAAGCACACATTGGGGGTTTTTTGTTTGTTTTGTTTTTTAAGTAAGATAGGTTTGGTTTCTCCGACACAGAGCAGTATAAACTTATTTCCTAATATACCCAGCAGATCCAGCAAGTCCTTGACAAATCAGGAAAGATCAAGACATTACTCAGATTTTAAACTAGTCCTTTATAGCCAGGTTAAAACACTAGAGAGAAAGATTTTACATTAACTCCAAAATGAAAGACAATACAAAGAAACCAGATCACACAAATGATGCCTTCTTTGAAAAATTACTGCTAAAAGTAATGTAATCTTCATTCATAATTTGTCTTCTAATTTGTTTTGGAAAGTGCTCTGTATATTTGCAGCACACCATCCAGCAACACACTTCCTAGGAAAAGACTATAAATTCAGCACTTCCTTTAATAAAATATTACTCAAACGACATGTATTTTATCCGGCTTTTATTTCATATTGGAAGCCCATCAGTAATGTTAATGTTAATGCTGGGGACAGATATTAAAAAAACCCGGTCACATCACTGAGAATTCAAAACCACAATGCATACTACAGGTGCATCCCTGCCTTCACTTCAGTCTTTTAAATCAGAAAGATCTTTTCAGAACTACAACTACTTATTTAAAGATGCCTTTTCTGGTAGTCACTCCGTTGAATCTGTACTCATTGAAACAAAATGCTTCATGATTATACTACACCCTTCTCTGATCGGATGCAAGATACAAACTTCATGAGCTCACCATAGATTTTCAGGAAGTACAGAAATGAAGAACTAGTATTTTGCATTTCATAGCAAGGAAGAGAATGGAGAATGTTAAGTTTGCCAACAATACTAATTTGCAAGAAGATCTGAGACAACAAATGTCTTCAATAACTTATGTTCATGTGGTTAGATTAATTTTCTGATGAAATTCAGGAGGCTACAACACTTCCAATTTTCAGTCTAAACTAACGTGATAAACATAATGTGCCTTTTACTTAATTCTTTAGATGGCAAAGGGCCCTAGAACTATTCTGAAGGAGGTCATGTACCACTGTATATTGTATAGGATCTCTTGATAGCTATGCTGTCGTTTTGAAACAGAGTACAACAGCAAATGTGCCAATTCCTAGGGTTTGCCATAAGAAAGTAATTTAATTATTTCTTAGTGCTTGCACGTCTCTCTAGAAAGGGGCATGTGGGTCCCAATTAAAGGTCTTCCATGTGGTCCTGCACTTACACCATCTCCACCACTAGAAATCAAGAGAGCTACAATTCTCTTAACAGCATGCTGACTGTTACGAATAGAAACATTTTAAAAACTATGATTTTCACGTAATCAGTTGCTGCAGTGTATTGTTTGAAGTCAAACTAACCTGTCCATAATAAGTCCATGAGGAATATAGACTTTTTCCAAATCATCTACATAATGTTTAGGTATGCAGAACAAGTCCAGGTCATAACCTTTTTCATGATCACCAATCTAAAAAAGAAATACAGAAGATGAGATTGGGTACAATGCAAAAATCCTTGCAGAGAGAAACATGATCTGGAACCATTCAGGCACTACACTGATCTGGATCATTTTATCCTTCCCTCACTACAAAGATACCAATCATATTGAACACAATGCAATGTATAGGTTAGTAGTTATCATCTACGGTGCATGAGAGTCTCCTCAAATATTGCATGAGCAGTTACTTAATAAATCAAACATCAAACATGGGGAGACATTTATTTAAAATTCTAGCAATGTTCCTCTGGATCAGAGAACAGGAAATTAAACTATACCCTGAGTTGGGTCTCAATTCCCTGCAAACCCAAAATCGTATCTTTTTGGAAAAAAATTCTTCATTTCTAACAAGTTCAGTATTTCAACAATATAAGCAACAGATCAAGTACACTTTATAACACGGGCAGCTTCCAAATCCGTACACTACCATATCTACACTATGAAATTAGGTCTAATTTATAGAAGTCGGTTTTATAGAAAGCGTTTTTATACAGTCGATTGTGTGTGTCCCCACACAAATGCTTTAAGTGCATTTAGTCAGCATTTAGTCGGCGGAGTGCATCCACAGTACCGAAGCAGCCGTCAACTTCCAGAGCGTTGCACTGTGGGTAGTTATCCCACAGTTCCCGCAGTCTCCGCTGCCCATTTGCATTCTGGGTAGAAATCCCAATGCCTGATGGGGCAAAAACATTGTCGCGGATGGTTCTGGGTACATATCGTCAGGCACCCCCTTCCCTCCCTCCCTCCGTGAAAGCAATGGCAGACAATCGTCTCGCGCCTTTTTCCCTGGGTTACCCGTGCAGAGGCTATACCATGGCAAGCATGGAGCCCGCTCAGCTCACCATCACCGTATGTCTCCGGGTGCTGGCAGACGTGGTACTGCATTGCTACACAGCAGCAGCTCATTGCCTTTTGGCAGCAGACAGTGCAGTATGACTGGTAGCCACCATTGCCATACTGTAGGGTGCTCCTTTAGCCAGCCTCGGTGAGGTTGGTCGGGGCGCCTGAGCAAACATGGGAGTGACTCAGCCAGGTCATTTCCCTTTTAAGTTTCGTCTCACGGTGATTCAGTCCTGCCAGCAATCCTACTGCACTGTCTTCTGCCAAGCACCCAGGAGATGATGATGGCCAGCAGTCATACTGCACCGTCTGCTGCCAGCAAGATGTACAAAGATAGATGAAGTGGATCAAAACAAGAAATAGACCAGATTTGTTTTGT
Organism: Eretmochelys imbricata; assembly: GCF_965152235.1. Classification (NCBI taxonomy): domain Eukaryota; kingdom Metazoa; phylum Chordata; order Testudines; family Cheloniidae; genus Eretmochelys; species Eretmochelys imbricata. The sequence goes on from NC_135580.1 coordinate 98,405,493, forward strand.
ATTCATTTTCTCCTCCTTTCCTCTATGAAATCAACGGCCTGCTAAACCCAGGGTTTTGAGTTCTTCCTTGAGGGGGCCATTCTGTTTCTCCTCAATGCAAAGCCACCCCCTTTGTTGATTTTAATTCCCTGTAAACCAACCCTGTAAGCCATGTTGTCATTTGCCCCTCCCTCCGTCAGAGCAACGGCAGACAATCGTTTCGCGCCTTTTTTCAGCGCAGACGCCATAGCACTGGGAACATGGAGCCCGCTCAGATCACCACGGCAATTATGAGCACTATTAACACTGTGCGCGTTATCCAGCAGGATATGCAGAACCATAACCTGCAAGAAAAGCAAAACCAGGCGAGGCGGAGGCGACTGCAGCGCAGTGACGAGAGTGATGAGGACATGGACATAGACGTCTCACAAAGTACGGGCCCCTGCAATGTGCACATCATGGTGTCAGTTGGGCAGGTTCATGGCGTGGAACACCAATTCTGGGCCCGGGAAACATGCACAGAGTGGTGGGACTCCATAGTGTTGCGGGTCTGGGACAATTCCCAGTGGCTGCGAAACTTTCGCATGCGTAAGGGCACTTTCATGGAACTTTGTGACTTGCTTTCCCCTGCCCTGAAGCGCAAGAATACCAAGAGGAGAGCAGCCCTCACAGTTGAGAAGTGAGTGGCGATAGCCCTGTGGAAGCTTGCAACGCCAGACAGCTACTGGTCAGTCGGGAATCAGTTTGGAGTGGGCAAATCGACTGTGGGGGCTGCTGTGATGCAAGTAGCCAATGCTATCACTGAGCTGCTGCTATCAAGGGTAGTGACTCTAGGAAATGTGCAGGTCATAGTGGATGGCTTTGCTGCAATGGGATTCCCTAACTGTGGTGGGGCCACAGACGGAACCCATATCCCTACCTTGGCACCAGAGCACCAAGACAGCGAGTACATAAACCACAAGGGGTACTTTCAATGGTGCTGCAAGCACTGGTGGATCACAAGGGACGTTTCACCAACATCAGCGTGGGATGGCCGGGAAAGGTACATGACGCTCGCATCTTCAGGAACTCTGGTCTGTTTCAACAGCTGCAGCAAGGGACTTACTTTCCAGACCAGAAAATAACCGTTGGGGATGTTGAAATGCCTATAGTTATCCTTGGGGACCCAGCCTACTCCGTAATGCCATGGCTCATGAAGCCTTACACAGGCACCCTGGACATTTGTCAGGAGCTGTTCAACTACAGGCTGAGCAAGTGCAGAATGGTGGTAGAATGTGCATTTGGGCATTTAAAAGCGCTGGCGCAGTTTACTGACTCGGTTAGACCTCAGCGAAACCAATATTCCCACTGTTATTACTGCTTGCTGTGCGCTCCACAATATCTGTGAGAGTAAGGGGGAGACGCTTATGGTGGGGTGGGAGGTTGTGGCAAATCGCCAGGCCGCTCATTACGTGCAGCCAGACACCAGGGTGGTTAGAAGAGCACAGGAGGGCATAGTGCGCACCAGAGAAGCTTTGAAAACCAGTTTCAGGAATGGGCAGGCTATGATGTGAAAGTTCTGTTTGTTTCTCCTTGATGAAAACCCCGCTCCCAGGTTTCACTCTACTTTCCTGTAAGCTAACCACCCTCCCCTACCCCCTTCAATCACCACTTGCAGAGGCAATAAAGTCATTGTTGCTTCACGTTCATGCATTCTTTATTTATTCATCACACAAATAGGGGGATAATTGCCAAGGTAGCCCAGGAGGGGTGGTGGAGGAGGGAAGCACTGGGTGGGGTGGTGGAGGTGGGCAGGAGAAGGCCACACAGCACTTTAAAACTCATTGAATGCCAGCCTTCTGTTGCTTGGCAATCCTCTGGGGTGGAGTGGCTGGGTGGCCGGAGGCCCCCGCACCGCGTTCTTGGGCGTCTGGCTGAGGAGGCTTTGGAACTTGGAGAAAAGGGCGGTTGGTTACACAGGGGCTGTAGTGGCGGTCTGTGCTTCAGCTGCCTTTCCTGCAGCTCCACCATACACTGGAGCATATGAGTTTGATACTCCAGCAGCCTCAGCATTGACTCCTGCCTTCTTTCAGCAAGCTGACGCCACCTACCATCTTCAGCCTGCCACCTCTCGTTGCGGTCATATTGTGTTTTCCTGCACACTGAGATTGTCTGCCTCTATGTATTTTGCTGTGCTCTGTCAGTGTGGGAGGACAGCAAGAGGTCAGAGAACATTTCATCACGAGTGCGGTTTTCTTTGCATTCTAATCTTCGCTAGCCTCTGGGAAGGAGAAACATATGCAGCTGGTGGAGGGGAAAAAAGGGAGAGTGGTAGTTAAAAAGACACATTTTCTAGAACAGTGGGTACACTCTTTCACGGTAAACCTTGCTGTTAACATTACATAGCACATGTGCTTTCATTACAAGGTCGCATTTTGCCTCTTATTGAGGGTATGTTGGTTTGGTGTGAGACATCACTCACGCAGGGCCGGGCAGCAAAATTCAGCTTGCAGGCAGCCATGGTAAACCGCAGTCTTTTGGCTTCTTTAACCTTCATAACGTGGAAATGGCTTCAAACAGCAGCATCCTCATTTCCCATACGAAGTGGCCATTGGGTTGGCCATTAAAAATGGGTTGGCAATTTAAAAGGAGGGGCTGCAGTTTCCGGGTTCATGTGCAGCAGAAACCCAACTAGCCCCCCACCCCCACACACCCCAATTCTCTGAGATGATGGATTCACCCCTCCTCCCACCACGTGACTAACAGCAGGGAAGATTTCTTTTCAGCCACAGGCAAATAACCCAGCAGGAACGGGCACCTCTGAATGTCCACTTACTAAAACCACCCTATTTCAACCAGGTGACCATGAATGATATCATTCTCCTGAGGGTAACAAGAGAGATAAAGAACAGATGTTGTTTGAATGCCAGCAAACACCGGGATCATATGTAGCAAAGCTTTGTTCTGCAATGATTTCAAACTATTTGCTACTGACCTTGCGTGGTAAAGTATCCTACCATGGAGGACGGAATAAGGCTGCCCTCCTCAAGAAACCTTTTGCAAAGGCTTTGGGAGTACATCGAGGAGAGCTTTATGGAGATGTCCCTGAAGGATTTCCGCTCCATCCCCAGTCACGTTAACAGACTTTTCCAGTAGCTGTACTGGCCGCGAATGCCAGGGCAAATTAATCATTAAACACGCTTGCTTTTAAATCATGTATAATATTTACAAAGGTACACTCACCAGAGGTCCCTTCTCCGCCTTCAGGGTCCGGGAGCCCGCCTTGAGTGGGTTCGGGGGTTACGGGGTCCAGGTCCAGAGTGATAAACAGATCCTGGCTGTTGGGGAAACCGGTTTCTCCACTTCCTTGCTGTGAGCTATCATCTTCCTCGCCCCCAAAACCCGCTTCCGTGGTGCGTCCCACTCCTTGGACGGAGTCAAAGCACAGCGTTGGGGTAGTGGTAGCTGCACCCCCTAGAATGGCATGCAGCTCATCATAGAAGCGGCATGGCGGGGGCTCTGAACCGGAGCGGCCGTTTGCCTCTCTGGTTTTTTGGTAGGCTTAATTTTGGTAGCCTTAATTTTTACACGGCACTGCTGCGGGTCCCTGTTATAGCCTCTGTCCTTCATGCCATTGGAGATTTTTTCAAATATTTTGGCATTTCATCTTTTTGAACAGAGTTCTGCCAGCACGGATTCATCTCCCCATACAGCGATCAGATCCCGTACCTCCTGTTCGGTCCATGCTGGAGCTCTTCGGCAATTCTGGGACTGCATGGTCTCCTGTGGTGATGAGCTCTGCATGGTGACCTATGCAGGTGAGCTCACCACGCTGGCCAAACAGGAAATGAGATTCAAAAGTTTGCGGGCCTTGTTCTGTATACCTGGCCAGTGCATCTGAGTTGTCCAGATAGTGATGTCCAGAGCGGTCACAACTGAGCACTCTGGGATAGCTCCCGGAGGCCAATACCGTCGAATTGCGTCTAAAGTACCCCAAATTCGACCCGGCAAGGCCGATTTCAGGGCTAATCCCCTCGTTGGGGGCGGAGTAAAGAAATCGATTTTAAGAGCCCTTTAAGTAAAAAAAACGGGCTTCGTCATGTGGACGGGTGCAGGGTGAAATCGAGATAACACTGCTAAATTCGACCTAAACTCGTAGTGTAGACCAGAAGTCACACCAAATCCAGGACCCAACTTCTAATATATGCAAAACAGGTTTTACAAATATGACTAGTTATGCTTACATAGAGAAAAAGTTTGGCAAGTTTCTAAGGTTCTGCAGGTGCTCAGTGTTTCTCAGGATCAGATCCTAAAGCCCCAATTTAACAAACTGTTTTTCACAGGCACACTGTTGTATAGTATTGATTAGGATTTGGGATTAGTATATGTATATCATTAGACCAGACATTACATTTAGGTTCAGGATATATCCTTATGACAGCATCAAGATCTGGGCTTTCACAAGTCTCACCCATATGCGTCTTGAAGTTAATACAGTTAATAAAAGTTGAAGGTACAGTTTATTATCTCCTCATTTTTGTTTTCACAATTTAACAAATTTATATGTAAAGCACAGGTAGGAGCCTACTGAAGAAATAGAATCCTATTGCTGGTAATTCACCAGTGTATTCATTTGCAGGAGCCATCTTCACTACTGTTATTCCTATGGAATACCCAATATCTTTTCAATGCCAGATGAAGCTGCAAGTTTTTGCTGCGCTACCCTAAAGGATCATTTCACACAGGAATTAGTACAGCTTATAAAAAAGTAGAATTTGTATGACAAACCTGTACACCAGACTCAACATTTAGTTACTGGATTACAGATCTCTGGAAACATTAGTGAGCCTGTCAATTAGTGAGATAACTCTCTTCAAAAACAGGTTTCAGAGTAACAGCTGTGTTAGTCTGTATTCACAAAAAGAAAAGGAGTACTTGTGGCACCTTAGAGTCTCTAAGGTGCCACAAGTACTCCTTTTCTCTTTAAAAAGCTACGGACTTTTCCTAGGGTTCAACCCTTAAATTTTATTTAACAGCTTATTTGACAATCCCTTTCTTTTGTATTTAGAGAAAGAATGGGTCGTTCCTACAAATTTAGCATACAGATTCTTACTGAGATAGCAAATTATGTACAGCTGGGTGGAGAGGAGTGGTCACAACCCCTACGGCTAAGCAGAATTTTAAAGCATGGAACAAAACACAAGCTGCAAAGTACTGTAGTCATTCATGGACACCAGCGGTTGTCTTTTTTTTAAGAATCTGTAATATCCAGAGCAGAAATACATTCCAAATGGACAAGATACTCCTAGAGTCCCTTCAAAATAAAATAATTAATTTCTGACTATATTATATCATTATAAGTAACACACAACCCTCCAGCATATTATACCAATATATGTTAGTTTCCATATTACAAACAGGGAGGGACACCCGAAATTATTTCATTGTATAATCTGGGAAGGAAAGAAGAGCCTGACTATGCTCAGGAGGTTACTCTTGTTTTTGGTTTTTTAAGGTCTTTAGCAAAACACCTGTCTGTAATGGAAAACAGGCCATTCCTCATGTCGGTGTAGGTTACCTCCACCTCCGGGGTCCCTTTTGCTCTACTGGCCACAGAGCCTCCCCGACCTCCAGGGTCCCCCCAATCTCTAGGGTCCCCTCACCCAGACACTCTCCATCTCTGGGGTCCCTCCCCCCCCACTGGCCCGAGAACGTGCCCCCCCCCATCTCCGGGGCCCCTTTCCGGCCCCAGACACTCTCCATCTCTGGGGTCCCTTTCTCCCCACCGGCCCCAGAGCCCCCCCATCTCTAGGATCGTTCCCCCTCCCAGACCCTCCCGCCGATCTCCGGGGCACCTCCCCCCCCCGGGACACTCCATCTCCGGGGCCCCTTTCCCGCCCCAGCTCCGGGGAGGCCCTGGGCAGGCGCGCGGCAGGGTGGACCTGCCGGACTCACCACGACGCAGGGGCTGGAGGTCGCCATGGAGCTCGGCTCTGCCGCGCCAGCTGCGGGAGGCCGGGGGCGGGCGCGGGCCGCGTCGCTCGAGGGAGGAGCCCCGGCGCCGCTTCCCGCTTCCTGCCTCCGCCGGCCGGCGGGCCACAGGCGGGAACCGCGCGCCGCCGCGCCGGGTAACTCGCCCCCCCCCCCCGGGTCACCCCACCCCACCCCACCCCACCCCCACGCCGGGTAACTCGCCCCCCCCCGGGTCACCCCACCCCCACGCCGGGTAACTCGCCCCCCCCGGGTCACCCCACCCCCACGCCGGGTAACGCGGCCCCCCCACACACACTGGGGTCACCCCACCCCCACGCCGGGTATCGGACCCCCCCTGGGGTCACCCCACCCCTACGCCGGGTAACTCGGCCCCCCCCGGGTCACCCCACCCCCACGCCGGGTAACTCGCCCCCCCCGGGTCACCCCACCCCCACGCCGGGTAACTCGCCCCCCCCGGGTCACCCCACCCCCACGCCGGGTAACGCGGCCCCCCCACACACACTGGGGTCACCCCACCCCACCCCCACGCCGGGTATCGGACCCCCCACACACACTGGGGTCACCCCACCCCACCCCCACGCCGGGTAACGGACCCCCCCCGGGGTCACCCCACTCCCACGCCGGGTAACGTCCCCCCACACACACACTGAGGTCACCCCACCCCACCCCCACGCCGGGTAACGCGGCCCCCCCACACACACACACACTGGGGTCACCCCACCCCACCCCCACGCCGGGTAATGGCCCCCCCAAAGTCACCCCACCCCCACGACGCGTAACGGCCCCCCACACACACACTGGGGTCACCCCACGCCGGGTAACAGCCCCCCCGGAGTCACCCCACCCCCACGCCGGGTAACGGCCCACTGGGGTCACCCCACGCCCACCCCGCGCTGGGTAACAGCCCCCACACACAAACTGTGTCACCCCACCCCCTACACCGGGTAACGGCCCCCCCCCGGGGTCACACCACGCCCACGCCGCGTAACGGCTCCCCGAACACACATACTGGGGTCCCCCACACGGGGTAACGGCTCCCACCATGGTCATCCCACCCCCATGCCGGGTAACGGCCACCCACACACACAGTGGGGTCACCCCACCCCGGGTAACGGCCCCCCTGGGGTCACCCCACCTCCACACCGGCTAACGGCCCCTCCACACACACTGGGGTCACACCACCCCCATGCCAGGTAACGGCCCCCCCCACTCACACTGGGGTCACCCGACCCCACCCCCACGCCAGGTAACGGCCCCCCCTGGGGTCACCCCATCCCCACGCCGGGTAACGGACCCCTCCCACACACTGGGGTCACCCCACCCCCATGCCGGGTTATGGCCCCCCCGGGGTGACCCCACCCCCATGACAGGTAACGACTCCCCCCACACACTGGGGTCACCCCACCCTGCGCCAGGTAATGGCCCCCCCGGGGTCACCCCATCCGGCGCCGGGTAACGGTTCCCCCCACACACTGGGGTCACTCCATGCTGGGTAACGGCCCCCCCGGGACCACCCCACGCCATGCCGGGTAATGACCCCCACACACACTGGGGTCACCCACCCCACTCCTGGTAATGGCCCCCCATGGTCACCCCACCCCCATGCCGGGTAACGGCCCCCCCCCCACTCACACTGGGGTCACCCCACCCCACGCCGGGTAACGGCACCCTCCCGGGGTCTCCCCACCCCCACGCCGGGTAACGGCCCCCACACACACACTGGGGTCACCCCACTCCTGGTAATGGACCCCCCCCGGGTCACCCCACTCCCACGCCGGGTAACAGCCCCCCCACACACACACTGGGGTCACCCCACGCCAGGTAATGGCCCCCACACACATACTGGGATCACCCCACCCCCACGCCAGGTAACGGCCCCCCCCCGGGGTCACCCCACCCCGATGCCAGGTAACGGCCCCCTCCACACACTGGACTTCACTCCACCCCACGCCGGGTAACGGCCCCTCCCCAGGGTCACCCCACTGCCATGCTGGGTAACAGCCCCCACGCACACACCCTGTGATCATCCCAGCCCCACCCCACGCCAGGTAACAGCCCCCCCCCACACACACTGGGGTCACCCCCGGCCCACGCTGGGTAATGGCCCCCACACGCACACTGGGATCACCCCACCCCACGCCGGGTAACAGCCCCCCCCGGGTCACCCACCCCCACGCCAGGTAACGGCCCCCCACACACACTGGGGTCACCCCACCCTCACCCTGCACTGGGTAACGGCCCCCCCGGGGTCACCCCACCCTCACGCTGGGTAACGGACCCCCCACGCACACCCTGGGGTCACCCCACCCCCACCCCACGCCGGGTAACAGCCCACACACACACACACTGGGGTCACCCCACCCCCATGCTGGGTAATGGCCCCCCCCCACACACTGGGGTCACCCCACCCCACGCCGGCTAATGGCCCCCCTGGGGTCACCCAACCCCCCCAAGTAACAGCCTCTCCCCCCCCACACCCTGGGGTCACCCCACCCCCACCCCACGCCGGGTAACGGCCCCCCACACACCCTGGGGTCACCCCACCCCCACCGCACGCCGGGTAACGGCCCCCACACACACTGGGGTCACCCCACCCCATGCCGGGTAATGGCTCCCCTGGGGTCACCCCCCCGGTAACAGCTCCCCCCACACACACACACTGGGGTCACCCCACCCCCACCCCACGCCGGGTAATGGCCCCCCCCGGGGTCACCCCACCCCCACGCTGGGTAACGGCCCCCTCACACACCGTGGGGTCACCCCACCCCCACCCCAATGCCAGGTAACGGCCCCCACACACACACTGGGGTCACCCCACCCCAATGCCAGGTAATGCCCCCCCAGGGTCACCCCACCCCAACGCCGGGTAATGCCCCCCACACACACACACACTGGGGTCACCCCACCCCAACGCCGGGTAATGGCCCCACCCACACACTAGGGTCAACCCACCCCCACGCCTGGTAATGGCCCCCACACATACTGGGGTCACCCCACCCTCACCCCATGCTGGGTAACAGCCTTCCCAGGGTCACCCCACCCCAATGCCGGGTAACGCCCCCACACACACTACGGTAACCCCACCCCCACACCGGGTAACAGCCCTCCCCCCAGAGAGGTTACCCCCCTCATGCCGGGTAATGGCCCCCCCCAGGGGTCATCTCACCCCCACACCGTGTACTGCCACACACACACACAGGGGTCACCTCACCCCAGGTAACGCCCTCCCACCGCACACACACGGGTCACCCCACTCCCCACCCCACGCCAGGTATTGCCGCCCTCCCACATGCACACGGGGTCACCCCATACCAGGTAATGCCCCCCCACACACGGGTCACCCCACCCCCCCAGCCCGGATAATGCCCCCCACACACACACAGAGGTCACCCCACTCTGGGTATTGGGTAATGTAACCAAACACACACACACACAGAGGGCACCCCACTCCACGCTGGTAATGGCCCACACACACACAGGGGTCACCACATCCTGGGTATTTGGTAATGTCCTCCCCAACTTACACACAGGGGTCACCCCACCCCATGCTGGGTAATGCTCCCCCCAGGGGTCACCCCACCCCGGGGAATGGCCCTACACACACAAAGAGGGGTCACCCCACTCCTCTCTGGGTGACGCCCCCCACACACAGGGGTTACCACACCCCCACACTGGGCAACGGTCCCCCACACGGAGGGGTCACCCCATTCCCACCCTAGGTAATGGCCCCCACATGGAGGGGTCATCCCACTCCACCTCGGGATGGTCCCCACATACACACGCACAGGGGTCACCCCACCCCACGCTGGGTAGCAGCCCCCCACACGGAGGGGTCACCCCACTCCAACCCCTGATAATGGCCCCCCACACAGAGGGCTAGCCCCACCGGGTAATGGCCACCCACGGGGGGCACCCCCACACCCACCAGATAATGGCCCCCAACATGAAGGGCACACCCCTACTTCTACACTGAGTAATGACCCCCAACATGGAGAGGTCACCCCACCCCCCCACTGGGTAATGGCTCCACACACACATGGAGGGGCAGTCCACCCCCAAGCTGGGTAATGCTCCCCTCATACAATGCCCCCCCAGAGAGGCACACCCCCACACCAGGTAATCCCCCCCCAGAGGGGTTACACACTCCACTGACGCTATGGGATGTACCCCACATGCACATTACACATGTGCAGGGGGAGACTTCCACCAGTGTTAGCAATGCTGGGAGCCCTAACATAGGCTACTAGCTGCGGACACTGGTTTAGTCACTGGTGAGTAGCCCAGCTTGGAGCAGCGTTATATGCCACAAAAATGGTGATGGCAGCCAGCAGCCGAACTGCACTGGAAGACCTCCCACTGTTGCTAACACCCTAATGTAGACACAATCATATATTTTTCACATACACACAGAGCCAGAATTCTTGTAAAGGCAGAAGCAGTACTGTCTCAGGCTTGGTCTACAGTTAAAACCTATATTGGCATAACTATGTCAGTAAGGGCTGCAGGAAAACCATCTTTCCTTGTTTACGTTAAAGGTTTGTATCTGTGCAGCTACACTTACTATTGGCCACCAATGGCTGAATTGGGCCTAATTCCTAGCGTAGAAAAGGCATTGGTTCACATCTTCAAGGTTATTTTCACAACCAGGAGAGTAAGACAGATAGGGCTTTTTATTTTATAATAAACATGTACGTTCTGGAACACAATTTTGTAGCAAAGGACAAATTCTGTGGCTGCAGAACGTAAGTAGGGTCCTACCAAATTCATGGCCATGAAAAATGCATCACGGACCGTGAAATCTGATCTTCCCCCGTGAAATCTGTATAGTATAAGATAAAAGCACACAAAAAACCAGATTTCACGGGGGAAACCAGCATTTCTCAAATTGGGGGTCCTGACCCAAAAGGGAGTTGCGGGGGGGTGTGTTGCAAGGTTATTTTAGGGGGTCACTGTATTGCCACCCTTACTTCTGCACTGCCTTCAGAGCCGGAGCAGCTGTTGGCCAGGTGCTCAGCTTTGAAGGCAGCGCCCTGCCAGCAGCAGCCTAGGTGTAAGCCTGACAACGCCTACCATGTAATCCTTGCTTCTGCGCTGCTGCCTTCAGAGCTGGGCGGCCGGAGAGTGGCGGCTGCTGACTGAGGACCCAGCTCTGCAGGCAGCAGCACAGAAGATTTTTTGGAAAATCTAGGGGACAATTTCCTGGTGCAAGTGCTGGAGGAACCAACTAGGGGCAGAGCTCTTCTTGACCTGCTGCTCACAAACCGGGAAGAATTAGTAGGGGAAGCAAAAGTGGATGGGAACCTGGGAGGCAGTGACCATGAAATGGTCGAGTTCAGGATCCTAACATAAGGAAGAAAGGAGAGCAGCATAATACAGACCCTGGACTTCAGAAAAGCAGACTTTGACTCCCTCAGGGAACTGATGGGCAGGATCCCCTGGGAGAATAACATGATGGGGAAAGGAGTCCAGGAGAGCTGACTGTATTTTAAAGAATCCTTATTGAGGTTACAGGGACAAACCATCCCGATGTGTAGAAAGAATAATAAATATGGCAGGCGACCAGCTTGGCTTCACAGTGAAATCCTTGCTGCTCTTAAATACAAAAAAGAAGCTTACAAGAAGTGGAAGATTGGACAAATGACCAGGGATGAGTATAAAAATATTGCTCGGGCTTGCAGGAGTGAAATCAGGAAGGCCAAATCACACCTGGAGTTGCAGCTAGCAAGAGATGTTAAGAGTAACAAGAAGGGTTTCTTCAGGTATGTTAGCTACAAGAAGAAAGTCAAGGAAAGTGTGGGCCCCTTACTGAATGAGGGAGGCAACCTCGTGACAGAGGATGTGGAAAAGGCTAATGTACTCAATGCTTTTTTTGCCTCTGTCTTCACGAACAAGGTCAGCTCCCAGACTACTGCACTGGGCAGCACAGCATGGGGAGGAGGTGACCAGCCCTCTGTGGAGAAAGAAGTGGTTCAGGACTATTTAGAAAAGCTGGATGAGCACAAGTCCATGGGGCCGGATGCATTGCATCCGAGAGTGCTAAAGGAGTTGGCGGATGTGATTGCAGAGCCATTGGCCATTATCTTTGAAAACTCATGGTGATCGGGGGAGGTTCCAGATGACTGGAAAAAGGCTAATGTAGTGCCCATCTTTAAAAAAGGGAAGAAGGAGGATCCTGGGAACTGCAGGCCAGTCAGCCTCACCTCGGTCCCTGGAAAAATCATGGAGCAGGTCCTCAAGGAATCAATTCTGAAGCACTTAGAGGAGAGGAAAGTGATCAGGAACAGTCAGCATGGATTCACCAAGGGCAAGTCATGCTTGACTAATCTAATTGCCTTCTATGACGAGATAACTGGCTCTGTGGATGAAGGGAAAGCAGTGGACGTGTTGTTCCTTGACTTTAGCAAAGCTTTTGACACGGTCTCCCACAGTATTCTTGCCAGCAAGTTAAAGAAGTATGGGCTGGATGAATGGACTATAAGGTGGATAGAAAGCTGGCTAGATTGTCGGGCTCAACGGGTAGTGATCAATGGCTCCATGTCTAGTTGGCAGCTGGTATCAAGTGGAGTGCCCCAGGGGTTGGTCCTGGGGCCGGTTTTGTTCAATATCTTCATATATGATCTGGAGGATGGTGTGGCTTGCATCCTCAGCAAGTTTTCAGAGGACACTAAACTGGGAGGAGTGGTAGATACGCTGGAGGGTAGGGATAGGATACAGAGGTTCCTAGACAAATTAGAGGATTGGGCCAAAAGAAATCTGATGAGGTTCAACAAGGACAAGTGCAGAGTCCTGCACTTAGGACGGAAGAATCCAATGCACCACTACAGTCTAGGGACCGAATGGCTGGGCAGCAGTTCTGCAGAAAAGGACCTAGGGGTGACAGTGGACGAGAAGCTGGATATGAGTCAACAGTGTGCCCTTGTTGCCAAGAAGGCCAATGGGATTTTGGGATGTATAAGTAGGGGCATTGCCAGCAGATCGAGGGATGTGATCGTTCCCCTCTATTCGACGCTGGTGAGGCCTCATCTGGAGTACTGTATCCAGTTTTGGGCCCCTACAAGAAGGATGTGGAAAAATTGGAAAGAGTCCAGTGGAGGGCAACAAAAATTATTAGGGGACCGGAACACACGACTTATGAGGAGAGGCTGAGGGAACTGGGGATCTTTAGTCTTCAGAAGAGAAGAATGAGGGGGGATTTGGAAGCTGCTTTCAACTACCTGAAAGGGGGTTCCAAAGAGGATGGATCTTGACCGTTCTCAGTGGTAGCAGATGACAGAACAAGGAGTAATGGTCTCAAGTTGCAGTAGGGGAGATTTAGGTTGGATATTAGGAAAAACTTTTTCACGACGAGGGTGGTGAAACACTGGAATGTGTTACCTAGGGAGGTGGTGGAATCTCCTTCCCTAGAAGTTTTTAAGGTCAGGCTTGACAAAGCCCTGGCTGGGATGAGTTAGTCGGGGATCAGTCCTGCTTTGAGCAGGGGGTTGGACTAGATGACCTCCTGAGGTCCCTTCCAACCCTGATATTCTATGATTCTATAAGTAAGGGTGGCAACAACACACCAGGCCATCCGCGCTTCTGCTGGCAGCGGCTCTGCCTTCAGAGCTGGGCTCCCAGCCAGCAGTCACCCCTCTCCAGCTGCCCAGCTCTGAAGACAGCACTGCTGCCAGCAAGCAGTGCGGAAGTAAGGGTAGCAGTACCGCAGCCCCCCCTACAATAACGAGCTCCTTTTTGGGTCAGGATCCCTACAATTACAACACTGTGAAATTTCAGGTTTAAATAGCTGAAATCATGACATTTACTATTTTAAAAATCCTAAGTCCATGAAACTGACCAAAATGGACCGTCAATTTGGTAGGGCCCTAAACATAAGGGTCTGTGCCAACATGTAATGATAAATATATTTATATTTATAATATTTACAATATTAGATATTGTAAGCCTTACGGATGTTTTTGCTAATACTTGGGTGTATGTGTCTTAGATCATTACTTGGGTGACCAAGGTAAGACAATGCTATGCTGGAATGACAGAACTATGGTGGGTTATCCCAGTGAAAAGAGCATGGGGAAATTTGTGTACCCTCACTGCCTCCCCAGTAATACAGGAAATGTCCATGACTGGCTGGTGGGAAGGATCTCTTGTGAATATCGCATCTAGTGCTGAATAGAAGGCACAAGTCATGAGTGATGCATCAGATTTTGTTTCTGTTCCTAAGATGCTGGCACCCCGTGTCAGCTCCTTTCCCTTTGAATGGCACTGTGTGTTGTCTCATAAATAGCCCAGAGTGAGACACTATCTACCCTGAGAGGTGCTTTTAGATATCCTGATTCCTGTGTGAATTTCTTAGGCCAGATCTACATTACAAACTTTTGCTAGCATAGTTATGTCAGTCAGGGTGTGATGAGGTATGGTTTGAGACTGACATTGCTGTGCTGGCAAAAGCCACTAGTGTAGACACAGTTATATGGCAAAACTATGCTTTTACCAGTCTAGCTTATTACATTCAGGGGGCCGGAAGAAGCTATCTCAGCAAAAGCAGAGTTTTGCTGGTATGTTGTGTCTACACAAGGGATGCTTTGCCAGTATCATATAACAGGATAGCTACACTAGCAAAGCCCTCGAATGCAGACCTGACTTTAGTTGTTTCTGCACACACTCCTTGCTTCAGAAACAGCAAAGTCAATGGCTTCCCTTCAGGCCAGGTAGACGCACAGGGCATTAGTGCACCTTTGGTAAGAAACAAAATGCTTTTGAAAGCTTGTGAGCAGTGTCAGTAGCTTGCTTCTAAAGCACATGTGTCTTAGCAAGACCTTTTAAAGCGAGGGTGGACTTCGGGTCAGTATGACCCCAGGGCAGTGGAATCAACGGTTACCAGACAAGTCAACTCTTCATGGAGCCATGCAACAACAGTGGATGTAGGTGGCCATATTAGTACTCTTATGACATAGCTCCCACCAGTGTAGAGTTGTGCTGGTTAATAAAGGGGAAACAACTACAGGTGAAGCCCATTTATCTGAATTTCAATGATCAGCCTGGATCAAGTGTGTGTCCCCCGCCCCCCTTTTAGGCCTGTGTTAGTTAATCACCTGCTGATTAACAAACGTTAAAGCTGTGGGAACTGTGATTGGGAAGAGGAAGGAAAGAACAGGGAGTAGCCGCAGGAGACAGTAGCCTCTTTGGTAGCACTTCACCACTTCTTTGGCACTGTCCGCCCCAGGAGCAGGAGCTAGCTATGCCCCTTGCTATTTGTACTGGCGCTTGCAGAGCACAGGGCTGCCAGTGCAGGTGTCTGTTCCCCCTTTCCCATCATATACAGGGCTTACTGCTAGGCCTAAATAACCTGACATTAAAGTTAATTTTACTTTCTAGTCCTGAACACCAGTCAAGGGGAAGACTGTTTTGGCCTGGCCCCAATCTGCTTGAAAATGGGATGGCATAGTGCTGGGTACCTAGACAGAGTGGCTGAAGTTCCAATATAACTTCCCTCGTGGATGCTCTTTTTCCAGAATAGGAGTGTTCACAGGGGAAGTTATATCAGAACAACAGTCTAAGTATGCAAGTCTGGTAAATGTCCCCATGTAGACGAGCCCAAGGATAAAAAGCTGGGTTTTTTTTGAGAATGACATGGTAGCTAGCCTAAGTTTTCAAGAAGGGGATGGTTGGTGTGGGTAATGGTAAGAGCACATTTACTTTAATTGCACTTTTCAGTTCACACTTTCAGAACTAGTGTTTCAGGCTGTCGCAGCTAATGGGAGGTGCAGGATCTCTGTGCTGAGCTTGGCCCAGAGCCCACCTCGATGGAGAACTGCAGCCCCCAGGACCAACAGAATAGGTATTTGTTATGTCTTATTAAAGTCTATCTGGACACTAGGTGCATGAACAGTATGAGGCCAGAGCAATGCCTCCATGAGAGCAGGGACAGAGCAGTGGCTGTGCCATCCTTGAAGAGGGTGTAACCTGCCCTGCATCCTTTATGAGGGGCAGTACTAATGAGTTGTGAGGGGGCAGGGCAGGGACATGATTCCCTCTGTCCCCAGCAGAGGTTAGCAAAACCAGTTTTGCAGACGGAGGAATATAAGGACTGAGGCTGTGCCCATCCCTGCACAGGAATCTTGCACCCCTTTGTAGAAGCTGAGAACAATTACACCCTTAATTCCATAAATGTGAATTTGACAGAAATGGTTTTGGTCCCCGAGGAAGAGCTGGTATGTTGTACTGCCCAGTACAGGCTCAATCTGACCCCTTGCTCTAAGTGGTTGCCATGTGCCTCTTGCAATAGCATACCACATAGAATGAGTTACTTGGCTTTTGTTATCACTTTCCCTTACTGTATCATTGGGGTGGAGATGAAGATGGGAAAGCCACAAAATTGGTCCTCTCGGTCCCTCACCATTGCATAAGTTTTAAAATGACATTTGTCATTGCATCTTTGTGAAGATTCTGTATATACACATGTATTTCCATAGCATCCTTGCACGAGGGAATTACTGTTCACATTTTTAAGCGTTTAAATGAAAATTCTGCTCTTGAAGTAAAGCAATAAAGATTAAAAAAATTGTAGGGTTCCAGGGTCTGAAATGAGAATGGATTTTGGAAATGCAGAGCCAACGCCAGTTTGATTCAGTGGGTCTGGAAATAAGTGAGGGATTGGTTAAGAACTGTGCAACATGATGTGGAAAAATTACAATTTTTAAAAAATACTTAAACTAGCATATACCCCTCGAAACCTTTAATTGTATTCCTTTTATTGGTGGAACAGAGTCCAAGTATTATGTTCTTGCAGAGTAAATGCCAGTGCAGAGCACTGATCATCAAACTTTTATTAACGAATTGCCAAAATAATCCTTCACTCCCAAGCCACACAAAAGGAGAACATGTAGTGTATCCTCAGCATTATTACTACATCTATTCATGAAAGATGATGGCTGCATGGTCTTGAGTCAAATTGGCTGTAACTTTTGTTGAATAACCAATTTAACCAAACCCGCTTGACTTGGACCCATGTTCCAGTAATGTTAATAACAGCTACATGTCCAGTAACTATTTGTGTGGGTGACTGTGGCCTGACAGGGGTGAGTATTTGTAATAAAGCAGCAGAACGAAGTGGGCCCTGTAGCTGACTAACACCAGGGGTATATCATGATTGGCTCATTGCCAGAGCAGTAGCAGCAGCAGCTGCCCTGGCAAGCTTGCCTAGTGCTTTGACTGTGCTGGAGAGTGGGTGTTAGAGAGACATTTTTCTCTCTAATGCTTAGGACCGGACTGGCTACAACTACACTGGAAAGTGGGTGGCATTCATAGAGTGATCATTAAACCACAAAAGGACTTCAGGTGCCACTTTTATTTTAGTGACTGATGAAGTTTTCATTAATAGCTAATGTGTCACTTATTAAAAAAAAATGTAAAATGAAACTATTGTGATTGCATGTAAAATTGTTGGCATTGGTTCTGTGGAATTTCTCTCGAGTGGACAAAAGAGTTAGTTGTCTTTTGCACTTCTGGTTGAATAATTTCTTTGTTTTTCCTGCCAAAGAGCAAATTTCCAGATCCCAATCATTCCTGGTGCTGCTGGCTCAAATTTGGGAGGAAAGGACAGATATACAAAAGCAGAAATATGTGCTAAAGTTACAGGGAGTTTGTTAGCCTACGCAGTAAGGGGATATTTACCGCTCATGGTCCAGTCACACCCGTGTAGAGGTGAAGCTGCTTTATGATGACAGAGCGCTGTGGAGATAATTGGTGTGTATATCTTCTCCCCAAGGGCCTCAAGCTCTGGATGTATTCCCTATTCATTCCCCACTCTCTGGAACTAAAATTGATGGGCATGGCAGAGGTAATAGAGGTAGGTTGTATGGAGACAGAAGTATACATTACATCTTGAAGCCTGCCCAAGGAGCACTACATTTGAATCAGCCCCGATACTAAGATTGAAATCTGAGCGATTTAATTGTCTGGAAAGCAATTATCTATTTGTTTAAAATAGTTCTTTTTGAGCTTAGTGTTTTCCAACCGGAATCCAGCATTTAGCAGATCCATTGTGACTCAGGCTATGTCTGCACTGTGTACCTTGCAGCCGCAGCGTTGTAAGGTGCTCTATGTAGCTGCTCTTATTGCTGGGAGAGAGGTCTCCTGGCAACAAAATAAAACCACCTCCAAGGAGGACGACCAAAGTTTTAACAACAAAAGGGCCAGTGTAGACAGCCTCAGTCAACTATTGGGCCTGTTTGGGTTGCTAGCTTCATGCTTGCTGTATATTAAAAGAAGACAAGACGGTTGCTTTTATAATATGAAGGTAAATTTCATGGGGCTAGTTATCCTTCAGAGGTTTCACAGTGCTAACTCTTTGCTGTAAGTCTGTGCAGAACTCTTGCTGACTCACTTGCTAGAGCTGCCAGCATTTAGCAGAGAGATCATCATGTAGCGTGTTAAACTCTGACATATACAAATGAATAGTAAGGCTAAGACTGAGCATCTTACCCACCCAACTCATCTCACTTCACATATTCTGGTTTCCCTTCCATGAGTGGCCCAGAGATCCATTCCAGTGGGCAAAGCAGCTGGGCTGAGATCAGTTATGCAATGTGACAAACAGCACCCCACGTTCACCACTTTTACAAGACTATGATAAATTTTGTACAAAGTACGCCTGTGAGGTATCACTAGAACATGCGAAACATTATTGTCCTTCTAGAATGTGTGTAACAACATTGTATGTAAAGTTATAAATGTATAGAAAAGTTATACATTTCTGCTGTATAACATGGCTGTAACCTGCTCCAAGTTAGAAAGTCATGTCCAAACCAGTTCTTCTGAGACAAAAGACACCTGGCTGGGGCATCAGTGTATCAGCATAATCAAATGGACTGTCATGGGCTATTTCAGGTGAGGTCTTAAAGTCATCCTGTCTTTATAAAAAAAAACATATATGGGGGCCCTGCCATGAGACCTTGTATCTCTCCTACCCGCCTGGCAGATATTATTGCTAGAAAGCCTGTTCTGACAGAGAGATAATCGGAGAACATATAGCTAGTAGCTCAAAGGGCAGGCCCATTAACCCTATCAGTACAATAGTTAGATCCACAGGGCGTGGAGGTTCCCCAAGTGGGGATATACTTGCATAAAGCCTTTCTAAAGGGAAATTATTGTAGAGCATGGAAATCTGGAATACTCCTGAACTAGAGGGTGGAAAGCCAAGATGGTTACTAGGTGGACCCTAAGGGTGCTCGCAGAAAGTCCAGAGTTCTTTAGTGATAGAAGGTACTCTGCTAGGTCTGGTATCTATGAGTCAGAAACAGAACTGGTGGTGTGCCCAGCTGTTTAATCTCATCCACTTGGCAGAATACTGTAAGTCTCATAAAATTCTTTCCACAGTGGATGGAAAAGTGCAAGGAACGTGGATCCAGATGAAGGAACTGACCATCTCTCTGAGATATCTCCTCTGGGTGGAGAGGCAGTTCAACGGGAGGTGGAAGAGACAGATTCATTCTTCAGGTCCAAAAATCAGAACTGTCTCCATCATACTGGCTGAAATCTCCCTGAGCTTCCTGAGTACTCTTGATTCAATGGAATTGGAAGGTATGAATACACTGGATCAGGGGAACAGAAATGCCCATTGTACGGGAATCCCCAACTCCACCCTACTTTGGATCAAAACTTTTGACACTTCCTGTTTTCTTTGGTGGCAATGAGATCGCTGGCTGCATGACCTCAATTTGAGGAATGTGTCTTGGATAATAGTGTCCTTTACTTCCTATTCAATGGTCACGCAGATTGTCTACTGAGGTGATCATCCGCCAGCAGATTTTATAACCACGGTAAGTGCACTGCTCTCAGAGTAATGCCATGCCTGACACACAAGTTCCATAGATGTACACCTTCCTGACACAGAGGGGTGGATCTTACTCGCCCTTGTTTGTTTATATAAAACATGTCTGCACTGCTGTCTGTCATGATTTGAATGGTCAGATCTTTCAAACCTGCGAGGAAACCTGTGCTCCCCTGACAACTAGACCTTAGCTCCAAGATATTTATATTTCGTATATGAATAGTCCACATGCTCTGAGTTTGAAGGTTGTCTAAGTGGGCTCTTCAACCCAGTGTAGTAGCATTTGTCACCAACATCTTTGATCATAATGGTGAAAAGGGTATTCTCTTGCAAAATTTCAGAGGGTCTTTGCCACCAGTTTGGTGATGAGACATCTGGAAGAACGTGCAATATCATATCCAGGTGATGCTTGCTTGGCTGACATACAGGCTTCAACTATCCTTGCATAGGATGGAAGTGAATTCTGCGTGCTGAATTATGTACG
Source organism: Eretmochelys imbricata (assembly GCF_965152235.1). NCBI lineage: Eukaryota > Metazoa > Chordata > Testudines > Cheloniidae > Eretmochelys > Eretmochelys imbricata. Next base: position 98,425,754 of record NC_135580.1, read on the forward strand.
TGCAGGAAACCTAGAAGTCTGAGATAAGTCCTTATTGATACTTTCAAAAGCTGGGGGGAGGAAAAAACAAAGGGTCTGTCTGTGTGATGCTTTTGCTGGGGACAGAACAGGAATGGAGTCTTAGAACTTAGTAAGTAATCTTCCCCCAGCTTTTGAAAGTATCTCGTCTCCTCATTGGTCATTTTGGTCAGGTGCCAGTGAGGTTATCCTAGCTTCTTAACCCTTTACAGGTGAGAGGAGGTTTCCTCTAGCCAGGAGGGATTTTAAAGAGGTTTACCCTTCTCTTTATATTTATGACAACCCCCCTTCAGGTAGTTGAAGGCTGCTATCAAATCCCCCCTCACTCTTCTCTTCTGCAGACTAAATAAGCCCAGTTCCCTCAGCCTCTCCTCATAAGTCATGTGCCCCAGCCCCCTAATCATTTTTGTTGCCCTCCGTTGGGCTCTCTCCAAATTTGTCCACATCCTTTCTGTAGTTGGGGGCCCAAAACTGGACGCAGTACTCCAGATGTAGGCTCACCAGTGCCGAATAGAGGGCAATAACGACTTCCCTTGATTTGCTGGCAATGCTCCTACTAATACAGCCCAATATGCCATTAGCCTTCTTGGCAACAAGGGCACACTGCTGACTCATATCCAGCTTCTCGTTCACTGTAATCCCCAGGTCCTTTTCTGCAGAACTGCCACTTAGCCAGTCAGTCCCCAGCCTGTAGCGGTGCATGGGATTCTTCCATCCTAAGTTCAGGACTCTGCACTTGTCCTTGTTGAACCTCATCAGATTTCTTTTTGTCAATCCTCCAATTTGTCTAGGTCACTCTAGACCCTATCCCTACCCTCCATCGTATCTACCTCTCCCCCCATCTTAGTGTCATCTGCGAACTTGCTGAGAGAGCAATCCATCCCCATCATCCAGATCATTAATGAAGATGTTGAACAAAACCATCCCCAGGACCGACCCCTGAGGCACTCCGCTTGATACTGGCTGTTCAGTTGTCTCAGGTCCAGTATAAGGGACCAGCACTTTCTTTCTGGGAATCTAAGTAATGACAGTAAAATGAGTTCTCCTTGTGTCTTTGAGGTACTTCTAACACAGCTCCAAGATTCAGAAGTGATTGCACCTCCTGATATAGCAGGTTTTTATGAGAGGCGTCCCTGAAAATGGATGGAAAAGGTGAATGGAGATCAGGGAAGGTCTGGAATTGGATGGAACAGCCCAACTCTATGATTTTCAGGACGCAGCGATCTACAGTGATGGTGTGCCAGGCCCTATGAAAATGAAATAAATGATTCCCAAGTAGAGGGGATAACCAGATGAACAGAATTTGTACTCCGCTTCTGGCCAACGAGTCAAATCTGCTGCCTTGAGGGTGATGAGGCTCATGACCAGACATTGTGTTGGATGCAGAGGACTTCCTCCTATGGAATGTTTTGGTGCTTTGGAGATGGTTCAGGTTGCCTACATTGTGTACAGAATGAGTTGAGACTTCAAATGTTCCCATTTTGGTGCAGGAATATTGACTCCTAAGGATCTCAGTGTCACCTGAGAGTCCCTCAGAGAGTGTAAAACTTCATGTGTTTTCACATTGAGAAGTTCATATCCTTCAAATGGAAGATGCTCAGTTGTGACTTGTACCTCTTTAGGGATTCCTGATGACTGAAGCTAAGAGGATCTCCTCATGGTAACTGAGGTAGCCATGGATATAGGGCTACTTGGAGAGATGCATGTGTCACAAGCTGACCTTCAGCAATCAGATAAAATTCTCTCCATTATCATGAGGAAGACTGTCTGTACATTTAGATATGGAATTCCAATTACAATAATCATACTTTACTAGGACCTGGCAATTGGTGATTCTCATTTGCAGACTTGATGCAGAATAATTTTTCCAGTCAGACAATTGTAATTTCTTGGGCTCCTTGTCTTGAGATGTCACTTTCTGTTGACTTCTCATTCCTGCAGTCATAACTTGACCCAGGCACATATAAAATTGCTCAAAGCCCTTGAAGGGCACTTGGTAACGACCGTGCTCTTTTTGATGTTGGTGCCAAAAGCAGCAGGTGTCTCCCAGTGCAATTCAGCTGGCTCTAAAAGATCCTTGTTGATGGGCATTGTGGGATGTTCAGGAGCTTGGCAAAATTTTCCTGGACTACCTCTAGTGGAATCTCTATTGTGTCAGTCATTCTGTGCAACATCTTGTAGTCAGCTAAGGTTGAGGTGGATAAGACAAATACCACAGCCTCATTGAGAGGGTGATGAGATGGTCCTCTGCTTGTGACTCTTCATCAAAACCATGCCCAGCCTGTTCAGCTGGCAATGGAGCAGAGTGGGTTGGTTGTGAAGTCTCTTCGTGAGGTGAGGATGAAGAGAGACTCTAGCCCTGCACTGGAATGCAGTGACTGGTCTTCTAGCATGAAGCCAAGGGTGTTGGTATACATGAAGGGCAGGTGGGCAAAGAATACCAGAGAGTACTATCCTTCATTGAGCTCCTAAGTCTAGAGTAATAAAACTCAGCCCTCAATTGCCTCTCAGGTGTGTACTGGCCTGAATACCTAGAGCCCAGGGAATGCAGTGGTGAAACCTCCCTCTGCTCCTCAAAGCAAGAAGATAAGAATTAATAACCCTTCTAGAAAGGCACTCTCATTGCTACCATCGATGTGCTCGGTACTGGTGTAGGAACAGCAGTCGCTACCGGTGATGGTACCTTCACTACTGCCAATAGCGAGGAGTCTGGTACCAAAGAGACCAGGAGGTTTTTCGATGCTGCACAGGATTTCAGTACTGAGTAAGCTGGTGCTGAAGTCAGAGGACTACATGCTGTTAACTGTCCCAGGCATATCTGTATGGTGGGCTCTCATTGCTAAATGGTTGGCACTTGGAGATTTTTGTGGTACTTAGGAAACCAGTTTAGAGGCACAGTGACCAGTGCCTGTCTGGGTGCCACAGGGACTGTTTGGGGTTTGTGCTACACTTTTCAGCTGACGTTTGAGAGACTTTGCGCCTCACTGAGGAGCAACCTGATGAGGACGACCTAGATAGTCTCCTCCTCTGGCACCAGGGCTCTTTCCTCCTCCATTGCCAGAGGATTTACCGGGTCAGGAGGACAGTTCTTTAGGAGCAGCCATCTGAACTCCACAAGCTGAGGGGACAGCAAGAATACTTCCTGATGATGAGTGCTCAGAAATCTCTGCCCCAGGCATTCTGGTGTCTGAAGAAGGATGCATTGACCTCTCCAGCAGGAACATTTTTAGACAAGACGCCCTAGTTCTTTGGGTTCTCTTAGAAAAGCATTACAGGTGGCATATTATCTTTTGTGCACCCTCCTCCACACACACGCCTTTTCTGTACTAGGGAGGGTTTGCTGGTAGAGCTCGACGGGCACTGCTCTACGGGCAAACCCTCCAAATGGAGATGCAGCTTACATTGGGTAAAGAGCACCTCTATGCTGTGTTATTATGAGGGTGATTTTTTCCCCCCACACTCCAAACCGAGACAGCCATACCAGCAAAATGTAGGCCATGCCACAGTAAGCTGCAGGTTTCCCCATCAGTAAGAAGTATTGCTGCCTCCTATGATAAGGAATTTTTAATTTCGCAGATTTGTGCTCAGTCATTATGAATGATCCTGGTACCAGGGCAAACTCTCAGGCAATTGAAAAAAAAAACGAACGAACGAACCAAGGGGTGGTTAGGGTCACCCCATACCTTATGACTGTGTACCCCATTGGTCACGGGCCCAGTGCAGAGGGAGGCCCCAGGGAGGGTTTGGAAAGCAAGCCCCCTCTCCTGCACGCAGCAGCTCCTGTCCCACGGCCCTGAGCCTAGCTCTGTGCTTTGCAACCTAGTGCATGGGGTTGCGGTGCCACTCGGGTTTGGTTTGGATGCCCCTAGCCCCATGGGACAGGAGCCACCCTTGTGGGGTGGGCTCCCCCCATCTCCACTGCACCAGGCTGGGATTAGGGTTGCGGTGCCAGGGCTGAGCATGTTGCTGCAGGTCGGTGTTCGCTTCGTGGGGCGAGGAGGCAGGAAAGGGCACTGGCCTTTGATTTTGGGCCCTCCCTCCCCCAAGTTTGGGCCCAATTTGTGTTAATCCAACCCTAGCCACTCTCAGGGTGCCTGGATGTGACAGCAATGCTCAGACTGCTTTCCCTTAACACAAAATCAATATTGTGTTGCAGTTACAGGCTTTAAAAAAAAAGTGAATAGTTGCCACAAGGCCACTCAGGATGTGGCTTCACTGCAGCTGCAAGGTGTGATTCGCAGCATGGATAGATTCACACTAGTGCACTAAAAATAGCAGTGTGGCTGTAGCAGGACAAGTGGCTAGTCTGAGCTGCCACCCATCAAGCTTGAACCCAAGGGATCAGGTGGGCTTGACTTCAGAGGCTAGTTTGAGCCACCACCCATGTTGCAATATCCACATGGAGCTAGTGCAAGTCTATTTGTGTCGGGACTCATACTTCCAGCTGCAGGGAGACATCTGGAGAGCCGACGGGCAGCCACAATGGATGCTGCTGGCCAGGAGACTCCAAACGGGAGTTCACTGGGCATTCGCACACCAGCGGTAAACATTTAGGAACAAGCACCTGAACAAGTTTCATTTGCAATATATTCAGCTTCACAAACCTGAATGGTAATTAAATAAACCACCAAATTTAAACACAATGGGTGGATATTGTTGGGCTAACCCTGAAGTCCACAGGAGTAATAGTTTCTACTTGGATTTAAGTCAACAATTGCCTCAGTAAGGACTTCATGATTAAGCCTCTTTTCCCCCCCCCCATTGTGTACTTACCACCTGTTTTGGCAACTTTTGAACATTTTTCTTCAGCAAAAACGTATGCAATCATTGCATCTAGCAAATCACCCTCATATGCAATTTGCCTACAACAGCCTAATGCGAGGACAACCACTGAACACTCGTCATCTTACTCCAGGCAGTTATACCACAAATCCTGGCACATAAACCCCCATTGATGCTGCTGCGTCTTGCCTGTTATCCTGCAGCTGAAGTTTCCCCCTGCACATGGCGAGCTATTAGTTTCTGCAGTGAGACATAATTACAATAATCAGTCCTCTAAGACTCTCATTATGAAATATATCACTAATGAGATCCATTGCAGTTGTGCATGAAAGTGACATGCGGAAGTGTGCAGTTTTAACATTATGCTTTCATAAAAAGCAGAGCCACACAAATATGAAATTCATAACTCATTTATTGAATATATAGGCAGATACCAATAAAAAACTAATACTGCAAACTACAACTTTGGAAGTAAAGCCAATATAACAGGAACAAAATATACATTATAGATAGGAATGTGTTTACCCTCTTTATACATTCCTTGTCTTGACATCTAATGTAAATGTATGCTAAAGCTGGTCTAATCGGAGTGCTTTTCAATAAGCAACAGTCCTCCAGAATCTTTTCAGGGTTGAGATGTCTCTGCTGACTAATGAGTGTGCATACATAGAAACTGCTTCAGCAAGTATATATAACATCAAGAGCTGTGCTCTGTTAATCTCCATCATTACTATGGTGAAACCTGTTTATAGTGAAATGGAAGGAGAGTTACTATTTGTTGCAATATGCTTTCAGTCCTCTAATAGTTAAGTTTCACTGTGCTTATAATGAAGGTTAATTCCACTAGAATATTGGTTCAACTTTACTGATCTTGGAGTATAGCAATTATCACATCAGAGAAGTGTGACATTTCCAGGGGGTGGGGGGAGGAAGAGATCACCACTTCCTCTGCTCTTGTCTAGTATAAGAGAAGTCACTCCTTCCTATATGGAACAGTAAGAAGCAATTCCTGGCTGCTGGTCTTGCTTGAGCTGCTGTCCACTAGAACAGTGGTTCTCAACTGGGGGTAGGTGTACCCCTGGGGATACACACAGGTCTTCCAGGGAGTACATCAAACTCATCTAGAAATTTGCCTAGTTTTACAGTAAGCTATATAAAAGCACTAACTAAAAATTTCGGACTGACTTGTTTATACTGCTCTATATACTGTAAGTACAATATTTACATTACATGTAATTTATTTTATGGTAAAAATGAGAAAGCAAGCGCTTTTGTATTTTTCTGTCTGATTTTGTAAGCAAGTAGTTTTTAAGGGAGGTGAAACTTTGGGTATGCAAGACAAATCAAGACTCCTGAAAGGGGTACACTAGTCTGGAAAGGTTGAGAACCACTGTACTAGAAGGTGAGATTTAGGGCCAAATTCAGCAAAGCTGGCACATGGAGGTGTAATTATACCTCCCTAAATCAGCAAAGTGCTTGTATGCAAGGGAGATTCATCTTTGTGTCGTGTAAGTGGTATATTCACTGCTGCCCTCTAGGGTGTTGGCAAGTGGAACTCCCACCAGGCCTCTAGGAACAGGTTCTCCTGTTGGCAAACACCTGCTGAATTAGTGAACCCTTTAACCACAATGCCCATGTCCCCTTTCCAGCCAGTGTCACCTACATTGGTGCTAGGCTTCCCTCACAAATAAATTTGTGGCCACTTTGTGCCACTACCTAGAACCTCTTCAGAAGTGTATAAACCAGAGTCTCAGGGAATTTTGCCAATAGCCTTCTAGAGCCCTTCCTCCCCCAGCTGCTAGTATCCTGCAACTGCTCAGGTAGACAGGCCCTGCCAGCACTCCCTGGGAAAAGAGCAGTAGAAAGGATCTTTTTAAAGGCAAGCCCTTTGCTGATATAATGAAACTATTTAATATACTATTTTGTGGAAAAAAATCTTCCATTATAGGAGGGTTCCATGAGTCTCTTGAACAGAGACACACTGTTCTTGTGAGCAAGAAATGCCAAAAAGGCCTAAACTAACTAAATTCAGTTAAATCAGTTTCGTAAGACAAGTTCTTAAATTCAAGATTGTTTTCCGATCGTGAGATGAAAGCAAAAGCTGCCTATTTAAAAAAAAAAAAATTGCCAGGAACAAATAAACCTTATTAATTTAACTAGTTAATTTAAACAAGTCTATTTTACCTATAAAGCACGTTCGTTTCTTCTAACTTCTGGGAAGGCAGTAAATGCTGCAGAATAATCTTCAATATATGCTTGCAAAAGATTACATTGCTTTACAAAAAAGACAAACTGTCCAAAATTTCAAGCTAAAATGCACATAAAGAGACAGTAATGGCAGTATTTTGTCTTTAAAAAGTGTAAGTGTTGTATACCTTTCATACATTTCCATGCCTATTAAAGCTACAGTTAAGAACTTCGGAGATGTACAGTAAATACACTGCTGAGGTCCATTTTTTCTAAATATTAACACCACGACAGAATTACTCCCCAGCAAGTGATACTACTTGGGAACATATAAATACAGTTTTTACATTGTAAGGCACTTTTACCCAGCATACATGACAAGATGAAGTAAATTATAACATGAATTTGAGGCTTGTAACAAAAAACGCTTTCGGTATTGACTTTTAATTTCCATGAGTTCTGAATTAATGATGGTTTAGTCAGCCACTTGCTCTTCTGTTACTGTTGTTATGGTTGCTAGTGGCATGCGGAGAGATAAATGATTTTATCCATAATGAATTATTAGACTGAATATTAAATCCAACAATTGACACAATGTGAATTAGAACTCAGTGAAAAATACAATGATTATATTGGCAAATCTACCCCATTGTACCTTTCATTCTTCCTTAACCAAAAATACAGTAGTTGCAAACAATAAAGTGCCTTTATTTCATGGGAAGGCCATGTTTGAGGCACGCAACCTAGAACCTAATCTAGGCAGTGTGACAGACATTTTGCATTCTGAAACCCTTCCACGTAGCTGAAAAATTTTCATATTCTAGAAAAAAAAGCAAACACCTTGGTAAACAATCTCAATCAATCTGTCATTGCAATTCAAGTCATGCCTTTAATTTTGAAAGTTACAAATACAAAATAAGAATGATCAATGGCATGTTTAGAGCAGTAACTGAATATTTTCTGTACACAGTAATATTACTAAAACTGCATTCTTCCCCAAAACAGATTGAATTCTAACATGGTAAAATGTTAGAAATTTAATATACAACAGTTGAGTCCCTTGAGACATTAAGGAAACGCATGAAAAAACAATGACATGTTAAATCTTTTAAAAATACAAGTAAAAAATGCTACAGAAACTTGTTACAAATGAACTGCTTCTTAATATCAACTGCAGATGAACCTTCACTGTTTTTAGTCAAATTGTCAGAGTATCTTGCTTCCTGCTTTACTTCAAATCTAAGCGGTTTATTGGGTATTCAGAAAGAGCCAGAACCCTTCCCAAGCAACGAGGTGCCCTGGAAGCATTAGAAAGACTTACTTATTGGGTTAAGTTTTTGATTTTATTTTAAATGAATCTGCTAATGTGCTTCAATAGGACCAGCAGAAGAAGCTATTTATTAGCAACTAGACATGCCAGAGCTGTATGAAAAAAGTTAGGGAACTGAGCTGGAAGATTTGGTATAATCTAAACCTGATTATTCTCTAATGGAACATCGACCTCTAGACATATGAAGTGCCATGGCATGATCATTGATTTGACAAGAAAAAAAATCACATGCTAAAAGCATTAAGAATAGTAAGTAAATCATCTTATATAGTGGTCACAAGATTCAAAAATAAATACTGATCTACCCAAAAAAAGAAAAGAAACAAAAGTTGATTCCTCCTCCTTACAGCACGCGGGACCGATGTCTGTATTTTGGACAAAGATGAAGTGCTCCACACAACACAGAGCACTTGAGGTCTGGATGTCAGATAAGGTGACTAAATTCCATAGACGTTAAAGTAGTAACCCTCTTCGAAATCTAAAGATGTCGGGTTGCAGCTTCCAAAAGTTAGAGTCGCTTGGTACATTAGGAATATAGAGGTGGTGGACTGTTGGGGAAAGAACAAACTACAGCCCTTTGGCATGAGTACTGAAGCTTGCAGCTTGTAACCAACAGCTGCTCAAGTAAATCTCCAGCAAGGAATGCTGGGCAGTAGGAACAATCACAACAGGAACAAACTGAAAGGTTCAAGCACGCTTCTGCATGCACGGAGTTTTTTTTTCTACTGTGCCTTGCAAGCAAAAACAGAGCAATTTGCCCCCCCCCACATTTATCCTCCATATTTTGTATAAGAAAATGCAAAATTCATGAGTTACCAGCTTGTTGCCACCATGGACTTGTCTGTCCACGTTGTGAATTAATCTTACTAAGACTTTCCCTTGGTGCATGAATCCACTAAACAACTTACACATTCCAAATCTTAGATTTTTATTCAGTCCAGAAATATAGAGCTTACTTCATTTCAATGTCTGCCTTAACTTTTGACACTGTACATATTACATATCATTTATATAGTGTTTCAATTTTTTCCCAGACACTGCAGACTACAAACTACATAATATTGACATGTAAAACTCTGCCACTTATTGAAGGCTCACACACATGAACGTTTCAGGCAGTTCAATGAAATTTCTAACAGAATCAGGCCGTAAAAAGTTACTAACCCTTTTCTGATCTTAGAAAACAATTTAAAAGAATTAGTAGTTATGGATGTCTTATTCATTCCCAGTTCTCTAACTCTGTCCCTTGAACCTGTTTAAAAAACGATGAAAACAATAGTAAATTTAAAATCATATAAAGAGCAGAGCATCTAACAGATCTGACATTACATCTACATTTATCAGACATGAGGCCTCCTTTCTAATATTATAAAATCAGCTGAAGTTTAAAAAAAAAAGTTCCCCGTTCTTCTGCAGTACACCAATAAAAAGCACTGATCTGCATATACTAGATTTAAACATTTTACTGTTATTAACTACATCAAATGTATGTTGTGTCTCAGTCTCAGTAACAGAGCTGCCAGGAGGAACTTCCATACCTAGTTTCCATTGAGTTGCTGCTGAGGAATGCTACTATGGTCAGAGCCTGATTTCCCACGGCTTTTGCTTTCTCTTTCTTCATCCTCTTCATCCCTTTCATCGTTTCCACTATGGTTTTTACAATAGAGTCTAAGACAATAAAAGAAACAATGGAGGATTTACCAGGAAACAAGAAAATATATATATTTTAGAACATTCTGGGCTCTCTCCACTAGTGAAGAGGCTCCATTTTAAAATTTTGCTGAATTAATGTATAAGGCACCTGTCAGACATCTGACATTAGAAATAAAGATTAGCTAGGCTACTAGATCACTGGCTAGAACCAAGGGCTCCTGTTACAGGGGCAAACCCAAGATCACTAACCAAACAAAAAAGGGAACAGTTCCCAACCGACAAAAGTTAACAACGAGGGGTTAAGCACAAAAACAAAGACAGAAGCCCAAAAAACAGTCAGCGGTACTCATTACTGTAAGAGCCACTGCCTCATGTCCTAAAAAGCAACCAAGGAAGAACACCAGCAGACCTCCTTCTGAGAGAGTTCCACCGCCAAGAACCTTAGACTGAGAAAGCTCTATTGACCTGTGCCAACCAACCGTAAACAGCTAGGCTGAGAGAAAGATTTAGTTTATGATAGCATTAGCAGATCCTAACAAAGCCTACTTACTGTTTTTTCCTAAAAAGTAACTACTACCTATTACAATAGCAAGCTTGTTCCAATATAGATAAGGCTGTGACAGCATTTTCATTACTTTCAATGGTTTACATCTTGCCTGTGAAAACTGACTGAGATGTACCAAGGCATAAGCCTGGGACAATTTAAAAAAAACCCATTTTAGACAAGAATCAAACTGATGTTATTTTAAAATGCTGTATGAACTGTCTAGGTGTTTAATGATTGCATATGTAAAGACCTACTTTCTCGTAGCTCTACCATAAGAGAATGAACATGGTTAGTAGTACCAGTGAGTTCTAAGGAGTTTTGTGATAGATTGTCTAAAATCTACATAAAATGGATCAAACTCTGTTCTCATGAACATTTACATAACAAAAAACAAATAGACACTCCGAGGGAGCATGGGCGCTCATAAAAAAAAGTATGATTTTGTGTGTGTCAATTTGTAATCACTTTCCATTTGTTCATGGATCTTAAGCTATCAATCTGAAACCAATAAATAAGTTGAGATAAGCGGAGGAAAGCCAGGCTCCAGTGCAGTCTTTATAGACTAGCATAAGCAGAAGTTTATTTAAAACAGATCAATTCTAGTTCTCAAGAAGCAGGATTGTTATCACACTGCTCATAGAATGCCCCCTTGTGGCCAAAATGAGATGCAACCGGTCAACTTCAACTGGAGTAGGTTTGTGGTAGCAACTGGGAAAGAAGGTTGGAACAGTACAGAAATATGAAAAAAGATAGTTATCCCTAAGAGAGTATAAACATGGCAGGAGTTTACCTGTGACTTCAGCAATTTGAGTTACAGATTTTACTAATCAGGGAGAAAAATTTTTTTGCGCTTTTTTTTAAAAAGACATATTTCATGTACTTTCAAGTGGGTATACAGACGTTCTGAATTAAGTAGGATCACTAAAATATTTTCTATATGTGTGAAAGTTATTTTGAAAATTATATGACAGTTATTTTCATGTTTATGATAAACTTAACAGAAATACTTCCACTTTTGCATATGTATTTATCCTCATCTGACTTGGTAAAATGAGCTTAAATAGCTTCAGGTTAGAGAGAAAGAATATGAAGTCAGTCCAGTGGTCTAGTGTCAATGATCTACAATGCCAGAAAAAGCCATCGTGTCAATTAGTGGTCCAACTCTATTGCTCCCTGGGTTATTAAGGGCTAAGAGCATTCCGACAGCAGTATGCTGAGCCTCACTGGAGAGGAAGAGCCTCAGAAGTCAAACAGCAAGACTTTTGACAGGAGCACCCATCCAATTCTCCTAATTTGTTTGAGAGTGATGATGCAGGGCCTTGGAACAAGAGGAAATGGAAATTAAAGTGGGAAAAATATGAAGAGATTCTCCGAGTTCTGTGCAGAGAAATCTATTTTTGCCTCTGTTATAGGACAGGCTTTTTAAAAAAAAAGTTCTAAAAACTCTACATTTATAACAGAACTTGATTTAATTTTTCTATGACACTCAACTTGAACAAGATGTTTGAAGTAACAAAACTGATCTTGCACAAGCTTTTACCTTACCAGCTTTTGAACTGCAATAGTCACCTTATCTGAACTTCCAAAGATGTACGATAGTTTTGCCTAGTGCCTGCAATGCAGCTGAATGATGTGTTAATCAGCATTACTGCATGATCAGAATGTTTTATCTGAATAGAAAAGCAGTTCAAAGAGGACATCACAAAAAATGATCATTACAGACTTAACTGCTAGGGTTCTTACTTGTAAATGCCTCGTGACATATTCTCAATGTATTTAGCTTTGTCTTGTACTCCACAGTGGTAATGGTAAGTCTTGATACAGGCTTTAATTTCACATCCAATAGTAGCCCCAGGCTGACTGCAAAGAGTGCATTTCTGTTGAGAAGAAAGGACAGTACTCTAAATTGTGATGTTAATCCATTTAATCTCTTGTCGATTAATGCTCACTTTGATGTCCCCAAATTTTAGCCATAAACATGAAGAAATTTGTGCTACAAAAAAATTAATCTTAATTTATAGTAAGCCAGAAACAGTTTTAAATCTGCATCAATATATATGAACAGAGAACTGTTTTACCTATCTGCTGCAAAAATAAGTAACTGCATGATTTGTACACATTGCTGCAGTTCTAAGTTCTATTTTGTTGCTGTTGAAGTTGAAGCTAGCTTTTCCAAGTACCTAAACTCATTGAATATTAATTGTATTATAGTAAAGTATTTTTTTTTTTTCAGATGGTAATAGAGTTCCATATATTATTGAATTCTAATATTCATGAAACTGTGTGCCATATTTTACTTATAAAACATACCTGAGTGCCTGTCACATATTCTGGGGCCCGTATATAAGATTTAATTTTCCACACTAAAACGTCATGACATACTGCTCAGACCACTCAAAAATAAATATATGAACCAACAGACAAACTGACAAGACACCTCCCAAGTAGGCATCCTCATCATCATTAGAAGTCCTTCCAGAGGCATGGGAGAAAAGATGGGCCTTGCACCCCCATGCCTAAGAGATTAGCAAATCTGGCCTTGGACTGACTAAGGGGATGTGAATTTGAATCCAAGAGCCATGCTAGTAGCTCCCTCTCTCCTCTAGCTGAAGACTTTAATAAGGTAATACTTTTGGGGCCTTTGAGCCCCCAAAACAAGTATTTAAAAGATGCAATTTACCAGAGATACACATGAGATTCATCTTCCTTTAACTGGCAATACAGAGATTCAGTGTCCTTTTAAAGAGTGTTGAGAATGAACTAGCCATCATTTAAAAAAAAAAACGAAACAAGTCAATAATTATACAAATTGACTCCCATAACCTATTTAGCAATTTCATGCCATACAGATTCTGTGGGATGGAAAACAAACCGTCAATTCCTTCCTTTCTATTATGGTCCCCAAAGAGCCAACATACTGCATTCATAAAGTATGCTGTAGTTAAAAGAAAAAACAACACCACCACAGTAATTGTTGAGACACTTTATATCCTGATATCTAAGAGTGACAATACATTTAAATTGTTTTCTAAGAAAGTGGAAAAATTTGTTCAGATAAGGAAAAGAGAATCGTACATATACTCCCAACCGAAATCACTGAAGCATTCCTTACAAACATACCATTCTTTTCCCTCTCTTGATCTCCTGGAGTACAGTTTTAATATCAAAATCACCAAACTCTGCCCTTGATGTTGTTGTTAGCTGCACAGTGCCAGAAGAGAACAACTGTAAAGCAAACAAATGCACAATAATGTTAGGAGGTTACAGATGTGGCCATAAGAAGATTAAGGAGCAGGAGCAACAGAAGGGGATGCACTGTACTCAGTTATCTGCTGGTAAACTGTGCATTGCCAATGAACTAGAAAAAAACTGCAGATTGAGCATATCAGTAATTTGGATATTCTTCCAATGCCCACTTGATTGCTTCAATTATCTGTGACTGCGTTTCAGAGGATTTTTTTTGAATGACAAAGCAGTAGTTAAAGGATGATTATGATAATGGAATATACAAAGCAATAAATGATTACTGCAGTCAATTAAGACACTGAAGACATGCCTTGGTTCTGTAAAGGATGTTTCATCCCCACTCACTGCCCCCACCTAAATAATTCAGCTTACTCACACTGCCAATATCAGTGCCCCTGGAAAGCCTGAAATGGTGATAATGGGACATTTCCAAGTAGTTGCAAACCACATGTTTCCATTACCTGCAGCTTTTATTGGCTGAATGCATTTCCTTTTATATAGTTACACTAACATCACTCACAAGATGTAACTATATAGTATATGCAGTAAAAGCTCTTGGAGGAGGACTTCAGCTAATTTGGACATTCAGAGGTGGAAGAGAGGTATTGCAAAAGTCCAGCTCAACTTTCAGATAGGGTAATTCTTTTCTGCTTACCTGCTATCTCAGTTGGATGTGTGCCTCTATTTGTAGGACAGGAAAGATAGTCTTTTTGCTGGTACTGGGATAGCAGGCTCAAGCCCATCCAAAACTAAAGACCAGCCCCCTCAACCAAGGGGGAGGAACCACAAAACCCTGGCCACAACTGAATTTGGGGAACAACAAATGCAAAAACAGGAACAGGAGTGGGGGTTGAAGGTTCATAATCACAGTTCTGGATGGAGACACTGATCAGAGAACCCTGGGCAGTGCCTACTGCTCCTCAAAGTCCAAGGAATCACTCAAAGCCACCCAGAGAAACTCTCACGGACTTTATGATCACAATAATCCTTTTCGATCTTATAGTCTGACTCCCTTCACATTGCAAGCCACCCACTCTTGTAATAGACCCCAAACTTCTGACTGAGTTACTGAAGTCCTCAAATCATGGTTTAAATACTTCAAGATACAGAGAATTCACCATTTATACTAGTTTAAATCTGCAAGTGACCTGTGCCCCATGCTGCAGACGAAGGCAGAACTCTGCCCAGATACGTGATACTAGGGATTGGAAACCAATCACACAGTTGCAGAGCATCCCCATCCAAGCAAGCTTCCTCCTCCAGGTCTGGTGGATGACCACCTTGGCCAGAGCCAGGAGTAGGCTGACGAAGTCTCGTGACTCTGTGGGGCCCTGGATAGGATGTTTGTATAGAAGCAGGAATGGGGGGGGGGGGGGGGGGAGTGCAACCAGAACCTCAACAGGAGGTTACAGAGGAGCCAGAAGAAGGGCTCCAGTCTGACACTACGTAGATATGCACCCAGTGTCCCTCTTGCCACAGAAGACGCAGATGTCGGGGGACTTGATAAACCATACCAACTACACACCCATGCTCACAACACCATGAAAGAGCCACCAAGTCTCTATCTTATGGGTGCTATAAGACCAGAGTACAAGCTGGCCACCGAAGTGCCCCTCCATTCCACAGGTTGCAGCAGGTCCTGCCATTTGGTGTCAGGGCAGGACACGAGGGCAAAGAAGTGGATGGTACAGAGCATAAGCATGCAGAGATGTTCATGTGATGGTTCATGTGAGATGCACGCAGAGATGTTCATGTGATCTCAGTCTGGAGATGGACTAGCTGGATGGTGTCCAGCCGACTCAGGTGGCATATCACAAGCATCTGGGGGTTGCAAGGCAGGGGCCTCATGACATGCTCTAGAGGACCGGGTGAAGGGTGTGGAGAGCCCTTCTGCAAGATCTGCCCAAGAAAAACGAGAAGGGGGATGGAGGGCAAGGCTGCCCTCACCTCCTTAAGCACGCAACAGGGTATGCACAGGGTGGGCAACCCCATGTGCTGGCCAAGTACCACAGGCTATACCCATTTCCTCCAACTAGCCCAGGTGGTCTCAGATTCTAGTGACAGCAGCCAGGACCAGCCTCTGGTGCATCAATGGGGACTCCAACACCCGTACATGAAGATTGAGGTTGTGTACCAGGGGCTCAAAAGCCAGGAGGTATTCCCCCTCAGTAGCTGCTACAGACCTAGTTGCTGAAACTAGCTTCCGGGTCCTGTGGAGGTCCTGGTAAAAGGCAGCATCTCCGAGGGGTCCCAGGGGAGACCTCTTGGGAAGAAAGGCAATCTTATGTTTAAGGCAGCAGAATGGGATGCAGCAGGATTATATTCTATTCTTACCTCTGCCACAAACTATGTGACATTGGGCAAGTCACTTCATCTCTACCTGCCTCTGTTCCCCATCTGTGAAACTGGGGATAAAACTTAGAGGGATAAAAGGCTCAGATTCGATGGCTAGTGATGGAGGCCACAGAACTACCTAGATCAGAGGTTGTCAATAGACTACAGGCCAAATTTGGACCATCAGGTGCTTTTGAACAGACTGCAAAATTTTTTTACTTACTTATTGGGGTGTGAAAAATGCTGCTCTGGAGTCTGGACCTTGACCAAGAAATTTGGACCTGGACCAAAACAATTGACTACCCCTGCCAATCTCATATTGGGAAAATGTATGCTCTATTACTACTGTATGCTATTAAAAACAGCAGCTTTCACTTCAGAGATGGATGCATCAATTCCTTTATGTGGTGTTTTGTGATCCTTTCGCATGAAATGAACTGTAGTATGGAGGTGCCAGTTTTGCACTTAAAGCACACATCTACTCGGTTATAAATGAATGTCAGTATTATTGTTAAAATATCACTGTATTTTCAGTTTAATCTGCTTCTCAGCATTGCAGCTCTTCTTCCCCAAAGTCATGCATACAATAGAGCAAAGAATTCTCAAAAGCTACAAAAGGTGTGGCTCTCTGCTTAGTGAGACTAGCCATAAGGAGAAAATTATATAAAAAAAAATCTACCAGCTGCATTGGCTATTTATTCATTTCCAAGTCCAACTCAAGGTGTGGACTTTGTTTTATACAGCCCCACCTGGATCAAAAACATAACATAAGAATGGCCATATTGGGTCAGACCAAAGGTCTATCCAGCTCAGCATCCTGTCTTCCAACAGTGGCCAATGCCAGGTGC
The DNA here is from genome assembly GCF_965152235.1 of Eretmochelys imbricata. Lineage (NCBI taxonomy): Eukaryota > Metazoa > Chordata > Testudines > Cheloniidae > Eretmochelys > Eretmochelys imbricata. The sequence goes on from NC_135580.1 coordinate 98,442,699, forward strand.
CCCAGAGGGAGTGAACCTAACAGGTAAAGATCAAGTGACCTCTCTCCTGCCATCTATCTCCACCCTCTGACAAACAAACAGCCAGGATGGGTAAGGAATGGTGTCCCTAGCCTCTAATAGTCATTAATGGACTTAATCTCCATGAATTTATCTAGTTCTCTTTTAAACCCTGTTATACTCCTAGCCTTCACAACCTCCGCAGGCAAGGAGTTCCACAGGTTGACTGTGCGCAGTGTGAAGAAGAACTTCCCTTTTATTTGTTTTAAACTTGATGCCCACTAATTTCAAGGACCTAGCCATAGGAAAAACTGCGTTCTCTGCTCTCATTCTTTCAGAGCCCCTGAGATCAGTTGATGCACATGAGCTAATAGTTCCCTAGATGTGATCATTTAGAAGCAGAGAGTTTCCAGTGGGGAGCCACTGACTCTGGAGGTCACTTCCCTTACTCTTTTGATACAGCCTGAATCAACTGATCTTCGAAGCATTGTGCAAAGCTCATCTGTTTCTGCAGGCTTTTTTTTGGGGGGTGGGTGGGGGGGAGGCCTGGGGTTAGAGGGCATTAGTGGTACTTTATTTTGGGGTGTAATCTTTATTTAATGTTATTGGAGTTATATTTTTGTTGGTTTAAACATTGTACGTACATACACCTAGGTACAATGAGATTTGTAGTAAGATGGAGAGTCTACCTGAGCTAATTCCTCCTTCTCTAAACATAGTCAACTTTCATCAACAGTGCCTCTGGTGAAAATAAATGAACTGCTCAGCTCACAACACTTTAGTGGGTCAGACAGATTACTGGAAGCACAGGCTGTATTAATACATAACTACACGTTAGGGCACTGAACTAACAATGTATCATATAGCAGGACAGTTTAGAAAAATTAAACACTAACCCAATATTCTACTTACCATGCACTTATAGTGTGCTGCTGCCTTTTTGGCATTAAATATATGAAGCTTTCCTCTAGCTTCATTTTCTTCTTCACCTGCATGACAGAATCCACATTTAGGTTTTGTATCACTGGGACTGCTTCTGTGGGGAGACCTGTCTCTCTGAAAGAAAAACATTTTACTAAAATATACTGCTGTGTTCCAAGTAAGGTCATAATTTAACAAGTCTCTGGCCACCAGCTGGATACTCAAATGCCAGTTTTAATCAAAATCTTTAATTTCAAAGACAAACTTTCTCCTAAGAAGTTTAGCATATTTATGTTTACTGCTTACATAGGAACTGCTTTCTATTTCATCTGTGCCATGTGAGGATGTAGATCTAGTGTCTTCTGACTGCCCTTTGAGATTTGTTTTTCTTGGCTTTCCCTTCCGACCCCTCTTTTTTCCTTTGGGAGGTAAAGGCTCCAATTCGTGTTCATTGACACCTTCTTCTAAATCTGCTTAAAAATTAGAACACAACGTCAAGTAAATCTCAAAAAGGAAAACTGTTTTACAAAAAGATTCTCACCATTTCTTACCCATGTTTATAAAAATTATTTCCAATTCATTAAAATTTTGTTTTACAATCTTCAACCATATATATGTCATCGACTAGATCTCTGAAAACTACTGTCTAAAATGTTTAAAGTTTCTTTAAAATCATACACAATACATTTAACATTATGTCAACATACCATTTCAGGCTAAAATCTGATTTTAGGTACACATGCTAATCTCCCACTGAAGGTAATGGGAGCGGAGCAAGTATCTGAAAGCAAGAATTGACTATGTCCACTGGTAACCTAATTTCTTCAAGGTAACCTGCTGTCCTCCATTAAACAGCTGAACTACTACTTTGAACCAACAAATGTTCTTTGCCAGAATGAAACAAACACCAATGTAAGTCGCATTTTATCTTAAGCCATTCACTAAGGAATGCCTCTCTCCTTGCTTTAATCCTTGACATCTTCACAGCTTGTTTAAAAGGAAATTTCACCCATTCTGGTCATTCCAGTGAAATGACCATTTAGAACTGTAAAAATCATTTATTTCCCTGAATAAATTATAAAACAAATTTGAACATTTTAGTTACAACATACTTTTAAGTCTACTGATAGTGGCAGCAATCAGCTAGCTGGAGAGCAACCTCCCGACACTGGAAATATTACAGCCCAAAGACTTAAGTGGTTTCTATAAATAGACATTTTATATATTTTAACACAAATATGTTAAAGCTGGTTAATGTTGGATTTTCACAGTCTTCACATTTTTTGATCCTCCTCTCTTGACATATGGGTACTGCCTGTTCTAAGCAGCTCAACAATCTTATAACTGCATTACCAGAAGAACTTAAAGGAAAGGTCCCCTTAAAGTGATAAAAGTACTAAAAACTTTTAAAAATCATGAGTTATATATTAAGCCTGAGTTCTTCAAAGGGGCCTAAAAGAGTTAACCATCCAACTTCCTCTGGCTCCTTGGAAAACACAAGCCTAAATGTTTAATTGCTTCAGCCAGCTGTAGTCAAACACTGAACATCCCTTTGATTATTCCAAGTGTGTAGTTAACATAGACCTAGGGCAACACTTTTGGGCTTGTTTACTTTGTTGCCCAACTGACTTGCATTTAATATTAAATAGCCAGTTCTTGTACTTGGTTGCTAAGAGCTTTCCTGACAGTCAGCCATTGATAAAAAAATCAGTCTTTTATAAAAGACCAAAATGGAGATTCTACAGCTAGATTTCTGTGAAACCATGCGCTGTACACGTTGCTAGACCAAAAAAACAACCAAACAAAAAAACACCCCGCACGAGGAGCACTTGTGGCACCTTACAGACGAACAAATTTATATGGGCATAAGCTTTTGAGGGAAATCTTATGCCAAAATAAATTTGTCAGTCTCTAAGGTTCCTCAAGTACTCCTTGATTTTTTTGCTGATACAGACTAACACAGCTACCACTCTGAAACCTGTCACCATTGCTAGACAAGCTACTCTTCACAATCCAAAAAACAAAGATGTAGATAAACCCTTAAGTGGAATGGAGTCCAAAGTCAGAAGGTCTGATCTCCCACTTTTTACAATAATGACAAATGTTGTGTTTTTTTATTTGGGCACTATGTGGGTGCCTATCAGCAGGGTACTCTAGCCTCAATGTCTAAGCAGGATATTCCTGTTTCAGGACTAAAACACTGTACCACAAATCAGAAGATTCCAATTTACACCACTTTTGTTTTTTCCAGTCCTAGGATATGACAAAACCTAGTTGCATGTTATTCTATCCTGATGGCTAACCTAATGTACTTAACCAAGGCTTACAATGATCATATCCCATTGCTATCATAATCTAGCATAGATGACAAAGTCATTGGCCTGAGACTTAACATATAATTAAACCATTCCTATCCTACCCTTCCTACTGTTACTGTTGCCAGTCTCCAATAAAACTAGACACACTTGTACTCCTCTTAAATCAGGAGAAGAGACTAATCCACATGCTTCCACCACAGGTTAAATATAAGCTCAAATATAATGCCTAAAAAGCATTTTTCTGTTGTATATTCTGAAAGAGGCCAAAATTTGAGAAGCTATGTAATTCTCACAAGTTTCTGTAAATCAATTTGGATTAGATTTGCCAGGTTTATCAACAGTACACATTTTTCTCAAAACCTCTATGTAAACTTAATGAGTCAACCTAGCTCAGCATGACCTACTTTTTAGCAGGTAATATGTTTTATTGAACCAGCCTCTGTTGGGAAAAGAGACAAGCTTTCAAGCTACACAGCTTGTCAAAAGCTTGTCTCTTTCACCAGCAGAAGCTGATCCAATAAAAGATATTACCTCATCCACACCTTGCGTGCCTCATCTTCTAGGACCAACACAGCAACACTGCAAACTACTCTTTAGCAAGAATATGCGCCACATTCCAGAGTTTAAGATACAGGGGGCAACAGAGCAGCACAATTAATTTAATTGTTAAGAACAGTTTGAGAGCCACAAAAGATGACTGCCATATTAGCCTAGTTTATTTTGCATTTCAGATTAACTGTTAAATATCCACAATCAATATGGTTGTGCAGAGATGAAACCCTAAGGAAACATCACACTCCAGACTGTGTGTGACAAACTGAGTCCTATACATTTGAGAAGCTCTTCTAAAAAGAGTAGAACCTTATTTTATTGTGTCCCTTCTCCCATGCATATAATTCTGGGTCCTCTGCTAAAATACTGAAATCTTTCAAATCCTAGCCTTAAATCTTTCATTTATAGTAATCCTAGGTGTTTTTTGGAACAGTATGTAAAAAAAATTCAGACAGATGTGTAAACTGGTGTCCCTTTAATAATATCAGTGTTTGAAAATTTCAAACTGTTCCTTCCAACATGCATTTGTCTACACTGCATTTCACTCGCCATCATGCAGTCCATTCACCTAGCTTTGTTAAGTTTTACCAGAGTACCTCAATATTTCAGTCTTGACTACCCTCAATAATTGCTTGTCAGCCACAATAGTTTTCCACCTCTACATCCACCCTCTGGCCCCGATAATTAACAAACTTGTCCTGATAAACATTCTTGGGACACTGCTCTGCTCAGTACTTTCAGTGCTGAAAATAGGACTATCAATAATTAGAAGAAAATGAACATACATGATGAAAACCAACTTTCTATAAATAACTGTCACAGGCTTGTGACAGAATCCTTCCTGAAATACTTATTTTATACTTTATTTGCTCTTGTAATAGTAGTTTTAATACTAAACATTTAAACAGTAAATAGACGATACATTTAAAAAATGATTATAACATATGAATCCTCAGCTTTCCTCAAAAACAAGCCCTCTCTGCCCCATACTAGCATCTCCAACGAAGTTCAGAATTCACTGAAATCCACACATTGTTTCCCCCTTTCCTGAAGGTGGATCTAAGTAAATTAAAAAAAAAAATCCAAAACAGATTTAAGTCTCAATCCTACAAACAGTGTGAACCTGGGGCTTGATTTTGAAGGGACTCTACACAGATGCAGGGGCTTGTGCTAGCACATCTAGATTCAGGACCGATTCCCTGGCAAATTACAGTTTCTCGCTTATTAACAGCACTGTGAACTAGTTTAACAGTACGGAAAATAAAAACCTGCAACCAGGTTTAACACAACAGCGCCTTGGACAGTCTTTACTATTTAAAAGACAATTTGGTTTGTGCCCTATCCCTCCCCTCAAGCCCACTGCCAAGCTTACCCTGTTTCCCTGGCATCTGATGGTTGGGTGTTTCCAACTTCTCATGTCAGCTTGAACTAAGGGAAACACAAAAAGTTGTTCAACACCTCCCTGACCATATGAAGTGTTATCATGGGCCCCACCCATATTGTGAAATCCCCTAAGGTTCCCTAGATGTTCTTCACCTGCCCCCCTCCCTGCCCCATTAGCCTTTCATAACAAATTCTTATGTCTAAAAAACTGCCCTCAAAAGTACCTAAAATGCTGTATCTGAAGAAGTGATTCTTACATGCCTGATCCAGTATGTGCTCTCAGAACAACATATTCCAGAGAAGAGTCTGCATTTTCAGATGCGCTTAAAAATGTTTTAATCAAGAACATACTAACTTCAGATCAGCTATGACAAAATCCAGGAGTGACAGAGTCCCATATTTGTAGCTTAGAATTCCACTATCATTACCAAGCAGTATAAAAGACGGATTTATATAACAGTTGATTCCCTGGGTTCTCAGCCTGGAGGTCCCAACTCTTAAGGGGTTGGGAGAGTGTCCCTTTTGTTATGGGTAGAAGGAAACTGGGCCCTGAAACTTTTTCCTGTTGGAGTCATGATATTGAAGAGGTTGAAATCCACTAGTTTATTCTTTATTGTGTCATCCTTAGTTATGTTGGGGATTTCCTCCCCTTCTTTAAAACCTACTGTTAAAGCAAAGTAACACAGATAACTATATTAAAGTAATTTTAAGATGGTTACACAAACCAATATAAAGGAGGCCATATAAAGTGGAGGCTAAAGCTACTATATCTAACTACCAAGGGGGGGGGGTCCTCTGCACGGCAATACATAGCACAGCAGAGCAAGTTACACAAGAGGAAAAAAAAAAAAAAGACTCAGGATGATAAAATAAGGATGGTACTAAGCAAAACTGATTGGTAGAGTTTTTAGAAAGTGGTATTGTAGATATGTGATTCAAGTTAGATATTGTGAAGATGTCTCTGAGTGTGCTTACTTTTATTAAATCTACACAAAGTATATACATTTTGGTTTAAAATTACTTGTAATGCACTTTAACAAAGAAGGATTTCTAGAAATCAGAGCAAGTCAGTATTAAGTTCTACAAAATAAAAGGGGTTTAAATTAAGAAAAGTATAAACTAAACGATAGCCAAGGATAATAATGTGATATTCTTTAATCTATCAGAGGACTGAAAAATAAAACCACCACAAGGCGGCAATGTAATTATTTTTACTGGAAAAGAAATGGCAGAAAAACTAAACAGTTTCTTTGCAGCTGTATTTGATAGTGAGACTGTGACTGCATCCACAGATATTAGTGAGGATAAATTAGGAAAGATTGACATAAAAATAGTGGAATGTATGTATTTGAATGCATAGAGACAAATCACCAGGTTACATCTATAAGTGATGCTAAATTACAGATGAAAATGTTCAACTGCTTATTTTCAGGAAATTTTTTTGATAATGGAAAAAGTTTCTTCTGGTCTATCAATACGATTCTAAAGTGTAGAGAGATTTTCTGGGGAAAAGGCTTAAAATTCCACACCTGCAAGTCCAATTGCTATTTTAGATTTTCAAGTATACTAGATTCCTCATAGCAACCAGTAATGACATGGACCTTGACCAAAATAATTTATAGCCTGAACAGCATTTATATTAGGAAGTGTTTGAGACTATTTCTACGTATAATTTAAGGATGCTTTTGTAAAGTTTGACACTGCTGTCTCACGTGAGAGAGGTGGCAGCAGACTAGGATAATTTGTTAAAATGATTAGAGTCCTTCCTGAAAGGACACTCCCAACAAGTAATGATGCCATGCACCTCCACTAGTAGGCCCCTCACTCGTGGGCTTCCACAAGGATCAGTTCTCTTTCTGGTCCTTTTCAATATCTACATACAACTAGTAGTCACTCAGACTCGAGTGCCAGCAATACGCAGATGGCACACAGCTGTGCCTACCCTTCATCACATAACCACACCACTACCAACACGATGGCCCAATGCTTCAGTGAGATCAGCTCATGGATGAAGTACAGCTGCCTGAAGTTGAACTTGAGCAAAATAGAGGTGATGCTGGACGGAAGTATTTAGAGGAGTTTGCAGGCACCGTACAGTCTCCTTTGGTTGAAGGTTCACATCCACAAATGGTCATTTCAGTCTGTAGTCTGAGTACTCTTGGATTTCTCACTGACCCTGAGCTCTCTCACTGCAACATTCGTGAGTAATGCTTTCTATCATCTCCAGTTGGCCAAGAGACTCCATCTCATCATGGCAGATGAAGAGCTGGCCTCAGTTATTCATACCTTCATCTTCTGGCTAGACTACCACAATGTGATATACCTGGGCATGAAACCTTCAGCACTTCGGAACCTCCAACTACTGTAAAATGCTGCAGCAGTCTCCTCAGCAACACAGGCTGCTATGAACACATCCTACTCTCTAAACTGACTCCGGATAGAATTTTGAATCAAGTTCAAGGTATTGGTCCTTATCTTCAAAGTGTTCCATGGCCTGGGCTCAAGATACAAAAAAAAATCTCAGAGTTACAAACACCTTGGGAATGGAGGTTTTTTGTAAATCTGAACAAAACATTATGGTTGTTCTTCCAAAAGTTTACATCTGAACATTGATTTAATACAGCTTTGAAACTTTACTATGCAAAAGAAATATGATGCTTCCGTCCCCTCCTCTTTTTTTTTTTTTAAAGCAGTTTATGTTTAACCCAGCACTGTAGTATATGTGTGTGTGCGCGTGCTTGCTGCTGCCTTACTGTGTACTTCAGGTTCCAATGAGAGGAGTAGTTGACTGGTCAGTCTGTAATGCTGCTGTTCCTACCTCTGAGGTTCTACTGTACCTAAAAGATTGCCTAAAGGTCTGGGATTAAGAGACTGTGGTTGACACCTTTGCTCCTCTGGCACAATGGACCTCTCAGCAGCAAGAGAGTAAAGCTTATCTGTGAGAGAGACAGATCCTTCACTAGGACAGTTCGGAGACTTTGGAATGAACTCTCCCACAAACTAAGGATAATCACAAATCTCCCTATTTCCCAATCCAAATGCAACACACATTTATTTGACCTTGCCTAACACAACAGGTATTTTTAAAAATAAATTTTAGAGCCCCTACTAAAACAAGACACTCCACTGCACTCGCTTTGTCCTCTCATCCTCTTCTGAGAGGAAGAACGGCATGTGACAAATGTGTAATCTCATTGCTCAATGCACTACTTGAATCAGATACTACAGTGATGAATGCAGTGTAAAAAAAAAGTGTCAGATTCGAACTGAAAGAATTATGTAAAATCTTCCATAAACACAATGCACTGTTCCAATATCACGGTAAAAGATGCTTCTTTTCCTCTAGTTATCGAGTGGACTTTTTCCATAGGGAGAAGTCTTTGCAAATCAGACTATTAAAACAGTTGCTATGATGATGTTTGTTCAGACTTCTAGGATGGAGTAACTGCTTTTTGATATAAGAACATGTAGACATTTTGGGGGCATATTTAGAGGAACAGTCTCCAAAAAGATACAAAACAAGGTGACTCTGGTTAGTTGGGCCTAATCTGTCTTCCGCAGAAAGACTATGCAACCTCTCTGCAGTAGGAATGGAAAGACAAGAGGACCGGACCTTGTGAGTTAGGATGCCATTGTAGTTTTTATGTGACTAGAGAAGTGCATGGTGAGGCAACTATATGGGGTGAAAAGTTTAGTATGCGCCTGACATTAAAGAAAATAAGGCTGTCTCAAGAAATACTTCTAACCAAAACACAAATCTCATCCCAGATGAATCAGAACATTGCCTAAATCTGATGCCAATATGTCTGATGTTTTTCTTGTTGGCATCTGGTTTATGCCGAGCATGGAATAAAATAATTGCTTTGGTACAGAATGTGCTATTTCTGAATGGATTTTCAACAGAAATGTTGTCCTCACTCAACTCCCTGAATTACGTGAGATTACAAACTTCATATTTGATCCAAAGAAATAAAAAAGCATAACTACTAAGGGAATATTTAGATTTCCATTAGTGGAAAGACCATTCCCCTTAAATCCCTGAGAGCTTTGGGTGCAGCAACAGTGGTAATAATGGACACTTCATTTTCTGACCCCACAGCGTCCAGGCATCTGTTCCAAACATTAACAATGTGTACAGTCATATGGTTTCTTATTACACTCAGTTTTATTACTATGTAGCAGATGTAAAAGGAATGAGATGTAATTGTTTCTTTCTTGAAATATTGCTCATCAGTAAATAAGTACAGTTTTGAAGGGCTAAGACAATCCATTAGGGGAACTGAAGGATACCAGAGTTCATTTTTGCCCATCAATAGGTCCCAATAAACAAATATATTTAAAATCATAACTCAACAACATATCAAAGGTATAGGGCCAGATTTTCAGAAGAGCTCAGCATGCAGCAGCAACTGTTCTAATTGGGATGCTGAACACTTTTAAAAATCTGGTCCATACTCTGGAATGAAGAGGTAAATTTACCATCTTTATAGTAATATCAGCAGTCAAGGCTATTGGCAAGGAATTCCTCTGAGAAAGCTCTTGTCTACATTCAGAAAGGAGAGTTAAATTACTGAAAGTTCTTTTCTTATTCTTGAAGATATTCACAACAAGGTACTTAAGTACCGATATTCAGTAAGCCTTACTTTAGGCATGTTCCTGGAACAGAACACAAGCACCTCAGATAAGTATTGTCCCGGTTTTATGCAAGACCAGGTACTTCTCTGCAATAAAGAAGTGATATCTGTGGGTTGGTTGCATAAATTAGAATACCAGTAGCAAACGAAAAGTGGACACCTACATTAATGCCCTGAAAGTATTAACTGGTTCTAGAAGTAGGCTGTCAAGGATTCTACCCCAATGGCCAAAAAACAAACAAACAAACAAAAAAAACCCACAACACCACACAGATAAGGAACAGGCTTGCAGGAAGATCAGACTGATAATCCGATATGGAGTATCGACAATAATTCCGTTAAATTATCATCATTCTTAAATTAACATTTGAAGGACCTGTAATTGCCCTAGGAGTAAAGCACACAACTGACAATCTTGGTTCTATTCTTGGCTTTGACACTGATTTACTGAGTGACCTTGAGCACATCAATTATGTTCCTTAGTTTCCCCAGTTCACTTAGAGATCTGCAAATACAAGGTACTAAAGAAAAATTATTTTTGAACCATACCATAGAAACAACCAAAATGACTGACCAAAATCGCAACTAATGAAGGAAAATAAGTTCGAGTCAACTTTAGCTTCAAACTTCTCAAAAAATAAATACAATTGTGCCAAGTTGCGTAACAATTCGACTAATGAAATACTATGATAACATTTACAAGCCGAACAGAACAATGATAGCAACTCCCCCATGATGCTGGGGGAAAGAAGAAAAAAAAAGTCCACTGTGTTTCCTGAACAGAATGCTTAATGGGGTTGGATTTTATTTTATTTCCTAGATAAAAGATTTCTAAGCAGTGAGCGAAATGAAAACAAGAATCTAGCCAGTTTAGAGGACAGCGCACTTCAAATAGCTCTCAATCTGCTCTTCTGAACAGCTGCCTCCAAACTACTTTAAACTGACATGCTCTTCTAGTTAGTTGGAATACAGTATGTAAGATTCCAGGTTGGTCTCTATCCCTATGCAGTGACAACTAGTTAACCCTGGAGTTGTTAGATTAAAGATACTGTGCAGAGGCATGCAACTATCTGGTGTACCATTTGGATTTTATTGTGATTACTTCTGCATCTGAGTGAAGAGAAGAAAAATAGATTCATTGCATATAGCTCTGATATCATGTGAATGCAGGACCATAAAGAAATATTAAAGGAGGTCAACAATCTGCAAAACTAGAGAATGACTATGTATAGCTTCTTGTGCCACCAAGCTAAATTTAATAAATTCAAAAACAAACAGAAGACACTTCATATTTCTGGGGGAATTCTGCACCACTACTCACATACAGAATTTATGTCCCCGCAGATTTCTTTGCTTCCCCGCAGAAAAATGACTGACAGGGAAGTAAAGGGAAGCCACAAAAGCAGTCATGCGACCCTCCCCAGCAGTATGTTTCAGGTACCTAGAGCAGCAGGCAGAGAGGTAAATCACTGTGCGCAGGGGGTGGGACTAGTGAAGATCCAGCTGGTGGCTCCCACCCTGTGCCAGTCTTCGCTGCTAGCCCTGGCTGGGCTGGGCAGGGCAGGGCTTCCTCTTCCCCTGCATGACACCCAGGGCCAGGTTAGACCCACTCCCAGATTTCTCTCCCAGCTGCAGAAAGCTCTGCAAATTCCCCCGCCCCGCATCACTCCTCAGCTGTAGGGGGAGGGATCCCTGCACAGAGAGCTGCTCCCTCATCTGCCCAACCCCTGTGCATCCAAACCCCTTCATACCCAGACCCTTCCACCGAGCCTCACCTCACCGCACTCAGCACCCCAACCATGAGCCCGACTCCTTCTGCACATGGATCACCCAGATGAGACACCCACACCTGGATCCCCACCCCATTGAGCCCCAACTGGATCCCCACCACCTCAGCATCTGGACCCTCCACTGAGCCCCAAGCACTTTCATCTGGATATCCCTGCAGAGTATCATTACCGTTGCACCCAGAACAAGCCCCTGTGCATCCAGATCTCCCCTGCACCCAAATTCCCTATTGAACCACATGCACCCAGATTGCTCCCCACAGAACCCTCAGCCCACATCTGGATCCCCCCACATTAAACCCCTCCACACTTGGACCCTGCATTGCTGAGCCTGCATGCCCACACCTGCTGCACCTGGCGTGGAGGGGCAGGGTCCTGGGGTGTTTCTGGGGCAGGCCCAGTTCTTGCACCATGTGAGGGTTGGGTGTAGCCTCACTGCTGAGTCAGTGTCTCTATGTGCTCTCCAATGCCATGCTCGAACCTCCACATTTGACAAATTAAAATTCTACAATTTTGCAGAATTTTAAAACATTGTGTGCAGAATTTTTTTGGTGCAGAATGCCCTCAGGAGTAACTTCAGCATCTCCTCCCAGACATTAAATGAACAAGATATTGCATTAACTCATGGATTGGTCCGGAGGAGAGAAGCATTCAGCATAATGAATTCTTGGCCCTCTTGGGCTTCATGAGAGATCTGGACATCAAAGAGTAAATGTTCATTAGGGTGAACAGGTTTTTAGCTGTTCAACTTTAATTAAAGTAATTTAGCCAAATCTCTGTGCACTACACTGAAAGTTTCCTCAACAGGTACCGGATGGCATACCATTCCTCTGGAAAGGGGAGAAGGACTTGGTAGCAGGAGCATACATTGGTCTCTAACAGCTATTGGCCCACTAAGCTGGAATTGCTAACAGACACCACAATATGTACCTCTCAGGCTTTAGCAAGAACTCCAAAGAAAACAGCCATTTTGTAGATAAATGAGGAAGAATAAATGCTAGTCTTAATAGACATTTTGGGGCAGCACTGTCCACAGAATTTAAGTCCCAATCATTCGATTGTCTAAACTGGACATGACCCAAATGAGAAACTATTATTCTATTAAAAATATTATATTCCAACAGCTGCTTCCAAAAGAGCTAAAATAAAAATAACTGAACTACTGCAATTAGATTAGGACACACAACCAGAACTGCTCTACACTGATTAAACCCCTCTCCCCCAAAAACCCAGCCCGAGGGGCAGGGTTCATATCCTTCCTTCACATCTGACTTTCAGACCCAGTGCCCCACACATAAGCTCTGAGGCACATGACCACAGATTAGCATTAACTGTTCTGGTTTGCAAACCACCCAAGAGTGGAATTCATGAAAACAAAATAATAAATGACAAAAAAGTTACAACAGCATTTGATTATTCAGGCCAATTTGCTTACTCTTCTCTACTTTTCTAGTGTGCCAAGCCCTAGTTTCCCTCTACACATTCAACTCCCTCTTTGACACTCACTTTTTCCATGAAGAAAAGGAGTACTTGTGGCACCTTAGAGACTAACCAATTTGAGCATAAGCTCAATTAAATTTATTTATAATTTATTTATATTCAAATAAATATAATTCATACTATAATAAAACTTATTCATAATTTATTTGAGCATAAGCTTTCGTGAGCTACAGCTCACTTCATCGGATGCATACTGTGGATCCGATGAAGTGAGCTGTAGCTCACGAAAGCTTATGCTCAAATAAATTGGTTAGTCTCTAAGGTGCCACAAGTACTCCTTTTCTTTTTGCAAATACAGACTAACACAGCTGTTACTCTGAAACTTTTTCCATGCTGGCCACAAAAAATAAGCCAACAAAATATGTAAGAAAAACTCCTCTGGGCTTCTCATTATGCCATGTCTTTTTGTGACAGACTCTATATGTGCCCGTTCCAGTCTTGAGCACAGTATCAGCACTTATAGTAAACACAGGAGATCCTATAAACCCCTTCTCAGAGTGCTGAGGACCACCTGATCTTTCATTCTTTTCAAGACACAGCAACTATCTCTCAGGATAGAAGTATCTAGCAGCATACTATAGAATGATGTAAGGTGTTTCTTTGCCAGAGACTAAATGTGCTTGCTTTGTTATGGTCATTTGTATATGGCCTTAGGAAAATGGGCCCCATGCCTGGTAGGCACTACCAAAATACAAACTATAAACAATAGTACTGTTTTGTCAGTATAGCATACTCAGTCCCCAGAAGCCTGAGAATAGAGAGAGTCTGATTTTCAAACTTGGGACCCTAGCTAGAAAGAGCGCACACACTATGGCAAAATAAATACTTTGGCCCAAATCCTCCATTTCAATTCAATGGAGTCAAAAATGAAAATCTAAACAAGATATATAGGGTTTTTTGTCTTCAACAACTCAGATAGCTTTGGTTTTTAAAAGAGGTTTAAGTTTGTTATAGAAAATACTGCTTTTGTATTTTTAAAAAAACTGCAATCATTAATATTTGAACAAACAGCTCTTGCTCTTCTGCAATAATTTTTTTCCATGTCCTTTCCAATACAAATATCCATATTAAAATACAGAGCTCCTCCCAGTAAAGAGTGACATACTAGAATAGGCAGAAACAGCTCTTACAGACTCTCAAATACTAGCACAGACCTTGGCCTTGCAAGGAGCTCCACAGAGGAGCAGAGGTCCACTCCCATCGAACAATTTGCAGGATTAGGACCATAATTAGCTATTGCCATCTATTGAAAAACCTGTGTGCCAACAGTGAGTATATGTACATTATGTGTCTAAAATAACTATTTACATGAGAGACTAGTCTAGTCCTTCACTCCAAAAATCTTTCTATAACAATTTTCATCCTACAATACTGTTTATAAAAACCCCCAAAACAGAAATTAAGATACCAAACTACACTAAAGTAACTGGATCTAGTCTATTTAAAATCCATTAACTATTAACACAAATTCTGTGCTGTTTCTCCAGTCTCCTTAAATAAAGCCTTGTTAGTTAAAGAAGTCATAGTGCAGTGCATGTTACATGCAGAGCACACTATGATATTTAGGTATAACTGGATAACAAAAATCCAGTTTTAGCCTGGAGTTTGATTTACATTGTGCAAAAAGATTTGGGGGGAGATTAAATCAAATCTCTAATTATTTAATATGAATGGCACAAAATAATATGTATATGCTAAATAAAATGCATTTGGCAGAAACAAATGACATTTACAAAAATATCACTAAAAGACAGTAACGCTTTCTTCATTGTTTCAATTTGAGGTTACATTTCAATTTCGAAAGATGCAAAGGTAAATTAATTTCTACTTACCCAAATTCAAATACAATAGAAAAAAGGCAAAAACCACCACCACCACACAATTGTGCAAATTGTTTTGAATGTCAAAAGACCATACAACATATTAAAGCTATTTTTAATGCATTGCCCAACTGCATCACCCATTCCAACAGTCTCCCCTGAGTTATGAGACTGTTGCGTGAGTGCTTTCATACAATTACTTGTGTTAATCAACTCAATTGGTCAAATAGCCAAAGGGAGCATTTCAAAGGGTAATCTGATCACAACCCCTTATACATAATACCAGATCTCTCTTCTAATTTATGAAAAAATTATCAGGAGTATTACGAAAGGAAGACCTAAAGCTTAACCTTGCAACAGTTAAAAGAAATACTGTGGTTTTGTAGGATTTTCTTATGAACAGTGTAAGATCTAGCCATTGCTTGACAAAATTGACGCATTTAAGACATAGAATACTTACCTGCACACACAAATCAGATTCTTCCTAAAAGGGACCCTCTTCCCCAAGAGGGAACACATTACCTTCACAGAATCTTTATTATGATAGAGTATCAGAACTCCAGAGCATTCTGGGATTTAGCTGGGTTTTGGTTTTTTTTGTTTTTTTTTTTTTTAAACCAGATGCCTACCTTTTAGCATCACATCATATGCTAATTCCCTATATGTGTTCAGCTTCTAGATTCATTCTTTCAGAAATGCATCTAATTCTAGTCTAGTCTAATTTGCCCAAAACATTGATTGCATTTTAAATTGTGGAAAACATAAAAGTATCTCTTAAAAAAAAAGGGGGGGGGAATTA
The DNA here is from genome assembly GCF_965152235.1 of Eretmochelys imbricata. Classification (NCBI taxonomy): domain Eukaryota; kingdom Metazoa; phylum Chordata; order Testudines; family Cheloniidae; genus Eretmochelys; species Eretmochelys imbricata. The sequence continues at coordinate 98,458,410 of NC_135580.1, forward strand.
CATTGAATAGTTTTACCTTCAGAGTTACGTGTAGTTTTCTTGTGTTTTCGGCATAAAATCCTATAAACAAAGTAGTTGAAAGCTGTCAGATAAGTCATGATTTAGAGCTCATTTAGTTTAATTTAAATAGCAGTACATTTCACCCTATTTACAAGACTCTACAGTTCCAACTTTGTGAATATGGAGTTTAATATAACAGTGTGCTAGACTGCAGTTAAAAATGTACACAATTACAACTTTTTTATAAAGCCCAAAATGTTTGTATCCCAATGATAGTTTTACAAAGAGGGTGAAATATAAATACAAGCAGAAACATGGTAGATAAATAGTAGTTACATGTAAATGCCTTGTGAGGGTTTCTCTCTTATTTGAGCTTTATCATGCAATGCACAGTAGTAGTGATATGTCTTGTGACACGTTTTCACATCACAACCAATGGTTGCTCCTGGACAATGGCATAAAGAGCACATCTATAACAGAAAGGAAGAGAAAAACAGAATTCATGCTAGCAGCAGTTTAATACTTTTGGCTTTGGAAATAATTGGAACTAATAGTCATAAAATAACTCCCCTCCTCACGAAACAGATGGCATTACTGAGAGCAATGTATTTAGTCATACGGTCTTTATCCACATTTTTCCCCAAGTGTCATTTTAAATTAATTTTAAAAGGAGAGACAGATGTGTCAGCTACTCAGTTATAAAATATAACCGTAAGATAATAATTTTATCATCTTAATTATTAATGCAGTGGAAAATAATCCAATAACTTTAGCTAAGTAAGAAGTGCCATGCTGGAACAAACTTAATTTTTCACTTAGATGTTATGCTTTCAAGAGTGGGCTATACCAAACACTGATCAACTGTGGATTATACGATGAAAGAAGGAGAGAAAAGGGACTTTCTTGCTGACCTCAGCTGGCAAATCAGTTTATTCCCTGAAGCATAAGGACTGAATGCTTGAAATTTTACCTTCGTTAACTGCAGCTGCCTCTTTTCCCCCCTACAAATGTCTAATCCTCTTTTCAAATAATTGGCTTCAGTCATATTCCATGACACTATGGTACACAAAAGGAATGTCTCAATAGTATTAATACCACCATCTTTGTTTTTATGCTGTAGAAAAGGCTACATAGAGGGCAATTGCTTTACTCTTCCTTTTCCAAGGACAGGCACTCTCTCATTTGAGAAATACCTCTTACGCTTCTAACATCTTCATGCCCTTCTTCATGTATTGAATTAAAGGGGAAAAACATACAGTCAATGTATATAATGCCATTAATATTCATCATAATTTTTCTAGCTTCTTAACACTGCTCAAACTCTTAGAGTTTGACTGATTGAGGTATGTTTACTGAGCTATATTTATTTTTTCCCTGCAAATAATCAGTATATATTGTTCCTTACAATATACATTACCTTGCATAAGGCTACGAAGAGAAAAATTACCCACGCATCCAACATGCCTAACTGCCTTGCTTATCAGGTCTTTCTACAGTTCTTCCAATTCTTCTTTGTCTCAACTAACCTAAATAAACCTGCCACCAGCAAGTTTTGTAACCCCACAGTTTACCCCATCTTTCATAATGTTAAAGTTAACTGAACAAAACAAAAAATGAGCTGAATCTTGGATCATCCTGCTATTTACCTCCCTACAAATTGAGAAAAAACGGCTCTATTCACAGTGTTCCATTGCTCTTAATCAGTTTTTAAATCCATGGTAGGTGTTCAATCAACCCTCTGTATTTCAAGTTTCCTAAGTAACTTCTTGTGAGCAACTTTATTAAAGTGTATTTACACTTTCAGAATAAACTAATCAGTTCCCTTTTATCCACTATTTTAATTCTTTCATATATTTTAATAGGTTAGACAAACAATTTACTCTTACATAAGCTGTGAAATCTCTAGTGAAATGACAAACTGGAAGAACCTTTATATTGATTTATTGATCTATTTCCCTTTGGAATAAATTTTAAATTTGTTGGAATGATTTTTGTTACCTGATTGGCTTGTAACATGTTTAATTCTCTAGGTACATCAGGCACATGAAAAGTTCTAAGCACAATAAGAGACCACATTTTAAGGGTTTCTCCTCTCATACAGCTAATAGAAGTAATAATGACCTCAGATCAGTGCATTTACTGGGAAATAACAAGCTGATATTACTGGCCTATCATTATAGCTTAACCCCTCAACTATCACCAGAAATATTCTGCATTTCTCCCATCATTGCTTTAATATGCAGAAGTAGCTTCAAGTAGCAACATCTACCAAAAGAGGACAACTACTCAAACTCTGCCTGCCAGCAAACAGAATTTAGTAAAAATTACCAATATAACTATTAGATTTGGAAAACCACACAGTGCTTTACTGCTTCTCATATAAAGGAGCAGTCAAGAATGGAAAGCAATCACTAAGTACAAAATGTTTAAAGAAAGACAGTGCACATTCAAGCTTATCAGGACAAAACCATTTAGCCTCTTCATATAAAACTTGGACCTAGTTCAAGTGCCTGGTTTCTCTAGATGGTGCACTTTAAGAATCCATCCTCTTCCAACATGTTACTGATAGAACAAAAAAGATTCAGAAGCACAAAGAAAAATCTATATTCTCATGAATCCCAAACATACAAATCTTGTAAAACCATTTAAAAAAAGACTTAATCGTCAAGAAGTTTCTTGTTGGCCCACACAGCCATATGCTACTCTGCTCTTTATAAATATCAAATCTCCAATCACACCTATAGTCTCCAACTGCTATAGCTCAATGAACACATAATATAATTAGAGCAAATAAAACTCCACACTGAAAAAGACTAAGCGAAGTACTGTACTGTTTAGTGATGAGGCTGTAAGTAGCATGAGGTGCATCATGTAACTTCAACCTCCAAATAAAGCATCCCTGGTAGAACCTCTTTCCAGACACACCCCCCCGTCCCAAAAACTGGAAGTGCTTAAGGACTGTTTTAGTTATACTAGATCACTTGTTAGAAAATATTTGCAAAAGCAGTCATCTCCCAGCTAAGAAAGATGATTGTAATAATACCTAGCTCTTATATCAAACTGAAATCAGCCTTAAAAATTGAGTAATGCCTTGCAAACGAATGGCCCTTCATATCACACAGCTCCATAGCAGTTTGGCGAGGCTATGATTAAACTAGTTTTCAGTATGTGCATCTCATGATGAATCTGCATCCCAAGGCTCTATCAAATCATTAAAAAAACCGAAGCAATAAGTATCTTGGCAGTAAAGGCCAGTTTTTGGCAGTGAAACCAAGTGCTGGTAAAGGAGCAGTGTTACACTTGCATAGCTCCCTGGAATGCAGGGCTTTGGAGCGGAGCCCACGGAGCAGCTCCGGAGCAGCAGGTTTTTGCCTGGAGCTGGAGCAGAGCTGGTGCACAGCTCCAAAGCCCTGCTGGAATGTGCTTCCATTGTGAAATCTGTCTGAAAATATTAAATAGGAAAGTAAATTTAAGAAATGCTGGTTTCTCTTTGTATGCAGCCCATTAAAAAGAACAAGTAGTTTATTTTGTTTATGAGTTTTAAAACTTGATTGGAAAAATTATGCCACATATTCACTATAACCATCTTTATTTGTTGATAACATAAGTACAGTGCTAGTGAAAATGTTAAGATTTGCAGTTCATTTTTAGTAATTCCAAAAGTATTCCACAATCTCCAAAATAACCTATTTATATATTTGAATTAGACTATACACATGATTAAAATAAAAACAAATTGATTGCTTTAAGACACTTCCCACTGTTAGTCATTTGACATTTAGAACTCAGTCCTGTTCCTATTGAAATCAACTGCAAAACTCCTATTGATTTCAATAAGGGATCACACCTATCGGTGGCTATCCATCTAGCTACCACCCGACCCTTTAAGATTTACCCCCCCCCCTTTTTTTTTTTAAATGCGTGACCAGTTTTATCTTAATGACTCCTCACACGGGTTAATTACCCATTACACTAGAGGTCACAGACAAAGGGAAAATCTTTTTTTAAAAAGATATGATACAATAACTAAGTTCAGTAGTACACTGAATTAGTTCATTAGATACTTTGCAGAAGTTAAGAAAATGCTACTTTTCCATTTTCAAGAGGCAGAATTACAGACTTACCAGTTTAGTGCCTCTTTTTATTTCCTTTTGAACATCTTCAATAGAAAATCCACCAAGACTCTCATTATCAGAGTGTGAAGATACCAATGCAGATGAAAATAGCTGCAAGTTGTGTAAAAACAAAAACTTAAAGGGCTTCCCATAATATGGAATAATTATAATTTGTAATAAGGAACAATTTCAAAATACAAACAGTGGTATTAGTAACTTATATACCACTGCCACAAGTGGGCTGAAATTATTCAGGATTTCATTTGTTTACATAACGCAGTTAATAACTCACAGCTTTAACTTCCTTTTCCTCCATTACTTACCATACATTTGTGATGTGCTGCCACCTTCTGGTTTTCAGACATCAGTAATTGCCCACATTCATTATCTTTATTAGACCTACAAAAACCACACTTCCGTTGCCTTGAAGACCCTTTTTTCTGTCCAACTGAGCTTGTCATGATTTTTAAAATGGCTTTAGAATGACACTTCAGTCCTCACAAATGCTATAGGAAATAAAAATGTCCAATAGTGATGTTAATTTCAGCTTAAATTAATTTAAATTATATTTACTCAAGTTACTTTGCGTTTCTCTTAAAATACCTGAAACATCCACTACATCTCAGAGTGGAATATAATTTGTCTCATACACACAGCTAGAATATAATATATAAACAAACATGTATATCGCAAGAGATGTATTTCCCAAAATCTTTAAGAATGTGGCAACAAGACATATAATGGTCCCTAAAGTAAGAGAAGTAATAAAATTTACACAAATGTAAAGGCTGAGAGAGGGGAGGGGAAGGGGGAAAATGAAAAATATAACAAGTACAGGAATCATTTAGGAAGTCCTGATGCAATATTGTCTCTCATTCCATTTATTCATTCATTCATTCCAGAAGCACACTGCACAGGGAGAGCTTTACCTTAGCATACAATAAAACCCATTCTACTGAACTCCTTTAGAATCAGCAATAAAAAAACTGGGCTACCATCCATAAAAACTAATAAGTATTGAATTTAAAAATACTCATCTTCAGCTTTACAAATATGAGTAACTGTCCTTATGAGATGAGAAGATAAAATGTTACCATTTTAGGTATTACACAGATACAATGTGGCTAGTTAAAGTCACGAACAAAGTTTTAGAGGTGAATATTTGTGACTAATATGCTGCAATAGAAACCCTTTAAGATCCAGGGTTGTTTTTCGCAATCTTACCCTAATCCTTAATATGTGCATGACAACAGCTGTTCTTATCCTAAGAAAAGTAATTTAAAATTAAACTCCACATAAATCACATGCTTGTAAAACATAAAAAGTAACAGTTAAAAATACAACACCAAGGCCCCAGTTCAGCAATGAGATTCACATAGGTGGATCCACTTCAATGAGGCTTCATACATGAATCTGTCTATGTGGATCTCATTACAAATTGGATGTTTTAGGGCCCAAACATTCAAGGATACACACTTTTTGGACCCATTTTAAAGTTGAGGTTTGCGTCCATTCACCTTTACATCTCTAAAAGAACAAACATGCTATAATTTATATAATTAAATGGTCTAATTTAGAGACCCTAAATAGTATGCTTGTTTACTGCTTTTCCTCTTTGAAGATCTGGGTCTCAGTATCGTTCTGGTCACATATGCAATGAATATGGGTTTCTCAGCCTTCGTCTCCAGTAGACGCCCATCTAAATCAGGAAGACCATTACCATTAGAAGTTCAGAACTTCTGCTAAAAAGAGGTCCTTGGCTACAGTGGCTGAGGCGTCATAGGTCAGGATTGAGTTGCAATGGTACAACTGACTGGTGAAATTTGTATAGTCCAACTCTGCATGGTTCTTGAAAGTGCTATAAGTTCCTCACTTTCCTAGCCACTAATATCACTCCCTATTCTTATAACAGAAATAGGAGGAACACTTAAGTTTATATACCTCTGTACAGAATAGAGTTAATGAAGATCCTTTTAATTCTCATGTGGTGTTATTCACAAATTTTCATAGATATAATTTAAAAACATTTTTTCTTGCCATGCTAATACAAGATTTGTATATCAAAATGTAAATGTATGTCTTATCTCTAGTGCTTGTTTTTTTTTTTTACTGTTTCATTTACTTCCATTTTTAAGTATAAAGCAATTTACTAGATTGGTGACACATACTTGTAACAGGTTTCAGAGTAACAGCCGTGTTAGTCTGTATTCGCAAAAAGAAAAGGAGTCCTTGTGGCACCTTAGAGACTAACCAATTTATTTGAGCATGAGCTTTCGTGAGCTACAGCTCACTTCATCAGATGCATACCGTGGAAACTGCAGCAGACTTTATATATACACAGAGAATATGAAACAATACCTCCTCCCACCCCACTGTCCTGCTGGTAACAAGAATGCACATATTCTAGATCTAGCTCATTTACACACAAAAAGAGTGCCATGTGAATAAATGAGTCACACCCTTTTGCAGTGGCAACAGAGAGCCCTTAAACGTTAAGCACAAAAAAAGTACTCACTATATTCTTCTAAAGAGAAATCAAAATAAGATAACTCTGCACTCCATTTATTAAACAGAAAGAATGGCTGGCTTTTGAAGAAAGTAAAGACAGACTTCCAAAATGTTCTTTAATTCTTTAAAATCTAAATGAGATTTTGGAAGCAGGGAAAAGGGCTTCAGAAGAACAGTAGAAAACTATATAAAAAGATTTTTTGTTCTTAGGTCACATTCAAAAGCTTCACATAAATCATGCAATAATGGGCTGAAATACTGTAACAATTTAAAATGCAAGAACAACTTCTGTTTTGATAATTAATATTACAGTAGTTATATATATACACACACGTACAAGAGGCTATATGCATGCACTGTGGATTAGCTTTAATTTGACTTTTTTTTTTTCAGATTTCATTTAATTTTTCTTACTTTATTTTCTTATTCAGGAACTAACTCTTGTAGCAGCAACAATGACAGTCCTAATAAAAGTAACTTAAGACATTTAAAGTCAAATTCTGTCCTTGGATGTGTGTTCACAAAGTCCCATTGACTAAAACAGGAGTTATACACACAATCATATGGAGAATTTGGCTTTAGGTATGTCAATCACTCCTGCTGCTACATCAATAGACTCTCCCTTTTAATCTCTATCTGAATGGCAAACTATAAGATTTTGGAAGATTTGAATAATTCATAACCATGGAAGTCAAAATGATTGCTCACTTTAATATTTTGCTTCTTGGAAGTTACTGATAAAGAAATATGTTCACAGGTCACTTGGCCTTCAGCATTATGTTGTACAGTACATCTAAGACACACACATATAATAAGATACACGGTTAATAGGGTATGTATGTACCATTGTTTATATTACCTCACTCCTTGAAGTAATTTTGTATTTTTTACAACTTAGAAAATGATGGTAATGTGTGCTCCACTGAGCAGGTCTCTGTTAGCATAGCAATGAAAAGATGCAATTAACTGGCTGAAATTGTGTTTTGGCATGATTATTCAAATACAGATATTTTTAAAATGCAAGTACAACTAAAAAGCAAAGATTAGGTCAGAAAGGAAACACATTCCTATCAAAATCAGATTTGATTATTCCCAAAGCATTTTTAAAGGAAACCTAAAAATGCTCTCTAATTGTGCTTTTTGTTTGCACGTGTTTTCTGTATACCTAGGCATTTGTACATTATTTATACATTGTTAACGCTTGTAAAAGAAATTGATTAGTACCAGAAGTATTTTATCCATACTACTGACTAAGTTACATTTGTTCACCCATGATGTATATTAATGCATTTTCATCACATATGACAATCTGGTATGGACTGGAAATTCTTTCCTTCATATCATAGGGTGCACATGGCATCCTGTTCACATGTATATATTTTTTCATAAATTCACATCACAAACCACCATGGCTTGCAGTGAATGCATATTAACATAGGTTAAGAACGAGTAAGCTACTTAGTATAGAAAAATTGCTAGGTTTAGATTTTCGATAAGACTACTTACAAACAACAAATGTATCTGACAGCGTTTCAGAAGAGCAGAAACCTTTATATTTAGCTCTATTTTAACTAATTTACATTTTCTGAAGACAGTTAGAACCAATTGCCCTGCCACATTACAGATCCATCATCCTGAATGCAAACATTTAAAATCTTGCCATTTAATTTCTTATTGAAAATAGTTTATGTCTAATCCAGATTATTGACTAAACACCAACCTACTTCTCACTCGACCAAAACAGGCACAACTCAAAATCGGCAAAATATTCTTCCAATCCACTTTTTAAAATAAACTATAAACTGGGTTGTTTTTTTAAAAAAAAATGTGACGTGTACACATATCATTGGACTTAAACATTAATCGCCAAGTTTCAGTCAGAAACAAGATTTACAATTATGCTATAAACCCTGTAAACAGAGCTATATCATAGAAACGTTGACTATGGACATCTGTACCAGTAATAGCAACCTATTTAAAAGAGACAAATGAGTCTTTTTTTTGGAGCTGTACTGACAATACAATACTAAAATCATGTCAGTATCTTCCAAGATCCTATCTAAAGGGGTACCTAATTTCACAATAAAATCTCCTATAAAATGGAAAAAAAAAAGGAGTACTTGTGGCACCTTAGAGACTAACCAATTTATTTGATCATAAGCTTTTGTGGGCTAGAGCTCACTTCATCGGATGCATACTGTGAAAAATACAGAAGATGATGTTTTTATACACACAAACCATGAAAAAATGAAAGCTGTGATAAGAGATTCTCAGCTACAAAAAAGGATTCTTTTTGTAATTCTCTCTTCAGAATTTGTTCATCTGTGCAGTTTAATTGATGCATATTAAGACAGTACTCAAGGTCATCTTTTCCTTCTTGATATCTTTTTTATTTTTTTAAGAGTTTTTCACACAAACTATGTTAAGCCCTGCACTCTAGTTTTATTGCCATCTTCTATAAGACTAATTCTAAATGCACAACAAACAGGCATACTCCTTGTCCTCATATGAAATCTTGCAAAAAAAATATGAGTTTAGGAGCTTGAATTCATAACTTGGCTAGACACTAAAAATCATTATCTTAATAAAGAAGCTCGATTTACTGCTTATTACAACAATCTGGAACTCACTAACCCCTCCTTTTGTCCTATGTCTTCAAGGATGTTAACAGGCCACTTTGCCTTGAATGGTCCCTTAGAATATGTGCTAATGACTTATAGTAAACTATCTGTTCGATCTTGCATTTAGCTGTGACACTGAGTACCTTTCCCAGACCTGAGGAAGAGCTCTGTGTATCTTGAAATCTTGCCTCTCTCAGCCAAACAGAAGCTGGTCCAATAAAAGATATTCCCTCATCCATCTAGTCTCTCCAATACTCAACATCTCTCAGGAAAAAACAAGGAGGGCACTTTCTCAATATATGAAACATTACTCAGCACTGAGGGAGGAAAAGATAGATAAGAAAGGAAGTTCAAGAGCTTTTCTTCATGCTCTATTTATTAGCTAAAGTCAGGCCCAAGCTTGCTATTTCTTACATAGAATACCGGATTACAGTTTATATGCAAGGCTCTCTACAGTAAAGTTTAATTGTTTTGCTAAAACTTCTCGATTCTTCAGGATTAGAGGTGCTATGCAAACACAGGATTGTTTGGGTTTTTGTTTTAAAAAAACATGTAACAGAATTTGAGACATGGGACAAGCACAAGAGAAACATGCCTAGACATTTTTCATTTAAACTTGTTAGAAAAGGGATTTTGGATACTTTCAGATGAAAAAAAATAAATATTTAGGCAAGTATTTTTACAAGTGACTGGTGATTTTGGGTACTCAACCTGAAGTACTTTAAAAGGGCCTAATCTTCAGAAAATGCAGATTACCGATCCCCTGCCAATCAAGCCTCTTTAAAGTATCTACTTGAACAATGAGCACCCAAAATCATAAAGCACATTAAAATCTTGGTTTTAACGCATATGCAAACAAGATTTGTTAGCCTCTAAGGTGCCACAAGTCCTCCTTTTCTTTCTGAAGATTTTCCATGTACCTCATACCTAGCGAAAACGCCGAAGGCTGGTGTAACAAGCCTGCAGCAGATAATTTGGATTTACTTTCAGGAAAGTCTGGGATTCCCACCCATGAAGGGGGCGTGGAGGGTTTGATCGAGCCATGATGCGGGGCATCCACCTCACAGGAGGAGGGTTCAACCCTGGCTTGAATAGTTTGGTGGGGCAGGCAGCTGAGTGGGGTCCCCCCTCTCAGAAGGAAGAATCACCTCTGCCGTAGCTTGCAGTGTCCCTGGGGTGGGATTCTCACGCGGAAATCGATCCCGACGGCTCCCTGCAAGGCAGGGGCGCTTCCCAGCTGGATTATTAACGCCAGGAGAAGACGGGGGGCCCTGAGAGACGGGAGAACAGTCTAGGCTTGGAGGGAAATGGCCCCCAGTTTTGGGGGTCCCCTTACAACACGGGCACGAATCCCACCGCGTGCAGGGGGGACCGCTGGGCCCTTCGGGCGCTACCCCGGGACGGGCTGGGGTCAGCCCCTCCAGAAGGGCGAGCCCCCCGCCAGGCTTGGGCGGCTGCTCCCCGGTTAGGCCGGCGCCTCAGGCCTGAGCCCCGGCGGCCCCCCCCAAGCTGCAGGGGCGCTCGGCGGGGCGGGCTGGGGGGGGGGTCTCTCCTCAGGCGGAGGGGCCGGGCAGGGACTCCCCCGCCACCCGCCCGCAGGCGGCTGGGCCAGCGCCGCCCTCAAGGCTCGCTCACTCACCCAGGTAGGCGGGGCGCCGGGGAACAAGGACTCGGGGGCCCCGCGCCGCTGGGCACTCAGAACCGCTCGCTCGCTAGCGCTGGGACCTTCCCTTTCATTCGGGGCAAGGGACGCTGCGCCGCCGCCGCACGCACGTCTTCGCGCTGGCGCCAAGACGTCACGGCGTTCCAACCGGCGCGTGATTGGTGCACGAGGCTGCGAGGCGCGGCCGAGGAGAACTGGTCCCGGAGCGGCCTGCGGTGGCCACGCAGGCGCACACGAGCATCCGAAGTCGTCGGCTGCGGAGAGGGCGGTGGGGGGAGCGCGCGCACAAGAGAACCCGCGCGTGCGCAGCTCTCCCTGACAGCTGGCGGGGATGGGGAAAATGGAGAACCCGCGCGTGCGTAGAATGCCTTTTGGGTACAAGGAGGGTGACCCGCGCATGCGTACAGATCATTTTGAAGGCTGCTGTGGGTAGAATGAACTGGAAGTTGGGAGGCTGCGCGTGCGCATGGCGGAGCTGGCTCTGCAGAAGGGCTGGAGGGCATAGTCCCTCATGCACCAGAGGTGGGCCTTGCTTGTGGCACTCACACCACCAGACTCCCTTAGGGCCTCAGGGCTGGGGCTGTGCTCTTCCTGGGTACAGTTACTTGTAGGGCCTGTGCCAGGTGCTGTACAAACACAGAACAAACAGGCAGCCCCTGCCTCAAGGAGTTCACAACCTGCCACCCACCATGGCTCTTGTGTCACCTGCTGCTGCTAGTTACATTAACACAATAGCTTTGCTTAGTGACAGATCCATTGTCTCAGGACACAGCCCACCCAACTCTTAAAACCGTGTCTAGAGGGAAAATCTGCTTGCCTTGCCTGCTTCCTGTTCTGTTGGTAACACGGTCTAAAACTGGGTAAAGGTTTTATTTCCATCTCCAGTCAATAGCTATCAAAAAAAACCCAACACATAGCTGAAGTCCATTAAACTTGCACTCTGATGCAAACCCTTAACAGTGACCTCAAAACACTCTTGCATCAACAGATCAGCACATTTAATGATCACATTTCCTGGGTATTTGGGAAGTTATTCTGCATTAACATTGCTGAGGTTGCCACTAAGATTTGGTCTTAGAGTGCAAACCTGAATGAAGCTGGAATAATATTTTTTAGTATTTGGGTCACCTGTGTCTGCCCCTGTGAAGCCTACCTTCAGACTTGCCAACGTATGACAAACAAGTGAAATGAAGTATGCATCACACGATAATACACAGATTATAGTAGTTTTTAGGTTAAAAAAGATGTTTTCTTACTGGATCCCCCACTGTGGGCTGTTAACAGGGTTTAACCCTGGCGTTTGAGACTCAGATCAGTACACTTGAACTACAGGAGTAATTACTAGTACGTGAACTATCTGCTAGAGGACTTGATACACTTTCAATGGGTTGGTTGCACAGCTATTTGTTAGTAGTAGAATGGAGGTCAGGAATCCTAGGGGCAGATCCACAGCTGGTGTACATTGCATTGAAGTCAATGGAACGATGACAGTTTACACCAGCTGAGGGTCTGGCCCCTGGACTCTAACCCTGGCTCTGGGAGGACAACATGGTGTAGTAGTGGTTAGAGATAAGAGAACCAAAGCACCTACATATGGATGAATTGATCTGAAAGGCAACATAGCTAAAAGTCAGGCCTAACCCCCTTCAGGGCTTGTCTTCACGGCAAAGGTTAGCTCAAGTTACTCCATTTGAGCTAGCCAGCTGGAGTGAGAGAATCCACACTGCAAAGCTACACAGAGTGATTGGATTAGAAACACAAATGTGCTAACAGCTCACAGCCAGTAGCTACATCCTCACTGCACTGCTAGCTTGGGCATCAGCAGCACTCAAACTTCAGTCCATATCCCTTGACAGACCAGCTAGCTTGAGTTTGAAGCACCACTTCACTTGAGCTGGAGATGTTTGTGTGTAGACAGGAGTCAGAGTGGGGTGACACCCAAATTATACATTGAGCTGACATTACAGTTGATACAAGACCTCAGAAACTTGAGCTGTATTCCCAATTTATTATTAATAATCATGTTTACTACCATAGTGCTTAAGGGACCAACCTAGAATGGGGTCCCATTGTGCTAAGTCAGTGGTGGGCAACCAGCAACGCACGGGCCACATGCAGCCCATCAGGTAATCCGACTGTGGGCCATGAGACATTTTCCGATGAAGTGAGCTGTAGCTCACGAAAGCTTATGCTCAAATAAATTGGTTAGTCTCTAAGGTGCCACTAGTACTCCTTTTCTCTTTGCGAATACAGACTAACACGGCTGCTACTCTGAAACTCATTTTGCTGACATTGACCATCTACAGGCACGGCCCCCCCTCCAGCTCCCAGTGGCTGCGGTTCCCCATTCCTGGCCAGTGGAGAAGATTGTGAGGGAGGAGCAGGAAGAGGGTTGGAGCAAACAGCCAATCAACACAGGGCAGAGAAAGTGCATTCAAAACCATTATTGTTCTAAATAGCACAAGTGGAGTAATGTGTAAGACAAAGATCAGATCCCAGAAGGTTACCCATTTTTGCTAAAAGAGATTTAAAAGAGGTGAAACACCCCATGGATTTCCTAATGCAGCATTCTGTCAGATCCATAGGCATTAAGATCGGTGATCTCTCGCTCTCAGACCTTGACTATGCAGATGGTGTTCTTCTTCTAGTACGAAGCCCTGACAGCAGAGGCGGATTAGAGATTTGTGGGGCCTTGGGCCAGAGCAAGTGGGGGCCCCTCCCCATCCCTTCCACCTGCAATCCCTCCCCTAAGCCCCACCCCACACTCCTGCTTGGGAAACAAGGTTGGGGCACGGGGACTTCCCCTGCCTGCCCGGCGCTCCTGTGGGGCAGTGGGGTCAGGGAGTGGGGTCAAAGCATGGGGGCTTCCTCACTCCACGCACCCTGCACTCCTACCAGGAAGTGGGGTTGTGGCGCAGGAGCTTCCCCTACTCCTGTCAGGAGTGCCAAGCGGGCAGAGCAGGTCAGGGCACGAGGGTGCCTCAGTTAGCCAGGGCCCCTGGGCATGAGCCCCATTGACCCAGTGGCTAAACTGCCACTGCCTGACAGATTTTGCAAGGCACTCCAGCAAATGGAGGAGTCAGCTAAGGTTGGCCTCCACATTTTGCAGTAAAGGACAAAGCTGCAAAATCTAGGATCAGGTCCACCCTAAGGATGTAGAGTAACAGCCGTGTTAGTCTGTATTCGCAAAAAGAAAAGGAGTACTTGTGGCACCTTAGAGTCTCTAAGGTGCCACAAGTACTCCTTTTCTTTTTCCTAAGGATGTAAATATTGGTTTAAAAAGTTAACCGGTTAAATGATTAAAATTATATTGTTTAACTGGTTAATCATTAACCGGGGTCACTCCGGCTGGCCTGGTGCAGCGGAGGCTGGGGCTGGGGTCCTGCCGCATCTGCAGGGCTGGGGTACGGCTGAGACGGCCAGGGCAGTACTGGCCCGCCCACTGCGGCCAAGGCTGGGGTTCCACTGGCATGGCACAGCCAGAGCTGGGGTCCCACTGGCACAGCGTGGCTGAGGGCAGTCGAGCCTGCCCGGCACGGATGGGTCTGGGGTCCCGCCGGCCCGGCCAGGGCTGGGGTTGCTCTTGCCCAGCGCAGCCATTTTTTTGCTTTGCATTGATATTATCCCTGTAAAGTTCCATGATATTATTCCTAATTACTCACTCCTTTTTTGAAATGTACATCATTCACTGGGGTTTGTGTTTATCGTCTGCCTACAGACTTTGTTTTACTTTGAGATTCAGTTCTTCTTCAGAGCAAAGACCAAGTTTGTTTTCTGCCTTTTTACAGGCCTTTCTCTGATTTTATGAGGGAAGAGACCCACAGTACGTGTTTGGTTCAACTTATTTAATGGTGTTATTCTTTTCCAAAGAGAGAAGGAGAAGCAGTAAATTAATTTTGCTGGGCAAGAGGGGAATCTGAGGCAAACCCAAACTGCTGCTTTGGTGTTGGGTGTGAGCCTGGAATTCCAAAATGCATGGAAGATGGATAGAGACTATCCTAGAGCACAGGTTAATTCTCCATGGGAAGGCTTTCAACAGAGACCCATATGACATTTTCACAAGCAAACTGGGAAAATGTGGTCTAGATTAAATTACTGTAAAGTGGGTTCACAGCTGATTAAAAGACCATACTCAAAAAGTAGTTATGAATGGTTCCCTGTCAAAATGGGAGGGTGTATCTAGTGGGGTCCCACAGCGGTCTGTCACTATTCAATATTTTTATTAATTACTTGTATAATGGAGTGGAGAGTATGCTTATAAAATTTGCAGGTGACAAACTGGGAGGGATTGCATGTATTTTGAAGGACGGGATTAGTATTCAAAATGACCATGACAAATTGGAGCATTGGTCTGAATTCAACAAGATGAAATTCAAGGAAGAAAAAACCCCAAATGCACAACTACAAAATGGGGAATAACTGGCCAGGTGGTAGTACTGCTGAAAAGAATCTGAGGGTTATAGTGGATCATAAATTGAATATGAGTCAACAATGCAATGCAGTTGCAAAAAAGTCTAATATGATGCTGGTGTGTATTAATAAGACATGGGAGGCAATTGTCTGCTCTATTCAGCACTGGTGAGGCCTCTGCTGAGTACCATGTCCAATGCTTGGTGCCACACTTTAGGAAAGATGTGGACAAATTGGAGAGTCCAGAGGTGAGCAACAAAAATACTAAAACATTTACAAAACCAGACCTATGAGGAAAGCCTAAAAAACAACAACAAAACACTGAGCACGTTTAATCTTGAGAAAAGAAGCCTGAGGGGGGACCTGATAACAATTTTCAAATATGTAAAGGGCTGTTATAAAGAGGATTGTGATCAGTTGTTCTCCCTGTCCACTGAAGGCAGGACAAGAAGTAGTAGGTCTGATCTGCAGCAAGGAAGACTGAGGTTTTCTAACTATTAGGGGAGTTAAGTTCTGGAATAGACTTCCAAGGGAAGTAGTGGAATCCCCATCATTAGAGCTTCATAAGAACAGGTTGGACAGACAACTGTCCAGAATGGTGGTTTACTTGAGACAAGGTGGGAGAGCTAACATCTTTTATTTTGACCAACTTCTGTTGGAGAGAGATGCTTTAAAGCTTTCACAGAGTTCTTCAGGTCTGGGAAACGTACTTAGAGAGTCACAGCTAAATACAAGGTGGAACAGATTGTTGAGTGTAAGTAGGTAACACATACTTCAAGGGACCATTCTCTCTCTCTCTGGCACAAGTAGTCTTAAAACCTTTAAAATATATAAGACAGATGACAGTTGTTTTGATGTTCTGCTTCAAGTTCTGCACAAGATCATACTATACATCATGATGCTATATAGTCCAGGCAAACTTGGGGAGAAAAATGGTGCCATGGAGTCAATTAATTTCTCGTTCCAGTTCAAAAGATGAGATCCAAAGGTGGAGGGGACATTTTATATGCAGATCTCAGGCTGATATTTGGCCCTATTTTATTTTAAATTTTGCAAACACTAGTGTCTCTACCTCTGCTACTAAAGGAACTTGAAATGAATGTAGTATTTTGCTTTACTTTCTTATTGTGCAGCATTTAAGAGCTCTCTTTGGACTTGAGCCTTCCATGAGTAGTAAATTCTGACAGTTTCTCTGAGAAGCTCAGCAAGGAAAATGAATTAATATTTTATAATCTACATTTTCAGAGCCAGAGATTTTGAGAGTGATGGTCACGTGAAATAGTGTTAACAAAGGTATATTTAAGTTGCTAAGGCTACCAGACTATGGCTGACTGATTGATCATAATGACTACATGACAACACAAGGAGATTCTAACTTTATGTTAACATACATTGACTACACTGGCCAGGAGCCCAGTGAACATTAACAACAATGGGATCTTCTAGAACTTTTCTCAGTCTATTTGAGAAGCTCATTACACGTAAACTCATTTATTTACTCTCTCCCATTTCAGCAGAACAAATGTCATAATCAAGCATCTAAAACGAGTTAAATTATAAGGCAGAGCTTGTCATTTGCTCACAGACATAGCATTAATCCAGTTGCTTTATACACCACAGATTTGTATGAACAACATTCATCTTCCATCAAAGACATGATCAGTTTCTTTGGATTTTCTATAGGCCAACTGTAGGGGAATACATTTGACAGGAAATCCAGTGTGTATATGTAACTTTTGATTTCAACAATGGGAAAGAACGCATACTTTATTTTCCTCAGAGTAATGGTTGATTTAAAGAAAACCCCATTACACAGTTCCTTCAGAATATACCAAAAGAGATATTAAAAGATATTCTGAGAGGTTCAATCAGCCTGAAACAGTTACAACTATAGATCTACTTAACTGAAATAAAACTCTGTGAGCAGCTGGCTTCCCCACCATGTTTCAAATACAGTACACATAAATGGAAGTGGATCAAATCTTATCCCCATCTGGGATTTGGCTTTATTTACAAGAGGAACTTGAAATGAAACATCAAATCCAGCCAAGCCTTCTCTCCAAGGCTGGCAGCTCCCAAGGATCCTCCTCAAAAACTGCTCAGCCCATACCCTAGGTCCTCATTATAAAGCACTTCTACATCCTTTATATTTGTATGAGTATCAACAGACATGCAATAATGAGTCAACAAACCTCACTTACCATTTTCCTGCCAGAAAAGGTGTGTTCTTAACTCAAGTGAGCTAACTCGAGTTAACAAGCGTAGTTAACTAACTCACGGTAAAATCCTTGTAAAGATAAGCCAGTTTGTAGTTTACAAATGAATTAGGAGGTCAAGTTAAAGACAAGCACCCTCACTAAATTTCACTGAGTCTGGTATTTTCTTTTATACAGTCCCATTTATTTACAAGGAATGTACAAAGTCCTGCTTCACCAAATGCAGGAAGCACCAAAAAACAAGTGATAGTGTCTTTGCTTAGGGTATGACTACACTACAGCTATGGAGAATCTGCTTACAAGAGGAGACTTGAAGAGTTTGGCTTGTTTATCCTAACCAAAGGTTGAAGGAAGATAGGATTGCTCTCTGTAAACACATCAATGGGATAAATAGCAGGGAGAGAGAGGAGTTATTTAAGTTAAGGGTCAGTGTTGGCACAGGAACAACTGGATATGAACTGGACATTAACAAGTTTAGGCTTGAAATGAGAATGGTTTCCAACCATCAGAGGAGCATAGTTTCGGAATAGCCTCTAGTAGAGTAGTGGGGGCAAAAACTCTAACTTGTTTCAAGACTGAGCTTGATAAGTTTATGGAGGGAATGGTATGATGAGGTTGCCTATAATGGCATATGGCCCATCCGTGACTGCTATTAGTAAATATCTGCAACTGCTGGAGATGGGACTGTAGATGGGGAGGGCTGAGTTACTGCAGAGAATTCTTTCCCAGGTGTGTGGCTGGGCAGGAGGAAGGGTCTAACTCACATGCTCAGGGTCTAATTGATTGCTATATTTGGGGTCAGGAAAGAATTTCCTTCAGCTCAGATTGGCAGAGACCCAGGGTTTTGTTTTGGTGCCTTCCTCTGCAGCGTGGAATATGGGTCACTTGGTGGTTTGACCCAGCGTAAATGGTGGATTCTCTGTAATGTGAAGTCTTTAAATCAATATTTGTAACTCATCCAGAGGTTATGGGCCTATTATGGGAGTGGGTGGGTGAGGTCCTATGGCAGAGGTGGGCAAACTACGGGCCGCGGGCCGCATCTGGCCCACCAGCTGTTTTAAGCTGGCCCTTGAGCTCCCGCTGGGGAGCAGGGTCTAGGGCTTGCTCCGCTTCAGCACTCCAGCTGGGGTGCAAGGTCGGGGCCCGCTCCATATGGCTCCCAGAAGCAGCCGCATGGCCCCACTCCAGCCAGGGTGCAGGGGCAGGGGCGGTTGCACATGACTCCTGGAAGCTGCAGCATGGCCCCCCTCCAGTGCTGCAGCTGGAGAGCAGGGTCAGGGGCTGCTCCACACGGCTCCCAGGAGTTGCAGCATGGTCTCCCTCTGGCTCCTGTGCACTCCAATGGCCCCGCTCCAATGGTCCCCTCCGGTGCTCCAATGGGAGCTGCAGGGGCGGTGCCTGTAGGTGGTGCAGCGTGCAGAACCACCTGGCCATGCCTCCACATGGGAGCTGGAGAACGGACATGCCATTGCTTCCGGGAGCTGCTTGAGGTAAGCGCCGCCCAGAGCCTGTACCCCTGAGCCTCTCCCCACACCTCAACCCCCTGCTGCAGCCCTGATCCCCCTCCTGCCCTCCAAGCCCCTTGGTCCCAGCCCAGAGCACCCTTCTGCACCCCAGCCCCAGCCCAGAGCCCACACCCCCAGCCAGAGCCTGCACCCCTCCTGCCCTCCAAACCCCTCAGTCCCAGCCTAGAGCTCCCTCCTACACCCCAAATTCCTCATACCCAGCCCCACACCACCCCACTCCTCCCCTCCAGCCCAGAGCCCCCTCCCAAATCCTGAACTCATTTATAAAATGATCAGCAATGAACTAATTTAAACAACAATATTGTAAATATCTTTAGGTTTAAGAGTTATCAATCCAATGAAATTAATTGGTGGTTCTTACTTCTCAGAGTTACTGTTTCAAGCTATCTATAGCCTCAAAAGGACATCATTGCATCATTTTATGGGTGGCACATATTGTTAGGATTATTTTCACAAACATAAGGGCTGGGGAATTTAATTAAAGCTTAGATTCTGGAGACCATTATCTGCAGCAAAGGATGGATTCTACCACTGTGAATTTGTGGCATGTACAGGGCCCTATGTTTAAAAGTACTAAGAAAATTATTAAAATACATACCTTACAGTGAGGACAATAAAGACAGACTATTATGACAGCAGCACTGATGTAAAAAATTAAAATCAGACCCAAAGTGCCTCAAGTTAACCATCGAAAAGTTAGTGGACACCTCTGAAACTTTTGGTCTAAGCACCTTGCCCAAGGTCACAGATCTGGGACTAGAATCCAGAGGGCAGATCCTCAGTTCATGTAAATGATCATAGCTCCAGCCTATGATCACTTTCCCCAGTTGAAGATCTGCTCCCACATGTCCCAACTCTTGCATTAATCCTAAGAGTTACTGTTTACTAGTATGGGACTAGAAGCTTCACCCACACAAAAGGGCCATGTCCAGCAGGTAGAGCAATGGAGTCCCATTTCTTTTCTAGGCTTTCCCATAGACTTGTCAAGTGTCCTTGGGCAGGTCACTTAAATTCTGTGCCTCAATGTTCCCACTTCTGGTACTGGTGTAATACTTACTTTATAAGAATGCTCTGAGGCAAAATTCATTGGGCCAGATTCTCAGCTGCTGTAGACCCATTGACTTCAGTGCAGTTACTGCATTTGACAGCAGTAAGGATCTAGTTCTGTAATATTGTCCTCCGCCACCACCTAGATCTTCAGTTAGTATAAACTGTCATACCTCCAGCTGCAGATATGTCCCCTGGATTGGACAGTGGTAGGTGCTTCAGAAGTGCCTTGATTGGTGCAAGTGCTGTAAGAGTGTGAAGCGTATCACTGAGGATTAGAGTTCTAAAGCCATTTAATATTCAGCAGCTACAAAATTCAGCAACGCTAGATCCTCTTGGAGAATCAGACTATTGTTGAGCTGTGTTTTTAACCTCACTGTACCTTTTCCTTTTATTTATGCTAAACCTAGACAGAATATATTATACCTTTATTTATTCACCTTAATATCATGGAGTATGGTCATAACATTTTAAACACTTTCTGACACAGGTCTTTACTTTTGTAATTAGCATGTAAAATGTTTGGTTTTTGTAATTGTAGCACTGGACTTTTTAATGTGTTGTACCAATACTATTGTATACCTTTATGATTTACTGTGAAATACAATGCTGACGGAACTGTTGTTTCCAATCTTTGCCTGAAATGTTTCCCCACTTTAAAGGGCACTTAAGCAGAACGGCCAAAAACTAAAATAAGGGGCAGCCTTCAGTCTTCTGTTCATGTAGAAAGATTCAGAAGTGGATATCACGAACTACTGTCTGGCAAGCAGCCAGCCCTTTGATAAAAGGTGCAGTTAAATGATTTGAGTCATCTCTGACAAAAGTCCATAAATAGCAAAATAACAGTCTTTGGGCTAAAGCTCACTGATATTCACATGCAGTATCATATATGTCATGTCAAATAACTCAATGAGGTCTCCAACATACTATAAGAACACTATAGTTCAGGAAGCCCACTAGACAAAAGTTAAGATTTTTTTTAAAAAACCCACTCAATGCAAATAAACTGTGAAATAGATGTGGAAAAACAATGTACCAGTTACAAGTGACATTTATAAGCCTACTTCTAGCAATAACTATCATGCTAAAAATATGGCATTTGGGACTCTGACAATATTCAAGCTCAATATACTCTAGCCTGAGGCCTGTAAGGAAGTTTAGCATACTAAAGGCCTGTATAGGAAGACTATAAAGGAGGTTTTCAAAAGTAAAGCATTTTGAATAAATGTTAACATTAATTTTTCAATTGTTAATCCAATACTAATCAAGGATTGATAGTGGTTTAAAGAGTGGAGGGCAGATCTTCAGCTGTTATAAACTGTCACAGCCCTGCTGACTTCAGCAGAGGAGCTGCTCCTCTGAGACCTGCAGACTCAGACAGGGCCACAAAAAGACTTCAGATTATTAGGCTAAGCAAAACATGGGGCATTTTGCATTAAAATATTTACCCTCTGTCATGGGGCACATCAATCACCATCAGCCTGGCACCTCCTCTTGTTCACTCTGGGGATTAGCTCAAGGTTGACACCCACATCTGCAGTCTGCACACCATCACTCCTTCTCTGCAGTCTGCCTGCAGCCCCTCTTACAGCATTTGGAACCACAGCATCCTCTTCGTGACACAGCCCTCGGCCATGTCCCTATCAATGTTCCCCTGACCGGGGGAGTTTAGCTCCTAGTCCAGCCACTTCCCCAGTAGCAACTGTAGTCGATTGTCCTGCCACTTCCCCAGTGGTGAGTGGGGGGGACCCAGGCTCCCAGACCAGGTACCCTCCAAATCACAGTCACTTACTGCATTCCTTTGCTTCTATTATCACTGCATTTCCCTGGGCCACTTCCCTGTGGCCACAGCACCCTTCTCAGTCTCAGCAGCCCGTCCAGAGCACCTACTCTTCTCCCCGGGTTCCTGCCTGTCCAAGATGCTACAGGGTTACAGCTTACTCCAGAGACAATCCTCCCTCCTCAAGTTCCAAGCAGCTACTAAGTCTGCTTTGCCCTGAGGCTCTTTTTATATTGGCCTGCTGGGCTGACTGGCCACTCCTCCCAGCCCCTCTCCTATTGGCTCTGTTAACCCCCTACTGGGCAGTGTGGGGCAGATGCCCCATCACACTCTCCTTCCCTCAAATATAGGGAAAGCAATACTGTAACTTATGTTAAATATGTGTTCATCCTGGCTACTTTATCAAGACTGGTTTGCTAAGACACCCAGTCCATGAACAAAATAGCACAGTGCTACAAATTGATCTACTTCCTTTTTAATTAAGTTGGATTAAATGCGTGTTTCATGCCCCTCCCTCAAGGACAAGCTTGCTGGAGGGACATGAAACTTATCCTAAAAATCCTACATACTAGGCACTTTTGATCTGGGACTCAAAATTAAAACTGGCCTCCCATGTCCTTTAAACCATGCAAGCAAATTGGGATCCTTACTGTCTCTCATAAAACACATTCACACTTAACATTCTTCCCAAAGTGCTGCATGGAGCACTCTGGCCAAAAAGGATCAGAAAATAACTTTTGTACAGCTGGAAGATAAGAGGCAGAGTCAGCCAGTTCTGCTGTTCAGTGGTGTTTACAAGGTAGAAGGCTAATTTTCATTTTTGGCCTCAAGTTGGATATGCTGCTAAATTAATGTACCCAAATTTAAGTGCACTTCAAGAGCTTGCCTGGTAGGGAGTAGGAAAGGAAGGAGAGAGACAGTAAAAAGGATCCTTTTGCGAGGGCTGGAGACTGGATGAAGCAGCACCCAGCTCCGTGCAAGGTTGCTGCACAGCAACACACAGGGGACAGGGCTTACATGTGGGACAGAGTACAAAGGCCCATGGAACACATCCATATTCACTCCGCACTCTCCCTCCCACTTCCTAGACAGCAACCATCTCCAAACTTGACTATTCAGGACAGCCATCAGGCAGAATATTTGAATCTACATGATTAAATGTCACTTTCCTGGACCAGGTTTTTGATTCTCTCAATCCGCTGGATAAAAGGGTTCTTCCCAGCCTGCTTTGGAAGTTTGGGAAAACCACTCAGACCCCCATTAACAAAGACATAGCCTCTACCCTTAGGATGGGTTGCGACTATATTTTTACAATTGTATTTATTTATTTTAAACTAGTTATACTAGTACTTAAGTCAATTAGCAGAAACATTCCCTAGTTTAAGGTGGCTTTCTGCACCCCCTCTAAGCTATTCAGTAGAGCATTCATCCAAGGTACAAAACTATGTTGAAACTTTGGGAGTTGAATGGACCACTCCAACAGAGATTTTAATTTCCATTACATTCCTTAGTGAAAATGCACTCACTCTTAGATCTGAGGGACAGGCAAAACCTGGCCAATACCTTTGAAATGGGTTACATTTAAATGTATCCCCCATATAAATATAAACCACTGAACAGAAGCCCAATATGAATTGTGTAAACGAAACTTAGTTTTAGTGCTTATCTCTGCAGTAGATTAGAAACAGTCTTTCTGTCAATCAGCTTCTGAGTCCTCCCCCTTTGAAGTTTGGCTCTACCGATGATAGAACACAGAAAATGGCAAGAATTCTGCAGTCCCAGCAGAACTGTGGGGGGAAGAGATAGCTCAGTGGTTTGAGCATTGGCCTGCTAAACCTAGGGCTGTGAGTTCAATCCTTGAGGGGGCCATTTGGGATCTGGGGCAAAAACTGGGGATTGGTCCAGCTTTGAGCAGGGGGCTGGACAAAATGACCTCCTGAGGTCCCTCCCAACCCTGATATTCTATGATTCTATGAAACAAGCCCATTCCCTACAAGGAAACAAACCTACTTATTACAAAAGAATAAGTGTTGGAGATACACAATATAAAGTACTTCACATTTTATTATAGTGTGTATTATTATATTCCAGCAAAATATTTTGGGATGCAGATATACTTGAGAAACAAATGGTTAGAGTTAAAGGAAGTATTTTTTCACACAATGCAGTCAAACTGTGGAACTCCTTGCCAGAGGTTATTGTGAAGACCAAGACTATAACAGGGTTCAAAAAAGAACTAGATAAGTTTATGAAGGATAGGTCCATCAGTGGCTATTAGCCAGGATGGACCAGTATGGTGTCCCTAGCCTCTGTTTGCCAGAAACTGGGAATGAGCAACAGGGGATGTATCACTTGATGATTACCTGTTCTGTTCTTTGGGGCACCTGGCATAATACTGGGCTAGAAGGACCTTTGGTCAGACCCAGTATGGCTGTTCTTATGTTCTAACTTTTTGCGTGTTATAACATATAAACAAGTAATACTTATTGTTTGGTTGAAGGTTTAAATAAGCTCAGTTAAAATTATATACCACTTGCTTGACTGATGTAAGTTACATTTATAACCAGACAAAGCATGAGATTTTTCAGGGAGAGTAAATCATATTTAGGTGATAGATTTATAGAAACTCTTAGCCAAAACAGGTAAAATGCTACAATAAATTAGATTTTAGATGTAGCAGTACCCCAGTATTTGACATTTTAAAAACACATAAGGCAACAGGTTTCAGAGTAGCAGCCGTGTTAGTCTGTATCCGCAAAAAGAACAGGAGTACTTGTGGCACCTTAGAGACTAAGAAATTTATTTGAGCATAAGCTTTCGTGGGCTACAGCCCACTTTATCGGATGCATAGAATGGAACATATAGTAAAAAGATATATGTACATACAGAAAACATGAAAAGGTGGAAGTTGCCATACCAACTCTAAGAGCCTCTAAGGGTATGTCTGCACTACGAAATTAGGTCGAATTTATAGAAGTTGGTTTTTTAGAAATCGTGTGTGAGTGTCCCCATAGAAAATGCTCCAAGTGCATTAACTCAGTGGAGTGCTTCCACAGTACCGAGGCTAGAGTCGACTTCTGGAGTGTTGCACTGTGGGTCGCTATCCCACAGTTCCCGCAGTCTCCGCTGCCCACTGGAATTCTGGGTTGAGATCCCAATGCCTGATGAGGCTAAAACATTGTCGCGGGTAGTTCTGGGTACATATCGTCAGGCCCCCGTTCCCTCCCTCCCTCTGTGAAAGCAAGGGCAGACAATCGTTTCGCGCCTTTTTTCTTGAGTTACCTGTGCAGACGCCATGCCACGGCAAGCATGGAGCCCGCTCAGCTCACTGTCACCATATGTCTCCTGGGTGCTGGCAGACGCGGTACTGCATTGCTACACAGCAGCAGCAACCCATTGCCTTGTGGCAGCAGACGGCGCAATAGGACTGGTAGCCGTCATCGTCATGTCCGAGGTGCTCCTGGTTGCCTGTGTGAGGTCGATCAGGAGTGCCTGGGCAGACATGGGCGCAGGGACTAAATTTGGAGTGACTTGATCAGGTCATTCTCTTTAGTCCTGCAGTCAGTCCTATTGAACCATCTTATGGTGAGCAGGCAGGTGATACGGATTGCTAGCAGTCCTATTGCATCATCTTCTGCTGGGCAGGCAAGAGATGAGGATGGCTAGCAGTCCTATTGTACCATCTTCTGCCGAGCAGCCATGAGATGTGGATGGCATGCAGTCCTTTTGCACCGTCTGCTGCCAGCCAAAGATGTAAAAGATAGATGGAGTGGATCAAAACAAGAAATAGATCAGATTTGTTTTGTACTCATTTGCAAACACCCCCCCGCCCCCCGTCTAGGGGACTCATTCCTCTAGGTCACACTGCAGTCACTCACAGAGAAGGTGCAGCGAGGTAAATCTAGCCATGTATCAGAGGCCAGACTAACCTCCTTGTTCCAATAAGAACAATAACTTAGGTGCACCATTTCTTATTGGAACCCTCCGTGAAGTCCTGCCTGAAATACTCCTTGATGTAAAGCCACCCCCTTTGTTGATTTAACTCCCTGTAAGCCAACTCTGTAAGCCGTGTCGTCAGTCGCCCCTCCCTGCGTCAGAGCAACAGCAAACAATCGTGTATCTGAGTTGAGAGTGCTGTCCAGAGCAGTCATAGTGGAGCACTCTGGGATAACTCCCAGAGGCTAATACCGTCGAATTGTGTCCACAGTACCTCAAATTCGACCCGGCAAGGCCGATTTAAGTGCTAATCCACTTGTCAGGAGTGGAGTAAGGAAATCGATTTTAAGAGCCCTTTAAGTCGAAATAAAGGGCTTCATCGTGTGGATGGGTGCAGGTTTACATCAATTTAACGCTGCTAAATTCAACCTAAAGTCCTAGTGTAGACCAGGGCTGAGAGTTGGTATGGCAACATCCACCTTTTCATGTTTTCTGTATGTACATATATCTTTTTACTATATGTTCCATTCTATGCACCCGATGAAGTGGGCTGTAGCCCACGAAAGCTTATGCTCAAATAAATTTGTTAGTCTCTAAGGTGCCACAAGTACTCCTTTTCTTTTTTCATAAGGCAACAATTAGTTAATAGTCATTTCATCATTAGGAATGAATAGAACTGCATGATTCATTTATTTACCCAATTAAAATTCAAGAAAATGTTATAATGAAGAGGAAAGAAATGATAGGGAATTATCCTATACCATTCTAGATTTCTACACTTCTGCTCTCAGGATAGTTTCTGGAATTTAGTTTTTTCAGCTTTTGAGAGTTATCCTTTTGAGCCAAAATTAAAACGAGATTTTAAGTGACTGTGTATACCGTACACATCAATAATCAAGATACTTTATTAAATAAATCATTCATATTCATACTCTCAGTAGAGAAAGACCATAGTTATAACACACAGACTGTTTAGAAAAAATTCACTAGCTCCTCTCACATGCAGGTGCACTATTTAATAATTAAACAGTTAGTAGTAATATTATTTCAAATTAAGGTATAGATTTATAATGTTCTCCAAAAATCAACATATAATTTTAACATGAATTTCAAGAGATTTTAAAGAGAAAAAAACTTTGTTACAGCAGTTATGAGCAACAATATAAACTGCAAACTGAATGCCTTAATAACAACAACATGATTTTTAGCAAACTGTAAGAAAGTAAAATCTGGGTACAGCAGATTTTAAAGGTTTTAGTGGAATTATGCTTCAGAGCTGTGTAGACAGTACACCCTGCTGGGTAATCAAAGGACCTGCATGTGGTATTGTCTAAAGGATTGATACTGTGGCAATGGATACCCGTTCAGACATGAACAATCACAAGCTGACCAAACGGAAAGAAAATCAGAGCTACAAGTCAGGACTATTATATTAAGGTATTTCTCTTAGCATTTAAGATGACTGGAATATGTCAGAATTTGTTTATTCAGCGTTTGTCAGTTCATACATCTAAAGAGTGAGGGATATAGAACCCGGCATTCAAATTAAGTATCAAAGCCATGATTTATCTCAATACAAACTAGTGTTTCCTCTCTACAAAGCAGTTCTCCGGGGAAAAGGAGATGCATATTACTGCAAGAAGGGTGTAGTGGCTGTCAGTGGCATGAAGACTCACAGGGATGCTCTTGTCAAAGAATCAAGGTACAATTTCACTCAAACAAAACTCTGAACAAAGCTATTTTAAAACTAGATAGTGTTTTAGTGTCACACTTGACTGCCTTAAAACTTGAAAATAAAAGTTCAACATTAAAGCAAGAAGAGTTTGAAAAGTAGAAAGTCAAGTAAAACTGCAAATATAGTTACTAGGGCTTTTTGACTACAACTACCAAGGATTCTCTCTCCTTGTTTTATTTTAAAGAAAATCTACTCTTAGATTGTCAAATGTATTAGATAATGGTTGGGCTGAAAAATGTTTCCTAAGTATTTCTAAAGCCTTAACAGTCTTAGCATGCAAAAGCTTTTCATCACTCAGCTCACTTTTAACAGCCTCCAGTTCTTTTTGTATGTTTCTTATTTTGAAATCATAATGCAGTTTCACCTTCTCTATGGAGGCCTTATTTCCAAGATCATGTTGCTGTTTTAACTTCTTAACTTCTTGTTGTAAATCCTTGTTCTTTAGATCCAAACTCTGAATTTCTTTTCTTGCCTGAAGCAGCTCTTCATTTAAGCTTCTTATGTTTGCTGATTTTTCATGTAAATGTTGTTTTAAGGCTTGAAGCTCAAAATCTTTTTTTAAGCTGTCCTTTTGAATCTGCTGTAATTGGGTATTTTTGCAGCGAACCTCTTTTTTGGAGTTTAGAAGTTCTTGTTCAGCATTTTCAAAGTCCACTTGTATTTTTTTGCATTTAGCTTTCAATTCCACTAACTCTGCATTCAAGGTGGACAGCTGAAGTTTCAGAGAAACTCCTTCCACATGGTTCTTGTGCATTTCTTGTCGCAAATCTGCTAATTCCTTTGCATTCCAGATACAATGACCCTCTGTTTTCTTTAAGCTTTCTTCAGTCCCAACATCTAAATTACCAGCTCCACAGCAGGCAGAATCCCCCTCTGTTTCCTTCTTTGAAATGTTTATCTTTGCACTTACTATGTTTGGTTCATATTCTTGTACAATGAGTTTGGAAAAACATTCTTTCCTTTTGAGCCTTTTTTCTTCTTGATATTTTTTAATTGCTCTATTGTAGATTTCTTCCACTCTCTTTGCTCTTGCCAAAGCCAATTTTTCAAACATCAGAGATTCAGGCTGATAGGCTTGACTAAAAAAATATTGTGCACTAAAATGAGGAGAAAACAACTTCTCCACCCAATGTTTATCTTTGTTCTCCATTTCTAAGATTTCCACTGCCTGTTAGTAGAAAAGTAAAATCAATACCTGAAGGAACACATTTAAACTTTGATGTGAAGTTTCATCTGAAAGAAACTAAATTTTTACAAATTATAATTACTAATAATTTTAGAGGGCTAGCTTCAGGTACCTTTACTCGTGTTGGGTAACACCTTACTCATGACTTCAGTGGGCCTACTTTTGGAGTAAGGTGCTTTTCAACATGAATAAGAGTATCAGAAACTGGTCCAAAGTTACTAGTGTCATAACATACTAACTATACGGAAGCCCTGCTCTGTTTTAACTGTCTATATGAAATTAAACTAGATTGCTTTGAGAAAACATTTTACAGATTGATCCTGCTAAAGAAAAGCTTATACTGTTCTTATATGGGGCAAATCCTAGTTTTTAAACCAGGTAAATTTTCTATTACCTGTAACGAGAGATTTGCCTGAATCATGTTTTCTTTGTTTATAAATTGTTTTTTTTTTAAATTGTATCACTACTCAAACTCTTTAAAGCTGCTTATTCAGTTAACATCTAGGCAAGGATCTGAATATGTGACGCACTACAGTACGTAAATGCTAAGTGTTTAAAAATTGTGGAGATGTCAGTGCTTATTAGAATAAATTAGTGAAAATCTGCACATAATATGGAGAGACTATACACACAGTCCTGCAACTCTGACAATTGCCCTGCAAAATTCCTGATATTCCAGTCCTCATCCTCTCTGAGCACAGACTTCAACTGTGTAACAATGGTTAGTTTTGCTAGGAGAATCAATGTTTTAGGGACAACAATAAGATTCCCAAATTCTTTTCACTAGACACTAAATCAGAATTTGACTCAAGATTGCCAGAGGTGAAAGATTTATGGATTAGTCCACTGTGCTATTTACTCCATGTTTCCCTGCACTATTATTACTGAACTAACAAGATGAATATAGGTTTACGCATGGTGCTAGGAATATTTAAGACAGTTACCATTTTTATTTGGATTTACATTGAAATCCAAGAACAATAACATGAGGCAAAATATATTGAAAAAAAATTATGTCAGTTAGCTTCTCTAATGATTTGACTGTCTAAACATATTGAAGAGTTTTATAAAACCAAGTAGGAATATAAATTGAATATGGACAAGCTATGTCTCAGGCACAAGGGATAAGTTTGTGGAGTAAGAGAGGTAATAATGATACTAGAATAGTAAAAGCACTAATATTTCATTGATTCAAATTCAGAACAGCTCAGTAGTGACTGAAAGATCCCCCTAATTCAGAGGTGTCTCAAGGATTTTCTCATGGAGTCACACTGAATACGACAATAAGGTACTGAATACATAATAAATTGAATTTAATTACTACATGAAGGCTGTATTCTGCACTTGATCTTTGTACAACCTCCTGCTGACATTAGGCCGCGATCTGCCATAGATTGAGGAGAGTATGAAGTTTTAAATTTTTATCCTGGCCCAAAATCCATAATTAAACATGGAACAGGCCTTCTCCAAATAAAGTTTGACCCTCATGATCTAATGGCTATTTGATGACCTATGTGAAATGAGCTTGGTGGCCTCAGTCTAGTTCCTTGTGGACAGGTGTCCATGTCACAGCGAGACCATCACTACAGCTGTTGCCAGTGACTAAAAAAACCTGGAGAGAGGGGCCAGGGATTAACTCAAAGAGGCCAGGAACTTTATAATCATGGAGACAGTTACCCTCTCATTTGAGGTTGTCCCTCATCAGTGTTGAGGTACAGTGGCAGGGCAGTTTGGGTAGACTTACAATGCATTCTGAAGATAGAAGTCATCAATCTCCACAGGATTGGCAGCATGGGAAATGGGCAATGGAATGGATCACTTGATGATTACCTGTTCTGTTGATTCTCTAGGGCACCTGGCATTGGCTGCTGTCGGATGACAGGATAGGGGGCTAGATGGATCTCTGGTCTGACCCAGTATGTCCGTTCTTATGTAATGAATACTGGGGGACGTAAACCTGTTTTGGATAATTGGGAATTTCAGATCTTTAAAACAGTACTGTATCCTACTCTGAGGATGAAGTTTTCAGAGTCGTAGCCGTATTAGTCTGTATCAGCAAAAAGAATGAGGAGTACTAATTTCATGCATATTTATGTGGTATTTCAAATCTCTCTTTTTTAACTCCTGTGTTAAATCGCCCCACATTTTGCACCACTGCGAATCAATGCAGCACACGCCTGACGAACAATTATTATTTACAAACTGAAAGAGTGCATAGGCCAGATGCAGGGAGGGATGACAAAGGGGACACAAAATAACGTTGTTGGACTCGATGAAGTGATTTTTGAAATTGCTGGGGAAAATCTAGGTAAGCCATACAGATGTCCTGAAGCTACAGACAAAGCTAAATCTCATGCCATCATTAAGGTCCGAATGCTGCAAACTGCTCAATACATGCACATATGAAACCTGTTTGAAGTCAATAAGAGTCTGCCCATGTGGCTGCTCAGAGGATCAAGGTCATATTTAGCAAGTGATCATGAAAACCACATAAACTATGAAGAAAGAGAAAGGGGGAATATTACCTGGAGCTGGGAGATTCTTGATGATATTGTCTAGCAGGGGTGAATTTTCCTGGCATTCCTTTCTCTAACAATATAGGAAACTTTAGGACAGAGACTCATATTAGCAGTTTACCAGAAGCCAGAAATGTTTGTTCATATTTTTACTCCCTTTAAAAGATAAGCAGAAACTGCTTGTTGAGAAGGTTCAATGGGGGTTTGTCCTCACCCTATGGTTACCCATCATGAGTTTGAGGGTGATAAATGACCCAAGTTCAGGAGATACACAATGTCACAGCAGCACCATCCAGCATCAAAGGCTAACCACAGCAGGAGAAGGGGACTACTGCTTCAGAGGGGCTACCCAGCACCCCACCTGACTAGCACTGAGGCAACAAAGCCATAATAATGCTAGGAACATCAAAGGGACAGAGTGCCACCCAGCACCCCCAAGCTGTAGGAGAAGCTAACTAGATACGGTTGAGGCACCCTCCAGCACCCCAGGCTATAAAGAAGGGGACGCCCAGCACCCCAGGCTGTAACCCCTTGGGGGGGGACGCCCGGCGCCCCAGGCTGTAACCCCTTGGGGGGGGACGCCCAGCGCCCCAGGCTGTAACCCCTTAGGGTGGGGACGCCCGGCGCCCCACGCTGTAACCCCTTTGGGGGGGGCACCCAGCGCCCCAGGCAGTAACCCCTTAGGGTGCAGGCACCCAGAGCGGGGCGGGCTCCAGCCCTGTTGCGCGTGCAGTGGGGGGCTCTGCCCACGCCGGGCACCGCTGGCGGCTGTGCGGACGGCGCCGGCCCAGCCCTACCTGGTGCCGGGGGGCGGAGTTTCTCCCGCGGGGCAGCAGCAGGCCGAGAGGCCCGGCGCGAGTCCGCCTAGCAACGCGGCCTGGAAAAGCGGGGTTGCCAGGCCTTCGCTCGCGGCCGGCTCCGCCCCCGGGGGCGGGCAGGGGAAGCGGCTCCCCTCGCACTAACCCCTCCAAGGGGGACGGTGGCTGCTGGCAGGTCCCCCATGCTGGGCCGCGGAGGAGGGGCCGCCGCTCCGGTGCCCCTCGTCCTGCCCCCGTCGGTGCCCAGAGGGGCTCCAAGGGCGGGGACCGGCTGCCCCGCTGTTCCCTCACGCGCAGGACCCCGGCCTAGCCACGAGCCTGGCCCCTGTGGGCGAGGTGTCAAGCCAGCGGCTGGGGCCCCGGCAGAGGAGAAGCCCAGAGCTGGCTTCTAGCCCTCCGGCCAAGGGCTCAGCACCCAGAAGACAAATAAACAACCCAACATGGCTTCCAAAACCCCACAATTAATCTCCTCATCCTTTCCCACCTGGTCTGGCGCTGCCTCCCGGGCTCCCCTCATGACTTCTGAGTGCTCGGGGTTGGCGCATTGCTGCAGGGGCCGATGCCAAAGACGCCAAGCAACGCTCCAGGGCAACTGCACTGACAGGGCTTCGTCGGGAAATGGGGGGCCCACGAGTGACAAAGCTGCCCAGGGCCCTGTTTACAGAGAAATGCAGCCCCATTACTGACATGCTCAGACAGCTCAACTGGCTCCCACATTCATTTGAAGATTAGTAAGTAATTGCCGTTTCCTAAAAACTCCTCCATGGATTTGCTCCAGATGGCCTCAGCACTTCTTGTCTACTCATCCACACGCTTCAGCTCATCTAGCCATGGTAATCTCGGTCCCACCTCACTAGGTTCTGTTAGAACTGGAGGGGCCTCCTCGTTTGCAGCTTCTGCCATCTAGAACAGCCTTCTTGTATCTCGGCCTCAGTGATTCTCCATCTTATTTCCGAGAACCCGTTTTTCCTCCCTGTCATTTCTAATTTATCTTTCACTCTGCTTATTTAGCTCTGCAAGCAGTTTTTTGAAACATACCATACAAGACAGTGTATCACAATATTCAGATTGCTGAAATCCTGTGTAACCAAGGTTTAATATTCAATCAGTGGCCACCCACTGAGGTAGCTGCCCCAGTGCAAATCCCAGTGTAAGCAGGGAAGACTGCTATAAATTATGATTTGCACCAGTGCGTTTTAGCCCAGTTTCAATCAGAAATAAGCATCATTGATGCAAATTGCTTATAGCAGTTTATCTTGTTTTCACTAGGGGTGGAGCTATATGGGTGGCACTGATGGCTGTAACAGGGACAAACTCCTAGTGGAGTTCTTGTATCATCATAATGCCCTGTCCACACATCTCCATATGGAACTTCTCACTTTCTTCTATATTTTCTACAATCCATTTAATGTAAACAACTTTGTGAAATCAGAAAACATCACTATCTTGCTGTTCACATCCTCCTCCAAATATATTTAAACAGCCCCAGCCTCAATACCAACCTCTGGAGGCAAAGCTATTCATCTCCATTGTGAGAAGCAGCCATTCTGTATGACTTTCCTATCGCTAACCAGCTTTTTAATCCACGACAGTACTTTGCCCTTTACTCTGTCATCTGTTTATCTTCTCTAAATCTTTTATGAGAGCCCTTAGTAAAAGCTTTTTGAAAATCCGAGTATATTTTATCCCCTAGGTATCCAGTAGTTACTATTTTATTAACTTGAATCAAGTCAGAGAGGCATAATTTTGTCTTTGAAAATCAGTATTGGTTTGATTTTATCAAGTGAGTTTTATCCAAGTATTGGACTATTTTATCTTTGGTTTCCAAGTACCAAGGTAAGGCTCACCAGTGTGTAATACCAAGAATTGCCCTGGGCTTCTTTTTTTTTTTAGAGAATAAGCACCCTGTTTGTAATTTTGCAGCCTTCTGGAACAACTGGGATTTTAAGATTTATTACATGCTTTAGCTGTGTACCAACTATGGCTGCAGCTGCTTGCACTGGTTGTCTTGGAGTTGACTCAAGGTGAGCAATGGACTACCAATCAAGTATTATTATAATGATACACATAAATGGGTAGAGGTCAACAATATGTAGCAAATCTGATCTACAACATATTAGCCCTCTGAAGGGAAAACACTAACAGCTTCAACTGGCCCATTCCGGACACTTTCTTGCCTTATTAAGGACAAATTAATCATAAAAATATAGTTTGGAAGGGACCTCAATAAGTCATCAAGTCCAGCTCCCTGTGATGTGGCAGGACCAAGTAAACCTAGACTATTGTTGACAGGTGTTTGTCCAGCCTGTTTTTAAAAATCTTCAGTGATAGGATTCCACAACCTCCTTTGGATGCCTATTCCAGAGCTTAAATACCCTTGTAGTTAGAAAGTTTTTCCTTATATCTAATTTAAATTTCCCTTGCTTCACATTAAGCTCATTATTTCTTGTCTACCTTCAGTGGACATGGAGAACAATTGATCACTGTCCTCTTTATAGCCCTGAGCATATCTGAAGAGTATTATTAGGTGCCTCCACAGTCTTCTTTTCTCAAGACTAAACAGTCCCATTTTTTTTAACCTTTCTTCATAGGTCAGGTTTTCTAAGCCTTTTAGCATTTTTCTTGCTTGCCTCTGGACTCTTTCCAGTTTGTCTGCATCTTTCCTAAAGTGTGGTCCCCAGAATTGGACACAGTACTACAGCTGAGGCCTCATCAGTGTTGAACAGAGTGGAACAGTTACCTCCCTGTCTTACATACAACGTTCCTGTTAATACACCCCAGAATTATATTAGCCTTTTTTGCAGCTGCATCATATTGTTGACTCATATTCAGTTCGTGGTCCACTTATAACTCCCAGATCATTTTCAGCAGTACTGGTTCCTAGACTTGCTGATGAGTTCCACTTTGAGGACGTGGAAGTAGACTACAGCTACTACTGGATTGGCAAGGCCAAAGATGAGCCAACACAGTTGGGAGTAGGGTTCGGCATATGGTCTGATGTTGCCTGCAAGTTTGACTCGCTCCCCAAGGGAGACGACTGACTTATGGTACCCTGAATCAACTTACCCAGAGACCAGTATGTCACCAGTCATCAGCGCCTACACGCTGACAATGATTCATACAGACAAAATCAAGGAGGCATTTTATGAAAGTCTCAGGAGGGTCGTCAGAGGGGTGCCACACCAGGACAAACTTGTTGTGCTTGGAGACTTTACTGCTTGTGTGGGAGTTGACTCTGATAAATGGAGCACGGCACAAGACCATCATGGCATTCGAAGGTCAAATTCCAATGGCCAACTTCTTCTTCTAAGTATGCCAAGTTCAATCTCACTGTTACCAGTACAGTCTTCCAACAGGCAAACAAATATAAGACAAGATGGATGTCTCCGAGGTCAAAACAGTGGCACTTGTTGGATTATGTAATTTTATGGTCTAAAGACATTAAATATGTGTACATCAGTCACTCTTTGAGAAGTGCTGAATGCTGGTCAGACCATTGGCTTGTGCGAGAAGCATCACATTGCTACATTTCTCACCAAAGCATTCCAAAGATTCCTCAGACCATCCAAGAAAATCAATGTGGCTGCCATGAAAGACCCCAGCAAACAAACAAAGTTGGAACAGAGTTGGAGATTGTGGTAGCTGATGTCCCAGAGAACTTCACAGATATTGAGGCAACCTGGCAGAAGCTAAGAGATGACACAAATAATGCAACATCCAAGGTTCTTGGCTTTGTAAGACAAGAAATCAATAATGAAGAAGGCCAGATATATCAGACCAAAGATATACTACAAACCCGATTAAGGCTAATGAAGAGTCACAGGTAGGAGCAGAAGGCTGCAGAAAGTGGTTGACAAGCATGGCATGAAGGCCCCCTATGCTGCGTATGGTCCAAAATCCAGTGGGTACAGTCCCTATTCTCACAGCAGATTGTAATTGGCTGCTCACAGACAAAAAGTTATATTTTCTGTCACTGAGCAAAGCACTTTGATAGTCTCCTGAACTGTCAATCCATTATGTTCAACGAAGCCATTGAGTCACTCCAACAGCATCCTGTCCTGAAGGAGCTGTCCATGGACCCTTCTATAGATGAGGTTACTGAGGTCATCAAGCAGCTGTCCACAGGCAATTCTCCAAGCCCTGATGGCATTCCCCCTGAAGTGTACAAATGTGAAGGTGCCCACCTGGTCACGAAATTCACCAGTCTTTTCAAGACTATATGGGAACACAGTATCGTGCCCCGGGAGTATATAGATGCCTTCATAGTCCATCTATACAAGAGGAAGGGAAGCATAGATAGCTGTGACAACCACTGTGGAATCTCACTGCTGTCTATAGCAGGAAATATCCTTGCATGGCTTGTCCTCAACAGGCTTGTCTCTCACCTAGTTAGGGTGACCAGATAGAAAGTGTGAAAAATTGGGATGGGGGTGGAGGGTAATAGGTGCCTATATAAGAAAAAGCCCCAAATATTGGGACTGTCCCTATGAAATTGGGACATCTGGTCATCCTATGCCTAGTGCACCAAATGTATCAGAGTCACACTGTGGCTTTCATGTTGGCCATGACACTATGGAGATTTCTGCAGCCTGATAAATACAAGAGAAGGCTGGTGAACAAAACAAGGACCTGTACATTTTGTTTGTTGACCTGACCAAGGCCTTCAATACAGTGAATTGTGAGGGCCCATGGAAACTCCTTCATAAATTTGGTTGCCCAAAGAAGATGATTGCTGTCATCTGATCATTTAATGATGGCCAGGGTGATGGAGTGGAGTCATCAGAAGCCTTCCCTGTAACCAATGCACCAAACAAGGAAGCATAATGGCTGTACTCCTCTTTGCCATTGTCTTCTCAGTCTTGCTCTTGTTCACATTGCAGGACTCTGATAGAGGCATACACATCCAGTTTAGATTGGATGGGGGTCTATTCTATCTGCAATGACTCAGAGTCTGTATTAAGGTAATCAAACAGCTATTAAGAGAGCTCCTGTTTGCTGTCAGCTGTGTTCTCATTGCACACATGCTCAAGGACATTCAGTTTATTGTGGACTGCTTTACCTATGCTACAAAATGCTTTGGTTTCACAATCAGCCTGAAAAAGACAGAGGTCATGTACCAGCCAGCACCAGACCACCCGCATCACAAGCACCAGGCTCCCATTGTCATATTTGAGAATACGTCCCTCAACTCGGTCAGCAAGTTCTGCTACCTGAGTAGCATACTTTCCAGCAATGCTATGTTGGTTGATGAGATCATTCAGCACTTGGCAAAGGCCAGCTTGCATGGCATGTGGGATGTGGACGCTCTACCAGTGTCACATCAGATAGCTGGAGAGTTTCCAACTTTGCGGCCTAAGATGCATCTGCAACATCAAGTGGCAGGACAGGATCTCCAATACTGAAGTCTATGAGAGATGCCAAATCCCTGGTATTGAGAATATGCTCATCAGGGCTCAACTTCACTGGGTTGGACACATAGTCTGTGTGGAGGTTTCTTGTATACCAAAAGCAGTGTTCTACAGCTATCTGAGCACAGGAACGTGCTCTAAAGGTCAAGTCAACCTCAGATATAAAGACACCTTGAAGGCCAACCTCAAAGCATGAAAGATAGACATTAAAACCTGGAAACACATTGCGCTGGACAGACCCAGATGAAGAGGTCTGTGCCATGAGGCCATGTCCTCTTTTGAGGAGTGGTGCATGAGGTCTTTGCAGGAGAAGAGAACACATCGTAAGGTCAACTCCTCAAAGCCTCCCCTCAACAATGACTACATTTGCAAGCCATGCAGTTGCGTTTGCAAATACGGGATTGGACTAGTTTCCCACGTGAGAAGCTATAAAAACAAATAAACCCAGAACTTAAGTCAGTATTAGCTGAACACTTTTCCGTTAAAGTGGCGGGAGAATCAATCACTGCCTAGCCAATTTTTCCCTATTTTGTAGTTGTGTATTTGATTTTTCCTTCTTAAATGTAGTACTTTGCAGTTTACTGAATTTCATCATGTTGAATTCAGACCAGTTCTCCAATTTGCCAAGGTTGTTATGAATTCTAATCATGTCCTCCAGAATGCTTGCAACCCCTCCCAGTTTAATGTCATCTGCAGATTTTACAAGCAAACTCTCCACTCCATTATCCAAGTCATTAATGAAAATATTGAATAGTTCCAGACCCAAGACTGACCTCTGCAAGACCCCACTAGACACACTGTTCCAGTTTGACAGAGATCCATTGTTAACTACTTTTTGAATACAGTCTTTCAACCAGTTGTGCACTCACCTTATATTAACTTCTAGATCACACTTCCCTAGTTTGCTTATGAGAATGTCCTGTGGGACTGTGCCAAAAGCCTTACTAAAATCAAGATATATCACGACTATTGCTTCCCTGCATCGATTAGGCCAAGCCTGTCACAGAAGAAAATTAGGTTGGTTTGGCGTGATTTATTCTTGACAAATCTATGCTTGCTATTCCTTATAACCTTATCATCCTCCAAATGGTACATCATGGGAGTTTCTGACCATGGTGCACCATGGAAGTCTGGCGGGGGAACCTGCCCAAAGAGGAGAATGGGGGCCCTGAGACTACTTGTATGCACCAGCTTCCACTGTGAATGCTTGGTTTGGGTCCAAATGTACAAGAATGGAAGTGATGGTGAAAGTGGCTTTGAGCTGGTCATAGGCATGGTGAGTTTCAGGCGTTCAAACAAATTTGACAACCTCACAGAGAAGATTTGTTATGGGGGCTGTTTGCCTTGAGAAGCCAGGAATGAATTGCTGGTAAAAATTTGCAAAGCCCAGGAAGCACTGTAATTCCCAACAGGATCTGGGCACTGCCCAGCTGTGGATGACCTTCCACTTCTGGGGGATTCATCTTAATTCCCTCTGGGGAAAGGATATAACCCAAATATATGTATTATATGTATATAATGTATAGTAGGTTGAAGAAGCAGTGCAGTGCATCCCTGACAAGCAAGAAGAACACGATGACGAACCAGAATGTGGTGGGAGTGATCTACTGTTGTGTTGGTCAGACAGCCCACCCTCCACCCCCATCCCACCCCCAAAAAAAAGATTTTTGCAAAAAAAAAAACGCTGGCTAAATGTTAGAAAAGGTAAGCTGGGTTGCAGCATTGGTGCAGAAGTACTGCCTGTCTCTTGGAGATGAGCAGAGGTCACGGCTTGAGGATTGTTAAAGCTTGAACTAATTCTGATATTTCAAGATATGGGGACAGAAAATTAAAACAAATGAAGTCTCTGGGAAAAAAGATATATGAGCACAAAGTCTCAGAGAATCAAAAAGCTGCAGAAAATATTCAGAGTGAGGCAGAGAAAGATAAATTGATAGCATGTTAAGTGCAAGGGCAGTCGCAGCATATTGAAGCTATGTGCAGAGTATTCCGTACTGTGTTACAAACTGGCGAAACAAAATTATCCCTCCTATATTTTGAAACAGAAATTGATCTGAAGTTAAATGGACTAAATATGGGGCGAATTCTGAACCAAAACGTCACCTGCAGTATCACACAGCAGCACATTGCGGAGAAAATGAAGAAAAAATATTTTGAAATATAATATCTTGTAAGTGCAAAATCACAGTAATGATTGATGAGTCAACTACTTTGAGCCAGGCTTCCACTCTTATCGTTTACATATGATTTGCAATGGAGGAGATGGAACAGCGTATAAACCTGTTTGTTGACCTAATTGAGCTTCCAGCCACTGATGCCTCAACCATTGCCAGAATCTTGCTGCAAAAGTTGGCTGCAGTGGGGTTCACAGAGGCTTACCTGAAGGAGCACTTGGTGGCTCTTGCTTGTGATGAAGCTGCAGTCATGCGAGGTCAGAAAAGCAGAATGGCTACTCGGATACAGCTGTATTTTCCAAAGGTAATTGTCTGGCACTGCTCTGCCCACTGATTGGAACTCTCTGTTCATGACATCATGCAGGATGTTCATGGAGTCAACCACTTTAAAGTGTTTATGGACAAACGTACTCTCTGTACTGTGTCTCCCCTAAAAATGCAAGGGAACTTCAAGAATGTGCGGCAACTTTGCATGTAGAAATCTTGAAAACTGGGCACATTCTGGGAAATTGTAGTTTTGGTGCCTCATGCTTCCATTATCCTCTATAGGCTGGCCTCCCTGGTCAGCAGGGACACCGGAGCCTTCCCAAAAGTGGGAGGGCTGGGGGCCACAGCTTCCCCCCAAGTCCCTGTCCCCCTCCCAAACTTCCAGAGCCCCCACCCCAGCCAAGCCAGAAGCTGGAGTGAGGCTGGGGAGCCCGCCCCCGCCACCCCGCCTGGGGTGGGATGAGGGCCAAAAGCAGCCCCCTTCCTGTGTCCCTGACCTCAGGTCCCCTGCCCAGGGCAGGTGGAGGACCCAGGCTCCCCACAGCTGCCCACGTAGCTCTCCCTGATCCAGCTCTGGCCGGGAGTGGGGCATCAGTGCTGGAGCCCAACCATGATAAGAGCTTTAGAGGCAGCTGTGGGGAGCCGCGGTGGACCTTCCATCTGCCCTGGGTGAGGGACCTGAGAGCAGTCCCCAGCCTGTGGTGCTGCCCGTGGCGTGGCTCTTACCATGGCCAGGCTGAGGCTCCTAAGCACCTCCCTACCCCCCAGGCTGGAGCCGGGTCAGGGAGAGCCACGTGGGCAGCTTTGGGGAGCCAGTGCGGAGTCATGGACCCTCCACCTCCACCTGCCCTGGGCTGAGCGAGGAGCCTAGGGGGTGGGGGACATGGGCTGAAGGCTGCTCTCAGCCCCTCCCACACCGCCGGCAGGTGCAGTGCCTGCATGTGCAGCTCCCACAACTGCCCAGGCTCCATGCCCCGGGTGGGCTCCATGCTGGCCTGGCCGGGGGAGGAAGTGGGGAGGACCATGGCTCCCTGACTCCCCAGTTCCGTCACCACTGCTGGTCAGCCTATATTTCCCATGATGCACCACAGTCTCCACTCTTGGAGAGGAGTTATGGCACATCGTGGGAGCTCTTGACCATGATGCATCATTGAATTCTGGTAGAGTAGCCCCTCGCCCAGAGAGGGGAATGGGGGCCATGAGGCACCCTGGCAACATCTCCAAATTGAAATATTTTGGTTTTCACGTGTTCATTTTCTCAATGAAAAAAAATGGAAATTTTCCATAGAAAGCAGACACTTTTCATTAAACATTTAATTTGGTCAAAAAAACAGTTTTCCATCAAAAAACAATTCTGATGATAAATTTGTGACCAGTACTATTACTGAAGCATAAGGGAGAGCCCATGTCCTTCCTCTACTGCAAGCTCCAGTCCTGAAACCCTAAACAATGAAGCAGCTGTCCATTCCATTTCAAGCATCCCTGATTCACTCTCTCCCCATTCTCCAAGTTTCTGTGCTATTCCCTAGGTTTGCTTTACTTCTCTGTCTCTTAGGCCTTCTCCCCAGACCTTCCCTGGCTTCTCTACATTGCCATTCCAGACTGTTATCCACATAACTCTCCATGGCCACTGTGGTCTCTTCACAGGAGGGTCACCACCAGCATCTGTTGCTCTCTCCAGGTCTCTTTGAAGCTCTTTAAAAACCTCTCCCAGACCCTTTGGCTGGAGAGTACCAATAGCCAGTCCTTTTTTTCCTCATCTATCCAGCTCTCTCTCTCAGGGTACCAGGGGGAAGGAGCTATTTGATAACCTTCCCCCTTTCTCAAAATGCATGCTGCTAACCCTTCAGCTTCCATGAATTCTGAGAATTACACCCCCTAGAATTCTGATGTTCTGAGCTGAAAATTAGAACGGTCTCCACTAGGCCTGTACCCTCTCCCTGAAATGGCCACCCATGGAAAGGCCTGTCACTCACAGAGAGATGGTATTAGAGAGATGCCACTGACTTATCCTACAGAAAAGTGTTGTTGAACTATTAAAGAGAGATTGGTATCCCTGTTAGAGGGATAGGTAATATTAGGCACAGAAA
This sequence comes from Eretmochelys imbricata, assembly GCF_965152235.1. Taxonomy (NCBI): domain Eukaryota; kingdom Metazoa; phylum Chordata; order Testudines; family Cheloniidae; genus Eretmochelys; species Eretmochelys imbricata. The sequence continues at coordinate 98,500,426 of NC_135580.1, forward strand.
TATTCAAAATCAGAACAATTGGCTTTATTCCCAGCATGGGGTACACCTAAGTAAGAAAAGGCACTGAAGTCTGTTTAGAAAACCTCCATAATGGGCTGCTGAAATTCCTATAAGAATCTCCATTTTCTTTTTGAAACAACAGAAGGGCTTCTAAGAGCTACAACCCTAAATGGTTAGAGAACAGATATAACCAGGGCTGTTGGGAAAAAGTTGGGGGCCTCATACATCATGTTCTCTGGGGCCCACCCCCTCCCATTTCTCTTTATTTACACAGATGTTACTGACATTTTGTGGCTGGTATAATTGTCCCTTTTTTCTTTCCCTCTTGTCAGCCGTGGATATAACTTCTCATCACTTTAACACATCTTAATAGCATTTAAAGTGCAACATCATAAAACACTTCTACAATAATCCTAGAAAATTAAATAACAATTTTTAAAAAAAATTATGGCTAAAGTTGCTTAGGTGCTGCTCAGTGAGTTATTTTTGTTGCGTGGTCTTGTGCATTTGTGTCAGGATTGCTTCTGTAACCTTTGCATGTAATTTCCATTTTTTTTTAATTTGGGTTTTTTAAAGGACATATTTAAGGACATCTTTTCTTTAATTGCAACCTTAACTGTATTTTAACAAAAAAATTTGTCACTAAAACCAAACATATATTAAAAGCTTTTCTTTAAGCCATGCACATTCTTGCACTTAAAGCAGATCAGATATTTAGAAGTGCTGCAAGAGATAACATAAAAAGACTCTTCCACCAGTAGTTGCATATTTGAAAAATATTAACTTTACATTTAATTGCATGGAATTGTTTAAACATTTCTTCATACAAAGTTTTGCAATACAAAATACACTCCTCCAGGTCTTAACCAACTTTAGGATCCTTTAGCTGCCTTTTTATACAAATTTTAGGTTAGGAGGAACAAAAGGATGCACTTTTCACGACCTTGGAACCCTGTGACCATTGGGAAATCAAAAGGTTGGTGACACTAAGGAAAACTATTGTCTAGAAAAATAAGCTCTTCAAGGGGCACCAGGAATGCACAATAAAATCCCAGTTGCCTTTGTGTGGCTGTTTATGGCTATATCTTGGATCATCAAAAAGCTCAACAAAGGCTCAAAACTGAAAAGGAATCTTGGTTTCCAAGAAGGTTCAGCATTTCCTCAAAACCAACTAAATTAAAGAGAATGTTTTCAGAAGCCACTGTCTCTTAACATATGAAATGTGTAAATCCAAGGTAAATAAAATCCTAATTGCTGCTCTGTGGGAATCACAGAGGTAAATTAAATAAGTGCTTTTAGCAAATAGGAGCAGATGGGAATAACCTGGTTTGTCAGTAATGGAGGATTTACAGAATTCATCGTCTTGTATCTTTATCCTTACTAGTACCCTAGGAGCTTAATTACTGAATGAGTTCTTCTTTGACCTGAAAACATTTCAAATACAAAAAGAGGGACCAGCCCTGAAAATCTTGATCAGGCAAAGCTGCCACTGAAACCAATGGCTTTTTTTTTCATAGAGGACTGCAAAATTGGACAGAAGCAAGAAGCAGTAATGTGGAACAAGAGCCATACTTAAAAAAAGGTTTCAGAGTAGCAGCCGTGTTAGTCTGTATTTGCAAAAAGGAAAGGAGTACTTGTGGCACCTTGGAGACTAACACATTTATTTGAGCGTAAGCTTTCGTGAGCTACAGCTCACTTCATTGGATGCAGCTGTAGCTCACGAAAGCTTATGCTCAAATAAATTTCTTAGTCTCCAAGGTGCCACAAGTACTCCTGTTCTTTTTACTTAAAAAAAGAAATCAGTGTGACTCCCACCCTACATTTTCACAGAATAAGCCACCGTTTTGTGTAGTTTCAAAATATGTTAGTAGGTGTTGTCATTTTGAAAATCTTACAGCGTAACCTGCCAAAATTGTTTTTCAAGAGTCTTATTCAAATTCTGTGGAAGTCAATGGAAGGAAATACTCACACTCCTATTGATTTCAGTGGCTTTGGATAAGACCCATATGATTAAAGGGACATTGCCAGGTAGTTTATGCATCGAATTTAGGTTTCTATTTAAATGAAGCAAAAATCTATTACTGGAAATGTTTACAGCTAAAAATGTTAAATTAAAACAGTTTTATTTGGATATAAACAGTCCCCTCCAGCTTTAACAGCTAGTTCACTAGTTATAGGAAGTGAAAATTATCCGATGCTGTAAGCAAAAGTGAAACTGACTAGTGTCTTCACAGTTTCAAAGCCTAGTGAAGTAATAGCAAAAAAGTAAACAAAAGTATATTTGGTGAAAAGTAGTCATAAAGTATTTTAGTTTTACATAATAGGGTGACATGGAAAGATATTTTTTTGAAACACATGATTTAAAACCTGACAGTTTTCCTTTACACAACATAGTGTAATCATAAAAATTAAAAAGAATACACAAAAATAATTTATGGTCATTTTAATTTTATTTCTGAGGAACAATGTCAAGGAAAAGACATTGCAAAAAACACTTATAAATTCTGCTGTAATTTTTGGCCATCTCTGCAGAAACAAGCAAAACTGTTAGTTTAAAGGTGAAATCCATACCCCTGTCCTGGAAACAGGAATTCTTTGTATTTATGATGGTGGTGATTCTTCTGTTGCAGATTATGGAATGGCATTATATTTATTTGGCAATCCATTTTGCAGTATACAAAAATGGTTGAATTGATTATGGAAAACAGAAAAAATAACATGAAAGTACAGTCTACCATAATTAATGAAAACTTAGTAATAATACCCAAAAATGACCTATTAAGCAACTGACACTTTAATCTGGTTTGGCAGGCAAAAAATGTATTAAAGAAGAACTGTGCTTACACCTTTTGCTAGCCATCTTTTCAGATAGTGTTTTAGTAGATTTAATATACTTCCCATCTAAGCAGAGAAAAAGTTTATAGAGAATTCTCCGTAATCTTGCTAGAAAGGGTAAGGAAAAGATAAAGAATGGAAATACTCCTGAAGGATGACACACTTTTCTCACATTTAATCAAGAGTTGATGCTACTGAGGTCAAAAGGAAATTGCAAACACAGGCAAATCTTAAGGGAAATTTTCAAGTTAAAATTCTTATTAATCTCACTGAGTGTTCAACCTTCATAGAGTTCTGCTTTTTCCGATCAGCGCTGAGAGAAGCCATTCATCTTCTAGGCAAGTTAAGCATCTTCATAAAATGCAGTGAGCCACAGCAATGATCAACACTTTGTACTACAGACAACCACAACAAGGATTTAAAAGAAGAAGCATCATTTAAATGACCACATTTTCTGGGGTAAAAACAATCAAAAGAAGAAAAAAACAAAAAAGAAAGGAACATTGTTTTAATATTTACATTGTAAATATGTTTAAGATACAGTATCACTGATTACACTGAACTTTTACAGAAGTTTATTTAGAAAGTCCTATTTCGGAATTCTCATTTCAGTTACATATGGGAGCACATATGGTGACTTTAAGATATAGCTATATTAATTGTATTCTTGCAATTTGCCTTTACATCTCACACCTTTCCTTTTTTTTTCAGGTTTTTAGTCAGACCAGCAAAATTCTAATACAGAGATACATGACTGTAAATATATTTAAATTACTAACGAAAGTTTTTTGGTGCCTTTTTATATACAATTCTAGGTTCATTATAACAAAAGGATGCACTCTGCACGACCTTGGGAGCCTGTGACCATTGGGAAATCAAAAGGGTGGTGACACTAAGGAAAACTATTGTCCAGAAAAATAAGCCTCTCCAAGGGGCACCAAGAATCCACAATAAAATCCCTGTTTCCAAGAAAATTCAGGCATTTCCATCAAAAAAGACTGGTAAGATAAATAGAATGTCCTCATAAGCCACAGATTCTTAATAATACAAAATGTCTAAGTCCATGGTAAACAAAGACCTAACATCTACTAACTCAAGCTTCTCAAGACCTAGGTCATGACCCAGTGCCTAGCCACAAGATACCTTAAAAGCATTTCTTTACTGAAATGGTGAGGAGTTTGTTTTGTATAATATATATTCCAGCTAGAGTTTCACTGCTGTGCGGGATCCATAAAATCTTATGATTTGCTATAAACTTATTCACAACTATGATAAGCATGATTTCATTGCTAATAATTGCTGCTGCCATTATCTTTAAGTAGTGTTAAAATGTTTTATGAGGCATTCAAAATCATCAGCAACTGTAATTTGCTAAATTTAATAATGAGTATTTCATTTTAAATTATTTTTTTCTTGATTCTTTTAAGCTGCTTCTAATGATTGCTTGGAAGAAAACATAAGATGTTGCCAGTTAACTGAAATATTAGAACATGGCGTATTTCTAAGAGTAAAGTTTGATGATTATAATTAAGTATTTTGCAGAATGGATGACATTTTCAGTTTGGGTCACCCCTGTAATACTAACCTAACATTCTTCTATATGAATCATGTAGAAAGCAGAGGTCAACAAATCTTTCCCTTTATTTTTACAAGGCATGAAAACATTGCAGCTATTGAGTATCATGTTTTTGAGACTCAGTACTGCCAAGAATTAACCTGTAGTTGCAGGAATATAGAAAGTTATATACACAGACCTTTTATAGTTGTTTATTTACTGAACAATTTGAAATTTCGGAAGCCGCTATAAATTACACACTTAAGTCCCAAAGCTGCAAACACTTACTCATGTGATTAACTTTATTTACATGACAAGTCCCATCTTTACTCACCTACATAAAGTTACTTATGTGTTTAACTGTTTGCAGGACTGGTCCAGAGTGTCCATGAGATTCTAAGCAAAAACTATTCTCATATGACTTTTCTTCACTAACTACATTACTTAAGAGAAATACATAATCGTAAGACTTGCGAATGAGTTGATTGGTTTATTAATTCTAGTAAGCAATAACTCTCAGTAGGTAACATTACTGCTTCTGAGGAACTCATACATTTGGAATAATCTTTATCCACTGCTTTATCCACTGGAGTATAAGAGGGCAAAATCTTATGTTTAAAAAATATATTTTTATACTATGTATCTGCATTTGTTTCAGTGGTTGAAATGTAATAATCAAATGTTTTTTAAAACCATTTTTACAAAGTCTCATAACTTCCATACGCTACTTGCAGCTTAGCTTTGGCTAGCCACATCCAGCTTATTTTTAACTATCAACAGAAACAAATTTAGTATACTGTACGTAAAACCCACCTTTAACAATCGCTGGAATTTACATGGTCTTTGTTGTATATCACTTAAATTAAAAGCCAACTTTTTATCCAAATAAATCCCATCACTCCAGTCCTATTTGGGTTAACAAGATTATCATGTACAAGTCTTAATTAGTTTTAAAATAAGACAGGTAGGTTTATTAATACAAAATGGATGAAATTCATACAAGCACTGAGGGGCTGCCCAAGACCACCCTCACAACTAAAGTCTCAGGATGGGGCTGTGCGGGGAATGATGGCAGCCAATCTCTCCACCTGATGGAGGCGGTTCTGTACCCTCTGAATGTTGAGCAGGAAGGCTCTACGCCAACTCTGAACAGATCAGCACAGACCACAGGAGTGCACTGTATCTGAACTTATATGGCCCCAGTGGCTGGGGACACCTACCCAAGGAGATGCAGAGGAGTTGTTGCCTCTATTCCAGACAATAGTTTTAACTATCTGCTGCAGAAGTGCTGTACTACAGCCCTGCAGCATGTTCACAGGTTGGAGGTTGAACTCCATCGCCCCCGTATTGCTCATGGAGTTCCATGTACCCCAGCTTTGTGGGAATCCTTTCGGCACCGAGAGCTTATATCCAAAATGTTTTCTCCTAGGTATTTACTAAGAAAAAAAATGCTCAATGTCACTTAATGATTGGAATGCATTGCACTTTTTTCTTAATGATGCACTTCACCCTGCTTGCAGGTTGGCTCAGAACAAGACTTTGAAGCCCACCTGCTGAAGTTCCCATCTATAGAGACAACTTCTACAGGCAGCAGGACAATTTCATCCTACTTTCCTAAATTAGAGATTGTGTCACTTTACATAGAAAAACAAAACAGCCTCTCCTGTTGCAGAGGAAGGTGATAATTTCCACTAACAAAATAAATCTGAATCTCTGGATGTCAATTTCCATCTCTGTGTCCAGGCTGGGCTAAATCTGTGGACCTTATTATGCAAAGAAAGGAAATTTTCCAGTAGGCTCAGATAAAATGTTCCTATTCTTCATTGTGCTAATGTAATACCTGGTGGCCGAGGCGGATTAGGGCACAGTTCAGAACAAACAGCCAAGTGTGCACTGGTGGTTGGGTAGCTAACAGGTCAGTCTGTTTCAGAGGCAGCTTAAGGCAATGGTCTGAGTTCTCACAGGGCTCAGTAGCCAGAAGATCCAATCTAAGGGGCCAGGTCAAGGATTGGGGAGGCAAGACAGCAATGCAGGGCAATCTGGGGAGCAACCAGCAGGTTCGGGTCTGTAACTCAGGCAGCATCCTCTTCCTACTGAGACCTTTATATTGTCCAGGTACTCAGTGAGAGTGCTGCCTGTCCATCCAATCAGGGGCCTTTAGCACTAAAGCTGTTGGTCAGAGGCACCCATCCAGTGCATCACTGTGGTGCAGTAGCTAAGGCTGCTGCCTATGGGACTGGGTTCAAGACCAGTGTCCTGACAGCTAAGGTCCACAGATTTGTTATGATGGGATTGTCATAGCAGCATTGCTCCCGAGTGGAAAGCAGGCTCATCCTTTAATTATGGACATCCAAAAATGTGGCAAAATATATACAAGTCATCTTCTCCTTGCTGGAGCATAGACGACACTTCTACTGACAAGTAGTGTTGAATACTAAGGTTGAGAGTCTGTGCTATGCCTCTAAGCCCAAAGGGAGGGTATAAGGTAGCCTCAAGCCATTTTTGTGCCCTCCTGTCCTGATCCTGTGCTGCTCTGGGGCCTGGAGAAGCCCCTGGTGAAATTCCGATAGCCCTCAGGAGGGCATCTATTTGTTATGGCTGCCCTATGAGACAAGCACTGACCAAAATCTATGAGCATGGGATGCTTGCCCCCTCCTCCAACCTGCCCTCATGCCCCCAGTGCTGGGGCTTGCAAGTGGGACCATTGGAGGGCAGCCTCATGGCTGTCTTTTAATATCTGCACCAAGACAATGCTCTCCTGCCCAGACATGGGGCTTTTAGGGCTGCTTTACACTGCTCTGTCCCTCTGACCTGGTGTAAAGGGGCCAAGGTGGAGGTGAAGATCCTGTCCTAGATGACCAATCTGGTGAATGTATGTACTGATGGCTATATGGCTACCTTCAAGACTCCTAGGAGATGTGACTTCTTTGCCCCTGAGATTGTTAGTGGGGCTACTCACGGATGTAAAGTTAATCATGTTTTCAGGATGAAGGCTCTACCAGAGCCTGCCTTTGTATTGCAGGTTGCTTTTATGGAAAGCATGATTGCTACCCAAGAGATAGAGTTTTACTACATTATATAGCCCTCATTTAAGTAAACTGCAGTTTTAAAAGCCAGAGTGCTTAATTCATTTAGAAGTTTTGATCATCATTTGGAATATTTTCTATTTTTAACACCAAAACACATTCTTACTAAATATATAGAGAGAGACTATAAGAACATAGACATTTATACAAAACCTAAAGAAAAATCAGAACATACACCATTAAATACCAAAATTAGTTTTTGCAGCTGAGTAAATATGATATATTATTACAAAATATATAATTCAGAAGTAATACTTGAGGGAAATATACATATAATAGACTATTTGTTATTATATGCAGCCTTGTTGTAGCCATGTCGGTCCCAGGATATTAGACAGAAAAGGTTGGTGAGGTAATCTCTTTTATTGGACCTACTTCTGCTGGTAAGAGACAAGCTTTGGATCTCACACAGAGCTCTTCTTCAGGTCAGGACAAAAAAACAAACAAAACACCTTTTGATAAGAAAAACAATTCTCAAACCATGAGATGCTATAAAAATGTATAAAAGACTACGGTTTGTAATTTAGAGAGGTATAGTCAATGAAGTAGAAAAATAAATAACATGGATGAAAATATATTTAAAATGGAGACATTAGCTTATCTATTCAGAATCCAAAAGAGAAAACAGAGGGCCTGATGCTGCATTCCTTGTGCATCCAAAACTCTTAACTGGCTTCAGCGGGATATTTGAATCGGCAAGGAATTCAGAACCTGCTCTACAAGGGTTGTATTTTCAAGCACAGAAGTTCAATAGAGCCCTATCCTGAAAAGACAACATGAGTAATTTAGTCATGAGCATAGTAGTACCTTCTTGGGGCCATTCACATACCTGTTTGCAAGATTTAACCCATGACAGTCTGTATCCCCAAAGGTCTTAATCCTGTGTGGTTCTGAGGTCCCCCAAAGTCAGTGGGAATTAAGTGCACTCAGCGCCTTGCAGAATCAGCCCCTATAGCAACCACATTTCCATGAAAGAGCAATTCAGAAATCCCTAGAAAAGAATATAGAATACAGAATAGAACTCAGGATTACAGAGAGCTGCATGCAGACTTTTAACTTCTAACTTTCTAACTAATTTCTAACATTCTGCCAAGCTATGAAAATAAATACAGGAAAAAATAGTGTTTTCATGCTTACCATTTCAATTTTGCTTTCATAAACATACATATCGTAAACTTACCAAAGAGTTCTTTAAAAATAATGGCTAAATATTAATATGCAAAAATACTTTAAGGCATATCAGATATGTATCAAGTGTTATATTACATATCATAGCAGCCAATAGTATAAAAATTCAGTCTAAAACTAGAAATGAACTCCACATTACTATGTATACATTTAGTTTGTTTTTCAATTAGAATAAAGAACATCCTTTGCATTTAGATTAACTTTATTTAGTAGAATAAAGATTGTATTGTTCCTTAGAAAGATAATAATTCACTTTGTAAAAAATTCCAGGAACTTGTATGTTAGTAGTATATCATTTTATCCCTAATTTTTGCTATTTTAAATAGCTTGGTCTACAAAAAGAGTAAGGTAGAGTAGATGAAATAGCAAGACAAAAATAATAAATTAGCAATTAAAGGACAAATACAAATTTAAAATCTATAATACAAAAAGGTAACTTCATTCAGTATTTCGTAGAGAATTGCACAAAATATATTTTTAATATATTAAATTGCTCAGAAGTCTAAACATGCTTTAATACATTTCATTTTTAATTGACACTTAAGAAAATTTTGAATTATAATCCCAAAATATTTGTTTTTACCCTGTCCTTGCAAAGGGAAAAGTTATTTGATTCTTAATCAGTTGCAACAGAATATTGTTTTAAAACAAGGTAAATTCAGCAGGATATGATACCTCAGACATAGTTTACAAGAATAATTCTTACTGTATAGATATGGTGCAAGAGTCCAAATACGATGTTACTCTCCTGGGCCCCGATCCTGCAAAGGTTTACACACACACACTTAACTTTATAAAGCACTGTGCTTGAAATCCTGGCCCTTCTGACTTCAGTGTGACTACTCCCTGTTTGTAAAAGTTCAGCATGTGTAAATCTTCACAGGATCAGGGTCATGGTTTAGATATGTTTGACCATGTTTTATGGACAATGGTTAAAGTAGTAAATAGAACAGTTTTTTAATTTTGTTTTTTGTGATGAGATGCCCCTTGTTGGATACTCCTTTCCAAAAGTAGAGTTAAACTGAAAGACTGCAGACATGACTATAAAATAATCTGGTTTTCTACGGATTGCTTTTATGTGTTAGTTCTACAACTTTAGAAGAAGTCCTTTGTTTAACTTGTAAATATTCTTAGTTTTAAGAAGCAAAGTAGATTCCATTCACTTGACAAAAACATAGTCTCTTCTTATCAGAACAGATATGTATCTAATAAGTGTAGTTTGATTTGAAAGATGATTTTCTTATTCACAGATATTAATCTCAGCTATTTAAATTGTTTCTAGTTTTCACTTCTTTTCTTTTGTGCATCTGGATAGTTCAGCACATTTCACTCAGCATTCCTCAGAAGGTCAGACAATAGTACTAATTCTTGAAGGAAAGAGAAATGGAGGAGACAGTCCAAGGGAATCTTGAACCTAGCAGTTAGGTTATGAATCAGTAACCAAGCTGAGACAGAACATAAGAAACTATCTGTAACACTGAAAAGAAAAAAGAGCACTGAAAAAAAGTAATATTGCCCTATCTTCTTCTCTGCATGTGTGCAGGTATATAGCTAAATGATATAAAATGCCTAGTTTCTGTATATCTGGTACAAGGAAAATAATTAAACCTAATATGTTCACAATAAATTCTGAATATAATGTATAAGTAAACATTACCACCATGTATACAATTAAATGCCTCACTTAATCTTCACAATTGTTTTCTTAATTTAGGACAAAATATTACTTTGGTAAATAATGTATTTTAGTAATGTCACTTTTGTGTGCAATAATCTATAAATCATATGTATATTTGAAAAGGGCGTCCACAAAGTGCATAACTTTCTTCTCAACTAATTTACACAGCCTGAATACTATCAGTGGACAAAGCTTTATATTAAATAGTCTTCACAGACGTTTTCTGTGATTATTACGTTTTTGTAGTATGTGATATATTTGCAATACTAGTGGATTCTATTCCAAAAATAAAAGTTAAAATTTAGCAAAAGGGTGTAAAAATAATGTTAATACCATTTAACCTTATCTGTGTAACATTTTCATATGGATTTATTTCACTGTCTTTCGTCTGTGTTTGTTGAAAGTACAAGTTATTTTTGAACTGACAGAAAACAGATGCGTAATTCTTTTTCAGTATTGTGCAAAGCTTGTTGTTCTTATACATTATTTTCTTCTTTGTGTGTCATATGGCAGAAGAATAACAGTACGAGAGCAAATGTTCCATAGAAAATAATTTCAGCTCTTAATGCAGAGTATATGCTACATGCTATTTGTGTGTATTATGTAAAAAAGAAATACTTTCGTTGGATACTTTCTCTGTGGTGTGTGTCCTTCTTAACAATATTTACCTGCTACAAGTTTTAAAAAAATATATTTGACCTTGTTACAATGATTCAGGTTATACTTAATCTTTATTTAATGTTTAGATGCTTTCTATAATAAATTTGTTGAACATACTTGTTAATTCATGAACTTTTGTGATATGTTCATATTTTGAATTATTGTATTTATATCTTACTCTATTTATGCTGATGTACTCCTAAAATAACAAATAAATATGCCCATGGGTATGTGTTACATGACTGACTTTAATTTAATTAGTTAATTTTTCTTTATCATTGTTGGCTTGTGCTTTCATAAACTTATTTTTAGCTTGTTATAAAAACATTCAGAATGCTACTCTGAGTTGTACAAATATGTTTGCAGTTCAAAATGAGTGGATAATTAATTTTTAGTATCTACATGAGCTATGTTTTAGAATGAATGATTTTAAAGAGCACTTTCACTTGTAAGGAAGACACAAATTGCTGTTTCTGGATCAAATAACAAAGTAGCATCTGAAATATTTTTGCTTGTAGGGAGCCCTCCCATCTTGTTCAGGGAGTGCTTTGATATGGTTGCTTTGTTTTAGGCCTCACACACATACTGAAAAGTAGTGAAGCTCTGCAAAACTCAGTTAAAATGTAAAAGAACTTGGCTCTAGAATTTAAAAAAGAAATTAAACAGTAGTAAAAACAAGCTGAACAAAAGCTCTTTTCTAATTGTGTAACCAACATAACACTGATAGATTACTCTCTGGTTTCCATGGGGACCTTTTTGTTCTAAGTTAAGATACCAATGATTAGGGTTAAATGAAGCACCAAATATTATTTCTGAATCAAATGAAATGGTTCTCCAACTGGGTGAAATTGTTAATTATTTATTGATATTTTTAAAAGTGATTACATCTAATCCTCTTTAAATTGCTGCCTCTGGCAAGGCACAATTAGCACATTCTTGATCATTCTTGTAAAGTTAGAAACAAATTTAGATAAAAGTTTACAGAATCCACACTTCAGATAATTTGCTGTCAGATTTAGAAATACCTTATCACAAAAGATAAAGGGGATTCTTGTACTCTATGAAGCATTCAAAGTTGAACAGTCCTTATTACATAAAAGGTTACCGATTCAATTTAAATCAGATTCTTACAGGAATTTCATGTATTCATAATTTAGAAAGCAATTATCAGCAGAGATGAAATTTTAATGCCTCTTTTAGCACTTATATAACATCTGGGGCTCTATGGGATCAAGTGCTCACAAACACAAATATAGTTTGATTGTGTACAACCTGTTTTAGACGTGTGTGATGTGACAAGGGGGCTGCCAGTTGCTGCTCCTTTATCTCTGTGAGTGCCTAAAAAGTATTGTCCCTGCAACAATTCAGGGAGCTGGCTGCAGCCTGGTGGGAGCTCTGGGCTGTGGTCTGGGGGAGGGGAGAAGGGTTGCGGGGTCACAAGCTCTTAGCTTTTAGCCTCAGCATGACCACAAGTTTTTTAAAGCATGAGGAGATCACGTGCTTTACTTTGGGCTGTTAGTTATTCTGAACACATTTTGGTGGAGAATCGCTTTGTTCTCTCTATTTTTCGATTCCCGAAATATTTGGCTCATCCTTTACTGATGTTTAATATATTTCAAGGCGAAAGACAAAAAAGAAAAGAAAAGAAAAGCAACCTCACTATCATTTTCTCTAAACTGGATGTTCCAAAAAGTGTCCCCCTTCAGCCCATTTTTTTTTATTCTGGTTATTTATCTGGACGACGCTGAAACCCATGGGGGTATAAAGCCATTGGCATGGGATCTAATTAAGTTATTCAATGTGTTAGTACATGCATGCATTTCTCCTGACTTCCAGCCTTTCCAGATAAAATGAAGGAGCTGCGTGTGTATCTGTGTTGGGTATTGTTCCAGTTCATTGCGGGAGGGAAGTGCTGAGCCGAACACACAATGCCTATTCTTCAGATCATTCCAAACCATTGCAGTAAGTGAAACCCCTTTGCCCTACACGCATTGCCCAGGAAGGGCATGAAGTTTATGTAAATACAAACTAATTTCAAAAGGGAAACATAATCATTAATTGTGGTAAAACACTCCACCAAAAAAATAAAAATAAAAAGCACGTGCACCCCCTGGATAATTAACTTGCTCGGAAGCTCGGTGCGTTTTTTTATTTACTTTGTTAATGTATTGTGAGGGAAGCAATATTTGAAAAATTTCCAAATCAGAGTAATGTGTCTTTTAAGAAAAATGTAAGGCAGGGGAACCCTGAAGGAGGAGGAGGAGGAGGAGGTTCTGTTTGCTCCCATTGGCCTGGTAGTTTGGGCTGCAGCTGCAGGACACAATTAATTATGCTAATTGTGGGGGGGGGGGAGCGGATGTACTCCCCCCCCTTTATTCCTCTCTCTTCTTTTTGGCTGGTTGGTAAAGGGGAAGGAGACGCCCTGGGCTGGGATCACATGATATTGTCTTCGCGCCACTTTCGTAAACCCTTTTTATTCCAGGTTTCGGCTCGAGCTAAAAGGTAACGTGTTTATCTTTCTGTTTGCTCCACAAAGCCCGCGCCGCGCCGCTTGCCTGGCGCGGCTCCTCCCGCCGCGCTGAGCGCCCGCGGAGCGCGGCGACCCGGGCAGCCCCGCGCAGGGCGGCAGAGATTGAATGGTGGGTCGGGGGCTCCACAACGGAGCGCGCCTCTGGGGCGCGGCTCGCTGCAGACCCGCCCGGGGGAGCGGGCTTGCCTGGGCCCCCGGGTCTCGCCCGCCCGCCCCCGTCCCGCGGCAGGGTGTCGGGCGCTCGCCCGGCCCGCAGGCTGGAGCCCGCCGCTCCGGGGCCGCGCTGGGACGCTCGCAGGGCGCCGATGGCGGCTCCGGCCGCAACGGGAGCAGCGGGGGGGGGGGAGGTTGCATTCACGCTGCCCGCTGGGGGGGGGGGGGGGTGTCTCGGAAGTTTCGCGTGGGGGGGGGGGGGCGGGATCTGCTCGGGTGCCCGCGTGGGAGCCGCCGGGCCGTGCCGGGGCAGCCGCTTTGCGGCGCGACTCCGCGTCCAGCCCAGCTCGTCTTTCTTTTGTCTCCGGCCTCTCCGCGGAGCCGGGGGAGCCCGGGCCCGCGCGCGCTGGGGACGGGGCCCCTCGCTCCCCCTGGCCCCGGGAGGGAGGGGAGGGGAGGGGGCGGCGGGAGGAGGAGGAGACGGGGGGGGGCCCAAGGCGAGCACATGGCGCCAGGGGTTAAAGCCTCTTCCCCCTTCTTCAGGCCCTTGGGAAGGGCTGGCGTCGCTCGCGGAGCCGCTCTCTGCGCATGGGCGGGGGGCAGGCCCGCGCCGCGGGGCACTCTGGGGCGTGTAGTCCCGGCCTCCCGCGCGCAGGGCAGCGGCGGCACGCGGGGGGCGGGGGGAGCCGGCCATGTGCGGCGCCGGGAGAAGCCGCGCGCGGGGCTCCTCGGGCGGCGGCGGCGGCTCGCCCCGGGGCAGAGGCGGGAGGCGCGCGCTGGTCCAGGCGGGACAGCCGGCGCGGGCTGCGGGTAAACGGGGGCCGGCGCTGCCGTGGAGACGGGACCGGGGGGGGAGGGGGAGAGGGGACCCAGCCTGGGTAACTCAGGGAGACAAAGGGCCCGGAGGGGGAGGGGGCGCCTGGATTGGACCCCCCCCCGGTGCGCTCCAGGGGCGCGCGGGGCCCGGGGCTGGAACTTCTCCCCGGTGCGAAACTTTCCCGAGTCCGTCCCCGAGGGGCGAGTTCCCAGCTCCCGGGGCGGGGGGGGGGGGTTGACCCCCCCCCTCCCCGGGACTGGCCACGGCTGGGGGGCAGGCGGCCGGGTCCCCGCGCCGCCAACGCGGGTGGGGGGGGGGACGAGCTGCGGCCACGCGGGGCGAGGGGGAGCGCCCCCCCCCGGCAGCGGGGTTGGGGGGGGAGGGAGCTGCACGGCGGGGGTGGGGGGCGGGGCGCGGCTTGGCGCGTTTTTGGGACTTTGAATGGAGGACTCCATTTCCCAGCATGCCTTGCCCCTTTCTCTTTAATCGCCGCGGCTGCAGCACGAGGGCCGGAGCGAGCCGCCCCCGTGCACGTGGTGGGGGGCGGCCGGGCGAGGGGTGCAGCGCCCGGGCCCCCCCCTTGCACCGCCCGGGGAGGGGGGGGGCGGGGATGCAGCCCGGGTGCAGCGATGCACGAGCCAAAGGTAACGGCGGGGGGGCTCCAGCCCCCCGGGAGAGCCGCCGCGGGGGAATCCGCCCTGGGTCGCAGCTCCCGGCCTTCCCCCCGCTCCCTTCCCCCCGCAGCTGTGGGGCCCACAGAAAACGGGGGGCAGGTGCGGGTCCGATCGCTGGCCGGGGGTGTTCTGCAGAGAACAGGCGGGTTTTTTGTCTGCGGGGGGGGGGGGGGGGCGAAAATCTGCCCAGGGTGCGGGGAGGTTTTTGTAGTTTTTTTTTTATTGTCCTGCAACTTTTTATTGTATTTTTATTTTTTGTTGGGGGGGGGGCGGTTATTTTTAATTCAAGAGAGGGAGCAAGGTTTGCAAACTGAACTTGTGGGTTGCCCTATGAGGGAGCTTTTCAGAGATGTGAAGGACGCAGTGTTGAATAATGTTATCTGTCTTTTGGCACGAGGGGTTAACCTGGTAGCGTTTCTGAAGCTCTGCCGGCAGTGTACAGCTCTTACCCGTAACAAATAGCAACGACAACTTCGCAGCTAGTGAAACTTTTTAAAACAAAACAAAAAAAAATAAAAGGGGTAAAATTATTAAAATCTGGAGGCAACTTTTTTGAGATCAAGTCAACTCTTCATTAGAATTTAAATTTATTTTAATGTTGGCAGTGGAATGTGGCGAGTAGGTCCCTGTTTTACATAAGTGATCTAATGTGGTCTCTCTTTATTTTAAATTATTTAGGCAATTGTTTGATAACCAGCTCTAGGTAGCTGAGGTAGCACGTGATTGTGTAAGGCACTAAGTGCAAGAAGTGTGCCTCTGTTCATAGACTGAATCCACAGCCACTATAATGTATTCATTTTATTCCATATTAATCAAAACCAGCTTTTCATTGTCACTTAACTGCGTGCAACACTACACCTTCTACTTTATAACCTTTAGCTGAAATAAATAGCTAGCTGTGGGTTTGTGCTGTGAAATAAACTCGGATATGCTTATAAAGCACTTATTTTATTTAGGGTTGTGTTGTCTTAGTGTGGGTGCACCCAGCTCAATTGAGTGGTCTGCATGCACACAAGGAATAATGCTGAATAATCTTTCTTCCCCCTCCCCCGCCAAGCAGATGGTCAGTCTGCCATGAGATAACACTTATGGCAAGATATGAGTGCCTCAGAGCCTTTGGAAATGGGAGAGGCAGAATGGCTAAGGGGGAGATAATGCCCCGTTGGGGGATGGGGTAGGTATTCTGCCCTCCTGTGCCTAATTGAGGAAACTGACCAATACATAATTATACTGCTATTAAACTTCTGGTAAGACTCCCTCTATTATAGTTCTTAATGGAAAAATCTACTCAAAACTGAACACATCTGCCATATGCTGTATCTAGATTCTAGATAAACCAGATCTGAGGGCATCTTGTCTTCAGCTTCACACTTATAGGTGATGATGTAAGGTACGCAACCGTAACTTTTGTCTATGAGTCTTACTTGTATTGAGAGCGTGGCTTTTGCATTAATTTTAAATAACGGAATATCTGAGGGTTCATCTTGAAATTCTAATCTGTTGTAATTAGCTACAGATGTAGTCCAGTAAATTCTGTCAGTGATGGTACAATGAATGAAATCGCGTGACAGAATTTTGTCCAAGCTGCTGGGGAAACAATTATTAACTTTGAGCACATTGGTCAGGATGAGTAAAAGGTAGCTAATGCTAGTATTGGAGGCACTTGGTCAAATTAAAGAAAAATATCTGCTAAGTATTGGGTTTCTGATTGGGGGGCACCTAAGCGTAGGTGTAGGCCAGAAGACTTAAGAGAACATCACCTGTTTTTTAAACTCCTCAATTAAAAAAAAAATCAAAGCAAGCCATATGATGGGCTTTTTACTTCAGCTTAATTTTGGAATCCGCTTCACTAAATTCCTGCTAAACAACCTGGTTCAACTTTACTGGGTAACTTGACTTTTACTCAAAACCTAGTTCTGAATCTGCACTTGAATGAACAATGGGGAAAGGTTGCACCGAATCCTAAATTCAGCAATAAATTACTCTCAAGATCTTCTGAGAGTAGGTTCTTAATTGCTATATTTTCTGTGTGTGTGGTGGTAATGTTCTGGTTTTTCTCTTGGCAGGTGTTGTCCTGAATGCCGCATTGATACTGAAACACGTTTCTGCCTGATCTTCACTGTGCTGAAAAGAGACGACCGAAGTCTGAGGAGCTTCGTCCTGGTGGAAGGGCCTTGAGTTGTGCAAAAGTGCTTACAGTGCAGGTAGCATTTTGGTACCTACTGCAGTGGAAGCACTTCTAGCATTACAATGGCCATTCAGTCCCACACGTTTGCAGGATTGTAGATGTCCCCATAATCGAGCCTGCTTTGCTGCTTTGTATCTGCTTTGCAAGTGTTCCTTGTGTTAAGGTGCATCTAGTGCAGTTAGTGAAGTAGCTTAGAATCTACTGCCCTAAATGCTCCTTCTGGCACAAGCTGCCTACTGTACATCTTGAAAAAGTTTGTTCATCCTCCATATATTAGATTAACCGTTAAAATAGCCTGTAATTAAAACCCAGGGTGTTTTCTCCCTTAAGGTTCTTACGGAAGAAACAAAACTGATTTTTGTCCTAGCAGTATCAAAGTGCTCATAGTGCAGGTAGTTTTTTAATTGGATCTACTGTAATGTGGGCACTTATAGTACTGCCAGATAAAATGCATCTTGGCCAGTGGCTGTCATGAAAAGATAGTGCTGACTACAGTCAGTTTTGCAGGATTGCATTCCAGCTTATTCCAAACGCTGTGCAAATCCATGCAAAACTGACTGTGGTTGCATTCATTCAGTTGCGAGGAATAGGTTTCTGAACATTTTTTCGATGAAGGCTTTTGCGCTGGTTTCTCCATGGGTGGGGATTTGTTGCATTACTTGTAGCTATGTGTAGAGTATTGCACTTGTCCCGGCCTGTGGAGGAAAGGAGGACTTGTCGCCAATTCTGCTGTCTAAAAGTTGCCTGTGTGCTAAGCTTTGTTTTGCTGTTGTCGGGTGGATCACGATGCAATTTTGATTAGTTTAGCAGGAGAAAAATTGCACGGTATCCATCTGTAAACCGCAGGACCTTCATCGCTGACAATGTAGTTTTTGTCAGTACTCAAATGTAATGGTGTGAAAATTGTAGTAATTTGTCTCAAATGGTTTTGGTTTTATTTTGAAAATTGAGGCTTTATGAGGGGGTGAGGTGGAGGGACAGTTGTCTCAAAATTCCATCACTAATCCACTAATAGAAAATTGGATGCAGTTAGGACTGTCCAAGGTGGAACTCGCATGTGGAGAATGAAGTTTGTATGACTACTGAATGTAACTGGTGGTGTAGTGGACTTGTCAATAAAGTGGATTTAAAGAAAGTCTTGTCTTTAACAACGTGTATCATTCAAGTGGTTCTACTGCAGCAGATAGGGAGGAAAATGAGGGAGTCCCCCCTTGGTCGGCCTTTACGTTTGTCTTGCAGCACCTCCTTCTGTCTCGCCTCCCCAGAAAACTAGATGCTCCCTGGTCTGGAGGAAGAGCCTCCTGGGAAAGCAGGAGGGAGGCAATGCTCTGAAGACTGAGCTGCTGCTGTTACTGCAAGCTTCAGCCCAAGTGGTTCCAAGATGGGAGAAGAGAAGTGCTGGTGGTCGTGGTTCTCCCCCCCCCCCCCAAAGAAAAAAAAAAAGTCAGAGCCCAGGGCGGGAGCTGCAGGACAGATATTGGCAGACAGCAAAGTTGGCTTTCTCAGCACTGGCCTCTAATCAACCTTGTGCTGTCCTTGAGAGGAGGGTCACAGAAATGGTGGCTTTTCCAGCCCCCTCTTCCAAGGTTTAATATGGGTACCAGATTCTTAAGAGGCACAGGCACCTTCCCCCTGCTTAAGACATCAGGGTAGGTATAAGGAAGGCATTTATTTCCCCATATAATGCCTGGCTGAGAGACACCTCGGTCAAAAATATTGTCTCCTACAAAGGTATCTTGAGTGTATGCAGAGTTCAAGGTTGTCTGGATTCCCCCAGGGTTTTTGCTCATGTTACACAGAGTAAGTATGAAATTAGTGTCTTAGGATTTGAGTTTACCCTAACTCCTGGCATGATGAGGCATTTCAAAAATGCCTTGAAAAAATACTATTCACTGCAGTGGTTTGAAATAGTTTGCTTAATTTTAGCTTGACTGTATATGGCAGTTTTGGTATTGTCCTTACTGGGACAATAGAAATTCATGAGAGTGGGGTTTTCAGAATTTGCTTATACAACCTGGACTCTAATTGTAGGTTTACTTTCTAATCTTTGTGTAAATAGAGCACTTGTCTGGAACTTTCAATCCACTGCACAAATACTAGACCGTGTTCCTCACTAACTTTAAAGCATAGTTGCTCTAGGCTTGTTGACATCAGAACAATTGGCCACAATATTCACTAATCGTAACCTTTTTTGTCGTGTGGAGAAATTGCAATGTCATACACCTCAAACTGGTGTGATTGCTAGGCTCCCCATTAAATTACAAGGCAGTGGGGGGTGTTCATGCTTAAATAAAAATTAACACTGTCACCATCCTCACCACAGTTTAGTATAGCAGAAAAATCTTGATACCAACACTACTAATGGAGAGAGTCCAGTCTAGTAGCAAATGCATAAGACCAGTGCTCAGCACCTGACATTAAATGGAACAATATTTCCATTTAGCTGCTGCAAGACCCCACCATGTCTCTCTATTGAGCTGTTTTTTTTCTAAATGTCCCTGCTGTCGTTGTCCTATACATTGCTTTGCTGACCAGGTTTAAAGTATGGGGTGAAATACTAGAGCCACTGCATTCATGTAACGAAGTTGAAAAGCGTCCAGCAACCGACAGTTGAAGCAACTGATGAGCATGTGGTAACTGAGCTAGCTATCTACTAGGTGTTTGGTTCTAAATGACAAGTTCACACTTCTGCAATTTTGGTGTGTGAGGAGCGCTCACTGTCTTTTTGCTTGCACTATTAAAGTCTCAAATATTGAACCTTTCTCCAGTCCTAAAGTACACTGAATGAAGGTCCACACGCTGATGAGTACAATAGAAAAATCCAAGGCTATGTTGCAAGAGGCTTCTGCAAACTGCTTGCCTTGATGTATCATTTACATAACATATGTTTTTATTGTTGGATTACACCATTTAAAGCAATCTAAAGCAGGTCAGAATGTTTTTCTGTCCCTGTGTTTCGAGGACTTGTATTCTGTTAGCGGTTGCATTTATCAATGGTGTCAGTTACTAAATGGCAATGTGGGACCAGAATTGCAGGGTATTGGAATACTTTGCAGCAGGAAAAGGGATTTTAAAGTTAAACACACACACGCTGCTGTCGTCATTCTTTAAAAATCTTTAAAGGTCAGTGAGCAAGAACATTTTTATTCAGAAGCTGTAAGCTTCCACATTAGTTTATCCAAAACGCTTGTTTGTTTTGTACATTCCAGCTATACATATAATTGTTGGTTAGTCACAGCCCCCTTTAGCTCTTAAAATATGGAAAGTTTAATGGTGTGCTCCAATAACAAAAATCTCCATTGAATAGTAGACTAATGCTGACTTGCTTAGTACAGTTTTTCAGATTCAAATATGCAATCTATTTTACTCCAATCAAAATATATTTGGAGATTTATTGCTGCTGGCAATAGATCAACCTTTGTACTCTGCAGAGAGCCTTATGTCCAATTTGTTGTTAAAGAGCTGTAAAAGATGGCTTTATTTTAATGCAAATATTTTGGGTTTTAGCTTTTTGGTTTAATCTGATGTAACCCCAGCAGGACTAAAAATTCAGAAGTTAACCTGAATAGGTATGTTTATCTGAAATCTGCCAGTTTTGTTGTATTGGAAGTAGTTGGGCCCTATGGATTTCCATGTTTAGTGGGAGTTTATCATGGGGATCTATGAAGGTCATCTTACATTTAAAAAAAAAAATGGAAATAATAGAACCTCAAATGTTCTAATTGCACTGAAACTACTCAAGACTGAAGTTTCTGTGTATTTCTTTTCAAAGCTATTCTGTGTCAAAAAGCCTAAATCTAGGTATACCATTTAACTATACATTATGTAGAGGAAAGATAACCTTGTGCTTGAGGGCTTTGTCTGAACACAAAAGCTGGACCACTTTACAGTTAAGAACATAAGAACAACCATGCTGGATCAGACCAGTGGTCCAGCAGCCTGGTATCCTCACCCTGACAGTAGCCAGTACCAGATGCTTCAAAGGGAATGAACAGAACAGGCCAATTATCATCAAACAACATCCCTTGTTGTCCAGTCTGGCCTGCAATGTGCAGGAGGTCAGACTAGATGATCATGATGGTCCCTTTTCACCTTAATGTCTATGAGTCCCAGCAGCTGGGAGTTAGAAGTTTAGGGACAGTTAAACCAACATCTCGTGAATGCTGTTACATTGGTATAAAGGTGCTTTATGCTGGTATACTATCTACCCCTTTACACTGGTATAACTGGGCCCACGAGCGGTTGTACAGTATAACTACTTTGGTTAAAATAAATAAATGATTTTAAAAAATTGCACCTGTGACCAAAATGTTTATGCTGGTACGAAAGCTAGGCCGAAGATACTGGCCTGGACCCAAGAGGCTAGATTCAATCCCTGGCTCTATTACAGACTCCTGTGTGACTGTGAAGTCATTTCATTTTGCTTTGCCTCAGTTCCCTTCCTATAGAATGGTGACAATGCTACTTCCCTGCCTCCTGGGAGGTTCTGAGGATAATTTCATCAATATTTGTGAAGTGTTATGGTGCTGGGAGCCAGATGGGTATCTAGATGGATGTCTTGATAGCAAGGGCACAGGAATGGATAATTTGGCCCAACACTATTGCTTTGGCACAGTACTGGAGGAAGAAATCTTTGTATTTCTACTGTCCTTATTCTTGTAAATTATTTTGCTGTCTGATTTAAGATATTTATAGTTGCTTTTAAACAAAAATATTTCAAATATATAATTCTCCATTCGAGGTATTAAAGATAATGGGGCTATTTGACATCACCAGTGCTGGACTGTCGGCTGGATTTTAAATTTTAAAAAATATGTTTCCTATTATGGAGGACAGGACATCAGGAAGAAAGGCAGGCAGTAGGACACTTTGAAGAGAATAAATTGAAAAAGGTACATATTGTTTGAGAAGTAAAAGCTACTTGGACAGAAACTATTCTTGTTTTGGGAATCTCAAATAGCATCTAAAATACAACCTGCAAGCCTATTATTACAGACTGGGAAGACTTCTGTATTATTATTTTCAATTTCCTTTCTTTGAAATGGTGCCACAAAACAAAATCCTGACATTATACCGATATTACCCTACCTTAGGCTACATTTTGTCTATCAAGGCTATTCACTAAATACAATTTTTTCTATTAAAAGAAACTGTTAAGATTACTCTTAATATTTCCTGACTACCTTTGTTTTTAAAATGTCTGTTACTGGTCAATATAATCCTGCCTAAATCAGTGGGTTAACCCCAACTGAAGTGTCTTTCAGAATTTATATCCAGTATACTTGCCTCGGTTCATCTTGCATTGTTTCCAAGTTGCCCTGTCCAAAGTAATTACAATGTGTTTCTGTAATAACTGGTTTTGATTTTCAGAGTAGATTACATTTAATCAGACTGTAGTCATTGGACATAAAGGCGCAAGTATTTCTAATTTGCTCATATTGTCTTGGTCACTGAATCAACTATTGTCCGGATCGAAGCCAGATCTGAGCCTAGTCGCTTTGGAGACCCAAAGGTTCAGGCAGTAACTACATATTACATCTATCATTACTAACTCTTTTGTGCCTTTTTTCTCAAAAGTTTCATGTTACTTAAGAGTTAATAATCACGTGCAATTATAACATTCATGTACTTTAGTCCTTTTTGGCTTTGTACGGCTACATATTGTTTTAAATTACTGTGCTTTTGCTGTTCTGTAGTCAAGCATTTCAGCTTCTCTGTTGCATATTGACCACCAGTCACCGGTTAGTTTGCCCGGTTTCTTTCCCAATGGGGGTCATTGGTTGTTATGTCTGCTTCTCACCTTTTTTCATAAAGTGGCAGCTTTTCAGGCCAGAAAAGCTGTGAAGATACAAACCCCACACCAGGGGTATAAACACTGGGCCTGCCAGGTATGCAAGTCATGTCCAGAGTGGAGGAGGAGTTTGAGAAGGGAGAAGGTCAACTGAGGGGTGGGCAACTCTGGGAGGTGAGCAGAGTACAGTATTGAGCTTCCCAGCTCCCAGGGAGAGGCCTGGCGGGGAGCAGAGCCCACTCCCTTGCCTTAAAGAAGGCCCAGATTCTTTGAGGTGAAAGGGGCTGTGCCATATTCTCCTGCTGGACTTTGAGCCTGACTTGAAGTGGTCCAAGGCCCCTCTGAAGGAAGAGAGCCCAGCGGCCCACCTGGGACTGATTGTATTTTCCTGTTTTTGTTAATTTTCCTGTTCCTCAGTTTGTTTGTTTGTTCTCTGGGACGCTGGAAGGTCAGAGGGCTGAGAACCTGTCCCTGGCAGAGTGCTACCGAGCGACCAGACCTCGAGTGAGCGTACAACCCTGTCAAAACTCCAAGGGGATGCTACTGACAAGAGACCACTGTGATCATCTCATCTGACCCCCTCTGAAAGGGAAGTGCCTGTATAATACACACGATGGGGAATCATTATCCTGAATCATGAAAAGGTCAGTCACGAAGGAAATGGTTTTATATATAATTTAAAAAAAATCCCATGAAACAGGAAATGAGCATTTTATTAATCTGATGACCTAAAGCAGGAGTAAAGTGACTGGTTTGCGCATGGAAATGCTGATTGCAGCAGGGGCTCTAGCTGATGCAAAAGTAAATGCAAAGTATGGTGCCAGTCTCTGCTGGTAGAGGCAACCCAATGAGTGTCATGAAACGGTGGCAGATATGTCTAAGATTAATTCCGAAGCTTTAAAGAAAACGATTCTAACAAATCTGTTGCTACTTAACGACTTCAAAGGTCACTAGTCTTAATGGCACCTTAAAGACTAATAGATTTATTTGGGCATAAGCTTTCGTGCGTAAAAAAACACTTCAGATGCATCTGTAGATTGCACCGGACTCCTTGTTGTTTTTGGGGATACAGACTAACATGGCTACCCCCTGATACTAGTCTTAATGAGCATTTAGTCAGCAGCCTCAGATGTGAGGAGGACTTGAGCTAGAATGCTATCCCCAGAAATAAGAGACATGCTTGAGTCTGGCTTGCACTTTCTGGGCATCTACTGTTGCTGTTTCTATGGATTTGGCTTCTGTTACTTTGGCAGATGATGGCAGAGCTGGTCGAAAAGGTTTTCTTGATAAAAATTCCTCTTTGAACAATACAAAATGTCATGAAAACTTGTATCATTTTAATTTTTCCAATTTTTGACTAAATGAAATTTAGTTTGGAAAATATTTGATTTGGAGGGGAGGGGAAGGAGAGAAAAGGAAAAAACTCAGCCCACAAGAAATTTGTCTTCATTCGATTTAATTTGGTTTATTTTGCCTCTTTTTTTGAAAAATTAGAAAATTTGGAGGGAAATTTCTAACGAAACAAAAACTTTTAATTTCATTGAAAAAAAATGTGTAGAATTTTTTTTTCCATTTTTTTGAGCAGCAGCTAAGGTACAGGAAGTCTGTATCTTAACCACGTATTTCATTCCAAAGAACAACCAGCAACAACTTAATCTGCGGATTCAAAATGTTTTACTTTATTTGTTATGATGGTATCAGTGGCAGAGATATAGCGGAGATTCTGAAAAGGCAGCATCATGAAAAATCTCTATTTTCAGGACATTGCATCTTCCAAAAAAATAATCCTTATGCTAATTCATATCATGGAAGTACTTTAGTTTTTAACAAAAAAAAAAACAAAACAAAACTGAATTTGAGAAACACACACGGGGAAAAAACTTAAGGCTTCTTAACATTCAGCTCAAAATAGCTTAAAAATCTTGGCAAATACTTAATCTTCAGTTAGAGCCTTTGCCATGCTTGAAGAAAGTTAATTTAAAACTAATGAAGTTATGAGTATATGAAAAGAGTGAGCAGATCTTTTAATGAATTGTGTAAGAACGCATCAGGATGCCATACTCCAGCTGTTCCCGTGTATATTAAATAGTTAATGTTTGTAAAGCACTATATGAGGGATTAAGTAGATTAATACATTACAGACTCTTCAATTCACAAAGGACTCTGGGCGCACCTGAAACTAGGCTGGCCATTCATCTGCTTTTTGTGTGGTTTGTCCCCCGTCCAGTACTGATATAAAACAGGACGTGGTTTTGTCTGGTGTCACGTATGGAGGACACCATTTTGAAGAGTGCATTGCTTCATCCCTGCTGGTATGATGATTGTGTGTGAATGTCCAGTATTCTGGGGATGTGTCAGGGGCCACTGTACCTGAAACCTTAATAAAGCTGAGGATTCCAAAATTAAGGGTGAAATCCTGGCTTCCGTTACTTTAGCGAGTCAGGATTTCACCCTCCCGGTTGCCCTGAGTTTTATAGAAAACCAGCCAGCTTCTCCAAGGAAGATGTATTGTTTTCAGAACATCAAGCAGCAGTCCACCTAGTGCAGTATCCTGCTTTTGACTGGCCAGGACCAGATGTTTCAGAGGAAGATGCATGAAACCCAACAGTGTGGGATAACCTGGCCCTTGGAAGAGTTCCCCCCCGAGCTATAAGTTAGTTTGGTTTAAATTCTGAAGCAGGAGGGCTTATATCCTTTCCAGAATAGTTACTGATGTTTAAATTATAACTCTGAATATTCTTGTTGTCCTTAAATGCTACAAGCCTGTATTGAATACTTATTTCTTGCAAAAATGTGGAAGTCTGGTCTTTTTTCTCCCCTAGGTGAAAAAGTCTGAGATCTTAACCAAATAGGTCAAAATTCTCTAAAAATGTTTTCCTGGGCTCCAAGCCTGTATCAAAGTATAGTTGGGCTGACTCATAGTCTCTTGTAACCAGGTAGATGTGAATAAACCACACCTCCCCCCGCCCCTTAGCGATATAAGTTACACCAACCTAAGCGCTTGTGTGCCGGAAAGCTTCTCCTGTCAATATAGCTTCCGCTGCTCACAGAGGTGGATTTTTTTTATGCTAATGGGAGAGCTCTCTCCCATCTGCATAGAGCATCTTCACCAGATGTGCTGCAGCGCTGTACGCACGACATGGCCTGCGTATAAGTTTGCTAATACAACAGTAAACAAAACATCACCCTTCAATTAGTGCTTTGAGACAGAGCTGCTCTGATAAGGCAGTTCCCAGCGACTGACACGGTGAACAGACCCATTCAAAATATTTTTATGTACCCAAACTCTGTTTACGCCCGTTCAGCTTTACGCTCCAGATAGAACGTGGGCCTGGTTTGTTTTAAAAGGGTGATGACACGTCGATAAAATGGAATTGGAGCCCGTGCTCATGGGAGGGCAGGTTTATTGCACTGGGGTTGATGATGGCTTACAAATGTAGTTTGCGTTGCAGAGCTCCCCAGTGCTGACGTTCCAGCTGCTGGAAGGTTGTCAGCCAGAGAGAAACACTGGTAGGCCTTTGAACTCCACAGACATGGATTTGGACTTCGAAAAACATTCCCCAACAGAGCAACTCACAGAGCAGAACCTGGTCTATCGGAGGTTGTCAGGGAAGTCTGAGAGCAAGCTTTAGCCATCAGATATATGGCGATGAGGGCGGTAGGAGAACATGAAGAGAATAGAATAGTAGGAAGGAGATTGTTGCAACAAGACCATGTGCTATGGTTCTTTGCAGTTTGTAAGAATACTTACAATCTTCATTAATCTTGACAAACACTGTTTATGGTATCTTCAGAGTGTTTTTAAAGGCATTACTATTAATTAGTATCTTGGTGTATATTGCTCCTACGCTACAAAGATGGGATTGCTGGGGGACAGATTGCCCTTTTAAGGACAGGTTTCAGAGTAACAGCCGTGTTAGTCTGTATTTGCAAAAAGAAAAGGAGTACTTGTGGCACCTTAGCGACTAACCCCTCAGACAGAGACAAACACCTACAAGATCTCTATCAAGCATTCTTACAACTACAATACCCACCTGCAGAAGTGAAGAAACAGATTGACAGAGCCAGAAGAGTTCCCAGAAGTTACCGACTACAGGACAGGCCTAACAAAGAAAATAACAGAACGCCACTAGCCATCACCGTCAGCCCCCAACTAAAACCTCTCCAACGCATTATCAAGGATCTACAACCTATCCTGAAGGATGACCCAACACTCTCACAAATCTTGGGAGACAGGCCAGTCCTTGCCTACAGACAGCCCCCCAACCTGAAGCAAATACTCACCAGCAACCACATACCACACAACAGAACCACTAACCCAGGAACCTATCCTTGCAACAAAGCCCGTTGCCAACTGTGTCCACATATCTATTCAGGGGACACCATCACAGGGCCTAATAACATCAGCCACACTATCAGAGGCTCGTTCACCTGCACATCTACCAATGTGATAGATGCCATCATGTGCCAGCGATGCCCCTCTGCCACGTACATTGGTCAAACTGGACAGTCTCTACGTAAAAGAATAAATGGACACAAATCAGATGTCAAGAATTATAACATTCATAAACCAGTCAGAGAACACTTCAATCTCTCTGGTCACGCGATTACAGACATGAAAGTTGCGATATTACAACAGAAAAACTTCAAATCCAGACTCCAGTGAGAGACTGCTCAATTGGAATTCATTTGCAAATTGGATACAATTAACTTAGGCTTGAATAGAGACTGGGAGTGGCTAAATCATTATGCAAGGTAACCTATTTCCCCTTGTTTTTTCCTCCCCACCCCCCCTTCCTCAGACGTTCTTGTTAAACCCTGGATTTGTGCTGGAAATGGCCCACCTTGATTATCATACACATTGTAAGGAGAGTGATCACTTTAGATAAGCTATTACCAACAGGAGAGTGGGGTGGGGGGAGAGAAAACCTTTTGTAGTGATAATCACCCATTTTTTCATGGTTTGTGTGTATAAAAACATCTTCTGTATTTTCCACTGTATGCATCTGATGAAGTGAGCTGTAGCTCATGAAAGCTTATGCTCAAATAAATTGGTTAGTCTCTAAGCCCTGGTCTACACTAGGACTTTAGGTTGAATTTAGCAGCATTAAATCGATGTAAACCTGCACCTGTCCACACGATGAAGCCCTTTATTTCGACTTAAAGGGTTCCTAAAATCGATTTCCTTACTCCACTCCTGACAAGTGGATTAGCACTTAAATCGGCCTTGCCGGGTCGAATTTGGGGTACTGTGGACACAATTCGACGGTATTGGCCTCCGGGAGCTATCCCAGAGTGCTCCATTTTGACTGCTCTGGCCAGCACTCTCAACTCAGATGCACGATTGTTTGCCGTTGCTCTGATGCAGGGAGGGGCGACTAACGACACGGCTTACAGGGTTGGCTTACAGGGAGCTAAAATCAACAAAGGGGGTGGCTTTACATCAAGGAGTATTTCAGGCAGGACTTCACGGAGGGTTCCAATAAGAAATGGTGCACCTAAGTTATTGTTCTTATTGGAACAAGGAGGTTAGTCTGGCCTCTGATTGATACATGGCTAGATTTACCTCGCTGCACCTTCTCTGTGAGTGACTGCAGTGTGACCTAGAGGAATGAGTCCCCTGGACAGGGGGCGAGGGGGGAGGGTTTGCAAATGAGTACAAGACAAATCTGATCTATTTCTTGTTTTGATACACTCCATCTATCTTTTACATCTTTGGCTGGCAGCAGATGGTGCAGAAGGACTGCATGCCATCCACATCTCATGGCTGCTCGGCAGAAGATGGTACAATAGGACTGCTAGCCATCCTCATCTCTTGCCTGCCCAGCAGAAGATGATGCAATAGGCCTGCTAGCAATCCGTATCACCTGCCTGCTCACCATAAGATGGTTCAATAGGACTGACTGCAGGACTAAAGAGAATGACCTGATCAAGTCACTCCAAATTTAGTCCCTGCGCCCATGTCTGCCCAGGCGCTCCTGATCGACCTCACACAGGCGACCAGGAGCACCTTGGACCTGATGATGACAGCTACCAGTCCTATTGCACCGTCTGCTGCCACAAGGCAATGGGTTGCTGCTGCTGTGTAGCAATGCAGTACCGCGTCTGCCAGCACCCAGGAGACATACAGTGACAGTGAGCTGAGCGGGCTCCATGCTTGCCGTGGTATGGCGTCTGCACAGGTAACTCAGGAAAAAAGGCGAGAAACGATTGTCTGCCCTTGCTTTCACGGAGGGAGGGAGGGAGGGAACAGGGGCCTAACGATATGTACCCAGAACCACCCGCGACAAGGTTTTAGCCCCATCAGGCATTGGGATGTCAACCCAGAATTCCAGTGGGCAGCGGAGACTGCGGGAACTGTGGGATAGCTTAACCCACAGTGCAACACTCCGGAAGTCGACTCTAGCCTCGGTACTGTGGAAGCACTCCGCCGAGTTAATGCACTTAGAGCATTTTCTGTGGGGACACTCACACTCGAATATATAAAACCGATTTCTAAAAAAACGACTTCTATAAATTCGACCTTATTCCGTAGTGTAGACATACTCTAAGGTGCCACAAGTACTCCTTTTCGTTTTAAGGACCAAATTCTGCCCTTATATCTGGCTGGAATGTTTCATGTGAAGTCACTGAGAGCCCCTCTGCCCCCAGCCTCTTTAGCCAACCCCATGATCGGTTCTCACATACCTTGTGTCTTAGGTGGGGGCATATGCTTACGGTTAAGTGAACTGAAGGACAAGTTCACACCTATCAATCTCAATAGGGTTTCAACTCAGCCCATAGCAGGGTTTCACCCAGCTCATAATAGTAACCTCTCTGGCTCTGGAACTGCCTCTCACTAAGTATGAATGCGGCACCTAGCACAATATGACTGTTCTCAGCTGGGGCCTCTAGGTGCTATAGTAATACCCATAATAATGTAAAGAACGAGGGTGATGGTCAGCTGAAATGTAAACAGTTTAAATCATTCCATGGAAGTGGGTTGGGATGGAACCCGAGCACTGGGAATGGATTAATGGAAGGCTAGAGTGCAACTGGGAAGAGAACATTGTGGTACAGCACACAGACGGCTGGTGGGACCACTACAATTTCTAGTCTATTCTGTCTCCAGTGCAGGCAAGTAGCTGTAGCCTCTCTCTTGCATAGGGAGAGTGTTCCAGCCCTTTTTCTCCCCACCCCCAGTCACAAACACAAGCATGTGCACGCACTTGTAACTCTAACATGTTCTGCCTATTCATATATTTTAAGGATTGTCTAGACTAACCTGCTTACCACAGATAACTTCTGCAGCGAGGCTGCAACTGTTTGAGCTTTGGTATGTCTTTTTAGAAAGACATCCAGTCTTGATTTCCAGACTGCAGGTAATGGAGAACCTGCCATGTCCGTAGGTAAGCTGTTCTACGGTTACTTACCTTCACTGTTAAAACATTTGCACCTTTTCAGTCTAAACCTGTCTAGCTTCAGCTTCCAGCCACTGGATCTTGTTATGACTTTTCCCGGGAGATTAAAGAGCCATTGACTGTCAGAAATCTCTTCCCCATGTAGGTACTTGTGGAATTTGATCAAATCACTTCTTAATCTTCTCTTGCATAAACAAAATCCATTGAACTTTTTCAGTCTCTACCAGGCAGGTTATCCAGATCTGGAATTATTCTTGTAGCTTCCTTCTGAACCCTTTCCAATTTGTAAACACCCTTTTTAAAAGTGTGGACCCCAGAACTGGACACAGCGTCCCAGTAGTGCTCTCACTAATGCCATTTATAGAGATAATACTATCTCCTTCCCTCTATTTGATATTCCTCTGCTTCTACCTCCAAGGACAGTGTTCACCCTTTTAGCGAGAGCATCGCTCTGGGAACTCATGCTCAGTTTCAAGTTGGCTTTCTGCCATTACCGCAAGTTCGTTTCACTTCATTCCAGAATACTGTCTTCCATCTTGTGCGTGTGAACTATGTGTTTGTTCCTAGATGCATGACTTTGCACTTGGCTGTATGAAAATGTAGGTTGAACAAAGGAGCTGTCTTACGAAGCACTGCAGCTCAGGCTGCATTATGGACCTGAATCAACCGTTATTTACCAATCCACTAATTTTTTGTGACCTGCAAATTTTACCAGCAATGATTTTGTATTTTCTTCCAGATTGTTGATAAAGATATTGAATTGCATTGGGCCAAAACCAGGTCCCTGCAGAGCCCCACTAGAAATACCCCATAGGAAGAGTGTACCTCATTTACAATTACTACTCAGTGAGATCTATCACTTAACTAGTTTTTAATCTATTTAATATGGGCTACATTAGTATTATACAAAGAACAGTTTTTATCAGAATGTCACGTGCGCCTAAGTCAAATGCCCTACATAAGTCAAACTATGTCAACACAGTGACCTCCTTAACCCACTTGTAATCTAAACAAAAATGAGCCGGACAGGGCCTGTTTCCCATTATGTAGATGAATGCATTGTATTATCTCTATAGACACACACGTCTATGGAGCTATGCCCAGTTACCTCAGCTGAGGATCTGGCCCATTATTTTGCACAGTCAGTTATGGGTAACTGATGTCTGCCCAAGAGCCGGCAGAGTTCCCTTGGGCTTTTTGAAGGAAGAAGGCAGCATGTCTGCACCCAATTTTGAGAAGCGCATTGAAAGGGGGCAGCCTTTTGCTGTGCTCTCCTCTCCGCTGGGTGAAGGCAGAACTCCAAACCTGAGTGCATGGGAATCCATGCTGAGTAGTAGGGATCCTCTAACACGTTTTAAAAAAACCCCAGGCTTATCTTCATTATCCAAAAGAGGGTACTTGACTGTCACTCAGAGGCATATAGGAAAGGTAGGTGCCAGAAACCCATTTGGGAAGGGGAATAGGCTCAAGAACAAGAGGGCAGAAGCCAATACTCCTACAAAGATTAGGCATCCCATGAGTTAGAGAATTTTCTGTGTGCAGAGGGACCTGATCTTGACACGGGGAATTCCCAGTGAGGGCAGTGGGAAATTGGTCTAAATAGAGATGGCAGCAGGGTTAGTACCAGCTTATGTACCTCCAGAGGCTTACGCATTTTTAGGCAGAACCCTTCACTGATTTCAATGGGCCATTCTGCTTAAAAATTGCTATGATACAATATGGCTCAAAGACTGCAATCGATGCTACAGCAAATGCGTATTCTAAAAGAATGAGGGAAGCACTTGGAACCAAGGAACGGGCACAAGATACAAATATTAGATGGATTCAGGTGATTTCTTTCTACTTCAAACTATTACTGTGCCAAAAAATGCATTCCTGTTGCAGTTCAGATGCCTAGCATATCGTTTATGCAGAAACCTTATGCTGTAACGCATTCGATGTACAACATTTCCCATGGATAAAAAGCCATCAGTCTTTTCTCATGATCTTGGATTTTTCCACCACATGAGGGCAGGCTGTTTCTAAATAAAATACACTAAAAATCCCGTCTATTTTGTACAAGAAAAGCTGTAGAGCCCCAATTTACCCTAACTCAGGGCAAAGCCCTGCTGCAATGAGCTGGAGTGCTCCCTCAGGATTTCAGGAGTGGGCCCACACATGTCAAGCTGGTGTGTAGCCCACTGCCAAGCCGTGGCTAGAATGCTGCTGCAGATTAAATGTTTGTGTAAAGTGTTAGATGAATGGCATAGAGGCTCAAAAAGAAAAGCACTCAAGGACTTTGGTAGTAAATGTCGTACTGCTTCATTGTTCCTCTCAGCAAATGTCCTAATGGGACTATTTATGTGTAGTAAATGCATTTTCACATCACATTGCAGCACAGGTTGGATGCATTCATTTAGCCACTACATAAATAATAACATTGTATTTGCAGAATGTAGGCCAGGGGTGTAGACCAGAACTATCCGTGGCCCTCTCTTTCCTTTAACTGCTTTTTCAGACGGCCAACAGACCCTCCCCAATTCTCCCCTTGTAAGGCTACTGACCCAATAATTCTCCCAAAGTGATGTCACCCCATTTCACCATGAAGACTTAATGTCAGAATGAGGATTTACTTTCAGAACCCTCCTGCAGAGTGAGTGACAGTAATTAAAAAGAAAGGGCGTATGACAAAAGGACACTAAGTGGTGCAGTTTTCTTCTTGAAAACTGTTCTCTTGGGCCGCATCCAAAGCCTGTTGAAGCCAATGGAGCGAGAGACTCCCATTAGTTGCAGTGGGCTCGGCTCCTACAAACAGGATCATGGGGAGTGCTAGAGGCCTGAATGCCTCACGCTGCTCGTCCTTGCTCCCTAGGGTTTCTAGAGCCGCTGCCGGCATTAGAGTCCGCTAGTTCTTGCATGTCTGTAGGGTGAGGACTGAGACTGGGCCTGCCCCTGGCAGAGGCAGAAGGCTGTGTATGTGTAGACTCTTTGTACCCTCTCCACCTACATTTGCATAAAGTTAGGCACAATCTAATCCTCTGCAATTACTTCTGGTTCTTTATTTTCCCCCTCACTTGGCTATAAACAGACATTACAGAGCCAGAGCAGTGGGTGGGTCTGAGCCAACAGGATCTAAACATTCTGTGTCAGGGCAAGGTGAAGACTACCAGATGGCTCAGAAAGTATTTACGGCCCTCTTATGGGGTAAGAAGCCCCAAAATAAGGCCTAGCTTGTGCGGGAAGGGGAGTGCAAGCAGTATCCAACATGCTTTATAGGGCAGATCTGTATGCAATTTCATCACTATACTTTCCTGGCATGGAATTTATGAGTGTTTCAGCTCCATTACATTACCTGGCAGTTGAGTGATAAAAATGTACAGCTTCTAAAAGAGCTCTGGTTTTCCCTTCCCACACCATTGGCTAACCAGGCTTCCAGCACATGGATCTTTTTGAGGTTATCTCAGCTAGGAGAATTTGGGAGGGGGTGACCTTATTTCTAAGATGAATCACCCCATTAAATGGTCCCTTTTAAAAATAAACATCTAGGAAAGCTTCCTCTCCATTCAGCCCCATGTCCTCCTTGCCATTTGTAAATGATTAGCGCTTGTGGTCACTGAATTTAGTTAGACTCCCCATTGCCCAGGGCATTCCTGATTCTGATCAGTGAGTCTCTGTGTTAATTGGATCAACTCCCATCCAGCCGAGGAGGGGTCACTTCCTGATATAACGCTGAGTTCTGCGAGCTCCCTTTTCCCTTCACAAAGGTGCGAAATTTCAGAACTCCCAAAGAGCCCTTGATGGGTTTGGCTGGAAGGCCACAAGGTCAGTGCAACCCTGGGCTTTCAGTCAGAGAGACGTTCATTTTAGCTTCAGGAAAACAAGGACAAAAGTAAAGTCTCCGGGAGGGCGCACAGCCCGTGTCCCTGGTCTGCTTGGACCCTGACAATTCTGAAGGCAAAATGGCTGTTGTCTGTGCTGACCCAGGCTGACCTTTCAGAAATGCCAGGGTGCAGCGCACTTAAAAATCATAGCATGGCTGTTTCATAGCTACATCGATCCTGGTGATGGAATTCAGCCGGGAATATAGGGAGGAGTTGCAGGCAAGTTGGGCGAGAGGAGGTAGCCTCCAGCCACGCCTTCCTCTGAGAAATCTGGAGCCTTGGGGAATCTCTATCCCAATTGTGGGATAAGTCCTTCCTAAATAATTGAATATTTATTACTGCAGTTTAGAAACTTCTTCTCAGTCTTCATGTTCGTCTATATTCTTTATATTATTTTTTCCTTCCTTCCTTTCTATCAAGGGAATAATAGTTTGTACAGTGATTGTTATACAATGTATTCTAACGCAAACGTTTCTTTGCCTCCCCATTTGTCTATTGCCATTGCTTGCGTTTTCCATCCTGCTGGTGCCCTATAGGCTGCTTCCTGTGTGTTTCTCTTCCCCCTTTCTGCTAATTTGAACTGTGCATCACAGCTGGCTTTCCCTTCAGCCCAAGTATTGATCCCCCTTTGACCTGTAGCTGCCCAGCTGTCTGTTGCAGAAACCGTCTCAATGTTCCAAACCCTACAAACCATCCTATATTTGTACCTGAATTTTACTTGTGCATTTAGATTTCTAATTGGTGTATATGAGTCTAACCTGTAGGATAGCATATTAATACAGCCCTAAAGTCCTTCTGTTTCACCATACTTCCTGCTTACAGGACAATGTTTTATACTATATAGGTTCTACACCATGCTCATTGTACAGTATGGTGTGCAGGGTCTGTAATCTTCTTTGGTTTTGGCTTTGGTACGAGCATGAACCAAGACTATTGATTCCTTCCCAGCTCTTGCCTGCAGCTTTTCCATCTGTGGATAGCTATAGATTTACTTATTTGACATTTGGTACACTTAAGCCAAATTCTGCCCTAGTATAAGCAGACAAAACTTCCTTTGATTTCGAAGGGGGAGGTTGATACTGTTAATGGAAGTTGCGTCTTTTTATGTCACAGGTAAACTGGTTACAAGAAGTTAAGACAACTGTAGAAATATTCTGCACCTGACTTGAGTCTTTTTGTCTTCCTTTCTTAAATAATCTCTTACTTTTTGGGTGGAAACATAGCTTGTGAGCAATAACAGTAAACATAGAGGTGGGAATATGTCACTGAAGGTATATAGACACTGGAGCTGGAAGGGGTAAATTTCAGCTCAGGGAGACATACCCTTGTTAGCTCTGATCAAGTTAGTATGCTAAAAATAGAAGTGGTGGGAGGGGTTAGCCGCCCTGAGTACAATCCCATGTGAGACCCGAGTAGGGTTGCCAAATTTTTACTCACACAAAACTGAACACTCTTGCCCTGCCCCCCTGCCCTGCCCCTCCTGGAAGACTCCACCCCTACCCTGCCCCTCCTCTGAGGCCCCGCCCATACCCACTCTATCACCCCTCCCTCTGTTGCTTGTTCTCCCCACCCTCCCTCATTTTGACTGGGCTGGCTCAGGGGGTTGGGGTGCTGGAAGGGGTAAGGGCTCTGTCTGGGGGTGCGGGCTCCAGGATGGGGCCAGAAATGAGGAGTTCAGGGTGCAGAAGGAGGCTCCAGGCTGAGGCAGTGGGTTGCGATGTGGGAGGGGGTAAGGGCTCTATTTGGGGGTGTGGGCTCTCGGGTGGGGCCAGGGATGAGGGGTTTGCAGTGCAGGCGGGTGCTCTGGGCTGGGGCGGCTGGAGTCGAGGGGTTTGGAGTATGGGAGGGGGCTCCGGGCTGAGGAAGGGAGTTGGGTTGTGGGACGGGGAATGGGCTCTGGGCTGGAGGTGCAGGCTCCGGGGCAGGGTCAGAAATTAGGGGTTTAGGGTGTGAGAGTGGGCTCCCGGCCAGTGCAGGGGGTTGGGGTACAGGGGGTGTGAGGGCTCTGGCTGGGGGTGCAGGCTCTAGGGTGGGGCCGGGGATGAGGGATTTGGGGTATAGGAGGGTGCTCTGGGTTGGGGTTCAGAGGGAGGGAGGGGGATCAGGGCTGGGGCAGGGGGTTGGGATGCGGGGGGGAGGGGGAGGGCTCTGGCTGGGGGTGTAGGCTCTGGGTGGCACTTACCTCAAGTAGCTCCCAGAAGCAGCGGCATGTCTCCCCTATGGCTCCTAAGTGGAGGTGCGGGCAGGTGGCTCTATGCACTGCCCCGTCCGCAGACGCTGCCCCCACAGCTCCCATTGCTTGTGGTTCCCAGTGCTTGGGGTGGGGGCAGCGTGCAGAGCCCCCTGGCTGCCCCTACACGTAGGAGCCAGAGGAGGACATGCTGCTGCTGGCAGAGCCATGGCAGGCAGGCAGCCTGCCTTAACCCCGCAGTGCTGCCAACCGGACTTTTAATGGCCCAGTTAGCAGTGCTGACTGGAGCCGCCAGCGTCCCTTTTCAACCAGGCATTCTCATCAAAAACTGGACACCTGGCAACTCTAGACCCTAGGTACTCACTTGGTGCAGATAGGTCCTCCCACCACTTGCACCACCTTGGCTACACTTCTATTTTTAGTAGGCTAGCCCAAGCACAGCTAGCATGGGCATGTCTCCTCGAGCAGGAATCTTTACCGTCCAGCTCCAGTATAGACATAATCTTAGAGAAACACTGCTGCCTTATCAGAGCAGCGAACAACAGCTGAAAGACTACGAGACTGAAAAAAACAAAAACCTTCAGGTAAAAAGAGACTGGAAGGATGATGCCCTGGACTGGAACTGGGGGATGTGGTTTCAGGTCCTGCCTGTTCCACAGACTCCCTGTGTGACCTAGGGCAAGTCACTTAATCTTGTTATGCCTTAATTCCTAAACTGTAAAATTGAGATGATAATTCCTTTTCCCCACCATCTTCTGTCTGTCTTGTCCATTTAGACTGTCACTGTAACCCACTGGTGAATGTGGGTTACAGCTCCCCCTCTGTGCTGATCCACAGGGGATCTGAATGGTTACATCCCCCAGTTACAGAGCTTTGGCTCTTTAATGCATGCTGCAGCAGCTCCAGCTTTTAGCTCTGGAGCTCCTGGTTCAACCAAAAGGGTGATCACTGCATACGCTCCTCATGATAAAGACTGCCCTCTTCCTCTGTGTTTGTGCCATACCTAGCACCACGGTCCCTGACCTTGGGTGGGTGCAAATGTAGTAAACTGCTCAATAAGAATTTGTTTTCAGCTCTTCAAAATCCTCCTTAGGTCTGTGACAAAATGTTGAGCTCTGCAAGAACTTTGTGAAGGGACAAGGTACAACTTACAGTGTATAGGAAATCCCCCAACTCACAATCGGATGATATGGTGACTGGGGTCTGATAACATGTTAGCAGAAATCACAGCAATAGACCAACAAGAAATCAAGATAAAATCCAAACCCAGAGGACTGGGTGATGTTATAGCCCATGGAGAAAAGCTTATTAAATAGTTTTATGCTTGAAAAAATGACATGCACATCATTGTGGCTGGAATAAAACAAAAGCCCCAATCAAATTACTTTGAGCATGATGCAGTCAACTGATACAGATGGGAATCCCAAATGCCATGGACTTGTCCAGCTCTCCAAGAGCATGGATAAATCTTTTGCCTTTTACAATTTTGTAACGTCACTTCAAAGGAGAAAGATGAAATATTCATCCCTTTGTAAACAACTCCTCACAGAAGGATTTACCTCTTGACTCCTACGCCTCGCTAAGCTGAAGTTATAGGACTAGGGTCTATCATAGTCTTTTTCTTCAGCCAGGGGATGTGTAGGCCAAGATTTTCCAAAGAGGCTGTGGATTCTGAGGGCCCCACTTGACACCTGCAATGGCTGACTTTTCAGGAAGTGCTGGGCACCCGCTTATTGAAAATAGGTCTCAAGTTGGGCACCCAAAAATTGGGGCACTCCAAATCATTAGTGATCTTTGAAAATCTTACCCATAAAGACTAAAATAGTGCAACTGCAGGATGACTCACTAAGGGCCCCATCCTGCCATCCTCACTTAGCCAAACCTCTCATTGGGGTCATTCATTGACTTCAGTCTGAGCTCTTCCTGACTAAAGACAGCAGCGCTGGGATCTCATTTCTCATTTACTCGGTGTTTCATTTGGATTCTGTGTCTCAAATGCTTGGTAATCTTCCCCATTCCCCCAATAGTTCAGATCCTGGAGTCAGACCGGCCCCCACCTGTTTTAAGCAGAGGTAAGAAGTCACAGCTCTCAACTTGGTAGCTGAGTTTGAGGGCTTGTTTGCACTGGAATACTTGAACTGAAGTAAATAAATAAAACCCCTAATGTTAGATGTGCTTAAAATTGGTTTCACTTTGAATACTTAGAACGGATACAATACCAGACCATGCTAAACTGGTTTAAGTGTGTCTACATTAGGAGTTTCCACTGGCGTAACAAGCAGCCCTTCGTCAAGTTTTTATCATCCTTATTACCATTAATGCAAAAGATTTCTGCCATTACCAAAAGAAAGTGTAGCTTTGCCTGCTTGGTCGCTTACCAGAGAGTAGGTCCAGGTTAAGGCAAAGTGTTTCTCCTGTTTATTCGTTAAAATTATTCTCTAGGGTTTGTAAAGTACGATCAGGGTGCTATGCAAACAGGAAGCCATGGACCCTGCCTCAAAGGAATTGCAATCAAACTCGCACACACATACTCCGGGCCGTATTCTGATCTTGCTGATGGTGGCATAAATGGGGAGTAACTTCAGTGGAGCTGGTTCTCTATTCTCTCACAGGGTGCGCACACATTTCCAGCTGTGCAAAGGGATTGTAGAATCTGAGCTAATCAGAACGGTTGCATTTTACATGCACTTGAATCAAAGTACATGACAACTCCCAAGGGTGATGCAGTGGGGAGCTGGTCCCAGTGTGACTCCAACGTCCTCAAAACTAGTGTCCGATCAGAAGCGGGCTGTACATGGAGGCACAAAGTGATGACAATCATCTAGTCTCAGAATAGTGCACCCACCAGCTCTCTCACCATTAGTGTGTTGCTGCTGGACAGGCCTTTTCCTTCCACAGCGAAGATTTCTACACCTGTGCTTTAAACCTGAATTTGTCTGAATGCTGCTGCTGCTGCTTAATCATCTGTAAAGGAAAATAATTCTCCATGGCAAGTGATCTGAGATCAGGGGCATCCTTGAAAACAGACTTCCTGCCACTTGGTTAATATGCATCCTATGCCCAGGGAATGTTCAGCACTACAGTACTAATTAACTATCCCAGAGCTTCCCCTCAGGGTGAAGGAATCACTGTTTTAAAACTAGTCACATCGCTGCAGTTAGACCCTGGCTGTTTCTCTGCTGAAGGATGCTCTGTGCTGGAAGCCTCAACTCAAATCAGAATGGTTTGATAGCTGGTTACTGGGCTTTTTGCCTCTGAATTGGGGGCTCAATGTCTCCCGCTATCCAGACTGGCCCCTACGAACAGGCTCAGTGTGTCCACACTCACCATTCCAGTCTACTGTACCAGGGCATTGTGGGTCCTCTAAAGTGTGGATCCCACAAGTCCTGGTGCAATTCCCTGAAGTTAGGGCTCATGGGAGTTGCAGTCCTCAGTTGAAAGTGTTGTAGCAATTTTAAGGGGGGAGGCAAGGGATAAGTGCTCCTTATAAATTAGCTGTGTTCAGTGTAGCAGGTATTTTTGTAACAGAAAACCACTGGTTTTGCATAAGATAGCCCTGTCATGTTTCCAGGACACAGCAGACTCAAACTGGCATGGGCCCATGCAGCAGGACTACAGATGTGTGTACCCTGGCTCATGAGCCTTAGAAAGGCATTGCCAACTACGGCATCTCACACTAGTAGAAGGAGCTGGATGGCTGTCCACAATCCAGAGGACATCAGCTGACCAACACCATTCCCTCCCACCTGGGGAGGGAGTCACCATTGCAGGAGATGGGCATTTTCTTTCTTCCTCTTGAAGTCAGATCAAAGACCCTAAATCCTGACTCCATCCATAAACCTACCCGGCCCCGCCACCCTGCTCCCAAAGGCTGCTTCTGCTGGGAGGCAGATCTGGAGCTTGGCTTACCGCAAAGGAAAGAAGGCCTGGAGACTGGGGTGCTCCCTTTGGGGCTGGTAGTAATTTAGAGCAGCTGCTGGGCTGCTCTAAAGGCCTGATCTAAAGCCCATTGAAGTAAAGAGGAGTCTTTCTATTGACTTCAATGGGCTTTGGAACAGGCCCTTTACTATGTTGGGGTTTGGACTGGCCACATAATCAGGGGAAAGGAAAGGTGGCTTAGAGCATCCACCCTACAAACCTCAGCTGTACTGAGGTTATTTTGGCCACAATTGAGGGTTTGGCCAAGGGATAAGATATGAACAAAATTGGGCTCTACACTCGCATTCCTGGGGTTCAGTCTTGTGTGGTTTTGTAATTGTAGGAATTTTCTGTGTGTTTTTTGGGGGGGCTCTATGGGATAAGCAGACACGGGGCTTTGGTTAGAATTACAGTCTATTTCGAAAAAGGCAACAGAGCTGAGAAACTGTTAGTTGTTAAAGACAAGCAAGTGGAACACAGGAATGTCATAAACGCTGGACAGCAGCACAGAGTTTTCCCCAAAGTCGCCATTTATATTAAAGAAACATTTATTCTTGGATACATTTTGGTAGTGTACACTTCATTCCGGATGAATTATGAATCTCGTGAGCTGCAGCTGATTGTCTATCTCCTTGCTGAAAACTGAAACCGGAGACTCTTATGAACTGTTTCATGGGAAGCAGCACAGCCGGTTCTAAATGTCTGTGCATGTGGCCGAAACCGGTAGAAGAGTTCTCTTGAAATCTCTCAAACACTTTAAAAACGGAATATAATTTCAATACGATCACACTGTAAAGTCTCTAGAAGCAGAATAGCTTTTGTATAACTATAGAAACTGTTCACATTTGATCCTTATCTTCTGTAAGTAAAAATTCTGTGATTTTTAGCGACAGTGATTACAACCAGGGAGGGCTGAAGGGATCACACTCATTCAGTTTGTGTAAATAGCCTTTCCAAAGGTTAGATTCATGACAGCTGGCATGCATACACTAGGCAAGTTGCTACAGGACAGTAAAAAAATTAGGGTACTCTTAGTCCTGTCTCTGCAACATTCCTCTGATAGAACGGAGTGCAGGTACCTGGGAAAATCTTTATTCACTTTTTTATTCAAAATATGAGATGGCTTTTTTTGTGTGACTGAAAAAACAAAAATCCATAGTAACATTTTTCTGTTCATGACCGTTTCGTGCTGGGAGCATGTTTCCAGGACAGAGCAGACTCAAACTGGCATGGGCCCATGAACATAGCTAATTTATTGTCAACCTCAGGAGTTTAAAAATCATGAGTCAGGCCTCAAAGAAAGCACGAGATTAGATACAAATAATGAAAATTAAAAATGATAAAGCTGGAATTCTTCTTCTTAGTTTCTGTGCCTGTAGGTCACATTTTCAAACTTTGCTCCGCAATTAAGAGGGCTAGAAATTTACTGTTTAAAAAAAAATGGGGGAGGGGGAAAGGGAGGGGAAGAAAAGAAATCTTAGATTCTCATGTAATCACTTGACTCCAGTTATTGGAGCTATTAGAAACAAAAGCTCAAATATCACAACACTTGCAACAGAATCACCACAGTTGCCGGTAGCAGGTGTGTAAAGAGCAATGCAGTAGAAGACATTTGTGGTGCACAAGAAGTAGTTCTATAGGTCCTACAAAACTCAACAATGCTACATACTCTTGAGTGCCTTCTACGTGCACCTTAGGTATTAACTCACTGTTTACATGTATATACAGGCACCTCTCTTCTTTAGAACACTTCTGTAAATTTGACAAGGGATCATTGTAACGTCCTCCTAAGGCCACTTGAAACTGTAAGCCGTTGTGTTACCTTTCTGCCTTAGCAAGAGAGAGCTTTGCTGGAACTTAGTTTAGTAATAAAGGACAGATTTAAATAATACTAATGAAGAGAAAAAGCAACAGCTATGGTTACAAATAAAAGAATACAGGCTTTCCAGTGACTAAAACTTAATGTTAGCAGCTTACAGTCTTTGCCTAACCACGTTTCTTACTTGCGTCAAGTTACCAGCAATTCCAGGCATTCAGGTAGGAGGATCCACTTTTCACAGACTCAGAGAGTACTGTTCCCTAGAGTGTCTTTTGCTCCCCTTATATTTCCCAAAGTCCATTGTCTTTGCCTCCAGAGCCAGGAGGACTCCTGGAGGTGCAGACTCTGTCCACTGCTGTGCTGCTTACTAAACTCGTTTCTCCACCACTTGTTATCTTGATGGCTTTGCTTAACTTATCTGTAAATGTACTGTCGTTGTATGCTGCCTGTAATCAAGCCAGTCAGACCTGGACATCCACATTTCTTTGCCTAGGGTGGGCTTGATTCACGCTCTGTCTCCACACTGCGTTTTACAAAGGTATTTCCAGCACACATACATAATTCTTTATATACAACCTGTACATACATCACACAGTGATATTCCTGACCAGTGGGTCACCAGTTTACAGACAATACCTTACAAGATCCCTCTTGGGTACATATTATTTAGAACAGAATGTTGGGGATAGTGTGTGTCGGGCCTGATAGGAGTTATGGTATACACATCCAGTCATGCTAGGATCTCTCTTTCCAGCTGGTGTGTTGGGGATGTGATGCTAATGGTATTTACCTGTTGTTGCAATAATCAACCAGGGGCACTGAGTCTCAGGGCTCAGGCTTTGGAGCTAAAAATAGCAATGAAGATGTTCGGATTCTGGATAGAGCCTGGGCTCTGAGACTCTTTCTCTGCTCCTCTTGCAGGGTCTCAGACCCCAGGCTCCAGGCCACGCCCACAGGTCTATATTGCAATTTTATAGCTCTGCAGCCCAAGCCCCGTGAGCCCCAGTCAGCTGATCCAGGCCAGCCACGGCAGTGCCACGTGTCTTTTATTGCAGTGTAGACATTCCCTCTGCGAAGGACGAGAGCAGACCCTGACAAATCAAATACAGTCAGCAATTCTCCTAAATATATTTAGATACAAGGTGCAATTAGGCAACATTTAATTTTTGCCTCTTAAGCAGCTTTTGTGTCCAATAGCACGTGGCATGGTAACTTTTCCTCTTACCTGCGCCAAGGGTTAATTTGTCTTCTCTTGCACTGACTGCCTCTGGAGGGGTTTGATCCAAAGTCCACAGAAGTCAATGGGAGGGTAGCTAATCACTGGAATAACTTAGCAGGCCCTCTTCGGTGAGCCCTATACTAAAGGGACAGGCTATGAAATCCATAGTTATCCAGGTGAGTAATCACTCACCTGAGTCTATGGACTCAATGTGACAACTTGAGTCAATTGCTCTCTGTTCTGAGCTGAGAATTCACAGTCTGGCCCCGTGTCAGAAGTGAGCCCTTCAGTTTTTTTTCCTGGTGCTGATAATAACCCACCTTAATTGATTAGTCTCGTTAGAGCTGGTATAGCAACACACATTTTTCATGTTCTCTGTATATAGATATATCTTCCTACTGTATTTTCCACTGCATGCGTCTGATGAAATGGGTTGTAGCCCACGAAAGCTTATGCCCAAATAAATTTGTTAGTCTCTAAGGTGCCACAAGTACTTCTCATTCTTTTTGCTTCAGTGCCCTGTTTTGCTAAGGAATATTATGCTCTTGGGATTGTTTTTGGCAAGTTCTCTGGCCTGTGTTATACAAGAGGTCCAACTAGATGATCACAATGGTCCCTTCTGGCCTTGGAGTCTACGGAACTCTAATAGAAACAGTCATTGCCTTGGTGATTTCCTTAAAGCTCTGGAGTCTCTCTAGTTAAGTATGGAGACACATATTGCTGTCATCGGTAAGAGTCTCCAAGACTGCTTTGTAGTAAGATAGGATGTTGTTTGTAATCTGGGTTATACATGTAAAGGGCTTATGGGAAGATGTGTAGCTTTTGGATTTGCAGTATTTATATCCAACCAGTCACGGATGGTAGAAGGAGAGTGTCGTACAGTGGAGTGAAGATTCACATCAGGCACACAGTTATGCACCCTTTCTGATGATACATGTGGTGATGTACCCTGCTTGCGATGAAATAGATTGCATGAAATTGTTTACAATGTTTAGATTGCTCTGAGGTTATTGCGTTGCTTAAGCTAACGGTCTCGTCTGCGACTGCTGTAGACAATGACTTCTTTAAATGCTTATTCTTGTTCCTCTTTGTTCATTATGTTGGTACAAAAAAAATTGTACATGTGATTTCTCCCTCCCTTTCCATCTTCAAATGCATTAGAACAGACATCCTTGATACTTACTGTGAGCAGAAAAGGAAAATGATAAACCTCAATTTCAGTTCTAGGC
Source organism: Eretmochelys imbricata (assembly GCF_965152235.1). Taxonomy (NCBI): domain Eukaryota; kingdom Metazoa; phylum Chordata; order Testudines; family Cheloniidae; genus Eretmochelys; species Eretmochelys imbricata. The sequence continues at coordinate 98,545,217 of NC_135580.1, forward strand.
AGGCAAACATTACGATCAGGAGTTTATCCATTCCTGGCCTCAGAACTACACGTGTCTTACGAAGTTTACTTGGTTAGTCTTTCCTTACAGCTCTGTTACAAGAACTTAATTCTGATGTGCAGAGCTCATCTGGCTTTGGATTGTGTTTTGGGATGGGGTGTTTCAAACACAGAATTGGAGCTATGAGTAAAGGAAAACTCTAAACAGCTGTTTGGAGGAAGTAACTGGGATCTGTTGGAAGGAGAAGCCCTTGGACTTTAATACCTTGACATCAGTCTGGCTGTGGAAGCTTGAACTGTGTGCTCTTGCAGTTTAAAATCCAATTTCTAGTCAAAACCTGATTACATCTGTAGGATCTGTTGAGGTTTTATTTGATAAATCAAAGTAGATTACCATAATCCATTAATCCTAGATTTGATGGCAACAAATTTTCTCTCTGAAAAAAGCCGACCTCTTTCTCAGATCCGACTGTGCTAACCACTTGTGGTGAAGTCCCGGCCCCATTGAAGTCAATGGGATATTTGCAATCATTTCAATGGGACCAGGATATCACAGCATCCAGAGTGAAGAAAGAGTACCATGGAGATTTCCCCTATAAACTACTTTATTATGGGAGAAATAATGGGATGTGTAAATGATCACCTGACACATTTAACTCATAATTCCAGTGTTCTTTTGTCTCACACTAGCTATCTTGGCCTTTCTCTTCTCATTTCCAGTGAAGTGATTCCACTGGCTACAGTGGAAAAAAACCTCACACTGGTGGTATAAACTAGGATTTATTTCACTGAAGCCAGTCAGGTGAGACTGGTGGGAGTGAGAGGAGAATCTAGCTCTTTCTATTTAGCTGTGCCAATTTCCCTACTCTGTCCATCACATCCTCTCTGAAGCATTTCAGTTTTTTAAAAGATTCCCCCCCCCCCCCCCGGCTATACTGAACAATAATGCTCCTCAACTGCTAATATTTTGAAGTGTCTTTTCCTTTGTCGTGGAACTGACGTGCTGTCACTATTCCTGTGGAACTAAGGGGTTTCACTGACTGCTTTAGTTCTCTCCATTGTGTGCCATCAGTTCGGTAGGTTAATAGAAGTTCAAGACTGAAATGATCAGCTAGTCAATTTCATCCCTCTAGCAGGACAGGAAACAGTCCCTCCTACAGGGGTAGTAGAATTTTTTTTTTTAAGGTAATTCGTCTCTCCCTCAGCTTAATCGCTCCTATGGATTTATGGTGGCAAACAGTTGTCTTATCTTGTTAGAGTTTAAGAACTACATCTGAAAATTTCAGTTACAATCCTATCAGAAGAGAGGCAGAGGGGAAAAGGCTAAGTTATGCTGAATGTTTGCTTTTGAGAGTCAAGATTTTATTTTTATTTTTAATTTCACCCCAGCCTGTCACTCTTCTGAACACGCATGTCAGCAGCAGTGACAGCTGGAAGTGACAGGTTGTAACACATCTGTAGCTTTTCCTCAGTGGAGTCCCACACCACTGAGTGTTATTCAGTATGTGGAACTTCACAGTGCGCTCTGCTTTACTGTTAACAGATTGAAACTGTTAAAACTTTTTGTTTTTCTTCCCCCCATCAATATTAACAACTTCTTCAAATAACTCGTCAAAGGAAAGCCCCTTTGCAAATACATTGGGTCTACTAACAGATAAATAGCAACAGTACTTTGAAGTTTCCAATAGTAATTTTAAAAGAACCACCGTTATTACAAAGAACAAATGTCTCCTGCAAAATATATAATCATGTAACAGCATGTGTGGAAATGAGGTTATTCGTATTGCAATAAACAAGTGGGACTGCTTGGTGTGAACACCTGCGTTGCAATCACTGTTGCTAAAGATGACTCTTCCTGGGGCTTACAATAGCTATATATGTGCTGTTTTTTGTTAATAGTTTGATATACTGAGTTTCCTTTCAGAGTAGCAGTCGTGTAAGTCTGTACCCGCAAAAAGAAAAAGAGTACTTGTGGCACCTTAGAGACTAACAAATTTATCTGAGCATAAGCTTTCTTGAGCTACAGCTCACTTCATCGGCTCAGCTCACTCACTGAGCTCACTTAGTTTCCTATTAGTCTGATACATTGTAAGGTCTTTTGAGCCTGATAGCTAAGATTTACAATCTAAAGAAGTAATAAGAACAAAATTAAGTAGGAAATAAAACATCGCTGAGCGACCTCTCTATGTGGAGGAATACTTTCCATGGACTGCTTTGGGTAAAATTCTGGCCTCCCTGACATCAATGACAAAATTTCCATTGACTTTAACAGGGCCAAGATTTCATCCAGGGTAAAGCTGGGTTCTTCAGAGTGGATTTAAACTCTGAGCCAGAAGCCAGCTGAGCCAGTTGATATTCAGATCTGAACTCCTCCGAACTGACTCGCAATTGCAAGAAATAAAACCAGATTTAGCCACATTAAATCTGACTCTTCTATTCTATGTAGGCTCTAATGCTGCTCCCAGCACCTTGGTAGGTGAATGCTTTCCAGGCAGTGTACAAAAGCTTTTAAGAGTTTAAACCTAATTTAAGATCCATGCTCCACATGTGCAACTCCTACTGAATTCAGTGAGAGCTGTGTATGCTCAGCTGAGGCCCTCCCTCGGGTAGGAATAGGTTGGACATAAAAAACAAGATCCTCAAACTGCTGAGAAACTGGCATGTGCCTGAAAACCAAATCTAGGCAGGCAAATAAGTACCACTCTCCTGTGCAAGGATATAGGATCATCACACATTTTTAGAGGGGATGTATGTGCAAACCTAAGTGGACAGCAATAAGTCTATAGCCTGTGGAACTCACTGCAACAAGATATTACTGTAGCCAAGAGCTTAGCTGGAGTTAGAAAAAGTCCAGCTATTTATACAGAGTAAAAGAATAGGGGAAAAGATTCCAGGCTCTTTTCCAAGGGGAGGATTTTAGCCTGGGACAGAACGTAAATTCAAGTTTATTTTCCCCTTGTTTCTGTGGCTTACAGAATTACAAGTGATCAGTTGTGTTTTTTTCTCCACATTTACTAAAATCGGCATGGAAATGGGAACTATACAAGTTCTGAAAAGAAATCCATGGTTTAGATGCTGTGAGTTTTCCTGGATTTACTGTTACCTGAGGTAAAAATTGGGGGGTTGAATTTTCAATGTAATCCAGGTAGAGATTGCTGGCCAAACAGAATAGCACTGCTAATATTCTGACCCTACTCAGGCTGTGCTTAGACATCAGAAAACAAAAACCTATAAGAAGTAAAATGTGGAAATATTCTTAATGGTGTAGTCTTTGCCTGTGTGTAGTCTTTACTAGGATAATATATCCATGAAATTGACATAGAATTGATGAGGAATTTTTAACTTGAGTATATACTTTTGGCCCTCACACAGAATTGGTTGATAAAATGCAGGTCAAGTCCTCTAGTTCAGTGTTAAAATCCAACATCATCGATGTACTTTATTTTATCCAATGCAAATAAGTGTTGCTACAAGGTCTTTTAATATCCTATTGTTGGTGTAACCCAGGAGTCGTCAATTATTTTTGTCAAGGTCCAAATTTCTTGGTCAAGGTATAGTCAAGGTCCAGACTCCAGAGCAAATAATAATAATAAAAAACAATAATAAGTAAATAAAAAGATTTTGGGGTCCATTCAAAAGCACCAGGGTCCATTCAAATCCGGATTTGGCCTGCGGTTTGCCTATTGACTACCCTTGGTGCAACCCTACTTGACCTTCCCGGGTAGCCAAGATTTCGGCTTGTAGGTTGTTTCTGTTAAGAAGATAAATTGATGATGGAGTGAAGAGTATCACTGATGCAATCTGCTTTGTTGACAATGAGTGTGCAAAGTCCTGTTTCCCTGAACCTGAAGGAATCAAACAGGAGGCACTTTCTTTGCTCACAGTTCCAAGTCTCTTTCCAGCCAGTACTCTGCCCCAAAACTTCCTCTTTTCACTTTCTCTTTGGGCCACATTTCCAGTGCTTCTTTTGCTGTCTGCTTGGCTTTTTTGGCTGCTTCTCTCTGCCTGTTCTTTGGCTGCTTCTGGGTGCTTCTTCTCACAGACAGACACACCCCTCTATCCAACAATACTCTCAAAACTTGCTCCAAAAAGGAGCTTAACTGCTTCTTACTTTTATCCTGAACTAAGGGCAGCTGTCTCACCCACCCATTTCAGTGTGGTTTCCCTGAACCTCCATCATAACATGGGCAGATATTCCACTGATAAGTCATCACTCAGGGACCACCACCACATTTTAGGGAAAGAAAATGAAAGCAGAACCCCTTGAGTAATTTTTTAAAGGCATTTAGGTCTATAAAAGGTAATAGTAAAACGCGTACACAGCCTGGGTTTGTTCGGATGTATCACAGTCCGACTGCTGCAGGTCGTAAGAGGCAAACCAAGCCAGGATAGTTATTGACTTTTTCTGCTGTAAAGGTTGTGAATGATCCATTTTAATATTTGATATCAGTACAGTTCAAGGCCCTGATCTGGCAGCCCACTGGGCTCTGCCCATGCCTTGTCACTTGCAGAACTGGGGTCTGAGTCTGCAGAACTTCAAATCAAGTCACTGGTCTCTGTAATTAAGTTAATTAAACGCTCAGTTTTCTCAAAGTGCAGAATGCTGCTGCCCAGTAAATTGTCATGCTACTGCAGTTTAATAAACTCAATGGCGTTAATCATTATTCTATACTGCTACAACAGATGTTGACATTTTGCTATTGTTCCAGAATTAAATGTCAAGGTATTCCCATCCTAAATCTACCATTTAAATTTTCAAAGAGTCCATCTGCAGCTGTATTTAGAGTTGACTGGCTGTTTGCAAAAACAGCATTGCTAAGCAGGTTTGTAAATGGGTTGCAGTGGGTTATACATGCATTAGAGACCTGCCTCGGTTAATTAATTCCATTTCCAGACATTATAACCCACACAAGTAGGCCAGCTGGAGGGCAATGTTTTCTTTGAAATCAGTAATTACATGCATTCTGGGATCAAGTTTGGTTTTCTGCCTACCTCTGCGCTCGGATGTGCTGAGACCTATGGATTCAGTGCCATGGGAGGCTTCCTTCACGCAGTGAGAAAGCGAAGTGTAGAGAGGCCGAGCTAGGAAAAGCTGGTAGTGGAGAGTTTAAAGATCTAAACGATACGTGTCCATGATTCATTTGAGGCAAGTTATAGTTCTATCCAAATGCAATTCAAAAACACCTGGCACAGCTTTTAATTTTGTTTCATCTTTTCACTCCTTACATGATTTTAATCTCCAGCAATTTCCCTGAAACGTTTCTGTGCCCTGTGCTGCAATTGCAGCACTTACTTCCAGATGAGAGATCAGGTAAATAGCTCTGTGGATCATCAGGCCGGCGGAAATGTAATGTATTCGGCATTCACCCTTCGACACAGAGTGCCTGACTGCTGCAAACTGCCCGAGCTCCTTTCCCAGCGTTGTGCTCGGGCCCGCTCAGTCAACATGACATCGGACACACGCTCTTTGCTCCCAGCCTGGAATTTTTCAGGAGACCTCACCCTTTTCCTTGGCAGTGAGCGGTTAGGGGAGGGAGAGAAAACAGAGCAGGGGTGGCCAAACTTACCGACCCTCCGAGCCACATATGACAATCTTCAGAAGTCTGAGAGCCAGAGAGCACCTGCCAGGGCTCGGGGCTTCAGCCCTGTGTGGAGGGGGATTTCAAAGCGTCAGCCCCACTCCTGCTGAAGCTCTGAGCCCCAGCAGGCACGTGCTGTGGGGCTGACGCCCTGAGACTCCCTTCCCTGCTGGGCAGAAGCCAGAGGCAATGCATGGTGGGACATGGGGGGTCATGAACCCCCCCCAGATTTTTGCCAGGGTTTGCAGGCCCCACTCAGTCACACGGTGCTACCGGGCCCCCTCCCTGCATGGCAGCTGCTGCAGCTGGCAAGCTAGGAGCTGCAGCTGTGGGGAGAGGCAGCAGGAAACACCTGGGAGCTGCAGGGAGGGGCCACATAGGGTACGAGGGGTGTGTGTGCCTGGGGGCCCCGAACCTTTAAATTGTGCTCCCCCACTCTCAGCAGGCACCAGTAGCCTCTGGCAGAAGCCCCTCGCCCCCACCTCCCAGCCCACCTCAGGCTCCCTGCCCCTCCAGTCTGATAGGTGGAGAATGGAGGGGGGGGGCTCCAGGAGTCACACTTTAACGGTCAAGGAGCTGCATGTGGCTCATGAGCTACAATCTGACCACTCTTGGAATACCGGCTGGCGAGTGAAATCTACCGGGAAGAGGGACGCGTTGGGCAGTGATTGGAAGGAGCAGCGCGGAAGCCATTGATGCAGGATGCTTATTCCTAGTCCAGGCCCCAGACACAGCACTTTGCCTCAGGAACCGTCGGTTAGCAGGGACGTTAGCGCCGTTCGCAGACGTGCACCTCCAAAGTGCCACTGTGCATACCCAAATGAGGGCGCGGCTTTAGAACTGCCAGCTAGCTGGGGCTGGGGGGGCGCGTGGGGGGGTGATGGGAGCTCAGAAGCGACCGCTCTTTGGAGGCGGTGCCTGGGGAAATCCATCTGCTTCGCTTGGCCGTGGGGGTTCGTGGGCATGGAGTTTTTTTGTGCTGGGACGTCTGATTCCTTTAAAGGAGGCATGCTGCCAGGGCCATTGTACTGGGGGAATGACACTCTGGGATGTAATGGCATGAACTGCCTTTGAGGAGGTTACATGTTCCACTGGGATCACTTATCCCAGCAGGGTGAAGCATCATTTCCTTGGGCAGTAAAACTTTGCATGACAGATGCTTCCTCTTGATACAGTATCAGCATCATCTTAACACCTCACCATTCCTTCTGTCCCTAAGAAGCTGACACCAGCGTCAAGCTGAACTGAGGCAAAGCTCCTGCTGCCATGTCCTTGAAATTACTACGATACCCGAGAGTAATCCAGTAGCCTGACTCACTTCATATGTTTTTTTGCGGGGAGTCAGGTCTTCAGTTCCTGGAGAAATTAACCTTGTGGTCTCATCCTCTTTCAGTCCCCACTTGCTGTCCAATGAAAGTGGAGCTACAAGTGGAAAGCAACGGGGAAACCCTCCCGTGTTTTCTGTGTGAGCTGGGACAAAGGGGGAGGGATGGCCTGCAGAGGTTTGTTTTCAAGAGTCTCTTTCCAGCGGACTAGATTCCTAATTCCACTTGGTGCAGCCAGCTGCCCCACATCCTCAGCATATGTCCTGTGGCAAGGACAGAGGGGCCATGTCAGAGCTCTGTTCCCTTACATCAATCCTCTACTCTTTTACGGCCCTCACATCAACATTTTATGTTACTGCTGCTCGTAGGCTCTCTAATGTGCCAGGGCCAGGCTGGCATAGGCTCAGGGAGCTGAGTGGATAGAGCATGGGACTGGGACTCAGGGTTCTGTTCCTGGCTTGGCAACTGGCTTGCTGTATGACCTTGGGGAAATCACATCAATGCTCCATGCCTCGGTTTCCCCATCTGTGCAATGGGGATAATGGACACTGACCTTCTTTGTAAAGCACTTTGAGATCTACTGTTGAAAACAGCGATATATTTGTTTTTATCAAGACCTTCTATTGGATCATTGCTTTGTTTGTGTGGAGCAGCCCATCCGATTTTGTGTTTCGTTCAACAGCCCTGACAGCCAATTTTACAAAAAATCTTAACAGATGAGAGAGAGAAATTTTATTCTGACCGTAATTCCCTTCCTCAGTTTGGATCAGCTCCTCTGTGTCGTGCATCTTCACAGGGAGAAAATGCCCAATGCTAAGGGCTTTTATGCTAGCAGAGAAAGCAGAAGAAGGACCTATGGCTGGCAGTTAAAGCCAGGCAAATTCAAATTAGAAATCAAGCACAAATTTTTCAGTGAGAGCCATTAAACATTGGAGCAAACTGTCAAGGGGTGGCTTCTCCGTCCCTTGATATCATCGGATAAGGACTGGATTTCTCTCTGGAAGATCTGCTTTAGTCAAACACAAGTTACTGGACTCAATATGGGGGTAACTGGTTGAAATTCTCTGGCCTCTGAGATGCAGGAGGTCAGACTAGATGATCTAATGTTCCCTTCTGGCTTTAAAATCTACTAATTAAATGCATTTATTTGCAGTGTAGCGATATAAGCCTGAGGTTCTGACTCATAAATACGTCCAGAAAAGAGACGTGTCTTCAGCTGCTGGGAGCTGGTGTTGCTGCAATAGAACTGTGCCAGTTTATATCAGCCGAGGAGCTGGGCCCTGTGGGTGTTCCTGTCTCAGGCAGAAACTCTCCTGTCTTTCCGTGGGACTTTGGGGTGAGCCATGCTCAGACACACCAATGTTTTCTCTTTTCTGAGTGTGAATTAAAACCATTGATGCTGAAATGAGAATTTCTAATTTTTTTTGTTATTAAACTTCGTAGTTGTCGCCTCAGCGCTTGGTGTGTTTTTCCACGCTCGATCGGTGAGCTTATATTACCCAGTAAAAAGCTATAGTTTTCTCAAAGGATTCTCCCTTTCATTTTAAATGGCTAAATTACATTTTCAGGTTGATGGGAGCGCTCTCTTTCATAACACTGATGCTCCGCTAGCCGAGCCCCATTTCAGAATGCCAGGCTATTAGGTACACTGGTTTGAGCTACGTTACTCTGGTTATATCTGGCGCACATTTCTATCAGGAATACTTAATACATTTAGAAAGCCATTTTGGAAACAAGGGCCATCTGCTTACTGTTTTCAAAACCCCAAGTAATTTTTCCTGGCTTCCAGTGGCAACCTGAATGCACCCAAACAGAATATCCTCTCTTCTGAATGAATCTGCAGCATTAGCTGGCATGTTCAGTAGCTTTATCGAAGCCTTTTAAATGTATCAGAATCTAACTCTCCTAATTGTCAGACTGCTGCTAAATGATGATCTTATTTATCTGCGTTAGTAAGTTGAAGGGGACATACCTGGTATGTTGCAATTGGGTTGTCATCAATGTAGGTAATTCTGTCACCCTCTTCACTGTGGTTACGGGAGATTGCAATTGGAAGAGTCAGTGGGGAAATGGCTGATCTTATTGACAACACTAGGGCCCTTCGGTGAGCAAAGCAGGGTTATGTGCATTCCTGTGGTTGTGGGGAGGGACCGAAGGATGATCTTGATAAGGCGCTGGACCTTCGAGAATCAGGCTTTAGTTTGGCAACACCCTTACATGCATGCCTAACTTTAATAGGATTACTCACCTGCTTGGAGTTAAGCACATGCTTAAGTCCCTTGCTGCACTGGGGCCTCAGAGTGGGACACTTAGGGTCATTCGTGTTCCACTCCTCACTCCACAGAAGGTGGAGCTGTGTCCTGTGCTCTGTCGGGGGGGGGGAAGGGGCGGGAGAGGAAGCTGTTGACATCTCTGTGGATGGTGAATGCACTGATTTCTTTTCACTGCCATGCACTGCAAGCGAGAGCTGTGCCGTGCTCCCTCCGCTTTCAGCATCCCTGTCGTCGTGAGTCAAACAAATTGTCAATCTGCTAGGGTTGGGGAGACAGTCTGGAGAATTTCCCAGGACTGATCCTGACCGTGTTTTTTGCTCCAGATAAATGGTTTGTGTTGAGAAAGTAACTAGATATATTTTCCCACTAGCCATTTATTTTCCCGTTAAGACGGAGTGATAATCTATTTCCTTGCTAAAATCTTTCCTGGTGACATTACAGTCCCAATAAGGCTGTTAGCATTCAACTCACTAGAACAAAGGCTCCAGTAATGCGCCTTCCATAAGCCAGGAGTGTCATGCACTCTGACAGGGAAAAGTAACTGCCTATTTCTTAGTCAAGATAAAGCAACACCCTGACACTTACTTTCTGGTGGAGGACAGATCAGAATAATCAGCATTCTCCCAGCCAATACTAAATATTCATAATTGTCAGCAGCAGGACAGTAACAAGGTCTTCTTTGTCATGCAGTATCCAGTAATTTTCTTTGTGAGAGCAGCTTTTACTACAGCAAAACATATTTCCATGTAATGTTTCAATCCTTAGAGTGATGGGCTGTAGAAACCCTGCACCGGCCTGGTGAGGGTTAAGGAACTGTTATGGGCTCAAGCAGCCATGGCCTGCCACACCTGAAAGGCCAGGAAGAATGGCCTATGAGAGGGGAAACCCAGATCAATTAGTGGCCAGGCTAGCAGAACAGACCTTCAAACCTCCTCTCGCACAGGGCTGAGTCTCCTGCCCCCAGATCTATGCTGCTGACTGCCTAGAGACTGAGGACTGGAGGATGGGTGAGTACAGAGCCCGGTCACACCGCAAGAGGGTGCTGTGGGAGGCCAGGCCTGTGACACATCCTCATGTTAGTTGTCTGACTGAAGCCAATGAGATGACTTGCATAAATAAGGCTGACCTGGATGAGGACATGCATGACTGGGCCTGCTCTGCTGAAGTCAGTGGGAGTTTTGGCGCTGACCTCAAGAGGAGTGGGACCGATAAGACGGCGGAGAAAAAAAGTTCACTTTGATTTTAAGTGTGTGTGGCTTAAATTATTCAGACTTCTGTTAAAACAACCACTTGAATAATGCATTGTTTTTCCTTTCAGTCTAAATGCTTGTAGTTAAACTGAAATTGCAAAAAAGTCTTGCAGGGCCACTCATTTAAGATGCCACTCATTTGTGGTACTGCCTTTAAGTATGTGCCCAGTACTTCCCTGATCTAAGCAACTACCCCTCTCCCCCAGAAAACCCTCCAACCCACATGCATTTTAAGGCTATAGATTTTAAACATATTTTGGGTTGCCAACCCAAAGTGTTCAAAAGTCATGAGCCACCCCCTCCCCAAAATCATGAGATGAAAAGAATCCAAAATGTGGTGTTCGTTAGTTGCCTTCTGGTGCTTGAGCTGTCAGGGATCCTGCCTTCAGCTAGGATGGCTAGAAACACTTCTGTGTTAAATAAAATCGAGGACTTTCACATGATTCTGGGGCTTTAATAAAACACCAAATATCATGCAACTTGCAATAAAAGTGCAAGAGGTGGCAACACCGTGGTTCTGGCTACAGAAGCTCCACCAATCCTCCCCCTGCCCCCGCTCTCTCTGTGCTGGATGTAAAGGCCGGAGCGGTGTAAAGAAGCTCTAAAAGACCTGGATCTGGCCCAGGGAGGATGGTCTGGGCACAACCGCTGCGGACGACAGCCATAAGGCTGCCCTCTAAGGACCCCCTTTGCAAGCCCTGGGGGCAGGAGGGGCATGTCCGAGGGCATGCCATGGAGATTCTGGGCGGTGCTGAGGCTCACCGGGGGCCAGGGAGGCTGCTGTAACATAGACTAGTCACACAGGGCTGCGTTTACACAGCAGTCAGAGGTGTGGCTGCTGCTTATGTGAGCGTACCCTTGACTCGAGTTAGCGCAGCTAAAAGGAGCGGTGAAGACCTGGAGGTGCAGGCCGCGCAGTGGGCTAGGAATGTGGACACGTGCCCGGGGTTCTGCAAGGGTGTTGCAGCCTGCACTGATGCCTGTGCTACTGTGTCTTCACTGCTCTTCTGAGCAGCGCTAGCTATATTAAAGCCTATCCCAGCTGCACTCACACCTCCCATTGCTTTGTTACACTGGGAGCCCCATCCGGAAATGCGCAGAGCTCTCTGCTCCTGACGAAGGCCATGGCAGCAGAGGGCACTTGGCTCCTTGAAGGAGGCATTCAGCATGATGCCAGATCAGGCCCTACGTATCCCTCTGCTGAGGAAGGTATTTAGGTTTATAGAGGCCTCTGTTGTCCTGCACTATGTCTAGTCATTCACACCAATGGACGTAGAACCCTCTGATTTGGGCTACAGTAACACACGGGTTTGGCATGGAGCCTGATCCAAAGCCCATGGAAGACCATTAGAAAGACTCTGATAGCCTTTAGTGGGATTTGGATCCAGTCCTTGGTGCCTGCCAGCCAAAGATGTTGTGGGAAAACAAGCTCAACACTCCAATCCCGGTCCCATTGACATTAATGGGAGTTTTGTCATTGACTTCAATGAGGCCACGGTTTCACCCAAGGAGAGGAAGGGGCAGGTGCCCCTTCGCAGAAGGAACAAGCTTTGGGTGAAGAACAAAGACTCCTCAAGCCCTGGGTGGCACAAGCACCAAGGCAGGTTGGCTCGGGTTGGTGCAAGCTCCGGTGTGCTATTTACAAATGAGCAGTAGTCTGCTGGGGGAAGAATGTCCCTGGCATGGGAAGTTTGTCTCTCCTGATCCAAAGACGGCAGGAGCAGCGTAATGTGCTCTGTGTGCAGGGAAGACGTTGATCCAGGGAAGCGGGTTGGCCACGTGGGAGAATCTGCTGCAAGAAGCCTCTTGGAAGAAACATCTGTGTATAGTGAGCACGTCTCTGCACAGGATGCAGTGAAGGGAACAGGAGGAAGATGGTCCGGACAGGAGCACTGGACAAAACAACAAAAATACCCAGAGACTGTTTACCTGTTGGCATCCCAGGACCTGGTCACCTCTCACGCTGCTGGCAAACAGGAGTAACTCCACTAAGCCCATAGGTTCTGGAGACGGAAAAGCCCAGACAGACGATCCAGGCCCCTCCCTGCCAATGCAGTTCAGACTTGTTGCTCTTTCTGGGCTGGTTACTGCGAGGCGCTGGGCACCAGGAGGCGCTCAACCCCTGTTGATACCTGCCCTTTGGTCTTTTTCTACTGGATTTCCTGTCCGATGAGCGAGATCAGGCGTGTGAACCTCCTTTAAGGCAGGGCAACTTGTGCAGGTGTTTCACTCACTGCATCCATGTGATAGCCTGTGACTTAGAGAAAGAGGGCCACTGTCCTCAAAGTCTGTGCTACGTACACTCATTCCTTTCCTGCCGGCTGCACCAGGCAAGAACTGAGCAAAGAAAACAAGCTGCCTAATGGATGGAGCACTGGCCTAGGAGTCCGGAGATGTAGATTCTGTTCCCAGCTCTGCCAGTAGCACTACTGTGTGAACTGGGGCAAGTCACTTCTTTCTCTCTCTTTTTTTTTTTTCCACGGCATGCATCCGATGAAGTGAGCTGTAGCTCACGAAAGCTCATGCTCAAATAAATTGGTTAGTCTCTAAGGTGACACAAGTCCCCCTTTTCTTTTCACTTCTCTCTGTGATTCTATTCCCCATCTGCAAAAGGGGAATAATGATACTTTACCTCTCTTGTAAAGTGCTTTGAGATCTTGGTAGGGGAAAATAATAATATATATAATCTGGAAGTTCCTATCATGTGGGATTTGCAGTCAGCACAGAGCATGCTTGGAAGTGAATGCAATATATGAGCTTGCCAGCATGTGAATTAATTTTTTTGTCTTACTAGAACCACTGTCAATAGCCAAAGATCTCCATCTCGAAGGGGATTAAAATAAACACAGCATTTATCTACGGTCCGTGACTTGCGGGAAGTCTGTGATAAAGTTGATAGCACAGAAGGATTCTTCTACAAGCGGTCAGAATTTCTGTCCCAGACATGCATTGGCTGTCAGGATGGGCTTGGCTGTAGAACTCGGATCTGGGTTTGGAGCCAAACCTTTTCAAAATTGCTTTTGGGGGAGGCGAGGGGTGGGGAGAGGAATGGTTTCTGCTTCAGACTCAAGTATCAGAGGGGTAGCCGTGTTAGTCTGGATCTGTAAAAGTGCAAAGAGTCCTGTAGCACCTTATAGATTATCAGATATATTGGAGCATAAGCTTTCGTGGGTGAATACTCACTTCGTTGGGTGCTTCAGACTCATCTCTCATCTGATTCCCAATCTGGGCTAAACTTGGAATGATTTTTAAATGCCTTCTGTTTGCCAAACCCAGCGTTTGTGGGTGGTGGATTGAAAAACTGTAGTATTTAAAAACCACCTAAACCTTTGCGTGTTCTACGTTGGTGTCGCTGTGTGAAGATGAGACTCATCTGAGAGTTTAATGAGGTTCCTTTTAAAACTCCCCTCGTGATGATATGCTGTCCTCCTCCATGGGGAGATGAAGCTCAGACATGCCTCTGACATTGTAGCTAATAGGATACTGCAGTAATTAGTGTATGTTTGGAAAGCACTTTCAAAAAAGCACAAGTGCTAAATCTTACTGTTTATCTTATGAGATTGTTTTCTTATCACACAAACCAAATAATCTTAACGAAACCCTTTGAGATCTGTTAGTGTCCTTCCAGATAAAAGCAAGGATACTAATAACAGGAACTCCAAAGACGACTTTCAGCATATGTGCATCTGACTGGCCATGAGGAAGATATTGTAGCAGCTCATTACTTAGCTGGCACTCAGATCACTTTGGAGAAAGGTCAGGCCATAACTGAAGCTTGATAGGAGTTACTTGCCACTAAAACCAATTCAGAAGTCTAAGGTCATGGCTTTAGAATGTGATGGGACGGAAGTTGTCACAGGGCACCAATGAGTTACTGAGTATCCACTGATGGCAAACGCCATCTCTGTGAATTGCTACAGCATTGTCCACTGGTGAGTACTTGTAAGTTTGGCTCACTCAGGCTCACTCTGATCTACTTTTGGAAAACTCAAGATTTTCTGGACCTGATTCCCCCCCCCCGCCTTGCATCTTGCACTACCATTTACACCCCTGCCAAGTGGGTGTAGAACACAGCCAGGGCGATCTGGAAGCACTTAGCACAGGTGTAAACGAGGCAGTGGTGAGGCAGACCCCCCATGGTAAGCTATGTTAGTCTTTTCAAAGCATTGTCTAAATGTGCTATTCTGGGGGATATAGGCCATTGGGAACATAAGGTTTTAATATGCACTAATCCAACTCGTCAGAGTGATGGCTGTGTTCCTGTGCATTTGTAGAGAACTTAGTACAATGGGTCCCCAAGCCCAACTTGGCTATTGGGTACCATGTGACATAGATAATCAGTAATAACTGGAGCAAGAGGACTGTTCAAAACTCTAAGCTATTTCTGGGACTAGTGCCAGAGCTGCTGACTTCTGTAGGCCCAATGTAGGTGCTTAGGGACGACTGATCTGCTGTTGCACAGCCAGCCTTTGTATTTCAAAAGCAGGATCTGGAGAGTGTCAGAAAAGCCTGGCATGCCAGCACTGGAGAAAACTGAAACCAGGTGCTGTCATCTGAAGGCGGGGGCTGCTGGGCATACATGAAAAGGCTGGAGGTTGACGTGACAAATAAAGGGGAGCAAGGGAACTTGCATTTCAAAGATGGCCTTGTCACACAGAGAACATCCTGGCCTTAAAAATACCCTTTATTGTCAATTTGATTGAGACTGTAGGGCCAAATTCTCCCTTTGTGCGCACACATGTTGGGCTCCACTTGGCTTAGCTGGAAACGGTGGATAAGCATCCTGAAAATAGGGCTTTGATTGTGGGTTTCCTGAGAGAGACCGTGAGACACAATGCATTTCAGGCTTCCTGGGACATTCAGTGAACGGAGGTAGCATTCTTGGCATGAGCCCTTCAGCTTCTGTTTTCACTCTCGGATATTTTGCGGTGGGCTAGTAGGGAGCGGTAAATAAGGCCTAGCATTAGTATGGAGACAAAACCACCTTGGGACTGACTGCTGGCCAGGCCCTGCTTTGGCCCTAGTGACTAGTCTCTGCCAACCAGGGACGACGTTGCCTCTAAGAGGCTCTGTTGAAAGCCATCTGAAGATGAACTTGATCAAGGGCTGTGATGTTATCCTCTCTGCCAGGGAACCTACAGCATGTCTGACTCGGCACTTGCCAGTGAAGTAAAGGAGGACATGGATTTTCAAGTTGTGGTTTTTTTTAAATGAATTTTAAATCTATGGATATATTCTTTGGGGGACCAAACCCTGGCCCCGCTGAAGTAAATGGGAATCTTAGCCACTGACTGCCGGGAGATCGGGATTTGGTCTCTAATGAATGGAGACAGTATAACTGCTCAGAGCTCTGGTATGAAACTGCAGAAAAACTTGAGAGTCTTTGGATTAAGTTTAGAAGCATGAGCAACAAGGGTGATGTCATGGTGGGAGTCTGCTATAGACTACCAGACCAGGGGGATGAGGTGGACGAGGCTTTCTTCTGGCAACTAATGGAAGTTACTATATCGCAGGCCCTGGTTCTCATGGGAGACTTCAATCACTCTGATATCTGCTGGGAGAGCAATACAGCGGTGCACAGACAATCCAGGAAGTTTTTGGAAAGTGTAGGGAACAATTTCCTGGTGCAAGTACTGGAGGAACCAACTAGGGGCAGAGCTCTTCTTGACCTGCTGCTCACAAACCGGGGAGAAACACTTCGAGCCGTGCCCATGAAACCCACGGATTCACGTCAGTAAACGCAGCTGCATTTCTGCTGCTATTTCAATGCAGTGTCACGGGGAGGTTTGATTTAACACTGGAATTCAGATAGTTCCAGCTCACAGAGTTGGGACTCCCAAATGGTCGCATTTTAAGGCAGCTTTTGCCATTGTTGGGCAGACTAGACGCCAATCACAGCCACCTGTAACAGGGTCGTTTGCCCCATAAGGCCAGGGCGCTAAGCTGCAGGAAGATGGTTGGCTCCTGCAGCTGTCCTAGAAGGTGAAGGGGAGGTGCAAAGGGACAGGCCTCTGGGTCCCAGCAACCTACAGTGATTAGGGGAATAACTTTGAATTATGTAGTTGAAGAAAGGGCATGAGCAGACTTTGTGATGCACTGAGGAGCCAGCCGGCAGCCTACGTCACAGCACTAATGCTCCGATGGAAATGCTCCACAGGGTTTCAGTTCACTCTAGACGGCTGCCTGTGTTTGTTTTCATTCCTTTCATCACTGATACCCTGGAAGATGCTGCACACTCAGGTTTATGTGAGGCCTCATCCATACTCAGGCAACGGCTGTACTGGCCAATTTAGTCTTCTAGAGGGTGGGCTGGGGACTGGTAGCTTGGGAGATGGTCAGAAAGGATGGGGTTGCTCCCTCTCCTATCTCTGAAGCAGGGGAGAGGATCTGGGGTCCCTGTGCTCCCTGCTGCTGAAATTGCCCCATTAACACTTCCACAAAAGTTTTGCTAGTGAAGAGTCACTAGCAAAACTCCCCAGGCAGGAGAACATCCGCCCTGATAGTGAACTGCATTACAGGGAGAAAAGCTAATTACCCTACAGCAGCGTTTGATTCTCTCCCTCTTCCTGACCCACATTTCCAGGGCCCGGTGCTGACTGTTTTGCAACTCCCACTCAAGTCAGCATCTCTCAACATGTGAGCCCGAGTGCATACACGGGATGAGTGGATTAATGCAAGGTGAAACTGGTTAGGAGTGGATAATGCTGCTTTGCAATAAACAAATTAAGTATGTCTAGATAATACTTAGTCCTGCCTTGAGTGTGGGAGACCAGACTAGAAGACCTCTTGAGGTCCCTTCCTGTCCTATGATTCTATGTAATAAATAAATGTCAATCCGTCTGGGCTAAAAGAGGAAGCTCTTATCTGCCCTGTAGCTGCTCAGACTGACTCTGGGGAGCTCAGATAAAATGGGATCCATAGCAGATACAATCCCACACGTTGGGTGTTTTTTAAAGCAAAACCATCCTTGTGTTTGTTTGTCTATCAGACACAGGCATCTGAGATCAAATACTGGAGTGAAACTAACCAACTCTGCTGTGAGACACGTGTCCTGGCCCAGCCATCAGCAGCTAAGTAGGACTAACAGCAACACTTGTTGCTGGGGATTTTGAACAGCGCATGGGAAAGAGGCAGACAGCCTGCATAGAAAAATAGATACAATAGAAATTGATCGTCATCCCCCTACATGACGCTGCCAGACACTGGCACTTGGCTGCATTCACTCAGAAACCTTCCAGCACAGGCTCTGGGACATGTCAGGGCCCTATGGGGGTCCACGCTCAGACCCCGCAGACCATTAGTGGTTATGTTTATCCCCCTAGGGGAGGGGCAGTCTTTTGTGCAGGCTTCCCTTTTACTGCTACTGTGTTGCTGAAGAACCATTCTGGGTCTTCGCCTTGGCAATTAAGCTTCCTCCTCGTGCCGTGGGATGTTTCGATTCTAAGAATGTTCTGAGAGGGGTCAGACCAGGAGCCAAAGCGGCAGAGAGAGTGCACTTGGTAAAAGCCGTTCTCTTCCAGGTGCCATAATGAGAATGTGTCCCTGCCTCTTCGGGCATCTGGTGCGTGTTTCCCCATTGCTGCTGAGAAAAAGGTAGGGGGCAGGCTCTGCACAGGAAGTTGAGCTGGTATCTCTAAAGGACAGAAATAGTTAGTTCCCTCAACTCGTGCGGAAGACTCAGTCCTACGCTCCTTCATCTCAAATGGGAGTTTTAGCCAAGTAATGAGCAGTGCTGAGTTGGTGATGAGTTTACACTACAGTTCTCGTTTGGCTCTACCATTCTGAGGGTTTGCTGTCGTGCATTTTTCATGTTCTTTTTGCTGAGTACTTGAGTAAGCAATACACCTGTCCTGTTACACACCGGCTGTCTGCACTATCTGCAGTGATTGGCCAACAGCTATCCTTCCCTGTCTTCTTTAATTAAACTGTGACCTGCTGGCGAATGTTGAGGTGTAGGAGTTTTCTCCCCTGGAAAGCCTCTTGAAAATATTTGCCACGTGGTGCAATCTGGGCCATTCTAATGGTGGTAAGTGCATCCTTCAGGGGGTTGACTTCCACTGGTGCTGAGCACTGCAGCTCCCATTGTGAAAATATTTGTGTGTGCTCCAGAGATCTTTTGTCTCTGGCAGGACCCACTTAACAATAGGTCTCAAAATAGTAAGTAGCTTTTGCAGACATTTTGAAATAAACTGACTGACATTTTGGCATAAGACCTCATCCTGAGAACAATGCATTGATTTCAGTAGGAGCTCAGCAAAACTCGGCATCAAGGCCATAGTTAACGCAGCAAGATTATTATCGGGACGAGAAAGCCAAAGCAAAACACCTCCACCTCTGAGAAGCATCAGTACTTTTGGAACACCATACTAAAAATATAGCTCAGGGATTGTCTGCTGTCCAGCTGTCACAACAGTGAGAACCATAGCTCTTTACAACTTTCACAAGCCTCTTCTCCCAGCATGAGTACAAAAGGACTTCCTTTGCGGAAGGCAGCTGCATAGGTGCTCTCTGCACCTCAGGGTCCAGAGCTAGTCAGTCCCTGTAGAAATGAAAGAGAAAATGGAATGTTTTGGTGAAATGTTCTGTGTCACCATGAATTCCTCCTTCTCCGTTCTTTCATCTTGCTCTTTAATTTTCTCTAATATTTTCCCAATAGAGACCTCAGTAAGATCAGATCAGCTACACATGATCCTGCCTCTTGTTAGCAGGAGTCTGGCGGCCGGTAGACGATTAAAGGAAATTCTTACAGTGCGAGCAGTTATGACAAGGAAAATTACCTTCCTAGATGTGGGACAAAGTACCCACCAGCAGGCATTTGACAGCGTGACTTTTTCTCTGATCTTGGAGGAAATTATCTACCTTTTTCACCAGGATAAACTTGCACTCACCGCAATGACAAATGAAAAGAAAGACACGCTCTGTGGAAAGTGAGCTGGTTTTGTGGCTAAGGTGCTGGATGGGGACTCCAGAGAGCTGGGTTCATCTGACTCTGACATAGACTCCTTGGGCGTATCACTTCAGGTTTGATCCAAAGTGCACTGAAGTCAGGGGAGAGACTCCCTTATGAGTGGGCTTTGGATCAAAGCCTTTAATGTCTTTGTGCTTCAGTTCTCCAGTTACAACATGAGGATAATAATAATACCTCCTTTGTCTGTCTTGTCTAGTTAGACTGAAAACTTGTCAGGGCAGGAACTGTCTCTCACAATGAGTATGTGCGGTGAGGAGCCTACCACAACGGGGTCCCAATCTTTGATGTGGCGTCTATGTGCTATTGCAATATAGATAATAAAAGAGTGGGTTGGTACCTGGAAATGGCAAAAGGACACTGAATACAAGGGCATGTGTGACTGACTACTTTGGGGCCTGAAGCATAATACTATCTATTTGGGTCACCGTGTCACTGATGGGCTAAAATATATAGCACTATTGATCTTCCTAGATTAAGAATGGATGGGCAAGGAAGTGCCCGTAATAAGTCATGAGAAGCCCCAAACAAACAATCCCCTGCAATCAGCCTATTGATCTTACCACTCCAAGGATAAATCAATAACATGATTGTGAAAACATGTCTGAAGCAATGAGCAAAAACCATTTGGCTAAAAAGGAACTTTTAGCTAAAAGTTCAACAAAATTTTTTAGTAAACTTTGGAGACGCTGTAAAATAATTGCTCAAGCTAGAGGTTTTATTGTATGTTTTCATCAGTTTTATTTAACTCATTTCTAACATGAATTTTTGTTGATAAATAAGCTTTATTTTTGTGGAGAAAGTTCCATTGTCAAGACGATATCTGGGCAACTCCAGGCCTGTTAGTTTGACCTCAATTGTAGGCAAGGTCTTAGAACAAATTTTGAAAGAGAAAGTAGTTAAAGACATGGAGGTAAATGGTAATTGGGATAAAATAAACATGGTTTTATGAAAGGTAGATTATGCCGGACCAATCCGATTTCTTTGAGAAGATTAACTCATTTTTGTAGACAAAGGAAATGCAGTAGAACTAATCTACCTGGCTTTCAGTAAGGCATTTGATACAGTTCCACATGGGAAATTATTAGTTAAATTGGAGAAGATGGGGATTAATGAGAATTGAAAGGTGGATAAGGAACTGGTTAAAGGGGAGGCTACAGTGCGTTATACTGAAAGGTGAACTGTCAGGCTGAAGGGAGGTTACTAGTGCAGTTCCTCAGGGATTGGTTTTGGGACTGATCTTATTTAAAAATTTTTATTCATGACTTTGGCACAAAAAAGTGGGAGTGTGCTAATACAATTTGCAGATGACTCAAAGTTTGGAGGTATTGCCAATATGGAGGAGGACCAGAATATCATACAAGAAGATCTGGACAACCTTGAAAACTGGAGTAATAGAAATGGGACGAAATGTAATAGTGTAAAGTGAAAGGTCATGCACTTAGGGGACTAACAAGAAGAATTTTCGCTATAAGGTGGAGCCTTGCAAGTTGGAAGAGACAGAGGCTAAGAATGACCGGGGTGTATTGGTTGATCACAGGATGATTATCAGCCACCGATGTGATACGGCCATGAAAAAGGTTAACACAATCCTTGGATGCATCAGGTGAAGTATTTCCAGGAGATATAGGGAAGTCTTAGTACCATTATAGAAGGTATGACTGATGAGACCTCTTCTGGAATACTGTGTGCAGTTCTGGTCTTCTGTGTTTAAGAAAGATGAATGCAAACTGGAGCATGTGCAGAGAAGGGCTACTAGGATGATCCGAGGAGATGAGATTTAAAGAGCTTCGCTTGTTTAGCTGAACCAAACAAAGGCCAAGGGAGGTATGCTTGTTGATAGAGAGAGGTAAATAGTGGTGTCCCCCAAGGGTCTGTATTGGGACCAGTCCTATTCAACATATTCATAAGTGATCTGGAAAAAGGAGTAAACAGTGATGTGGCAAAATTTTGCAGATGATACAAAACTACTCAAGATAGTTAAATCCAAAGCAGACTGCAAAGTGTTACAAAGGGATCTCACAAAACTGGGTGACTGGGCAACAAAATGACAGATGATATTCAATGTTGATAAATGCAAAGTAATGCACATTGGAAAACATAATCCCAACTATACATATAAAATGATGGGGTCTAAATTAGTTGTTATCACTCAAGAAAGAGTCATTGTAGATAGTTCTCTGGAAACATCCATTCAATGTGCAGCAGCAGTCAAAAATGTGAACAGAATGTTGGGAATCATTAAGGAAGGGATAGATAATAAGACAGAAAATATCATATTGACTCTGTATAACTCCATGGTACACCCACATCTTGAATACTGCATGAAGATGTGGTTGCCGCATCTCAAAAGAGATATATTGGAATTGGAAAAGGGCAACAAAAATTATTAGGGGTATGGAACAGCTTCTGTATGAGGAGAGATTAAGAAGCCTGGGACTTTTCAGCTTGGAAAAGAGATGACTAAGGGGGGCATATGATTGAGGTCTATAAAATCATGACTGGTGTGGAGAAAGTAAATAAATGAGTGTTATTTACTCCTTCTCAAAACACAAGAACTAGGGGGTCACCAAATGAAGTTAATAGGCAGCAGGTTTAAAACAAACAAAAGGAAGTATTTCTTCATACAATGCACAGTCAACCTGTGGAACTCCTTGCCAGAGGATGTTGTGAAGGCCAAGACTATAACAGGGTTCAAAAAAGAACTAGATAAATTCATGGAGGATAGGTCCATCAATGGCTATTAGCCAAGATGGGTAGGGATGGTGTCCCTAGCCTCTGTTTACCAGAAGCTAGGAGTGGGGTGGCAGCAGATGCATCTCTTGATGATTCCCTGTTCTGTTCATTCTCTCTGGGGCACCTGGCATTGGCCATTGTCGGAAGACAGGATACTGGGCTAGATGGACCTTTGGTCTGACCCAGTATAGCCGTTCTTATACATCAGAGGGATAAATACCAGGAAGGGAGAAGCATTATTTAAGTTAAGCATCAATATTGAGACAGGAACAAATGGATATAAACTAGCCATCAACAAGTTTGGGCTTGAAATTAGATGAAAGTTTCTAACCATCAGAGGAGGGGGGAGGGATAGCTCAGTGGTTAGAGCATTGGCCTGCTAAACCCAGGGTTGTGTGTTCAATCCTTGAGGGGGCCATTTACGGATCTGGGGCAAAAATTGGGGATTGGCCCTGCTTTAAGCAGGGGGTTGGACTAGATGACCTCCTGAGGTCCCTTCCAACCCTGATATTCTATGAGTGAAGTCCTGGAACAGCCCTCACAGGGGAGCAGTGGGGGCAAAAAACTTAACTGGCTTCAAGACTGAGCTTGATATGTTTATGGAGAGGGTGGTATGATGAGAATGCCTACAGTGGCATTTAGCCAATCTGCAACTACTAGTAGCAAATATACCCAATGGCCAGTGATGGGACACTAGATGGGGAGAGCTATGAGTTACTACAGAGAATTCTTCTCAGGGGTCTGGCTGGGGGTCTACCCCAAATGTGCAGGGTCTAACATTGCCATATATAGGGGCGGGGAGAACTTGTCCCCAGGTCAGATTGGCAGAGATCAAGGGTTTTTTGTTTGCTTGTTTTTGTTTTTTTGTCTTCCTCTGCAGTGTGGGATATGGGTCACTTGCTGGTTTGAACTAGCATAAACGGTGGATTCCCTGTAACTTGAAGTCTTTAAACCATGATTTGAGGACTTCACTAACTCAGCCAGCGTTTAGGGGTCTATTACAGGAGTGGATAGGTAAGGTTTTGTGTCCTGCAACGTGCAGGAGGTCAGACTAGATGATCATGATGGTTCCTTCTGGACTGAAAGTCTGAGTCTATAAAGTCAGATCCTGTAAAGAACAATAATAATCTTTTTTCTACTTGGCTTGAAATATTACAGCACTATAGACTCTCAATAGCTACCAAAATACTGTATATTGTGTACTATATATAATCCCTTATTATAATAGCATGCTTCACAATAGCAATTTACTTATATGAACCAGTATAAGCAGGCTATATTAAATGTATGCATCAGGCATGAAAATAAATACTTGATATGCCTGAACACTTTATGGACCACTATAATTCACACCATAAATATGATATGAATTGCAATATTGCATATAAAGCAATGCTTTAAATACCAATCTTTGCATTTTTGCATTTCACATTTCAGTCTAGCTGGTTCCTCATCAAACCAAACCCTATGGATATTTTGAAAAGCAATATATGATGTAAACATAATATTATCTCAAACAACTTATCATTGTGCTAGAAGTAGAAAAGATTAGATATCTTAGATATCTAAATCAGTACAGCTCATGCAAACCAAGGCATAGAGCAGATCTGATCTTGCCTGAGAATCAGGAGGGAGCTGATTCTCATCCGATGTTGCCAGTTGAAGTCAATAGAGCTATGCTAATTTACGTCAGACGAAGACATACTCCTAAGCCTTTAAATGAAGTTCCCAAACCGCTCTAAGATCTGGCGAGTGTTGTATTTTTACCGGCATGACTAACGCAAGTCTTGTTAGGCATGTTTAATAGATGCAGTGAATGTACAGTAAAGAATGCAGTCTCTAGACAGAAGCAGAGAGAGACAATCCATTAACCAATGACAGAAGCAGCTCATTCTGGTTTATTAGTCTTATATCCATAAAACATTTTAACAACCTCTCCCGAACCAGGCATTTCCCAGGAACAAACGTGCAGAGCCCGACTTTCATTTTTCATTCCTTTTGAAAATTTGGGAGTAAAAAAATAAAAGCTGCTTGGGGAGCCACTTGCAATAATTTGATTCTATATCTGCAGTGGAAAATTTTAAATGGATTTTCTCTGCTCACCCACTTACATTCAGACCCTAATTGTTCTTCTCTCTGCTTAATAGCAGCAGGGTTAGGGACTGGGGTGAGTTTGCTCGCATAAGGAGGAGATCTCGGAGGAAGTCCCACTAATGGGGGCAAAAAAAAAAAATCCAATCTCAATTTGTACATATCCTTAATGTGCACAATTCTGTTTTACAATGGAGTCTTCATTAACTGGAAAGGAACACAACACCTGGCAGAAAAGAATACAGCTAGTTCTTTAGGATTTTGCAAGTTCAGGAACGTCGTAGACAAAGCCGGTCAGACTATTTGTTGTAAAAAAATGTTTGTGGTGAAAGTGACCGTTTTGACTGATTGCAAATTGTCCACACACAGATTATGATTTTTACAAATGTGTTATTTATTCCAAATTGTTTGATGAATATTTTAGACGACCACATGTCAGTCAGTGGAGTGCACGTGTGCTGTTTCTATCAAGTTTACATTTGATGATCTGCCATTTGGAATTTGCTACCTGAGCTGTATGGTTGATCACTAAAAGCATGAAGGATTGGTTGGGATCACTGAGTGGGTAACTTAGCCTTTCAAACTTCTTCTGCCCAAAACAAATTTAGCTTCAGCACCTATTAATTTCAGCAATGGGCCCAAACTTCACTTTATTTGAATTTTCACAGGAGCAAACCTGTGCTCATACGAATGTTTGCAAAAAGTGAACAAAAACCGAGGTGCTCAAAATAGGATTTCGTGTCCATAGACATGTCTGCAAATACTGTTTCCCGGTATGCCCCCAGTTTGAGTCCTGATCCTGGCTCACCAGGAGGCTAACAGAGCACCAGAAAGTCTGATATGTCAGTCATGAAAGCAAGTAACACCAAACCTACAGCCTTTAAAATGGCCTCAAAACCAGTTTCTCCCCAGTATTGGACTTTCAGCTGTGTGACTCAGGGTATGTCTTTGCTGCAAAAGAGATGTGATCTTAGCTGGGGTTATCTAACTCATGTTAGCTCAATTGGGTTAAAAGAGTAGTGAAGACATGGCAACTTGCCTTTTAACTTGGGTTAGCAGCTTGAGTTAAAGCCACGAGGGGTGCCTGGACTTGAACTTGAGCTGCCCACCCTAGTTAAAACCAGAATTGCAATGTCTTTGCTGCTATTGTAACCTCAGTTAGCTAACAAAGGTCAGCTAACCTGAGTTAAGAGCACACCTTTTATCTGCAATGAAAACATACTCTTAAATAAAGTGCCCTCTGACACTTCTGGTAATTCCTCAACTGGTGAAACAGTGTCCCAGAAACCTCATTCCACCATGGTTTGCTAGCCAAGGTGTTGCATGCACCTGACTCTCTCCACCACCAGCTGAGAGGAGCTGGCAAAGAGGAGTGTGGACTGACACCTTTTGTCAAGCACTGTTTAAGGAACTGTGAGGACAGCTGGAGCAGGGCCAAGTCTGACACGGCCCAATGATGGAATTCTGTTACTTTGTAACAAGGGTTTAGGGGTCAGAGAGGTCACTTCAATCTCCTGCATTTGCTTCCTTTGGGAAGGCTACTAGCATGCCCATAACCTGAAAGTTTCAGGGCTGACTGTTCCATCGCTGGCTTCTGGGTAATAATTGACTTCCCCACCTCTCCTTTCAATATGTTGCTGGGATAAGGTTTTGTTTTCTTGTTCCCAAATCTACAGTATATTTTCTTGTGTCAGATTGTCTCTCCAAAATGGCTTGATCCAATATGTTCATACTTTACATCAGTGATTTTCAACCTGCGGTCCGCAGACCACTGTGTCTCAGATTTCCAAAGAGGTCTGCACCTCCATTTGAAAAATTTTAGGGGTCCACAAATGAAAAAGAGGTTGAAAACCCATGGCTTTACATAACTAGCTAGGTATGTTTCTGATACCTTACTCAGAGGCTGTCTTTGCAAATTTGCAATGATCATTTTTACAAGGAACCCGGCCTGCCCCTCAGTTGACTCCAGTTCTAAATTTTTCTAATACTGTTGAATGCTCCCAAAGACTCATCTACAACGAGAAGGGTGATGGTTAGTGGTCTCAGAATGAGAAGAGCTATGGTCTAGGTGATGTGGTGTTAGATTAGTTAGGGGGCCTGGATTCTATTCTTGGTTCCTCCACTGACCCGCTGTGTGACTTGGGGGCGAGTCACTTCTCTCTGTTTCCCCTCCCACCATTGTTTCTGTCTTGTCTATTTAGACTGTAAGTTCTTCAGAGCAGGGACTGTCTCATATTGTTTGTACAGGGCTAGCACAATGGGGCCCTGAGGTCAGCTGGGGCCTATGTGCTTTTATAATATAAATAATGATAAATAGGCCTAAGAGTGAGGAACTCCTGGGGTTTTAGCCCTGGCTTTGATATAGATTCCTTGGTAGCCTTGGGCAAGTCATTAAACTTCTCTGCTTCAGTTCCCCCACTGATAATACAAGGATCCTTGCCTACCTTACAGAATAGTTAATGTTAGTAAAGTCCATAAAAGTGCCAGAGATGTCACAAATCTCACTTAAGTATGAAAAGAAAAAGAGTACAGGCCAAAGGAGCAGTGTGTGGGCATGTAGAAAGTTTCTGTATGCAAATCAAACAGGAGACAATAAACAAGGAGCTCCTGAGGGCTTAGAAGGAGATGTAGAAGCAAGGAGAAAAAATGTTTCTGGAATGATGGACACAAGAAAGCAAAGGCTTGATTGGCAAGATGTGTCTATAAGTGCAAACAAGAAAATATTTATTCTTCAAATTCTATTCTCAGTTTCATAGATTACAGAAGAAACCTCTCTCTTTCTCACCCTGTCTCAGCTGGCTGTTCAGTCTATGATGGCTCCTAATTTCACCTTCCATTCTAAATCGTTCTCTTTATAGCTAAAAGTGCTGGATCCAGATGTTTAAATCTGCATGTGTACATAATTTGTGTGTGCAACTAGTACATTTACAAATACAATTCATTAGTGCAGAAACAATGCAACTGGTCATTTACCTGTGCAAATTACTCACCTTTGTGGAAACTGGATTCTAATATCAATACCTATTTCAGGATCATTTCCTGATGGTAGAAATTTTAAATAGATTTAAAAATAATAAATGAACTATTTAAAAGCTATACATTTTTTATAAGAAATGGTTATTCCCTATAGTGCATCATGTAGGACAGTCTGTACACAGGGTACAGAGAACAGAAATGACTCTTGGGACCTGTTTATTATATATTTATGCAAGCCTACTTAATATGAACAGGGATGTTTGCATGTGTCTTTTAAATGGCAAAGAAAACAGTTCTGTTTGGATTTAACATTTCCTCCTGAAATGGTGTGAACAGGAACAACACCATTATACTAGAGCCTGAAGGAGAAAAGTGACTAGAAAGTCACTACCATCAAAAACGAAATTGACCCATGTCGTTGTTTGACCAGAGCATAAAATGTGGACCAAGTTAACAGTCTAGATGCTGAAAAGGAGGTTCGATTTGAAAAGCTGGGCTGTAATAAGGTAAGGGGTGGCCACTGGCTAATGACCAGGGCTGGCCTTACCATGAGGCAAACTGAGGCAGTCGCCTCAGGTGCCTGACTGTGGTGGGGCGCCACTAGGACCCAGAGTTTCAAAGTTTTGGCCCAAGCGAGGGTGCATGGGGTCCTCATTTGAGCTCCCTGCCTCAGGTGCCAAAATGTTGTGGGCCGGGCCTGTTAATGAGAAAGGAAAGAACTGACAGAATCCCTGACAGTCAAGATGGGGACGGGGTTATTGTTCAAAATTCTTCAGTGGCAGCACCAGGCCTTTAGGGAAGGGTCCCTTTCACATTAATTGCACCTTTTCAAGTCAGCCTTTTGTTCCCAACACTCCTTTTGTTTTTTGGAGGCTTATCCTGGTCCCGAAGTCTAATTTGTCTGTCACCCTGGTCCCCTCATAGTCCAGGGGACTCTGCTGTCCTCAACTCCCCCCAGCTGGCTGGAGCTCGGAGCAGAATTCCAGCACTGCCCAGGAAGTCCCGTGGCACCATAAAAACTAACAGATTTATCTGGGCATAAACTTTCGTGGATAAAAAAGCATATGCCCAAATAAATCTGTTAGTCTTCCAGGTGCCCCCGGACTCCCTGTTGTTTTTGTGGACACAGACTCACACGGCTACTTGACACCACTGCCTAGCTGTAAGAGACTCGAGTCAGCACCGTCTTGGCGCTGGCAGGAACTAAGCTGATCCGCGCCGCTTTTTGCTTCGCTTTGGTCAGTTTTACTCCCTTCTGTCAATACGGCGGGGCTCGGTTTTCCCAGCCACGGCGGAGCTGAGCGCAGGCGAGGCGCTGGCTCGGCCCCGGGGATTTTTACAGCACAGATTTCAGGCCCTCTCCCTGCCCCGAATCCATCTGTCCCCGGCTGCGGGCGCTCCCCGAACTCCTCCCGCCTCTCCTCTAGCCCAGCCGCGGAGTTTTCACCGCAAAAAGAGGGGAGGGCGCGGGACGGGGGAAGGTGTCTGCGGTTCCCCATCCCGCTCGGCTGCAGAAACACGCTGCGGCTTGGACCGGCCTGGGGGCGGCGGGCAGCGGCAGGCGGGTGCTGAGAAGGGGAGGCAGGTTATACCCCCCAGGGTCCAGCCCCGCCCGCCTGCACCTGGCCGGGGCTGCGCGGCCCGCAGAGGCTCGGAGCGGGCGGGGAGGCAGCGCCCCCAGCCCGGGGGTGGTGCCGGGGGAGGGCTGGCGGGGCCAGGGCGTCTGCAAGCGGGCGAAGTCCCCGGCGCGGCGGCCAATGAGCTTGGCGGAGGGGGCGGGCCGGGGAAAAGTTTGCCGGGAGCCAGCGGCGGCGCCAGCCGGCCGGGCCAATCAGAGCAGGGCAGCCCGGCTGGGAGCGCCCGAGACCGGGCCGCCTGCCTGCGCCAGTCCGGGGAGCCGGGCAGCCGCCGAGCGCTCGCCAGCCCCGGGGCGCGCGGGGGGAGCCGGGGCCCGGGCTGCGCTGAGCGCCCGCGGGCGGCCGTAGAGCGCGGCGCCGGGCCGGAGAGGATGGCCGGGGGCGCCCTGCGCCTGGCCCTGCTGGCCGCGCTCTGCCTGCGGGGCTGGGGCCACCCCGACGCCACCTGCCAGCGCGTCCGCGCCGCCTTCCAGCTGCTGCAGCCCGGAGCCAAGGGGGTGCCCGAGAGCCCGGTGGCAGGTGAGCCGGAGCCAGCCAGGCGGCAGGAGTTTGGGAGCGGGGGGTGGCGCAGCGCAGGGTGCGGGGTGACAGGTGCGAGGGGCCCCGGGAGCTCCCCCCCCCTAGAGGCGGCTGCATCCAGCCTCCTAAGCGAGCCCCGCTCCGCGGGCTCGGCCGGGCTCGGAGAGGGCAGGCGGGTGCCTGGCTCGCCCTGCTGGGGGCTGTGGAAGGAGAGAGGCGGTGAGCGGAGCTCGGCGTCCCCAGGGAGGCGGCGGTAGCTGCGCCCCCCCCGGAGAGCTCGGGAAGCAGCGTGGCCATCCCCGTTCCCTCGGGCCTGCGGGCGCTTCCCCGGCTCCTGCCCGCGCGTCGCTGCGGGGAAAGTTGGTGGAAGTCTCCGGTCCCCTCCCGCGGGCTCGCAGCGCTGGCTGGGTCGGGGTCAGTGCCCGTGTTCCTGGCTCTGCTTTAGCGGCAAACCTCGCTCAGGGCTCGGGCATTCTGCGTGCTCGGCTTCGGGGCCAAACGCGCCCCGGGTGCAGCCTCCTTACACCGGGGATGGAGTTAGCCCTCTGGCTTTGGGTCTCTTCCCCCGCTCCGCTAACCCCCTGGAGCCTGCGGGGGGCTGGCTTTGCTGAGAGTGACCTGGGCTCGGGCGACCAGCAAGGGCTGCAAGCTGGTGGGTTGCCTCTCCGGCCGGGTGCGTGGCTCTCCGGCCGCCGGTCCTGGTGCGGGGGGACCCTCCCTCTCGCCCGGCCGGCGGCAAACGAGCTGCCGCGGCTGCTCCGCGCTTGGCTACTCCGGGAAAAGCAGGCGCGTAGCTGCGGGAGCGAATTCGGCGGGTGGAGGCCGGAGGGAGAAGGGTTTCCCCGCGTGCGCTCAGCCCCGCAGCGCAGCCCGGCGTCCCCGCCCCGGCTCGCTACTTACCCCGGAGTTACACCGCGCCGGCCGGCGGGCGGGCGGGCGAGCTCTCCGCCTTGAAGAGCGACTTCGTGATGGACCTGACCCGGGGCGGGCGCGGCGTGCCCCGAGCGCCCCCGGCAGCCCGCGCTGGGCAGGACCGAGCCCTCCAGCCCCGGCGTCAGTGTTGGGAAGCTGCCCCACGCACTCCCACCCATCTCCCAGACGGGAGCCCGGGTCGGCAGCCGCGAAAGGCGGGTGCGCCGAAACGCCGGACCCGATCCCCTCCCTCCTCGTCTCCCCGAGCGGCCCAGACAATCCGGGCGTGCGGGGGGGGGGCCGGTGGTCTCCAGGCCCGGACCGCTTGCCACCTGGGCTTTCGCTTTCATTTTTGGGGTTGACTAGAGAGTGCGGGGGGCGGACAACCAGGGCGCCCTGCTCTAGACCATGTCTCTAGGACAAGTACACGAGAAGGGTGTCGCGCCGGAGATGAGGAATTGCTCGTCCGCTTGGCGGGGGCAGCCGCCGCCTTTGAGAGCCGTTCTCTGACACTTCCTCCCCACGCTCTTAACGGGGCTGTGCTCATTGTGTGGAGGGGGGAATATAGACACGGGTGACCAGTGGAGAATTGCCTTGTCTGGGGCTTTCTGCAGTGTCCTGCCTGTTCTGCGACCTTGTCTCCTGCGCGGAGCAGTGTGTTGGGATGGAGATCGCTTTGATTCCCCTACTGGAGTTCACAAACTCCGTGGGGGAAAAACACGCTCTTGGAAAGCTTTCTTCACTGTATATGCGATTCGTACAACATCCCTTTCTTGACAAGCGCTGGAGAAAAAGCCAATGTTAAGTGTCAGGTTTCAGAGTAGCAGCCGTGTTAGTCTGTATACGCAAAAAGAACAGGAGGACTTGTAGCGCCTTAGAGACTAACCAATTTATTTGAGCATAAGCTTTCCTGAGCTACAGCTCACTTCATGGGATGCATGCAGTGGAAAATACAGTGGGGAGATTTTATATACACAGAGAACATGAAACAGTGGGTGTTTCCATATACACTGTAAGGAGAGTGATCAGGTAAGATGAGCTATTGGGGGGGAACCTTTTGTAGTGATAATCAAGGTGGGCCATTTCCAGCAGTTGACAAGAACCTCTGAGGAACAGTGTGTGTGTGCGGGGGAATAAACACAGGGAAATAGTTTTACAGGAAGAGGAGAAACAGAATGAAAACCTGCCCAAAGGGTTCATTGGTATTTCCCAGTTCAATGTAATTGCACAAATTACAGCGTAGCCAGGGTGTAAGGAATTCTCTTGTGTAACTTCAAATGGAATAACTTTTCTAGAGTTTGTTGCTATTATTTAATAGCGAGACCAGAGCTGCAAGTTACATGCTAGTTTTTAAACAGCACAGTGCCCACTTGGCTCATATACAACAGCACGCTAATAATGCATTCCTAAGTATGTTGAACTGGGTCAAAAGAATGTCTTTTAAATAATTGTCATAAAATGGAATTTGTGATAGATTAGCATATTTTTTGTAAAAGCTGTTTTAGTTAGGGAAGATTTGGATTACCTGTTAATGATGGCTATTTATCTCTTCTTTACCCAATTCTTCTATTTGATGTCCTTTATACAAACACTGAACAGCATAAAAACTGTGTGTGAAATTAGTCCCCCTGCAGAGTAACTCGCTGCAACCAGAAAGTGACGCTGGGCTCTGACGCATGAGTGAACAGAACACTTAAGAGTCACAAGGTCTGGTTCCCCTGTGGTGATCTGGAGCACCCTGTGTCTTAGTAGTACCCAGTCACATCCCCAGGGGTCTTGAACCTGTCCTCATGTGGTCTAGCAACCTCTTCAAAGGCGATGCTTTGTCTATAAGAATGTTTGCTAGGTGGCAGCTTGGTACATAAAATCAGTACCCAGGAGGAAATCTTTATTCGCAAAGCATCAGTAAGATTAGCCCCCTCATCCCTTCTTTAAGCTGTAGGCAGAGCTCAAGAATGACTTCAGTTTTGAAAAATGAGACTTCGCAAATGGTCAGTTATAATGTGACCTAATGATTTCTGATACTTCAGATGTATAGAAAGAGCTAATGGAGAAGGGGACCTCTTGATCCCGGGTTCTTAAAGTTAGGAGCATCCACAAGAAGGGCCAAACCCAGAACATTTACATCTTCAAGGTGGCTACTATGAATGCAATGGGGGACTCCTTCTCAAAGCACTTCCTATGGACTCTTGCTGAGCAGCGTGCAGTGCAGGCCGGCAAGAGAAACTATAAACCGGGTAAAGCTGCACACGAGGAGCCACGGGTGCATTTTAGTGCTTACATACAGATCTACACATTCAGATTAGTGCCAGGCTAAAGTAGAAGGGCGGAGGCATACCTTTGTCTGAACATGCTGTATTAGTACGTGATAGACTTTTATACATAGGAAACAGCTGTTCAACCCACAGTGTACATCGTACATTTGTAAAATTGCCTGGTTATTCGTTACAGATGGCAATGGCTGTAGAGGGCCTGTTACTCTTCTTCTCAACTCTTGCACTGTGAGAAGTCTCTCTCCAGTTTTTTTACCTTTTTAAAAAAAAATGTAAATTGGGAAAAAAACCTGAAATTCACACTCTTCAAAGTCCCACTTTGACTCTCTCAAAGCCAGTCTAGCTCTCTACCTGTCCGGGGTTGCAGAACATAAGGTATGCTACCTATGGTTTGGGGAACCATACAACAGTGAACCTTAAAATATTATTATTGTTTGTATTACAATAGCGCTTTTGTGCTAGGCGCCATACAAACCTATGGCAAAGAGACAGTCCCTGCCCTGAAGAGTTTGCAATCTAAGCATAAAAGACAAGAGACTCCAGGTGCAAACAGTAATCAGGTAGGGGAGTGCAAGGGAACAATGGGCTGATCATGAGCAGCATGATAAGCAGTGGTCAGAAATAATTATGCTGTCTTATGTTTACATAGCACTTTTCATTGAGAGTTTCATAGCACTGGCTGTGCTATAGATATAAGAATGGCTTCACCTATTTCTGAAATATTTCACAGCCATTTGGGACAGGAAGTGGAGAAGAATACATTTGCATCTAGTTTGAGACTTCAGAGTATTGGTCTTAATCCCTGTGAGTTCTGAGTCCTTAGCTAGATAGACCTTTGTCATTTTTCAGCAATGTCTTAAATGTGTGATAGTCGCTGGAGAGAACCTAGACCCAAGTACCGGTGAGGTCAGGACACGTTTTCTCTCCTGTCTCCCTTGCCCAGATTTTTGTGCTGTCCTGTTGATGTTCCCTTCAGAATAACTGCAGAACTTTTGCTCCTGCATCCCTAGCTTTTTCATGCGGTTGCACCTTTTGAGGGAGTGTGTTTATATGCCATGCATGACTATAAATGAATTTAGGACCTCTTTTTATATTTTCTAGTCAGAAACCATATTTGTTTGAATGGCACTTTCCTCTAGGTACTTAAAGTTAATTATCTGCATCCAGTAGGTGTAATCTGGCTGACAGGCTGGGCTTTGCAAATCCTGCGAACTCTCTGAAGTGTGCTAAAATGAGTTTATATAGATAACAAATGTGTGGTGGGTAGACAGATAAACTAGAACAGGCTGCAGCAGCTAAGACTGGGCAGAGAAGCAAAGTCTGTTAAAGAGGGGAAACTCTATCCCGTATTGCTCTGCCTGTCAATCTGAGAGCAGAAAAGGTAAGAACCACCTTCTCTGCGGACCGTGGGATGTACTTGGAAATCAAGGCCCTGATCTTGTAATGTGCTTCTACAGCCCTGCAGACAAAGAGGGCCAGCCGCAGAAAGCTCATTTGATGTGTGACGCTCCCCCAAGGTACCCCGGGGGAGAAGACACCTCACCAGTACCTGTCCTGAGTGTGAAGGAGTTTTGTCTGTGCCTGCTGTGGATCAGTTCCCTGAAACCACCAGGCTCTGGCCACATTAGACCTGCCTTCCAAGCCCCCACTGGCCTCGCTGTCACTGTACCGGTAGCAACAGCCACCTGATGCCCCCCCGCCCCGCCCCGAGCTTTCGGAGTGTTCCCTGAAGTGTCCAGCCCATTTTCTACTGATCACATGCAGAACGACCAGCCCTGCTGTTCCCAAAGGTGCAGGATGCACCCGCATTTGGTTTAGCTCCACAGCACTGAGATATATTTATAGTGAAAAAAATTAATTTATTATCAAAGGCTAGAGAATCAGGTGATAGTGAGTAAGGATATTGGAAACAAATGGCTATGTATAAAACAAAATCATAACATGCTTTCTAGAGACTAAATGTAACTAATAGGCTAAACTCTTGTCTAAAGAAATTTCTCTCACCCAAAGTTCCATTCAATGTTTTCAGCCAAAGCTGGCTGAGACCTTGCTTTCATGAATGCAAACTTCCTAGGTGCAGAATGACAAGGTGTCATTTTTGCCTTTTAGAAATCCCTCCAAAGTTCGTTGTCTTTATTTATAGACAGTCTAACTGCTGATGGCTTGTTGTTTTCCTGTGTACTCCTTTTCTGTAGATTTCACATCTCTTCATCATCAACGTTTGACTTTGTGTGTGTAAATGGACATCCATTGTGTTAGCTTACGATGTTTAATTGACATCCTGATGGAGAGCTGGATCTTTTGCCTGACGGAACACCTGTTTTCCACCTCTGCTGGTGACTAATGCCTTAATACTGACTCTAAGAACATATTTTCAGTGTGTATATATATACATAACTTCTGTGACCTAGTATCTGTACATCCATTTCACCATGATATTCATAACCAGTGTGGCACTGGCTTTCACTGGAGACCTTACTTGATGTTCTTTGGTGAACCAGAATGTACATACCAGAATCAGGTAGTTCTGTAACCCCCTTGCCGGTTGGGGTCACACCAAAATCAGGACCAAAGCTTGTTAGTTACTTGCCTGGAGTTGTTGATGGCAGATTGCTAAAGAGTGACCTCTCTTGTGATCCTGGTGGGTAGAGGGCTACTTGCAAGAGGCTATGAGAATACTTATTCCTGCCTAGGGAATACTTGTTTCAGAACTGGTGGGAAAGCTGTAAATATTTAGATACAAATGTCACTAAGCTGCGTGGAGAATAAACTGTTCTACTGTGTGATGGCAGCTCTCTTTAATCTCTGTTCTGAGCCCAACCCTGTGAGCCTTAATCAAGCAATGGAAGTTTCATTTGTGGAATTTAGCTCTTGGGTATTAGGCTGCTGACTTAAATCAATCAGATGCTTGGGAATTGATGGGGAGTGGCTGAGGATTTCCTCTTCCCTCCCACAGTGTCCAACCCCTGACATTGTCATGCAGTGGGCAGATTTTTTTTTTCCCTTGACAAGCGAAATACCAGTCAGCCAGGAAAGAAATGTTGAAGAGAGTGATAAGTGCTAGCTTCAAATGGTCTCCATCAGGGAGATAAATTATGTGGCCCCAAAGATTACTGCTTTGTGCTATAAAAATCTGGGATCTGCATAAGAGGCTTCTCCTGGGGAGCTTTTCAGCAGCCTAAAGAAACTTCCCCTTTCTAGCAGGAGATGAGAGAGAGGACTCCCATCTGGTCCTCTTTCCACTGGGGAGCTGTGTTGCATGGAATTCCAATCAGCTGTGTGACCCCAGTGGTGCGGAGAGAGGAAAGGATCAAGCCCAGTCTCAGGAGTGGCTGAATGCCAGAAGAGGGGTGTTTACTGCCCCCTGCAGTTCCTCAACATCCCGGTGCAGAGCTGGGTTGTATTTTGTTCTTCTGCAGCAGGATCAACTTTCCCTGAACAAGCTGGCTTTCATATGCCAGTAGCCATGGCTTTGAGACCTTAAGCCACAGATATGGATGCAAAATTTGGTTCATAAATTTCTTCCTATATATACTGCTCGGTGAGCAGGCATTCTCCACAGTCTGCTCTGCAAACACAGTTTACATGCTGTATAGAATCCAAACTTGTCCCCTTTCTGGAGGTTGAATTTATTAATAATGAAATCAATAAAGTAAGTTCAGGTCTTTCATGCTCCCCAGGCTTGGCTGCTCCTTGAGTTTCTCCATCCAGACTGCTCAGCCCCCACACTAGATCCTCTTTCCCTGAAGAGCCCCTTCCACCTCCCTTATAGTCAGGTGGAGTAAGGAGCTGTTTACTTTGGTGAGTCTGCAGAATCT
Source organism: Eretmochelys imbricata (assembly GCF_965152235.1). Lineage (NCBI taxonomy): Eukaryota > Metazoa > Chordata > Testudines > Cheloniidae > Eretmochelys > Eretmochelys imbricata. Next base: position 98,581,570 of record NC_135580.1, read on the forward strand.
GCTTAACTCTTTACTACCTGGACCAGTAACTGCTAACAGAGTGGGTGTTTACCTGAAACACTGTCCACTTCTTACAATCACAGACTTACAACTTGTCAGCTGTAAAATGGATTTTCTGTATGCCTAAATACAGAAACTGGATTATAATTCAAGTAATGACTATTTGCATAGACTTTGGATCTGGCCCATATTGGGTGCCTCTAGAAGAGTAATGACATGTCAGAGCACCCTCTGCTTCTAGTGCCAGCTGCATAAATCTCTCTAATAGAGGAAACATCACTCAAGTAGTATTTTCTAGCCTTCTGTTTATTGCTTTTTTTCCCTTTGTACATCTGTCAATTAATTAAAAAACCAACAACCCAAGTTCTGAAATTCCCAGTCACAAGTCACCAGAAACTGCCTTTTTACATTTAATATCAACTTAGAGAAATTGAGTATTTAAATAACTTACCTAAAATACATTTTTTAGAGCAAACCAGAAACAATGATTTCTAGGAACTACGCTTTGCTTTATGAGCAGTTGTATCTCATGGCAGACATAGAAGAAATACTCTGGTGTTAGTACTTCAGAACACTTAATGTTACAGGCCTGGGGTCTCTGGATCCATTGTCACTTTGGAGGAGTGCCTTGAAGGGACAGGTGTCCATGCACATAGGTCTGGTTCCAGGATCACACTCTGGAAATGTAAATAAGTTACCCATTGTAACTTTAATACCTCTCAGGAAACGGAAGCAATATTAATTGAAGGCATCCATTAGAGAGGAGAAAGGTGGAGTAAGCTTCCAAATGGCATTGTTTTGTGTGACACCAGAGCACGTAGTGGTGTGTTTGATAGCACTTAGAGACCCTCCTGACCTAGCTACCATCAAAGGGAGTTTATTACTCGAGGGAGCCACATGGACTAATTTATGCCAGAATTTAGATTTGATTTTAGAGAAGAAATTTTTTTTATGTATTGGGGAGTGAGGGGCAAACATTGAACACTAGGGCCTCTCCAGGAAAATCTTAAGATGCCAAATCAGTTTCCTCTGATGTAGAGAGATTTTTAAAGATCTTTTTGAAACAAACATTGAATGCCAAACATGAGCTGAGGTGGATTCTGTGCTGGGATAACTTACATCACTGTACATAAAACAGTAATAAGTAAATTAATTGTCTGTCTTATGTATTTTCTTTCTTCTTCTATCTTTGTTTAGCTCTTTCTTTGTCATTTTTGTGTGTGTGTCTCTCTCTCTCTCTTCCAATAGTTACTTGGATTCCGTTTTTTGCAGGCTTTTTTTTTTTTTTTTTTTTTAAACCTTTCAGGACAGTTTGTGGATAGGTTGGTGGATTGGAAACTTCTGCCAAAATTTACTGATGTGGGTGTCTAAAGTTAGACTCCTAAAGCCATATGTAGGCACCTGAATAGAAGTGGTCTGATTTTTATTTTATTTTATTTTTTTAAAAGTGCTGAGCACCTGTAGTTCCTAGTTACATCAGTGGGATTTGTGGGTGCCTAAGTCAAACCATTCTTATGTAGGTGCCTAAATATGCCTTTTAGCTGTGGGTGACCCGGGTTAGAAAGCTTTGCCTTTAGTAACTAATGCCGTATTAGAACATCATCTAGTAGCCACTCACAGGAGCTGTGCCTGCTTAGTAAATAACGTAAATGGCTGAATCTGCATGTTTCACCCAGTTGGGTCTGAGTGTTTAGACTCACTTTCTGCAAAACCACAGAACTCCTTTGAACTTTCCAAGTGGAGAGAGATCCACTCCCTGTCCCCTGTAGAAATAACCTTTTCTGACTCCTGTGAAATTTGCTTGGGAATCTTGCCTTTCCTTGCGTGCTGCTGGCAATCTTAGCACAGACACAAGATGTGGGAGGTTAAGCCCATGTTGGTTAGAAAACAGAACGTGGCTTCCTAAAAATGTAATGGCCCAGATCTTATCCCAGTTCTGGTGCAGCTTGTGAACTTTCCTTGGCGGGTGGTCAGTGAGGAGGGAAGAGGGGGGACTTCGAGCCATATGTATCTCAGGGGCACAGCTTCTAAAAATTGTGCAGGGGAATGGCTCCTCTTTCTTGGGAATCCCTTTGCCTCGGCCATCCTGGCATGAGCCATGCTGCCATTACATCCCCCAGTGGGTCTGGGCCAGCCCCTGACCTCTCCATCAAGTCCCCTGTGATGGAGTCAGCAGTAACTCCATTGGGCTGTTCTCTTGTGGCTTTAACAATGGTAGTCCCATGGAGTCGCTCTCCTTAGGCAACATACTAAAGCAACAGAGCTCGGATGCTAGGGAGGCTTTCGGTGAGCTCTGTGGGAAGGGGATGGAGTTGCATTGGACCCCCTCCCATTCCTCTGGTGGTTTTAAGAGTGGGATTTTTGCTCACCCTCTCCACCCCCTCCCACTATGCTGTGAAGTGGGATGGAAGGGTGGAATCATCACCTTCCCAAGAGTGAGGGCATGGGAGAGTTTCTGTCTTGTTCCCCGTAAAGGCTGAGGAATATCTCTCTGGCTAGAAATATTCATGAGTGATTACATTGTCTTCCCCTCCCTTCATGGAATTCAGTTTCCAGTGCTCCGCGGTCCTTCCCTTTGAGAGAGGCAAGCACAGAGGAACTCCGAGGAGGTTAACACCTGGCTTTCTGGAATAAGGTATTAAAAATGGCGTGCTGAATGGAAAGCCTGGGTTTGTGGGCATTGGAATGGAGCCGGGGAACAGCTTTAAACGAACGTTTCCTGTTGGCCTCATGTGCCATCGCTCGAAGGCGTGCTTGCTTTGTACCCTGTCTTTTTTTTTTAAATCTGAATAGGACTAATGATGCTTTCATCCAGGCTACTTTTCCATTTAGCCTAGCACGATAGTTCAAGATCTTAGTTTACTAGATAATTGAGTTTCTGTTCTTAATTATTTCAGGCCTGCAAGTTGCTCTCTTGATAATGAAGAGCAGGAGCAGAACCCTAGAATTTAGTAAGCTCCTAAGGCAATCATTTTATAGTGAGATCATTCTCCCCCCCCGCCCCGGTTAATTTTAACAACGTCCTGAATAGTGGTGTTCTGGGACTTTCAGATGCCTCTAGGACACGGTGTGTTTGTGTAATTAAAATACATATGTTGTGTACGCACACCTGTAAATCAAACTCCATGTTCTTGAAGGTATAATTTAAAATGGGCATGGGCTATTGTTGAGTAGAGAAACATAAAATCAGTTTACTTATGTCTTTCTTTACAGCCTCATTAAAAATGCTTTTTATAGCACTGTCATATTTTTTGGCAATTGTGTGCCCAACTTTGCAAGACTTGAATAAGAATCCAGCATCAGACAGCCCTGCAAAAGAGAAGATAGTAAGGGATAATAAATATCCCATGTGGTAGCCATACTGTCCCGATTTTAATCACCTGTTCAGTGAGGTTGGTTTATAATTTAGATCTTTTTAATTAGGTTTTAAAAAAACAGATAAATGGGCACTTGACCTGTTTTCTGAACAGCTGCCTTTCCGTTCTCGCAATGTCAAGCATTAATAGTCCGTGACAGATACTGAGTCCCTTTCTCATGTGGTTTAAATAACTTTTTATTAAAAATAAAATACTGCCCTGGCAAGAGGAAAAATATCCAAACATAAGTTGTTAAGAGTGTGAGCCAGGTTTGTGTCTCTGACTAGTCACACTAAAGTATTCAGAAGAAGAATGCTCTCCTTTTGTGCGGGGTTGGTAGTAAAAACAAGACCCATAAAGGAATTGACTAGAGCCACCAGGAATTCCAAAGCACCAGAACTTGGTGCAGTGCCCCAACGCTGTGTACAAAACCCTCCTTGGCCTATTGTCTGTGAAGGCTGTTGCAGTGTAACATTGTTCAACTTTTAGGGCCAGATGCTCATCTTGTAGCCTATGCGTAAACCAGGAGTATTTTCAGTGTGGTTACTGTAGCTCTAGGCCATGATGCTGCAATTAGATGTGGATGGACAGATGGATGTTGGTGCCCCTGTAAGCCCTATTGAAATTAGTGGTCTGTCTGCCTGTCTCTGATGGCAGGATTGGGGCCGTACTGTGCTGTGACCGAGATCAGAATTTGGTCCTTAAGCCCTTAATAAGAATTTTGCATCAACTGCATGGAGATGATGTAGCTACTGTAACCCCTGCTGTGCTAAACACTTCTCCATGGATGCAGCTCGCTCTCTCAACGAGAATTCGAACGGCGTGCTGAACAGCAGTTGATTGAAGAGTGAATTTTAAAATTCCTGTGTCAAAGTGGGGAAAGTGATAGTGGAGATGGCTGCAGCTCTAGAAATGCCGTAGTTTTGTTTGCCGTGACTGTGTGCAAAATGACTGGAGCGTTTACGCTGCTGTTCCCCAAGATGGCATAAATGCCACAGCACTGTGACGTTCCTTCATCTATATACACATCTACCTACCTATGGGGCCAGATCCTGCAGCCCCTTAGCCACATGACTAGTGTTCTGCAGGCTCAGGCGTGCACACCTAATATTGTCCAGCTAGAAATAGAAAAAGATGAAAAGAAGATCAATACATGAACGTCTAAATGTGTTTTTAAATAAACCTGTCAGGGTAACTTGCTAGAGATTTTTCTCTCCACACGAAATTGTAATGATCTATAACAAAGGGAAGAGCTCATTTGCAGTGGCTGAGAATGGCATTAAAAGGCGCAGTGGTTTGAAACTAAAAAAAGGAAAAATGTTGCTTGGAAGATAAAACAATCTGAACTGTAAGGACCATTAAGCAATGGAATTATCTTAACTATCTCCCTAGTTAGGAGCCATCACTGGAGATATTTAAGAGTTAGATAAAATACTTGCGGTAGCAAATTTGTAGGGGGTTGGGTTGGATGACCCATGGGACTTTTTACCCCCTTTCATGTAGGTCTCCAGGAATATGCAGTAATATATTAAATGCATATCTGGGTCTGACCTTACGCTTGTCATATGTTGCCAGATGTTCATCTCCTCACATCAATACATTGTTGAATGAGCGGTTCTTGATCCAGACTTGTGTAAACAGCATTTTATGCAACATCAATAATACAATGGTCTTCTGTAGCCCACGCAATTTGTACAGCACCTCCCTCAATGGAATCATGGCCCACGGCGAGGGGTCCCCTGCAGTAGAAATAATAGAGGGTCTCCAAACTCTTCCCAAACCAGCCTTAACAGCTGTGAGGTGGAAAAACAGTTGGTTCACCTAGAAAATGGGGATACTAAGGAAGTTGACAGAAGAGTTTTCAGTGGCACAGAAAGCCGTTAAATGCTCAGTTCCCGTTGTCTCCAACGCTCCTTCCCCTAATTGACTTGTTCCATGTTACACAGCAAGACTGTGCCTGTCAAGAATAGTACCCGAGAGCGCCTAACTCTGTCCCATGCTGTAGCCACTAAACTATACCCCCACCCTTTGGGCTGTAAACAGCAAAGCCCTAAACCTTCGCGCATCTCACTCTGAAGTTTCTGTCCTGCCCTTATTGACCTCCAGGATAGCTAATGTTGTTGGCTCCCACCAGACAAAATTTTGGGTCATTCAAATTAACTTCCAGCCTTTCCCCTTTGTGTTCGCTTTCATGCGGGATACATGTGTCATTTGCTTAAAATTAAAAAAAAAAACAAAAAAAAAAAAAAAAAACCAATTCGAGATATGAAATAGCTCAGCTGATCACAGTGAGGAGGGGAGGTGCCTAGATGACATTGCTGGTTTCCATTCATTTCTCTCCCTCTCTTGCACAATTCTCTTCACTGCTAGATCTTAGAGATTTTTCTGTATTAGTATCAACTCCGTTTTGTTGGACATTAGAGCACTAACTTACACCCTGGTTTTAATGAACGAATGTATTAGAACTAAGCCCTGTGTTAGCAGTACACTGAAAGCTATGCGGTAGAGTTAAACATATCGTGCTATGTACTTTGGGTTGCAAATTGACAGGGATTTAATTCTAAACCACCTTTATAAAAGTGCCTTTATGTAACAGCTTGTTTTATTCATATATTTTTTTATATTTCATTCAAATATTTTTTCATAATATTTTAGTTCTTTAGGCAATTTTACAGTCCGTTAGTTTTCTGCACATACAATAAATGTCATTGTGTTCCCATGAAGTAATCAATCCTACATGTCATTAATACGCTTGCATGATATTACTACTTTAATAAGCCTCAGTTTTAATATAATGTGCAATATCTGTGTTAGTAAAAATCTTCCCTGTGCATAAAACGTGCATTGGCAATGAAATGTGTCAAATCCCCTTTTATAGTGGGGAAAATGTTTCAATTTTCGTTGAATCTCTCTCTTTTTTTTTTTTAATCTCCTCTTAGGAAAGTGGAAGATCACGGTTTACATTAATATTTATCTTGTTCTTTAATCATTTTTTTTCAGAAGTGATTTTTGACACTTTTCCATGATTAGTTGAAAAGTGAATATAGTAGTGATATTAAAGGAAGAACCCAACAAATATAAGGATGATTAATCCTCGGATCAGAGTGATAATTTACTCAAGTAATGGCAAAATCAATCAGAACTTGCTTCATTTCCATTTAAAAAAACACATCCTACAGGCTAAACTTGAAACCACTCTTGTGAAACGAGTGGAACTGCTATGTATGACTTTATTAAGATTGCAGGATCTTTGGGCCAGGGACTGCATCTTGGTACTGTGTTCGTCAAGTGCGTAGCGCAATGGGAATCTAATCCTTGCTTGACAGCCTCTAGACGCTACTGCAGTACAAGTAATTAATAAGTAAGACTTTTTCTGGGAGATGAAGTCAAAGGTTTTCATTGACTTCAGTGGTGGTTGGATTTGGGTCTCTGCACCTCAAGTTGCTTTTTAACAGACAATTAAGTGCTGTGTACCCACCCTGTATTCTAAACCGCAGCAGTGGATTAGATGATTTTTATGATCAAGGCTTTTGATGCTGATAGGAGCTGTTTGTTCTGTTGGCTCTTGTGTGCCTGCAAATGGCTGTTGGAACATAGTTGAGTTCGAGTGAGGGGCGTGGGTGCGTGTGCACAAGTAGATACGAATGTACACACGACACTTATTTATATAGACCTACCAAAGTGACTTGGTTTTGCCAGCCTCAAGCAGTCATAAAATCATGAGACTTAAACTCCCCCCTCCCCCCCCGCGCCCCAATGATTTAATGAGCTAAAAGTATTGAGTTCTTTTTGTATCGCACGCCCCTAGGAGCTGGGGCTTCTCCAGAATGCCCAAATCGCATGGGCCTCCCGATTAAACTAAGAGACATGGCACCACCAAGGAGGAGTGTTCTAAATATTTGGCTGGGGATACTGCAAGGGGCTGTACTTCTCGAGAGTAGGGGCTCAGCCTTTTCCAAAAATCAGGCTCCTCAGGAATGAGGTAGCTGAAATGACTCGTTCCTTGGAAACCGGGGGCATCTATTAAATGGTTTTCTGCTCCAGGCATTGCAGTACAAGGCTGCCCAGCACGTGAGTACTGGTTTTCATAGACTGTGTTGTATGCGCGGCTCCGCCTGGACTTTTGCAAGTAGGCCCTGATCCTGCAGTTGCGTGTGTGGAGCCCACTGACGCTCTTACGGTGCTCCATGTAGGCGTCAGGGTCCATCCACACACATCCTGTTGCCTTCATGGGGCTGGCATGAGCTAGGCAAGCAGGATTTGGCCTGTAATAATGCTAACACAGTAGGAAAAACACTGTATTTGAATAGTCTTCTCTTAGCTGAAAAATAATTGGCTTGTCCTAAGCCCATTCCTGTTAAGGCTGTGGGCTTGGAAGGCGGGGGAGCACATGCAAACGAGGTAACGCTGGGATTTGTATATTCAGTGATACGCATTACCCCAGTCACACAAACTCCCCTCTATCCAATCTTTGCTCCTCTTTCCTGTCAAACCCCTCATTTTCCCTGAATCCTCAACCCCGATCTGGTTCTCTCCTGTCTCTGGCTCCTTCCACCTATGACAAGCTCCCGGCATGCCCACGGCCATAGAGATGTGAGCAGAATGATGCTCTAACATCACTTTGCCCAACCCAACTGTAGCTATGTCGCTAGGGCAAAGCAGGATGGGGGCCTATGCTTTAAGCAGGGATTTGGTGACCACTATCGTCGGATGGTGGGGTTCCCCTCCAACTATATCCACCTTGCCTAGAATACCTCTTCCCTCAGCTCTGCAGCTGCTTGGAAGCCCAGCAGGGGAATGCACAAAATCGAGAGCGTCGCAGGTAAATCAGGAAGCTGAATCGATCTGCCTGAAGCAATTACTGCAATGGCACCGGACTATGGAGCGGATTTCCTCTTCCACGTGCTAAGGCCAGCTTCTAACACTCTCATCTCCACACACAGGGGCAGATCTGCAAGTGTGTGTCCCAAAGGGCTCAACCTGCTGCTCAAGGAAAATGGAGGAGAAGTATCAGGCAACGGCCCGTTTGACCATGGAGCAGCTCCTCCAGTCTGCCAGCATGGAGCTGAAGTTCCTCATAATTCAAAACGCCGCCGTCTTCCAAGGTAAGCGTTTGGAACGACTTTCCCTTGCCCGGCCCTCAGGGCGCGTTATGGCACCCCTGGGTGCTCAGCTTCAGGAATAATGATTAAAGCTGAATGGGACCTTTTGCCTCTGAGCTCTGCTAGTTAGTAGCAGTCCTTGCTGCATCAGGAAAGAGCAGTGTCTTACCCTAAAGGAGGAGGTGGGGGATATCAGCGGGGCACTGGCTGCTTCCCTGACCTGGGCCAGCACCCGCCTTGCCCGTCAACCCTGCAGCTTGGAGCGTGCTAGCCGCAGCATTCTGCGTGGGGGATGGGCAGAGAGAAGGGGGTCCTCATGGCCCCCCTCTCTTTCCCGCCCCCCTTTAGTGCCAATTGAGGACAAGTCATGTAACTCTTGCCTAGTTAGGGCACCTCACTGATGTAGTTCTTCTCAATGGTGCTAGGGAAAGATTTGTGGCGCTAAAGAGCTGGGAGAAGGTAGTCGTCTTCAACATGCCTTGTTACACCTCTTCCCACGACCCGGAAGGGATACGTCCAATAGCCTCTTTGAGGTGGAGTCTCTTTCAGCGAGATCCTTGCTCTGTTCTTTGGGCCCTGGAAGTGCAACCGTGTAGTGCTTCTGAGGCTTTGCTGCTGTGTTCAGGGATCTCTCTTTGATAGTGACTGAAGCATGAAATAAATGCTCACGCGGCTTAGTCTGGGCTGTGCCTTGTTGCCGTGCTGCAGTAGCTACGTGGTCAAAGCACTGTCGGTTTTCAGTGCCTGGCTAATTAATTCATTGTGACAATCTGCTGGGGAAACAGTTTCTTTCTGAACTTTCACGGCGTGAGGTCTCGAACGATCAAGCAGCACAGGCCCCAGATGTGACAGTTATCACATGTGGAATAATTCACTATTGCCAGCGAGAAATGACCAGGCCCAGTAGCCGATGTCTGAAAGAGCTACAGGCTTCTGTGCTCCGTTGCTGTTGGCTTAGTGGAGGAAGCGTTATGTAGCTTGCAAATAAACAGCATTTTGAGCCCCAAAAAGCTACGAATGGGGCTTCCTTGCCAGTATGTCTTAATTTTGTTTTAAATCCCCTTTGTCAGATGCTTTGTGCCCTCTGGTTCCTGCCCCTTCCATAGGAAGGGTGACTCAGAGCACTTTTGACCTTTAGGCGGGCTTGGGGTTAGAGGGGCAATCAGCCGAGGACCCCCCTCCCCAGCGCTGGTGCTGGAGGAAGAATCTTGCAGTGTCGGAGCAGATTTTGGTGGGAGATGGGGTGGGGAGCATTGTGCGTGGCCCGAGAGATTACCCTGGGGTAATATGGAAGAGTGATGGAAGTTTTCTTCGTTGCTAACCCCTGTTAGGTGTGGAGAGGGGGTTAGGATGAATGGCTAGGAACTGGCTTCTCTGAGGCACATCTTCTCCACTTTCCAATCCAAATGGGCTGCTCCATACTAGATTCGGTTTTCGCTTCCGAACCTCGGTAAAATTATAAATAGCCTCTCGTTTGTAAAGCGTAAGGGCTCTTCTGCAGCTAATATAGAAGTTGCCCCTGGACCAAGAGGACAGGAGGAGACTATCCCAGGTGTTTCCTTGGTTCTCGTATTGCCTGTGGCTTTTGTGGCAGTGATTTCTGATGTGGCAGGTGGGGACCTGTGCACAGGTCCCCTAACCAGGTTTGTTTCCAGAACTGTATTTGGATGATGCTGGAGGTGCACCAGCCAGGATGGTCCTGTTTGACACTTTCGTAATAACTTTCCTCTGAGGGTCCCAACGTACTTCAACAGCTTTAACTACTAACGCTGAACGGTGCTCCTCTGACCCTGTGCAAATAAGTACTGTATTATTCTGACCTGACAGATGGGTAAACTGAGGCACACAGAGCAGAAACAATTTGCCCAAGATCACAAAGCAAGTCCGTAGCAAGGTCGTTATTCCTGACTCCCAGTCTCTGGCCAGAACCACTAACAAACACAGTAATTTCAAAGGAGTAAAAAGAGATTTGATCATCCCTCTGATCAAAACAGTGGGTACAGATTCTAAGACCAAACATCTTTCTGTGGCGTGCAAATCAGTTAAAAATCCATTTGTTTAGAACTAAACAAGCTGGTACTTGTACAGTTCTTTCAGTATAGTACTTCATAAACCCACCATTAAAGTGTGTGTGTGTAATAATTTTGCCCATACCTAATTCAGGCTGCAGTCCAGAATGAAAGTCTCAGGTAGCTAAATACTGTCTCTGCCCATGGGACTAGCGTGTTGCTCTGTTCAGTTACCCATGTTTTTTCCCCATCTTTAATTTGATGATATGTTGTTTTCTCAGCAAAACTGACCTTTGATAAACACATTTCATTGCTAGAGAATGGCAATTGGTACAGTCATTTATGTTTGCAATTGCTCTTCATGGGCTGTCGTCAAGAAAAATCGTTTTTTCCATGGCTAATGTGAGATGAAATGATTGCGCGAATGATGACCAACATAGTATTGGTATTAAATCATTCTAACTGAATAACTTTTGTGCTATATTTAAAAAAAAAAAAAAAAAGGGATGAGCAATCAAGCATTTTCCCAGCATGCTAGTATTCTTTGCAGAGTAATCTGCTAACGACAGGCATCTTGTTTATTTTTGACCACGTCTTGCTAAGGGCCAGATCCAAAGCTTAGTGAAGTCAATGGGAGTCTGTAATGAACTTCCGATTAGACCTGAACAAAAGCCCTGCTCCGGTCCAGTACTTGGCTTGTCAGTGCATGTGCCACACTCCTTACTTCTCTGAAAAAATAAATGGATAGAAGGGTTTTTGGAGCCTTTTAAATGAGGCTGTATTTTATGAGTGCTAAACAGAATAAGGTAAACCTTCTGAGAGAATGAGATGACGTGTACAGGAGGAATGCAAAGCATAGTCAGAAATGGTGCATAGCTAATTAATAGGACTGGCTGGAAAACAAGAATTTCCTCTCCTGACAAATTTTGAGATTTTAGAATCTGCTTTCATTCTGGGATGGAATGGAACCGTGATCTTTCAAAAAATGTTCAGAGAGAGAAAAAGAGCAAGCAAGAGAGAGAGACACTGACTGCTTGGCTGACCTTTCTTCTACCCCTCTCCTCCAAGAAAAGCTGATAGGCGAGCAGCGAGGAGATTCATCTGGACAAGTGGAAGATCCACCTCTGGATCAGGCAGAGTAGGGACTTGGGTGTGGGAGACCTGGGTTCTAGGTGATTTCCCTAACCACTGTGCTATGGGCTATTCTGGGAGGTGTCTCTCTTTCATTTGGACCAGAAATTTCATCCTGGATCTGCAAAACCATCATGAAGAAAGTTCAGCTGAAATTGACACGGATCCGTGAAAAGTTTTAATTTCAGTGAATCGACGTTTCCTGATGAGAAAACGTTTTGCTGAAAAATTCCCAACTAGCTCCACTAATGAAACTAATCACTGCTAGAGCAGAGCTCTGGTGATCCCATTATCAAAGGGTGAATTTCAAGCTGGAGTCCAAGAGCAGCTCAGTTTAATTAGCTCTGTATAAATTATTTTGGACTCAAAGAAAACCGATTTACCAATGTTCAAAATTGGGTTCTTTACTTGCCTTTGGATTTAAAAGCTGATATACATTTTATTTATTTATTTAAAGTAGAACATGGGTCTCCATTCCTTTAAAAATATTTTGGTTGGTGAAGCACCGAAGGTTGTGTGAGCTGCAAAAAGTGGGCCTCGACTCCATGTATGGACTTGTAGGCCAAAGAAGCCATATAAAGGCTGGCTCTGTCTCGGGCAGGAAGCTGTGGAGGTGATGGGGAAGAGAAAAGTTTCCCAGTCTTTTCTAGGGTTGTAGTGCTTAGTGCAAGAGATTTTTTTTTAAACTCCCCCCCAACCCCCTTCTCACCTTCTGATTCCCAGTCAGAGCTGTGCAATGTGTCTGGAGAATCTGCCATGGGATGGGTGTGAAAGAACAGAGATGGTGGGTTGTCCTGCTCCTGGTGTTGATTACTCCACGAGCAGAGGGCTTTAGGCCTGATTTTTTGGGTGTTGTTTAGGCACCTGAAGGTGCAGATACATCTCTAGGGGCTCGGTAAAATCCAGTATGTGCCTATCGGCATCTTTAGGCATCTAAATACCACTTTAAAATCTGTATCTACAATCTTTGTATCTACTTGGTCCAAAGTGGATTTGGGGGGTGGGGAAGAGGAGGGTTCCATGACTCTACGAGCTGTGGGTTTTCAAGAAAAAACCCAGCATTGTGAGATTTGCAATACAATTGTGAGAGCTGGCAACACAGTTAAAAGAAAAAGCTGAAGTAATGTGTAGAGGTGGCTTTAAAAAAAAGTTATTCTGAAAAACTGTCCCTTGTCCTCGTCAATTACTTTGACAAAATATCACAGATTCCATGGGTCTGACCCGCGTGTCTCCTGGGAATGGTGTGCTGGGAGGAAATAATTGTGCTCTTGCCTGAAGCAGTGTAATATGTTGGTATGGGAACACATCCTGCCCACTCACAAAGAAGAAGAAACCCTTCAGAGTTCATTTTAATATTTTTAGCCTGACATCTGAAGGGACTGTTAGCCTGACAAACAGTATCTAGCCCAGATGTTATTATTTCGCACTAAATTTAATTTCTTCCTGCTGAAGCTCTAGCAGCTTCTCTGCTGATAAAGATTGGGGAAATTGTCTGGCATTCACAAAAATCTCATCCAGGCATACCTGTTACAGTGTTCACTTAGCAAAATTTATTAGATTATTAGAGTTTTAGACCCTTGAGCTCTTCCTTTATTGCAGTTCTAAGAAAACACAGCAAAAAAAAACCCCAAAAAAACCCAGAGCAAAAAAACAATCTTCACCAAATTTAAGTGGTACAATTAGGCCCTGGTCTTGTCTTACAGGCATTTTTAAAATTATGGAGGTGATTTAAATCGTGTTTGTTACCTTAGAAACTTGCTGGGTTTGACCGCGTTAAAATTGAATGGAGCTAGCATCCACTGTGGTATATTCGTGTTCTAGGATTTGTAATGGCAGATTACATACAAAGCAGGATTGTGCTGTGTTATCTGTTACCAAGCACATGTAGACCCTGTGGCTCAGATCCTCAGCTGGTGCAAGTCATTGTTTCTTCATTGTAGTCAACACACACTAGCTCAGGGCTTGGTCCAGTGTGTTTCAGGCTGCTTTTATTGTCGCACTACGATCTGCGTATTCTAGATCTGACGGCTAATGCCGGGATGGTTCTATGAATTGCTTGGTGCTTCCCCTCTCCTCTGGCTTCCTGACCTGTGGGTTTCAGGTTCCTCTCAGGCCTGGTCTACAGTACGTGGTTATTTTGCAATTAGCCGAGTTACCGCTAAATAAAACTGTCCACACGACCAAACCAGTTTTTTCCATTTAAAGGGCTCTTTATTCCAATTTCTGTACTCCACCTAGGCAAGTGGAGTAGCGCTAAAATCGAGATCGCAGTTCTGGGTTACAGGTACTGTGGATGCAATTTGACGATATTGACCTCTGGGAGCTATCCCAGAATGCTCCCTTGTGACCGCTCTGGACAACACTCTGAACTCCGATGCACTAGCCAGGTAGGCAGTAAAAGCCCCGGGAACTTTTGAATTTTCTGTTGGGTCACCACCATCACAGGCGACCATCAGCACAGTCCACCATCACAGGCGAGCTCCAGCATGGTCCGAACGGGAGGTTCTAGATCTCATTGCATGTTGGGGAGACTAATCTGTTATGGCAGAACTATGTTCCAAAAAAAGGAACACAAATATGTATGCTCAAGTCTCCAGGGCCATGACGGAAAGAGGCTACTCCAGGGACACAGAACAGTGTCGTACAAAAATCAAGGAGCTCAGGCAAGCGTACCAAAAAGCCAGGGAGGCGAATGGGTGCTCTGGGTCACAGCCCCATACATGCCACTTCTACCATGAGCTGCATGCATTTATGGGGGGTGATGACACCACTACCCCACCACTGTCCGTGGACACCTGCAAAGGGGAAGTAGCACGGAGTGAGGAGGATGAGTTTTTGGAGGACGAAGAGGAGGACAGTGCACAGGCGGCAAGTGGGGAATCTGTTTTTCCCCCTAGCTAGGAACTATTCTTAACGCTGGAGCCAATAGCTTCCCCCTACTCCCAAAGCATGCTCCCGGACCATGACCCTGGAGAAGGCACTTCTGGTGAGTGAGAGCTTGATCGAAGCCACTCAGTGGGGGGAAACCCGCCTGCGCTGGGCTGTTCACATTTAGTTTAAAGGGCTCATCCCTGCTCAGAGCCTCATCGGAGCCCCGCGGTGTGTGTGTGTGGGGGAGGGGGGGAGAACGTTGTGTGAAGCGATCATCCCAGAGAGCCCGTAGGCTGCCTGCAAGCTGAATTCTGTTGCCCAGCTGTATGTGATGGCTTACTCACACCAAAGTGGCAGGCACTTCAGTATAAGAGGCAAAATGCGACCTTGTACAGAAAGAATATGTGCTGTGTACTATGAATTGCCTGTTTCACTGAGAAACAGTGTCCCCTTTGTTCTCTAAAATGTATCTTTTAAAATACTACCCTTCTGCAGCAGGTGCAAGTGTTTCAACGTGGCTCCTATCTACTCCATCCCAGAGGCTGGTGCAGACTAGAAGGCGGAAAAAATGAACTCGGGATGACATGTTGGCCGAACTCATGCAATCCTCCCGCACTGATAAGGCCCAGTTGAATGCATGGAGGCAAACAATTGTGGAGTTGCATAAAGCGTTACATGAATAAGAAGAGAGGAGGGACGCGCGCGATGAGAGCAGGCAGGATGCTATGGTCAAGCTCATGGGGGAGCGAACTGACATGCTCCACTGTATGGTGGATCTAATGTGGGAAAGGCAGCAAGACCACAGACTGCTGCTGTAGCTCCTGTATAACAGCCCTCCCTCCTCCCCAAGTTCCATAGCCTCCTCACCCAGACGCCCAAGAACATGTGGGGGGGGGGCTATGGGGACCCACACAGTCAACCCCAGAGGATTGCACAAGCAGCAGAAAGCTGGCATATCCTAAATTTTGATTTGGTTTCTGGACTTGTCCTTCCCTACTCCTCCACCCTCCTAACCTTCTAATCGTCCTGTTGTCTGGCTGTGCGAAACTGGCTGCCAGGCAAGTTGCCTCAACCTCCCACCCTGCCATAAATGTCTCCCCCTTACTCTCACAGATATTGTGAAGCATACAACAAGCAGCAATTACAATTGGAATATTGGTTGTGCTGAGATCTAACCGAGTCAGTAAACTGCGCCAGCGCGCTTTCAAATGTCCAAAAGCACATGCTACCACCATTCTGCACTTGCTCAGCCTATAGTTGAACTGCTCCTTACCACTGTCCAGGGTGCCTGTGTACGGCTTCATGAGCCAGAGCATTAAGGGGTAGGCTGGGTCCCCGAGGATAACTATAGGCATTTCAACATCCCCAACAGTAATCTTCTGGTCTGGGAAGTAAGTCCCTTCCTGCAGCTGTTCAAACAGACCAGGGTTCCTGAAGATGCGAACATCATGCACCTTTCCCGGCCATCCCACATTGATGTCAGTGAAAAGTCCCTTGTGGGCTTGCAGCACCATGGAAAAGTACCCCTTGCAGTTTACGTACTGGCTGCCCCAGTGTTCCGGGGCCAAGATAGGGATATGCATTCTGTCTATCGCCCCGCCGTAGTTAGGGAACCCCAGCACATTAAAGCCATCCACAAAGGTCTGCACGTTTCCCAAAGTCACTACCCTGGATAGCAGCTGGTCAATGATTGCTTTGGCCATTTGCAGCACAGCAGCCCCCACAGTAGATTTCCCCACTCCAAACTGATTCCCGACTGACCGGTAGCTGTCAGGCGTTGCAAGCTTCTACAGGGCTATGGCCATTTGCTTCTCAGGCAACTGTGAGGGCTCCTCTCATTTTGGGGTGTTTGCGCTTCAGGGCAGGGGACAGCAAGTCACAAAGTTCCATGAAAGTGGCCTTTCGCATCCGAAAGTTTCTTAGCCACTGGGAGTCATCCCATACCCGCAACACTTTGCGGTCCCACCAGTCTGTGCTTGTTTCCCGGGCCCAGAATAGGCATTCCACGGCATGAACCTGGCCCAACAGCACCATGATCTCCCAATCGCCCCATGCTGTGTCGTCTGTGTCCATATCCTCATCAGTATAGTAATCGCGCTGTCGTCGCTTCCTCGCCTGGTTTTGCAGGTACTGCACATGCTGCTGGATAATGCGCGAGGTATTTAGATAAGCTATTAACAGCAGGAGAGTGGGTTTGTGTGTGTGTTGGTGGGGGGGGGGGAGAGAGAAAACCTGGATTTGTGCTGGAAATGGCCCAACTTGATTATCATACACATTGTAAGGAGAGTGATCACTTTAGATAAGCTATTGCCAGCAGGAGAGTGGGGTGGGGGGAGGTATTTTTTCATGCTTTGTGTGTATAAAAAGATCTTCTACACTTTCCACAGTATGCATCCAATGAAGTGAGCTGTAGCTCACGAAAGCTCATGCTCAAATAAATTGGTTAGTCTCTAAGGTGCCACAAGTCCTCCTTTTCTTTTTGAGGTATTTACAATGGTCAGAACTGCAGCGGAGATCTGATCGGGCTCCAGGGCTATGGCGCCTGCCCGGGTAATCCTGGAAAAAGGGCGCGAAAGGTAGGGGAGCAGAGCGGCAGCGGAAGCTGTGCCGTTTGGTTCACGGTAGCCGAACAAAGGCTGAAAATGGCTGTCTTCTGTGGCTTTCACAGAGGTGGGAGCCCAGGACAGACAACGTGGAGAAGCTCGGAAGCGTGGCAATAGCGGGAGAGCAGAGTTGGTGGTGGAAGCTGTGCTGCTCGGTTCATGATGGCCGAGCAGAGTTGAGTTGGAGAGGTGGATTCATCGTAGCAGGAGAGCAGCGGTGCACTGTCTGCTGAAAGCAGTATGGCGTCTGCACGCCAAAAAGGCGCGAAACGATGGTCTGCCGTAGCTTTCTGACGACACACACCCAGAAACATCATGAGAATGTTTTTGCCCCATCATGCACTGGGAGCGTAACCCAGAATTCCAGTGGGCTGTGGGAACTGTGGAATAGCTACTCACAGTGCACTGCTCAGACATTTGATGCTAGCCTTGGTACTGTGGACGCAACCTGCCAAATTCACGCACTTTAGTGGGGACACAGAAGACCAAATGTATAGAATAGCTTCTGAAAATTTGAATAGAATAATTTTGAAATAATTTTGTACTGTCGACGTACCCTCAGAGTCTAAGGTTGCCAGTTTTGGTTGGATGTATTTCTGGAGGTTTCATCACATAATGTAATTTGTGACAAAGTTCCTCCTCTGCCTTGGTGGGTCCTGCGCTTATTGGCGGATTTTCTCGCCTCAGAGGTTCACTGCATCCCTCAGTTTGGCACTTTCGTGGCTCAAATCTGCCGTTCACTCAGCCTCATCGCTGGCCAGCATGGGGAAAGGAAGAAGAACAATCCCTGCAGTCTCTGCTGATCTGCCTCGTGGATCGGGACACAGGCCAGAGACCTTCCCCTCTGGAGGAACCCACAGTCTAGTTCAACTGAGGCAGGTGATTTAGGCTTTGCACAAAGGAAACTTTTCTCCCAGATGTTGGCTAGAAGTCTGAGTTACACAGGGGTAAACAAAAACAAACTAGAAATGTCAGTCACACAAGTGCTCCCATATCAGTCTCTTGTGAGATACTCCCATGAGTTTTCCAGCAAAAAAAATTTAAAAATCAGGTAAGGCAAAACCTCAGGTTTCTACTGTAGTTTGTTTGAATGTGAAAAGTCTTTTGGGGTTTTTAAAATACTCTGTCGATGCACAAAGGAACTTTCTTTTGTTGCAGGGTAGAACCCACACTCCCGTGCTCCATAAGTCGTGCTAGAAATCTTGCCCCCCAGCAAGCCCTATGGCATGATTGGGGCTGGCAGTTCTAACACAGTGCCGTGGGTAGCAGCAGAGAGAATGGCTAATGTGGTGCACTCACGGAGAAAGTTGCTTTCGTGATTTGAAAAGACTGCTCATTCTCCAACCCCCTCAGCTAATACTAGTTGGAGAGCAGAGGGTCATGGTCAGCTCTTGCTCTACGCTGGTGAAGCTGCATAAAAGTTGGTTCTAACCACATGCCAGTTGCTGGATCCCAGTCTTCTCTTGGAGATAGGTTTCAGAGTAACAGCCGTGTTAGTCTGTATTCGCAAAAAGAAAAGGAGTACTTGTGGCACCTTAGAGACTAACCAATTTATTTGAGCATGAGCTTTCGTGAGCTACAGCTCACTTCATCGGATGCATACAGTGGAAACTGCAGCAGACTTTATATATACACAGAGATCATAAAACAATACCTCCTCCCACCCCACTGTCCTGCTGGTAATAGCTTATCTAAAGTGATCATCAAGTTGGGCCATTTCCAGCACAAATCCAGGTTTTCTCACCCTCCACCCCCCACCACACAAACTCACTCTCCTGCTGGTAATAGCCCATCCAAAGTGACCACTCTCTACACAATGTGCATGATAATCAAGGTGGGCCATTTCCTACACAAATCCAGGTTCTCTCACCCCCTCACCCCACTCCAAAACACACACACACAAACTCACTCTCCTGCTGGTAATAGCTCATCCAAAGTGACCATTCTCCCTACAATGTGCATGATGATCAAGGTGGGCCATTTCCAGCACAAATCCAGGTTTTCTCACCCTCCACCCCCCCCCCCCACCCCACAAACTCACTCTCCTGCTGGTAATAGCCCATCCAAAGTGGCAGCTCTCCAAGTTTAAATCCAAGTTTAACCAGAATGTCTGGGGGGGGAGGGGGTAGGAAAAACAAGGGAAAATAGGCTACCTTGCATAATGACTTAGCCACTCCCAGTCTCTATTTAAGCCTAAATTTGCAAATTGGATACTATTAATTTAGGCTTAAATAGAAACTGGGAGTGGCTAAGTCATTATGCAAGGTAGCCTATTTCCCCTTGTTTTTTCTTACCCCCCTCACCCCCCCCCCCGACGTTCTGGTTAAACTTGGATTTAAACTTGGAGAGTGGTCAGTTTGGATGAGCTATTGGCAGCAGGAGAGTGAGTGTGTGTGTGTGTGTGTGTCCCCGGGGGAAAAAAAAGGGGAGGGTGGGGGGGTGAGAGAACCTGGATTTGTGCTGGAAATGGCCCACCTTGATTACCATGCACATTGTAGGGAGAGTGGTCACTTTGGATGAGCTATTACCAGCAGGATAGTGAGTTTGTGTGTGTGGTTTTTTGGAGGGGGGTGAGGGGGTGAGAGAACCTGGATTTGTGCAGGAAATGGCCCACCTTGATGATCACTTTAGATAAGCTATTACCAGCAGGACAGTGGGGTGGGAGGAGGTATTGTTTTATGATCTCTGTGTGTATATAAAGTCTGCTGCAGTTTCCACGGTATGCATCCGATGAAGTGAGCTGTAGCTCACGAAAGCTTATGCTCAAATAAATTGGTTAGTCTCTAAGGTGCCACAAGTCCTCCTTTCCTCTTGGAGACAGAGCATCTCATCGCCACTACTAGCTTGTTTACCAGCGTCACAGTGAACCGAATGTATCCCAGGACATTCCCTACGCGTTTTAATCCATCTGAATTGACATTTGGATTTGACACTTGGGATGAAATCTCGTCCGCAGTGAGATCAATGGTAAAACCCTCAGTGGCTTGATTGGGGTCGGGATTCCACCCTCTCTAACCTCCATCCATATTCTCATTTCTAGTTTATTTACACTTGAATTCTTACACTAATGTAATGTACATACCTGCTGAATCATACCAGTTCTTAAAGCTACAGCGACCGGCGGCATTTTACATTTTTTTTATAGAAATGGTCACCCACACCATTTATTTTTATTTAGATTTATAAGATGTCACCGACAGGCACCTCATCCTGTGCTCTGGGAGTTCTTACATCAGTAGCCTAGTAACCAACACTAGGGCTCTCATCCTGCTATAGAAACTCGTACCTCCCTACCATGCTCCAGCGGAAGAAACAGAAAATCTTCAACCCAGTAACCATCTTGCCAAATGCATGGGGAAGAGACGGCCTTGCAGCCTGTGTGGAATGCCAACCAATCCAGCCAGGCAGACCAAGGGGGGAATCCAAATCCGGATGTGAGAGGCAGTAATGATAATACTGTCCTAGACACTTCCTCTTGCCATGTTGTCTACTCTTGGGACATTTGGTATCTTCCTTAAAGCCCCAGGCTCCTGGAATCATGTGATTACACAACACTCTTAGCTTGCTTTTATTTGTTTTTAAAAGAAAGTTCGGAGCCATCATGGTTGCAGAGAAAAGTTTGAAAACATGACCTGAATGCACCCGAAAGGCTCAGAAACCTGTAGGCAATGACAAAAATCCCAACATTTATTATTCAAAAAAAGTCATGATTTTTAAGACCATCTCATGATTTTTGGGGAAGCTGGTTCATGGCTTTTGAACGCCTGGGCATGGCAAACTGTTCTATTTCTGCACATTCTCATGCTCCAGATATTAGCTTCCTAATGGGCATGTATGTTTGGCTCTAGAGAGGCCTATGTGTGTTGGGATCTCGGTATCCATGGTAAAAATTTTATGTGGCTTCTTTTTCTGTAAATGCTTGGACCAGAATGTTTCCCACGCTGGAGTGAGTGGCCTGCTCCACTGAGCTCTGGTGGACCACATATGGAGTGTGTTTGGACTCTGAGAGGATTTTCCAAGCAAACGGTCCGTAACATCCAGGTCCCCTAAGAGCTTTGGGTGCTGGGTGCTCCCAGGGTACAGGGCTAGGGTGTGGCTGAAGAGCTGGCCTTTCGGCTGGGACTGTGACAAGTGTTTGGAGCAACCACTGTTTGTGTCAAGGATTGGCTGTGCCCATCGAGGCACCAGCTGCATTTCTTGTGTTTTTGTGTGTGCTCTGTGTCTGGGTGGGTGGGGATTATTAGCTGGTGGTGGCCACCCAGACCTTGCCTGGCTCTCTGCAGTGTGTTTGGGGCCGGGTGTGGCACTTGACAGCAGGTGGACCCGGCTGTGGGTGGTAATGCAGCTTCTTGCAAGAGCTGGCTTCTGAAAATTCAGGCCCAGAACAGGGGAGGAATTTATCTTCCCGAGCACAGACTTCCCCGCAGAAAGATTAACAGCAAGGTTAGCTTGCATTTCCTTAGCTCCCTTTATCTTGCAGAAGCTGAAACCGCTTTACAAATGTAAACTGATACGCAACCGTGCTTCCCTTCAGCCCACTACTGAAACACAACCACCCGATGATGAGATGTGTGAGCTGTTCAGCAACACGCCGCAACACTGCACGGCCGAGAGGACAGCGCATCTAGAATATGGCGTTCTGCTGGAACTGCAGCAGGGGCATAGGGAGGCAGAACGTCATTATCTGATTTGGAACCTGGCCAGGGTGCTGCAGTTAACTTCTTTTAGGCCAAATCAGTCAGTCTTGAAGTGCGGCCTCACCCGGCTCCAATTAAAGCCAGCAGCAGTAGTCTCACTATTCTTAGTCGTAACAGAACCGCTGACCTAGACTCCGACCCCACTCCAATTGGTTTCAAAGGGGATTTTGCCTGAGTAAGGACTGCAGGCTTTGGGGATGTTTGAGTATAAGTACTTGGGACCTCTGTTAAGATTTACCCAGAGTTCTCTAGTCTCTTTAAGATGACTATGACTGACTCAGCCCAGATAATCCAGGGCTTTTAATAAAGGGAGAAGAATATTTTTCTGACTCCCAGACCTGTAATCTCTCTAGATTGTGTTTAAGCAGCTGCTATAAAGAGGAATCAGACTCATTCCTCTTTGCACTGCAGTAGGATAAAGAGAGAGCTGTAATTCTTAGTCCTATCAGGCAGCCCAGAGGGCTGTAAATTTTCCATTAGGCATAAATGCAGATATTTTGGTTACTTATAGTTATTTATGCTATAACTATTCGTATCTGTCAGGGCTGAAGGCAGCTTTGACATTGCGAGCTTCTATCAGGTTATCTTTTATCGGTTTAGCAGTGCCTAAGACACACACATACACATATCAAATAGCCAATCCTAATGTCGGAGTCCTCTCAAGTATGACTGAATTATTTATTTTGTTATGATGAGAATGTCTGGGCTTTATTGGGTTTTCTTTGAAGAAGTTGATTCTGCCTGAAGTCTGGAAGATAAAAGATCAGTGATTGTCTCTCCAAGATTCTTCTTCAGTCTCCTCCAAGGCTTTTCATTTGTCACTAGCTGTTGTTACTATTTTAAAGTGAAGGTGAGAGAGTTAAGCCTCTAGAATTAAAAAAAACACATTAACTATATGAAAAACTCTTATCTTTGCTAATTATGCCTTTTACTGGTAAATCAAAGATATCTGCAGCATCAATTAGGTAAGAAGCGATCAGGCTGGATGTGCTTTGGGGAGTTGTTTTAAGTACTCTAGTCAATCACTGCAGAATGAAATCACTGGTATCAGGGCTGCTGTGTAGCAATCACAGCTCATGATTTGGTATAATTTAATACTCCAGCACTTTAAAACCAATTATGTTTGACAATACAGGAGGGTGTTTCAGGTGTTGGCAGTAGGAAGACTCCTGTATGTACTTTAGTACCATATTTACTGTACTTAAATGTTGAAAGTTTTCAAGACTGTTGCTTATTGGGTTGAAAGGGAAAAGGGTGGCAGGGGGGAGGCATTGCCTGAAAACATGTAACGAGAAGAAGAATTTAAAGTGAAACATAACAGAAGTGACAATCCCAGAGAATGTGAGAGGCCAGGAATCTGAATTAGTCCTGAAGTAGGAAGATCAAGGTTGCAGTCTGGTTCTTTTACCATTGGGACCAATCTCTGATAGCCATGCAAAACTAACCCATGTTACCAGCAGGATAGTGAGTTTGTGTGTGGTTTTTGGGAGGGGGGTGAGAGAACCTGGATTTGTGCAGGAAATGGCCCAACTTGATTATCATGCACATTGTGTAGAGAGTTGTCACTTTGGATGGGCTATCACCAGCAGGAGAGTGAATTTGTGTTGGGGGGGTGGAGGGTGAGAAAACCTGGATTTGTGCTGGAAATGGCCCAACTTAATGATCATTTTAGATAAGCTATTACCAGCAGGACAGTGGGGTGGGAGGAGGTATTGTTTTATGATCTCTGTGTGTATATAAAGTCTGCTGCAGTTTCCACTGTATGCATCCGATGAAGTGAGCTGTAGCTCACGAAAGCTCATGCTCAAATAAATTGATTAGTCTCTAAGGTGCCACAAGTACTCCTTTTCTTTTTCTGAAACCATGTTACAAAGCGACTGCACTGACCATGCTGAAAGGGAGTGTCCTGTATGGTAGACAGGACTGTTGTGCTTAGGAGATCCCAGTCTCTTGAGTGGTTTGTGAGATGCTGACAGCTGAGTTGAACGTCCAACAGAATTTTAGATTTGGTGGCAACTTTGAAAAGTCAAATAAGTAAATAATTTCAGGTCAAATTAAACATTTCGTGTCGATAGAATCAGTCTGGGGCTTTGTTTCAGTTTTGACCACTTGGAAATGTTTACGAATGTTTAAAAATTTGAAACAAAAAGACACTTCAGACAACAACAAGGAAAGAAATATTTGGTTTTGAGAAAGTTGAAATTGAAATACCTAATTTTTTTCAGGCCCCCGCCGATGAACAATGTGATGAAATGGACCCAAACCATTCTGGTGTTGTTGAATTTGCATTTTTCTCTGAGTTTTTCAGCTGAAAAATTTCACCTGGTCCCACTGCTGGCTGAAGCCATTTGGGAAAGCTGCGCTAAAGATGCTTAGTGTACAAATGCTTTGAGAACCTGTCGGCTTCTCCAGCCACATGGACGCAGAGCTGAGGAGGAATTGGTAGGAATTGATTATTTGTATCACAGCAGCACCTAGTGGCCCCAACTGAGGTTGTGGTCCCATTGTGCTAGACGCTGTACATACGTAATATCGTAACAGACAGTCCTGGGTTGTGGTGGGCCTGGGGCTGTTGCTCCACTCTCTGCTGGAACTGCAACCATGGAAGGGCTGTGCAAGCCCATGCACTGGCTGCTGTTGGGTGTGGATTATGCCCCTGCCCCACTCTCTGGTCTCCTCCGCATTGGTTTCCAGTGTGTAGGGAGGATTGAATTTCATTCCCAGCGAAGGGGATGATGGTTCTGATTTTGACAATGGTGAACAAGGGGAAGAATTGGTCATAGAATGGAAAGATGTCATTTCCTTTTCCACCTGGATCTCACCACGGCATTGTCCCTGCCCAGGGCAAGAGAACATCAATATCTAAGACAAATGTTGCAAAACTTTGTTATCCCTGAGAAGATTGAGAAGGCTGTAATTGATCAGCAGACCTGGCTGCTTGATCTGGCTGCTATGTAAATGTAATATAGCATATGTAGTCAAAAGAGTAGGGGATTTTTAAAGGATAAGCACTAACCTTAAAAAAAACAAAAAAAAACCCCTCTTAGTTAGAGTGGGTCTGTAGGGGTCAGAAACACAGCTGTGTTGTGAATGGTGCATGCTGAAGTGAGAGGGCTATCTAACTGCTATCCCTCTTGGGTCTTACAGAGCATGTCTGGCTTCTGTAGAAAATAGCAAATTCTCACTTGTGGACAGTCAAATAGTGACTCATGTCATCTTCAGGTGGAGAGGAGAGAAACCGAATGAAATTTATTTTTAGATGAGTGTTTAAGTCTCAAACTTGTGCATACAAATATATAAAGATTTTGATTTCATCCTCTGTAGGCCACCCACTGATTTGTATACCTCTATTGTAGCCCCTCTGATTAGTTTAGAAAGAAATTTAAACTCTTGATGCCTCAGTATGTCCTCATCTCACCAGTTTTGCTGAACATCTCTGAAACCCTCCTGTTTGTGGGGTGTGTGAGAGATATAAAGCATAGGAATGGCTAGTTGAGATCAGATCAGTGGGCCATTCAGGCCAGTATTCTGACCACGTTTTGTGGCAGATGCTTAAGGGAAAGGTGCAAGAAACTTGGTAGTGGTAAACTATGGTGATGGGTTCCACAGATTGATTAATGATTGTGTTTAAAAAGATGTGTAGATTCGTGTTTGTATAAACATATAACTAGTTATAAGACTGATGGAAGGAATGGTCACATTTCCCCCCAAATAACCAGAACTCCTTGTTCACAAATCAAAGGTAATCTGTTTTTTACAAGTCTAGTACAGTCTGACATGCACTCTAATGCTTAGCTGTAGAAGCAGAGTTGGAATTGTAACAGCAGTGTCAAATGATTTGAAATTTTGGGCCTCAGCAGAATGCAGAACTTTGTTGAAGCCTGGGGCTTTAAGAAATGACTGCTGAGAATTGATGAGCTTCTTTAACAAATTGTAAAATCCATCATGGAGGAGTTAAGGCTGTGTAATTGCCCTCCTGAGTCACATAAAACTTAATATTGGATGTATTGCAAGACTATGCTCACTACTAGCAAAGTAGATTTTAAAGGTATTTGTTTCGCATTTTCTCTGCCTGGAATTTACATTGCTGCGCAGATAGCAAAGGTATGGGCCATCAAACACTACTGACGAACATCCTGGACATCTCTCTGCAAAACTGGATGTGGTAGGATCCATGAGGGCTGAAAAGTCAGGGCCCTAATTTCATTGTTTTGGAGGGGTTTCCTTTTTGGTACTCTGCAGATAGGGTGGAAAGGCTCCCACACTCACTAGCTTCCAACACAACGTCCTCTGCTGCTGCTGTTCTCTTCTGTGGGGAGGGGAGCCAAGTGTGTTTAGCACTTCACAGTTCCCTTGTAGACATGGCTCCTGTGGCTAGAGGCTGCACTGGATGCTTAGCAGGGGAGGTAGCTGACTGTGCTGGGCTCGCTACAGATTCGCCGCTAATCAAAGTGGACTAGATTGCTCTGCCCCCAGTGACCCAAATCAGTCTGGAACACTCTCCAGTGCTGCCCCCTGAGGCCTGTTTCCATGAGTTTTGTGGCTCCTAAAGGCCAGTCCTGAATGAGGGGGTAGGGATATTGGAAAAGGGAATTATGAATATACAGAAATCTCTGAGGGTGAAAAATTAGCTTAAGAGGTTACCCTGACATTGTAGGGGTCCCAAGGCAATGCAGGGAGAGGGACAAAATGAGCCTGGCTTCTCAGAATAGGGATAACATGTACAGCTCAACTCTCTGTTGAAGTCACAGCGGAGTCTGGCATAGACTAATGGCAGGGTACTGCCCTTTTAAATCTGATGCATCTCTGGATTTCCCTTGAGATTAAATATCGCTGGCTCCATTTCGCAGCTGGAGGGACTGAGGCTTTGAGGTTCACCGACGTGGCTGGACAGATAGTGGGTTAAACGAGCTCCTGGGTTCTACTCATGCCACTGACTTGCTGCCACCTTGAGCATGTCCCCTGTCTCTTCTGTTCTGCTGCTTTCCTTGCTGCAAAATCACTGGGGTTTGGGAAACCACCTCTTCCACGGGTTGCAAGAAAATGAGCCTGCCTGCCAAGGAAGGATAGGCCCTGAGCTTGCTGCACTGAGGCCTGCATGGCAAGGTGACAGAAGTACATGAATGCATGAAATTATGGCAGGAGTTCAGTCCTAGTGGCCTATGGGCTGTTGTTGAGAGTGTTTACCAGATCACCTCAAAGATCTCACCAGAGCATCTGCCTTCTCCTTAGCTGTAGCCTCTACCTGGGAGGCTAAAAAGCTGGCCCTAGAATTAGAGCAAAGAAATAACGATTCCAGTGGTGAACTAATACAGCAATTAAAGAAAGATCTTAGCCAAGAAAAGACTAGAGTTAGAGAGGAAATCCAGAGGGACATAACAAGGCCTAGCCGGACTTTTGCCATTTGAGGCCTGTCAGTGGTTGAGGTGGAGATAGGCCTGGCTCCCATCCTTGTGCTTAATCCTCTTGGCTAAGGCTTGGCCTATACTTAAAGTTTGGTTGACATAGCTACAGTGCTCAGGGGTGTGAAAAATTCACATCCTGGAGTGACTGAACTATGCCGAACTATTCAGGTTGCCAACTCTGACTGATGCTATTCCGGGAGATCCCCTCTCCGCCCCCCTCCCCCCATATGACATAATGCCATTTTCTTAAAATATCCCATTAAAATCTCATGGATTGCTTTCAATAGTCACCGGGAGATCGATGCCTATTCTGGGAGACTCCAGGCCAATCCTGGAGGGTTGGGAACCCTACAAACTAACCCCCCACTGTAGACGGCTAGGTCGATGGAAGGCGCTTCCATTGAGAGCCCTACTTTTGCTCAGGCCGGTGGTGTTCCTACGGTGACAGAAAAATCCCTTTTGTCACTGTAGGCTGTGTCTATGCAACAGAGTTAGGTCACCATAGTTATGTCGAGGAAGCTAGGCTGGCATGGTCTCCATAGTGCAGACAAGCCCTGGGTGGCACTTGTGGGCTGATATCCTTTAGGCAGCACTTGCAGACTTTATAAATGCAGCGTCCTGTGAAATTGCTGCTGTGAATAATTCCCTGCGCTGGGGGAAGCCTGAATTTGGAGGGCAGTGAAATCATATGAAACAAATTTGCCAAAAACTTTTGAGTGTTTCCATGAGAAGTTTTTCAGGCTCTGTGGGACAGTCAGCAATAGAAGGGATCAGAGTAACAGCCGTGTTAGTCTGTATTCGCAAAAAGAAAAGGAGTACTTGTGGCACCTTAGAGACTAACGAATTTATTTGAGCATGAGCTTTCGTGAGCTACAGCTCACTTCATCAGATGCATACCGTGGAAACTGCAGCAGACTTTATATATACACAGAGAATATGAAACAATACCTCCTCCCACCCCACTGTCCTGCTGGTAATAGAAGGGAGTGTCATACTGGCTGACAGCAGTAATTCAAATCTCCCAGACAGAGCCCCGGCCTTCTGCATCTCCACCTCTCTTGCGTACTGTTGGGGTGCGAGGCAAGCATACCGCTGCCTGGATAATGTGCAGCTTCTAGCAGCTTTCTGGCAAAACGTTGTCTTCTGCACATGCTCCTCTGTCAGAAAACAAATTGCTAGGTGGTGCTTGCAGTATAACCAGAGAGAGGGAGCATTGTACGTTCGTTTGAGCTTTCTGCTTTTGGAGCATTTACAAGCTCAGTTAACGGTCTTGTTTTCTGTAATTACGTCTTGAGTCAGGAGTTATTGTCGATAGTTCAAGTATTAACACATCTAATTCCTCCCCTTAATGCTATAAAATAGTCAAATTATGTCTTCCAGTTTGCACTAGGCAGCCATAAATGTCACGCTACCATCCAGCGTGGTATTTATGGAACTCCACGGGGCTGTAATTTTTGGTATCCCCAGTACAAAAATGGATGTGCAAGAGTTTTTCATCGCCTGGCCTGAAAGGATTAAGGAAGGAGATAAATTTTCCCTCTGTGCTAAGTATTCAAAATGCAGAGAGGAGCCAGTGTGTAAACATTGCTTTGGAGAGAGGGAAAAAAACACCTAGACCCAGCAATAAAGTCAAGGACAGGAGGCCGCTTGTGGAAAGGAAACATTTCACTAGATTGTCATCTACCTCACTTTTCAAGCTGCAATAAGATGTAGCAATAAAAAGGCCAATGATGCATTTCATTCAAGTGATATGAACTCTTGCCGAGCCAATTAAACTGTCAATATGCTATGGTTTCAGATTCTTTCTCACCAACTGGGTCGCCTCAGGTCTGTTACTCACTTATGTGACTTTTACTGCTGATGCAAAATCAATTTTATCAATTTAAAATCTTACATTTAATTATGAAAGTAGATTAATTTGTAAAAAGAGACGTTAAAATAAAATGTGGGCAGATGGGGACACCCCCCCCACCCCCGCACTGTGGTGTGCCGAGACATTGTGGTCTGTAGAGTAAAAGTGACGCCATTAGCCAATGTTTGCAGGTCACCGTAGTTCTTAGGCACAGTGGAATGGGCCACGGTGGAATCAAATTTTAGAGCCAAATCTTTACTCTTTTGTAGGTTTAAACCGGGTCCTTAATGACTTTTTAATAAGAGAAGTGTTTTACTCTGATCTGTCATTAATTTTAAAAGCTTAAAATGAGCTTGACTCATTCCACCCCTAACAAGTACCTTTTCTCTTTTATCAAAGAGGAATAAAGAAACATATGACAGATTCTCAATACGCAAAGCTTTTTCGGGCTAGGAGAGAAACCTACTCTCAACAGATCTGTGTAGCATTAGCTCTAGTCTAGAGCAACGCTGATAGAGTGGGGGTTTGTTCTGTAGATGCAGCAACTGGATCCTGTAGCCCAGATTTGTAAAGGTATTTAGGCTTCACTATGCTGTGTGGCGACGGTTACCTGATTTAGGAGCCTAAATCTCATTTTCAAAAGGGATTTAAGCATTTAGGAGTATTCTCTGAAGTGGTTAAGTCCCTTTTGAAAATGAGACATAGTCCTGGTCTATGCTTAAAACTTGGGTTTATCTAAGCTAGGTTGCTTAGGGCTGTGAAAAAATTCACACCTGTGTGATGAAGTTAGGTTGACCTACCCCCATTGTAGATACTGCTAGGTCACCGGAAGCTACTGCTTCTCAAGGGGGTGGATTTATTACCGCAATGGAACACCCCCTTCCATTGCTGTAGCAAGTGTCTACACTGCAGCTGTTCCACTGTAGCATTTGTAGTGTGGACACACACCCGTAGGCTCCTAAATCAGTTGGGGTTTGCAATTCTGAGTGCAGCAACAATTTAAAAATGTAGGCCTTAGTGCTTGGAGTAGTAGTTCTAATTTAAATTTCCCTCCAGTCCCTGTGAAGGGACTGCTAGCTGGATTGTCAGTCCCGGCTGGTGTGTCTAAGGAGAAATGTCAGTCCAGTCCCAGGTGCTCATCTCCTCAGCGTTCTCCAGATTTTGAAAAACAGGTTGTTGCACAATGAGATGCAGTATCAGGAGTGGCAGAAGGTCCCTAAAAGTGGGTGTGGGGTCAATGGTGGCCCAGTCGTGGTCCTGCCACTGCTCTGCCTATTCTCCTTGAGGCCCCCTAGTCCCCCCTGTTCCGGTGCCCCTGTGCAACACTATCATTTTGAATAAGGTGATGACTTGCCCAGTGAAGTGTGGGCATCTGGGCCATTTGTGTGATGTGGAGAAACACCTCTTAGATCCTACCCTGGGTACCATAATGGCCACTTTTCAGGTTTTCTATTGTGTTTTGATAGTAGATGTGGGGAGAGAACCATGGAAACGATGCTGTTCTGCTGAAGCTCCCTCTCTACCCCGGCCCCCATGACATTTGCTTCTCCATGAATAAATGACAAGCCTTGACAGCTTTATGGGCTCCCTGAAAATGAACACGTGTGCCCTAAGGGAACTCGGGGCCCTGTTTATCGTCTGTGGAGTCACTTAGAGATGTCAGACTGAGAAGTAGCCTTGCCCGAGAGGGAGGCCTGTGGTTCTGTAGACTGACTTGGGGATATGATCTGTATCATGTCTGGGCCTCCCTTTTAGAGCCTACTCGCAGGTTTTAGGGATTCTACAGCGACCGGCAGGGAGGGAAGGCCATGTTAAGTGACAACACTGTTGTAGTTTGAGCGCTGTGTTGGCGGGATGTCGATGCGATAACCCTAGCAGGGCAACCTTGAGTTCTGCTAGCTCTGTGTGAAGTTGTTAGCCCTGGAGTAGTTGTTGAAAGATTCTCCCCAGCCCGGCTTTTAACATACGTAGTGGTTTGAATGGGTCTGCGTCATCGGAGCAAATCAGCTGTAACCTTTGAGGGAAAAGGAAGCCTTTTGTTATACATCCAGTGATTACATCAGTGCAGTAGCTCAAGGGAACAGAAGGCCTCTGACAGGAAGAATGCCCTGGGGCAATTTGGGAAATGCTGTTCACCGTTAGGGCTCCATGCTTGAGTTATGCTGCAAGGCCCGCTTATTTCCCTACAGCTTTTGGGAAGGAAGGTGCCGGGGATGATTGATTTTTGCTGCAGTTCGTGGAGAGTTAGCTGCTGCTTCATCATGGATTGGTTTTTCTACTTGCTAGTGGTACTAGGCTAGCTGTGTGTGTCTCCTTTCTGGTCTCTCTGAGCACCCTCTCTCAGGGATGGGGTCTCTTGCCCTTATACATTTCAGAGTGAGATCGTGATTCTTATCCACTTAGCCTGGGACCTAACTACACTGGCCCAGGTTATATCAATTGTTTATCACCCTGCAGGTTTGACTGGGTATCCTCCCTTTGTGAACCAGTGACCTACTGACCAACAGCCTTCTTGAAACAAAGGATCAAAGAAAAAGTATTTTAAAACCACAAGCAGCCTACACTCATTTAGTTTAATCTGATTTTAACAGCTCGCTCCAAGCCAAGTTAGATAGGCTTTCCCCTCAGACTATGGGAACAGAACCAGTTTACATTCTTGTAGTCAACTAGATCCTCTTGTGTCTGTGGGTCTCTGTCTAATTCTCTCTTGTTCAAACTGGTTTGGTGCTCCACAAGAGAGTGTGACCCATTAATGTAAACCAGTGGTTCTCACCCAGGAATATGCAGAGTCCTGGGGATATGAAGAGGTTTTCCAGGGGGTGCTTCAACTCATCTAGATATTTGCCTAGTTTTACAACAGCTACATGAAAAGCACTAGCAAAGTCAGTACAAACTAAAATTTTATACAGACAATGACTTATTTATACCACTTTATATACTATTCACTGAAATGTAATGTGACAAAGCTCTGTCCTTGTCTCCATGGGTCCCACGTTTCCTGGCGGATTTTGCTAGTCTCAGAGGCTCACTGTGACTCTCCACGTAACCCTTCTCTCTCTAGAGACAAGGGTCACAGTCTACTGAGCCATTTTCATCACAAGCCAGCAAGGGAGGTGAGGAGAAGCTATTCTCCCTTGCACAGTCTCTGTTGTCTCCCAGATTAATGGGGGGGTGGGTAAAGGGAGGAGCCCGGGCCCGCCCTCCACTTTGGGCTCCCGCCCAGGGACCCTAATAGTATCAGCTATGGTAGCTGACCTTTTAGAAACGTGACACGTACAATTCCCTGGGCTACTTCCCCCACAGCAGCCCTCACTTCCTCAAGCTCCACTTCACCCTTACCTCAGGGCCTCCTTCCTTGTGCCTGATATGGTGTGTACTGCTCAGTCTCTCCAACAGCACAACTTCCTCCCACAGCTCCTGACATCCGCCCCTCACACCTGACTGACTGGGAGGCTTTTAACTAGTTTCAGCCAGTCCCTGATTGGCTTCAGGTGTCCCAATCAACCTAGCATTCTCTCTGCCTTCTGGAAAGTTCTTAATTGGCCCCAGGTGTCTTAATTGACCTGGAGCAGCTGCCATTTAACTTATCCTGGTACCAGGGATTTGTTTAGCCTGGAGCTAATATATCTATCTCCCACTACTTTTCTATAGCCATCTGGCCTTGCCCCGTCATGGTAAGTACTATATTTATATTCCACTTGATTTATTTTATAATTCTGTGGTAAAAATGAGAAAGTCAGCAAGCTTTCAGTAACAGTGTGCTGTCACATTTGTATTTTTATGTCTGATTTTATAAGCAAGTACTTTTTAAGTGAGGTGAAACTTGGGGGTACGCAAGACAAATCAGACTCCTGAAAGGGGTACAGTCGTCTGGAAAGCTGGAGAGCCACTGGTGTAAACGGCTTAGTGCAATGTGGGAGCTCTCCAGTGGTGGCCGCGCTACCTGCATCAGCAATAAACACCGTTGTCTTTCACAGCACACTCCCGCTGAGTGAAATTCCCCTGTGTGCAGAGGGCCAGTGCAAGACGCATACCCTACTCGAGTCCTGATTTCAGACTACCCAGTATGGGTATAGGGAGGCATAGGCCTATGCTGTATTTCTGTACAAGGGTGAATTTTCCCCACTGTGAATACTTAGTCCCAATGCACTACAGGTGTTTCATCTGTAGCATCCTCAAACCTCCCACACTTTCCTCTCCAGTACAGTGTTGCCATCTTTTGCCATATTATAGCGAGTCTCTCCATGTTTAGTGTCTTCTTAGAGTCCCAACTGCTGGAGAAGAGAGAGAACATAAGAGTTACACCTTTAATTGAAAACGGCAAGTTCCTAGCTCTCATGGTTGCAGAGAAAAGTTCAAAAATGTGACCCAGGTGCACCCTAAAGGTCAACGTAAAGAACCCTGACTCTGTTATTAAAACCAAAGCAAACAACGTAATGGTTTGTGGGCCTGCCTCAATTCTTGAATGCTTGGGATTAGTAACAGAGTTCCAAACTGACAATCGCAATACTGAAATTCACTCTCTGGTTCTGATTATGATGTTTTCTAAGCCAATTATACAAGACGGGCTTCGGATACTCCCTTCCCCATTAACTTTACAAAACTTCTGGCTACAAAATCCTGATGCTGAGTTTCAAGGATAGTGCAGCCTATCCCAGGTTGTACGTGTGGTGTGTGCTAATGATGTGGCCTGGGTGGAGACCTTGAAATCAATTCCAATCAACCTACAGTGAATTAAAGGCTCGCTTGAGAATATCTTCTTCTTAGTTTTGCATTGCAAATCAATTCACAACTGCTACAAAGTGGAGATTGGTGACTTGTGTGCTAAAGGGTAAGCGTCTTTTTTTTTTTTTTCCTTTCTGTACTGTAGTGCTCAGAAGTAATGTTGGCTGGACTGTAATGTTTTGGTTGGGCCAGATCTTAAATTTAAAATGTTGGCAGGAAAATATTCCTTGTCTAGGGACATATAAGTGTAACGACTGTTCAGCAGCAGCCACAGCAATGGTTGGTTTGAATGTCATGCTCCCTTTCACTTGCGCTCAGGGCTGGCTCTGTCTCTGCAGGAAGTTTAGGGCCCCATCTGTAAGTGGGCCTGTGGCTCTGTGATGGGTGGGTCAGTTGTGTGCGAAGGGAGCTGGATGAGCGGGACCGTGTGTGACCACAGAAGTGGTGGAGCAGAGGCACCGACTTTGTGATTTGCTGGGAGATGCTCAACCCCCTCTCTCTGCCCCAGGCCTGTCCCTGCTTCACCCCTTTCCCCAAGTTCCCACCCCTGCCCTGCTTCTTCCTGCCTCATTCCGCCCCTCCCCTGAGCACGCCTTGCCCTCGCTCCGCTTCTTCCTCCCCGCCCCACAGCGCCTCCCACCTGCTGGTGAGTCAGCTGATCACCCGTGGGCGGGAGGCACTGGGGGGAGGGGGAGGAGCTGATCTGTGGAGCTGCCAGTGGATGCTGAGCACCGACTTTTTTCTCCCCCCCCCGTCGTCCCCCCGCCCGTCCCCCATGGGTGCTCCAGCCCCAGACCATCCAGGGAGTTGGCGCCTACGGGCGTAGGCCTACGGCCAAAACTGCTCCTGGTATGTCGCAAGAAACTCTGCTGGCAAAATGCTACATCGCCACTGCACCTATTGTGTGTGTGTGTGTTTGTTTCTTTCCTTTTAGGGAAACTGTGTGAACTGCTGCTGATACGGCTGCTGATACGGCTGCAGAGGGTGCGAGTATTTCCAGATGCTTTTCAAAATGAGGGTTAGCGTAAAGTTTCCAAACTGGATTTTGGGCTGGACTTTGCCTATATTTGACTTATACCGGTTCTAAGTAAGGTTTGCACTCAAGCCTGGCATGCTCAAAAGTGCACATGTGCTTTTGAAAAGTTTGCGTCTTGCACATTGTCAGTAACACGTATCAGTGTAAGGTCAATTAATTAACTAAACAACTCAGATATTATTTAACCAAGTCACTAGAAATTGTAACATTAAGAAGTAAAAGTAAAACACACAGGATGGATTCTGAACTGTGCCTGTTTAATGTCTTAGGTCAAGATTTTCAAAAGTGGCATCCGGTTTTGGGTGACAAATTGGATACTCCTTAGGAGCCTGATTTTCAGAAAGTGTTGATTAACCAACCTCTGAAAATCAGACCCCATTAAGTCGTCAATGGAGCCCTCCAAAACGGAGACACCCAGAAGCACTAGCTGCTTCTGAAAATCTTTACTGTAATTACATAGCAAATGAATATAGATCTGTACAAAATGAAGATATCTAATAGACCCATGAATCGAACTAATCTTTTTTGCGATTGCTATTCCTGAAATGTAGGCAGCACTAAATATTTGTGTCTATGATTTTATTTCAAGTTATTAGGAATTGTTGTAATCTTAAAAGTTGTCTGAATATGCCTGAAAAACCGTATTAATCTAATGGCCAAAAAGCAAGGATTTTAAAAAGCAAAAATAAAGCTATAGGAAGGAAAACATTGATCCATTGTAAAGTGGTTCTGTTGCTGATTAGTCCTTCCAAAATTTATTATCTCCCAAGTCAGAAAATCTATGACTAAGTGTCATAAAGAAGTAATTTAAAAGCAGTAGAGAGCAGTAAAGCAGCAGCTAGGACCACAGCTCATAGATTGGATACCCTTTTTTTTAAAGGAAATTGGTAAGTAACTGATTATTATAATGCAGCATATTTGTACTGCTGTAGTCTTAACTTATTATTATTATTATTTATTATTATAACAGTGAAAAATGATGTTCCTTTTTAGGCAAAGGAAATTAATTTGCTTATTAAACCCATGCAGAATCTAGCAAGAACAGAGCTGATAGTGCAGAAATACACATTCCTAAGAAGTGCTAGTCACAAAGTGCTCATGCAAACACATCCCAATATCAAGTGGTACCAAAACATCCCGATACCCAGGATGGTACAAAAACATTCCCTAAGGATAACAGGAACACACTGACCTCTCCTAAAACATAAGGTCAGGATGACAGTACACAATAGAGATGTTTTGATCGAGCCAACATGTACAAGGTGATGGGTGATAATTAGCCATGCCAGGGGGCAGTAACTAGATATGTCAAAGGGGCAGTATGTAAGTCATTTGTATCGGGTATAAATATGTATCTCAGAGGGAGTGTCTTTTGTCTAGCGTAGGGAGGAATGGAAAGTCCTGCCATTCACTGAGCAGGTCCATTGTTACAGGCATACATGTATTAGCGGTCTGGTAGAGTCTACAGGGTACTAGTACTGTGTTTCTTCGACAATAAACCTGGCCTGGTGCCTTCACCCCTTGATGGATCTTGTGGTCATTGGGCTGTTTGCTCAATGTCTGCTGTACCACCTGTTTGCACAGAGCTGGAGCAGTGCACAGGGAGAACAAAGAGAACACACACGCAGTCGAACATCTAACCACAGCTGGTTCCTGCTCAAACCACACCACATCTACATTGAGGGCACAGCACTGTTCCACTCCCCTATGTCAATTCTCGCTTGTTGTATGGTGCCCTAGGGACCATAGCCAACTGTTTGAAAGTAGAGCAGTCTCTAGGCTGCTCTAGCTGGCGTTCGCACAGCTTGAGGATCAGGGAGCTCTGATGGGCACCTCCTCACTTTCCAGCACCAAGCGTAGCTTGACACAGGAAATAATCTAGCGCTCAAATAGGCACCTAGGCTGGTAATATGCCCATTTTAAGATGTGGGGAGGGGCAGTTTGGATTTGCTATGTTTGGAAATTGGGATCAGCATGCAGGACTAGGAAAGGAAGGGTGGGTTTGTGGGTACATGCACACGCACCCACTTATAATTCCCTGGTCAGTGAGTGTTTTCCATCTCCCTCTGAGCCTGATCCATAGTGAACATAAGGACGACCATACTGGGTCAGACCAAAGGTCCATCTAGCTCAGTATCCTGTGTTCTGACAGTGGCCAGTGCCAGGTGCCCCAGAGGGAATGAACAGAACAGGTAATTATCAAGTGGTCCATCCCATGCTGCTCATTTCCAGCTTCTGGCAAACCGAGGCTAGCGATGCAAGTCTGTTACAGACACTGCTTAGGAATCTCTGCATAATTAGCTTAAGAGCCAGACTCTCAAGTGAAGAGCTGTACAAGCCTCATCCTTTGTAGAGGCTGGAACACACTCCTTTATGAGTTGGGCACAGAACACGTTGACTGACTAGTGGGTCAAACACTTACAAGTAAAGCACCTCGCTTTAAGTTGGAAGATGCAATATAGTAACAAATATGGACAGCACCTGTGTTTAAATGGATAGCTAAAGTTGGGGAAGATCTGCTGCTAGTTTGTGATGCAGCTTCACGTGTTCTCTGCATAGTTCAAAGATCTGTTTCAATATTGGCTGTTGCTTCTGGTCTGGCTTTAAAAAAGGTTATTTCTTGAATATTTTTTAACCTTGTCTAAAAAGCAGAATGTGCTATAGATGTGAAGGGCTGACACATTTTGTTGAAAAACAGCCCCTGCTGTGCTTTTTAATGTGCAGCAGCTTTAAAGTTGGAGGTGACAGGCTTTTCTTTTTCTTTTTTCTTGATTATCTAAATAATCTATCTGGAAATTATATTTGTAACCATTTCGATCAAATTCTGCCAGCAGCAAAGAGTAAGCAGCGTAATTGACATTCTACCCCCCCCCCCAAATATTAAAAAAAGACACTGCTCAGAGTGTGATTCTTGAACTGATGGGCAGTATAACCAATTTTTTCTGCTAGGTTACATGCAATTTATTTTAAAGACACAATATGAAGAGCTGTGCATGACTAGGATTAAGTAAAAGCAGATGTTTAACATCTAATGGGAACGGAGTTTTTGACTGGTGAGAAACTGAAATCTGCTTACATTTCTCACCTTGTGATGTTTGTCTGCGACATAAATTTACCAATAAAGAATAAACTGTGACTATGAAGTAAATATGGGTCTTGAAATTGATCTTGATGAAGAATCAGACCTGGAAGAAGTTAATCTGTCCAGACACATAATGGGTCTCTCTGAATTCTGACACACTGCAAAGTGCTGTAGAAACAACCTGATTCTGAGATTACACACAACACTGTTAGAAGAGCATTATGAAGGATGAGAAGTCAACCATTCGGAAGCTAGGAAATGCCATGATTAAGATTGCTTGTGCAACCTTCGTTTGCCACCTGGCATGCAGGCATTATGATACAGTCCTTAATTACATGATCACATACTATTTTCCCATGTCTCATTCAGTGCACAGAATGGAGGGAGCTCAGAGAATGAGCAGCTATTCAATATTTTGTTTTCTCCTGGTTGTTCAAAGTGGGGCCCGCAGTCTTATTTACGGCACACTATACAAATCCTGCTCTGAAGGCAGAATTATTAGGCTCTTCGTGGGCTTTTCTATGGCACTTATCATTACAACATCCCAGTGCTTCACAAACTTTAACGAGTTTACCCTCACAGCGCCATTGTGAGGCGAAGGGGTAGTACGACTCCATTTTACAGATGGGGAGCAGAGGCATAGAGAGAATAAAGTCAAAGGTATCCACTAACTTTCAGTACCTATTCTAAGAAGCCTAGACCTGAGTTTTCAGAGTATTAGCATTATCTAGCACTTCGTATGTTCAAGTACAGCTCCCATTAACTTCAGCGGCAGCTGTGAGAGCTCAATGATTCTGCAGATCGGACCCCAGGGTATCAAATTGGTCACCCAGAAAATGAGGAATGCACAATTAGCGACCGCATGTGAAAAATTTGGTTGAAGTGACTTGCCGAGCATTGCATAGGAACTCGGGCAGAGACAGGGCTAGAATCCAGTTCTCCAGGGCAGCATCCAACTGCCTTCACCATGAGTCAGTCTTTTCTCTTCCTGCCATTCCCTGCCACCTTCAAACTTCTGCAAAAAATGAAGCACCGTTTCTGCAGAACACAGCGTCCTTCACAACACAATCCTGATTCATTTCCAAGGCAGGTCCGTTCTGTGCACTGAGTGAGGGAGGGACGCTGTGGAACAAATGTGTAATTAAATGCTGTATTGTACTGTATACACACAAGGGGGCCGAAATAATGTTGCACAGGCAACCTTTAACCAGGCTATCTCCTACCTTTTTGAGTGGTTGAATTTGTGACCTTCAATCATGTTCCTTTAGTTCAGTGTTTGGTGTGTAATTTCCTAGGTTTTAGAAAAGCAAACTATAAAAACAAATTCCATCATGTGACGTCATGTTGATGCTCCGTTTGTTCAGCAGCAGGGTTGGAACCTGTAGATCCACTGTACTGACGCTTGCTACTTGAGCTATTGGAGTAGGTGGTAGCAGTAATAGGTTGTTATCCTCTATGTGGACTAGCAGGGAATGTGACACACACTTTGCCAGTGGGTTTCACAGATGGTTGCTGACTGCAGAGGAATGGTGAGACTCAAGAATCTTGGGCTCCTTTCCAGGTTCTGGAAGGGAGTGTGCTCTAGTGGGCACAGACTCTTTTGTGTATTTCCCTTTGAGTATGACCTCTTCTGCCCTGTCCCTGGCAACCTGGTCTTGACTGGGACAGGGACAGATCCTGTCTCTGCCCTACCTCTGGCTTCTTGTTCGAGCCCTATCCTCCTTGCAGTCCCAGTCTGTGCTCCTCGGGCTTCTCAGCCCAGTTTCTGGGCTCCTCCTGTATAACCTCAGTCTCCCCTCTCCCTGGTTCCTAGTCCCAGCCTTCTTGTCCATCCCGTCCATCTCCCACAGCTCCTTGTGCAATCTCAGCATCCTGGCTCGGCTCTCACTCTCCACCTTGTGTCTTTCACAGCCCTAGCCTTCCCTCCCCACTGCTTCCAATCTGAGTCCCCTTCCCCCAGCTCCTCATCTGAGCTCAGTGTCACCCCTCCATCATCCATCTCCTGTTTCCCTCGAGCTCCCAGTCGCCTTGCCCAACCAGGTCCAGGTAGGGCTGCCAACCATCCAGGATTGGCCTGGGCTCCCCAGGAATGAACGATTAATCTTTAATGAAAGATTATGTCATGTGATGAAATCTCTAGGAATACATCTAACCACAATTGGCAACCTTTGATTCCAGGCCCAGTTTCTCTTACACCCTCCCCCACATGCCTCCAGTCCCAATCTTGCCAGACTCCTTGTGCCAATCTACTCCTTGCCCTTCCTCCGGTCCAGCTCTTGTCCTTTCTGCATTCAAATCAGCTGGCTTCTTGCTCCATGCTGCCCAGTAGAGGTGGTCACGGAGATCACAGGAGGGACATGTTCCCTGCTCTTGGTTCCAGTGCCTGGCCTCACCCTAGTCTGGAGCAGAGCAGCTACAGGGAAAGTCCAGCTTTGCTGTGCAGTCCTAGGCTGGAGCATGCTCAGTTACTCTGTGGATGACACCTGCACAGTCTGGAGCTGGACAAGGAGCTGTGAGGGGTGGAGCATACTCAGTGAGAGTGAACATCTTCTGAGATTTTAGCAGCTAAGATCTAAGCTGTCTCTACTGCGCCTGTGTGAACTGTGACCTTGCAAAGGTTTATAACTTGGTCAAGTTTCGGCAGATTTTCATGAGCACCACAAAAGATACATCCCTGACACAAACGGTCATCTTCTCCCCGCCCCATCCATCAAAATTCAAGTCCCTGCCCCAAAGCAGGGGGTGCTAGAGTTGTTCAAAGAAAAGGTGGCCAGAATTTATTAACATGAGCAAAACAATGTACTTTTCTCAAATCTCATTCTTGGAAATGGATGAAACCAGTTTGGCTGAAAATTCCCCCCTCTCCCCAAAATAAACTGCCTGAGGCAGATACTTGGCATGTATCATTTAAACACAAATGGTTAAAGTTTTGTCAAACTTACAAGCAATTGAAAACAGGGTCTTACGATCGGCAGCATCAGGCAGATGCTGCTGCCAGCTCCGCCTACAATAATAATAATTCTAAAATTCAATCTAAATATCCGTGGCCGAAAGCTCTTCTGTTAACTGTTGCAGTACAGTCATGGTATTGAGCCACAAATGTGATGATTCTTTTTGAGGTTTGTCTCAGAGACGTGCATATGCTTGTTAAACTAAGATTCCTTGCCAATCCTAGATGGATTTTTATCCTTAGTATTTGGAATATTAGTAGCACATTATTTAATACCTAGACTTAGTTAAAACAGTATGGCTCTGCACCACAGATCTTTTCAGGTTTTTTTTTTTTTTTTTTGCTGCTTTAGTCTCCCTGTAACTGTCAGCTGCTGTTGTGCAGCAGACTGGGCTTGATTATGACATTTTAATCTTTCTTTCATTTTTTACAGCTGAGCGAGTAGCATATTCAATTCAAATGTTAGTTCTGATCCTGTGAACACTTAAGCATGTGCTTTACTTCACTCACAGGAGTAGAGCCAGTCTAGTCAACCTGCGTAAAGTTAAGCATATATGTACTTTTTTTTTTTTGCAGGGTACTGGCCCTAGAATCCAGCTCTGCAACTGTCGTACTGAAGGGAGAAAACCTATGGGAGAAGTCACTTCATAGTCAAGGAAAGATTATTTATGTAGGCAGTTGTAGGATTAGACCATAACATCTACAAGGTATAACTCAAAATGCATTGAGTGAAGTAATGCATTTACAGTATATTTTTTTAAAAGAGAGAAAGAGTAGAGTAGTTAGAGGAGAGAAGCTGAGTTTATTTTCAGAAGAAAAGGGCAGAGATAGCCATGCCAGTTTCCGATAGCCGGTGGTGTGCAAGAAGGCTCTTATGTAAGCACTGACATAGTTGTATGGTAGGCTAAATGGGCTGAAGTCCTAGCTGCCACCCTTGCTCAAACTGAGCAGTGCTTGACAGCATGAGTAGAACTTCTGTACAAGGAGTCAGGCTCTCATCAGTGAGAGTAAGGATTGCAGAGCTGGGCCCCAAAAGAATGGAATGGCTGTCAGGCAAGTTGGAGCAAATCTGTGAGAAGTGTTGAAAACAAGGAACTGCATTTCAAGAAGTTTGCTGTTGGTTGGGAGGGGGGAGAACAATAAATAGACTTGAGCTAATCTGCTGTTTTAGTAGCAGTAATGCAGGCTTTTGGTAGTAAAACCAACAATTAGCTGCACCTCATGAAGAACTCAAGCAGTGGAATGAATGCTCAGTTCTCCAGTGCTGAAAAGTGCTTGTTCCCTGTAAAAATGGGACCAATGATCTCTTGTGGAGACTGATGAGTAATCTGTGCCAGTTGCTCTCCAGCGTAGCTTTCCGTGTGCTTGTATGAATATATCCTCTCTTCCTTTCAAACCAACATTTGCATTGTGGTTTGAAAATGTGTATAATTCATTTTCAGGCACAAAGAGGAATGACTGTGCCCATGTTGGAGCTGAGATTAGTATAAAGCAGTATGCAAATACATTTAGGAACAAAGGGGACCGAGAGTCCTGAGTTCTGGTTGGAATATGCCACCATCTCTGCAATCTGCACTGTGTATCACGGTCCTCTAGAGGCAGGATCACCAAAGGTAACCTCCCTAATTCTATCACTGATTGCTAACGGCAGTGGTTACTCTCTGTACTAGGCGGAGTGCTACATTCCGAGCCAGGAGTGTGACCTCGGATGTTCTGTGTATGCGTTGCGGCTGGTAAACGTGTACATGTGTGTGTAGCTGTTCCCCTGAGGTGGAGGCTCCGCTGAGGTTCTTGCTACTTGGCATGACTTCTCCTCTGTCCTTGCATGAGTTGCATCCTGGGATTCTTTTTTGTGCTTCCACCCAGTGTGACTCCTCACTGGGCCAGAGACCCACGGGAATGCTGTCCCTCGGGAAAATGAATAATGGTACCACTGCGGGCTGGGAGTATAAAACGCCGTATACATGAAACAATAGAACGCATCAACACAAACCGCAGCGGAGAAATGGCACACCAAAACCACCAATACAACAATGGGGGACTTGTAGGAAAATGGGATCTGGGATGGAAAGGGTTAGGGTTCACTAATAAGTACTAAACATTAACAATGCAACAAGTTCTCCACTTCCCAACCTGCAGTTTCTTCCCTGGCACCCTCCCAGGAAGGTACCACACTGGGGATGAGTCCAGAGAAGAGTGCTGCACCGTTGTGACCACTGGCCAGCTTAAACAAAGAGAGTTCTCTGATGGTGTCTTCACCCTTGGGTATGGCAGGGTCCTCTCCTGGCTCCCTGGCCTGGAGTCCTGCATGGGTCTCGGCTGGCTCTCGTTAGCCAGCACTGCAATTTCTGCCACTCTGAATGCTGATCTCTGCGGAGCTGGAACGGCCTGACCCATGCACTAGATCTCTCTATAGTTCAGTATCTACCTTTTGAGGGAGGGGTGGGGTGGGGGGAGATTAATCAGAGACTCCCCGAGCTGTTCTGATTCTCGCTCAGCTCCAAACCCAAACAGCCCCACACTGACACTAAACCTCATCTCTTTGTCCACAGAGGGCCGAGCCACCTGGGCTCAGCATTGTCTCAGCAAACTGCTTATCCTGATCACCCCATGCAGAAACCTCCCAGCTGGCCTCAGCTGGAGTTCCTAGTCTGTTCTGTCCCCACCAATGACTCCAAGCATGCTGGGAAATGGCATCAGAGGGTGCTGGTAGCCATTAT
This sequence comes from Eretmochelys imbricata, assembly GCF_965152235.1. Classification (NCBI taxonomy): domain Eukaryota; kingdom Metazoa; phylum Chordata; order Testudines; family Cheloniidae; genus Eretmochelys; species Eretmochelys imbricata. The sequence continues at coordinate 98,625,109 of NC_135580.1, forward strand.
TGTTGTAGTCTATAGGGTTGGACCCTCTAGAGGCTCTGTCTGGCACTCCAGGAGCTGGCAAACTCCAAATGACGGTTACAGATATCTACGGGTTCCTCACATAAACAGCATGCTCCCCATATTTGGGCTGACTTAGATCTGGGCTGAAATGGTAAGCACAGGTATAAATGAACTGAGCTAAGTGCCTTTTTCTTTCCGTTATTTTTGTGTGTGTTGAACAGCAGACTATTCACATTGATTTAATTCACTAATAGTTTTCAGGGGCTGTACCTTTTTGTGGGGAGCTAGCCTTACGTTCCAGTCTAAGCTGCCATAGGTTGGTTGTACTAGGAAGCTTCATGCCATCCAGCAGCAAAGAGAATTGGCCAAGGTGAAACTGGTCATTGAAAAGGGACCGTGTCACTTTCAAGCATTCTGGGGAGAGAGCAAAACCTCAGTACTGTGTGCTCGTGTGGCTAGGTGGCTGGTCTCCTTCCACCCTGAAAAGGAGCTGTTCATCCCTGACAGTACATTCCGAGGCACGTCCTAAAAATGGGGGAGATCTGGAAATGGTGGGCATGGTGCCAGCCACTGGTGCTTCATTCCAATTCAGATTTCAATAAATGGTCATTTTATACATTATCGCTCTGAAGCGAATTCTTCTCAGCCCAACTCAAGGCCCAGCTTTCTCTTCTTCCTCTGAAACCGCTCGAATGACTAGAACTTAACACTGACTTTAAAAAGACACAAACCCTGCCCTCAGTTACAGACAACCTGAGGAAGTGGGTACACTGCTCCAAAATAACAAAATTTCCTCCTTGTATGTGAAGGCTAAAGGCATAACAGGTTCATAAAAGAATTCAATAAGTTAGTGGAGGTTAGGTCCAGTAATGGCTATTAGCCAAGATGGTCAGGGATGCAACCCCATGCTCTGGGTGTCCCTAAACCTTTGACTGGCAGGTGCTGGGATTGGGGATCAATCACACAAAATTGCCCTGTTCTGTTCACTTCCTCTGAACCATCTGGCACTGGCCACTGTCAGAGGCGGGATACTGGGCTAGATGGACCATTGGTCTGACAGTATGGCAGCTCTTATGTTCTTTATATACCAATATTTTTTCCTGTCGCTACGGTTAAATATACCTGGAGTCAGAGAGGAAGGTGAAGGCTGAGGGCTAGGACGCAGGAGATCCCGGCTCAGTTCCCAATTCTGTCACAGACCCCCGTGTGCCCTTGGGCCTGGATTCAACAGAGCACTGAAGCGTTATGCTGAAAAGGGATGGACTTTATTTTGTGCTTCGGTGCTGTGCTCTGAACTGGGGCCTTAACCTTTCCATGCCTCAGTTTTCCTCTCTAAATGAGAATAGTAATAACACTTCCTTTCTCCCACATTTGTCTGTTAAGACTTTAATTTCTAAGGGCCAGGGCTGTACCTTACACTATATGTATGTACAGTGCCTAGTGCAATGGGGTTTGGATCTCTGCTGGGGTGCTGCTGCAATATAAATAATTGGTGATAATGTGTAAAGACAAGGCAATTTTTTTGCACACCATTCTTAGTTTGTTGAGTGTAAATATTTGATTTGATACTCTTGATTTTATTTGTTTGAAAATGAGTTGCTTTTAAAACCATCCACTGGCCAATATTTGTTAGTGAGCAGTCATTTCATCTTGCCATGCTTTCCTTTCTTCCCCCTCTTCCAGTGGTTGTCCCTCCCTCATCCTCTCTCTCAATGGGAATGTCCAGTTTTCTTTCACTAAGTGAAGCAGTTGAAGAGGTCATGCAGTATTAATAGGAAAGCAGAACACTGAATTTATTTCCACTCATACGTTCTGACATTTTTGACATTTCCTGAAGTGATAGATGTTTCAGAGAAAACAACAACTTGGCTTTTACTGAAAAATTAATTATCTTGGCACTTTCCTCATCACGATGGGCTTTTGTAAGAGGACAAAACCATTCGAGAGGGAAAAAGATTAGATGGTAACAGGATGACAGTAACATTAAAAAGGTCTGCATCAGGGTAAAGGGATCTAATTAAGCATTGATTATCAGCATGGTGCTACATGATGTAAACGCTTTTGGAAAGTGCTACACTCCTTGCAATTATCGTATTGAGCGAATTTATATCCTAGAGTTTCATTTGCATCATGAACTAGTCTTTTCTCTAATTACAGTTAACAGGGTATAGCTCTTATATTCTCCAGTGATGTCTTTCTATATTCTTGCTGGCCTCTTTACCCATCAAGTGCACGTGGCTGGATGGAAGCGAGTATTACTCCTTTTGGACATGCTTGACTTAATATTATGAGCGATAGTGATGGAAAAACAACAGCTGTTTTAAAGTCTCCAGAGATCTAATTTAGTTAAAAATTCAATTAGAGGTAGCAATATAGGAGTGCCCTGGTGGTCCATTTTGACCTTTTTTTATGCTCAGTTGACTTTCCTTAAAAGAAAAACTTCACCAGAGGGTGTCAGCCCATTATAACTATTTTTAGGTTTATATGAACACGAAGTACCAAAATAATAAGGTAGGTTCTTGTTCAAATGCAGGGGTTAGGTGTTACTTGTCCTCTTGAGTGTTGTAGTTTTAGAATACAAACCTTATACACACAAAGTATATAATTCTATATTATCATATATATTCGACATATCTTTAAAATGGTCCACTGTTGAGAAGTAACCTTAAAGAAGAAATTACGAGCCATTATACAGAATAACAGGATGAGTTCAGAACAGGGTAGCAATTCGTTTTCTGACTTTAGTGCATTTGTTTGGAACCTTAGCCTATTAACTTTCCTCTGCTTCGATATGGGTGGAGACTTTTAAGCACTAATCCCTCAGAGCTGGTTCATAGCAGCATCCCAAACTGCCCACCAGTTGTGGGAGGAAACTTTGATGGGAGAAGGTGCCCACAGGGAGACATATTGAGACAACCTTAGCTTTGTTTACATTCGAGAACAAACTAAACCAATTTAAGCCTCCTCTCTAGCCACGTGGAATCTACTTCAGACCTGTTGCAAGTTCTCCCCAGGTCCACGTAAGACCTGTTCCAAACCCTTTCAGTTGCTATGTCCTCTGGGTACCTATCCCACAATTCCCTGCAAAGGGCCTCCACAGCATTGTGCTCTGCTAACAAAGCCACAGGTTCATGGTGTAGAACGGGAATGGAAATCTAGCTGAACTGTTTCATTTTTATCTCTGTCTATGCTGGTCCAGATTGACTTGGTTAGGATTTAACTATAATTACTAAATGTTTGCAAAAAGAAAAGGAGTACTTGTGGCACCTTAGAGACTAACCAATTTATTTGAGCATGAGCTTTCGTGAGCCACAGCTCACTTCATCAGATGCATACCGTGGAAACTGCAGCAGACTTTATATATACACAGAGAATATGAAACAATACCTCCTCCCACCCCACTGTCCTGCTGGTAATAGCTTATCTGAAGTAATCATCAGGTTAGGCCATTTCCAGCACAAATCCAGGTTTTCTCACCCTCCACCCCCCCACACAAATTCACTCTCCTGCTGGTGATAGCCCATCCAAAGTGACAACTCTTTACACAATGTGCATGATAATGAAGTTAGGCCATTTCCTGCACAAATCCAGGTTCTCTCACTCCCTCACCCCCCTCCAAAAACCCACCCCCATACACACACAAACTCACTCTCCTGCTGGTAATAGCTCATCCAAACTGACCACTCTCCAAGTTTAAATCCAAGTTAAACCAGAACATCGGGGGGGGGGGGGGTAGGAAAAAACAAGAGGAAATAGGCTACCTTGCATAATGACTTAGCCACTCCCAGTGTAAAGAGTTGTCACTTTGGATGGGCTATCACCAGCAGGAGAGTGAATTTGTGTGGGGGGGTGGAGGGTGAGAAAACCTGGATTTGTGCTGGAAATGGCCTAACCTGATGATTACTTTAGATAAGCTATTACCAGCAGGACAGTGGGGTGGGAGGAGGTATTGTTTCATATTCTCTGTGTATATATAAAGTCTGCTGCAGTTTCCACGGTATGCATCTGATGAAGTGAGCTGTGGCTCACGAAAGCTCATGCTCAAATAAATTGGTTTGTCTCTAAGGTGCCACAAGTACTCCTTTTCTTTTTGCGAATACAGACTAACACGGCTGTTACTCTGAAACCTACTAAATGTTTGTTGGTGCTAACCAGATATAGAGCATTTAAGGCCTTTTTGTGTGAACACAATGTTTTACGAGTGATCTGGGGTTTAAGCAGCATAGCTTCTCTGGTGTGGATCGGTTTGCACAGTTCCCCTTTATTTGGAGCATAAGATGACTAATGCAATGCTTGTCACAGAACACCAGCAAGAAAGAGTGCCTCTAAAGAGTGGGTTGATCTGCATGCAAGGCAATGCAGGTAATTAGAAGTAGGGGGTCCTCCATGAACCACAGATCTGATGCCACACTTGGGAAGAAGTCTCTCTGTTTAGCTGGTACTTGACTGTTTTGCAGCCAATTCATCGTGACCGACACCTCCTGTATAAGCCTGATAGCAAAATGTATACCTCCCCCCCGTGAGTTAAAATCCTCCCCTTCCTGTTCTCATTGCTGTGTGGATATCCTGCGATTGGGCGTGCATATTTGGTTTGCTTTGTACTATTTAATAAACTTTTACAATGTGAATGGAACATTATTAGAATTGTAAAGCCCTGCTAATCACCATTTAAAACTACAGGTTAATGAATGATTACAGTAAGGGTTGTCTAATATGATTGTAGGAGCTAAATAATTAACATTTAAAAAAGGCAATTTAACATCTCTTTGACACACTGCCCAGAGAGTAGGCAGCAGTCTTGTTTTAATCACTTAATGGCAATTTAACAAGTACCACAATGTGGTTGATGTAGGGGCATTAGGAAGTGCAGTATTGATGGAGTATTCAATTGGATTAAGAGACTGGCTTAGCAATAGAAGTCAGGGAGTGATAGCTGGACACCTGGTGGGAAGGAGAGCAAAAGGGAGCAGTAAGCTTATGCTGTACATCCCTGATCTGGAGGATACAGCTAAGTGTTCAGATGTGAAATTGACTAACAATGTGAAACAAAAGGGACTGTCCAAATTGGATAAGGGACCAGGAAAACAGGAGCAAGAACTGCCCAGTGACTGATGCCTTGTAGCGTGACAAATATCATATTGAATGAGGATTGGGCCAAAATTTAGTAAAGCAAACCAGAACCAGAGGGCACAGATCAGGAGAGGTGGTTAGAACACTGTGAAAAGGGCTGGCTGGAGGGTCTGAGCTCAAGTTAGGTGTTTACCGTCACTTATAAATAAAGTTACAGTCAGGTTGAAGATCTGACCCTGTGGTTTAACCCTGGAGTACTGGGAAAATAACATTGCCAACTACAGTGTTAATGCCCAGCGGTGCTGTGTGTTGAAAGATCCTACTGCTGGATCGCCCACGCTGGCTTGAGAGTGAGATGCAACCCATAGAGCACTAAACCACTGGTAGGAGGCCTTCTCGTCAATGCAAGATGAGGACAAAGCTGCTCAGCTGTAGCTATTTGGTGCTATTGAACTAAAATATCAAGCCATTTGTATTCATCAGTGAAAATACCATGTTGCCCAGTCTTGTAAATGCTCAGTATTAGAAACTGACTTACTATATATGAAGCACTTGGAGGATTGGGGCCCATTATGGTTCTCTGTGTGTGTGTCTTTTTCCCTAGCCTATCTCCATGTCACTGTATGAAGTGATTGTCTCGTATATAAAGGGTCAGGCCAGTCCAGATCTTGGTTGGGAGATCTAAGTTCTCAGGGAAGTGGTGATGTTTTTGGTGTCTACACTGGAACTGAAGGTGTAACTTCCAGGTCAAGGGGACATACCTGTGTTAGCTCTGATCAGGCTAACGTGCTAAAATAGCAGGGTAGCAGTGCCTTCTCAAATACCTGCAAGTTAAGCTGGGGCGTTGCTGTGTCTGCTAATTGAGCCATGCGGCTTGCTGCACCTCATTTAATTTTATAGCTTTTTCTCTTAAGTTTTTAGTTATTTTTCTTTTTCTTCTGTTTTTTGCACAGTTGTCATCAGATATTATTGTGGAAATAAATTATGTTCAATCTGCCCAGAGCATGGGACCGGAGGTGTGTGTGGGGGGCATGTTTTATGAATCTATTTAAATAAATCAGGGATTTTCCAAAGAGCTTAAGGGAGTTGAGCGCTCAACCCCCATTGAAATTCTGTGGGAGTGGGGTGGCCAGTTTCCATAAAAACCTTGGCAAATTTCAGCGTGAATAAATGTCCATGGGAGAGGGGGGGCTAGTGTGTGTGGTCATTTTTTGGTGGGCTCAGGAACTCCAGGTAGTTCTCCTCACCCCATGTGCCTATTCCACAGACAGTAATATTTCTCTGTCTACATGTGCATAGAACATCCGGAAGTCTTGTTGCAGATTTCCTCAGCCAGCTTTATTATACCAGAAATTACTACTGTAAGCACTCTTCCTTTTAAAATCTCTCCCTTTCCTTTCTGTTTGTCGTCCCTTCTCCCCTGGTTGTCTTGGTAGTGCCTGATTAAAGCTAAAGAGAATTATGCATGTGCATCAAGGGAGACCAGAGCCTCCTGAGTTGTGGGGAGCTCAGCGAGAAACTGGCAGGCCTACAGGCTTGTGATCTGATTACGCATGGTTAATTGCACATGGCAGCTAAATGTGTTTTCAATATGTTTTACTTCAGAAAATTGTATGAGACACAAAGCTGTTTTGAGACAAATGCGAAATGAAACTTGTTTTGGGTTTTGTATCTATTTTTTTATAATAAAAAATGGCCTTTTAATGCTGCTGTCTGAGAGCTGAAACTCAGACCCAGCTGGAGTGTTAGAGGTGAATAAAATGTTAGGGTAGAATCACAGCTGTCTACATGCAAAGTGAGAGAGGCAACACCCTATTCGTGTGCACAGGACAAAAGTCAGTTGTGCTACCTGAGTGCAAATGTGGGTCTGCATGCTGCCCTAATGGGCCATGTTGGGGGGGGAAGTGCTATACCCCAGCTAGAGCGGTGTGGAGAACCTGCTCCCATAGTTGAAGTGCGATAGTGACTCTGCTCAATATGCTCCCACAAGGTTCCCTGGAGGCGTTTACGCCTTACTAAATGCTGGTGTGTATCATTAGCACCATGTCCGGGAAGGTTTAGCTGTATGTGTTACTATTGGGGATTACGTCATCATATAATATAATTTTCCTTGACATTACAGCTAACGAATGGAAATGAAGCCAAGACAGTGAAATGAGTCAAAAATGCAAACCTTTGGCTTTTGTTGTTTGTTTTTGTTTTAAACCCTCCTTTTTCTAAAGGAAATATTTTAACTTGCAAGTGGACAAAATCCTGCAGTCTTCTCTCAATTCCCAGAGCAAGAATGGAAAGATTTGGCCCTTTGTATTACTGGAAACCATACGTGCTGTCTGCACGTTTCAGTCTTTACCCTGCTGCTCAAAACTCAAAATTATTGTGTTCTTTTGCAGTGATTCAATCCATATAAGTCATCCAAATTCCTGGAGAACTAGTTACATCTGAACAAAAAAGCCAGCATGAAAATATATGGCCTGATTCTTATTTCCTTTAAGTCCCCTTTGACACTGTTCTGGCAGTGTGAAAAGAGTCTTAATTTGTGGATCATTTACATTAGCACCCACTTGGAGGGCCTTCTACATGGCAGGAGCAGTGTAAACGGAAATCATGCTCTTCATAGTAAATGTATGTTAATAGAGTTAAATACAGCCTTTTCCCCGGGGCATTATGGGATGGACATTAGGCAGGGTCCTCTGTGCCTTTACTTTGACTCCCAAGGAGAATTGTTTGCAGCAGAGGGGATCCTCTTTTTGTAGAGGGCCTAACTAGACAGCTTTGTAAGGTGAATGACGGAGAAGTAAACCGTCTCCAAGATATCTGCTCCCTTGCCAATTGGAGGTGAGATCTGGGGTGTTATGATTATTGGTATGGCCCAAATTAGGGCCTAATCCATAAAGTTCTCCATATATCGGTCTCCCATTGAAGTCAATGGCTGCTCTTTTTGGAGAGCTTGCAGGTTCGGGTGCTTCGTCTGCAAGTTCCTTGGGGAAGGGAGACAGGACAGTGTTGTCTTACACCTTATGGGTGTGCAGTATGGCGCTCCCAGCCACTGCTCCGTAAATATTCCATTCTGGAGGTTCTTTATTAATTCCTCCAGGCCTCAATTCAGGTAATGCCACGCTTAAAGATAAACATGTGCTTAAGTGCTCTCCTGAATTGAGGCTTTTGCAGGTAGAGTCTATTGCTACTTGCTTGATAGCTAGCAACAGACTGAGAGAAAGATGGACATCTTATAACACGTGTGGAAAAACAAAATGAAGATGAATGACTGAGGGGAAAAAACACACACACACACACACACACAAATAAATCAGTAGGAAAGCTGTGTCTATCACAGCTTTTGTATCCTCTTTGAATATTACTCTGCCAGTTCCTATTGTTTTTCTCCTAATGTAGTGTTTTCATTCTAATCAGCTCATATACATATTTGTTCCTCTTTTATTATACTTTTTAATTCATGATTTGAACATAATGGAGAAATTTTGTAGATTTTTTTTTTTTTTTAAATGGGGAGCCCCTCAAATAACCAGTTGAAAATTAGCACCACAGGTTCCTATTTCTGCAGTCTGCTTTGCGCACCTTTCATCAGGCTTATGTTCCACTGCATTTTTTGCAATTGAAAATTGGATATATTTTTAAAAGGACTTTTCTTTTGTGTCAGAAGTTTTGCAACTGATAGTTTAAACTATGTGGTTTTTAAATCCTCATCCATACTTTATTTGGTATTCCATTGGGAGGATAACAAAGGCTTCCTGCATTCTGGTAAGAGCAAATCTTTCGTTTAAGCAACAATTAACAGTCAAACAGATTTTTCCATTTACAACAGTCCACCTGATTTAAAGCTTTTCATTTGTTTCCTTGTTAAACAAACAACCACTCTTCTGGCAAGTTAATGTGATGGTGCTCTTAAAGTTAAGCTCTGCTTCTGAGGTCAAGTCACTTTTTTCAATTTGGATACATACTCTGTGAATATGTATGGGATGCAACAACTTTATAGCTGAGACATTTAGCAGCATAAGTGGCAGCAGGCTATCGGTTTTCCTTATGACAGACCAATCACAAATTCCAGACTGCTTGCATATCAAGCTTAGTGCAGAGACTCACTGCTCTGTTCCTTTGAGGTTCAGTGTGATAACACATTCTTGCCTGTTTGGATTTCCAGAGAGATAAAACATTAAATGGAACTAAAACAGCATTCAAATCCTGAAAGCAGGGGTAAGATTTTTATCTTGCTTGGGACTGTGTTGTCTCTGGTGTTGTCTTACTCCTGGAGCCCTACTAAGTGTTTAATAGGTGCAGTGGCTTCTGAGATTACAAGTGCTGTGCCGGAAACCCCATTTTGTACACTGATATGCCTTTAGGGAAGGCAATGCTTCAGAGACTGGATTCTATTTCACTTTTCCCATATTATTACAAATCATATTATCTTAATGAAACCGGGATCTATGTAATATAAATTCTGTTGTGTTTGCAAAAATTAAAGATGCATAGGAATTTTGATCATTTTGCAATAATTGCCTGAAATGTAACATTAATGCTTTTTCACTTCACTTGGTCCTTGTTGATTGAACAGCTTCTGTAGACTGCACATCTCAATGGTTTTAGTAATAAAGATGTAAATAGCCTAATGTTTCCAAATGTGGCAGAACTATGTTGTTTTAGGAAATGACAATTTTTCATCAAAAAAACAAATCCAAACAATTGAACGTAAGTGACAACAATTTAACTGTAAAGTGGTTTTATTATAACTAAAGCCTTGATTATTTAACTGCTTTTACAAAACGCCGGTTCAAAATTCAAAAATCAATTGGCATAGCATACAGTAATACAAAACCGTGCCAAGATCATTGAGTCGAATCACCAATATTCATTTTATACAGAAGTATCAGAGCTGCAGTGGGAACTGATCTGGGAACAGAGCCACTTGTGCAGTATATCTAATGCAAATGACACAGCAGTGTAATGTCAGTCACGAAAGACTCAGATTTTCTCTCTCTAGTTGAAAACTGCATTTTATTTTGGAAAATCTAGTTTTCCCCTGAAAGCAGGTATAGGAAACCATCTAACTGCTAGCTGGATCAGCTTTCACCACCTGTCTGAGCATCAGGGCAACTGCCACGGTGTTCCAGGTGAAGGTGTGCTACGTGGAACACTTGAGAACTGGGTGGGGTGGTGCTGGAGGAGGGAAAATGGAGAGAGTTGTGAACAGGAGATCCATGGCTGTGGGTCTCACTCCTGTTGCTTTGATGTCAGAGCCTGAGCTGTGTCTTCCAAAGTGTGGCACAAAGAAATGGGCACAACCCAGAACCTGCATATTGGATCTCTGCGTGCTTGTCTGGATCCCAGATGAGAAGAGGGCCCTTTTTGGGTTTTAATTTAGATGTGATCAGAACTTCACAAGGACAGCTGATCTCCTAGAATTTCTACCATCTTAAGGGCAAAAATCTCATGAGAACAATTTGTGAAATTGTTGGTGTTGTCTAGTTTGAATACTAACCATACATCCTCCAGACCCAAAGATACCTTTTAGGGTCAAGTTCCAAAATAGAGGATGCTGTTGGGGGGACGAGAGGGGATGGGGTTGCCAACTTTGGGTTGATGAATTCCTGGAGGTTTCATTACATGACATTGTCTTTAATCAAAGATTAATCTTTAATTCCTGAATTCTCCAGGACAATCCTGGAGGTTAGCAACTCTAGAGAAGGAGGAGCTGGAAGGGGTATTTGGAGGGCACTGGAGGGGGTACCTGTGGCAGGGGACCCACTGGAGGTGAGCTGCCAAGTGCTGCAGGGGAAGGGGGAGATGGGCTGGCTTAATAGGGGAGCCCCAGCTGCCGCCCCATTTTTGCATCCCTGCCAGCTCTGAGCCACGGGCGGCTGCCCCTTTCATCCTGCCCTGCTGGGAGCTTACTAAAGAAACAGCCCCAAAGGAATGGACTGTGCATCTGGGAGCTTACAAAAGTTGAACTTTCAATAAAGATTGGGTGTCTTTCTAAAAGAGATGCTCGCGTCCAGTGTGACATGGGCTTGATACAGGAATCGTTGGGTGATGATCCATTGCCAGTTGACCAAGCACTCAGACTAGGTGATCACAAAGGTCTCTTGTGGGCCTAAGTTCTATGAATCTTGTGGATCTGCTGTGGCATAAAATGAGTGGCATACACTGGGATAAGAGGAATGAAAGAGCAAAATGCTGGCCCAGAATGGGGCAGCTGAGTTGCATCTTCACGTTCTTCCTCTTCCCTCTCCACTTCCTTTTAATTTCTTTGCTTCTGATGCTGGCGTGGCTGTGGATGGTGGAAGGGGCTTAATATTAAAAAGTTGGTTTGGATGTATCATGTTAAATAACATGCACCATTCTTCCACTGTGGTAGTGGGCTCTGGAGGCGTGATCCCCATCTGGTAGTTAAAAGGGAAAGGACATTACGCTGATTTACACCAGCAGAGGATCTGCAGTGGGTGATGTGGGCTATGCTCAGATTTTCCTTTTCATTGCCAAATTAAACCTTTAAAGCCATCTTCAGAACTGGAATGTGTAGGTTAATGGTGAACAGAAAGATCTGAAATGCTCATCTGGAAGAATTCCATATGGTTTAAGAACATGAACGTGTTATCTAGGCAGTCCAGCCATCATTTTTGCCTCTGTGTGTGAAACAGTGGTTAAGCTCATGATTTATTGTCTTGCTTTTTGCTGATAGCTTCAATACAAGATTTTAAGAAGTAACAAATTGTTATCCTGCAGCTATCCCTAAGGCAAAGCCTGGAAAGTGACTGTTATTTTCAGCTGTTCTATGTGGGGAGTGAAAAGTATCCAGTCATTTGGAGCTATTGGGTTTTTCCAGTTCACTGAATGAGAACTTTGCTAATGGTGGGTATCTAACAAGTAACGGCTGCTAGCATACCCTAATCCAACTGACGCTATAGCGTAGCCATGCGAAATGCAATAGCGCTGGGTTTTGAAATCATCATTTGTGCAAGATTAAGATAACATCTTAATAACAGATATCTTAATATATAACTATAATTATATATAATTATTATAATAATAATAACATCTTAATAACATCTTAATAATAAATAAGATAACATTTTAAACATCTATTTTAGTAATGCCAATCGGTCTGCCCAATGAAGGGCTTGAACGCTGTCATTTCTAATGCCATTGTACATTCTGAGGGGTGAGTGTGTGTGATATACACTGGTGTGACCAGATGTCCCAAGTTATGGGGCCAGTCCTGCTATTTGGGGTTTTGTTTTATATAGGCTTCTATTCTCCCCTACCCTGTCCCAATTTTTCACACTTGCTCTCTGGTCACCCTGCTGTGCACATATATATGTATCTGTTTATCATACAGACAGACCTGTTCAGTTGAACTCTGTCATAGCTCCAGTGACAAATATCAATAGAATGGAGAACCTTGGGACCCTCAAATATTCAAACTGGGGGTAGCAGAAAGTTTGCTCCCCATACGTGTAGCCCACCATGTAGTGTGTCTTTATAGCCCACAGCTGGATTTGAGTGCATGCTGTTTTTTCTTTTAAGTAGAAGACTGTGGTGGAGACTCTAGAGAATTTAGCCTGAAGAGTTTATACCCTCTTCAGGCAAACTGTTTCCTTATCTGCAGCATCGAAATTCTGCAACCCTTGCCTTACAAAGTGTGTATATCAACCAGGCAGCAGTGCCCAGCAGATCCCTGTTTATACAAACCCTCAGTTACTGGAATGTGTTTTATTTCCCTGATGACAGATTTCAGAGTAGCAGCCCTGTTAGTCTGTTTCCGCAAAAAGAAAAGGAGGACTTGTGGCACCTTAGAGACTAACCAATTTATTAGAGCATAAGCTTTCGTGGGCTACAACCCACTTCATCGGATGCATAGAATGGAACATATAGTAAGAAGATATATATACACATACAGAGAAGGTGGAAGTTGCCATACAAACTCTGAGGCTAATTAATCCTGTTCTTTTTTTTAATTTTCCTGTTACGATTACAAGATGTTTGCCATCCCTTTTCCAGTGAAGTCTGTGTGAACTGAGTTCTCTGGTCTCTCTGTTTTATGTGTGACTCTATAACAATCTAGAGGAGGGGAGGGAAGTAGGGACAGACAGCGGAGCAGCGTGGGATTTTACTCTTAGCTCTGAGGACTTGCGGTAATGGAGACAGCCAGAGGAGACTTGAGACCAATGAAAACTGAGATGGGGGAGGGAGAGGAATCTGGCTGAAAACAGCAGAAGTCCTGTAGGGAGAGGAGAACAAATGAATGGGCTTAGAAACATCCTGTGAAACTTTTCCATTAAAGCAGTAACTGCAGGATGCTAAAATCCCTGATTGGCGGCATAAACTATAGGAGATGGCAGGGGGAGTGAGCTGAGCAGAGCAGCAGTGACTGTGACAAGACAAGGGTGGAAGAGAACAGGAGAATACAAAAAGCAACCAAATGGAAAAAGGAGCCCAGCGCAAGGAACAGAAGATTAAATAGTGACAGATTTAGATGAGCAAAAGTGAGGTAAAGTGTACAGCAATAATGAAGAACCGAAAGGCAAAAGCAGGTGGAAATAGGCACAAAACTATTTGGAAAGCAAAGGAGGCGAAGCAAGCAGGAGAAAAACGGGTGTGAAATTGTAAATCAACTCAAGTGAGATGAACAGTGTTACAGAGTGCCAGTTTGAATGAGAGCAGAGGCTTGGAACTGGGACCAAATTAACAAGATCACTGCAATAACTGACACGCTAACTAGCTGACTGAGACTGTCAGCCAGTTTCGCTAGGGCCTGGATACTGTGGTAAGGTCCAGGAGGCTGGACTCTCTCTTCCCAGGCTGACTTCCATGGACCCCAGGGAGTGTCTGTGTGGGTGTAAAAGTCAGTCCATGCATGCAGATCCCATTGGAATTCCATAAATCTATGGCACAGGACTTGGTTCATATGGGCCTTTGCTTAAAGATGGATATACCTTTCCCAATCCTGCATGTGGGTTCTGATCAGCAAGAAACTTCTACTCTGTGGCAGTAGTTTATCATATGTCTCCCTACACCTTGACACAAATACCAACTTGGAAAACCTGAACTGCAGGAGGAGAGAAGACATGAGTTTTGGGAGTACTAGCCCCAGAAATATCCATGGGTTGTGTTCCCTCAGGAGCCTTGGAAAACTTAAGCTTATCTGAAGTAATTAAATGTTTGTTACACCTACACGTGTTATGTGCTTGGTCAGACAGTGGCCTCAGGGACGACCCAAGTGCAGTTAAGGTGACGCTATCCTCTTTAACAACAAAAAATCAACTTTTCCCGAATGCCCCTTGCGTTCAAACTGAAATCAGTATCTGAGTCAAAGTGGGTAGAGCTGTAGTTACCTAGTGGCACTGTTACCTCCCACTCCCTGGCTGGCAGTTGATACCCTTTCATGTGGGCAGAGGCAGAACGGGTGCTTTGTTCCTAATGATACTGGATGGGCTCCTCTCTTTATGGTGGGGAAGAGCCACAGTCAGGCAATGCAGGGATTTCCGTACCCTGAAAATGCCTGTTAGCATAGCCATTCATTGGCAATGTCGCTGCATTTGGTTCAGCCCATCAAAGCCTGTCTGTTCACCCTATACAAGGATGTCACTCTTCCTTGGTTAGGTTTCTGTTGCCCTTGGGTGAGGGTGAGGAATAGCATTGGCTAGAGCACAGGCTAAAAGTCTCCCTGCCCTGCTCCTGTAAGTGCCTCCCTTCTGGCTCAGTATTGCCCCTGTTGTATCCAGAGCTGCTGCTGACCAGGGACCCTTCATTGGACCGAAGTATTCTAGACTGGTCAGTGTGCTGGTGAGGGGCACCAGCATTCATTCCTGCTGCATGTTGGTTTTTAACCAGCAGCTAACCAGGAACTAATCTCACTGGGGAGGGGGCTGCTGTGGCCAGTGTTTCACCACCCTGCCCCCAGCTTCGTCCCCACTGTTGTCCGGATGTATGCTGTGCGTCTTCCATCTGTGCACAGAGGGAAATGCAGAGCAGGGGAACCTCTAGATCAGTGGCTCTCAAACTTTTTTACTGGTGACCCCTTTCTTATAGCAAGTTTCTGAGTGCAACCCCCCCTTATATATATATATTTTATATATTTATATATTTAACACCATTATAAATCCTGGAGGCAAAGCAGGATTTGGGGTGGAGGTTGACAGCTCGCAACTCCCCACGAAATAACCTTGTGACCCCCTGAGGGGTCCCGACCCCAGTTTGAGAACTGCTGCTCTAGATACCGGAATATGATTCCTTGACCAGGCTTCGGCTCTGTGGAACTGAACTGTGGCAGCCCATTTCAGCTCTGTGTCTGGAGCATGGGCACTCCAGACTGGCTCCCCTGGAGAGTTTAATGCACTGGAATGAGCCTTCTCTGGTTTGAATCTGATACTTAAATCCGAATAAATTTTTATTCGTATTTCCTGGGTATTTCTGTATTTTGTGAGCATTTAGTCTTAGATCACGGCTACAGATTCACCACTAGAAGGTAAACAATGCTGATATATGCATGGTACAAGCATCAAACACTGCTCTTCTTGCTCCCAGCCGCAGTGCTACCTGATGAAGGTAAAAGAATGCTCATTAGATGCACTGTACATTTTCCCTCTAGACCAATTCCTCATTGTTATATTTATAATCTAGAAGAAATACGATTTTTACTTGCTGCTTTTGCAGCAGGAACACACTGCCGTCAGAAAATCAAAACTCCAGTCTGTTGAAAGAGCATAAATCGGAATTTGCTGCGAAGTTCAATTTCGTTCGTAATGATACCAATGTGTGCTCTGCAGATTGAACACCAGTAACCTAGTAAAACTTAATGAAAAGCTGGGGAAAAGCTCCTCCACTTCAAAGAAAATTATAGCAATATTATTCTAATATACGGTTCCAGAATTTTATAAGCAATCTAATATGTTGAACAAGCATTGTTAGCTAAGCTGTTTTAGGTGTTTTTTTGTTGCATACGCTATCATGAGTTAGAGAGAGAGCTCTTCCCTCCCCCCCCCTTGATAAATGGGCTCAGAGAAATAATTTTTATATTTACTTAAAGATGCCTATTTTGCCTGCATTCTAGTTATATCCTATATTTGCTGTCAATTTACGTGCTGGCTAATAAATGCTCTTCTTTTGAATCCATAGTGTAAAACATCTTTGGTGCTTAAAAGATGGCGTTTTGATTAGCTAGACTATAGATTTGCATTGTCATGTCATTTTTATTGTTCTAAAATGTTCTGACAATTCTGTTTATATCTTTGGCAGCCAAACAAGCAAATTTGTACATAAAGCCATTGTTCGTTCCAGAAGTGTCATTGCTAAATGAGGTAGATTTTGAGCATTTGATTTGGTTCGTGCAATTGGTACATGATGGGAGGTCCCTTTCTCAATAATGAAAGCAGAGTTTTCGTGTGAGACTCAGTTAAACTAAAGATAAGACATAAATCAGACCCGAGCTCTTGCTGAGTCCCCATATGTCCCTATGGCTGCAGTGATAGGCACAGAAAGCATTCATTTTTCAAAATGGTTCTGTTCCTTGATTTTTTTTTTTTTAATCTAGTGGGCTGAAAAGGATCATGGGATGCAAAACCGGTTTTTTGCAACCTTCTATTTGGGCAACAGCTTTTGACAAGTGCTCAGACGAGGGTGAAAAGAATGGTGAAACTCTACTCCACATTGCAGAATATCTGGGGATTTCTACTGAAATATGCAGCAATAGTAGTAAACAGCGCTGATTTGTTCCATGGCCATCATTAGGGTTCAGAGTTGATGACCCATTGAGATGAATGGAGACCGTTGATCCCTCTTGGAAAGGTAGAATAATATAATCTCTCTAGCTGCAGACTCCACACTGCACATATTCCGTAATGGCTAGAAACTTTCACTTTAAAAGCAATGTAGAAGTTTAATTTTTAAAAGTTTAATTTTCATGGGGCCATTAAGAAAGTGCCATTTTGGCTTATTGCCACAAACTGCCTCAATCCATCCTCTGTTTTTGACACTAAAATTCTTGAATGGTTATACATTGGCTGAGAAAATGTTCCATCGATGATGGGTGTATTGGGGCTACAGGACATGTCGGTCAGTGCTGTGACTGGTCATTCCTGATATTTTGTGAAATTGGCACTTAGTACTACCTTTGGCGTGCATTTCCTCCTTCTGCTGTGCTAGGCTTCCCCTCAACTCTGCAGAAAACCAGTTGTAGGGGGGAAGATGAAGTAGTGATAATCTAAATCACTAAGTGCGTAATATTACTTCAAAATACTCTTATTATGTTAATAAAAACCCCAAACCCTCAGAATAATCTGGAAGAGACAGAAATTGTGTTTTACATGAAGGCAAGATGACTTCTGCTCCTACAACTCGAGCTTGACTGTTGACTGAGTCACATGACGCTATGAACAAAAACCAGATGCCTCAACACAAGCTATATGAAGCTGGAGAACAAATAAGGTCAGAGAATTTTTAAAAGCAAATAATGGGCCAGCATTCTCTCTTTGGCCTTACTCCACTGAGTTCTGTAGCGTTACACCAGGAATGCATTTGACCTGCTGTATGTAGACTTTACCTGGATAGAACTGTGCTGGGTGAGTTGATGAGCTTCACTGGAGAGACCGACTGGGAATTTTAGTTTAGAGAGAGAGAACAATTATGTCTCTGGGTCAGTGACCTCCGGTGAGTAATGAGGCCTTCAGCCTGTGGCTTCAGGCATTACTTCACACTATCAGTAACTTTTTAACCTGGAGACCCGTGAGTTTCTGTATAAAAGTCCAATAGCCTTGTATTTGGATTAAAATACACTGATAACATACATCTCTTCAGCGAAAATGCCAAACTTCACAACAGTTACCATGAAGCCTGTTTGCAATTGAGGAAGTCAAATTCTCCCCGCACCTTGACAGAAGAGCTCAGAGTCAGGGTCTTGGCTGCACACTTTGGTTCACACTCATCTCTCTGTGAGTAAACAGTAGTAGCCCATAAGACATCATAATTGATTGAGTCGATTATGTTCTGAGGGAACAATAACAGAAAATTAGGAGTAGAAGGTTTTGTCTGAGGCACGTTGTGGCACTTTCAATCCACTATAGTTCAGAGGCGCAACCCTGCCTTTGGAGATCTGTGGATACTTAAGACACAAGCAGATGTTATGAAGGACATGCTTCAAAGATGGAAAAATTAGAACTGCCAGTGCTGAAAGTGGAATAGACCAGTGATACTCTAGCTCAGCCTTTGATAAACGTGAAATTCAGGACGAGCAAGTCGAAGTCAAAATTTGTCTTTTTTGCGGGCTGGAGAGACATATGATACTGTGGTCTCCGATGTACTCTTTCAATCCCTGTAGAATTAGCTACAAATGTTTTTTTGTTTTGTTTTGTTTTGTGTTGTTTTGGACATCCTGATTTCTGCAACCATCACTGCCAAAGCCAACAAAAAACTCATTTAAGATTATCTCGAGAATTTTAAAAAATGCCCTTAGTTCAGCTGTTTGAAAATATTGTTTTCTATGTTAGTGTAAAATATGAATGGCTAACAAGAATCTATAGGTTAGAATAATCCAGAAATAGATCTTGGAATATCTAGTTCAATTATGTTGTGTGCTTTTAGTGGAGACTATAAATTTTGAAGAATTAAGAGAGCCATAAAGATAGGTGTTACAGGGGAGCATCTCACTTTTCACCTTCAGAAATTAAATATTCAGTGTGAAATCACACATTATAAGGGTCACCGCATTGCGAGTGGTCATTAATAGCAGCAGTAGGTAACAGTTTGAAGAGCTAAAGGAGACCACTTCCCATAACAGTGAGATTTAAATGTGCAATTTACTGAAAACCCCCTCATTAAAATAGAAAACTAATGCCAGATTGTGCACTAATGGAGACTTTGCTTTATATTTAAAATCTGCATATGCACATGCCATCTACAGTTGCATTTGCTATGTATGAAATAGATAAATTTATGTAACATGAGGTCATTCTATTTTTTTTTAGTTTGTCCCATTTAGATAGCTGCTTTCTCCTCTTTATTATTCACACTTAACAAAGGTGTAAATATTTGCATATAAGAGTGGATAAGTAGTCCAGATAGGCTGTCACCTATGAAGAAATAACTATCATATTGTGTGTGTGAAGCGCTCTCTCTCTCTCTCTCTGGTCTGCTATTGCTTAGCTAAAATTTGCATGACAAGTAACAATTACTTTAGACAACTACTTATATTGCTCTAAAAACCGCCCCCAGACATTCATGTAACAACATTTTCCACTAGAAAGAAAGTAAAACCAATGAGGCGCATCATGCCTAACCTCCTACTTGCGTTAGAGAGTGGGATGGAGGGAGGTTGTTGATGCAGTGAAATAAATTGCATAATACTCCTAATTGTGTGTGAGAGTTACTTCAACGTTGTAACCATTTTTGCTAGACTTTTGGATGCTGTCTCTGCAACTGCCATCTTGTTCGCTTGCTTACAGATTTTTACGGAAATAGGGGAAAAAATGATGAGCACAAAAGATAATCCATGTGAATAATCCCTCTCCGCTGAGATGCAGGCTTTGTGACCCTCTGTAGCATTTATTCCCTAACTTCATTTTTTATAGGTGAGAAGGAAGGGTGCACGATTTACATCAGAATAGATATGATTGATTTTAGAGGTGGTGCTCCCTATTAAGGATGGCATACTGTAATATCCAAGGTCCTCTAGTCATTTCACGGTGCTGCGCACCATGGCCTCTTGAAACTTCATGGCAACAGCAGGGGTAGAACCCTGCTCCACCAACTCTAAAAGCAGATGCCCCACCTCTTCCCCTAAAGGAGAATGCCAGGCATAGATGAGTAGTTCTGATACTATCCAGATGAGGGCAGAAGTACATGTAGTCACACACCTATGGATTTTCCAAAAGGAAATGACAAGAGAAGGGGAAATACTTCATATCCAGTAGTTTATTTGGTGAATTTTGTCTCTTTGTGAACTGACAGTG
Source organism: Eretmochelys imbricata (assembly GCF_965152235.1). Lineage (NCBI taxonomy): Eukaryota > Metazoa > Chordata > Testudines > Cheloniidae > Eretmochelys > Eretmochelys imbricata. The sequence continues at coordinate 98,645,136 of NC_135580.1, forward strand.
ATCAGATGGTGGTGTCCCGCAAATGTATTTGTAGAAATTATTTAAATAATTTCTAACAATTCTGAGTCCATAGATCATTTGCTGGTAGTTTGTGATGAGCATTTGATATTTGAAATTTAAGCTGCATTGGATGGATGATCTGATCATATGATCTGATATCATCTGATCAGATTCTCCCCACGTTCCCTTCCTTGAGATCAATGGGGGCCAAGGATATTGAGCCCTCGTGGTATTGGACCCCATGTTCATACAGCTTTTGTATGCATGATAAAAGACTGGGAAGATGTGAATGTCCAGGAGCTTGAAGTAAACACCATTAGCAGTCAGTTAGCCCGTGGCTGAAAAGTCAGGGCTTCTGAACAGGGCAAAGTTGCTCCAATTTAAAATTACGCTTTCAGTTAAACCAGAGCAAAGGGCGTTGTGGACACTCTTATTTCAGTTTAAAGTAGTCTTATTTAAGCTAAACAGAAGTTTGTTTGGAGCTGGTTTTAAGCTTCAGTGGATCTAATCCCTGATTCTAGTAAGCAATGCCTTAAGCACACATGGCATTGCTAGAGCAATTTTGTAAAGGATTTTTGGGGTGAAATCTGAAGATTTTGGTTGGAATGGCTGTATCTCAGTGTCTGACAACACTTTCTTTCTCAGGACTGCTCTCCCCGCTCCCCCTGCATAGAGATTTCCAAACATCAAGTCTCCCATTCTCATTCTACACCTTGAGTTTTGTTTTTACTCTGTCCCTTCTGTTTCTCATCCTTTACTAGTGATGCACACAAACATGTCAAACTTTCCTTTTTCTCTGTTTGTAATTTCTTGTAGTAGGTGCCGCAAGGAGGTGTGTGTGATAAAGACTCATCCAAGTCGTCATTACGATATATTTGTCTGTGCTCAACTGTCTATTTAATCTGTAAGCCTTTATTTGATCCAACTCTTTTTCTTTCTGGCTACTCTGCTCATTATTTACTTTCCTACAGCATCCACTCCTGACTAGGACTCTTATTTTCTGCTGAATTTATGAGCCAAATATAATATTAATATTCATGCTTTTCAACACAAAATTCATACCTGATTTTTTATTACTTTCTAAGATGAAGAAACTTGTAAGTAATATTAGAAAAAAATAAATTGCTTGATCTTTATCTGCATTCAGTGTCCAAGTGAACTGGAACCAGATAATCACTCGCAGTCTGGCTGTAACCCAATGCTGATTCTTGACTGCGTTCTTTCGTGGAAAGGTTTGAATTTTGTTCTGTAATGGGAAAATGGCAAACTAAAGTTACTTAGCCCTGGTCTACACTAGGACTTTAGGTCGAATTTAGCAGCGTTAAATCGATGTAAACCTGCACCCGTCCACACGATGAAGCCCTTTATTTCGACTTAAAGGGCTCTTAAAATCGATTTCCTTACTCCACCCCTGACAAGTGGATTAGCGCTTAAATTGGCCTTGCCGGGTCGAATTTGGGGTACTGTGGACACAAATCGACGGTATTGACCTCCGGGAGCTATCCCAGAGTGCTCCATTGTGATCGCTCTGGACAGCACTCTCAACTCAGATGCACTGGCCAGGTAGACAGGAAAAGAACTGCGAACTTTTGAATCTCATTTCCTGTTTGGCCAGCACGGCAAGCTGCAGGTGACCATGTAGAGCTCATCAGCAGAGGTGACCATGATGGAATCCCAGAATCGCAGAAGAGCTCCAGCATGGACTGAACGGGAGGTACGGGATCTGATCGCTGTATGGGGAGAGGAATCCGTGCTATCAGAACTCCGTTCCAGTTTTCAAAATGCCAAAACCTTTGTCAAAATCTCCCAGGGCATGAAGGACAGAGGCCATAACAGGGACCTGAAACAGTGCCGCGTGAAACTTAAGGAGCTGAGGCAAGCCTACCAGAAAACCAGAGAGGCGAATGGCCGCTCCGGGTCAGAGCCCCAAACATGCCGCTTCTATGATGAGGTGCATGCCATTTTAGGGGGTTCAGCCACCACTACCCCAGCTGTGATGTTTGACTCCTTCAATGGAGATGGAGGCAACACGGAAGCAGGTTTTGGGGACGAAGAAGATAGCTCACAGCAAGCAAGCGGAGAAACCGGTTTTCCCGACAGCCAGGAACTGTTTCTCACCCTGGACCTGGAGCCAGTCCCCCCGAACCCACCCAAGGCTACCTCCCAGACCCAGCAGGTGGAGAAGGGATCTCCGGTGAGTGTACCTTTCAAAATACTATATATGGTTTAAAAGCAAGCATGTGAAAGGATTACTTTGCCCTGGCATTCGCGGCTCTCCTGGATGTACTCCCAAAGCCTTTGCAAAAGGTTTCTGGGGAGGGCAGCCTTATTGCGTCCTTCATGGTAGGACACTTTACCACTCCAGGCCAGTAACACGTACTCGGGAATCATTGTACAACAAAGCATTGCAGTGTATGTTTGCTGGCGTTCAAACAACATCCGTTCTTTATCTCTCTCTGTGTTATGCTCAGGAGAGTGAGATATCATTCATGGTCACGTGGTTGAAATAGGGTGCTTTTCTTCGGGGAACACTCAGAGGAGCCCGTTCCTGCTGGGCTGTTTGCCTGTGGCTGAACAGAAATGTTCCCCGCTGTTAGCCACGGGGAAGGGGGAGGGTTGAGGGGGTAGCCACGCGGTGCGGGGAGGCAAAATGCGACCTTGTAACGAAAGCACATGTGCTATGTATGTAATGTTAACAGCAAGGTTTACCCTGAAAGAGTGTAGCCACTGTTTTTATAAAATGTGTCTTTTTAAATACCGCTGTCCCTGAAACACCAGCTGCATGTGTTTCAATGGTCACAGGATCTTCTCCTTCCCAGAGGCTAGTGAAGATTAGAAAGAAAAAAAAAAACGCACTCATGATGAAATGTTCTGTAAGCTCATGCTGTCCTCCCACACTGACAGAGCACAGACGAATGCGTGGAGGCAAATAATGTCAGAGTGCAGGAAAGCAGAAAATGACCGGGAGGAGAGGTGGCGGGCTGAAGAGAGTAAGTGGTGGGCTGAAGACAGGGCTGAAGCTTAAATGTGGCGGCAGCGTGATGAGAGGAGGCAGGATTCAATGCTGAGGCTGCTGGAGGACCAAACCAGTATGCTCCAGTGTATGGTTGAGCTGCAGCAAAGGCAGCTGGAGCACAGACTGCCACTGCAGCCCCTCTGTAACCAACCGCCCTCCTCCCCAAGTTCCATAGCCTCCACGCCCAGACGCCCAAGAACGCAGTGGGGGGGCCACCGGCCAACCAGCCACTCCGCCACAGAGGATTGCCCCCAAAAAAAGAAGGCTGGCATTCAATGAATTTTAAAGTTGTAAACTTTTAAAGTGCTGTGTGGCATTTTCCTTCCCTCCTCCACCACCCCTCCTGAGCTACCTTGGTAGTCATCCCCCTATTTGTGTGATGAATGAATAAAGAATGCATGAATGTGAAGCAACGATGACTTTATTGCCTCTGCAAGCAATGATCGAAGGGAGGAGGGGAGGGTGGTTAGCTTAAAGGGAAGTAGAGTGACCAAAGGGCAGAGAGTTTCATCAAGGAGAAACAAAGAGAACTTTCACACCGTAGCCTGGCCAGTCATGAAACTGGTTTTCAAAGCTTCTCTGATGCGTACCGCGCCCTCCTGTGCTCTTCTAACCGCCCTGGTGTCTAGCTGCGCGTAACCAGCAGCCAGGCGATTTGCCTTAACCTCCCACCCCGCCATAAACGTCTCCCCCTTACTCTCACAGATATTGTGGAGCACACAGCAAGCAGTAATAACAGTGGGAATATTGGTTTCGCTGAGGTCTAAGCGAGTCAGTAAACTGCGCCAGCGCACCTTTAAACGTCCAAATGCACATTCTACCACCATTCTGCACTTGCTCAGCCTGTAGTTGAACAGCTCCTGACTACTGTCCAGGCTGCCTGTGTACGGCTTCATGAGCCATGGCATTAAGGGGTAGGCTGGGTCCCCAAGGATACATGTAGGCATTTCAACATCCCCAACAGTTATTTTCTGGTCTGGGAAGAAAGTCCCTTCCTGCAGCTTTTGAAACAGACCAGAGTTCCCGAAGATGCGAGCGTCATGTACCTTTCCCGGCCATCCCACGTTGATGTTGGTGAAACGTCCCTTGTGATCCACCAGAGCTTGCAGCACTATTGAAAAGTACCCCTTGTGGTTTATGTACTCGTCGGCTTGTGCTTCGGTGCCAAGATAGGGATATGGGTTCCGTCTGTGGCCCCACCACAGTTAAGGAATCCCATTGCAGCAAAGCCATCCACTATGACCTGCACATTTCCCAGGGTCACTACCCTTGATATCAGCAGATCTTTGATTGCGTGGGCTACTTGCATCACAGCAGCCCCCACAGTAGATTTGCCCACTCCAAATTGATTCCCAACTGACCAGTAGCTGTCTGGCGTTGCAAGCTTCCACAGGGCTATCGCCACTCGCTTCTCAACTGTGAGGGCTGCTCTCATCTTGGTATTCATGCGCTTCAGGGCAGGGGAAAGCAAGTCACAAAGTTCCATGAAAGTGCCCTTACGCATGCGAACGTTTTGCAGCCACTGGGAATCGTCCCAGACCCGCAACACTATGGAGTCCCACCAGTCTGTGCTTGTTTCCTGAGCCCAGAATCGGCGTTCCACCGCATGAACCTGCCCCATTAGCAGCATGATGCATGCATTGGCAGGGCCCATGCTTTCAGAGAAATCTGTGTCCATGTCCTGATCACTCACGTGACTGCGCTGACGTCGCCTCCTTGCCCGATATCGCTCTGCCAGGTTCCGGTGCTGCATATACTGCTGGATAATGCGTGTGGTGTTGAATGTGCTCCTAATTGCCAAAGTGAGCTGAGCGGCCTCCATGCTTGCCTTGGTATGGCGTCCGCACAGAAAAAAGGCGCGGAACGATTGTCTGCCGTTGCTCTGACGGAGGGAGGGGCGACTGACGACACGGCTTACAGGGTTGGCTTCAGGGAGCTAAAATCAACAAAGGGGGTGGCTTTACATCAAGGAGTATTTCAGGCAGGACTTCATGGAGGGTTCCAATAAGAAATGGTGCACCTAAGTTATTGTTCTTATTGGAACAAGGAGGTTAGTCTGGCCTCTGATTGATACATGGCTAGATTTACCTCGCTGCACCTTCTCTGTGAGTGACGGGGGGCGGGGTTTGCAAATGAGTACAAAACAAATCTGGTCTATTTCTTGTTTTGATCCACTCCATCTATCTTTTACATCTTTGGCTGGCAGCAGACGGTGCAGAAGGACTGCATGCCATCCACATCTCATGGCTGCTTGGCAGAAGATGGTACAATATGACTGCTAGCCATCCTCATCTCTTGCCTGCCCGGCAGAAGATGGTACAGTACGACTGCTAGCAATCCGTATCGCCTGCCTACTCACCATAAGACGATTCAATAGGACTGACTGCAGGACTAAAGAGAATGACCTGGTCAAGTCACTCCAAATTTAGTCCCTGCGCCCATGTCTGCCCAGGCACTCCTGATCGACCTCACACAGGCGACGAGGAGCACCTCGGACATGACGATGACGGCTACCAGTCCTATTGCACCGTCTGCTGCCACAAGGCAATGGGTTGCTGCTGCTGTGTAGCAATGCAGTACCGCGTCTGCCAGCACCCAGGAGACATACGGTGACGGTTACCTGAGCAGGGTCCATGCTTGCCGTGGTATGGCGTCTGCACAGGTAACTCAGGAAAAAAGGCGCGAAACGATTGTCTGCCCTTGCTTTCACGGAGGGAGGGAGGGAACGGGGGCCTGACGATATGTACCCAGAACCACCCGCGACAATGTTTTAGCCCCATCAGGCATTGGGATCTCAACCCAGAATTCCAATGGGCAGCGGAGACTGCGGGAACTGTGGGGTAGCTACCCACAGTGCAACGCCCCGGAAGTCAACTCTAGCTTCGGTACTGTGGAAGCTCTCCGCCGAGTTAATGCACTTAATGCACTTAGAGCATTTTCTGTGGGGAGACACACACTCGAATATATAAAACCGATTTCTAAAAAACCGACTTCTATAAATTCGACCTAATTCTGTAGTGTAGACATACCCTTAATGGTTAAACTTGGATCACTCAAACAATTGTTTAACAAGGAACATCTAACAGAATGTCTTTAAATATATAAGTGATGCCCCTTCCACTATCTCCCTTTGTGCACCCAAGTGGTGTGTGGTATCAGTCCTAGAATGAAGGTTTGCACTGCATCCAACAGACAGTAGCAGGTGCTCAATACCATGGATAGTTCTGTAGCTGCTCAAAAGTAAGGTTTTCCTGCTAAGTGTCCATGGACTGGACAAGGCGGCCCCCAAAAGTTTCTCTGTTCTTAAACATCTGTATATCTAATCACTTGGTGTTGGCCGGAGTGAGTGGTAGACTCCACAAACAGACTTCCACTACGTGGCAGGTTCTGTTGTAGTTACCATTGTTTGATGTAGCTTCTTTTCCAGCTATTACAGCAGCACTCAGCATTTCTTGGGTCTCTGTCTAAATCATTTTGCCTCTGAACGAGGCAGCTGTTCTAAATTACAGTGAGGCGTAAGAAGACCGCTCCGACCATCATAGTACTAGATTTGTGTACTTCATGTTCTGTAGCAATCTGACATGCAGAGCTAGAGCAGCTACTCCTCCTTCGAAATACCTCGGGCTTGTACAGAATTGGGAGGTTTTTACTTTCCATTTTCCCCCACAAGGAATACAGAGGTTTTCGCAACAATGGGTGATTTTGGGCAAGTGTAAAAAATGTTGTGTCTAAGATGCAATGAGTCTCTTTGGTGGACTTGACAGAAGACTATGCAAGCCTTACAAAGGGTAACACAAAGACTGAGTTCAGGTATCAGAGTAGCAGCCGTGTTAGTCTGTATTCGCAAAAAGAATAAATGGACACAAATCAGATGTCAAGAATTATAACATTCATAAACCAGTCGGAGAACACTTCGATCTCTCTGGTCACTCAATTTACAGACCTAAAAGTCGCAATATTACAACAAAAAGACTTCAAAAACAGACTCCAACGAGAGACTGCTGAATTGGAATTAATTTGGAAACTGGATACAATTAACTTAGGCTTGAATAGAGACTGGGAGTGGATGTGTCATTACACAAAGTAAAACTATTTCTCCATGTTTATTTCCTCCTCTTCCCCTCCCCCTTCCTCAGACATTCTTGTCAACTGCTGGAAATGGCCCACCTTGATTATCACCACAAAAAGTTTTCTTCCCTTCCCCCTCACCCCCCACCCCCGCTCTCCTGCTGGTATTGGCTCATCTTAAGTGATCACTCTCCTTACAGTGTGTATGGTAACACCCATTGTTTCATGTTCTCTGTGTATATAAATCTCCCCCTGTACTTTCCACTGCATACATTCGATGAAGTGAGCTGTAGCTCACGAAAGCTTATGCTCAAATAAATTTGTTAGTCTCTAAGGTGCCACAAGTCCTCCTTTTTCTTTTTGCAAATAAGACTGAATGTGTCTGGTTGGCACTATTGTTTGTATCCCCAGTGGGGATATACTGTGGCAGTGTGACTGGATCCGTCTTGAAGGTTTGTTTTTATATATATTTATATCTATATGTATTAGTTTTTATATTATTACTAAATTATACATATATATGTTGACTTGGTCAGACAGCAAACTACTCCACATTCGAGACTGAGCTTGAAATTTGTCCTTGTCTCTTCCACCGACAGAATTTGGTTCAGGAAGAGAGACAATCTCGGCCACTTTCTAATAGCAAACATGGTCAACTATCTGGATACAGTAGAACAGTATGTTCGTTGGGGAATGATACATGACATGAATTTGTCCTGTGCAGTCCAGCTGAAGCCATGGTTTAAAAGTTAGAGGGAAACATATGAGGGTTCGTGAATTCTGTCATTTGAAGTACAAGTTGCAAAAGTAATTCAAGTTCAGCTGCTAATCTTAAAACTTTCTCCTAGCTGTAAAAACTGAGTAGACTTTTACTCTGCAGATCAGTTGGGCCGTTCCTAAAGCTAAGCACTACAGTTGTGAATAAAGGGTGGCAGAATCTGGCCATTGGAGAGAACTGTAATTTAGTTTGAACAGTGCCTATGTAAACAGTGCTGACCACTCTCTGCTTTTATCACATATCTCATGATATTTGGTATATGTATGCAAGCCCCAGCTCCCCGATTCATGTGATTACAAGAGAATTTTGACTTTTCTTAAACAAAAGAAAGTTTTTAGCCCTCATGACTGCAGAGATCCTGACCCAAAGGCACCTTACAGGCTCGAGTCAGGTGGCGAAACACATCCACAGGGTTTTAAAAAAAGCTCATGATTAAGTCAACCTCATGTTTTCTGGGGGGGGCCTACTCATGATTTTTTGAGAGCTTGCGGATGGCAATACAGTAAACAGAGACTTTATTTATCATAAGCCATCTGAGGCATTTGCTCGACTTTCTGCCTAATATGGAATTTCTGTGTCTCTTCTGAGCTTACTTTCCTCTATTTATATTCTTAATTCTGGTGGGAGGCTACTGAGTGTTGTTAGAACCTACGTGATTATACCAGTGCTTTCCCCTGGAACTCCCATCTGTTTTGCTCTTAGTGGCGACAAATTTGCAGATGGCAGGTGATTGACTAACTTGTGTAATGAAGAAAAGAATGATCTATGCAAACTCTTCAGCTGTCCAATCCATAAGGCATTTCATAGCATACTGAATACGTGACCTTATACTATGTTGTGGGGAATAGTTCATGGTACGACTTAATAGTACGAGTAGCAGGCTTCCTACTGTACCAATTCACAGGACAGCTAGTGTTAATGGGTCAGCATTATTGGAAAGTTGCTGGTAGGGCCGGTATATACCATGTCATGGGGTCCACTGGCCGCTAGCAGCACCTCCTGCCGGCTGTCCTGTGAATTAGCTCTGCCAGGATTGCGCTTCCCCTCCAGTGGTATCTTCCCTTTGTCCCATCTCACGGTGCAGCATCTCTCACTCCAGGGGCTGCAGTCTCCTCTTCGTGGCTTGGCCCTCTGGCCAGGTCACTAAGGTCTCTCTCTTCTCTTTCCAGACCTGCTGTTGGGCTGGTGTGTCCAAGGCTCTGGCCACTTCCCAGTGGCTGGTAGGGGAACCCAGGGACCCTATAACAAGCTGCCAAGGTCTCTGTAACGTCCTGCCCCTTGCTGCTGTTTCCTTAGTTTCTTCCTACCTCTCTGGGTTTGCCAGCCTACCCACTCCTTCCACTCAGGGTGCGACTGTGGCCTACTTCCCTTTCCCAGCTGCAGCCCCCATGTCTGTAGCAGCTACCTGGCTTTATACAGGCCCCGCTTGTTCCTGCCCAGGTGAGCCTGTTCCTCTAACCAGGGCTTTCCTTGCAGCATTCCATCTACTAGGTTAATGGGTCCATCTGGCTTCCATTAACCCTTTCCACTCCTGGGCGGAGTGGACGCCCCATCGCATGCTGCGACATCTACGTTTTTAAAATTGCAGGTCGAGGTATCACCTCTGAAAATTGTACTTATAAGAGTAATACTACAACTTAAGCAAATGCCAACTGAGAGTTGCTGTGAAATCTTTCTAGGAAGAACCGTGGAGTGGAATTTATTACATGTTGTGTATGTACCCCTTGACTTCCTGTTCCCAAAGTGAACCCCAATTCCATCCTCTGTCAGCTCTGGCTCTTGGTGCACTGGTTGAAAGTGGACAGTAATCCTAGATGCACTGGAGGCCCAGCAACATCGTTTGGTTTATTAAGACCAAAGGGAGTTGCACGGCTACTGTTGTCACTTTGACAGATGCCGCACTTCAAGCGCTAGGAAAATTCATTGTGGTTACTTCTATTGAGAATGCTCAACTGGAGTGTAAAACCCCCCCAAACAAATCTGAACAATATCCTAGCCTGCCAAAGTAACAGAGTGCTGGTGTAAGGGGAAAAAAATCCATGTGAAGGACAACCGCCACCATTCCTCTGCTTCATCCTTCAGTTAGGGCCTTTCTGTCACTAAAATTTAGCAACGCTCAGAGGCATTCTCAATCCAGTGCTGCTTCTGGAAAAGTCACGCTTCCCGTCTGTGCCCAAATACCACAAATAGTTGGACATTTGTCACCCAGGGATCCTTCGGCAGTCTTTCTGGGGCTTTCTAGGGGAAATGGTCACAGAAAGAGAAATGAGGAATTTATCTCTCATCTGCTCCTAGCTGCTTAGCTCCTGATAACCTCTCACTGGAAAAATAAAAATAGCTGAACCGCAGAGAAATGGTTCAAAAAATATGGGAGGTTGTTGCTTTGGGAAAAATTAACACATCAATTATATAGCCAGCAAAATAGAGGAAAATAGAGATTTGGTTACCTTTTTATTCTGTGCTCAGACAAAGTACACTTACTTGCAAAAAAAAAAACCTCATCTCACCTGTCCGTTTTAAAAAAAATATTAACATTTGATAGCTTTGCTGGGTCTGTTAAATGTGTGTAATGAGAGATGTCGCTCAATTTCATAAAATCACCTGAAAGATGTCAGAGGTGATGCTCACTCAGTAATATGGTAACACCTTCTTAAACAGAATGAGCTGACAACTGTATTTCTGTATACTGTCTCTTTATACAAAAGCTGACTGTTGTAATAATTATTTTGGTTCTGATATTTACATGGCGAGGATTTGTAAACCTGTTACTAGTTCCTCAGTCAATAAATAGGGGTTTTTAAAGTCATGCTTCCCTAAAATAGAGTTTCATTGAAACATTTTTTTCCCCTCAAGTCTGCATTCGAAATTTGTGGCTACAGGATACATAACGAGTTGCGTCTCTCTAGAGCACCAAAACGTTCACTGCACAAACACTAAAAGTTGAGTTGGTCTTTCCTGTATAAAGACACAAGGAATTCTGTGCATTAGTTTGGAGTTTCTCAGCCCTTAAATGACTGTTAGTGTTGGAACCACAGAGAAGACTAATGCATTCCAAACTTAGGTTTAAAGGTACTTTTATAGAGTAGAAGAACAGATGGAAAATGTGTGTCAAATTCTGCCTTCATTTACTCTCCAAAAGATCAGTTATGTCAATTTTGATCCGTTATGTTGGGCAGAATTTGGCCCATAATCTGGAATTATACTTAAACGAACTGCCTTAGTTTCAGAACAAAGGACAACAACTATAACAAACGTATTGTTTTATGCTGTTATGTACACATAAACCTTCTGCTTTTGTTATAAAACTGAAGCCTCATCACTGGTATCAAGGGAATTTCTCCAGATTTACCACAGTTCAACTCAGTGCAGAACTTGGCCCATTTCTCTTCATTTTAAAATCCCCTACCCAAAACTTTTCCTGGTTTTTTTTTTTTTGGCTTGTGATTCTCTTCATCCTTTTCATATCCAGTTGTCTTATTTGTGTGTGTGTGTGTGTGTGTGTGTGTGTGTGTGTGTGTGTGTTTAAATGCAGTTTTATTTCTAGCTGGTCAAGAATCTGTGCCGGTTTGAAATCAAGGCACTCCTTTTCGAAGCACTTTACTTGAATAATGTAAATTATAAGAAGAAAGCTTTTGAATCAAAGCAGGAATCAGCTCCTTTTCAAGTGTTATAAATAGGTGTATAAGACCAAATTTAGAGGAAGAGATTATAAATTACCATTTTGATGAGAGAGAAAAAATACTCTTTACTGCAGATGGCCAACTGCAGTGAAATGCCCCATATGTGGTATCGTTTGCAATTACAACATTTCATCTTGATAAGTTTCAGGCATTTACGTAGCTGGCTGGTTGTCATTTTCCCCCTCCCCTAAACAACCAGGTTTTTCAGTAGCATTTTAGATTCACGTTCTCTTTGGTTTGAAGCAAAGATCTTGGTGTGAACCTTTGGAATGTGATCTGGGTGTTGGTTGTTTGTAGGTTAAAAAAAAAAAAAAATTGGATAGAAACTCATAAATGTTCCTCTCCGCAGACAGAGCTAGCCTGTCAGTCATTAAGCCCAGTTGCGGGGAGCATGTCTGAATCTGATAATGGAATGCACAAAAGGAATGTTGGGAGTAAAGTCTCTGCTTTAGTTCTGAAGTCTTGGTTTTAAAATGTGATCTCAAGTCTCAAGTGTAGAAACACGGTAGAAAGAATCCATCATCTGTAACTCACAGGCACAAATGTAATACAGCATGTACTGTTGGTTTGGGATGGATGAACTGCTATTAAAAAATAGGGAAAGAACAGAACTCCGTTCCACATGCTGAGAGATGGAAGAGCAATGTGAAGCAAACAAAGGACGTGGTTATCTGAATCTCTTCTGAAAGAAGGTGATTTTTGGAAAGCAAGGTGCATTCTTGTACTGGTCTTAATGCAGCCCAGATTTTAATGTAACACATTTATGAGTGGATGACAAAAAAGCAAACCCATCTGTCTGGCGGGTAGGTGAAGGAACACAGGAAAAGTAGCACAGAAAACACAGTATGTACTTTCTCTACCCATTAGGGTGACCAGATGTCCCGATTTTATAGGGAGAGTCCCGATGTTTGGGGCTTTTTCTCATATAGGTTCCTATATAATATTATATATATATATATAATACTATATAGGTTCACTCCCCGCCCCCCGTCCCAGTTTTTCACACTTGCTGTCTGGTCACCTTACTACCCATACGCTATGGGGATAGCCTTAGTCCTCCAGCTGCAGAAAGTTCACTTTGATAAATAAATACCACAGGCCTGTGTCCTGGCCTATATTTTAAATACAGATACATAATTTTTCCAGCATATGATTTCCTCTTCATCTGCCTACAAGTTGGAATGTGGATTTTTAATGCCATTACTCTAAAGATTCCATTTTGTCTGCTTGCATGTGGAGTGTGCATTGTCTGGGGTAGCAGCAAAGGTTATATTCTGTCTTGGGCTTGGAGTAGGAGAAGGGGTGAGAAGGCCCTTCTGCAGGCAAGCGGCACGGCAGGCTAGCTCCAGAGTGCACAAGGGTCCTGATTCTCTGTCCATTTCCTGACTTGATGTGTGGGGGTGAAGGTGACTTCAACTAACTTTTGCACTTGCCGCATTTGGGGGCCTTACAGGGTCCTATCTGGCCTCTGGTGTAAGTTGCAGCAGCCTTGTAGCTGCTCTAATCTTATACTCTGCTTCCCTTTGCCCCCACAGGCTCGGGTTGCCAACTTTCTACGAGCACAAACACCGAACACACTTGCCCTGCCCCGCCCCTTCTCCGAGTCCCCGCCCCCGCTCACTCCATTCCTCCCTCCCTCCCTCTGTCGCTTGCTCTCCCCACCCTCACTCACTCATTCATTTTCACCGGGTGGGCTCAGGGGGTTGGGATGCAGGAGGGGGTGAGGGCTCCGGGGTGGGGCTGGGGATGAGGGCTTCAAGGTGCAAGAGGGGGCTTCAGGCTGTGGCTGAGGGGTTTGGAGGGTGGGAGGGGGATCGGGGTAGGGGGTTGAGGCATGGGAGAGGGTCAAGTGTGCAGGCTCCAGGCGGTGCTTAGCTCAGGCAGCTCCTGGAAGCACCGGCATGTCCCCCCTCTGACTCCTACGCCGAGGCACGGCCAGGTGGCCGTGCGCTGCCCTGTCTGCAGGCACTGCCCCTGAAGCTCCCATTCGCTGTGGTTTCCAGCCAATGGGAATTGCAGAGCTGGCGCTTGGGGCGGGGGCAGCACGCGGAGCTCCCTGGCTTCCCCTACGCTGAGGAGCCGGAGGGGGACATACCACTGCTTCCGGGAGCTGCGTGGAGCCATGGCAGTCAGGGAGCCTCTCTTAGCCCCGCTGCGCTGCTGATGGGACTTTTAACCGCCCAGTCAGCAGTGCTGACTAGAGCTGTCAGGGTCCCTTTTTGACCAGGTGTTCCGGTCGAAAACTGAAGACCTCGCAACCCTAATGCAGGCTCCGCGAAGCAAAGAATAGTGGCCGCTGAGCCTGAATGTCTACACAGCAACTTTGCAGCCTGAGCCCTGCAAGTCCCAGTCAGCTGATCCGGGTCAGCTTCGGTTGTTTAATTGCTGTGTAGGAAACTCTCCACCATGCAGGGAGATGTGTGCTGGATGTATTCTCAGGGTGCTGTTTCTGCCTGCTTTGCAGCCCCTTTATGCTGGCAGAGTAATGTAAGGGGTCCTTAGTGTAACTGAGAATTGGGTCTGATGTGCAGAACTCCCATTGTACTCCTCATTGTGGTGTGGTGGGTCAGTGTGAGCTATGGGACAATTTCTCTGCTGCCGCAGTGTACCAGAAAAGAGGATCAGTGAAAAGAGCTTTTTCCCCCAGTGCTCAGCGTGATGGGATGAAGAGTCAATGGGTCTGTGGCAGATACTGTAGCTTCTGTAGCTACTGCCATCTTCTAGCAGAAGTGTGTCGTAGGGGTTGAGGGTTTTTTGTGAAAATTAATTACACACCATTCCATTGATGCCCTGCAGATCAGAAATTGTCAGGAACTTTTAAGTGTTATAATAGCTTTAAAAAACAATATTTCTAAATGTCAAGTTAATGTGCTGTGGGAGTAATGAGATTCAAGGACCCAGTGTGAGCATCACATTACATCTGCTTTCACAAGTACTTTTGGGATCCTTTCGGGCAAAGGCAGCAGGAGCCTGGTGTTTTTTTTTTTTTTTTTCTATTCTTTTTAAAATCCTTTTCTTTTGAAAAGAAAGAGTTTATTTTCCTGTTACCTCCTTTTCTCTCCCCAAATACAAACCAAGAACTCTGAGACAGCAGATTAAAAATGAGACCTTCATGAATGAGAAATGCAGCTTGCATTTTTTTGTGATGGGGAACACGTAAACCCATAGAAAGACATGCATATTTTAAAAAGAAACTCAGATAGGTGTGATGTAGCTATTTGTAAAATTTTAATACCAAAGAAACAATCTACCAACAGATTTTAAATAAAAAAAGTCTCTGACTTTTAGGCAATTAAAAATGATTGTTTTTCAGAGTGGAAGTAACATGGTTTTCAGCTAGCCTTTGGAACACGGCCATTGCTGAATAAAACGTTCAAACGGCGCATTGTATTTCTTCAGTGTAATCGCACTAAAAGGACACACTGTGACATGCTGTATGGATTATAATGAGCTTGAAGCAAAAAGGGGGGAACCTCCCCATAAGCCCCAACGATGGATTTATGACTCTTTTTTCACTGAAAAGAAAAGTTGGAATCAGGGATCCAATAATTGATAATGTGTATAGTTTGTTATAATGAAATTGGTGGGATTGGAGTGTTCCCTGTAAATGGTCAGATTTAGAACTTCAGCACGAGGATGAACCTTATGTGAAAGTTTGGGTTCCTCCCCCTACTTTTGGCTGTGATTTTCAAAGAAGGCTAAAGGAGTTAGCCACTGAAATTCATTGGGAGATGGACACCTACCTTCCTTAAATCTCAGCCTTAAACTAAAACTGCATTGAAGAACACCAGGGTTACAAACTCAAGCACACACAACTTAGCATATGCTAGAATTAAGGTTGCTCAATTCACCCCTCTTGGGGTATGCATTATGGTAGTCTTTTTAATTGCATGATCTCACACTTTTCCCTCCCACAGCCAGTCCCGATCTTCCCTCCAGCTTCCCCAGCTTCCCATCACAGTTTCCCCCCCAACTCCATACCAGCCAACTCTCAGTTCCAGCCTCCCTGCCTTTCTCTCCCACAGAGAGTCCAGGCCTTGTTTCCTCTGCATTCAAGTCCATTAGTCTCTAATTCTTATTCTATGCCATCTGGGCACCAGCAGGGGAAGCATCAATAGCTTAGTGCTACAATGGCCTCCAGGAAATGGCAGAAATAATTGCAAGCAAAGTCCTGTGCAGTGTGAGGATGGAGCATGTTCAGCACAGACAGAATCTTCAGAGAATTTAGCAGCTGAAGTTGAAAAAGTCTCTACTGAGCATGCCTGAAATGAGATTTTTTCAGAGGGTTATAACTTGATCACAGTTGGGCAGTCTTTCATGGGGACAGCAAAAGACACAGCCCGGCCACGGCCGGCCACGTTTCAAGTCTCTGCTCCACAGCATGGAGGTGCCAGAGCTTCTCACTTCCTCCCTGCCCTGCTCATTTTGTCTCTACCCCCTGCTCTTTTTGCACCTTCTTCACCTTCCCAGAATCCATCGCCATCACCATTCAGCCACTCTGCCGTCCCACCTCACCAGCCAGCTGTGGTTCTTTGTGTCTGGGTTGTTCTCCGTGATGTCTCCTGTGCTGGCTGTGCGTTGGGTTGTCAGTTCCTTGGAGCAGGGACCCGTACCATCTGCAATGGGCTGGGTGCACGGAGGTGCTCTCTCAACCCCGCTGAATGCTCCATGCTGATTTCAGCTGGCGAAAGCAGAGCTGCCAACTTCTTGGCCTCTCCCACTCCTCCCTACCTGTTACAGTCAGCGTGACGTGGTGCTGCTCACTTTCCTAGCTTGCCCACAACACCTGTGGACAACAGCGAGTTAAGGATACAGGGTGAACGGGGAACCTGACTCTTGAGTATCACGTCCTCCGTAAGCCAAAACCTCTGTATCATTTCAGTTTGGTGGAGCTCTGTGACAGCACAAGGCTGACAGCCCTGGAGGTCTTACCCCAAGAAGAGATACCGCCTGAAAATGGAGCCAAAGGGCTTCCACTGTGTCTGGAGGGAGCCTGCTGCAGAACCATTGCTCTCCTACCTCTGGGGGCTCCTTTGGAAAACCAGCTCCCTGATGGTAACTCTGGCCGCGTCTGCACTATAGGGTTAGGTTGATGTAAGCTGCCTTGCGTCAACCTGGCTCTGGAAGCGTCTTCATTTAAATTTTGGCTCCGGGCAATGTAAGTGCCTCTCTCTGTCGATTCAGTAACACCACCTCCCTGCGCAGCGTAGAGCCGTGGTCGGTGTAATTAGGTTGACCCTGTGTCAGTGCATTGGCTTTCAGGAGCTGTCCCACAGTGCCCCACTCAGACAGCACAATTGACCCAAGCCCTCTGGTGAGGACACTGGCGCAAGGAGCCAAGTATGCACATACACAAGTGATTTACTAATTGGTGGACGTAAGTTAAGTCAACATCATTTTGAAGTGTAGACGTGGCCTCTGATAACACCAGGCTGCGTACTGTGACTTCCTCTCTCCATGTCGTCTCCGCTCCTCTGAGTTCCTGCTAGCATGCAATTCGTTACATCTGCCTAATGCTCAGACAACTGGAATTAGTGCAGGTGAAGAGAAAGGGATAAAGCCCCCAATCCAGGGACAAGGCGTGGGACTACAACACAGCCCCCCTGCAGCAGCTACTTCATCCTTGAAGGGTGTGCATGATGTCTGCAGCCCCTCCCCCACAGTTTGCATGGGGGTGGGTTGTTAGGGCCACTGGATCCATGCGCGGGTTGATTGGAAGCCGTCATTCCTCCCCATGGTGAGCCTTGCCGTTGGCTTATATGGGACTGTCATGGATACCCCTACTAATCTGCAGGACCCTTCTTTACTGTTCCACTAGTCATTCCTGTACCTCCCACCAATCGCTACCATGGAATGTAAATGGGGCAAAGGGGCTTGGGCCGGCTGTGACCAACAGGTGAATCTGTGCTTCTGATACTCCCTACTGGTATAAGATGGGAAGAATGGTCCACTGGTTAGGGCATTAATTTGGGTTTCGGACAACCTGGATTCAATTCTCTGCTCCACCACAGACTCCCTGTGTGTTCTTGGGCAACTTGGTCTCTCTGTGCCTCAGTTTCCCATCTATACAGCGTGGATGATAACATTTCCCTTCTTCACAGAGGTAGGTTGAGGACAAATATGGTAAAGAAACGCAGGCTAGGGGGAAATGCAAATTAGGGAAATGCAACCTAGATGGAGCTACTATAAGGTGGGTGCATAATTGGTTGGAAAACTGTTCCCAGAGAAGAAAAGGAGTCCTTGTGGCACCTTAGAGACTAACCAATTTATTTGAGCATGAGCTTTCGTGAGCTACAGCTCACTTCATCAGATGCATACCGTGGAAACTGCAGCAGACTTTATATATACACAGAGAATATGAAACAATACCTCCTCCCACCCCACTGTCCTGCTGGTAATAGCTTATCTAAAGTGAGCATCAGGTTAGGCCATTTCCAGCACAAATCCAGGTTTTCTCACCCTCCACCCCCCCACACAAATTCACTCTCCTGCTGGTGATAGCCCATTCAAAGTGACAACTCTTTACACAATGTGCATGATAATGAAGTTAGGCCATTTCCTGCACAAATCCAGGTTCTCTCACTCCCTCACCCCCCTCCAAAAACCCACCCCCATACACACACAGACTCACTCTCCTGCTGGTAATAGCTCATCCAAACTGACCACTCTCCAAGTTTAAAACCAAGTTAAACCAGAACATCGGGGGTGGGGGGGTAGGAAAAAACAAGAGGAAATAGGCTACCTTGCATAATGACTTAGCCACTCCCAGTCTCTATTTAAGCCTAAATTAATAGTATCCAATTTGCAAATGAATTCCAATTCAGCAGTTTCTCGCTGGAGTCTGGATTTGAAGTTTCTTTGTTTTAAGATAGCGACCTTCATGTCTGTGATTGCGTGACCAGAGAGATTGAAGTGTTCTCCGACTGGTTTATGAATGTTATAATTCTTGACATCTGATTTGTGTCCATTTATTCTTTTACGTAGAGACTGTCCAGTTTGACCAATGTACATGGCAGAGGGGCATTGCTGGCACATGATGGCATAAATCACATTGGTGGATGTGCAGGTGAACGAGCCTCTGATAGTGTGGCTGATGTTATTAGGCCCTGTGATGGTGTCCCCTGAATAGATATGTGGGCACAATTGGCAACGGGCTTTGTTGCAAGGATAAGTTCCTGGGTTAGTGGTTCTGTTGTGTGGTATGTGGTTGTTGGTGAGTATTTGCTTCAGGTTGCGGGGCTGTCTGTAGGCAAGGACTGGCCTGTCTCCCAAGATTTGTGAGAGTGTTGGGTCATCATTTAGGATAGGTTGTAGATCCTTAATAATGTGTTGGAGGGGTTTTAGTTGGGGGCTGAAGGTGACGGCTAGTGGAGTTCTGTTATTTTCTTTGTTAGGCCTGTCCTCATCAGTGGTTCACAGTCATGTTGGAAGGGCATAAAGAGTGAGGCCCCGCAGGGATCAGTTCTGGTCCGGTTCTGTTCAATATCTTCTTCAATGATTTGGATAAAGGCATACAGAGTACACTTATAAAGTTTGTGGACTGTACCAAGCTGGGAGGGATTGAAAGTGCTTTGGAAGATAGAATTAAAATTCAAAATGATCTGGACAAACTGGTCTGAAGTAAATAGGATGACATTCAATAAGGACAAATGCAAAGTACTACAGTTAGGAAGAAACAATCAGCTGCACACATACAAAATGGGAAATGACTGCCTTGGAAGGAGTACTGCGGAAAGGGATCTGGGGGTCATAGTGGATCACAAGCTAAATGAGAGTCAACAGTGTAACTCTGTTGCAAAAAAAGCGAACATCCTTCTGGGATGTATTAGCAGGAGTGGTGTAAGTAAGACACGAGAAGTAATTCTTTGGCTCTACTCCATGCTGATTACTCAACTGGAGTAATTGTCTAGTTCTAGGCGCTACATTTCAGGAAGGATGTGGACAAATTGGAAGAGAGTCCAGAGAAAAGCAACAAAAATGAGTAAAGGTCTAGAAAATATGGACTAAGAGGGAAGATTGAAAAAACTGGGTTTGTTTAGTCTGGAAAAGAGAAGACTGAGAGGTGACATAACAGTTTTCAAGTATATAAAAGGAGGAGGGAGAAAAAATATTGTTCTTAACCTCTGGGGGTAGGACAAGAAACAATGGGCTTAAATTGCAGCAAGGGTGGTTTAGGTTGGACATTAGGAAAAACTTCCTAATGGTCAGGGTGGGTAAGCACTGGAATAAATTGCTTGGGGAGGTTGTGGAATCTCCATCATTGGAGATTTTTAAGAGCAGGTTAGACAGACACCTGTCAGGAATGGTCTAGACCAGGGGTCGGCAACCTTTCAGAAGTGGTGTGCTGAGTCTTCATTTATGCACTCTAACTTAAGGTTTCGCGTGCCAGTACTAACATTTTAACATTTTTAGAAGGTCTCTTTCTATAAGTCTATAACATATAACTAAACTATTGTTGTATGTAAAGTAAATAAGGTTTTTAAAATGTTTAAGAAGTTCATTTAAATGTGAATTAAAATGCAGAAGCCCCCCGGACCAGTGGCCAGGACCCGGGCAGTGTGAGTGCCCCTGAAAATCAGCTTGCGTGCCGCCTTTGGCACCCGTGCCATAGGTTGCCTACCCCTGGTCTAGATAATTAGTCGTGCCACGAGTGCAGGGGACTGGACTAGATGACCTCTCGAGGTCCCTTCCAGTTCTGTGATTCTAAGATTGTGAGATGTTCAGATACGGCAGTGATGGGGCTCAAATATCTGAGAGAGAAGAAAATAACTCTGAGTTTTGCTTACCTTTTAATTTAAAATCGGGACCAGCCCAAATGTAAATTCCTAAAATTAGGTCCAACCTCTGCACATATTTACGCCCAGAAGCCCAGTGAATTCAGTGCAACTGTTCATGTGCAAAAAGTTAAGCACCTGCATAAACATGACTGGAGCCTGAATCTTCCTCCTACCATTACACAATGAGCAGTGCTACATCAGGAAGGCTTCTAAACACTCGATATATTCAGAGATGGTGCAAACTAGGTGGATTTACATAATCCTGTTTGTCTTAATGTTCCAAAGGCAACCTTCTGTTAAAAGTGAAATTTCACTTTACTGCACTGGTCAGCATTGTACACGAAGCTACACCGGTTAAAAGACTTTTGCATCAATTAATAGTGATGGGCAATTTATTTTTACAGAAATAATCAACACAAGTCATTAGACTTTCTTTCCATTTTTCCCTTTTTAAAAATGTATCTTTTTTTTTTTAACCTTTGTTAAATGCTTGAGCCTAGCTGCCTTTTCACTAGCTGCTCCAAATGCATATTAAGGAGACACAGTGAGCATGCAAAAATGAAGGTCATATAAATTAATAATTTTCTGAGTGCCTTTCCTCTAACTGCCTCCAGAAAAAACTTCAAACAAAATGCAGATAAGTCTCCAGAACTAGCTTTCTGCCCCACCTGTTTTTGCTGCAGTGTTTAATCTGTACTTTGTCATGTATTTCACTGTCATGTTGCCTCTGTTTGAGCTAGAATGTGAGTTTTCCCTTCCAAATTTGTGTGGATTTGTATTTCATAGAGTACAAATAGATTAATCACGAACCACACAGAACTTGTCATTATCAGTACTTAGAAAATGGATGATGTATAAATCATGACTTGTCCTGGTTTTTAGCAACTAATTAAGTATGTGAATTTAAGCTGTCTCAGTGTTAAGGGTTTTGTCTAGAAAATTTAAGTTAATAAGTGTCACAGAAATGCTATTAATGAAGAGCCGGTTTGCTCATAAATTCTCGTTAAGCCCTCACTGGATTTGTGAAATGTTGGCGTTACTGGAGTAATTAGGGATGTGTGTTTGTTGTTGAGTGGAAACTTAAAAGAGAGAGCTGGACCAATGCATTATTTCTGTGGGACCTTCACAATATTTTTGTTGACCCCTCGATTTGATGTATACTTGAGTGGTATAGTGCAATTTACGGTGAATGTAAGATAGAACTTAAAAAGGAAAAATAATGAGGAGCAGGGTATCTTTTGCTGCTAGCTCAATTGGGCATTGGATTAGGAACTCATGCTTAAATGACTTGTGCATTGGGGCCTAGCTGAGTGCCGACTTTTGAGCAATTTCAGATATTGGCAGAAAGCTCTCCTTTAGCACAGAAGGTCTGTATAAGATGCTGTAACAGGTGACAATCATTCTAATATCCACTGGTTTCCTGTGTACATACATCCCATTTATTTGCACACTCATCATCTTATGTGGTCGTTCCTCCATGTACCACCACTGGGAGGTGCTGCCTCTTACTGCTGTGTGGTCTTTCTCTTCCTCCGTCCCTGCTACTGTTTCTTGTGTCTTCTTTCAGGCTGGATGGTAAATGCTTCAGGGCAGGGAGGTGTGTGTGGGTAGAGTTGCCTTTCAGTGGTGTATATCCCAAGATGCTGGAGGGTAGGGGGTCAGTAGGGTTCTGGTTTGTCTACTTTCCTGGCTAATGCCTGTGTAAAGCCGGAAAAGAAGCTCATGAAATGTTTTGGCTGGCAGCAATCTGCAACTCCGTGTCTGTTTCATGAAACTCAGATTCTCCTGCCTCATTTGTCTGCCAGTACCTGTCTGTGATAGGGATCTGGATTACAGAAAGCGGTTGGGTGACTCAAACCCAGTAAGGCAGAAGTGATGTGGATTGGTAAAGGGAAACGTGTACAGGAACAGGCAGAGGTGGTATCATCTGTTTGTGTTTGTCCAGTTTTCAGAGAGAGTTTGCAGCCTCAGAGTCACACAGTCTGTCAGTAGACAAAATAACATTTTTCTTGAGGAGAAATAGGAATTAGAAGTGGCTCGGTCCTGAGCATTGCTAGCTCTGAAATTGTTTCGCTCAGGTTTTGTTTTGCTGCTTTAGAGCCCAGTCCTGCTCTCACTGAAGTCAGTGGCAAAAGTTACACTGGAAGCACCTTACGTAGGAACCACCCTTTTCTTCCATGTTCGGACAGTGCCTAATGCAGTAGGATCCTGCTCCATGATTGGGCGACCATCGTGCAAATGCTGTTATTAACCATAATTAAACGGCCACTGACTTATTAGGATCAAGAGCAAAACCTTAGATTTCTGAGGGCAGAGTTATGATGTCTGCAAATCTGTTCTCTGCGGGCTCTCAGATGGCCAGTATCCACTATTTATGCTGAAATGTCAGCAATTCCCAACCAGTACATTGGTTGGTTAGATGCAGGAAACCCAAGGTTTCTTTTCAGTCCAGATCCTTGTTATTTCCCAGCCCATTACAACGCCAAGTATACCGGTGAGGACACTAGGCAACCTTGCCAATGCCTGTTGTAATTTTAAACCACTTTGGTAATGTTCCCCTCAGCTTTAATGTTACACATCCCTGAATATGTACCTTGGTAATTGAAAGGGATATTGGGTAAATTTGATCTGTCTAGCTTTGACTTATGCTGTCCTTATCTTGGCCTTCATGTCATTAAGAAAAAAATTGGTATCGATCTTAGACTATCCCACTACATTGTGCTGCAATTTTTCTTCCCTGCTAGTGGAATATAAATCGATAAAGGCAGCTGCTTGAGACGCAGGCTAGCTATGGTGCTGTCATTTATATATTGTAAATCCAATGATAGCTGATCAAATCAGTGCTTCTACTGTTCCAAACCTGACATGATTGAATTGTCAATAAAAAAGATTTTACAGTAAGGGAAGGAGAGTTGACAGTGTAAATGCCTGGAAGCCCCCACTAAGTTTGATACAAAGTAAACCAGTAAGCCAGGTTATTGTGTTATAATTTCCAAAGCAAAAATATTTGCACACTCTTGGAACTGGAGAGAGAGGGCAGGAAAAGAAAACTTTGCATTATAATTTGTTTTCAAGTATAATTGTTTGGAGTCCATGAAATACAGATGGCTTTCACTGGGAATCTGTTAAGGGCTAATAAAATTGCTAATTTGCTGTAGGACTTCCATACTAAAGCTTTGCAGTTCCATTGTATTGGGAGAAAGGACGAAGGTCAGCATTACTGTTTGTTCACAAACAAAGGGGGCATTACAGGAATGTGTGGGATTTAAAAGAAACGCTTGCTAAAACGAGCCTGATTCTAGTTTCATTTACTGTCTCAGTGAAAATCAGATCACAATCTGCCATGAATTGTTGTCTGGGCTGGGAAATACACTTGTTTATAGCAAAGAAGTGTTTAGCTCTGTGTTCTGAAGTCCTTTTGGGTCAGATCCTTAGCTAGTGTAAGGTGACTTCAGTGGACGTATGCTGACTTTCACCAGCTGAGGATCTAGCTCTAAGACTTTGTATAGGACCTATGTCTCTCCTGGATAGAGGGAAAAATCAAGGGTGGCAGCAACAAAAATGGTAGGTAGGCAGCTCTGACAGCTTAGCCGTGAAACGTGATGCAGCAGAGTGCTGGTGGAATCTGGGCCGCGCAAAGCATATTGAAATGCACCGTGAAAGCCAGAAAATGTAAATTTCCAAGTTTCAGAATTGTGCCCCTGATGAGGCAGAGGAGCTTATAGTTTGTGAAGTCCTTGGACTCCGTCACGTGTTTTTTATGCTGAACATACGGCGGAATGTGGTGAGGTCGAATAGTATTTTAAGGGGAATCCTATAAACAACTGACCGTTTCACACATGCTTTCACACATGCTATCTTTCACACATGCTATCTTTGTCCCCTTGAGTGTGTGCAGGACCGGACCCTCTGTCTCTGCAGCTCCTGGAAGAAAATGTTCTTTGTTTTATTTTCTGAGATCATTTTCTGTAATAAGGATAATCAAAATACTTCAAACGTACGAATGCCTACCCCTGGGTCACTGTCGAATGTGTAACTTGGGCAAGAACCCCCTCTCGGTGCCTTGGTTTTCCCAGTGCTTAACTGGTAAGGAAAGAGGTACCGGGGCTCAAGCAATTAGGTGCTGGGGTTCAAGCAACCTTTTTACATTCATAACTGATGCAGCAAGTCCGGAGATGCCGGAGCTGTGAACTGCCAAGCCTAGAGGTGCTCGGGCTCAGCCCTGGCAAGCCCTGGCACAAATTAAGCCCTGGGTTTTCCCAATCATTAAGATGGGGATAACGATACTTAGCTCTTAGAGAAGGAAACTATTATTCTATATGTCTGTGTGACTGATTAAAAACCCAGAATTTATTTATTCCATATTGTGGCATTCTCTAGTGTATCCTTGATTTAACCACTGACAGTACGTTCTGCATCTTCAAGCCCATGAAAGCTTATGCTCAAATAAATTCGTTAGTCTCTAAGGTCCTCCTGTTCTTTTTTCAAGTGTGTGATATGTTTGCATGCACAACAGGGCAATCATTTAATAAGTGTTATTAATTCTCACAAGCCTTGCAAACTCTGTCGCATCCGGGAGGAGACATAGCCCACCGGTTAGGGCTTGGACTTCGGAGACCTGGATTTAAGTCCCTGCTCTGCCACAGATTTTCTGTGCATCTCTGGGCAAGTCACTGAGCCTCTCAGTCCCCCATCTGTATGATGGGGATAATAGCACTTCCCTCCCTGACAGGTGTGTTGTGGGGATAAATACATTAAACACTGTGAGACGTTCAGAGGCTATACAGCTGGTTGGATACTGGCCCACACCAAAGCCCTGGATCCTCATTTTTGCGGCAAGAGCTTATTCTTAATTTCAAGATGTAATGTCAGAGCCATAGCTGTATGGTGGGGGTGGGGTACACCCTGTTGGTACAAGACATGAGCAGTGCTTGTCTGCCCCGTTGCTGTTCTTGTCATCCAGTGCAGTGGCTCTCAACCTTTCCAGACTGCGGTACCCCTTTCAAGCATCTGGTTTGCCTTGTGTACCCCCAAGTTTTGACCCACTTACAAAATCAGACAGAAATACAGAAGTGTCACAGCACAATATTACTGACAAATTGCTGACTTTCTCATTTATACCCTACCATTATAAAATAAATCAATATAAATATTGTACGTACATTTCAGTGTATAGTACACAGAGCTGTATAAACAAGTCATTGTCTATGAAATTTTAGTTTGTACTGACTTGGCTAGAGCTTTTTATGTAGCCTGTTGTAAAACTGGGCAAATATCTAGATGAGTTGATGTGCCCCCTGGAAGACTCCTGTGTACCCTCAGGGGTACATGTACCCCTGGTTGAGAACCACTGGTCTAGTACATAGGATGAAGACCTAATGTAGGGGAGTATTGACATGTTATGTGCCATGAGGAAGAGCCCTTAGAAGGGAGAGCGGTTGTAGACAGCATGATGGCTTGGGAAGAGAACAAGATGGGGAGGGAGACAATTACAGAGAGATACCATTGTTGCAGTAGGAAGAGGAGTGAAGAGTTTCTGTGGCAAGACCCAGGGTAGAGAAGGAGTCAATGGATGGTCTGTTCTGCCATATCATCACAATCTGAGTTGGTTTATTTAATATGGGACAATTCACACATTAATGCCAGTTTTCTTGTTAGTTCAGAGACCTCTACCATAAGGAGTTTTCCTTTAAAACATGCCAACCCGTATTGCTCTAACATGTGCCTGAAAGCAACAACTTGCATTAATAGAAACTTTAGTTTAATGTTTCACTTTCACTTATTGACCTGACCCATCCATCAACAAGCTCTCCCAGTTGTTTTTATACTGCACCAAGGTACAGCAGACCCAGATACCCCAGTGTACTGTGTTGACACATGGTTCAACAGACCTTTCCCATAAACTAGTCACCTTGTTTGTCATTACCTACCTGAAATGCTGCAGCAGCTTTATTCACTTGTATTATTTATATACATTAGCTCCTAGAGACCACAGTTGGGGATCAAGGCCCCATTGTGTATCAGTGTAACCCTTGGATGGGCTAGAGATTACTACCCTGCCTTTCTCCTAGTCCTTCAACACAACTCCTACAGAAAAGACCCAGAGTTCAGTCATTGAGGATTTTCAGCAAGGATTGTACAGGGTCGGCCTCCCTACAATCAAGTCCAAAGGGAACAGAAGGAATGAACTGAATGATAGAGATATATACTAATAATTTCTACTACATAACAAAGCTGCTTCATAATCCACATACGTTATCTTCACAGCTGTACATAAACAAAAGGAACAAATGAAAACTGAACAGGTCAGTCCCCAGACACACAGTAAGAAGTGACTCAGCGGTTCCAGAAGCTTAGGTTGAGTTCACCTGAGTCCGTTAGTCTTTTGTTCATCAGTTTATGCAGGCTGCTGAGCCGAAAGCACTGAGGTAATATCTTCCCCCGTGCTTGCATAAATCTCTGGCCGGAACACATGCAGGCTCCCTCTCCTTCTCTGCTCTCCTCTTCATAAACACACTAAAAAGCTGGTTCCTTCCTCAAGGAGCTTACAGTCTGGGCGCATGGCAAGATCCAGGAGCTGGGGGAGGAAAGGCAGGGTAACCGTGACAGAAGTGGGTTTGCGTAACTGAGCACGGGATAGCTCACCATTCTGAATTACAGCAGTCTGGAACCGCGGTGCCTCACCGCTATTTATCCCTCGCTCCCACTGAGCGTTCCACGTTGGAGAGGAGAGCTCTGGGTGTGCCGGCAGGCTGCTCTACTGGGCAGGTGAGGCAGAGGAAGAAAATTACACGTGACCTCTAGTATTCTGAATAAACAGCCCCCCGTTCCCCGTGAGATGTGCGTGCAGCCTTGCTAACAGGCCTCTCTCATTCCCTGAGTGTCGCTCTCAGCGGGTTGCATGGCATCCTGCTGTTTACTTTTCTTTAATGCTCACTCGTGCTTCCCATCCTTCCTTCCTCTCTTGCTGCTGCTGTTGCCATAATGTCCGCACACAAAGCTGTACCAGTCCGGGGAGTTTTCTCTTGTGGGTAGGAGAAAAAGCCCTGAAAGATAGGGCGACGGCTGGAGAAAATGCATTGGGGGAAGGACAATCTCTTGAGAACCACAAACAATGTTGGAAAAAGAAAAGGAGTACTTGTGGCACCTTAGAGACTAACCAATTTATTTGAGCATGAGCTTTCGTGAGCTACAGCTCACTTCATCAGATACATACCGTGGAAACTGCAGCAGACTTTATATATACACAGAGAATATGAAACAATACCTCCTCCCACCCCACTGTCCTGCTGGTAATAGCTTATAGATAAGCTATTACCAGCAGGACAGTGGGGTGGGAGGAGGTATTGTTTCATATTCTCTGTGTATATATAAAGTCTGCTGCAGTTTCCACGGTATGTATCTGATGAAGTGAGCTGTAGCTCACGAAAGCTCATGCTCAAATAAATTGGTTAGTCTCTAAGGTGCCACAAGTACTCCTTTTCTTTTTGCGAATACAGACTAACACGGCTGTTACTCTGAAACCAAACAATGTTGGGTTTGTCCAGCTCCTAAGTTCTTGCTCTGGCTAAAGGGAGAGGTGCTTTCACCCTGTTTCTTTTCTGGTGCCAGTGATTCATACACTAGAGTTCCTGACGGCCAAATTAAAGATCAATTAAATCCCATTGTGTTTTGGTCCTGTACAGATGTAGAACAAAGACAGTTCCTGCCTCAGAGACTCATAGTCTGCATGGCAGGCAGGGTGCAGCAAGTGGCCAAAACAAACTAGGGCAGGGAAGAAATTTGTGTTTTGTTTTACATTGGGCCGTATCTGCACACACCAGCTGCACCAATTTAGATTAATCCTAAACTGATTAAGTACTCTTCAACTGATGTAAATGTGTCCACATGAGGCATTTGTAGTGAGGTAAGAAAATCCAGTGCAATTTTTGGCTGTAAACAAGGCCTTAGAAATTCAGGTGGTGTCTGGGCTGGAAGACTGAATGGTGACTAGAGAACTTGTGCTGGACTGCGGACACCATGGAGTCAGGGGTGTGGATGCAGAGCAGGTGGGAGAGGAAGGGATTTTTAGTCAGACTATTAAACATTGCTCTGTTTTTGTTAACACGCATTTAACTTACTAACCAGTCTGCGTTGAGGATGCAGACGCTAACCCTCTCACAAGCTCACGGTGCACGTCTCTGAAACCTCCAAGCTATTCTTCAGCAAAACCAAGCACATAGCCCAGAAGAGGACTAAGGAGGTTCGCTCCTGTGACCAGCCCTGGTAGAAGAGAGTCCCAGAGGGGAAAAGCCCTATGAGTCACACTTTCTCTTGCGTCCATGCTGATGACGGGTTCTACTTGATAACAATCCAAAGCAGCGCAGACCGACGCATGTTCATTTTCAACATCTGAGTCAGATGCCACCAGCAGAAGGTTGATTTTCTTTTCTGGTGGTTCGGGTTCTGTAGTTTCTGCCTCGGAGTGTTGCTCTTTTAAGACTTCTGAAAGCATGCTCCACATCCTGTCCCTCTCAGATTTTGGAAGGTACTTCAGATTCTTAAACCTTGGGTCAAGTGCTGTAGCTATCTCTAGAAATCTCACATTGGTACCTTCTTTGCATTTTGTCAAATCTGCAGTGAAAATGTTCTTAAAATGAACAACATGTGCTGGGTCATCACCTGAGACTGCTATGAAATATATGGCAGAATGCAGTTAAAACACACAGCAGGGGACATACAATTCTCCCCCAATGAGTTCAGTCACAAATTTAATTAACGCATTATTTTTTTAACAAGCATCATCAGCATGGAAGCATGTCCTCTGGAATGGTGGCCAAAGCATGAGGGGGCATACGAATGTTTAGCATATCTGGCACGTAAATACCTTGCCATGCCAGCTACGGAAGTGCCATGCAGATGCCCGTTCTCGCTTTCAGTTGACATTGTAAATAAGAAATGGGCAGCATTATCTCCCATAAATGTAAACAAACTTGTTTGTCTTAGTGATTGGCTGCACAAGAAGTAGGACTGAGTGGACTTGTGGGCTCTAAAGTTTTACAATGTTTTGTTTTTGAGTGCAGTTATTTAACAAAAAAATCTACATTTGCAAGTTGCACTTTCACTATAAAAAGATTGCATTACAGTACTTGTCTGAGGTGAATTGAAAAATACTATTTCTTTTGTTTATCATTTTTACAGTGCAAATATGTGTAATAAAAATAATATAAAGTGAGCAGTGTACACTGTGTATTCCATGTTGTAACTGAAATCAATATATTTGAAAATGTAGAAAAACATGCAAAATATTTAATAATTTTCAGTTGATATTCTGTTGTTTAATAGTGTGATTAAAACTGCAATTAATAGCGATTAATTTTTTGAGTTAATTGCATGAGTTAACTGCAATTAATCTACAGCCCTACCAAAAATTCGTCCTGAAAAGCAGAGTGGGTAATTGCACTGCTCTGATCTGTGGTGTGGCCATTCAAAGCAGTAGGATGCCCCTTCAATCCAAAAGGCTCCAGGAGGGGAAGGGCCTCTGTGGGATTTTTTCCCCATGTTTTCTCTAGCTCAAGTTTATCAGTCTGACTAATTGTGGGACTCATGCAGACTTTTGTCCTAATGGGGCAGAGATCATGGTGAAAACCAATCTTAAAATTAAGGGTAAACCTGCAAAATGTTGTGCTATCTTGTTAAACTCTAAGAACGTGGATTTCAGTATTGACAACCCCACGGATCAAAAGTCATGATTTCAGGCCCAAAACCCCATGAACTTGGCTTAAGTCATAGCACTTGAAAAA
This sequence comes from Eretmochelys imbricata, assembly GCF_965152235.1. NCBI lineage: Eukaryota > Metazoa > Chordata > Testudines > Cheloniidae > Eretmochelys > Eretmochelys imbricata. The sequence continues at coordinate 98,675,237 of NC_135580.1, forward strand.
TAATACATTGTGGGTTCTTTTTATTTATTTTTATTTTATTCTTTCTCTTGTTTTTTAAGCATTAGGGGGTCGCATTTTTAAGCTTTTCACTGCACCCCTGAGGGCTATAGTCCACTGAGATTTTAATAATTTTTTGCGGATACAGACTAACACAGCTACTACTCTGAAACCTGAGATTTTAATGTAATCACCTGATTCCAGGAGGTGGGGCTTTTAGAAACAACAAATATCACAAAACTCATCATAAAATTGTGAGAGTTGGCAATAGTGTTTTGCCAGCCGTGAAACTTTTCTGTATCTGCTGCTATGACTGGAGTGAGGAAGAGAGAGAGGCAATTTATACTTCTGGTTTTAATTCTAGCCCACTTTAAGTAGGACATTTCACACAGTAAAACATAGTACTAAAAGCATTTTAACATACAAAGAAGAAGTTTGCTCATTAACGACATATTTCATCTAGATTTGTGTTTGAGCATGCAGTGGGGAAACAGAGAATCTGCCCAGTGTATGTACAAACCAGGACATAATTAAAGTGAAGTTCACGATAGAGGCATGGAAACACAACAGTTGCTTTGGACAACAGAGATGTAGATGTCAGCACTTCTTTCTTTTTCTTTTCTTTTCTTTTCTTTTCTTTTTCTTATAATTGCTGCTGCTTTTTTCTCAGTTGCACCCTCTCTTTACCTTGATGGCTAATTCATTCATATGCAATTAAACAGAGAATGCAGATTGCATGGAGACAGCCCATAAAACACAAAGCTTAGGAGACCTATTAGCAAGGTTCATCTGTGTGCCTGAGGTACAGGGGATCTTTACAGCTTTAACTGTAAAATGGCTTTTAGATAAGCTATTACCAGCAGGACAGTGGGGTGGGAGGAGGTATTGTTTCATATTCTCTGTGTATATATAGAGTCTGCTGCAGTTTCCACGGTATGCATCTGATGAAGTGAGCTGTAGCTCACGAAAGCTCATGCTCAAATAAATTCGTTAGTCTCTAAGGTGCCACAAGTACTCCTTTTCTTTCTGCGAATACAGACTAACACGGCTGTTACTCTGAAACCAGCTTTAACTTAGTGTGTCTCTGAGCGTTCGTTGTTTAACAGATAGCTACTAATACATGTTGTGCCCTTTTACTGGCCTTGACCTTTTCAATTAAAATCACTTAAACTGAAAGCTTTTATGAGCAGATCCTGCAATCCTGACTTCCATGGCTCCTTATCTGAGCAAGGACTGTGGGCTCTGGCTGGTATTTGGATTTAACACAGCGTTGCATGTTTACTGACTTTAATGACACTCAGTGCGGTGGGATTTTAACAAATTCCCCACATAGGCAAAAAAAGCTTTTTCTGTAGATTTTTTTTTGGGGGAGGGGGTCATTGTCCTTTTTATTGTATTTTATATTGCTGAAGCATATAAAGTGCCATTAAATCAGCGGCAGCAAAGGAAGAAAGGTATACACAAATATTAAACATAACCATGGCAAATCAGGCCAAAATATACACAACACAAACAGGTGCTGAAAGTCATGATTTTGTTGTATTCTTTAGAGAGAGAGGATTCATTTTCACAACGAAGACAGACCCTTGCAATCCACAGAGGGCCTGATCCAAAGTCCACGGAAGTCAATGGCAGCTTTTTCTTTCGACTCCAGTGGACTTAAGTGACCATTATCTGTCTTCATTGTCCCTGAGTATAGGGATTGGGTAAATCATTGTCAGTGGCAGAATTCGCATTTAGCCATGTATTGTATGTACATGTACCTTTGGATAAACTAATGTACATGGTTTTGAAAAGTACCTACAAATTATGCTGCATGTGGGCTGACACTGTACAGAATGTCCGCAGCAGCCGCTTTGGGTAGAGGAGAGGCATTGCCTGTTTTTGGGTCAGTTACAGTGTGATCTTTAGCAGCTGTTGTTCTGCATATGCATTTATCTGTGTATTTCACTGTCTGTTTTGCTTGCCAGCTTTCAAATGTGCCCAGCTTTCCCTCGGGGATTGATAGGGTATATGCTAAAGGGTGTCACATTACAGAATTGTCCAGTATGGCACATTTCTGAACCTCTTCATTTTCAGTTTAAACCTACTTTTACTGAAAAATTCCTGGGTTTTACAAAAAGTATTATTAATTTTTTTTCTGATTTTTCACCCTTCTTCTGTATCATCAAAATGTTAAACTTTGAAGCAAAACCAGGACCCTTTAAGGAAGATGGCTTTTAGTATCAAAATGCAAAAAATTGAAATTTTTGCTGTGAAAAATGGCTATTCTCTGAAAATGGTGCACAACATTTAAATTCAAGGTAAATAAAATTACACAGCATAGCAATTTTTGCACAGAATTTTTTGAGGGGCAGCGTGATCCAATGGAAAAGACTGTAAACTGGGATTCAGTTCTGCCACAGACCGGCTTTGTGACCTTGAACAAATCGCATCACTTCTCTGTGCCTCTGGCCCACGCTCACGCTTTGTCTTGACACTTTTGGATTGTAAGGCTCTGTCACACAGAATCTGATCCTCTGTGTATGCACAGCTCCTAGCAAAATGTCACCCCCCCACTTGGTAAGGCAACTCCCATCTTTTCATGTGCTGTGTATTTATACCTGCCTCCTGTATTTTCCACGGCATGCATCTGATGAAGTGGGTTTTAGCCCACAGAAGCTTATTCCCAAATAAATGTGTTAGTCTCGAAGGTGCCACAGGGACTCCTCGGTTTTTTTGCTGATACAGATTAACAGGGCTACTACTCTGAAATCTGTGCTGATTAGGTATCAACTGGAGTACTGTGTCCAGTTCTGAGCGTCGCATTTCAGGAAAGATGTGGACAAATTTGGAGCAAGTCCAGAGAAGAGCAACAAAAATGAGTAAAGGTCTAGAAAACATGACCTATGAGAGAAGACTGAAAAAACTGGGTCTTTTTTCTGGAAAAAAGTCTGGAAAAGAGAAGAGGGGACATAACCATTTTCAAGTACATAAAAGGTTGTTACAAGGAGGAGGGAGAAAAATTATTCTTCTTAAGCTCTGGGGAAAGGACAAGAAGCAGTGGGCTTAAATTGCAGCAAGGGAGGTTTAGGTTGGACATTAGGAAAAACTTCCTAATGGTCAGGGTGGTGAAGCCCTGGAATAAATTGCCTGGAGAGGTTGTGGAGTCTCCATCATTGGAGATTTTTAAGAGCAGGTTGGACAAACCCCTGTCAGGGATGGTCTAGATAATACTTAGTCCTGCCATGCGTGCAGGGGCCTGTACTCGATGACCTCTCAAGGTCCCTTCTAGTTCTATGATTACACATTTATTTGTGAAACGTGAATTGTTCTTCTTAATTCCTGTCACTGTTGCATAGGCCATTTGGAGACAAGAGAGCAGCCCTGTTAATTTTCTTTAGCATTTATGGTTTGCTTTTGGAGTTTTAAGGAGTGCAACTGCATGAAGGTAATATGGTCATAGACTGGGATGGTTTATGTTGATACTATTGTGGTTGCAAACCTCCCTATCTACAATCATTTGTCTTTTCTAAAATAATCCTAAAGCCTTAGACCGGGCTTTGTCTTCTTGACTCTGTCTTCTCCAGCTGCACAGACCCCTAACTTTGCTACAGCTTCAGGCTCCGGGGATCTGAATGCAGGTATTTCACTTTCTACAATCCCATAAGTCAGGCTGAAATAATGAAGTCTTTCACAGATTCTCAAAGACTTGGTAGGAATGTCCAGATAACTTCTGATCTCAGCTTGTTAATTGCTTTCATTTTCACCCTTCTTTTTCGTCTGCTTTGGGTCAGACGCTCAGTAGCAACTCCTCGGTGACTGATGCTGACAGGGATCCATGAGTTTCCTTTTGCCAGCACTAGTGGAAGACAAACAGAAAATGATCAGCTCAAGTAGCGCAAAATGGGCCAGTCCTTCTTTTTTCCTCCAGAGGCTGTAAAAACTCTCATCACTGTTACCAAGAAAAAGCCATCTCCGGCTTGCCTGAGCTAGTTCGTTAAGCTCAGACCTCTCAGCGGATATGAAACTTTAAATTCTTGACAGCAAGTCGACAAAGAATAGCTTTGCGGGTTCCTAAGAAACATGTTCCCTTTTAAAACATCCTTGCAGGAGCAAGACAGTGCTTCAAGTCTGAAACACAAACAGAACGTGGAGGGGAGAGAGCGCTGACCTGTACATCAGGAGCTCCTGAATGCCACTCTTGGCTCTGATACTGGGTTGATATGGGCCTGCCTTGGGCAAATTATCTAGGGCCAGACTTTTAAGAACGCATGTGCCTAAGTGTGCATGTGTGTAACTGGTGCTGCTGAGGGTAATATCATGGAGGGCTCTGTTACACTGAGGTGCAGGAAAAGGGAGTGTATCTGTGCTGAAGCCACAGCCCAGAGTCCTGCCTTTTCAGAGAGCATTCCTCGGGGGTAAACCTCAGGGCTGTTGTGTGCAAAATGCTGAATGGAGGTTTTAACAGCTCTGTAATGGTCCCTCACTCTCCCGCTCAGAGGGAGGCCACTCAGTCCGCTCTTGTCTGGCCAGGACCAGAGTCCACAGGACAGCCATGAGCCCACAATAGGGCTGGGCAATCAATAGTCCCAGGCAGGCTTTAGCCTGGTTTTGGGTGGCTCAAGCTGTCAGCCCTTAAGCAGAGTCTCTCAGGGCTGGCTTTGGCCAGGGTGGAGCTCAGGCAACCAGCAAACAGACAGTCTATCAGGGCTGGTAAAGGAAGCTCCTCTTCAGCGCTAGAGCCTCCTTGCACAGTGTAGGGGGTCAGCCACCCTGGGGTGGGGTGGCAGGGGGACATGGGCCCACCCTACTCCACTGCGTTCCAGCCCAGGGCTCTGGGAGGGGCAGGATTGACTGCCCGTGCGTCAGTAGGGATCCAGCTGCAATACACCACACCTGGCTCTGCAGCTGGCTGCTCCGTGGCTGACCGTGGGCCGCTTCCTGCCACCCTGGGGTTTGGTACCTCTGGCGTGCAGGACTCTTCCGGTTCCTCAGGGTACACAGCGGCGGGCACTCCGGGCCAGTCCTCGTCAGCGTCTGTGGATCGGGCACAGCCTGGTGAGGGTTCCTCTTGGGGACGCAGTCGAACCAGCAGAGCATCCTTCTGCTCTGCAGGCTCCCCTCCAACTGTGCTGCAGGGCCGGCCTTTTATACTTCTGGCCACGCCCCTGTTCTTCTGGCGAGGGGGGGCGAGGCGATCTAGGCTCCACCCTCCAAGGGGAGGGTAATGTTCCCTCGCTCTCAAAAGAGAGAATGCAGCAGTTAGGGCACTAACCTGGGATTTAGGAGAGTGCTAAGTGCAATTCCCTTCTCTGCCACAGTCTTCTTGTGTGACCCTGGGCAAGTCACTTTGTCTGTGCCTCGGCTCCCCAGCTGTATAATGGGGATAACTACACTGTCCTCCCGCACGGGGGTGGTGTGAAGATAAGTACATTCAAGTTAATGATACTGAAGTCATGAGGGCCATATAAGTACCAAAGACCGAAGCATTTTACACACAGACACTGTAAACAACAGTATTTGGAATACTTCTGAATAGCTTTTAAACATGAACTGTTAAGTAGTCAATCTACTGACGTGTCTTAGACTTCCTCCACGCTGCTGATGTTGCATGTATTACACGGTACGGTTTGTGTAATATTTACACTTCAGCATGCGTGCGCACACATTCGCATTCCTCTCACCTTTGTTCAGAGAGGGGATCTCCATTTCTGTAAAGGGGGCCTCAGATTGGAGTGCGTGTCATCTGGATTCTCTTTGAGGCTTGAGAAGAATGAAAGCATCTCTCTTCTGTTTCCAAACATCTTGTCCAGGAGTCTTGTCAGTAAATAAAAATCTGGGGGTCCCTGTAGGGTGACCAGATGTCTCGATATTTGGGACTTTTTCTTATATAGGCACCTATTATCCCCCCCCGTCCTGATTTTTCATGTTTGCTATCTGGTCACCCTAGATTAGGGTACAGAACTCTATCCCTTAGGTGAATAGTTATCTGGTCTCCTCGGTTTCTGGTGTGACTATATCCAAAGCGATGCAGATACGGCAAAGGAGTTGATGGGGAAGTGGTTTTCCAGGCCCATGAAATTTATGAGATTTATAATCTTTCCTGTTCCTCACTGGGATAAGCCAAGACCTTTAAAAGATTTCACCAAAAAAGAGGTGGGGTCTGTATATGATGGAGAGACCCCAGAATCGCCAATGGCCCAGCGATTACTGCACTCATTTGGAGCAGGGCCTTAAACCTGAATCTCCCACATCCCAGTTGAGTGCCCTAAACACCGGACTTCCTCTCATTCTCTGTTGAAGAGAGACTGACTTTACAGTCTGGTGGCTGGGAAACCCAAGTTCAAGTCCAGCTCTAACTGGGGCCCAAGCATGAGAACAGACACATTACTTGGTCCTGTTTCAATCAGCCTCTGAGTACACAGCAGGGCTGCCTTTAACTCCTCCCCTGCACTGAGCTCTGATTAGCTCAACTCTCAGACAGTGACTATGTGTGGGGCCTGCAAGACTGCTTGCCTTTAACAGAAACTTTCTAAACCGCTTCAGAAACAGCTTGTCCGGTAATTGCAACACTCTTCTTCTGGCTGTTTCTGGCTCAGTTTCTCTGTCTCGGTCTCCGAGACACAGAGGATTTAAACACAAATCCATGTCTCCTCCCCCTGCTTCTCTCCATTTCTTGGGACTTAAAAATCCACTGTTGCATCCCCTGATCTGTGTTTTCAAATACTTGCATGTGTGGACTTGCTTGCCTTGTCACCCAGGTCTTCCCTGCAGGAGGGAGTGTTCCTGAGATCTTTGAAGGGTGAGAAATGGAATTAAAAAAAAATGTTGAAAGTGCGATTGAAAACGCAAATAAGCCTCTTGCTCATTACAGCCCCAATTCAGGAGAGCATCCCTATTCAGAAAAGTTGTAAGCAGATGCTGAAGTTCCATTGAAATCACTGAGATTAAGCATGTAGTTAAACACATACTTAGGTGTTTTCCTGAATCAGGGCCGCCTTGTACCTGGGGTGTTTCCGCTACTGTGCTGTCATGTCTTTGAAAGGACCCTCATGGACTGGCATGCCAGCTCTGTCCAGCAATAAAATAATTCCTGGAATTAACAGGAAAATTCTGCGGAGTGTGAATTTCCAACATAAATAGATCTACAGTAAGTTAATATTTTTTTTTCCAGCAGCTGCCTTGCAATTTGTAGTAGCATTTTAAAGAGCACAATTATTGAAAAAATTGTGTATTTTTCATGCCGAGCTGAGAAAAAGCTTTAATAATGAGCATATTTTCAGAATAAGGGAATGTATAATATCAAAGTATTCAGTGCAGTAGTGCTTCTAAATAGCAGTTCCCGCTGAAAAGAGAGAGACTGCAATCGTGGAACATTTTTAGTCAGCAGAAGAGACAATTTGTAAGTAGTTTGAGGTGGATAGTGATGACTGAGTAAAATGTCCAGTGTAATGAGATGAATGTAGTGTGTTGTGAAGAGAACATCCCAGCAGTGGACTGTAAACAGTACAAAACAATGGTGATGGGATGTTAAGGATGAATCGTGATGTGCTCAAAAGTCAGGAAGTTCAACCTTAACTCTGACCCTCGAAGGTGTTTGTGATGATATAGTCCTTGATTACATCCCTGCCAGCGGTTTCTCAAATGGGAAAAGCTGTGTGATCATTTACTACAGCTTCAGTTACAAACATGAAGCACCTTGCCTCTTTTATGTTTCAATTTCAGTTTCACTGTCACAGTCATCTAGTTCATCACTCTAAGCCCTGGTCTACACTAGGACTTTAGGTCGAATTTAGCAGCGTTAAATCGATGTAAACCTGCACCCGTCCACACAATGAAGCCCTTTATTTCGACTTAAAGGGCTCTTAAAATCGATTTGCTTACTCCACCCCTGACAAGTGGATTAGCGCTTAAATCGACGTTGCCGGCTCGAATTTGTGGTACTGTGGACACAATTCGATGGTATTGGCCTCCGGGAGCTATCCCAGAGTGCTCCATTGTGACCGCTCTGGACAGCACTCTCAACTCAGATGCACTGGCCAGGTAGACAGGAAAAGAACCGCGAACTTTTAAATCTCATTTCCTGTTTGGCCAGCGTGGCAAGCTGCAGGTGATCATGCAGAGCTCATCAGCAGAGGTGACCATGATGGAGTCCCAGAATCGTAAGAGAGCTCCAGCATGGACTGAACGGGAGGTAAGGGATCTGATCGCTGTTTGGGGAGAGGAATCCGTGCTATCAGAACTCCGTTCCAGTTTTCAAAATGCCAAAACCTTTGTCAAAATCTCTCAGGGCATGAAGGACAGAGGCCATAACAGGGACCCGAAGCAGTGCCGCATGAAACTGAAGGAGCTGAGGCAAGCCTACCAGAAAACCAGAGAGGCGAACGGCCGCTCCGGGTCAGAGCCCCAAACATGCCGCTTCTATGATGAGCTGCATGCCATTTTAGGGGGTTCAGCCACCACTACCCCAGCCGTGTTATTTGACTCCTTCAATGGAGATGGAGGCAACACGGAAGCAGGTTTTGGGGACGAAGAAGATGATGATGATGAGGTTGTACATAGCTCACAGCAAGCAAGTGGAGAAACCGGTTTTCCTGACAGCCAGGAACTGTTTCTCACCCTGGACCTGGACCAGTACCCCCTGAACCCACCCAAGGCTGCTTCCTGGACCCGGCAGGCGGAGAAGGGACCTCCGGTGAGTGTACCTTTTAAAATACTATGGTTTAAAAGCAAGCATGTGAAAGGATTACTTTGCCCTGGCATTCGCGGCTCTCCTGGATGTACTCCCAAAGCCTTTGCAAAAGGTTTCTGGGGAGGGCAGCCTTATTGCGTCCTTCATGGTAGGACACTTTACCACTCCAGGCCAGTAACACGTACTCGGGAATCATTGTACAACAAAGCATTGCAGTGTATGTTTGCTGGCGTTCAAACAACATCCGTTCTTTATCTCTCTGTGTTATCCTCAGAAGAGTGAGATATAATTCATGGTCACCTGGTTGAAATAGAGTGCTTTTCTTCAGGGGACACTCAGAGGAGCCCATTCCTGCTGGGCTGTTTGCCTGTGGCTAAACAGAAATGTTCCCCGCTGTTAGCCACAGGGAGGTGGGAGGGTTGATGGGGTAGCCACGCGGTGGGGGGACGCAAAATGCGACCTTGTAACGAAAGCACATGTGCTATGTATGTAATGTTAACAGCAAGGTATACCCTGAAAGAGTGTAGCCACTGTTTTATAAAATGTCTTTTTAAATACCGCTGTCCCTTTTTTTTTCCTCCACCAGCTGCATGTGTTTCAATGATCACAGGATCTTCTCCTTCCCAGAGGCTAGTGAAGATTAGAAAGAAAAAAAAAATGCACTCGAGATGAAATGTTCTCCGAGCTCATGCTGTCCTCCCGCACTGACAGAGCACAGACAAATGCGTGGAGGCAAATAATGTCAGAGTTCAGGAAAGCACAAAATGACCGGGAGGAAAGGTGGCGTGCTGAAGAGAGTAAGTTGCGGGCTGAAAACAGGGCTGAAGCTCAAATGTGGTGGGATCGTGATGAGAGGAGGCAGGATTCAATGCTGAGGCTGCTGGAGGACCAAACCAGTATGCTCCAGTGTATGATTGAGCTGCAGCAAAGGCAGCTGGAGCACAGACTGCCACTACAGCCCCTGTGTAACCAACCGCCCTCCTCCCCAAGTTTCTTAGCCTCCACACCCAGATGCCCAAGAACGCGGTGGGGAGGCCACCGGCCAACCAGCCACTCTGCCACAGAGGATTGCCCAAAAAAAAGAAGGCTGGCATTCAATAAATTTTAAAGTTGTAAACTTTTAAAGTGCTGTGTGGCATTTTCCTTCCCTCCTCCACCACCCCTCCTGAGCTACCTTGGTAGTCATCCCCCTATTTGTGTGATGAATGAATAAAGAATGCATGAATGTGAAGCAACGATGACTTTATTGCCTCTGCAAGCAGTGATCGAAGGGAGGAGGGGAGGGTGGTTAGCTTACAGGGAAGTAGAGTGAACCAAGGGGCGGGGGGTTTCATCAAGGAGAAACAAACAGAAGTTCACACCGTAGCCTGGCCAGTCATGAAACTGGTTTTCAAAGCTTCTCTGATGCGTACCGCGCCCTCCTGTGCTCTTCTAACCGCCCTGGTGTCTGGCTGCGCGTAACCAGCAGCCAGGCGATTTGCCTCAACCTCCCACCCTGCCATAAACGTCTCCCCCTTACTCTCACAGATATTGTGGAGCACACAGCAAGCAGTAATAACAGTGGGAATATTGGTTTCGCTGAGGTCTAAGCGAGTCAGTAAACTGCGCTAGCGCGCCTTTAAACATCCAAATGCACATTCTACCACCATTCTGCACTTGCTCAGCCTGTAGTTGAACAGCTCCTGACTACTGTCCAGGCTGCCTGTGTACGGCTTCATGAGCCATGGCATTAAGGGGTAGGCTGGGTCCCCAAGGATACATGTAGGCATTTCAACATCCCCAACAGTTATTTTCTGGTCTGGGAAGAAAGTCCCTTCCTGCAGCTTTTGAAACAGACCAGAGTTCCTGAAGATGCGAGCGTCATGTACCTTTCCCGGCCATCCCACGTTGATGTTGGTGAAACGTCCCTTGTGATCCACCAGAGCTTGCAGCACTATTGAAAAGTACCCTTTGCGGTTTATGTATTCGGCGGCTTGGTGCTCCGGTGCCAAGATCGGGATATGGGTTCCGTCTATGGCCCCACCACAGTTAGGGAATCCCATTGCAGCAAAGCCATCCACTATGACCTGCACATTTCCCAGGGTCACTACCCTTGATATCAGCAGATCTTTGATTGCGTGGGCTACTTGCATCACAGCAGCCCCCACAGTAGATTTGCCCACTCCAAATTGATTCCCAACTGACCGGTAGCTGTCTGGCTTTGCAAGCTTCCACAGGGCTATCGCCACTCGCTTCTCAACTGTGAGGGCTGCTCTCATCTTGGTATTCATGCGCTTCAGGGCAGGGGAAAGCAAGTCACAAAGTTCCATGAAAGTGCCCTTATGCATGCGAAAGTTTCGCAGCCACTGGGAATCGTCCCAGACCTGCAACACTATGCGGTCCCACCAGTCTGTGCTTGTTTCCCGAGCCCAGAATCGGCGTTCCACAGCATGAACCTGCCCCATTAGCACCATGATGCATGCATTGGCAGGGCCCATGCTTTCAGAGAAATCTGCGTCCATGTCCTGATCACTCATGTGACCGCGCTGACGTCGTCTCCTCGCCCGGTATCGCTTTGCCAGGTTCTGGTGCTGCATATACTGCTGGATAATGCATGTGGTGTTGAATGTGCTCCTAATTGCCAAAGTGAGCTGAGCGGCCTCCATTCTTGCCTTGGTATGGTGTCCGCACAGAAAAAAGGCGCAGAACGATTGTCTGCCGTTGCTCTGACGGAGGGAGGGGCGACTGACGACATGGCTTACAGGGTTGGCTTCAGGGAGCTAAAATCAACAAAGGGGGTGGCTTTACAGCAAGGAGTATTTCAGGCAGGACTTCACGGAGGGTTCCAATAAGAAATGGTGCACCTAAGTTATTGTTCTTATTGGAACAAGGAGGTTAGTCTGCCCTCTGATTGATACATGGGTAGATTTACCTCATTGCACCTTCTCTGTGAGTGACTACAGTGTGACCTAGAGGAATGAGTCCCCTAGACGGGGAGGGGGGGAAGCAAACGAGTACAAAACAAATCTGGTCTATTTCTTGTTTTGATCCACTCCATCTATCTTTTACATCTTTGGCTGGCAGCAGACGGTGCAGAAGGACTGCATGCCATCCACATCTCATGGCTGCTCGGCAGAAGATGGTACAATACGACTGCTAGCCATCCTCATCTCTTGCCTGCCCGGCAGAAGATGGTACAGTACGACTGCTAGCAATCCGTATCGCCTGCCTGCTCACCATAAGACGGTTCAATAGGACTGACTGCAGGACTAAAGAGAATGACCTGGTCAAGTCACTCCAAATTTAGTCCCTGCGCCCATGTCTGCCCAGGCGCTCCCAGCCGACGTGGCCAGGAGCACCTCGGACACGACGATGACGGCTACCAGTCCTATTGCACCGTCTGCTGCCACAAGGCAAGGGGTTGCTGCTACTGTGTAGCAATGCCGTACCGCGTCTGCCAGCACCCAGGAGTCATAGGGTGACGGTTACCTGAGCGGGCTCCAGGCTTGCCGTGGCATGGCGTCTGCACAGGTAACTCAGGAAAAAAGGCGCGAAACGATTGTCTGCCCTTGCTTTCACGGAGGGAGGGAGGGAACGGGGGCCTGACGATATGTACCCAGAACCACCCGCGACAATGTTTTAGCCCCATCAGGCACTGGGATCTCAACCCAGAATTCCAGTGGGCAGCGGAGACTGCGGGAACTGTGGGATAGCGACCCACAGTGCAACACTCCGGAAGTCGACTCTAGCCTCAGTACTGTGGAAGCACTCCGCCGAGTTAATGCACTTAGAGCATTTTCTGTGGGGACACACACACTCGAATATATAAAACCGATTTCTAAAAAAACGACTTCTATAAATTCGACCTTATTCTGTAGTGTAGACATACCCTTAGTTCTCTTGTCCCTAAGAACTGGAGAGCAATGGGAGCCTAGGCGGGGAACAGCATTGGAGACGTCTGAGACAGAAAGCGTTAGATCACTGGAGGGAGTGGGGTAAGAGAATGGAAAGAGAAAGAAGGGAGTGATGTAATTAGCAGGAAAAAAGGGTGCTGAGAAAGGAATAGAACTAAGTCTGGCTTTGCTAGATGCTCTTTTTGGGCTCAGTACTGCAAGGTGCTGAGCACTCTTGCCCTGACCCAGCAAAATGTTTAAACACATGCTTAACTTTAAGCATGTGTGCGGTCCCACTGCGTCAGCTCTGTGTGTTTAAGGAGCTTAAAGTTAAGCAGGTGCTTAAGAGCTTTGCTGGAGCAGGGCCAGCGTGCTCAGCACCTTGCAGGATGCAGCACTGTACAAGCTCAGAGGAAAATGATTGCAATAGGCTGTTCAGAGGCACTTCTCCATGTGGAGGGAGACTTCCACGCCAACTTTTCCAACCTTTCAGCTTCTGAAGCCAAGCTGGGTTCCAGTACTGTATGTATGTATCACGTGTGGGATGGCGATTATTCAAGAGAGAAACATAATTTATCCTGTATTTTTGACTTCTCCACCTATGGTCATTCAAACTCATGCCAGTAAAACTCCCATAACTCATCATGTGTGTCTGTGTCTCAGTCTCTGAGTCTCTCTGTGTATGTAAAAATATCCGTTTTCAGTCGATAAATATCTGCTGGGTTGCTGTGCATATTATCAACTATTTTGCCTCCACAGTAGCAAAATACCTGAGTCTGAACATCTTAATGATGGAGATGAATATTTAACACTGTTTAATAATATATTCTGTTGGTTTCCCCACACATACTTTATGAAATATGCATTCTTTATTTTGACAAGATTACATTTTAAAGCATCAGTATCCTTTTGGAGAAGACATTTACTTTTCCCACCCCTTTTTGTCCTAGGTCTTTTTGTTAGAATTATTTATAAGTCAAAAGGTGTATTGATCTGGAGATTATACATTCACCCATGCATGAGCAGCAGTTGCTGTGTTACTGGGAAAGCTGGCAGCCATATAATCGTGGTAACATATCGATTGATATACACAGCACTTTTCTTTAGAGAAAGACTAAGCTAAATTTTAATTTACTAAGAACTTGGCCGAACATGCAAGCTCCCAATGCAGCAAGGGATTTAAGCCGGTGTATAATGAGTAACACCATTAACTTAAAGGGGAATATTTATACCTTTAAAATAGACATGCGCTTAAGAGCCTCTCTGAATCAGAGCTATTGTACTTCTATCAAAGCATCTTCTGGGCAGGGTATGGGTGCGCCTTAATTTTAAAAGCGAAATGGAATGTTAGGCTCAATGTGTAAAAGCTGCATCAGATCAGAGGACAGTGGAGGGGAAGAGTCAGTAAAACCATGTTTTCCTTTAAGATTCAGCAAAGAATAACTCCTGTATTGAACTGGACTGAGTGAAACCTTAAACAGCTGGGATGGGGATGGGAGGGCATAATAACTGTTAGCAAAACTGGGGCGCACGAGAGGAGGTCATCTCATCTCTTGGCCTTTCCTCTGGCTGCAGACCTGCCCACCCTGTGTACTGCTGTGGCTGGAGATTCTTTCTGCTCCCTCGACCTGAAGTTTTTGAATGCTCAACATGAGACTCCATCAAGGAGCCTGGATTGTTCAGAAAGCTTTGAGCACAGCTCTGGAAAGCCAGGCTCCATTTATAGGTCTCAAAGGGGCAATAGTGAGGCACCCCAAAATAACTTTCTTTTAAAAATCTGGAAAAATCAAGAAAACAGAACAAACGTTCTGTTCAATTTAGGAATAAGAGTGTGACAGGTTGTCCCCCCTTCCGGGGTGGGTTCAATGTGCTGGGGGCCCAGCTGCAAAGGCACACAGACACTGAGATAAGCTCTGTGTGGGAAGACTCAGCTCGGGGATTGCCCAGCACTCAAGTGCGCATCTCCTTTGGGGTGCAAACCCAAAATGCTATTATCTTGCGCTGTATAGAGATCTGCTTTGAAATTCGCTCCCTCCCTCAATGTGGAGGAAGATATGCACATGTTATGTGCCCCGCCCCCAGTTATGAATTACAGAAACTGGTTATAGAATAAATAAAAAAAGTTTAACTACGAAAGGTAGATTTTTTTAAGTGATAACAAAGCAGATCACAGAGCAAATAAAACTAACGTGCAAACTAAGCTCAGTACTCAAAAGAAACTGGCTACAAACAATAATTTCTCAACATAAATGTTGTTTTGAGCAGATTGCAGAATTTCTTTGTGGACAGACAGCTCTTGCTTGCAGCTTAAAACTCCAGGAATATCCTTTACAGGCCAGACTCCATTCCCAGCCTGGGTTCAATACTTGCCCCCCGCCACTTCTCTTTTGTCTTTATTTCTTAGATGTCTCCAGCAGACATCTTGGGTGGGGTTCAGTGAAGAAAGAACCAAGATTAAATCACTCCCCAGCCTTAAGTAAGATTTGCATATGGCGGGAATCCTTAGTTTCCCAGTTTGACTCCCACCCCCTCTTAATGGAAAAATACTAGAAGTCCAAGATGGTGTCCAGTACCTGGTGACATGATCACCTGACCCTGCAGTGTCAAAGCAGCATCCCAGGAAACTTCTCAGGAAGGACAGAGATTAGCATCTTCAAAGACCCATTGTTCTCCCTAATGGCCCATCCAGGCTGTTTGCATACTGTCTGCTGGGCGTTCCCTGGGTGAAAACACAATTGTAATTGTTATAGAGTCAATATTCCTAACTTCAGATACAGAAATGATACATGCATACAAATTAGATAATCACATTCAGTAAATCATAACCTTTCCAATGATACCTCACATGCCCCATCTTAATTAAGTCATATTCATCTCATGAGCATCTCTCTGAGGAAAATGGGCTGTAGCATCACAAAGAGCATCCCAGCAATGTCTGCTCCTTTCATGTGCACGTTATTGTGCAAAATGCTATGTCAATTTCAGATGAGCAAGAAGGAAAGAAGCTGGAATTCAGAAATTATGGGCCCGTGACCAAGGACACTTAAGCTGTCAATAGGTGCTGTTAATATTAGATTGTCTCCTTCCTATTACCGGAGGGGTCAAGAATTTTAGCTGCTGCTCTTTGCTGTTCATCAGAGAGTTGTGAGCGAACTTTAAAAGAGAATTTGGCCTGGAGAGATAAGAATCTGCTTCTTAATTGTATCCATCGTCTACAGCCAAGCTCTACGATACAACTGCATTTGCTCCAACCCCTCAGACAGAGACAAACACCTACAAGATCTCTATCAAGCATTCTTACAACTACAGTACCCACCTGCTGAGTGAAGAAACAAAGTGACAGAGCCAGAAGAGTGCCCAGAAGTCACCTACTACAGGACAGGCCCAACAAAGATAACAGAATGCCACTAGCCATCACCTTCAGCCCCCAACTAAAACCTCTCCAATGCATCATCAAGAATCTACAACCTATCCTGAAGGACGACCCATCACTCTAACAAATCTTGGGAGACAGGCCAGTCCTTGCCTACAGGGAGCCCCCCGACCTGAAGCAAATACTTACCAGCAACCACACACCACACAACAGAACCACTAACCTATCCTTGCAACAAAGCCCGTTGCCAACCGTGTCCACATATCTATTCAGGGGACACCATCATAGGGCCTAATCACATCAGCCACATTATCAGAGGCTCGTTCACCTGCATATCTACCAATGGGATATATGCCATTATGTGCCAGCAATGCCCCTCTGCCGTGTACATTGGCCAAACTGGACAGTCTCTATGTAAAAGAATGAATGGACACAAATCAGATGTCAAGAATTATAACATTCATAAACCAGTCAGAGAACACTTCAATCTCTCTGGTCACTCAATTACAGCCCTAAAGGTCGCAATATTACAATAAAAAGTCTTCAAAAACAGACTCCAAAGAGAGACTGCTGAATTGGAATTAATTTGCAAACTGGATACAATTAACTTAGGCTTGAATAGAGACTGGGAGTGGATGTGTCATTACACAAAGTAAAAACTATTTCCCCATGTTTATTTCCCCCCCCCCCACCACTGCTCCTCAGACGTTCCTGTTAACTGCTGGCAATGGCCCACCTTGATTATCACTACAAAAGGTTCCACCCCCCAGCCCCCGCTCTCCTGCGGGTAATAGCTCATCTTAAGTGATCACTCTCCTTACAGTGTGTATGATAACACCCATTTTTTCATGGTGTGTGTGTGTGTGTACATAAATCTCCTCACTGTATTTTCCACTGAATGCATCCGATGAAGTGAGCTGTAGCTCACAAAAGCTCATGCTCAAATAAATTGGTTAGTCTCTAAGGTGCCACAAGTCCTCCTTTTCTTTTTGCGAATACAGACTAACATTGCTGCTACTCTGAAACCTGCTTCTTAATTAGTCTGCTCTCCATTGTGCCAGATGTCACAGCTTGAAAGAGGACTACGTACTTAAATGAAAGGGAGGCTCGAAAAGCCGGTTTCAGATCCGTGCCTGGCTTTAAAGTTATTGAGGCCAGTGCTTGTCTTAGAACAAAAGATTTTGAATAGAAGCTAAACTTGACTAAGTGGCTTGATTTATCTTGATAAGCAAAGCAATTTGCTGCATGTGCATTTTTCAGAAAGTGCTAATAAATTTTACCTCAAAATAAATAAAAACATACAAATTGATATGCCTGACTTTAAAAATGCTTGGCTATTTAGGAATGCTCAGTCATGCTTGCTGTACGTTTTTGGAAGGGTATGTAAGGAATCACTTTCCTTCCAATTGCTGAAAATTAGTTAATCATTTAAGAGGCAGTCTTCTTTCTCAATATTATCTTTATAACTCTATTATGTGGGGGAACTGTGGATATTGTCATCTCCAATTACTAAAATATTGCTATAGGATTTGACCTTACAGATCTAATTAATTGGCACAATGAGACTGGTGCTGCTGCTGGTTTCCATGGCTTTTGTGCGTGCTCTTTTCAATTCAGAAACACGTCATGCTTGCAAAATACAGTTCTAGTGGTTAGTGAGTGATAAGACACATGGGCCCAGAATGCTCTGGCTATGCTGGGGAAAAGCAGCTTAAACTTCCTGCTGTTTTGTAACTTATTCCTGCTAGAAGGAATGGAAGGTCATTATGCTTGTGAGGATCTTCATAAATGATTTGGGTAATGGCATAGAGAGTGCACTTACAAAGTTTGCGGATGATACAAACCTGGGAGGGGTTGCAAGTGCTCTGGAGGACAGGATTAGAATTCAAAAGGATGTTGACAAACTGGAAAAATGGTCTGAAATAAATAGGATGAAATTCAATAAGGACAAATGCAGAGTACTAAGGAAAGAATAATCAATTGCACAAATACAAAATGGTAAATGACTGCATAGGAAGGAGTACTGCAGAGAAGTATCTGGGGGTCATAGTGGATAACACACTATAAGATAAATAAGAGTCAAAGTAATAGTGTTCCCCCCCCCCCCCAAAGTGATCCTTGTTTTGGGCTGTATTAGCAGGAGTGTTGTAAGCAAGGTATGTGAAGTAATTCTCCCACTCTACTCAGCACTGATAAGGCCTCAGCTGGAGTATTGTGTCCAGTTCTGGACACCACGCTTTGGGGAAAGATGTGGATAAATTGGAGAAAGTCCAGAGGAGAGCAAACAAAATGCTTCAAGGTCTAGACAACATGACCTATGAGGAAAGAGAAGGAGTACTTGTGGCACCTTAGAGACTAACCAATTTATATGAGCATAAGCTTTTGTGAGCTACAGCTCACTTCATCGGATGCATCCAATGAAGTGAGCTGTAGCTCACGAAAGCTTATGCTCATATAAATTGGTTAGTCTCTAAGGTGCCACAAGTCCTCCTCCTCTTTTTGCGAAAACAGACTAACACGGCTGCTACTCTGAAACATGACCTATGAGGGAAGACTGAAAGCACTGAGTTTGTTTAGTGTGAAGAAGAAAAGATGGGGGTGGGGGGGAGACTTGATAACAAGTACATAAAAGGTTGCTCTAAAGCAGAGGGAGATAAATGGTTTCCTTATCCACGGAGGATAGGACAAGAGGCAACAGGCTTAAATTGCAGCAAGGCAGATTTAGGTTGGACATTCGGAGAAACTTCAAACTGTAAGGGTAGTTAAGCACTGGAATAAATTACCTAGGGAGGTTTTTATGAACAGGTTAGACAAACACCCATCAGGCATGGTCTAGATAATACTTAGTCCTGCCTCGGTGCAGGGGACTGGACTAGATGACCTCTCAAGGTCCCTTCCAGTCCTATGTTTCTATGATTGCTGTGGCATGGTGAACTCCAGCTATACTCTTTGTCCTCACCGAGGATCTGGCCTCAAGCATGCAAAGGAAATAAAACCTTTGTGTGTTGTAAAGTCTGTGAAATCTTTGCCAGTGAATCAGGGAGAGATCTGAAAGGAATAAAGTAAATACTGGGAATAAAACATTATGAAGGCAAAAGTTCCCTGATGAGCTTCCATTCTTTCTGAGAATGCTATTGAAATAATTATAATAGAATGGAAACTCTTTGGGGCCATTTCCAGTTATTTATTTTCTATCCTGCTAAGTTGTTTTAATTAATTTTTCTTAGAGGGAAAGAGGAAAAGAGATTTTTTTTTTGGGTGGGGGTCGCCAAAAGCAAAATCTTGTTCTGTCAATTTGGCATTGCCTGCACACCATTCTATTCTGCTGTTTAACCATTTGGGTTTTCCCATGGGGTCTGCTTCAGGTAGGTCGGTCACTTTGAACCCAGACCTCATGTGGAGATTAGCAATGTTCCTCCTACTTTCTGTTGTACCAATTCCTAATGATCCCAGGAGTCCTGAACAAGGATTAAAAGCTTTTGCATTTGCAACAGATCCTTGCCCCATATATACAGTATACTCCACATCAACTGGGCCTGGGTTGTTGGGATGACCTGGACAAAAGCCATTTTCCCAATCCAAGCTGTGTTTCCACATGGCTTGTGCTGTTGCATAAGGCAAACCGCTAAAAGCGTCCTCCCGCCCTCACAGACACTCTTTAATGTATTCTCACATCCTCTGGTTGCGTCTCTTTCCAACTGTTGTGCTCCTTGTTGCTTCCTGGGATCACTGTCTAGCAAAGCCAAGTCATGTGGACAAATTGGGCAGCATGTCACCATAGCATGTTATAGCAACGCAGCGTTTTAACACTGCTCTTAGAGCCTCATTTTAGGCTTTGGTACCAGGACTGAGGCCATGGCATTGCTAGAACAGGGTTAATCGGGTAGAAAAACTGCTGAAAATCCCTCAGAAATATCCCTCAGAAATGTTGTTCTTCACTGTAAATTGCTGGCTGGCTGGCTCAGGCTCCATCACTTAGTTCCCTAATTGCACATTAGAGAGAGGGTAACAAATTCTTCCTTCATCTCCGAGGGAATGAGATTCATGGTCAGCATGAATGAGCAGAAGACAAGGCTCTTCCCCTGGGCAGTTAGACAAAGGCCCCACTTAACTTGGGACGCAGGAAGTGAGAGTCACCCTGAGGGCCTCAAAGATAAATCTCTTTACACCACTGGGGGGGAGGTATCCCATATTCTGTGTATTTTCCCTGCAGACTCGTGTGTGTGTGTGTGTGTACACGCCGCTGTTCTCTGGACACAGTGTTGAATGTGCTCATGAATTTATAGGTTCCCTTTGTGTTGGCTTAGCTGCTCTCTTAGCTCGCTTCCTAGGTGAAGTCCTGGCTACGATGAAGTCAATGGGAGTTTTGCCATTGACTTCAGCAGGGCCAAGATTTCATCCCTTGTTCTCTGGGGAGCAGCAGGTCTTGCCTCCTTCCCTACTTATGTAAGCAGTTTGCTGGCCACCCTGGCTTGTGGCCCACATTCTACAAGTGGTGTGTTACACAGTGCCTGAGAGCAGGGTTGCCAGGTGTCCGGTTTTCAACTGGAACACCCAGTTGAAAAGGGACCCTGGTAGCTCCTGTCAGCACAACTGACCGGGCCGTTAAAAGTCCAGTTGGCACGGGGCTGGCAGGCTTCCTATCTGGCTTCGCGCAGCTCCCTGGAAGCAGCAACACGTCCCTCTGGCTCCAAAGCGCAGAGACAGCCGGGAGGGCTCCGCACGCTGCCCCCGCCTGACCATTGGCTCCGCAGCTCCCACAGGCTGGGCACTGCGCATGCCGCACTCCCCGTCCGGTACCCAAACCGCCTGAGTCTCCTCCCACACCCAAACTCCCTCCTGGACCCTGCACCCCAACCCCCTGCCCCAGCTCTGAGCCCACTCCCGCACCCAAACTTCTTCCTGGAACCCGAACCCCCTCCCACTCTCCGAACCCCTCGTCCCCAGCCCAGAGCCCCTCCTCCACCCAAACCCCTCATCCCTGGCCCCACCCTAGAGCCCGCACCCCCAGCTGGAATCCTCACCCCACTGCACCCACCCCCTCTCCTAGCCCAGAATAGAATATCAGGGTTGGAAGGGACCTCAGGAGGTCATCTAGTCCAACCCCCTGCTCAAAGCAGGACCAATCTCCAACTAAAGCATCCCAGCTAGGGCTTTGTCAAGCCGGACCTTAAAAACTTCTAAGGAAGGAGATTCCACCACCTCCCTAGGTATCACATTCCAGTGTTTCACCACCCTCCTAGTGAAAAAGTTTTTCCTAATATCCAGCCTAAACCTCCCCCGCTGCAACTTGAGACCATTACTCATCGTTCTGTCATCTGCTACCACTGAGAACAGTCTAGATCCATCCTCTTTGGAACCCCCTTTCAGGTAGTTGAAAGCAGCTATCAAATCCCCCCTCATTCTTCTCTTCCTCAGACTAAACAATCCCAGTTCCCTCAGCCTCTCCTCATAAGTCATGTGTTCCAGTCCCCTCATCATTTTTGTTGCCCTCCGCTGGATGCTTTCCAAATTTTTCCACATCCTTCTTGTAGTGTGGGGCCCAAAACTGGACACAGTACTCCAGATGAGGCCTCACCAATGTTGAACAGAGGGGAACGATCACGTCCCTCGATCTGCTGGCAATGCCCCTACTTATACAACCCAAAATGCCATTGGCCTTCTTGGCAACAAGGGCACACTGCTGACTCATATCCAGCTTCTCATCCACTGTAACCCGTAGGTCCTTTTCTGCAGAACTGCTGCCCAGCCATTCGGTCCCTAGTCTGTAGCAGTGCATGGGATTCTTCCTTGCTAAGTGCAGGACTCTGCACTTGTCCTTGTTGAACCTCATCAGATTTCTTTTGGCCCAATCCTCTAATTTGTCTAGGGACCTCTGTATCCTATCCCTACCCTTCAGCGTATCTACCTCTCCTCCCAGTTTAGTGTCCTCTACAAACTTGCTGAGGATGAAGCCACACCATCCTCCAGATCATTTATGAAGATATTGAACAAAACCGGCCTGAGGACCGACCCTTGGGGCACTCCACTTGATACCGGCTGCCAACTAGACATGAATCCATTGATCACTACCTGTTGAGCCCGACAATCTAGCCAACTTTCTATCCACCTTATAGTCCATTCATCCAGCCTATACCTCTTTAACTTGCTGGCAAGAATACTGTGGGAGACGGTGTCCAAAGCTTTGCTAAAGTCAAGGAAAAACACGTCCACTGCTTTCCCCTCATCCACAGAGCCAGTTATCTCGTCATAGAAGGCAATTAGATTAGTCAGGCATGATTTGCCCTTGGTGAATCCATGCTGACTGTTCCTGATCACTTTCCTCTCCTCTAAGTGCTTCAGAATTGATTCCTTGAGCACCTGCTCCATGATTTTTCCAGGGACTGAGGTGAGGCTGACTGGGCTGTAGTTCCCAGGATCCTCCTCCTTCCCTTTTTTAAAGATGGGCACTAAATTAGCCTTTTTCCAGTCATCCGGGACCTCCCCCAATCGCCATGAGTTTTCAAAGATAATGGCCTATGGCTCTGCAATCGCATCCGCCAACTCCTTTAGCACTCTCGGATGCAGCGCATCCGGCCCCATGGACTTGTGCTCGTCCAGCTTTTCTAAATAGTCCCGAACCACTTCTTTCTCCACGGAGGGCTGGTCACCTCCTCCCCATGCTGTGCTGCCCAGTGCAGTAGTCTGGGAGCTGACCTTGTTCGTGAAGACAGAGGCAAAAAAAGCATTGAGTACATTCACTTTTTCCACATCCTCTGTCACTAGGTTGCCTCCCTCATTCAGTAAGGGGCCCACACTTTCCTTGACTTTCTTCTTGTTGCTAACATACCTGAAGAAACCCTTCTTGTTACTCTGAACATCTCTTGCTAGCTGCAACTCCAGGTGTGATTTGGCCTTCCTGATTTCACTCCTACATGCCTGAGCAATATTTTTATACTCTTCCCTGGTCATTTGTCTAATCTTTCACTTCTTGTAAGCTTCTTTTTTGTGTTTAAGATCAGCAAGGATTTCACTGTGAAGCCAAGCTGGTCACCTGCCATATTTACTATTCTTTCTACACATCGGGATGGTTTGTCCCTGTAACCTCAATAAGGATTCTTTAAAATACAGCCAGCTCTCCTGGACTCCTTTCCCCCTCATGTTGTTCTCCCAGGGGATCCTGCCCATCAGTTCCCTGAGGGAGTCAAAGTCTGCTTTTCTGAAGTCCAGGGTCCGTATTCTGCTGCTCTCCTTTCTTCCTTGTGTCAGGATCCTGAACTCGACCATCTCATGGTCACTGCCTCCCAGGTTCTCATCCACTTTTGCTTCCCCTACTAGTTCTTCCTGGTTTGTGAGCAGCAGGTCAAGAAGAGCTCTATCCCTAGTTGGTTCCTCCAGCACTTGTACCAGGAAATTGTCCGCTACACTTTCCAAAAACTTTCTGGATTGTCTGTGCACCGCTGTATTGCTCTCCCAGGAGATATCAGGGTGATTGAAGTCTCCCATGAGAACCAGGGCCTGCGATCTAGTAACTTCCATTAGTTGCCAGAAGAAAGCCTCGTCCACCTCATCCCCCTGGTCTGGCAGTCTATAGCAGACTCCCACCACGACATCACCCTCGTTGCTCACACTTCTAAATTTAATCCAGAGACTCTCAGTTTCATATTGGAGCTGTGAGCAGTCATACTGCTCTCTTACATACAATGCAACTCCCCCACCTTTTCTGCCCTGCCTGTCCTTCCTGACCAGTTTATATCCATCCATGACAGTACTCCAGTCATGTGAGTTATCCCAATTACATCATAATTCCTTGACTGTGCCAGGACTTCCAGTTCTCCCTGCTTGTTTCCCAGGCTTCTTGCATTTCTGTATAGGCACTTGAGATAACTTGCTGTTTGTCCTGCTTTCTTAGTATGAGGCAGGAGCTCTCCCCTCTCGCGCTCTCCTGCTCGTGCTTCCTCCCGGTATCCCACGTCCCCACTTACCTCAGGGCTTTGGTCTCCTTTCCCCGGTGAACCTAGTTTAAAGCCCTCCTCACTAGATTAGCCAGCCTGCTTGCGAAGATGCTCTTCCCTCTCTGCATTAGGTGGAGCCCGTCTCTGTCTAGCACTCCTCCTTCTTGGAACACCATCCCATGGTCAAAGAATCCAAAGCCTTCTCTCCGACACCACCTGCGTAGCCATTCGTTGACTTCCATGATTCGACGATCCCTACCCCGGCCTTTTCCTTCCACGGGGAGGATGGACGAGAACACCACTTGCACCTCAAACTCCTTTATCCTTCTTCCCAGAGCCATGTAGTCTGCAGTGATCAGCTCAAGGTCATTCTTGGCAGTATCATTGGTGCCCACGTGGAGAAGCAGGAAGGGGTAGTGATCCGAGGGCTTGATGAGTCTCGGCAGTCTTTCTGTCACATTGTGAATCCTAGCTCCTGGCAAGCAGAGCCCCGTCCCACACCCCGAACCCTTCATTTCTAGCCCCATTCCAGATCCCACACCTCAGCTCAACCCCCTGTCTCAGATTGGAGTCCCCTTCTGTACCCCAAACCCCTCATCCTTTGCCCCACCCCAGAGCCAACACTCCCTTCCCCCAGCCAGAGCCCTCATCCCCTTTTGCCCCCCAAACCTCTGCCTCAGCCTGGTGAAAATGAGCAAGGGAGGGTGGGGGAGCATTAGAGGGAGGGGGATGGAGTGAGCTGGGGGTGGGGCCTCGGGGCAGGGATGTTCGGTTTTGTGCAATTAGAAAGTTGTCAACCCGACCTGAGAGGGGTAACTAACATCTCACTGTTACTGTTAATTCACCATCCGTGTAAAGCAGAGCCCCCTTGTAGCTGCAGGAGAGCTACGACTGCCTCCAGTCTCTCCTGTTATGTGTGTATCATCTCCCTTTTAGTTTCTCAGGCACCCTGTGGTAATACTGGGTCATGGACACCTCTCTTTTTGGTGCCCTCATTCATCCCTGTCCCCATGATTCTTTTAAAGAGACTTGTGTTCTTTTACCTTTTACTCCAGAATTGACTCTTTGCATTTTTAACTTACTGTTTATTAAATTTTCAACACATCCTCACATCTGTTATACACAGAGCAGAATATTTGTCGTTTGTCTTTAGGAAGACCAGGTTTCACAGGAAACATGTATCCCATACTAATTCAAAATGGCCATGCTGCCAAATCCAAATATTGGGGAATAAAACCACAGGAAATATGTTTGGTATCAGAGCTTCTCCTCAGAAAGCTGGTTTTGTTTTGTTTTGTTTTTAAGTGTACCTGTTATGGTGCTCGAGTGTTAAAACTTTTATACAGGAACATCTGAGAAGGGGATATCAAAGTCATACCTTTTTCCAAACAAGAAATCAATGCTCTGCCCTCACCTGGAATATGGGTTGTCGCTTTGTCTCAAAAGAGAGAGCATAAATAAAAGGGGCCTACAATAGTAATTAGCACCAGGGAGAGACTGCCTTACAAGAGGAGAGAGAACAGCTTGGACCAGCTTCGTTTAGAGATGGGGCATTGGGAAAGCACACAGTGTTAACGAATGCTATAGAGAAGTCAGGTGCCTCCTGTTTAACAGTTCTCATAATAAAAGAATAGGGACATTCAAGGACATTAAAAAGTGACACATTCAAAACTAAAGTTGTTGCTAACTACTCCATGTGTAATTAACCTGTAGAATTGTGACACCCCCTCGGGGTACAAGCTGGACTGTGGGACCGCTGTGTCCCCTTAAACACTCTGGACCAGGGTACCTCTGACATTGCTCTGCGAGTGACCATCAGCCCTTTTAGGCTTCGCTCTCACACAGCCAGTAGTATGTGAAGGCACACCCAAAGTGTAACCAGGTTTTCACAGCCACTCAAACTATACACAGGGAGACACCACCAAATCCCCACCCCCAGCTCCAGCCTTAC
The DNA here is from genome assembly GCF_965152235.1 of Eretmochelys imbricata. Lineage (NCBI taxonomy): Eukaryota > Metazoa > Chordata > Testudines > Cheloniidae > Eretmochelys > Eretmochelys imbricata. Next base: position 98,701,038 of record NC_135580.1, read on the forward strand.
ACGGCTCAAAACCTTCTTGATCAGTGTAAACTCATTAGTTTGTCACTCCTTCAAAGGGTAGTGGACATGCCCTAGCCTCTGTAATCTGAGCAGATTCCCCACTTTAGACAAAGTAACTGGTAAAGATAAAACATTAAAATAAATTTAACTACAGAAAGATGGATTTTAAGTGATTATAAGTGCTAGGCATAGAGGTCAGAGTTAGTTACATAAGAAATAGAAGATAAAATCACAGTCTAAATCTGAAACTTTATCAGACTAAGCAAGATTTGAATCACGCAGTTTCTCACCCTACTGGATGTTGCAGGCAGAATTCAGTTCACAGTTCATACGAACTTGAAAGCCTAGGACCATCCCTTCTCTCCAGTTCAAGGAGGCGTCCCTTTGTCTTCCAAACGTTCTTGCTTCTAGGTGTTGAGATGTGGGAGGAGAGAGGCCCTGGGTTGATAGCATAGTCCTCAGTGGATATCCCCAATCCATGTGCATGGAAAGATACTGCCTCAAACATGGCGTTGGGGGTCACATGTTCTATGTCTACTCTACTGCAGTAAGTTGACCTACGCTACGCAACTGCTGAGTCACTGGACCTCCATTGTTTACATGCTCATGGAGGAGTCTTTGGGAGGGGCCCACTGGGAGAGTGGATTGTCCTTAATGGGCCATCAACACATGGCTGGCTAGTCCTGATGTAAATTTGTCTTGTGGGTCTTAGTTGCACCTTTGTTGCCACCGAAAGGCCAGCTGTGGGTGTTCTCCAAACTTACACCATGTTTCAGTAACACACACAGCAAAACTTCATAACTTTACATACAACAGTAATACGGACAATGTGATAGGACAGTAATGCTCAACAGATCATGACTTTTCAGATGATACCTCACAAGGCATTGTAATAGAGCCAGACTCACCCGGCGGCACCTCCTGCTGGTTGTCCTTGGGAATTAGCTCATCAGCCTCTGGAGCGCCCTCTGCCGTCTGGTGATCTGCCTTACCACCGGCCCCAGTCCCTCCCAGGACCTGGTGCCGTCTCCCACTGGGGTGCTGCCCCCTGGCAGTAAACCCCAACAATCCTGAGGGTCTCCCCTTCCCGGGGAACCCCCACCTCACCTCAGCCTTGGCTACTGCCAGTCATCGCTTAGCCCCGTTCCCCAGGGCAGACTGCAGTGTATCAGCCACTCATCACAGGCGAGGGGGTTTGGACCTGCTGCCTCTGTCTACCAGTGGGCTGCCCCCTTGCAACCCCAGTACCTAATAGGCCCTAATCTAGGCCTCGCAGCCTGGGGGTTTCCAGACTGGAGCTCCCTTGACCTTTCCTCCTCAGCCCTGCCTGAATCTAGGTATTCCCTCAGGTCCCTACGCTCAGGCCCTTCCCTCTTTGAACACAGAGAGAGACTCACTAAGCTTCAGCCTAGCAGCCCCTGTATAGGCCCAGCTGTGGCCATTTCCCCAATCAGCCTAGCCTTTCTTGCCCTCAGCCCTAGCTCTCTCTCAGGGCTGGCTTTTAAGGCCCACAGGGCAGGAGCAGGTAACCACCCCACTACAGGCATGCATTGTACAAAACATATAATCCTATAACAGTGGTGAATATGTGCATACAGAGTTCAGAGTAGCAGCTGTGTTAGTCTGTATTCCAAAAAGAAAAGGAGGACTTGTGGCACCTTAGAGACTAACAGATTTATTTGAGCATGAGCAGATTTATTTGAGCATTATTTATGCTCAAATAAATTGGTTAGTCTCTAAGGTGCCACAAGTCCTCCTTTTCTTTTTGCATACAGGGTGTTATTTTGAGGTATGGTGTGTCACAAGAATTCACTGCCAAAAATTATGTTCACAGGAGTCAAAAGAGGATTTGATGTTGTATGGAAATTGAGAACATATACATTAGATAGGATATAAACCCTCACATGTTAGGGCACAAACCTAGCTTTTACTGATGAGGCCAGGAAGAAGATTCTCTCATGGGCAGGTTATTCCATAACTGACCTCTCAAGGTTTGCTTGTACCTTGCTCTAAACTAAAACATCTGGAGCTAGCTACCGGCACAGACAGGATGCTAGACGAGGCAGACCATGGGTCTCTGCCAGTATGGTAATGCCTGTATTATCAAGGCTTTTGTTAACAATTTTGAAAAAACTTTTTAGTCCTTCAGAAGCTTAAAACTGAAATGTGTCCTCCTCTAGCTGTTTTCCCCTTCATCATGTGCATAAGATAGTCTGGTTGTAGAATTGCTGAGAGCAGCCACAGTTCCAGCTGCTATCAGTGGGAGCTGCTAGGGTGCAACAGTGCTGAAAACTGGACTCTAACTGGTGTGTGCTCCAAACTGGTAAGAAGCTGAGAAATGGGATAAGCCTAGCATACGTTCCTCGTGCTTGGTGCCCCTCTCGGAGGCCACGTGAAGGGACAGTGGATGTGAGGATGAGAGAAGGCTGGAGCTGCTACAGCTTAGGATCCTAGGAGGAAATGCCCCTTCCCACCAGTGGGCGGCTTGTGCCCGCCCACCACTGTTACAAACCACGTCACAGTGTGCCAGCAGGAGTGTAATGCTTTCCTAGTTAGCGGGAGGGCTGGCAAAGGGATTTGCAGGCGTCCTGTCAGCTTCCTCAAAGTCCCACAGTCCCAGGAATAAGAAGAGGCAGTGTAATAACCCGTAAAAGAGAACGTAACGGTAGAACATTGGAGGCCCAGCCATGCAACCCTTACTCATGGGAGTAGTCTCATTGACTGTAGTGAGACTACACGCTTGCTTCCGGATTGCAGGATCAGTTGCCCTCTAGTGTTAAAGCTGCGTCCAGGATTTAGGCGTAAAGCCACAGATCCAGCTGATGCACCATAGATTCCTTGTATAAGGCAAATACAGACAAGACAAGCCGAGGCCTAATTAGCGCTTGTGAAGTGCTCTGGGAGCCCCGCACGGCAAGGCTCGGAGAAGTGCGGGTTGCTGCTGCTGCTATTTGGTAGCGTCCTGTTTACTTCCCAGCGTCTGGCTTTATTTAGGGTGTCTGCAGTTAACATGTGCAGAGCCTCAGCCGTGTTCTCAAGGGAGGAGATTTTACTCCCTGCCCTGTGATCTCCGCCGCCAGCTTCTCTGGGCTTGCGACAGCTGGTTCATAGAAGGAGTTAAACCCTTTCCCTGAAGTGCCCGTGGTGTCTAAAATAATCTGATAACTCGTGACAGCTCAGCTCCGTGAGAGCTCTCAGCCACAGAGACACAGCTTCTGCCGAGGCAGCGCCCTCTCGAGGAGGTGAACGCAGCTGAAAACCGGCGGCTGGCTGATCTCGGTGGTGGCGTTGACGTAGCTGATACTGACTTTACCTAACCAACACCCAAAGGTCAGAAGCTGCCCTTGGCGGCTCCCGTCCTGTACAGCGTCTGCTAGGCCCAATTCTGCTCCCGGTTGGGGTGAATCCAGAGTGACTTCAGTGTAGCCGCTCTGGTTTAACCGTAGCGTGTTGAGTGTGAAAATTGGATGCCTTGGAAATGATGCGAGTGTTGATGGCGGGATGGTCTTGTGGTTGAAGCAGTGGGCTGGGACTGAGGAGATCTGGGTCAGTTCCCAGCATCCCTACGGGCTTCCGATCTGACTTTGAGGAAGCTGCTTCACCGTGTTCTGTGTGGTGTAAGAATAAGGAATAAGAAGACTTCCCTACCTTCAGGGGTGGAAGTACAGTGATTTACACCAGCTCAGAATGTGGCCCATAGCAATAAACATGGTTGGAGCTAAGGTTGCCCACTGGCTGCTCCAGATGAGGCCGGAGAGACATGGGCTGTTGTTGGTGGAAGGGAAGTTTGCAGAGTTTGAGACGAGACTGTTGGAAAGCTGACTCAGCCGCTTACTTCCTGGCTTGTACTAGCTTGTGCTGGGGGCTGGAGAAGTCCAGCGGCCTTAACTCGACATAACAAAGTTTCTGTGTGTGGGATATCAATAATAAATGGATGAACTACAGTGGGGTTAATTGCCTAGCAGTCAGACGGTTGCCTAGACTATAATGGGACCACATTTTTAGTGTTCCGAGTGGACCTAATGAGATGTTAACACACTATTTTTATTAGAAATTTCAGGGGCTGTATTTCAAAATGTGGGGCACTGTACGAACTGAACAATTGGAAATAAATGGCTTCCGAGCCTGCCGTGCGGATGGGCAGAAATAATTAGGGGAAGAACATTTCTGAGAAGAGAATAATAATAATCAGAGCAAGAGTTAGCTGCAGCTGCAGGAGGCACTTGCTTTTAAAGTTTTTGCTTAGCTCTTAGTGACAAGACGTTGAACCAGAACATGGCTGCTCTAGTGCGGATGAGCTGGTGAGGGAGACGATACAGGGAGTCCTTCTCCCTTGCTAGTGCACCGGCGTGAGGAGCAGACAGAACTTAGGCTGGGGGCTCTTGGAGGTTCATGGTTGTAGACCAGCCTGGTGGTGTCTGGGTGTCGCTAGGAGGGATGCTGGGGAGGGGGTGCAAAAGTGAAGCAAGAACAGCCAACTCATTGCACTCACCCTGCCTATGTTCCAGCTACTTGGAACCCTATAGTGTCGGTGGCATGTAGGGTATGTGTAGCTACACACCACAGTGAAAAGCAGGCTGCGTCCATGCTGTGGTGGGTAACTACAGGTACCAGTGAAATACTCTGGCAGTGAGAGACTAAAGATAGCAGGGAGGCATGGCTCAGGTGAGGAGGGAGCCCTGTAGGACACACAGCCTTACTGTCCTAAGCCATGCCTCGCCAGCCACGCTGCTATTTATACCTGTGTGAGGGGGACTCTGGGGGTTTGTATATTACACGCCACCCATAGCAGCATGCAGTGTATATGTACATTATGAGTGCTGCTCATCGCTTGCGTGAGGTCCACGCTTGTGCCCGGCAGACGTAAGTGGTGTGTAGGTCTTGTGCAGTCCCTCTGTACGGGGTGACTTTCACCTGGGTGAATATAGACGCACCCCGTAGCCTTTGATTTGGCTTCACAGTCTTGTCCTCTTGCATCTCAGCTGATACCCCACTCTCATAGCCCTTGCCTCCACCTTCTCTATCCTCTTTATCCCCTTCCGTACGTTTCCACCGTAAACTCTATCTTTTGTACCTATTCCTCTTCCTCCCTGTAATATGACTTCTCAAAGAGGTGCACAAATACCCAGATATATGACTTCAGCAGCTCACTAGAAAGTGTGTCCCTTTGCCAGGGCCCCTGTGTTGAGCTGGGGTGGAACCGGAGTTATGGGGTGAGCTTGGGAGCAGCTGTAGGAACTCCTTCTTTGCTATTCCCTTGCAAAGGGCTGGAGATCATTGGTAATTGCAGAAGATGGGGGAGCAGGTGGGGAGCTCCCCATCTAACTCCTCAGCTCTGTGGACCCTTGCATGGGGCCAGGGAATGACTGTAACTGGTGAAGGAACAAGTCCAGGGGGAGCCCCATTCCTCCCTTTCCAGATTCCTACATGGGCCTAATGAGAGTCTGGGGAGAGCAGGTGTTCTTCACAGCCCAGGTCTCTGGTCAGGTGTCAGGGAGGAGTTTAGTAAGTATCTTATCTGTGTACAAGTGCTGAAGAGGTCACACAGGAGGAGTGGGGAGAAGGAATGAGTCAGGGCATGTACGGTGGCTTTATCTGCCCATTCTACCCTGCAGAGAAAACCCTTATAAACAACAGCAAGGCAGCAGAAACCTGCATACAACTTGTAAACACTAAGTGAAACAGCATTTCAGGATTAATCATGGATGGAGTGATCTGTCTCAAACTCAAATTCTTAGAATTATTCAGTGCTCCTTTTAAAACACTGGTAGAGATTAGATCTTGTTTTGGATTACACCATATTATGCTCAGAAAATGCAGGGATTACAGGCTTTTAGATCCGAAGGAACAAGAGCAAACATGAATTTTCAATACAAATTTTTGCGTATGTAGGAGTAGGAATCGATAATGAAGCTTTCAGTTCAGCCCCGATTCGGCAAGGTGCTTAAGCACATGTGTAACTTTAGGGCTGGGATTAGTGCCATTGAAGTAGATGGAGCTACTAATGTGATTAAAACTATATATTTTCAGTAGAGACAGGGAAGTGTTAGTACCATTATACAGGGCACTGCTGAGACCTTATCTGGAATAGTGTGTGCAGTTCTGGTCTCCCATGTTGAAGAAAGATGAATTCAAACTGGAACAGGTGCAGAGAAGGGTACTAGGATGATCCAAGAAATGGAAAACCTACCTTATGAGTGGAGACTCAAAGAGCTTGGCTTGTTTAATGTAATCCTAAGAGAGATATGATTGCTCTCTATAAATACATCAGAGGCTTAAATACCAGGGAGGGAGAGGGGTTATTTAATTTAAAGCGCCAATGTGGACACAAGAACAAATGGATATAAACTGGCCATCAACAAGTTTAGGTTTGAAATTAGACAAAGGTTTCTAACCATCAGAAGAGTGAAGTTCTGGAGCAGCCTTTCAAGGGGAGCAGTGGGGGCAAAAAACCTAACTGGCTTCAAAACTGAACTTGATAAGTTTATGGAGAGGATGGTATGATGAGATGCCTACAATGGCATGAAGCCGACCTGCGACTACTAGTAGCAAATATCCCAGTCAGCTGGTGATGGGAGGCTAGATGGGGAAGGTTCTGAGTTATTACAGAGAATTCTTTCCCAGGTGTCTGGCTGCTGGTTTTGCCCACATATTCAGGGTTTAATTGATCGCCATATATGGTGGATTCTCTGTAACTTGAAGTCTTTAAACCATGATCTAAGGACTTCAGTAACTCAGCCAGAGGTTGGGGGTCTGTTACAGGAGTGGACAAGTGAGGTTCTTTGGCCTGCGATGTGCAGGAGGTCAGACTAGATAATCACGATGGTCCCTTCTGGCCTTAAAGTCTGAGTCTAAAATCTATATATTTGCTAAACTGAGGCCTTAGTTTTTTTAACAAAGCAGTGAAAGCTGCTGGAGCTCTTAACTAGTTTTAATTAGGTTTTCATTTTTGCTAACTTGTTTTTTAGCCTTTTAAAGAATTGACTGGTGACATGACTCTGTTTGTTTCCTTCCATGATAATGTCCTAAATTATGACAAGAATTTTCCTCCTACAGAAAACTGTAAAAATTAATTAGGACTTTTTCTGTTCATTGTAACACTGTATGTGAATTAGACCAGAGAAAAGTGACATAAAGTTTTATGTCACAAGAATGTATCTTTTAAAACTTTCTGTATTTGTGTCCATTAATGAAATAAAACTGATCCAAGGAATTCAACAGTGATTTAAAAACTGTTTTTGGCATACATGTGAAACCAGATAACTACAACCTATGTGATGACAAGTGTGAGAAGAGGGAATCCAGACTGGGAGCATCCGGCTTTAATCATGGGAATTAACATGCATGCAAATAGCGCGTTGTTCTATCATAGCAAGGGAGCACCAGGTCGAAATTTACAAAGATCCTTTCTTCACTGTGAGGCTATTCTGAGAATGAGAAACGGGATTCTTGTACATTTTAATATATAGCCGTTGCCACTGAAAAAAGTCTGTATTTACCGCAGTTACTACACTACCCTGTTCCCTCTTCCGGCCATAGGGAAAGGTAGACAGTATTGCTGTATGGTAGAAAGAAAAGGAGTACTTGTGGCACCTTAGAGACTAACCAATTTATTTGAGCATAAGCTTTCGTGAGCTACAGCTCACTTCATTGGATGCATGTAACTGTAGCTCACGAAAGCTTATGCTCAAATAAATTGGTTAGTCTCTAAGGTGCCACAAGTACTCCTTTTCTTTTTGCGAATACAGACTAACACGGCTGTTACTCTGAAACCTGGCTGTATGGTAGCTGGCTTAACTTTTTAATGGCAACCACTCTACTTCCCATCCACCAGAATTAGCTTGAGAACTGCAGAGAAAAGCACGACAATCATGTACCTGCTCAGACACCAGAAAGCAAATCAGATAACCGCAAAGTTGCTGCTTTTTAATTTCTCACAATTAGCTAAACAATCTCATGATTTTTTGGGACCTGACTCTTTTTTTTTTATGTTTGGGGTTGGCAGTAACAGAAAAAGAACTGCAGCACAGCTGACAAAAGGCATTTTTCTTAGATCTAACACCCAGTGCATTAAGAGAAACGAAATTGAAAAGACCATTTGCAATAGTAGCACCATCTGGTGACTTTCAATAATGTTACAGACAACGTAAGAATATTATGCCACATATGAGAGGCATAACTTTAGCCTTGCCTATCTGGATGGTGTCCTTTTTAAAAACTTGCGGTAGAGTGTAAATCAGAATGGAACAAGTCTGTTGAATTTTCTTTTATTACTGCCAAGGGAAACATTCTTGGGCTTTATTTCCTTTCTGTTCAGTATATTGAAAACCTTTTCCAAGTTTGTAACTAAATATTTTGAGCAGCTTGAAAAATGACCTGCACTGGATCATACATATTGTTCCTCTAGCAGCCTGGTTATTCTTGCCAACCATTGTTGCTCTTTTAGTAGGGTTTTGTCCATGTCCTTCTGTAATACAATCCTGAGTAATAAGTCTGAAGTTGTCTAGTTCATCAGATATATTGAAGAAGTATTTCCTGCTTTGTCACTCTTTCCATATGATTTTTGCTTTGGTTACATCCTCCAGCCTAGAACACTGCAAAAATATTCCCAGTCCAGAAGTTATATTTTTTGAGAACTGCAGAGAAGAGCACTACAGTCATATACCTGCTCAGACACCAGAAAGCAAATCATATAACCCAAAAGTTGCTGCTTTTTAATTTCAGAAATTAACAAATTGACAGAAAGCAAAACATTTGGGCATTTTTATGATGAACAGTCAAGTTTCCCCTGTTGAATACATTTTGCTTCAACTGAAGATTCACTAGGAAAAGTATCTGTGTTGAGAGTAAATTAATTTCACTGGTGAATTTTTCTCCAACTTTCTAACCCTGAAGCAAAACCTCTGGTTGTCATGAATGATCTCTTCCATGGGCTAAGGAATTCCCAGGGCCTGGTTCTTTGCTGACGGAAACTGCAGTGTCAGTGACAAGGTAGAGAAATGTGAATTGATTTGGCATTCCCTGGGTGATCAAAATGAGTGTTAACGTACATGCCAAGGTGACAGAAAGTGTGGCTCAGCAGGGAAAGCTACTAATGAGGGGGCATAAGTTAAAGCAGAAGAGTCCTAAAAATGCTAAAATTTGCCTCTGGGTTTATTACTTGTACACTGAGGCCGGGTTTTTCAAAAGGGCAAAAGAGTTAGGTGCCCAAGTCTCATCAAATTTCAATGCGAGTTTGGCTTTTAACTCTTATAGTCTCCTTGGAAAATCCCAGTTTGAGTTTCTGATGCGGTTTGAAACAGCCAAGACACAAATCCGTGGAAGAATGATACCCTAATTCTAGGGAGGCTGCTGGGTACTCTCTAACCAGTGTGTGTAAATTAGCCATCCTTTGGCCTGTATTTATGTATTTATTTATTTTCATGCTTGTAGAAGATTGGATGGAAATCAGAGGCAAAAAGGCTGTTGTGAATCAAAAATAATCCCTTAGAAGTTAAATTGCAGATTATAACCAAAGCTAAAAGAAAAAATGTCATGCGTTGGGAAATGTTTCCCATTGTTAATACGTGATATATATTCACGATATATTGTTGTGTGGGGGCTGTGTCACTGATAAGGTGTCCAAAATTTGTTTTGTGTTTAGTAACGTTTTGTGCACCAGAGCTAGGAAAGTAAATGCACTTGTAACGAAAAACACAAAATCTGTTTGTTCGTCCAATGCATAACTGAAAGCTGCTTATGACTGCCCCATTTATGCATGTGTTTATGCATGTAAGTAATGGACACTAGGATAGTTTCCATCTGCAGGACCGCATGCAATTTTTTTCTGCAGATTTGCAAGATGCACCATGTTTGGTGGATTGCTTGTGCAGCAGGCTCTGCTAGAGGTGTTCCCTCATTGTCTGTGCACCTTGTAAATAAACCGCTTCAGTGGATTCTGTTTGGTATATACCGAGTAGGAAGTACTGTACATGTGAATCTACAGTAGTGGAAGATTTTGTGTTAATGGAGAAATTATCTTGGACCACATAATCAAGAGGATTGTAATAAATCTGCACAAGAGGCAAGATTAAAGTTACAAGCGCACCTTTAACTTTGGCATTTCCTGACTTTTAAGCAATTAGGTGTGTCACCTTAATGCTTTCTTATGCAGGTTTGTTAGGGTTTATGCAGGGAAACTTCAGTGGATTCTGTTTTGGGACTATAAAGAGGGGGAAACAATGATCTGAGGTTAGGATATTGGAAATTGGGAACAGTATAATTCTGGATGGGATTTATTGTCTCTCTGATTTTAACAAATGTATCATCATTCTTTGACATCTCTTCAGCATTCCCGGCAGCCATATTGTTCTCAGTCAGCTGTAGAAAGATTGACAGGTCCGGTCTTTTGCTTCTGAGCCTTTGTTGCTGGACCCCATTTTGGGACCTACTCTACTTCCAAACCCTTGACTAGGGAAGACCAGTTTCTCCTGTCTCTCTCCCCCCATCCCATGCCCTACAACCTCGGCAAGATTGCAGCCTGTGTGTACTTCTGAACTCTACCGGAGCCTGCAGCCTGTAGAAGTTGTCAAGATCCTGCCAGTTTAATCCTGAGCCATTCTGATTCCTGCAGCAGACCTTTTAAGTAGCTGCAGCTCAAGGGAGCACCTACCCTTTTCAGAAAAGCTGGCTTTTCAATTAAGCAACATATTTTTATGATCTGAGCTGAGAGCAGAGTGATTTCATGCTTATGTCAATATTCCCCACTCAATGGACCGTTATGACCTTTTTTACTTATTTTCTTTTTTATCATTTCCATTTCATAATGGCAATATGACACTCAATGCGCCGCATTTCTGGGGAGTTATTGCACTTAAGTAGCTGAAGTCATTCAGACTTTGGCGTCATGCCTCACAGTCTACCTGAGCCTTGCAGTAATTCTCCTTAAATTGCTGGATGGAAGGTCTGATTGCATAAATAGTATGTCCATTCAAACCAACTGTTGCCTGCTACCTTCACTCTAAAGTAAGGGGTCAGCTGTTTTTGTAAGCATGTACTCTGCCATCCATGATAAATTGCCCTTTATATCATCCTATTTGTATTACTGTAGTCAAAGGATCATACAGCATAAGTGCATCAAATGTGATGCTGAAGGCTTTGTCCTCAGCTGACAACACTGCTGCTAACATTCTGTCTGAATTCCCTCCATATTTCAATTGGGTACAGCCGTGTTCTTCACTTCTGACCAAAAGTGTCATATTAAACAACTCCCATGTTTTACCCCAGAGCTGGATGAAGTGCTGGATGAAAGTGACCTCAGTGTATAATTTGCATATCTATTTGTAAAGCACTTTTTGGATATTTTTACATTAAGCATATGCACAACTACTGCCCTGATTAGGGTGACATTCCTGAACTGTGATCCCCTGACACCAGAAAGATATCTCCATGGCCATCTTTAACCCCTGGTGTTTGATACAATTATTTCTTGTCAGAGAAATAGTTTAAAAGCAGATTAAAAATTGCACAGCATGATCAAGGTGTATTGTCTGTGCCTTTTGGAATTTATGGTGATACCCGAAATAGAACTTCCCCCTTAAAGAGTTGGTGGGCCATATTTTGTCCTTTGATACCCATGTCCATTGGAAGTTCTGAGGGCATCTCCAAGCACAGAATTTATGTCACTGCTGTCAGCTCTCAGGGATTTTTGTCATTGTTCTGTTTACAGAACATTGTGCCGTAGCTAGACCTGCAAGCCACCCTGAGTTGGTCTCTTAGAAAATGTTTTAGACAGCTTTAGAAAGTTAAATAAAACTGTCTTACTTCAACTAAAGTTGCAAGAGTTTCAACCACCCCATGTCCTAAGCAGGACTACTTTTACCATCAGCCAACCCAGGTCACTGAATTTGTTGGGAATGAGAAGTCCAGGGATCTGCAGCATTACTCCTCCCTTCCACTCTCCCTACTGATCCATTCTTGTGAGCTCACAGGGGATCGAAGCTCAAAAGTTTTCTCCTCTTTGAAGTACTTGGAATTTGACCGTGGGTCACTTGCTGGCGTCAGTTTTAAAACTAGCTGGGGTTTTGGAGGAATATTTTAAAACAGAAAATGTGGTGTTATTTTTTTAGCGGGGAGCTGGGAAAGAATAATTTGGATCTGTGAGCCTTCACTGGGTAACTTTTTAAATTTCCTAATGTGGCAGCAGGATGCTGATCAAGGTGCTGACGTGTCCTCAGCTTCCCTATTACTTTCTCAAAGGGGTAAATACAAAGGTTCCAAGAAACAAAAAACAGAGACTCTTTGCCAGTTGTTATGAAAAAAATTAAGTAAGTCTCTTGACCTTAAAGCAGCGGGTCTCTGAGTGCTTGCTTTTCTGTTACACCACTCTCCCTGATTCCTCTCTGAAGCATCCCTAGCTGTAGGAGGTTTGTATAAGAGTTTTGAATATTTTCTAATCAGTGAATATTCCCCTAGCTCTGATGCTAGCTTGCAAAGCACAGAGGTATGGGAAAAGGGAAGAAGGATAACTTTTCTGAGGCAACCAACTGAGAAGAGGTTAAAAGTGAATGGTGAGACACAGCATGAAAAACCTGGTAAAGGTTATACAAGGCGCCCAAAGACATTGGCCCAAAAGGTGCTTTGTAGTTTTTGTCAAGGCAGAAGCTATTTGCCGTGCTTTATTCCAGAATAAAGGAAAAAAGTTTCTTCATCTCCGTGCCCTATTTAAAGAAACTCTTGTTTTCAGGCGTTTCTACTGGCACAACCTTAACTTGTCCTCCTTGTGCAGAAGCATTATGATACATGTGCTCTGGGTTGTACAGGGCCCCTGCCATCGGTTGCATCATGAGAGGGACACCACGCAGTGCAGGTTCTCTACCTGGCTGTGCTGCAGACATCTTCCATGGGGCTGGGTAGAACTCTCATAATGGATTAATGCGGGTGTGGGTTAAGGTTGCATACGCAATCCTAATTGGGCATTTCCTAACCTTTGGGCTACCTGAATTTTCAGCCTTAACATTCTTGTAATGTAGCTTTTTGCATAGACTTGAAGATTTATATCACAGTAGCATTTACAGATCTCAATCAAGATGAGGGCCCGAGCATGCTAAGTGCTGTATATACACAGATCAAGACACAGTCCGTGCCCTGAGGCCCTTACAGTCTAAGAAATGATCTCTTTAATATATGATAGTGCCTCTCCCCCAAGTGGGCCCATCTCCTGGCAGAGGGCTGGTCGTTGATCTAGCTGATGGCAGCCATCTTGTGGAAAAGTGACGTAACTTGTGATCCCGCTGGTATCGAGAGCCAGCATTCATCGGTTTCCGTTCTGCTCCAACACAGATTTAACAAATGGGAAAAGAACACTATGGATTAAAAATTAAAAATTTCCTTCAATTATTAAACATGAATAATTTTCATGCAAATCGAGCCTGGATTCATGTTTCCAGACGGACGCAGATCAAAGCTATTATGCTGTGAAGTGTCAGCGACCTGTGAACCAAGAGGCTGGTCGTTATTTTTATCCTTTTATTAATAGTACCCTGAAGGATGAGGGACCTAGAGCAATGTAGCTGTTTAGCATAAAGAAGACTTACATTTCTGTCTGCGGGGATCTGTGCTCCTCTTTAACTTGTTCATTTGCATACCGAGAGAGAGGAACTGGGGGTATAGCACCTTGATACCATTTGAGCAGGAAAATACTGATAGGTATACAATTAGACCGCAACGGCTAAGTGAGCCCATCGCCGGAGGTGCTTTTAATTAGTCCTGTTTGTGGTGTGAAGGAAATACATGCAGAATGTCCCTGGGTCCTGGAGAGAGGATTGGGAAAATGTGGAATTCTGACTCCAGAAATACATATGCAGCTTTCATGAAGTCAGTGGGAGTTGTGTGTGTATATCTGAAGGCAGTTTGGCCCTGAATACAGATGTCTAAGTACTATATTGAATCCTCTCCAGATAACTTCATCTGAATGGAATGAATAACTTCACATGGAAAAACTTGAAAGGAACACAAGGCGGGAGGAGTTGACTTTTCAAATAAAGAAACATTAATAGTTCGGTGAGCTCCTCATGTTATGAACCCTTGTTGCTTTAATATTTCCAGGCATTCGAGTAGGATACCCCATTTTGCAACGTAATTTGTGAGGGCTCAGTCTGTTGCTCCATTCACAAGGGCTGGGGTTTCATAGGTCACCTGACTCTAGGTGTCTGCCTAGGGCTGGAAGGTTCCTAAGGAACTTGCCTGGTGGAAAGCAGGTAAAATCCAGAGTGCAAGGAAAGCCTGGGAGATGCCTTCTGAACCCGGGCAGCCGTTTGTCACAGTGCTACCATTTTGGGCCTGATTCTGGATCCTTTTCTTATGCTGAGTGGAGCCTCACTCTGCAAGTAGCTCTCCCTCCACCCCTCCCACATGCACCAGGCAGGGTTCCCTCAACCCCACCCCTCATAGCTAGGGGACGCTGCCTTCCCTAGACCTGTCCCCCTCCCACACCAACAGCCACCACAACACCCACTGCTGAGGAGACCGTGGGGGTAGAAGAATCACTGATTTTTCTCTCACTTGAGAAATGACACCAAAACCTGGGCAGCTGGCTGGGGTGGGGTGGGCAAGGCATGGGGTGGATTTGGAGAGGAAGGGAAGGAAGAGTATTTTCCCCAGAAGATGTCACACATGGAAAATTTTTTTTGAGGAGAGCCCCCTGTTATACTTTCAGCAGCACTTCACTGATTGGTGAACTGAGGGAGACCCTAAACCTCCAATTGCAGAAGCTGGGGCTGGACAGCAGGGGACAGGTCACTCAAAATTGCCCTGTTCTGTTCATTCCCTCTGAAGCGTCTGGCAGTGGGCGCTGTTAGCAGACAGGATACTGGGCTAGACGGATGATTGATCTGGCCATTCTTATGTTTTCATGAGCATATAGAATTTTGTTTAACATTTACTTCTGCTTAATGTGACATTAATGTGGTTTAGGGAGCTACAGTGAAATTCAGTGGTATTGGGTAGCCTTTTCTGCTCTGTCTGAACTAATTGGTGGTGTCAGTCCAGAACCTAATGGTGAGCCTCACAAAAATTCACCCTCATGGTTGGCACCATTGCTGGTTGTTTCCGTAGAGGGATCAGTGATGGATACTCAGCTGACTTCTTTCGAGAAATGCTCCTTCATTGGCCTGTTCCGTGGATAAACTCCTTTTCCAATGGGGAGGAAGTGGAACTGGATACTTAACTGGTATGAATCCAGTGAAGTCAATGGAGCTGTGCTAATGTACATTAGCAGAGAATTTAGTCCCCAATACCTTTCACAAGAATTAAAGTGACTTAAAAAAAAAACTCTAAAGAAGAATCAGTGCAGAAAGTTAAATCCTGATAACCATTATGAACCTGTAAATATTTTCCTTTCTGTGGCAGAATGTCAGCATTTAATATTTCCTGATTTGGCATACTATACAGTTTGGTGTCAAGTATGTATCCATCTTAAATTAAGAGACTTGATACAGAATTCCTGTTAATTTCAATTCAATATGAGAGAGAGAGCGAACTTGCAATCCTAGCCCATTTTTGTAATCAATATTTTCTTTAAAAGCTGAAATTTAACTAAATAAGAGCTTTTGTTGTTTGAAATGTGACTGGTGTTTAAAGAGTTTATAGACTCCTCAGATCTTATACACTCCTCTGATCTGATATAGTTCTACACTAGCAGTGACAGCTACAGATGTGGATATGAGTCAGTGGATGAACAGCAGTGTGAATAGGACCTCAGTCTTAGCAACAAACATATTACAGTATTTGTTCTCCCATCTCAGAGTTTGTCTTTTAATTCCTTGTTTTGTTTTTATTTTCAGAAGCCTTCGAAATTGTAGTACGGCATGCAAGAAACTACACCAACACCATGTTTAGGAACCACTACCAGAACATGGGGTCCAGAGCTCTTAAGTTTGTTGGAGAACTTTTTACAGATATCTCGCTTTATATACTGGGCTCTGACATCAATGTGAATGACATGGTCAATGAATTTTTTGACAGCTTGTTCCCTTTAGTCTACTCACACTTGATGAACCCAGGCTTCCCTGACCCCTCTGGAGAAATGATAGAATGCCTGCGGGTAGCAAGGCGGGACCTCAGGGTGTTTGGTAACTACCCCAAGATTATGATGACCCAGGTATCAAAGTCATTGCAGGCCACGCGAGCCTTCCTACAAGCACTCAACCTGGGGATCGAAGTCATAAACACTACCGACCACTTAAAATTCAGCAAGGAATGTGGACGCGCGCTGCTGAGGATGTGGTACTGTTCTCATTGCCAAGGGCTACTGATGGCGAAGCCTTGTGCCGGATACTGCAGTGTTGTGATGCAAGGGTGCCTGGCCAGTGTTGTGGAGATAGATAACTACTGGAGAGAATATATTCGATCCCTGGAAGGGCTGACCAAAGGCATGTATGGAATCTATGACATGGAGCATGTCCTGCTTAGTCTCTTCTTGTTGATACAAGACTCGGTCGTGTATGTCCAGAAGAATGGAGGGAAGCTGTCCGCAACAGTGAGTTCTTTTAAATATTGCTATGTCCTCTTTGCTACAGCCATCTTTTTCCATGTGATCAGGCTATCCATTGAACATGTGGAGCCTCATGTATTTTAGAAAAACTTCCATTAAAACAAGCAACTCTTTCCCCCAGGCTCCCTCCCCCGATTCGTTCTGACTTCTAAGACTTACCTGAACCTGCCATATCACAGAACTGGGGTTAATTCCCAGCTCAGGCTCTGGGTTGTCAGGAGCTGGGAATGTGCAGTGGTGACCGAATCCCACTTTGGATCTCTCAGCAGCAGTTCCCATCCGTTGATTTCAGGTTATATGAGACACCTGGAGAAAGGAGCTTCATTCAGTCTGTGTCAGTTTGAGATGTGTGGCTGTGATGCTGAACATCTTGGGAAATGAATGGGGGATCCACAGGATTTCAGCTGGGGTGTGAAGCATGGCAGATGGTGGAGGAGGGACCATATTCCTTCCTAGTTTAACAGTAACTGTCTGGTGCCTGGTTGCTCCAAACACCAAGGATTGCACATCCTGTATGGTACAGTCCGGGGTGGATACAAATCCATGATTTTTTGTCTTTCAGATTTCTTTTATTTAAATGAGATTTTTTGATGTGGGTGTTTAAATTATAATGTTTTCTTTTTAAAAACTAATCCTGTTTCAAATGAAATCTAAATTTAATATAAAATATGTCAAAGCCTAAACTACTTATAATCTCTAACAATATTTACGTAAAAATAAATATGCGGAATCCATGAGCCTCTGTCAAAACCTTTTGAGTGAAAGGTTGCTTTTCTGTAGAAAGAAAGAATGAGGGGCAGGGAACATCTAGTTTTATAAATATATCCGAGTAAATCACATTCTTGTACTAAGGGATTGATCCCTTAGTGAGGGCCCCAGAGTCTGTGCTATTCGGTACAGAAGACTGGCAAAGTCCACACAGGCATTGGAACCTGGCCTCCGACCCCAGGAGACACCATCATGTCTCTCATTGGTGTCCTCCACTGAGCCCACCCGGGTGGTGTCATAATCCTATTTTATAGCTTCTCCCTATCTGAGCTCTGATTGGCTCAGTTCTCAAATTATGAATATTTATGACTACACCCACCATGGAAACTTCCTCTGCAGCCCATGGAAAAACACGGATCAGAAACGACCGGGGTAGATGGTTCTGGGCACTTCAAGTAAGTGGCCTTGCTCTGTCTCCTTGCACATGTACACAGAAAGACACACAAGCAGAAATTCATTAATTTCTGAACTGCCTCCCTCTCTGTCTCTAAACACGTACAGTACTGCAGCGCATAAGGCGTATAGGCTACATGAGCAAAAGTCTTGGATTGTTGTTAGTTCTTTTGTTTTCCTGGGGGGAGGGGCAGGGGAGTTATGTAACAAGGGAGAAGGAGCGGAGTGTGCAGCTGGAAAGGAGCAACAGTGGTGTGAAAGCTGTGGGAAGAAGGGACAATATTCTTTAGAGCGCAGCCTCTGGGATTGATTGCAACACCTGGGAACTGGAGAAAAAACCTGCTGTGTCTGCAGGTCATAGAATCATAGAATATCAGGCTTGGAAGGGACCTCAGGAGGTCATCTAGTCCAACCCCCTGCTCAAAGCAGGACCAATCCCCAATTTTTGCCCCAAATCCCTAAATGGCCCCCTCAAGGACTGAACTCACAACCCTGGGTTTAGCAGGCCAATGCTCAAACCACTGAGCTGTCATAAAGAGACCCTCTCTGGGAATATTTTCAAGAATTTCCTGTACATCTGGGTGAAAAAGGAACGGGTGTAATGTAAAGTTTAAATGGTGTGCCGAGGAGATGTAAGGACTGGCTGTCAGAATGAAACAGCATTATGGAAAATGCTCCTCAGATGGCAATGACTTTGAAGATGATGATGTGGACATGTCTGAACAACCTGAATCAGCTGGTTAGTAAACTTATTTTTGAACCATTCTTATGGACTGCCTAACATGTCCTTACTATGCTAATAGACGATAACTTAGATTATGGTCATAAGTTTGTGTTTTAAGTGGATTGATTGATTGCTTCTGAATTTCAAAATGTTAGTGGTCAGAATATAATGGGTATGTTAGTTTGTGGGAATATTTATCAAGTACATTTGTACGATTACTGCTGGACTTCTGACATGATTTTTTATTGCTCTATATAACCAAATATCTTAGGTGAAGATAACCTGTTTAAAAGTAAAGTTTTATTTAGGCCTTTATGAATTTAAACTTTCTGAAAACGTTTTTTTTTCTGAGTTGTTTGGTATGTTGCTACAAATAAGGGTTTAAATAGATTTTGAAAATCTTATGATTTATTATTAACTGGGTTTAGAATAAATTAAATCATTGAAACAGTGGTACAAACAGCTACAGTGGGAGGAATCTTTCATTTACAATCCCATTTTTTAAAGCAGCGCATTGAGTAATACTCAGGGAGTGAGAATGACTTGTTTTTATGATTTTGTTTCAGAGCCCATCTTAGACATAAGAGGTTGTGAATGTCCATCATCTGCAATGTGTGCACTTCAGAATCATCTGCTGCAACTAAACAGGTGTCAAACAGTAAATTACCCGTATCGAAAAAAATACTTTCTTCATCATCCAGTAAAACCATGGTTGAGTTCGTAACCAGGACCGTCAAATTCCAGGCAGACTCCTTAGATGAAAAGATTGCTGGGTTCATTTATGCAATAAATTCTCCTTTTCCCCTTGTTCAGAACAAACTTTTCATTGACATGGTTCAAGCATTATGACCAGAAAAAAGAAAAGGAGGACTTTGTGGCACCTTAGAGACTAACCAATTTATTTGAGCATAAGCTTTCATGAGCTACAGCTCACTTCATCGGATGCATTATGACCAGGTTACACTCCCCCTGGGAGAGAAGACGTTGCTGGAAGGTTGCTGGATACAGGGTATGAAAAGGGAACGGAACAGTGTGCAAAAAACATTGACGGGAAAGTCGTTAATCTGAAGGCAGGTCTATGCGTAAGACACTACAGTGCAGCAGCTGCAGCGGTGCAGTGAAGCACTTCAGTGAAGACACTATAATGCTGACAGGAGAGCTTCTCCCGTCGGCGTAGTTAATCCACCTCCCTGAGAGGCAGTACCTATTTCAATAGGAGAAGCGCTCCAGTCTACACCAGGGGATAGGTCAGTATAACTACTTCGCTCAGGGGTGCGGGGAGCGATGTAGTTATACTGATGTAAGTTTATAGTGTAGACCTGGCGTGAGCCTTGATGTGTGGAGTAATGTACACAATGATCCAACAATAAGTGCTGGTGTGACAGCAGAAAGAGGGGGGTCTGTCTTAGGGAAATAATTGATACACCAGGAAATGCCCATACAGCAGAGTACTTAAAAGAAGTATCCGTGAAAGCTGTCACAAACTGTGAACAAAAATTCAAGTGTCAGTTGTGTAGCTTTGTCACAGACAGTGCTGCAAATGTAGCAAAGATGAGAAGAAGTCGAGAAGAAGGTAACAAAGGGAACCTGAAACTTGTAACATATGGGTGCAGTGCTCATTTGATGCGTCTTTTAGCTAGCGTCTTGTGCAGAAATAGCAAAATCCTTACAGGAGAACCACTCTGCTTCAGCCTCGCCGAAGAGAGGAGGCGGAGCCAGACTGATTCTCCCCCAGGACGTACAGTGGAATTCAGTGGTCGACTGTTCTGAGCTGTGAGTTCAGAGCTGGCCCACTGTGACGAAAATTGGGACCAAATAGATGGAACGACCACGGCCACAGAAGCCAAGACTGGAGGAGAGAGCCATGTGGCAGACACGCTGAATACGCCGAAACTCGCTTCCAGAGCCCTGGACAAACCGCGGGGAGATGCCGCTGACATTTGGAAAGAACTTCAAGGGGCCTTGACAACAGAAGTACCCAACACCACAGTTAACCTGCAGGCAGGAAAGAGGCGGCTGGATCAAGCAAAGTACCAGGGTAGACGCCTAGCTGCTGGTGAAGATGCTGCTGTGACCTGGGCGTCTAATAATCACCAGCCACTCGTGCCACCCATAACACCTTTCAGGGCGGAAGGTGCCACTGGAGCACTGCGTGTTTGCTGACGCTGTTTTAAGGCGAGTCAGACCACTGAACCTGGGGGAGTCGCTAGCTAAGTGTCCGGAACCAGAGGCTGCTGAAGTGCTGACCCAGCTTCGGACAGCGGTAGCCTCTTCTGCAGGCACAGAAGGAATATTTACTTCATTTGGACAATTCATTCAAAGTTGAGAGATTGGAAGTTGAAAAAGAGGAAAACTTGTCTCTCTCTTCCAGACTGTGAATAAAAATGAGGAGAGAGGGGACGAGATCTCCTACTTTTAAAAGTTTGAAGGGCAGCCTAAGTAACTGAGGAGACTGTTTCATTTTTCAAGAGACTTAGGCGACAGGAACTTAAGCTCCAGTCACTCTCTGTTAGGCATATTTGAAATTTTTCCCAGGTTGACCTGAAATATTCAGTTTAATTCACTGACTACAGTAAATCCCTCTGTTTACTAAATCGTTTAATTGTAAATGTGAATCATGTTTTTATAAGAGAAGTTTAGGTATGCAAACATTTAAGGTTGTTTTTCTTTAATAAAAATAAATTGTATCTGCTGTTTGTGTGTGTTTAATTAAGTTCCAGTTACCATCCCAATGCGGCTTGACACAAATTGTGAGCCAAAAAAGAGTTAATTATCTAGTAAATAAGCAATAAATCATTCACCATTTTCTAGCATACTAAATATGTGCAATCAATAAGGATCTGACATATTCAGCTATATAATTGCTTCGATAAATGTATATGGTTATAGTGTACCCTGATAGGTTAGCCCTCCCTCCCCCAAGTACCCAATCTAGTGTAAAAGCTCTATTTAGTTGTAAGTCAACATGGTTTAATGGTTATATCAACCAATGAGAATGCACCTCTAATTAGAAAATAACTGAAGTACAAAAGGAAAAGTGGACTAAAATAGAAGATTTTAAATCCACCCACCCTGGTATTCTGTGTTCTGCATCACTACAGTAGGTAAGGGGTCCTCTTTCCTACTAATGCATTCCCAATCTTGGCTACATATCTCAGATGTGGGAATGTTTTATTATTTATTAGAAGTGACCCAACTTTTATATTATACTGTGTGAATTTCTGAACCTCTCTGGAAACTGTGAGGCTTTCTTGTTCAGAAAATACCATGGCTTTTTTTAAACACCAGGGACAAATGGAATGCAGTAATATGAGACTTGTTTTGCAAAGGAAAGTTGTAAAGACAAGATTGAATTGCTCAGCACAGGTATGGTAGAGTGTGTGAGGAGACTGTGAGAATCGTATCCTTGTTTGCTTAAAGCCAGTTATAAGAAGGCCGCTGTTAGCTGTTTGTTCCTGTCATTCTTGACTGCTGTTTACAAAAGAGCTGTATTTATATAGGTCATTGTAGTGCTCTCACTGGAAGTAATTCTTGTCTGTTTTGGGGCCATGAAAATAGATTTTGAGCTGTGCTTGGCATTGTGCCATTTTTACTAATTTAAACTGTGTTACGTGCCCCGTTTGCTCAATGATCGCCTAGCCCTTATCCGTATGTCGCAGATTGAATTCCCCCAAGCACGAAACATGACACGGTCCTAATCCTGGTTGTGAAACTGTGTGGTAGGACCGTGCCAATCCTGTACCTTTTTGTAATTGGCACAAATAAGGTGTGGCCTATTCCCACTTCTCAACCAAGATGTAAGGGTCTGACCTAAAGCCCATTGAAATCAGTACAGTATTAGCCTTTCCTAATAGCATAGGGGCTTAGTGAAGTCTCCTGATACTAACTGTGGTCTAGATTGTGCTTACATGTGGATGTGTGACGAGTGTGATGAGGAAGGTAGAATCTCCTATTACCAGTGGTTCTAGGGACAATGGCACCTCCTCCCCCCACACCTGCAATGTCCCAGGAACAATGTTCAGTATATCTTATTTAAAGTTCGTTGCAATTGTCACTGCTCTAGTGTATCCAAGGTCCTCACCGGTGACAGCCGCAAGAGCTCTCGGATACAGACCGTGCTACAGTGTATTGTGGGTAACAGCAGATTTGGGCTAGGCATGTCCTTGCCTGGGGTCAGTGCCTTATTACTGACGATAAAATGGGAAATCCTGCTACTGTACCGCAAATGTAAACAGCACCCTGCCGAGCAGCTTCATTAAATGATGGTGAAACTAACCTGCTAAAGCCTGAAATTCCGAGTTAGGCTGGACACTTAGGTTCTTAATCGCTAGTGTTTGGCTAAAAGGAGCAACTGTATAATTTGAACGCAAAAGCGTTGGCCTTGATTCTTCCGCGCCTCTTTCTTCTGTGAAATTCGGTTCCTCCTTTCACACCATAAACAGAATTTTAACTAAGTACCAATGAGTTTAATCTTTGCAGCCCCTCTGAAAGCAATGGGGTTGCTGAGGGTGTGTCCGCACATGAACCACGACAGCGGCATGGTGACTCCTCTGCAGCTGTGTCGCTGTAGTGCTTCCGTGAAGACGCTAACTACGCCAAAGGACAGGCTTCTCCCGTCGGTGTAGGTAATCCACCTCCCCAACAGGCAGTAGCTAGGTCAGTGGGAGAATTCTCCCATCGACCTAGAGCTGTCTGCACTGGGGGTTAGGTCAGTTTTACTGTATCGCTCAGAGGTGTGGATTTTTCACACGCCGGAGCGACTTAATTTTTCCATGCTTGAAGGCATGTGACATGCAGAACCTTTGTTATAGATGGTGATACACAAGGAAAGACTCCACCTTGCCTCTTGGAGCCCAGCTTGAGCTTCCGTGGCTTGAAGTTAAAGGAAAAGCTTATTTGTACTTGTAAACTGAGCTCATTTGACCTGGAAATAATGGAGACAATAACCATAGAACCCCAGAACCACAGTGCAGGGGTCGAGTGCCCCAGGAATGTGCTGGCTGCTGCTTCCCGCAGCTCCCATTGGCTGCAACAGTGAACCGCGGCCACTGGGAGCTGCGGGGGGCCGTGCCTGTGGATGGTCAACGTAAACAAAATGTCTCGTGGCCCACCAGCAGATTACCCTGATGGGCTGCGTGCCGAAGGTTGCCGTCCTCTGTTATAGAGGGAGCACATTATAAAAGATTGGCATTTCAGCTGGGGCACAAGTGTGCCTTTAAGAACATTGCACACCCTCTTTGCACCTGCAAACCTGGACATGCTCATGGGAAACTGCCAGGGCAACTCTCCCTATGTGAAGGCCAGCTGTGGTTTTGCAGGCATGTGCAATGTGTGTGGAGATTTGTGGCCTTGGTAATTTAAGCACCTAATGATCTGGGTTTTTTCTTCCTGATTTTTTTTTTTTTTTTTGCCACAGGAGAGATTTATAAATTGTAAGGCCAGGAGGGACCACTGGGATTGTCTAGTCCGATTTCCTGCCTAACACAGGTCCTAGGGCTTCTCTGAATTAATTCCATGAAGTATCCAGTTATGCATTTATCCAGTGGCAGAATATGGCTCTCAGTAATACTGTTAAACGTGTAGGTCTTGTCCTTTGCCTGATAGCACACGCCTGTTTGGGTGACTGCTTGGGTGCGGAGTCCCACTGAAGTCAATAGTGGGTGAGGGCAGCAGTACAGTAGTCCCTTTGTGCACTATCAGTTGAAGGATTAGAGCTGAAATTTCCTTTTCTAAATTAAAAATCCTGGCGTATTACAACTCCCCCTCCCCCCTAGTGCATAGCGTGCCAATTCTTCAACTCCGTACATAGCTGGACACTTCTGTGAAGTTCAATTTTTCTTAATACCTGAGTGATTTTTTTATTCAGTGAAGACGTGTTTGAATGATAGGAACACAAAAGATAGAATTGAATCCCACAAGCCCATGGCCTTGTAATCGTCACTGGAAAAAGGTTGGCTGGGGGGGGGGGGGTGTTAAAGTTTATTTTTAAAACGTAGCTTCTAAGACTTTTTTATGTCAAATCCGAGCCCCGAGCAAACGTCTGCCAGGGGAGGTATCCGCTGTTCAACAGGTTTATGAGGGAAGTGCTGATACAGCTTAACTGTACCATTGCAAATTGCCCAGCTTTGATACTCTATCTGCATCTGAGATATAGATCTTTTGCCCTTAAGTTGATTTAACAATGTTTAAATGGAAGTTTCCCTGTTACATTTTTCAGCACACATTGAATTTCAAAGAATATCCCTGGAAGCAAACAGTAATATTTACCGTACCCTCTACGTCTGATTGGTTTTTGACACTGTTGTCATATCGAACTATAAAATGCCACAGGAGTACTCTCTGAAAGTGAGGGGCTCTGTTGAAATGCTGGCTGTTCACACTGGTAACCTTTATTAATCATGTTGGCCACAAATATTTTTGTAGCCTCTGTTCAGGTTATTAAGGATAATGACAGGCAGTTTTTATTTAATTTTCATTGAGTTCTCCATGATTTCAACTAATTTCATCTCCCATGCACATAGGCCCGGATTCACAAAGGTGCTTAAATGTCTCTCTCTGTGGCCCAAAACCTCTAGGTATTTGAAGCTGTCCACTGTGTATAAACTCTTAGAGTCACTGGGCCAGAGAGAGTGGAGGGGGGGACCCAGGGCCAGTCCCCATCAGCATCTCCCATAACTCAGTTGTTGCAGCAAGGGGGCAGATCCCTGTTCAAATCCTTTCTCCCCCTCAAGCACATCCCAGGCACTGGGCACCACCACCATCCCCTCCTCTGGCCATTGTGATCGTCACAAGAAATGCCCTAGGTGCCAGGTTCCAGGAGATTCGTGCCCATTTGTGCATAGCTAGTGGCGGTAAGCACTTCTCTGCAGTCTGGATTTAGGAGCCTATCTCCATGAGGGGGTGGGGCTGAGAACCCCCCTCCTCTCATCAGCTCCCTGCTTACCATGTTGGCTTTTGTGAATCCCATTCTCAGGTGTCTGTCTGTCCCCATGCATTACATAGGGAGCTTTATGGATTGCAGAGTTGTCCTGGGATTTTTCTAGGCAACTCAACATTAGGCATTGCAACACTCAGTGTCACAGTGGCTAAATACCTTTCGGAATCCAGGCCACAGTACTTAGTCTGCAGAAGAGAAGAGTAAGAGGGGATTTGATAGCAGCCTTCAACTACCTGAAGGGGGGTTCCAAAGAGGATGGAGCTAGGCTGTTCTTAGTGGTGGCAGATGACAGAACAAGAAGCAATGGTCTCAAGTTGCAGTGGGGAAGGTATAGGTTGGATATTAGGAAACACTGTTTCACTAGGAGGGTGGTGAAGCACTGGAATGGGTTACCTAGGGAGGTGGTGGAATCTCCATCCTTAGAGGTTTTTAAGGCCCGGCTTGACAAAGCCCTGGCTGGGATGATTTAGCTGGGGTTGGTCCTGCTTTGAGCAGGGGGGTGGACTAGATGACCTCCTGAGGTCTCTTCCAACCTTAATCTTCTATGATTCTATGCTTCTGTAAAGAAGATGGTTTTGTGGTTAAAGTACAGGACAGGGGCTTAGGAGGAATGGTGTTAACTCCTGACTCTGCCACATACTCGTCATATGACCTTGGACAAGTCACTTCATCCCTCTGAGCCTCGGTTATGCATCTTTGAAATGGGTATAACACTTTCGCCCACCCTATTGTTTATCTGGATTGTTGTAAGCAGGGAATGACTCCTATGTCTATGTATGGTGCATACCATAATAGGGTCCTGATCTCGGTTGGATCCTGTAGTTGCTGTGTCATGCTAATAATAAATAATACCAGTGGCTTGGCACATTCACTAATTTGATTAACTCAAGGGATGGTAGCAGACTATAAAGAAACATAGGATATTTCTGATTACAATACTAATAAATCAAACAGAATATTAAAAAAAAACAAAAAACAAAACAAAAAAAACCCTAACCAATCAAACCCTGAAGATGCATGAAGAAAACTTCAGTTCATCCACAACTGTCATACGTGTGTGCCTTAAGTTAGGCACCTATATCTTCATTTTCGGGACCTATATCAATGGTCTAATTTTTTCGGACATGTTGAGAACTAGGCAGCCCCTGCTGAAGTCTGTGGAAGATGCTGAGAGCTGAAGCTGGTCAGCATCTTTGAAAATTAGGCCACTCATTCTGGTGGCCTTAGACAGTCACATCTGAACATTTTGGCTAGTCAATACTGCCAAATCTAAGCATTCACAAATCCTGAGTCAGCCCTCCTATGAGCTAGGTTACCTCAAAACAATAATAATGTGGGGTTCTTTTTATTTGCCTGATGATTTTTCAGTCTATAGGGTTCACATTTTCAAGCTTTTCTTCTTAGCCAGGAGAGCTAGAAAGGTAATTTTTGAAAAGGAAAGCTGAGATTCTCATGTAAATAACATGAGTCCAGGAGCTGGTGCTTTTTGTAAAATAGCAAAGATTCATGATGAAATTGTAAGATTTTGCAGTGCCGCTGTTGTGTCCATCTCATCCAGGAATAGACTTGTCGTGGTCCTTGAGGGCCAAATCTTGGTCTCTTTGGGCAGACTGAAAAGTGCAAGGAGGAAATGAAAAGAGGTGACGAGGGAGGTGGAGCTAAGTTGTGCAGGGCCTTGCAAGCAAGGATGTGCTGCTTAAATGTTGGGTGAGAATGTGTGGGAATTTCCATTCACATCGTAAATACAGTATACTTTGGAGCGGGGATAAAGTGTGATGAATACTTGTGCCTTACAATAGCTCTCTAATTACAAAGCGTTATCTAGAACAAAAAGAGGAGGAGACTTGCCGTTCTGCACTGGGATTAACTCATGGATGAATTGCTGGAACATCAAGGTAAACAAAAGTCCAGATGGATAAATACAGCAGAATCTGGGTTCCATCTATTGCAAATACCATCAGGAAGCAAAGCAAGCATATACCCTAGAAAAGGTATACAAAGTCCACACGGAAATATCAACTTTTCCTCTTAAATATGCTGATCAGTATTAGGAGCTTTTTTGATTGATAGATCCCAAATCATCTGCATCACCCCAGCCACCACTTAAAAAAGCAGCCTCTTTTGGGGTAAAAGGCAACAGCGTGTGGCAATGCTACACAGCAGTTTAGAACAGGAAACAAAGCCAACCTGAATTGCGGGTGGGGCAACGTTTGGATACAGATTTGGAAGTGTTAGTGTTGGTGGGCGCACACTGAAAGATTTGGGTACAAGCCTATATATAGCCTTAATCCAATGAAACTGCAGGGGGGGGATTTCAGGTACTCAGAATTTAATCGACCGAGCTGCAATTACGCGGCGTGGGAGACGGTTTCCTTGGAATCCTGATGGGAAGATCATGAAAGTGCAGAAACGAGAGTTACTGTTTTGGTGTCAATGGCACCACTGAAACGTGCTTAATGCTGGCCTCAATTGGTCGGGAAAGTTGCCTGGAAACTAAATTCAGAAATACTAAATTAAAAGGACTTCTGCAGGCAAGGATGAAAATGTCATCTGTCGCATATGGTGATTCTAAGGTATTTTCGGAGCTGTCGGCCAAGGAGCCTACTGTTCACACAATGGTAGTGATGTAATTTTTACAAGCATTCCTTAGATGCTGATTGCGCCTTTTAAAACTTCTGTTTGACTAATCTTCCTTTTGAGATGGCTCTCCTGGTGACCGGGAGGAAGTTGCATCTCTTCTAGGAGTAGGATCACAGTGCCAGGTGTGATCAGTGCACAGCAGGAGCTCTTACGAGTTTCCCTCTCTGCTAATAGTTAGATTTTTCTACACTGGAGCTTGTGAGAAACGTCTAAGGAAAGCTCCAGCAACTGCTTTGAAATTATGGCATCGTTCAAGAAGTCTTTTTTCCATTAGAGCTTCTGAGATCAATTTCTTTGTGCCGTTGCTAGTGCAGGTTCCTTTATATTACATTAGCTCATGGAGTTGTCCGTTGGCCATACTGCCGCGATACTTTCCGTTTCATTATCGGAAAGGTTTAATCTTCGAGCTGCTCTGTAATTAATTTGTGCAGCTAGTTCTGTTCACTGCAAATACATTTGAAAAATGTGGGATGTTTCAGTGTTCAGTATCCCAGCACCCATTCACTGCAATTCCCAGGTGGGTTTTTCATGCCTGGTTTTGTTGGTCACTTTGTGGTATATCTTGTAACATGACTGATGTAACAGATATGATATTAAAGCAACGTCTGTCAACCCAGCAGCATGAAAAATAAATCTGGTCTTTGAAGACAATCTTAGTAAAATTCCTGTTGCTTCAAAAATATCTTGGCAATGTTAAAATTATTTAGTTAAAGAAGTTTTGATCTTAATGATTTTCTTAAACAAGTATGATAGCACCTTGCAAACATAGTAAACTGTAAGGCACTGATTTTGACCTATAAATTCCTGCTTTGTCTGGGCCCCGGCCAGGGCAGAGAGAACAATGACTGGAAAATTATTCGTGAATACTTTTGTGCAATCCAACATGTTGGTATAATCTTTTTGGCACTTAAATCTTGAGTAAAATTTTTAAAAGCCTCTAGGTGACTTAGGAACAGCAGTGCATATGTCACTTTTGAAAATGCGATCTATCCTCCTAAACATCATTGGCTCCTAAGTCCCCTTTGAAAGTGGGACTTGGGCTCCTATGTCACTTACGCGCTCTTGGAAGCTTTACCCCATGTCTAGACTGAGGAAAGAGGTCATTGTTCATCCACCATTGGCTATCAACCATGACTTTGTCCCTAGTTTACACAGAGTTAACGCCTTTTAACATGCAACTGTTGGTTGTGCTTAATCCTATGATCCCCTGTCCAAAAGCTCTGATAACGCCATCATTCAAATACCCCCCTCCCATTACCTCTTTCCCGATGAAATACACTCAATTCTAATTATCCTTCTTATACCCTTGTCATTTAGAGAACACTAAAAGTGCCTGGCTCTTTGGACCTGTGCTGCAGAGAGGGTGCAGTGCATCTGAATTTCCTGTGGGTCAGATTGGACTTATTTTACTTTTGTTCCTGTTAGTACTAACGTAGTTGGGACGAAAAAGGAGAGGAGTCAAGCTGTGTTTATGACTCCTTTGTTTTGGTTGTGCATTGTACAATATACTGTTAAATTGTTTTTGCGGGATACCACTGCTAAATGATGATTAAACCTGTCAGTATAAAAACAAATAGAGTGAGTTCACTGATAACACATGTGATTTTTAAATTTCCATCTTAATTTTTTTGCTTCATTCAAATGCCCCGTCCTTTTGAATAGAAGTGTTCTATCTTCTAAGACCTTGTTCCACTTGAATGGAGTTGGCAGTGGCAGCCACTTAAAAAAAAAGTTTATTTCTTTTCTTAACAGTAGCTTTTAGAGGTGTCTTGAACACACATCATAGCCAGTTCATAGAAGTCCCTTTGTTGAACTCAGTTGGTGCCCAATCCAATAACCACTGAAGCCAATAGCAATCTTTCCATTAACTTCGATAGGAGTTGGATCAGGTCCTTGATGACATGCATATCTCTACTAATTTATGCAGTGAGAATAAAAACCGCTTCCAGAGGCTACTGTATTTTAAGGGACAGTGTATCTATCACTTTTTAAATCAGGCATTATGTGCAGTAAGTGCAAGGTTGTGGTGGTTAGGTGCTGCTTGTAATTATTTGAACTGGGAGCACTGGCTGTTGGGAATCTGAAAGGACAGGAAACAGGAAGTAGGGGGGTGGGGAGTTGAATGGGCTGAGTGAGAGCTACCAAGGGTGCAGCAGCAGCTTGGTAAAGAGGTTCCACTTTAAGAATAAAGGCCTATTGAAGTTTGTTAGTACCTTGTCTGGTTTGTTGCAACAAAGGTGCATGTAGGTTATAAAGAGCAGGATGCCTTGCAAACGTTCCCAGCTAATGTCAGAAGGAGCCTATGAATCCACTTTAGTTTAATGCTTTTTTTTGGATCTGTGCAGTCATGCCCTTTCCAGTGGCTAAGGAGAGTCAGAGTATATTGCCACTGCTGCTTTACACTTAGATCCTAAGCATTTCAGAAGCTCTTTTGTCCTAATGTGCTCGCATTTTGTGGTACGATGTTAGCTTGCACAGCTGTAGACCATGCTAGAGAAGGCGACTCTCTGTGATATAAAGCAAATAAAAATGTCAGAAATGAAATGAATGTGGTTTTATTGCACAACTTCTTGTACACTATCCAACTGCTTTCACCACATAAAACAAATTTTTTTCCCATCTCATGGTTGTATTTTATACACGGAGACAATTTTGGCTCTCCCGCCCCGATCTCCCTCCCTCTTATAATGTGATGTAACTTGTGCATTCCTCCTATTGCCCAGGTGGGAAAGGCATTTCTCCATTCCCACTCAGTGAAACCATGAAGGAGGGGCTCCTATAGCCCTGGCACAGGACCCCAGTGAAGTACCTGGTACAGTTCCGTCCCAAGGACTTTCCTGAACTGAAGTCTCCTGTAGTACTGGACTAGTTTGGACTAGTAACCCCCAGGGTTGACCAGAATGACGTATTTAACGGCTTGTTTGAATACTTTTGCAGCATTTGAGAAGCTTTATGATTTTGAAAGATTCAGTTATGTTGTCCAATCAACTCCAACATTTTGGGAATCCACCCCATTCACTGTATGGGCCCAGAATGTTCACAGGTGCTCTAAGACATTGTGAGCTTTGCCTACCAGCTGATTAATTCAGGGAGCTTGAAAGCAAGTTGAAGAGACTCTTTCGTTCTTCTGTTGGGAGGAAGAAGAAGCAGAAAGAGATTGGGGAGAGGTTAGGGTTAAACAACTGGAGAAATAAATGACTAGGGCTGTGAAATAGACTCTGCAGGGGAGTGGAGGACCATAGTGGGAAAGGGCCAAAATTTTCAGCCTTGGGTGTCTAATATTAGGCACGCAAGGGCATAGTTAGCCACCTAAGTATCTGCTCTGATCTGTTTCAAGGGTGTTGAGCATGCACAACCTCACTGGAGCCAAGAGAAGCTGTCAAGGTCAGCTAATCGGGTCCCGTATTTAGATCTCCAAACTTTACCAAAGTTGTTTAAAAGATGATCCTAAGGGAGATCCTGAATAACTAACTCATCAACTTCTCCCACCCGATTGCCCTACACATTAACAAGCCCCCTCGGAGACCCTACCCCCAAGTGCTCACCTGTGGTGTCGGTTGGATTCGGGGGGCTTGAAGGCAGAAAGCAAGTTTAGAGCCAGGGATTCTTGAGGCAGCATGGCGTGGCACCCATCCCTTCCCTTCATGCCAGCCACACAGCTTGGAGCTGTAAACAAACCCTAGCTGTGTGTGACAACTAATGTAGTCAGTCCCCTTTTTATCCTCTCTCCTGGGGCTGGTGTGACTACACTGCCTTATGTTTCTTAATTGCCCACATATTCTTTTTTCAAAAAAGGATGTAGAAAATGTATCAGACGCTAATATAGCCGACTACACAACATTTCTGTGGTTCTCATCCTAATAGCAGTGACCTCCCAATATCTCTATTAATACACATTGCCTATTAAAAAGATAATAATAATTAAAAAAAAATCTACTTCCCTTTTGTGAAGATTTTATCCCTGCTAAGATCTGCTGCTTTGGAAAGCTAGACTCATGTTCATGAATATCCATCTATTTATGCTTTTTACACTAAAACCTCTTTTGGCCTCATTATCTATGACTGTAATTTCCACTAAGAATTCCATCTGAGGTCAATCACAGGGCATCTCTTGTGTTAGCTGCTCTGAGTTTACTTCCAATGACAGTAATCCCCAGGAGTGCTGCTATCTTAAAATATAACTAACTCTCCAATTAGCAATGCTGCCAAATACGCCCAGAACAAAACAGAAATGTAAAAGTGGCCTTCAGCAATGCAAAAAGAGTATACAGTGCTGTCCACTCTGAGTGGCAGAGTTTTTTTTCTTTTTTAGTCTCTAGAAAATGAAGTTCTGGGTAGCAATGAATTTTTCATTTAAATTAAAATTATCTGTAGGAGTGGCTTGTGTTCAGCACTGTAAAATGTTCTCTCACTTTCCACTCTGATTGTAAAGTGGTTCGAGAAACTGCACGAAAGACATGACATACAAATAAATTGAAATAAAGGCTGGGAAAACAATAAAGGTTGGCTTTCCAGTTATCCACAGCAGTGAGTGCACAGGCTCACTGCTAACAGAATTCCGGAATAATCTCTCTTGATTAGTGCCAAATGAGCTCTGAGTTTCTTCGGTGCCATTTTTCATCTCTAACCTGCTTTTGCCCACTAATAAACCCTTGGGGGTGCAAAGTCTCCCCTCAGAGATGTGCATGAGGGCAAAGTTTGCCTCTAACTGCATTATTGTTTGACGGGATCGTTTGGTTGAGATGTGACTTCAGGAAGCTGGGTCTATAG
Organism: Eretmochelys imbricata; assembly: GCF_965152235.1. Lineage (NCBI taxonomy): Eukaryota > Metazoa > Chordata > Testudines > Cheloniidae > Eretmochelys > Eretmochelys imbricata. Next base: position 98,733,801 of record NC_135580.1, read on the forward strand.
CCTACAGCTATTTTGGAAAAGCTATTTCCATTTTAAAAAGAGCAGCCGCTGAATTCAGCAATTATTTGTGCAGGTGTATCTTTCTAACCTAATCAGTTTTCACTCCTAGTTCTCTAGCACTCTGGCTCCCCTAGTAGAAATAATGCTTTCTAAGCACTGAGCTGGAGAGGCAGTGTGCAGTGCATGAGGCCAGAGCCTTGTGGTTAAGGACAGGAATGCATGGCATGATTTAAATTGTTGGCATTACTTCTTTGTGGAGTTTATTTACTCTTAGACTGGATATTGACCTGGAAATTGAATCTCTGTGACAGTGATTTCTTTGTTTTTCTTTCGTAACTAACTTATGCTGTTATCTCTTACCAGTAGGCTGTGGTAGGCTTTAAGGGGTCTGTCTGATCCTCTGAGGTGCTGAGTGTCCTCCACTGCTATTATCTTGCAGTGGAATGGAACATCTTCCAGGATCTGGGCCTGGATTTTTCAGCAGCTCTTTCTGATGGTGGCTATGGATTACTAGCATGCCGTTCTCATATTACATCCCACCACTTTTTGGTTTTTATATGAGGGGAAAAACGGTGCCCATTTCGTTCGGTTGTCAAAGCTAAACACTATTGAGGTTCTAAGCAACCGCAAGTGAAGACGTCCAATTGCAATAGCTTCTTTATGCCTTTCAGAATGAAAGAGAAATGTTGGCTAAAATAAAATAATCAAGAGTTAGTCTGGCCCAGTGCCAAGCCCCTGAGAAGGCTGTGTCCTTTGATCTTTTCAAGCCAGTATAGCAAGAAATAGATGAGGAATCTCCGGGGCAGAAATAGCCAGCGTAGCATAAAAACTGATGTTAGCGATGGTAATATTGTCTCCAATGAAGTTACAGCAGGGATGAAGCTGACCTAGTGTTTCTTATGTAAAGACAATAAAAGCCATTGACTGGGTGCTTTGTGTCACTTGTATGATTCTGTATGAAAAGAACAAACATGTTTATAAGGTTACAAGCTGGGTTTAGTATTTAGCTCAACACATCTACCTTTAAGCAGGTCGAGCCATATAGGTGTTCCCCTCGTACTGCTGCTCAGCCCTGTGTAATCAGTGGGATTGCACGGGCACAGCTAAGGTCTCATTTGATTCTTGTTCTATTTTAATAGTGAAGGAGCAAATCTTGCTGGTGGATGTATGCCTTGAGCTCAGAAGCCATGACCGGAGCTCTGTGATGGGATAGACAAACACCGCACCTGCTAGGAAGGCCTTAAAGAGCAGCCCTGAGCTCATTTAGCCGGGCCCGACTAGAGCCGAGCTCCGTGTTTGACATAAGCGGAGGAAACCCAGCAGTCGAGGGCTGTTGGCGAAGGAAAGCAGACAGGCTGCATTTGTGTGGGATACGGGGCCTGGCTCAGGCACGGGGCGGATTGTGACCTGCTGGATCCCTCGGGAGCAGGTTGGGCTGGCCTAGATGATTTGGCTGGAGAAGAGCCATGGGAGCCGGTCACCGAATGAACAGCTATTGGAGCTGGGTGTCTACCTGCATGGAAGGGGCTGACGCTGAGCCCATCTGGACTTTGGTTTAGTGTGTTTTTGGGATTTGGACCAAGTGACTCAGGGTCTGTCTACACTGCAAAAAAAACCCCTGCAGCAGTGAGTCTCAGAGTCCGGGCCAACTGATGTAGCTTGGCGCTATGGGGTTAAGAGTAGCTTGGGCCGGAAGCTGCGCCATGAGACCCACCTGCCTCGACCCCCGGCTGGGTTTCAGAGCCCAGGCTCCAGCCTGCGCAGGCATGTCTACACTGCTATTTTTAGCTCCGTAGTGCAATCTCGAGTCAGTTGACCCAGGCTCTGAGATTTGCTGTCATGTTTTTTTTACAGTGCAGCTGTACCCTCTGTTACCCTGGGCGGAGCTGAATGTGTTAAAGTGACCCGACCGGAGCGCCCAGTCACCCCTATGGCTGGAGCAGGCTGAAGATGGTTGTGGGAAAATTGAATTAGAGACCGGGTTCTTGCATGTATCGTGCCCACCACAAGGCGATGATCAGGGACAGATGCATGGGGACAAATTGGAATTGTCACAAGCACCCAGGGAGGTCAGTGGAAGCCAGTGGCAGAAACTGGCCCACACCTAACAAGAAGCTTTGTCAAAGACGAGTCAAGTTTGAAAGGTCTGATGGTCCGGGTCCCACTGCAGCTTGAGTGGGATCAAAATGCAGCGTAAGTGGCTCCGTTCCACTGTGTGGGGCACAAGGAAGTGGGGTAGGCCGTGCAGGGGAACTCAGCCCCCGTGTGCCCTTGAGGTGAAGAGCTCCACGGTTGGTGTTTTCCACAAGAAGGGGGAGCAGCAGTTTATGGCCAGTGGGTCTGTGAGCTGTGGCGATACGCTGGTGAGTGGGAGCACACCCCATGGGCAGCACTAGTTTGTGCTGGTGCCCTGTCTCTGGGCTGGATTCCCCCACACCCCTCAGGCCATTGTTGCTGGGCAGGAGTCTAGAATCCCACCTGGAGTTATAATGGGGAGGCTGCGGCAGCTCTGATGAGTAACCTCAGTCTGAACCCATTGGTATCCGTCTGCTGTGGCCTAGCCTGCAGAGCTGCCCCATGCTAGGGACCGCGCGAGAGGCCTTCTCCCTCAGAGAGACCCAACGCTGCCTAGAATTCCCCTGATGTCCGGGAAGGGGAGCACGGCACAGAACACCCCTGCGTCGTCATCCCTCAGCGCTGCCGGCCCACATGGAGGGAGTGGAGCCATAGCCTGCTAGCTGTCTGCCCTCCGTCAGGTGAAGTGCCCCTGGGGTGGCAGGCTGCCTAAGCAATGACTGCAATGTGTGATATTGCAGAAAGGCCAGAATCGTTCAGAACTGGCCAGCGGTAGGTTGAGCAGCTGTAATTAATTCAGGAATGTAAAGCCCTTGGATAGCTTCAGATGGAAAGTGCTATCTGTGCAAAGTGCTATTTTCCAGCTGGTCAGCCTGACAATTGCCCTGACAGAGGCAGGGGGGAGGGGCACTCCAGAAAAGTGGCTGGCTGGTATTGCAAGGGTAGAAGATACGCATGCATGTTTTCAATCCCAAAAACCCTGCAATAAAATTTTCCTCAATAATGGACAGGTGGGAAATGTCATGGGCAACGTGCGAACTGAGTTGTGGCTAAAAAGATACACACAGATTTAAAATTCCACTTTATCACTGAGGTTTTTCTTCTCAGTCCTGAATCATGTAACTAATACTGATTTACTGGAATTCACTGTTGCCAATTGGGTTTATTACTTACAGGTTGATAGAGTTAATAAAGGTGCTATAAGAAAGTCAAATCCATCTTCCAAAACAGTTGCACGCAAATAGCGTGCTGTTAAGTGTGAGTCACTTTTTATGTCTTAATCCCCTATGCGAGACAGCACCGTAACAAGGTTAAAAGCATGCACAGCTTTCCATTATAAAGATATGTTCAATCAAGCAGAACCTAATCTAATGTTGTATGTCATTCTGTAATTCAGTTGTACTAACTACGGAACACATGAAAACAAGATGTGTGACAACAAAGTCTGAAAAAAGCCCCTAAGAGAGAAACATTTGTATAAAATAATTATTTACATTTTCAATAAACTGGATTTGTCTTTGAAAAAAGAATGAATCCCTTTATTGTGAAAAATCTAATACGTCTTTTGTACCTTGTGTGCCACATTTTCAGTACATTATCTCTGTACTGACCTTTAATTGGATTAGACTGGAACCAATTTTAAGAAAAAATATTTTTATATAGATCTGGTAGCTTCAAACATAAGAAAAATCTTTTTCCATAGGTTCTTTCTTTTTTTTTCTGTTGAATGTAGGGTTTTGATAAGACCTTCCTTGGCCCTGCATGGATTAATTTTACCAGCAGCTAATCGCTGTACTGAGATTTTTACTATTTTGCTTTATTCACAATTGCGACACTTCTATTTTAGGCTTTATTTGGGAAGCATACCTCAGAATAATGAGAGGAACAAGCACCCCAAATAGGGTGACCAGGTGTCTGGTTTTGGACCGGAACACCCGGTTGAAAAGGGATCCTGGCAGCTTTGGTCAGCACCTACTGTGTCTTACACCTGTTAATACATCCCAGAATCATATTAATCTTCTTTGCAGCTGCCTTATGTTGTTGACTCGTATTCAGTTTGTAGTTCACTATAACCCCTAGATCCTTGTCAGCAGTATTACCACCTAGCCAATTATTCCCCATTTTGTAATTGCGCATTTAATTTTTCCTTCCTAAGTGAAGTACTTTGCACTTCTCTTTACTGAATTTCACTTGTTGAATTCAAACCAATTCTCCAATTTGTTAAGGTCATTTTGAATTCTAATCCTGTCCTCCAAAGTGCTTGCTACCCCTCCTAGCTTGGTGTCATCTGAAAATTTTATAAGCATACTCTCCAGTCCATTATTCAAGTCATTAATGAAAATATTGAATAGTACCGGACCCAGGACTGACCCATGTGGGATCCGACTCAATACATACACCCTTCCAGTTTGACAGAAATAATTGATCATTCCTCTTTGAATACGGTCTTTCAACCAGTTGTGTATCCACCTTATAGTAATTTAGTCTAGACCACATTTCCATAATTCGCTTTTGAAGATATCATGCGTAACTGTGTCAGAAGCTTTACTAAAATCAAGGTACATCACATCTACTGCTTCCCCATATTGACTAGACCAGTAATCCTGTCAAAGAAGGAAACAAAGTTGGTTTGATATGACTTGTTCTTGACAAAGCCATGTTGACTATTCCTTATAACCTGTTATCCCCCAGGTGCTTACAAAATGATTGTTTAATAATTTGCCCCAGTATCTTTTCAGGTATTGAGGTTAGGCTGACTGGTCTATAACTTCCTAGGTCCTCCTTGCTCCCCTTTATAAAGATAGATATTCTGTTTGCCCTTCTCCTGCGTTCTCGGACCCCTTCCATCCTCCAGGATTTCTCAAAGATAATTGCTAAGGGCTCCGTGATTGCTTCAGCCTGTTTCTTAAGTATCCCTGGATGAATTTCATCATACCCTGTTGCCTTGAATACATCTAATTTATCTAAGTACTCTTTAACTGTTAAAATTTAAAATTTTGCCACAGACGCCTAAGCCCCCCACTCCACCCCTTCCCCCAGGCCCCACCCTGCCCCACCTCTTACTGCCCCCACTCCACCCCTGCCAGTTCTCTTCCCTGCCTCTTTCTGCCCCGTCCCCCGTGTGCCCCCATCCCCTTCCTCCCGCTCCCTCCCAGCACTTCCTGCATGCTGGGGAGCAACTGTTCCATGGTGTGCAGGAGGCACTGGAAGGGAGGGGGAGGAGTTGATCAGTAGGGCCGGTGGCCTTCGGTATGATTCCGCCCCCTCCCCTGAGTGCGCCCCCTCACCGCTCCTCCCCCTCCCTCCCAGCACCTCCTGCATGCCAGGGAACAGCGGCATGCAGGAGGCGCTGGGAGGGAGAAGGAAGATTTGATCAGCAGGGCCCACGGACCCTCTGGTCTATGGACCCCAGTTTGAGAGACACTGCTTTAACCTGTTTCCCTATTTTGGCTTGCATTCCTTCCCCTGGTTGTTAATAATAATTGTATTGAGTAACTGGGGTCATTAACCTTTTTAGTGAAGACTGTAGTAAAATAGGAAGTAAACACCTCATCTTACTTGATGTCATCACTTATTAGCTCTCCTTCCCTGGTAACAAGGGGATCTACACTTTCCTTCATCTGCCTCTTGCTCCTAAAGTATTTAAAGAACCTCTTTTTATTGCCTTTTATGTCCCTTGCCAGGTGTAATTCGTTTTATGCCTTAGTCTTTCTGATTTTGTCCCTACGTACTTGTGCTGTTCTCTTCTACTTCTCCTTATCAATTTGACCATGTTTCCACCTTTCGTTGGATTCCTTTTTGATTTTCAGGTTGTTAAAGAGCTCCTGATGGAGTCACAGTGGCCTCTTACTATTCTTCCTATCTTTCCTTTACATTGGAATAGTTTGCAGTGTGTGCCTTTAATTTTGTCTCCTCAAGGAACTATCAGCTCTCCTGAACTCCATTTTCCCTTAGATTTTCTTCCCGTGGAACCTTACTGTCCAGTTGGCTGAGTTTGTTGAAATCTTCTTTTTTGAAGTCCATTATCCTTATTCTGCTTCTCTCACTTCTTCCTTTCCTTAGAATCATAAAATCTGTCATTTCATGATCACTTTCATGCTTTGCCTTTCATAGAAGTGTAGGACTGGTAGGGACTTCAAGAGGACATCTAATCCAGTCCCCTGCACTCAAGGCAGGACTATATAATAACCAACCCATTCCTGACAGGTGTTTGCCTAACCTGTTCTTAAAAACCTCCAATGGCAGCGATTCCACAACCTCCTTAGGCAATTTGTTCTAGTTCTTAATTACCCTGACAGTTAGGAAGGTTTTCCTAATGTTCAACCTAAAACTCCCTTGTTGTAATTTAAGCCCATTGCTTCTCGTCCTATCCTTAGTGATTAACGAGAACAATTTTTCACCCTCCTCCTCCTTGTAACAACCTTTTATTATATTTGAAAACCGTTATCTTGTCCCCCCTCAGTCTTCTCTTCTTCAAACTAAACAAACCCAGTTTTTTCAATCTTTCCACATAGGGCATCTTTTCTAGACCTTTAATCACTTTTGTTGCTCTTCTCTGGACTTTCTCTAATTTGTCCACATCTTTCCTGAAATGTGATGCTCAGAACTGGACACAATACTCCAGATGAGGCCTTATCAGCGCGGACTACAGCTGAAGAATTACTACTCATGTCTTGCTTACAACATTCCTACTAATACATCCCAGAAGGATGTTTGCTTTTTTAGCAACAGTGTTACGCTGTTGACTTATATTTAGCATATGTGCTACTACTTCCAGTTCCTCCTGTTTGTTCCCCATACTCCTTGCACTTGTGTATAGACATCTAAAATATCGATCAGATTCCCCCACTGATCTCCTTCTTGTTTCTCCTTTGACCCAGTTGCAATTTTCCAGGTCACACCCCAACACCGAACTCTTTCTTAAGGTCGCCTTTTTTTATAGTTACCTGTGGGCTTTTGTCACCTGCCCCCATGGAACCTCCTCCCTAGGTGCGCAAAGATGTTCTTCCCCTTCTTGGTGCAGTGGATCCCATCTCTTCTCATACATACATACATCTGAGGGTGCAGATACATAATATAAAACTGAGATCTCTTTTTACTTGCCTGTAATGAAATGGCCAGCTATGATAGAGTTTAGCTGGTAAGCCACACTTGAGCTGTTTTATATAAATATGTACGCTTGCTATTAAGTTGTTAATTGACAGAAAGAGAGAGAACTAATTAAGAAGATGGGGTATCATCAGTAGCTTTCTTTCTCTGTGGTTTTATGAGCAGTAATTTGAAAAGAGCCTTATTAAAGTCATTGGTGAACAAGTTAATGCTGCGTTTCCGAGAATATTTCCCTTCTACCTGAAGATTATATTCAATAATAAAGAGTGTACAGAAGGTAACTGCTAGCTATGTTATTAAAATGGCCGCATGCTTTCAAAACTGGAGCCATCCAGTTTAAAAAGAAAAAAGCCATGAAGTAATTTAGTTGTTTAAAAGTGTATTTCTACTGGAATCATTAAACCTCCCATACTCTTTGTATGGAGGAGCAGAGAGGAAGTGTTGGAGCTAATGAACACAGGCCAGCTAGAGCGGATTGTGTGACCGTGTTGACACTGCTGTTTAATAATCTCTCGTACCCCATTTCTAGACGTCTGGTTCGCATTTCAGAATGGAATGAGATGACAGAGATCTTCTTTTCCTCTTTAATTTAAATTGCTAGGAATATACAGCTCTTTAGTGGGGAAATACAACTGATTAATTTATAAACTGCTCCTGTAACGCCCTAGGCATCTAGATGATACAATACTAGAAATGCACAAAAGATGTGCAAAGGAAACCACCACTGGTAACAAACTCACCCATAGCTAACTTGTCTCCTGTATCTCTTTCCATGCTCTTTCTCCCACCTGCAGGAACAGACCCTCCTGCCCCAAAGTCCTCACAAGCACTGAGAGACACCCCCTGACACTCCTGTCCCCATGTGAGAGTGCAGCCTTCTCATCCCTACCCGTTTGCCTCCTCATACCTACCTGTTTGCCTCCCACACTAGCTATCCTCTCTGCATGGAGGTGATCTGCCCCCAGGTACTGTGACGAGCTTCCCTCTCCTTTCTGCTTCCTGCTGTGAGACAGAAGTCAGGAAGGCCCAGATCCTGAAAGGTTTTGAGGTCCCTAAATTCCATTGGTTTAAATGGAAATTAGGAGCCTAAATACTTTAGTGGATCTGGGCCGAAAGGTTCATAGACCTAGTGTTCTGTCCCTCTGATGTCTGAAATATGTTGCTCCACAACCATGTCTAACAGAGGCTGTACTTGCAACATGTGCTGAATTACCTACGGTCAAAAGGGATAATTGTCTGGTCATGTTTACTTTGTATGCTATAATTTAGCACCAGGCAGCAAGTGGAAAAGCAGAAGGTTATTTTGGGATACTTCTCCAGTAATCCCTTAGGTGAATTTCCTGCTGTGTTTCTCTGTCTGTTGAGATAGGAGGGTGCTTTTCTTACTGTAACTAGCAGTGCAGATATCTAAAACATTTAACATCCTCGCAGGAGATTTATTTCATTATTCCATGTCCACATTTCAGAACAAGTGGGTTATTTTGCTGATAATTTTAAGAACATAGGCTGAGATGTTCAAAGCTAGGGGATTTGCGGCTTAAGACACCCAACTATGTCCCCTACCCATCTTTGAAAATCTGTGTAAATATAAATCCCCCCTCTTTCCACACAGTTACAGCAAATCCCTTAGTCCCTCTTTTTTCCACATCTGCCTCTGAATCTCACATCTTGTCTTTAGTCTGTTTCAGTCTGTCGGGCAAGAGTGAAAAAAGGTAAGAGACAAAATATCATCAGTTTGATTTGCTTAAATCTTGTATACTGCCAATGTACAATAAAATGGTAAAATGGAAATATTGTAATAAGGAGCCCCAGTTCAGAAAAATGTTCCTATTCCAAAAGGATATTTAAGCATGTGCTTAAAGTTACACACATATTCAAGTGCTTTCCTGAATGCAGGGCTAAAATACTAATTTCCGGAGCTGCCTGTGATAAATACTAGGAATAACCAGGTAGGTCACAGGCTGCATAGTTTGCCAAGTGCCCCCAGCCATGAGAAATGAAATATCAACATTTTGATATTAAAGAGGGCAGTGACCAAATGCAAAAGCACTATAGGAAATAGACCCTGACTTCAAATGTCTTGCTTTTAATTGCATTTGCAGCATAATATACTGGTTGCAATGATTATCAATGCTGTGAACTTTTATTTCCATCAGCAGATCTCCTCTGAACAGTTGGCTTGTCAGGCCAAGATGAAATGCATGCGTTTGTCATGCAATAAGCTGTGATGCGATAGTGGAAATATTTTGTTTCAACCTACATAATAGGAAAAAACAGACTGGACTGGAATGAAATTATTTCTTGTGAAGAATGTTTTGATCATATTAGCAGGGGAAAGGCAATGAGCATAAATTTAAACTAGCGTGCCTGAGTATGTGGACAAAACGTGGAATAGAGGGCAGGAAATTAAACTGGCAGTTATTGAATGACCATGAACAAATCATTCTGCTTCTGTGTCTGATTCCTCAACTGTAAAATAAGAACCAAGCTGCTGCTCCTCCCCCTTTGTAAAGTTGTTTGAGATCCACAGATGGAAAGTGCTGTGTAAGTGCTAAGTATGAGGATGATTTCTTCTGCAAACAGGAGTCATCTGGATAGGCACCAGGATTCCCAGCTCCAAATGGTCAAAAACGAGGAGTCAGTTTCCCAAAAACTATGAGATTGGCTTAAAATGAGATTTAAAAAAAAACATTATAATAAAGTTTAGACTCTTTTTCTTTGCCTCCTGGTTGTTGAGCCTTCAGGGTGCACTTGGATCTTGTTTTTATGACTTTCTCTGCTACCAGGAAGACTAGAAATGTATTTTTTTTATATGAAAGCAGAAATTCTCACATAACCTGAGTCCAGGAGTTGGGGTTTTAAACATCAGCAAGGGCAAGGCTAGCAATGCCATTGTAAGAGTTGGCTCTGGGTGAGGTATCTTCAAGCCCATCAACCACTTCATTTGTATCATAGTCTCTCCACATAGAATTCAACCATAAAACAGTGTAGGAGCATCCATAATGGATCTAAAACACTGAAAATGGTGTCCTCCGCCCCACACTCTCAAAAGGAAAAGACTTACAAAGATAGAATAGAGACAGAGGCAATCTCTCACTGCCTTCTGCCCTGACTAGCTGCTGCCCAAATATGCAAACGTCACAGGACAAGAAAACCCCAGAAATTAAAAATCTCTTAGCAGCAAGTGCTCCTTATAATCAAGCCAGCAGCGACATGGAGCCCTGGAGAAATGGTGAGATCTCATTCACACTCTGAATTGCTCTTCACCATTATTATTATGTATTTGCATCCTTGTAGCACTTAGTTCCCGAGTCCCAGCCCCTCTTTACTTCTGCAGAGGAGACCCGGCTCTGTGGCTGGCAGATCCTGCCGGGAACAGGGACCGTAGGGGAGCCCTCCCAGCACACAGCCCCTAATACGCCGCTCCCTGCACCCTGAGCTACCCCCTGCCTGCACACAGCCCCTAGACACCCCTTCTTGCACCCACAGCCACCCCGTGTGCACACAGCCCCAGATATCCCCTCTCTGCACCTTGAGTTACCCCCTGTCCTCACACAACCCCTAGTTACCCCTGCCTTGCGCCCTAAGCTGTTGACAAACTTTTTGAACTAAGCCCCCCACCTTTGAGTTATAATTTTTGATTGCAGACAGGTGGGTGGCCTGCTGAAGTGAGTCAGGGGCTGGAGGTGGCACTCCCTCCCTGGACCCCCCCACCCCCCCCCCAAATAGAAGTCAAATTACATCTATGCCCAAGGCCCCTGCCCCGAACGCCCCACCCCTGCTGGGCCCTGGAGTTTTTATAGCACGTGGAGGGAGGCCTCAGAGAGAAGAAGGTTGAGAACCCCTGCCCTAGGTCACACGGCTTTGGGAAGTAGTTGGGAAGAGAAGATAGCAATTAAATAAGCGGAGTTTAGCATAATAAGCAGAAGTCTCAGCTGGCCTTCTTTTAAAACACACGGTAGTTTTCTCCCTTAGTTAAACCCTGAATACTGCAGACATGGAAAAGAAGAAAAATCTTGTTTACATCAAAGACGTTAAAAAAAAAAGTTTGACTCAAAATGAGGTCACAGTCCTTGGAACAAAAGTCCATCCTCTGCAGTAGGAGAATCGGGTCGGTCTAGGAGTCCGTTAGAATCTCAAATTAGTGTAGACGTGGGTCACAGAAATCAAGGGGAGTTTAGGGGTTTCAGACTTTATAGGGGCAGCAGAGCTGAAATTAAGGATTTGAGAATCTCTCGGGAGTCGTGGTTTCTCTTAAGGAGAAGGATAACTCCAGCAGGAGTAGAAATGGAAGGGGAATCTCTTTATACACCTATCTTAGTTATTCAAGGCCTGATTCAGTGGAAGCAAAGATATCTGGCTTCAACAGGCAAGTACAGGTTTTCGTAAACCCTAAAGAAGTCCCTTGCGTTCTGCGCTGCTTTTTTGACTCACTGAATTTGCTTCCTTAAATAGGCACCGGAATAGAGTGATTCTGTCATATGCTTAATGCAGTTAACCTTTTAATTCTTTCTCGGATGTCAGTGCTATTGTCATGCAAATATATGCAGTAGCCTAATGAGCAGTCGCATCTGGGCAGCGTGGCAGGATAAGTGCAGAGCAGCCCATTCCTTACGCTTGAGGAACTAAAGCCTTTCTCATTAGCTGTCAAATTAACAGGCGCCGAGTGTTCCCCAACCCGCGTCCCTGCTTGCTGTGCTAACAGCATACACAGCCCAATGTAAGGGAGCTAGAGAAGACTCTGATGTTGATAAACTAGGGGATGTCAACACTGCAGCTGGGAGCGTGGCTCTGCTCGAGCTAGCATGCTAAAAATAGCCGTGCGGATGTCGCGGTTTGAGCGGTGCTGCGGCCTAGCCACCCAAGGAGGGCCCGAGTAGATTGGGCAGATTTGGATCAGCTGGCTAGTCCATGACCGACATCCATGCTGAAGTAAGAGACTGCAGACTCCTAACAGTGTGTCTGGCTCCAGGAAAGAGCTAGATACTGCTCGCTCAGGGGCTGATCCTGCTTCCTCTGAAATCACTCATAACATGGCTTCAAAGGAGAAGGATCACATTAGGGTGACCAGATGTCCCGATTTTATAGGGACAGTCCCGATTTTTCGGTCTTTTTCTTATATAGGCTCCTAGTACCCCTCAGTCCCGTTCGGATTTTTCACATTTGCTGTCTGGTCACCCTAGATCACCTCCTTGTAGCTTAACCTGTAGAAGAAGGGGAAAACTAACCCAGAAACTCCCTGAACTGCTTCCCTGGAGCTGCCTATGAAATCTCCTCTGGAGGGAGAGGGGTAAATCCAAAAGCTCCCCATGCTGTTTGCAGGATAGTCCCACTTTGCCAGGGAAAAGATGTATCATCAGAAGGGGCTTTTCTGTACAGTATTTGGCACATTGGGGCTCTGTTCTTTGTTTGGGGTCCCTGGGCACTACCCTAATAAATGCAATAAAAACGTGATTGCCTTCAAGCTGCTCCATTTGAGAAGAACATATTTTCCTCTCCTTCTGAGTCCCTCCTCTCTTAAAACCCCTCTGCTTTCTATTCCCCACCCCCCTTCTCTGGCTAGCTGCGAAGTGTCTACTTTGCATGAAAGGAGCTATATAAAAATGAATTGCATGGTAATATTTCCTCCTATTTAGTACCTGTCAAATCCCACTTCAGTCTGTAGGAGGTTTTAAAGCTGTGTTGATGATCTACAGGGCAACCTAGTCCCATATCTGTGATGGCCACTGACTAGCTGTAGTGCGTGTTGGTAGCGTGTATTAGGAGTCACTGCGTGAGGTGGCATGACAGAAGCTGTGTTATTCTAAGCATTTGTTTCTATGCATTTGACATGGTTAGTGTTGCATTATTTAAGCCCAATGTATTATTGAACATTTATTCCTAGGTGTGAAGACGAGGTCACTTCCTCTGATTCCTGATTTGGTGTCCAATGTTTAGGCTACTGTCTCTTATGTAATCTAAAAAAGAAAAGGAGTACTTGTGGCACCTTAGAGACGAACCAATTTATTTGAGCATAAGCTTTCGTGAGCTACAGCTCACTTAACCCTAACCCTAACCCTAAGTTGCATCCGATGAAGTGAGCTGTAGCTCATGAAAGCTTATGCTCAAATAAATTGGTTAGTCTCTAAGGTGCCACAAGTCCTCCTTTTCTTTTTGTGAATACAGACTAACACGGCTGCTACTCTGAAACCTGTCATTATGTAATCTATGCAGTGATATCTGAATCACTGCAATTGCAGTGCACTGAAGTTTGTAAGTAACATTTGAGAGTCAGTTAATGGGGAATTCCAGTGAAATGTTTGTAGAAGACGACATTTGGATTATCCCACTCGGTTTGTGTCTTTTGCTTTAGTGCTCAGTGTGAGAAGAACAATCATTAGTTAATAATGATGTGCTTCTTAAAATAAAGCATTATACATTCATTTTATGCCCATAATCATATTTTCTGTCAAGGGGGGAAGACTGGGGAACATCTGCCTACCTCATCTTCATGACAAAATATATATGATTACAAGCATATAATATGAACGTTAGCCCTAGTGTTTATTCACTTCTGTTAATCAGTATTCATTTGAGAGCGTGCCATGCAGTTTGTGGAAAGCAATGCAATCAGTTGAGTAGTATGGTAGATTTAAATCAGCAATAAAAGCTCTGGGGAAATTAACAAGACAAAACATTAACCACAGACTAAACATTAACATATATTAGCATTTTTATTACACCTGTAGAAATGTTAAATGTGCTTAGTTACTACTATTAAAAAGTTTATGTTCTATACCACATCATTTCAATGTTATATTTTGTTTTAAAGACGTTTGGAGTTTAATTAATCTGATTTATATAGCAGCATTTGAGTAATAGACTTCAGGTTCACTTTTATGGTAACTTTAAACATAAGGAACATGCTTGTTTTGTGTTTATCATGCTAACAATACATCTAACATTTAATAAAGTAGGTCACTAAAACAGGGGAGAGGGGGAAGGTCTTTGTTTTATTGAAATCCTTTGGATTTCTAACAGCAAGAAAATAAACACTAGTCTGAGGGCAATGAATCCAGTTCTATAAATACAGCACATTTTCTTGACGTCTGTGTCAGTCAGTTGTGTGTGTGGCAGAATTCTCTCTCAAATCATCCTTCAAGATACTGTATTCAAATCAGTTCCAATGGTTAATTGCTTTTCATTTTAATGTGCAGTTTCTCCCAGAAGAAACTCAGAAATAGGTATAAAATGACATATGTGAACTTGAGAACAGAGAAGATTGCAGGAGGTAATCTTTAAAAATGAGGCCATTCCCTTGAGGAATAAAACCCTGTACCTTCATGGAAAAGAATCTATAAGCAGGAGAAATTCACACAGAAGACAAATGGAAACTCCATGTAAAGTTTAAGCAAAGGTCAAATGTTGCAAGTTATTCTATAGAGCAAAGTGAAGCTCGTGGTCTGAATAAAAAGGTAAAATATCAAACATCTAACAGTCCACTCATTTCAATTCCAGGGGAAAGCTGATTATTTTTTTAAAAAATAGCTCCTAGAAAATTACTTTTAAAATGCACTTATAGTCTCTAGAGCAAATCTCTCAATGGCTTTAGGAGTTACAGGTGGATTGTTTTGCAATGATTTCCTTATAAAATTTGCTTGATTTATGAGTAAGATGACTTTTTCCCCTAAACTACAAGCTCTTAATTGTCCTGTGATCTGAAAGTCAAGCTTGGTTTTCTGTGGCTCATGCGCTATGGGACCAATCCAGAGCTGATTAAAGTCAGTGGGAGTCTTTACACTGAATTCAGTGGACTTTGGATCAAGCCCTATCAGCAGAAATAAAGATTCTGCCCCTGAGAGTTAGTCAACAATCCATTCTGAATTGATGATGCCTGGAGCTAGAACACAATGCATTCCTGGGCAGATACAAGAGGCCAGAGCTCTTGTACATCTGAGAAATGTGGAACCTTTCAACAAAGGGGGTTGAAAGTCTCTGGAAACTGAATATAGGTGAGAGAAACTTCTCTGAACAGAAAACTGTAGTTTGGTAAGTTGAGTTTTAGTCTGAGGCTACGTCTACACTTAAAAAGCTATAGAGCTGCAGGGACCACTGCAGCGTGTCAGTGTGGACACTCACCACACTGACGGGAGGGGTTCTTCTATCACTGTAGTTAATCCAGCCCCCTGAAAGGCAATAGCTAGGTCGATGGAAAATCTTCAGTCGACTTAGTGCTGTCAACACTGTGGTTAGATTGTTACAGCTACATCTCGTGGGTGTGGAGTTTTCACACCCCTGCGAGGTGTAGCTATGCTGAGGTAACTTTTCAATGTAAACCAGCCCTCAGAGGTGTGTTTTTACTTTGGTTTGTTTGTAATCCTTTCTGTCCATATTCCTTTTACTTGGTGTCACAAATACCTGTGTCTCTTTGTTAATAAACATGTTTTACTTTTACCGCAAACCAGCTCAGGGCTTTGATTGAAGTGGAGGGTTGGTCAACCCCAGTTAAGTTAATAAACTGCTGTGTAATGTCTATTGAAAGGAGCATCCAACTTGGTAAGGTTTGGTGGGTACTATGGTAAGAGGGGCTTGACCACTGCAGAGAAACCCGTTTTGGGGAAGAACTCAGGGCTGGGAGGATGCTGGTGTTACCCTGCAAAGTGAAGCCGTGCTGGTGGAAGGCTGGGTGAGGTCAGGGTGCTGTGAGCAGGCTGTTGGCATCAGGCTCTTAGCCAAAGCTGCACAGCACAGCGGCTCCCAGGGTTACAGGGCACCTGGTGACACAACCACTTGCTGTTCTGGGTTGAACCCCAAAGCATTGCAGCCAGGGAAGTGCAGGGGTTCCTCTGAGGGAGAAGTCAGTAGCTGATGGGTACCCAGCATACTGCACAGCAGTGAAGACAAGGGACGAGTGTTTGGGAATTGACCAGACCCAGTGAGGCTTGCAGTCCATGGTAGAACTAGTTTTTAAAAAAAACAACATTCTTTTGCAGCCATGACTGGCACCATCCTTCTTTTCTCAGGTTTCACAAAAAGTGACCCCTCTCTTTGCAAATGCTTGTAGAGAAGTTTTCTGCTGTACCAGTTTGCATTTTCCTTAATGTCAACAGGAGGGGCGCAGAACATTCAAATTCAGCTTGCTGTGCCTCTTGTTCGTAGAGCTTGTCTACAGGGATACTTGAGAACATAAGAACGGCCATATGGGGTCAGACCAATGGTCCATGTAGCCCAGTGTTCTGTTTTCTGACAGTGGCCAATGCCAGGTGTTTCAGAGGGAATGAACAGAACAGGGCAATTATTGAGTGATCCATCCCGCGTCGTCCAGTCCCGGCTTCTGGCAGTCAGGGGCTTTGGGACACCTAGAGCATGGGGTTGTGTCTCTGACCATCTTAGCTAATAGCCAATGGTGGCCCTATCCTCCATGAACTTTTCTAATTCTTTTTTGAACTCACTTATGCTTTTGGCCTTCACAGCATCCCCTGACGACGAGTTGCACAGGTTGACTGTGTGTTGTATGAAGACATACTTCCTTATGTTTATTTTAAACCTTCTGCCTGTTAATTTCATTGAGTGACCGCTGGTTCTTGTGTTATATGAAGGGGTAAATAACACTTCCGTATTCACTTTCTCCACACCAGTCATGATTTTAAAGACCTCTGTCCCCCTGAATCTGTTTCTTTTCTAAGTGAACAGGCCCTGTCTTTATAATCTCTCCTCATGTGGAAGCTGTTCCAAACCCTTAATCATTTTTGGTGACCTTCCCTGTACGTTTTCCAATTCTAATCCATCTTTTTATCAGAACTGCATGCAGTGTTCAAGATGTGGGCATACCATGGATTTATAGAGAGGCATTATGATATTTTCCATCCGTTTCCTAATGGTTCCTAACATTATGTTACCTTTTCTGAGTGCTGCTGCACACTGAGCAGATGTTTTCAGAGAACTATTCAGAATGACCCCAGGATCTCTTTCTTGAGTGGTATCAACTCATTTAGACCCCATCATTTTGTATATAGAGTTGGGATATTTTTTCCCAGTGTGTCTTGCTTGATATTTATCAACACTAAATTTCATCTGCCATTTTGTAGCCCAGTCACACAGTTTAGTGAGATCCCTTTGCAAATCTTTGCAGTCAGCTTTAGACTTAATTATCTTGAGTAATTTTTATTGTCTGCAAACTCTGCCACCTCACTGTTTACCCCCGTTTCCAGATCATTTATGAATATGTTGAACAGTACCAGTCCCACTACAGATCCTTGAGGGACCCCGCTATTTACTTCGTTCCATTGTGAAAACTGAACATTGATTCATACCCTTTTCTTTTTTGTCTTTTAACCAATAACTGATACATGAGAGAACCTTCCCCTTTATCCCAATTTACCCAAGAGCCTTTGGTATGGAACCTTATCTGAAAGTCCAGGTATACTATATCAACTGGATCACCCTTGTCTACATGCTTATCGACACCCTCTAATAGATTGGTGAGGCATGATTTCCCTTTACAAAAGCCATGTTCGCTCTTCCCCAACTTCGTGCATGGCAAACTGAGGAGTGAATCTACAGTGCACTAGCCTGCAACACCGTTACTGGCCACGTGGACCCCGCTTCCATATGCTTAAAGTGCCAGACAGCAGTACATCAAAGTTCAAAGTGCACACTTTTAGTGTGTGGTAGCAGGGTCCACCCAGCTGGTTAGCATGTGGCAAGCTAATGAGCTGTAGATTCACATCCTGGCTTGCTGTGCACAGCGTCTCTGGGTAGACAAGTCCTAAGAAGAAGTGTTAACTTGAGGGATGCAGCTGTACTCAGGCTTTGTCTACACTGATGTTTAGGATTTGATTCCCTACTCCCTCTGCACTCTGGTATATCTGCCGCTGTGCAAACCTCTAGTGTAAACCCACTGTACTGATGTGGGTTACCTCACTTTCCAACTAGGGTTTGCATGGGTACTCCTGAGCACGAGCCACCCCATCATAGGTTTCACCCCAGTGCAGCACATGTACACTAGAGGTTTGCTGCAATGCAGTTATATGAAGGTAGCGTTGCTCACGCAGAACAGCCCCAGTGTAGGCAAAGCCTTAGAGACCCGCAGGTGCCTGGCCCCTTCTGTCTTTGAAGAGCTCTCCTGGATGACGCCATTGGCACCCCCCCACCCACCTTCATTATGCTTCAGCGTGTTTTTATCAAGTCCTTGATCCAGCCTTACTCGTGTCAGGATCAATAGCGTTCACGGACTCAAAGCACAGAGCTGCGAAAGGAGAGGGAATTGCACAGTGTCAATGAAAAATCAAAGTTAAGTTCTCACAGATGACTGCTTAAAATACCTGACCTTTACCTGCTCCTCTTCTTTGCTTTAAATCCGTTACTGTTGGTGTAGGGATAGTGGTGGACCTTCCATATTTTGTAAAATTATGTACCACATTGCATTACATGGGCACTGGTATGACAGTGTATCCGTGTTGTCCCCTTCTTTTACTTTTCTGCCCACTGCTGTTGAGCAAAGTAACTGTTTTGAAATGTTTTGTTCTGCATGTGGCTCTGCAGGGATATGTACGCAGTGTGTCCAAGAGAAGAGAGAGAGTGCTGCCAGAATAGCTAACTCACTTGCTATTTTATTGTAAGTCTTATCGTATTTGATTGCTTTCATAAAGCCCCAGCTCCTGGAGTCATGTGATTATGTGAGAATCTCAGCTTTTTTAAAATTAAGTTTCTAGCCTTCATGCTTGCAGAGAAAAATGTGAACCCAAAAGGCTCAAAATCCAGAAGACATAACAAATAAAAAGGTCCCAAATGCATTACTTTTTTAAAAAACCATGATTTTTAAGCCAGTTTCATGATTTTCTGGGGGACTGACAGATGATTTTTGGGCACGTGGGACTTGGCAAGACTAGAAAGGAAACAGCTCAAAGAGCAGTGGAGTGAAAATAGGGAAAAAGTTAAGTACCAACGAAGCAATGCCCCAAGAGCAACAGCAGCGGTGGGAAGAACAATGTCAGAAAGGGGAAAAGAGCGGCAGAAAAGGCACCTGCGACAACATGTCATCCCCGTACGCCTGAAACCAGCAATGAAGGATCCAGGCTTGTGACGTTCCTGGGAGGTTTATCTCTTTCTCGTTATTGTATTGCAGCCTGGGCAAACAAACTGTGCTGCTCTCGATAATGAAAGAGGTGACGGTACTAATTTATTTACCAAACGAAATGTCGGATGTAATAGAATGGAATTAACCTCTTCTTCAGCTTGCTCGTCAGGTGGCGGTAGCACCAGGCAGTGGGTGTGCTTTTAGCCTCGAGCTTGTTGCTAACTGGTAGTTCAGCTGGCTAGCTTAGTTCACTGCAGTGTGAAGATAAATTAGGCAGTCCTAAGAGTATAGATTTAGGAGCCTAACTGCAGGCCCCCAGCTGCCCTTGGAAACAGGATTTGCTAATAATTTCAGTGCTAACACAATCTGAACTTGAGTGACATTCACCCAGTGTCACCCTCTCAGGAGCAGCTGGATAGGGAAGGCCTGGAGAACGGGGATCACAAAATCAATGAAGTCAGCATGTTGTCTCCATGAATGAACTGTGGAACTCGTGCACAATAAGTAACACATTATGATTTACTGGCAAGTCCGCTGATGTAAACAAGGAAAACAGAGGGTCAGGGCTAAATGAAGTTGGAATAGGAAAGCAATCTATTACTTTCCTGTCATTCTTCCACAGAGGGATAAGGAACAGATCTCCGCAGGTGCTGTTTTAGAGCGGTCTGTGCTCTGACGGGAGGATCTTTGCCTCATAATGCACACAACAGCAGTGCAACTGGTTCTGTGCTTACCGAGCGACGAAAGTAGCTGCTTTCTTGAGGGGAGAACTGGGCAGGGATGTCAATTTGTGGAAACCGAAATGGTTCCTGAGAAAGGGTCAGTTTCGAGTCATCTTCTGATTAGAAAAATGTTTGGGGTGGGGGAGTTTCTAATTGTCCAAACATCCTGTATTGATGTTTTCAAACCAAAGTTTCATTTTTCAATTTTAAATGAATTTTCATTTTGAAAAGTAATTACCGGTAACTGATACTAAAAAAGGTAAAAATCAAAATGGAAACAAAATGTTGAAAAGACATGTTAATTGACCTGATCAGAATTTTTTTTTCAAATGATCAGTTCATGTAAATTTTTAAGATTTCAACTTTTCATCCTGTGTCCAAATGGGGAGAAAAAAATTCAAAATCTCAACCATTCATGGGATGGGAAAATCACGCCCTGCCCGGCTCTACTTGAGAGTACGTGAGGCACCTCACTTCTTTTCTTGCTACTTGCCCCGTTATCAAATCAATGTCTGATGAGCTAATTTGTGATGTTAACACAAGAGTTCGTGCAGTATTATTTGGCTGCAGCCGTGCTGCTTAATGTATTTATGGTACCAAGTGTTTTTGTTGGTCAGCATATGAAATTCAAACTGAGCTCTGATCTCAGACACCTGTTCCATGGACTTTGGTGTGGCTCTGCAGAGGTGCAGGGCAATCAGGTTGCAGAATCAGGGTTGTATGTTGATGTGAGGAAAACCCTCACTCAGTGGCCACTTCAGACACTAGGGGTTGATGCATATGCAGTTGCCTCAGGGAAGTGGAGATGCCCCACCTTTTAGCCTGCGGTGGTACTGTAGAGTTTTACTGCTGATCATGCTATAGAAATTTCTATCACCAGAGGCTGACAAATTCAAAGAACCAGCACATCTACCAGTTCTTCTTTTTGCCTGTCATAAACTCTTCTAGTCTGTCATTTACTTCTCTCTTGCTTTATCTTTTAGAACATATATTTTTTTAAGTATTAAACCCAGTCCAAACTTCTGCAGTCGGTTGGTCTCACATGAAACCCGTTATCCCTCCAGATTTATTGTCTTTAGCTGGTGTCTTCTTGCATTGGTGGAGAGACCTGCATTATCAAACAAGTCAAACTTATGGCCGCCTGGAAACCAAGCAGTCAGAGAGCAGCGGATGCTGTCGGTGATTTTCATCTCTAGTTATTTCTGGCCACATTTTCCATACCATAATTCTGTCCCATAGGCAGCAATAGGCTAAAATTAGGCATTGTGGCTCTGTGGTTCCTAGGATTCACTGGTTGGCTGTAGAATAGTTTTAAGCTGAAACTTTCCATTGTCACATTCTCGCAAAGTTAGCATGTAATCCATGCTAGTTGCAAAAGCTGCAGGCAGATTATTAGCAACACTGTGACTAAATGAGTCAGATAACTCATTGGTTTGTCATGAGTCTTGCACTCGTTGGTACTGTACTTAAAGCCCCACCTCCTGGAGTCTAGTGATTACATGCCAATTTCTGCTTATTTTTTGTTCCTAAATAAATGAAAGTTTCTGGTCCCAATGGTTGTAGTGGATTGCTTAAAAGCATGAATCCTAAAGGCTCGCAAACCTGGAAGACTAGTAAACAGAACCTGAAATGTATTTATTTATTTTTTTTAAAATCTCAGGATTTTTAAGCCAGTCTCATGGTTTATTTGGAGCCTGACCTGTGATTGTTGAATGCTTCAGATTGACAATACTGTAATGTCCATTGCGTGAGCCAGAGTGGATGCATGAGGCCCTTCCCCCTCTGCTGCGCTGATCCCATATAAAATAGAGCACTTCTGGTGTAAGAGCGCTTTCCAGGGGTGTTCATGTGAGTAACAAGCGAGCACAGCCACAGTGAATCCATTTCTTCAGTTAATGTTTGTGGGGAAACTCTGCGGTGTTCCCCCAGCTCTGGTAACAAGCCTGTTGGCTCATGCATGCCCTCATCTGGCCAGGGCTCTCCAGAGCATCCTGAAGAGTGAAATCCACCCTTTTCCTCTCAGATCCCACTCAAACTCTGTTTTGAGGGCGTAAGTGAGCTTTCAGGGAAGCACAGTCCTTCCACACAGAGGTGAAGCATCAAAGGGGGCGTACGGTCTCATGGGGAGTGGCTACTGATTGTGACAGGAAAACAAAATGATCTTTTTAAAGGGGTTGACAACCAGAAATATTAGTTCTTCTTTAACTCTGGCCTGGTATCTGTATCTTATTTTGCTCTGACTTTCAAAAAGAAAGTGCAGAGGAACTTCTGAAGCACCATGGCTGATAACACAGAGAATATTTAACCTGTCAGTTTGGAATTCTGCCAGGAAAAGCTTATAGCTCGGGGTTTTGACAGCTGATTGCTCTCTGTGCATTGCCTTCGATGCCACAAGGCCGGTATCCTTACAAAAGAACTATGTGATCTTTACAATTCTCTTTTATGAGCTTGTTTCAGTCTTGGAGCAAAACATACTTCCAAGATTGGAGCGCTGTTCAGATGGACTTGTTAAAAAGAAAAACTAGCCCTCAAAGGGCCAGATCCTCAGCATACCTCTGTTGACTTTAATACTGAGTTACTCTGGCTGAGGATCTGGCCCAGAAAGGTTAGAAAGATTAAAAACACCTTGCACTTGGAAAACAGAGCTTTATATTTCTGACCAGGAACTTCTGTAGAGAGGCACAAAACGCATAATCCTTTGACTTTTCCCTTCAGGCTCATTCATCATTTGAGAAAAAGCCTTTGTTACTAGGTGAGAACCAGGACCAGCCTCCACAGTGGAAGAAATTGGTTGACATACTTGTTATTCTGCACCAAGTTCTTTTGCTTTACAAGTTACCCCCACAAATTCCTCTGGGATGAGACAATGGGTAAAATTTTCAAAAATGCGTAAGTGACTTGGGAGCCTTCATCCGATTTTCAAAAGTGTGACATAGGCCCAGATTTTTAAAGGTGTTTAGGCACCTAACTCCTTATTGACTCCCAAGTGCCTAAGTCACTTAGTAAATGTGACATTGGCTCCCAAGTCACCGAGGCGCTTTTGAAAATTTTACCCTGCATCTTTATCATGCTATTTTAAAAAATGTATACGTGTGGTGGACAGTACATCTCTTAGCCTTTTGCTTCTGGTGTGTTGCTTGCTGCACTTTAGCTCATCATGCTTTTGTGTTGCGTTTTCAGATTAGCAAATTCTGTGGCCATTCCCAACAGCGACAGTATAGATCAGCTCATGACCCTGAAGACCTTTTCATTGACAAGAACGTACGGAAGGTGGCTCACACAGAACATGAGGAAACCCTGTCCAGCCGGAGAAGGTGAGACCGTTTTGACTCTGAGTATACATGGCTGCTGTCTTTATGAGGCAGGAAACTACTCTGATGTAAAACTCTGAAATATATCCATGTGGGTGAGGGTTACATGTTTTCATGGCTACTGTGTAAATGTCAATGTGTTTTTCTTTTAAGCATAAAACTGTCTTCTGATTCCCATCTTTGATATTCCAGGGGCTGTACAAAACACTGTTTTTAAAGGTTGCCAAGGCAGATGTTAACCTTAGCCTGAAGCATGGCGCACAAGGTTTCCAACCTTATAGTATGGAGGGATTTTTTTTTTATTTAACACTTTAAAAACATCAAGGAATGTTCACAGCAGTTTTCTAAGTGTTTGAAAATCAGAGCAGGCGTCTGTGTTCGTGGCACGGAACCCAGCACTTGTTCCAGCTAGGTTTAACTCGGTAAATAGAAGCTGTAATTTAGTGGGATTATATTGGTATGAAGGGAAAAAGCTCTTCTCCCTCTCACTGATTTTTAAAGCAGACTAGGAGAATTTTGCGTGCATGCGCTTATGTATTTAAATAAAAGAAGAACAGCTGCAGAAATGAAATGAGAAAATTTGATTTTTTTTTGTAAATGTGGAAACGCTCAAAGACGACGTGAACAAAGTCACCTGTAAATATTTACTGGGCCAAATTCTCATTGTCTTTCAGTCGGGCCGTACCAGGGTGGACTAAGAGGAGACTGCTTGTAAGTGTGTTATAAGCATCTTTGTTCCTCCATTATCTTCCTGTGTTGTGGGGGGCACACTGCACAGACTCTGGAAGTGATGCATTATTGTCAATTGAGGAGCATGGGATTTGGAGAAACCCACTGCAATGTACTTAGGGCTTTAAGAGAGGCTGTACGTACTGACATTGGAAACGTTTCTCTCCTTCACTTTGCGACTGATGTCTCCCATCCTCCTGTTGTGAGCAGATGATCACTTGCAGCTTCAGCCGACAGAAAACATTGTTCCTTCCAGTGCTCTTCCTGCGGGATCTGGTACCTCAGTTTACAATAACAAGATGGGAGCTGCTTTCAGGACAGGACCTCATAGGAAATTGACAGCTACAAGATGAGAGACCATCCTGGTTACACATGAGGGGAAATGAAAAGGAAGGAGGGATGAAAGATTCTGGAACAAATGATCAATCAATCTGTCTGTAAGACCGAGAGGATAATCAGGTGGTAAGAAATAGCCAACATGGATCTGTCAAGAACAAATCATGTCAGACCAACCTAATTCCTTCTTTGATAGCGTTACTGGCCTAGTGAGTTGGGGAAAGCAGTAGATGTGCTATATCTTGATTTTAGTAAGGCTTTTGACACAGTCCCATGAGACATTCGCACAAGCAAATGAGGGAAATGTGGTCTAGATGAAATTATTATAAGGTCAGTGCACGGCTGGTTGAAAACCATACTCAAAGAATAATTATCAATGGTTCGCTGTCAAACTGGAAGGTTGTATCTAGTGGGGTCCTGCAGGGATCTCTCTTGGGTCCAGTACTATTCAATATTTTCACTAATGACTTGGATAATGGAGTGGAGAGTTTTCTTATAAAATTTTCAGATGACACCAAACTGGGAGGGATTGTAAACACTTTGGAGGACAGGATTAGAATTCAAAACAACCTTGACAAATTGGAGAATTGGTCTGAATTCAACAAGATGAAATTCAATACAATTCAAAGTACTTCACTTAGGAAGGAAAAATCAAATGAACAACTACAAAATGTGGAGTAACTGGCTGAGCAGTAGTATTACAGAAAAGGAACTGGGGATTATAGTGGATTTCAAACTGAATACGAGACAATAACGTGAGGCAATTGTGAAGAAGGCTAATATCATTCTGGGATGTATTAAAAGGAGCATCATATGTAAGACATGGGAGGTAATTGTCCCACCCTGCTCAGCAATTCAGCACAAAAATCCCATGAGAAGAATCTTGACTTATTTTGGCCTCCCGGATGGCCCCATGAAGAAAATAAAGCCCCCCAGGAAATGCATTAAGAACAAATGGTGATCACAAGATATTCTAGTGCCTGCCGAAAGTGAAGACATAAATCTTCCCGTGTATTTTTGCAGGGAAAGATGCTCAGGCTTTGTGATGTGTTTTTAATGACATTAGTAAGGCTTTTCTCGTTAACTAAAGCTTGTTTATTGGTGGAGATGAGGCGATAAATAGCAGCACTGACATCTTTCAATAGCCAGAAAAGCTGCATTATGAAAAGGAGTACTTGTGGCACCTTAGAGACTAACCAATTTATTTGAGCATAAGCATAAGTACTTCTGTACTTTCCACAGTATGCATCCGATGAAGTGAGCTGTAGCTCATGAAAGCTTATGCTCAAATAAATTGGTTAGTCTCTAAGGTGCCACAAGTCCTCCTTTTCTTTTTGTGAATACAGACTAACACGGCTGTTACTCTGAAAGCTGCATTATGTTACTTCCCGTCAATACTGTAGGAGAAAAAAAGGGAATCCTCTTCCACTCTATCTCTGTTAGTTAGAGAGGCCGTGTGCACCGGCTGTGTGAATCTGATGATGGGTGAAAAGCTGCATGCCTTATTAAAAGTAAAGAAATAAAAAATAAAGGCTCTCTTTGAAAGCATCCAGACATCTTTCTCTTTGTTTTGTCTGCCCCCAGCTGGGTGGTTTGTAGCTCACGGCTAATCTCTGTAACAGTTTACTTCAGTCTGAAGTGGATTCACTCCTTTTAAAATAAGGAATGGTACGTGCCAAAAGGCAGACCGTACCAGTCCAGGGATGATTGACATTGCACGAGTGCCTGCAGGCTCCAGGCAGGTTCAGAGGCCCCACTGTGCCAGGCGTCGTACACAAGATAGTCCCTGCTCCCAGGTTGACGACATGCTTACAGATCAGGAGACAGCCAAAATACACAGGGGGAGAAAAAGGGTGGGAGGAAGGGCACCATCAGCTAGGGGTCTGATGCACACACCTTGTGGTTCAACAATATCGATTGTAGATATTGAGCAAATCTCAGTATTCCCCCCCCCCCAGCCTTATGGAGCTTAGATCTCCACCTCCTCACCTGGCCCATTAACAGAACGCTCCTGCAGCCCCAAGCCCCATTGCTTTATAGGCTATGCACTGGTTGTATTTCATTCATTGTGCCTTGATTTATTTTAGTTATTTTCCATTTGTTTTCTATTACTCCCCCTGCCCCGAGTTAAACACACTACTGCTCTGCCCCGGTTCTCCCTCCACCCTTCAACAACCCCTCGGTCCCAGCCTCCAGTCCAGAGTCAAAGGTGCGCTTTGTGGATGGTGCCCTAGGGAGCAAGCAGGTGAGCTTATTGCCACCGCAGGATTTAAATGGAGGAGGAGTCTCAGTTCTGGGGGTGGAGGGAGGCAACAGAGACGGTCACAAAGTACCCCAGAGCCTAGGGGAAGGTGTGCTGCTCTGAATACAGCCCACTTTGGGAAATGTGTCCAGTACTGAATTTGGCTCATTGTTACATATTACGTAGCGTGCATTGTCAGTGGACGGTAACTGCCTGTGTTATCAACTTCTCCACATTTTACTACAGTAGTTCGTTACAAATTCGGACCGTCACCTTGCAGACACAAGCGCTTAACTTTACATGGGTGAGTAGTCCCATTGACTTGTGAGGCTACTTGTGTGTAAAGTGAAGCACTTGTGTAATTGTAACCTGCTGGCGAGTGTGTGTTACATGTCCCAGTTACTGAGCTTTAACTCTTCAGCTCAAACTGTAGCAGCTTATGCTTTTAGCTCCGGAGGTCCCTGATGGAATCCTCACCGTGTCAGCCAAGGGGATGACTGTCACCTAGGTGTTTGCAGGATCGGGGCCATCGGGCCCACTGCTTCTTGCAGCCTTTGAAACCAGGGGGAATTGTGCCTGACTAAGGAATGCTTGGATCTGCCATTTGAGAATAGCTGACATGACATGACAAAATGACATAGAGGGTGTGATGCAGAGTGGCAGAAGTCTCCATAAACAAGCCTGATGCTTCACCTTTAACTTGCCATGGTGCTCCTTGCAGGTAGGAAGTTATGCATGACTTCTGGACACATTGGTTGCTATAAGCAGCTGTGCAAGGCCTGCTGGTAAAACCTGCTGAACTGATGATAATCTAACATTGGTTAGTCTCTAAGGTGCCACAAGTACTCCTTTTCTTTTTGCGAATACAGACTAACACGGCTGTTACTCTGAAACCGATGATAATCTGTTCCTCTTTAACTTATACCTTTGTGCTTTCTTTTCAGGGAGCTCATTATGAAACTAAAATCTCATAGCAGTTTTTATAGCAGCTTGCCCGACTATATCTGCAGCCACGGTTCTGCTGTTCAGAATGACACCCTTTGCTGGAATGGACAAGAAATTGTGGACAGGTGAACAATTCTTTTTTTCTCCTCAGTACTCCTCATAAACAGTAAAATGTGCATGTAAGTGTTTGTAGGACTTGGGCCTACTGAATTCATTGATGTCTGAGGTTTCACAAATAGCTTCACTGGCGATCTTTGTTATTTATACAAAACTTAAAAACAATCAGGCCAGAAGCTGAGTCTGCTGCGTGATGTTTAGCAGAGCGATGGAGCAGAGGGGGGCACAAAACTACCTATGGGAAGGAGCAGAAGGTTACTCTTCATGCTTTATTGAGATGTGGAAGCCACTCTGTGTGAAACACACACTGCTGTGACCCAGTGGAGAATCGGGTGTGTGGGTGTTGACCAGTCAGGAACAAAGATGCGGAACAACTGCTTTACTAAGCAACACTCCCTCTGGAAAGGGCATAATTCAGTGACAATTTGGGTATCAATGAGGTTGTAGTTACCCTTTTACCTTTGGTGTGGCTTCACGCTGATGGTCATCTGGGCTACTGAGTTTTGGTAATACATCTTCTGGGTTTGTGCTGACTTTCTTCCAACTTGAACATCTGACCTTCATTCTAGAATGAACCATTAACATTAGGAAATAGACAAATGCCACAGTATTACCTGTGGACATAGTAATATCTGAAAAACATTCAATTCTGTCCTCAGGTGCACTTCAATGTGGACTGCATACATGCAGGTGTGCATGGAATTCGGTCCAAAGTGTGCAGTTGTTTTCCTTTGCATGATCTACTTGCACTTTGACCAACAGGAGGTTTCTACTGATGGGTCTTTAAATAAAAAGTCTTAAGTGTTGGGCCAAATTCATCCTTGGTGCAACTCTGGGATGCCAGCAGAGTATCAGCCACAGTGGTTCTTCCCCATTCTGTTTTCTCCTGCTTCTATATATAATATATTAAGTATATTCATTGCTTCTCTGGGTGTTGTGACAATTATCTGTGAGATTAATGGTGAATGACAAATGCAAGGTTAATATTACAAAGGAAAACGTGTTAATGAAAAAACTTTTTTTTTTTTTGGCAAAACATTGGTCCCGAGAAATGTTCAAGAATGTATGAACTCAGCATAGTAATGCTTATTATAATTACACGTAATATCACCAGACTGCTCTTCTAATAACCCTACTTTGCAAAATGTCCTTTACTATTAAAGTAATTTACATAAGGAAAATAATAGAAATAATGTCAAGACATGGCAAAAATAATGTAGAGCATAAAGTATGGCTGCTTCTTGGTTGGTAACCTCAGGAAATAATTAACTTGTACTTGCAGTACTGACCTGAAACACTGAAGGGACCAGAAAATGACATCAAACTATTTTTTAAAAGGTTACTCAAGCATTGCCGATTATGCATTTAATAATATGAAGTTACTTTGCCTCAGGAAAAATGTGCCCTCTATCTGTAACTTCTTTTGGAAAAACTTTCATCTCCATGCCTAATGAAAAGTACAATTCAAAAAGGATTAAAAAAAAATATTTCTCTGCTTCTTAATTAAAAAGCACATGAAATCATGCTATTAAATACTACAGCCTGGATAATGTGAAACGTTTAAGTACAATGAGGTCTTTGCAGATCAAAATTGAAATTCTATGTTCTTGGTCCTACTGTCCTAACTTAGACCACACAGAGTCCCAGTGAAGCCAGTGGTGGACGACTGTGTTGCCAGTGTGGGTCCTGGTTTCAGACTCAGATGATGACCCAGGTGGGCAGGATCAATATGGCTCTGTACAATGGAATTTCTTTTTCAGTTTAAAATACCCAGACATGTACATTTAAAAAAAAAGATGTTAAAATGTCACCCAAGTTGCAGAGTCACTCACTTAGAAATTAGGAAATACCTGAATGAAGGTTGCCTATGCAATCCTAATTTGGCCTCCTTGTGTGTGTGCATCATGATGCAGTCTTCAATTACAGGCTTACACAGTGTTTGTTCTACAAGACACCTGCCTTAGTCAGGGCACAGGATGGACAATGAATGAGATGGAGGGTTGCAAGAAGAGAAGGGATGCCCTTTTGTGGGTAAGGCGTCAGCCCACCGAGAGAAGAGCTGGGTTCTAATCCTGGTTCTTTCAGGCTCTACCACAGATTTGTGATGAGCTATTGTGTACGGCTGTATCATATGGGTAGGGACAAAGGGGCCAAATAAAGGGTGAACAGGCAACTCTAATTCTGACATTTACTTGAATGCTTGACTTTGGAACCTGTGTGTAAATTGTATTATGGCAGTGCCTAGGAACCCCAATCAAGGGTCAGGGCTCCCTTGTATTAGGTGCTGTATAGATAAAAACAAAGAAGCCCATCTGTGCCCCAGAGAGCTTACAGTTTTGGTGTAGGACATGACAGGTGGCTGAAAAAGACAGACAGGGTAGGGAGGGGGGTTGGGAGGATGGAGATAACGGTAAAGTGAACAGAGTTTAGCAAAAACCCAGAAGTTTCTCTTCCCACTTGCCTGGCCACTGAATTAATAATGAAATGAACAACTTTGCAGTACCATGAGCAAAGCTATCTCCTGCAGTGCTCCTCCTTAAGTGAACACGCTTCTATCTGCTCGCTTCTCCCTCCCACTCTGTCTTGTCAAACACACACCACCTCCTCTGTCAGCTTATCTGAAATATTGACAACAACCCTCTTCAGAGCCGAAGTTTAAATTTTTCACTCCAAGCCAAGTGACAGCGATGGCAGGCGAGTGCGAAAAATCGGATCCCCTTGCAGAGATGTCAGTGGTGTCCTCTGGAGGAAAGACCAGCTGGTCTGTGTAGCAAACCACTTGCTAACTAGTCGTGAATTGGTGTGGATGGCGGCTTGCATAGGGGCTGCTTTGCATCTGTCCTGCTGGAGAGGCTGTACTGAGATGCACAAAACCACAGTGAGGGCCGAGGGTTCATGGAACTCACATACACAAGCAGAAAATAGGTCATCAACATTGTATCTTAGATTTATTTACCTCCTTCCCACCTCATGTTTTAAGCATATACAACCCTAACATGTCCCAGAATGACTGTCTGACTTCTCACTGGGTTGGGAGTGTGATAGTACCCAAAAGTGTTTCCCTTAATGGAATTAGAAATAGAAACTAATCTGAATAAAGTCACACTAATAAAAATAAATGCCTCTTCTCTCCTCATTCCCATTTACAGACTGAGTTTTAAATTGAAATAAGAATCATCACATTGGTTAATTACTGTATCTAAGGTGTTCAAGAGTGATAGTGATTTTTCTTTTTTGTTGCCTCAATTTTGGGGTTACCCAAATTGGGATCCCTTAAAGGGACCTGTTTTCAGAACATGGGTGCTCAGCACTTTCTGAAAATGAGGCCCCTTCAAGGTGTGTCTAGCTGGGTTCCCAAAATCACTAGTCACTTTCAACAGTCTTGGCCTTTATTTTCCCCAAGCGAGGTGAAACCTAAAAACATCAGCTGTATGCTCTAATTCTTCCAACATAACTTCACCTGTCCATGTGCTAGGCTGATGCTCACTTCTGATTTTCCCCAGACCTGGCTTTCAGCTTTTTACAAGAAATACTGGGTTTCATGAACCTTGCAGTCAGCTTCCGGATATTAGTCATTTATTGGCTGGTAGCCTACTGGGAGAGCTGAGAAAAGAAAGTCCTGACCTGGGGTGTCCATGTACGTAGAATGCAAAAATTCTGTGACCTCAGATTTATGTGTCTCTCTGTTTTCCTGGCTTTTTGAGGCTGCAACCCAGATGCAGTGTTCCCCTGCTCAGATACTCATGAGTGAAGTACACAGCAGGCTGGACAAAAATAGACTTCCTTCCTTCCTTGTAGTTAACCTGTTCCATGTACAAGAGTTGGACTGGAGCCAGCAGAGAGACATTCATAACTGCTTCATTGCTAGAAGGGTCCTGATACTATGGAGAAAATTATCTAAGTTCAGGTTTTTCGATTAATACTTAAGCCTTATCCACATTAGGGATGTTTCATTACAAGTGTCCTACCCTTGCTAACCGGGGTCGGCACCACCATGTTGTGAGACGGACACGTGACAGAATTACTGTACTTACTGACGGACATTGGTGGGGGTGGGTGAGGGAGGGGTGGGTTATGTCATTCAGTCATTCAACTTTTTGAAAAAATTACCATGGACCTCAAAATTTTTAGCACAGATACTTGTGTCCATGTACGGACACGTTGCTGGCCCCGGTTGCTAACGCTGGTGCATCCATATAGATAAAGGTTCTATGCCTGGAACCGTTCTTAATTCCATGTCGGTTAAAGCTGCTTGAAGCTCTTCTGATCAAGGTAGTATTTAAAAAGGTGCCTGTCCAAAGCCCCGAAGGGGATTGAGCTACTACCCTGAGTGCTGGGGAGCTGTGGGCAGGTGATTCAGTTCCTGGGCTGTGATAGCAGCACAGGTATGTGATAGGTTTATTTATCACAGCCATGGATTTTGTATGTGTGAGCACGTTTGTCTGTGGGTAGAGATAATTTCTATAGGAGTTGAGGTTGCTGTAGTAGCCATGTCTCTAATAGGTTTCAGAGTAACAGCCGTGTTAGTCTGTATCCGCAAAAAGAACAGGAGGACTTGTGGCACCTTAGAGACTAACCAATTAATTTGAGCAAAAGCAACAGCTCACTTCATCGGATGCATGCAGTGGAAAATACAGTGGGGAGATTTATATACACGGAGAACATGAAACAATGGGTGTTGCCATACACACTATAATGAGAGTGATCAATTAAGGTGAGCTGTTATCAGCAGGAGAAAAAAAACTTTTGTAGTGATAATCAGGATGGCCCATTTCCAGCAGTTGACATAGGACCATCATAGGACCTAATCACATCAGCCACACTATCAGAGGCTCGTTCACCTGCACATCTACCAATGTGATATATGCCATCATGTGCCAGCAATGCCCCTCTGCTGTGTACATTGGCCAAACCAGACAGTCTCTACGTAAAAGAATAAATGGACACAAATCAGATGTCAAGAATTATAACATTCAAAAACCAGTTGAACACTTCAATCTCCGTGGTCACTCGATTACAGATGTAAAAGTCGCAATATTACAACAAAAAAACTTCAAAACCAGACTCCAACGAGAGACTGCTGAATTGGAATTAATTTGCAAACTGGATACAGTTAACTTAGGCTTGAATAAAGACTGGGAGTGGATGGGTCATTACACAAAGTAAAACTATTTCCCCATGCTTATTTCCCCCCCCCCACTGTTATTCACACCTTCTTGTCAACTGTTGGAAATGGGCCATCCTGATTATCACTACAAAAGGTTTTTTCTCCTGCTGATAATAGCTCACCTTAATTGATCACTCTCGTTATAGTTTTCAGAGTAACAGCCGTGTTAGTCTGTATTCGCAAAAAGAAAAGGAGTACTTGTGGCACCTTAGAGACTAACTAATTTATTTGAGCATAAGCTTTCGTGAGCTACAGCTCACTTCATCGGATGCACACTGTGGAAAGTGTAGAAGATCTTTTTATATACACACAAAGCATGAAAAAATACCTCCTCCCACCCCACTCTCCTGCTGGTAATAGCTTATCTAAAGTGATCACACTCCTTACAATGTGTACGATAATCAAGTTGGGCTATTTCCAGCACAAATCCAGGTTTTCTCAGGTTTTTTCATGCTTTGTGTGTATATAAAGAGAAAACCTGGATTTGTATGCATCCGATGAAGTGAGCTGTAGCTCACGAAAACTTATGCTCAGATAAATTGGTTAGTCTCTAAGGTGCCACAAGTACTCCTTTTCTTTTCTCGTTATAGTGTGTATGGCAACACCCATTGTTTCATGTTCTCTGTGTATATATATCTTCTTACTGTATTTTCCACTGCATGCATCCGAAGAAGTGGGTTTTAGCCCACGAAAGCTTATGCTCAAATAAATTTGTTAGTCTCTAAGGTGCCACAAGTACTCTGGTTCTTTTTGTCTCTAATAGGGTAACTTAGCATTAATTCTGTTGGAAGGGGCCTCTAGGCATTTGTCCAGTGTAACCCCTCTGCATTGTGGCAGGATTTATTGATTATTCTTAATCCATTTTAATGTGGGAGTATCTAGTCCAGCAATGAACAGCAATTCCACACCCTCCCTTGTGAGCTTGGTCAGGTGCCTCGCTCCTGAGGATAAACTGGCCCTTTTGCTTCTTAAACCTCTTCACTTCATGTCCTCTTGGTTAATACTGGCTCTGTCCTATTTATAATATTGCTTTCTGTATTTGCAGACCGCTGTCATGTCCCTCCGTTTCACAGGCTAGATATGCCCAGTGTCTTTAGCCTTCCCAAAGGCTCTCATTTCCAAACCATTTATCAAAGTTTTCATTTCTCCTCTCTTAACTTCCTCCAGTTTGACTGAACATGACACTCCCATTTTGGCCTAATTATTGCTTAGCAGGTTGGACTGTTTGTCTTGCTTTTCCCTCTGGTGTTCCAGTTAATGCAATGGGACATCGCCATTGTGCTTTTTACAATTACATCACGTGGTTGACTCATATTCATTGCTGCCGTAGATCCTTGGGAGTGGCAGAGAGTGGTCTGATTGCAGGATGGGGAGCCAGGAATCCCTGAGTTCTAACCCCAGCTCGCATACTAGCTCATTTTTTTGGTCCTGGGTATTTGCCTGAGTTTCCCCATATGTAAAATGAGATAATAAATACAGTGGATAAAAATCTCATCTGCTATAAGTCATACCACTACTGAAGTCAAAGGAGCTATGCTTATTTACATCAGCTGTGGATCTGACCCAACATTTATCTACTCACAGGAATGCTTTTAGGATTAATAAATTGCTGTGTACATGACAAGCTCTGTCGATTATAAGAGTTTAGTATTCCTATTGACTGACTCATCCCATTTTGCATATTGGATTATTCCTTCCATTGTGACCCACTTTGTATTTCCCTTTATTGAATCTGATTTTATAGACTGCAGTCTATTTCTCTTATTTATCAAGATAGTACTGTCCCGATCCGAAAAGAATTTGTTCTCCTTCCTAACTTGGTAACATATGAATTTGATTAGTGGGTTGTTATCCTGATGGCCGCTCTCCTTGTCTTATTTGTGTAACATCAGCTGATGCAGCACTATGAGGAAGTACATGCATCTTGCAAAGATGCGCAGTCTTCGAAAGAAGTTGATTTTCTAATTAGATGCCCTGGGCATGGCCGTCTTCAACTGTGCAGTTGCTACACAGTAGGAGAAAATATGCTGCAAGTATTAAGAAAAAATAAACGCATAACAAAGCACTCCTTTAAGGTACATTAAAATGTGTTAGACATTGATGGGAAGCACACCATTCACAGAAAAGGCCCATTCACTGCGCACTCACTAGCCTGTGAGAAGTGTTGCTGGGTTTTATAGAATAGCTTTCTGATTTAAGGTTTTTATACCGTGTGTCAAGATTTCACAGCATTTGATTTGCAAAGCCTATTAAAAGTTCAGATTCTTAAAGTTTAATAATCTGCTTATACTGGTATATTCCTTTAAAGCTCTTGTGAATAGCACGTCGGACACATTGATCCTTTGCAAAACTTTTAAGCAAATTATGCAAGTATTATCATTTCAAAGCTGTACAAGACAAATTCTACATTAACCGAAGTTCTCCATGCGTCTCTTAATCCTCGCTCCTTTTATACTGTATCCAAATTAACATATTCTTAGCATCCCGTTAAACTATCCTGATTTCACTTCCTGCAGGAAAAAGTTTCTAATTTCCTTTTTATTGCCAATATATTCAGGGTTTTTTAATTGTACAAATAATAAACTATCAAAGCACAGCAGGATGTCCGAGAGAAAACGTGTGTATTGTAACAAGGATGATTCCACGCCAATAATGAACCTTCAGCTCATGAAGAGGACAGTTATTTGGCGGTGTTACAGAATATCAGACACAATGGCATCCCAAAAAAGGAAGGGGATTTTATAACGTTTTAGATACATAAAACAAAGTTTCCTAGCATATGTAAGATTTACTTAGGCCAGTGTAGTAGGTTGTTCCCAGAGTATTTTAAGAATGGAGATCATGGGTCTCTCTCTAGATATATTAAACATACCTGTTGATCCAACGGCCGACCAACACTTCCATCATTAGTATGTCTCGAACGGTATTGAACTAAAGTGAAGTGAAGTGATAAAGGGTTTGTACCATCCCCAGTGTTGCCAACTCTCATGATTTTATTGTGACTCTTGCCATATTTGGTGGGGTTTTTTTGCTAAAAGCCCCTGCTTCTGGAGTCAGGCTATTATCTGATAATCTCAGCTCTTATTTAGAAGAGCGTAAGGAATACTTCACCAGCCACCATGTGATTGAATGGCAGTGCCTGGCAGGGGCAGCACATCCCCCTTGCGGGGCCGGCCCACCACAGTTTGGCACATGAGGCGGGGAGCTCAAATGACGCCCCCATGCCCCCTCGCTTGGGCTAAAACTTTGAAAGGTCTCAATTCTGCCTTCTTCCCATTCTACTCCTCTCATGGTGCTGCTCTGCTACCTACCCCAATACAGGAGAACTAACAACTTAAAATGCCTTGTTCAAAAATTGTAAGTAACACTTAACTTTCAAACGCCTGAACAGCAAATGTAACTTTTCTTTTCTGCATAGTAAACACTGGCATTTTTATCTGTTTGAATAATCAAAGTGGTGCTTTCCGTGTCTTCTGGGTTGCAAAGATTTGAACTGCTTCCTGCTGAAGGTTCACAGTCTGGGCCAGTTCATGCTCTATTGAGATGGTTGCAAGGCCGACCAGCCTCTCCTGTGTTGTTGTGGAGCGTAGATGTGTTTTTATTAACTTCAACTTGGAGAAGCTGCATCCTTCACTGGCAACTGTTACAGGAAGTGTTAGAAGTATGCGCAGAGCGACAAAAGCATTTGGAAAGAGGATGGTCATCTTATTTGTGCACATATATTCCAGAACAGCCTTTGGAGTTGATCCTGCTGAAATGTATCTTGAAAGGGCTTTCAGTTCATCACCTAAATCACTCGCATCAGTATCGCGCATGTCATCAGGTGTCAACACTGTCTCTAGTGCCCTGCATTGCTGGTGTAGGTCTTCTTCTGGTATAGTGAGGTGTTTTGGAATATCATACAACATCCCAAATATACTGCTGTGTTCCTTGAGCTGCACGAAACGTTCTTCAGCTGACTGTATTGCACAATCTGGCACCCAGTTAAAGAATTCAACTTTGAATTGTTGTTTGGGGTCTCTTATGGGATTATCCTGTGCCTCGTCATCAAAATGTCTTCTTTTTTGGTGACTCTTGTATTCTTGAATGGGTGGGAAAATAGCTTCAGTGTGAAGTTCCTCTGCCAATTTCTGTGCAGTCTTCAGAACATTTTGAAATCCCTCATCTGACTGGTAAGACTGTAGGTATGACTTTGTTTTGTCCAGTTGTTCCATTGCTCCAGATATATCAAGGTCAACACCTTGGAGTCTCTTGCTTACAACATTTATTTCAAACTGTATGTCATGCCACAACACTAAGCCACACAGAAATTTGAAGTTATTTATGTTTCTGGTGATTCCATTTGCCTCTGCCACTGTTTTCCCACGAACAGTTCCTGTCATAGCATTATCCTCCATAATGGCAACTATGGCATCATCTATCTTCCCAATTTGGTGTTTGATAGGCTTTATCGCCTCCACTCAACTTTCCCATCATGTGGCACTCAGTGGTTTCAGTGTCAGAGAGGATATTCCGAAATGTTGCTTCAAAATCTGCCATTGATGAGTTGATGCAGAGAAAAATACATAGATCTTTGAATTACATTAAAAAATTCAGGAGCCTCACTAGAAGCTGATGCTGCATGAACTGACCAGTTCAGTGAATGATAACTGCATGGGACAAAAAAAGCTCAAGGGTTTAACTCTCGGATCCGTGTCCGCACTCCTCTGTTCTTTCCTCTCATGTTGGCACCATTATTGTAGCCCTGACCTCTCCTGTCAGCTGTCGCAATTCCTGTATCTTCCAGCTTTTTAAGAAGCACATTTGTCATACCAGCTCCTGTAGTATCATCAAGGTCAATAAATTCTAGAAAATGCTCTCTGACAGTCACCATTGCAGGGACATTTTCTCTGGGTTCTGTTGTTACAAAATGCACCAAGTCATTTGTTCCATATGGCTGATGTCAGGTGTTCAGTCCAGAATAACAGAGTAAGATCTTGCTGACTTCAGATCTGCCACAATCTTCTGTTTGACTTTTGTTGCCAGTAACTGTATGATCTCATTTTGAATTGTTTTCCAAGGTAGTGGGTGGTGACTCTTCTTAGATGCTCCTGGAGTACGGCATCAAATTCAGCCATCAGCTCCACAATTTTAAGGAAGTTTCCATTGTCTGGCACATACAGCTGATCTGAAGTGCCACGCAGTGCTAGGTTTTGGGTACCAAGCATTCTCACAAAGGCAATAAGCCTTTTCAGAACATTTTGCCAGTCAAGAGACTCTGAAGCAATCTTCTCTTGATGCTGATCATCTATGGTGGCCTTTAACCGTAGTCTCATCTCAAGCTCTTTCCACCTATGGAATGCTCTCTGGTGATTTAATGCCTTCTCATGGCATGCCAGATTTTTCCAGTCCTTTGTTCCTGTAGAACCCAAAGTGGCTGGAACATTAGACTGGAAGAGTTTGCAACAAAACCAGTATGCAGCATTCTGGATTTTTGAGTACATAAGCCATGGCCTCTCCACTTTGTCACCATTGGGGATTTCACGCCAGTAATGTGTTGGATGGAAACTTCTATTTTCATTGTCTTTGGGGAACATGAAGTTTTTCACTTGCTGTGGCCCACGCAGTACAAGGAAGTCCCTCAGGCTACTGCTCAAGTGGGTCCACAGTCCTTGATCATTTAGACTTAAGGAATTAAACTCAGCAGCAGCTGTTTCTTGCGCCTCCACCACCCTCTTCTCTGATCTACACTTTTCTTCAGGAATGTGCACGGTTACATCCATTGGAGATGGAGATATGGATGCTGCAGTAGCTGCCAGGTCACCTGCACTCTGACTAACTGGAAGATCAGGCATCTCCTCACCACTCACATCCTCACTGGAACCGGAAGGCTCACCGTGAACATTTGTGTCTACGTGTCTCAGGAGAGCTCCTTCCTGCTTAGTTAGAAAAGCTTCCTTTGCTTTCTTTCTTTTTCTGAATGCTGCCCCAGAGGGACATTTTCTTCTTTCACTCAAGACTGCTGTTCTGTGCCAGCTAGAGTGGCTCTCAACACTCAATTGAAAGGGACAAATAAGCAGCCTGGTAGCAGGGCCTGAGCGAGGGAAGATTTCAGCATCTTAAGGGCCTAACTGGCTCCTACTACTCCAGTTGACTGCCTGTTCTCCTCAGGTGGGTTCAGGGAAGCAGCAGGAAACAGGAAGCTCCCTGAGAAGCTGGTGTTAATCAGTCCAGGTTCCTGGGGGTACTACAGAGGTACATAAGAGGCTCCTCCTCTCTCTCCCTGCAGCTCCTGCTGCTTTCTGTTATTCCCTCTCACCTTTTCTCCTGCCTGCCTGTTCTGTCACTTGTGCCCTCCTTCCTCCAGCACAGCACTCCCCCATCTCTGTGGGTCTAGAGCAGAGAGAATCCAGATGCAGACACAATTTTCTACACTCTGGGTCCTAGTGGCACCCCCGCACGGTCTGGCACCTGAGGCGGCCGCCTCCGTTTGCCTCATGGTAAGCCCAGCCCTTCCCCCTTGGTCGCCTTCTTGCGACAGTCAGTCAATGGGGCTGTACGTCTGAAAGGAGAGCTTTTGTTTGGTGGCCTGGGTCCCTGCAAGAGGCTCTTGGTGTGGCTGACTGGGACTCAGGGCAGTTAATATTACCAAGCAAAATAGAAAAGAACCGCCTTCCAGTTTTGCTCGAGGTCTGGCAATACTGTATCCCACAGAAGAAGGTGAACACTTTAAAGATTCCAGGCCAGGCTCTCAGCTGGTATAAATCGACATAGCTCCATTGGCTAGAAGAGGTCCTGCAATGCAGAGCACTTTTGATATTGTAGAATGGGTTGCTGCTGTTGTCTCAGGATCCATTCCTATGGGCCCTCTTTCCTTAAAAGGCTTACCTACACATGGAGCGATCGGGTTCTATTGCTTTCGGTCCCCCTGCATCACCAAGAAACTAAGGTTCAATGAGCAGCATCAAAGTGAAGAAGTCAAAGAAGACAGAACATTCTGCTCCCCTCTAGCAGGCTTAAAGTATGCAGCTGCATTTGAATAAATACTTTGTAGCCAGGAGGCAGGCGTAAATTAATTGGTGTTTGAACGAAAAGGTTACTTTCCTCTTTCATATATAGTACTTTACACTTGACTTGCAGGATTATTTTCTGTAAATCATACATTGCACTTCAGTAATTTATCTCCAAACTTAGCACAGCCAAGTCGGCTCCAGCTGTCTCTCTGCCTTTCAATGCTAAAGCAGATTCTGTGGGGAAGGAAACACACCAGTACATTTATTATCATATGTTTAAAAAATATTTTGCTGTCTGGACTCCAGTGCTCTGAAATGAAAATCAGGAGGTAAAACTTGTTGGGAACCCCGTTGGTTAAATCTAATTGAGCTGGAGTGGGAAAGTATTTGCAAAGGTGAGAGTTTTGGATGTGAGGGTTGGGGCAAACCCCTTATTTGGGTTTAATACCAAATATTTATGACTTACGAATGAAAGAGGAATATGTAACCCATGCAAGGCTTTAGCTTGGTAATGTTTTCATCATGTGATTATCTTTAATGATCTTTAGTGACAGCCATGTATCAGCACACTTTACAACAACGTGACATTTCTCCTTTTGAGATTATCTTCTCACAAACAGTAGCTCCTATCCAGGGAACTATGGGAGGGAAACCCGCGTTACTCTGCTGAATGACATCCTACTACAGGGTATCACATCTGAGGTAGGGATCTTTGGTTTTGTGCTGCTTATGAAGTGGTGGCCGGGCACATGATCCTGTTATAACATTGGTGTTTCAAAAGGCAGGGCCCCAGTTGGAGCTCGGAGGACTTTAATAATTTACACCAGTTAGCAGTATATTAGTCAGTGCTGACAGCGTCCTTAGAGCACGGGATCTGTATCAGGGCTTGTTAGTGCTCATGTCTGGAACAGAAGCATCTGCAAAACAGCTCAGATTCAATGGAGACGCCTACACTCTGTAGAGGTAAGTTGGAAACATTCTGCATCCGTCACTAGGTGCCTTTCTGTAGCTGTCTTGCCTTCATCCCTTGATCAGTTTGGCCCGGAGACTTCCCATTGCTGTCACTCAAGGCAATGCGGGAACAACCTGGCCCTCTTTGGTCCAAGTTCAGCAAGGCACCTAAGCACATGCCGAATGCTGCCCCTGTTCCACAAAACACTTTATTCTTAGACGATAAGTTTGCTGTAAATCTATAAGATGAGGTCACGCAGTCCCTGCTTGTGCCATACCGTGGCCACTTTCGTGCTAATTAACACACGCTCACTTGCTGAGTTGAATGGAAAGACAAAAAAGGAAGTTTCTGGCAGGATTCTCCTAACAAGTCACAGAACCCTGAGGAAAAGTAGGGTGTTTTTGCCATTGGCTTGCCTATACTTTTCTTTCCCGTGAGTATGGTCGCAGGGCTGGCTTTAGGACCCAGTAAGCCCGTTAGCTGCTTATGGCTGTCAAGTGGGCGGCACCTTGGGAGACCATGCTGCAGGGATGGTGCCCGCTGCCCTTTCCAGGAAAGCTGGGATTTCAGGACTCTTTTTCCTCCTTCCCTTACTGAAGCTAAGTTTCAAACTCTTTTGGCTCACACACGATCTTTGGGTGTGCTCAGAAAAGATGCCCAGGCTCACTTCATACAGTCCTGCCATGCCTTAGGTGCAGCTAGGCTTCGGGAAAGCCATAACCCCTATGCTCTGGTAGTGACTTTCCGTCCAGCTGAACTGAGAGAATGAAAGCCCCAGCTCCGCCGTCCAGCCCTGTTCAGCAAAGCACGCTAATCATAATGGATAAGATTTTCAAAAGCACCGAGTGACTTAGGGACCTGTCTGATTTTCAAAAGTGACATAGGAGTTCAGCACTTAACCGCCGTTTGTGCCTTTGAAAATCTCTCCCTGAGGATCACTCAAAGTCCGTGGGACTCAGGCTCTTAAGTCACATTGGCACTTCTGAAAATTTTACCTGAGGTGCTTAAAGTTAAGCATGCATTTAAGTGCTTTGCTAAATAGGGATGGAGTGAAACGTGCTTAAATGCCCTTAGAGAATCTGTGTCATTGTCTGCCTGGGGGACCTGACTCCATCCCTAGGCCAAGGAAATGCATTTGGGATGTCTGTTTGCTTTGTGTTAATGATACTTTCACCTTCAGAAAAGCAGGAGATCCTCTTTGAGCCTCACAGCTCTGATTGTCAGAGTCCACAGTTCCCGTCGGCTCCAATGGGAGTGGAAGAGATTGGGCTCCCTGAAAATCAGGCTTTGCATCCAGTGCGGTATGTGGGCTTTATAAACGATTCCTAGATTCATGGGGTAAGGTCAGAAGGGACCAGTCGATCATCTACTCTGACCTGTCTCCCGCAGGCGAGAACATTTCACCCACTTACCTCTGTATTGAGCCCAATAACTGTGAGTGAGGGGGTGACTCAGCCTCTGACTTTGTGCCTTTCCTCCTTTGCTTTCCTGTTGTCATGTCCTTTTGCATAAAAGCAGGGAGTTTGTCCCCTGACAAGGTGTGTTCCCTTTTCCCACGGGTGGAGGCCAGGCTGAAGTCTCGTGATCTGGAGTGTAATAGCAGGGCAGGTCTGGATGCTCGTGAGCAAACCAGCTCTCTTTAGGTTTAGTTTTGTGCCCATGAATTCATTGCTCAGGAGAAGGAAGGGCTACATTGCCTACCCATGGACTGAAAGCCTTGTGATTCTGGGTACAGCCCAGGTAGCAGGACAGTTCTAGGGAGAACCCCACAAGGGGAACCTCCCGGAGTTTCCCCCCAACATTCAGGTCCTCTCTTGTGGGTTTTCCTGTGCAGGAGGATGGCTTCGCCATTCGGGTATGTCTACACTGCATCATAAACCTGAGTCTGTGGGACCTCGGCTTGTGGACTCTGTGTTCCCAAGTGCACGCTTGAGCATCCTCACTGCATTGCAAAACTCAGGTTTTACAATTGCTGGACCCACAAGTGTGCTAACATCCATTTTGTGCGACGTAGACTTTCTGACTCGGGTCTGCAGCTTGAGCAGGGTCCCCACTGCAAAATACAGGGCTTGGACCCGAGTCTCAGCAGGACTCAGGCTATGACTCACCACTTTAACACGGTCCTAGGACCCAGGTCCTGAGTGCTTACTGACCCAAGTCAGACTGATTTGTGTGTGGATGGAAGGGGTGCTTGGGCTCAATCCTTAGCGTGCAATGAATACATATTCTTTGTCTCACTGGTAGCCTATGACTCCAACCCTGTCTCTAATGGAGTTAACCAGGGCCACTCACTGTGCCTTCCATATTCTCCACATTCACTGAATGTTTGCCACTGGACATTATCTCCCATGTCCCTACCACTTCTACTGTGCTCCGTCATCTATGACATACTAGAGTGTAGAGAGTCTGATCTTGCAGTCCTTGCCCAGACAAAACTCCCATTGACTTCAGTGTGAGTTTTACCTGCTCAGGGATTACAAGATCAGTTTATTTGCATTTGTATTACACTATTCCAGAAGAAATGTATTCCTTTGATTTAGGTATGGTCCAGACAGGGGCTCAGTTCTGCTCTCACTGAAGTCTACAGAACCCAGGAGTTAAATCTCACTGAAACTCCAGAACACTTTTCAGCAATGTACTTTAATGTTCTGTCTCTGCATTTTAAAATTAGCTTCACATAATGACAGCAAAGGTAGCAATTTCTCAGGCATCTAAAAAGTCCGGCCTTTACATGTTCATGTTGCTAATGAATTTATGGTTTTATAGACGTGTTGGCTTGGTTTAGTAGTGTTCTGCGATTGTGTGATAAAACAACAGGTCTAGCACCTCAGTCCTGCAAACATTTATGTGTGTAAAGTTAGGCACGGCTCTTGCAGGAACAAGTGTTTATGAGTGTAATAATTGAACGGCAGTAATGCGTCTTTCCACAAGATGGTGCCCTGAGAATATGGATTCTGCTGTAGCGCGTGTTTGTTGAGAGCCAGCTATTTATTTGGAAACGTTTGTTATTTCAGCCTCAGTGGAAATCATGAGCTCCGTCCAACAAAGCATTTCAGCACACGCTGAACTTTCAGCAGGCAAGTAGCCCCTGCTCGTGTGCTTAAGTGCTGGGCTGCGGTGCAGTGGTGCCTATTGTTTTGTGTATTTGGTACTTTCCCATCGTGATTATCCTGCTACAAGACTTTTCAAAATATACATGGAGGCTTGTGCATTTAACATTAAACGCTGAATCCCACAAGAATCGCACCGAAGTTCATTTTTTTAATAAAAGTCGTTCAGGAAAGACACATGATAATTTAATTGTACTTTGGGTAACACACCGGTACAAAGGTGGCAATTCGGAGTGCTACAAGATCGATTAAATGTATAGGCAGGGTGGCCTTGAGGTGGAGGCATTAGATGGGGACTCAGGAGATCTGCTCTGGCTCTTCACAGACTCCTTTGGCCAAGATACATGGGGCCCGACTG
Source organism: Eretmochelys imbricata (assembly GCF_965152235.1). NCBI lineage: Eukaryota > Metazoa > Chordata > Testudines > Cheloniidae > Eretmochelys > Eretmochelys imbricata. Next base: position 98,778,025 of record NC_135580.1, read on the forward strand.
AAGGCCACTTAACAACGTACTTCACTTTTAGCACGAGCTTCAAGTCAAGCGGTGATTAAGCGATTTCCAGAGTGGTGATCGGTTTTAAAATCGGGTGGAAGTGCGTTCTTGAATTGTGGCCTTTCTCTCTCTGCCTCCGTTCCCCATCTGTAAAATGGAAACAGTTGTCTTGTTTGCCTGGCCTTTTTCTGCCTTGTCTGTTTAGGCCGTGAGCTGTTCGGTGAGACGGTGCTTCAGGGTACGTTGACACTGAAGCTGGGAGTGAGCCTCCCGGCCCGGGTATCCAGACACGCACTGGCTCCGCTCAAGCTAATGTGCTTAGAAATAGCAGTGTGGCTGTGGTGACCTGGGCCAGCCACCGGAGGGGTTGGGTGGGCTGCCGCAACCTCCGCGTTTCCCATTTTAGCTCCAGCAGAGCTGGAGCGTGGCTGTCTGCCCGGGCGGGAGGAAATGCAGCCTGCTGCCGTGTAGACATCCGCTGACTGACTCTGGCTATGTCTCTGCACAGCCCCTGCCACCGGGGGGCCCTGGTCTCAGCGGCGGACTCTCATTAACACTACTGTGTGACGGATCTCGCATCAATCAAACGAAGGCAGTTCTGAATAGCCCTTGTCCTGAAACCTGGCCCCTGTTGTATTTGAAAAGCTGCTCAGATTTCAGGCTTTGGGGCCGGGTTCCTAGTGACTGCTGTAAATCTGGAGGCACTCCAGTGGCCCTGGGGGAACTGAGCACAGACTGTGGACGTCATGCTGTTAACTTGGCCAAACCCTTTTCTGAAGCCCTCTCCCACACAGCAGAACACCCCACACTCTCCCTGTTGCGAAGACTTGTGACCTGGTGTCATCTCGGACGCCGTTCCCCTCACATCTGGCTTGCATCCAAATTTTGCTGCTCCTTCCTCCGTACTATTCCCAACCCCTGGCCTTTCCTCTCCATCCACACAGCTCCCAGGCCTCCCATCCTGACTGCCGCAGCGTCCTCCTCCCTGGGCTCCCGACACCCACGTCGCCCTCTGCGATCCGCGTCGCCCCTGCACCTGCTGCCATCCCCGCTATGAATTCTCCGCTGGCCTGGCTCCCCCTCTTCGCTGCATCTGAGCTTCTTGTGATTGCCTCCCAGGTCCTCCCTAATGCCGCCCCTCTTTGCCCTGGTCTGGCCTGGCATCGCCTTCCCACCCGCTCTGCCCTGCCAGTGCTGCCAGCCCCATGGTGGTATTTGCCTGCTTCTCCTGCAGGGGGTCTCCTTGCTTTCTTACGCTGCTGCCCCTGAGCTGGCCCCACCTCGCCTCCTTTAAATCCCCTCTGAAGTCCCACTTCCACTGCAAAGTCTACAAGACATGTGCTGACTCATCCATTTGGCCCGCTCATTACTTTAGCCAGGGAACCATTGCTGTGGAGGGAGGGGGCTGGGTCACTGGGGTGGATTCTGGGCCACAAGGGGGTTGAGCTGTAGAGTGGGAATATTTTTCACATTTAACTTAAACCAGCACCACAACACACTTGGACCTACATCAGACACCTGGCGGTCGTCACCCAGCTAACCTGCCTTGTGTGTCGTATCCCTTTCCACACCTTGGGCTGTCTGTCCTCTTAGACTGCACCCAGATTGGAAGCTCTTCAGGGCAGGGCCCATCTTTTTATTCTGTGTTTGTGTAGCACCTGGTGCCGTGGGGTCCAAACTGGGGTCCTAGGTGCTGTGGTTAGAGAAATAATAACGTCCTCTGCTTCTCAGCGCAGAGACCGTGTTTTCCTCTGTGACAGGAAGGCAGCTAGCATGCTGCGATCTAAGCAATAAATAATACGGATTGCTGAGTCCAGTCCATCACCCAATGCTGTCTTCTGTGTTCACTCTCGCAGGTACAGTCACCAGGCAGTGAGGAATGGGGGGAAAGCTCAAGCTGGCACCCACGAGATGAAAACAAAGGGTCCCGAGCCAGTGATCAGCCAGCTCATCGACAAACTGAAACACATCAACCAGGTGGGTGCGAGGGCAGGGAGCGGGGATTGCTCTGGGGGGGGAGGTGGCGCGTTTCCAAATCTGCCCTGCTTTGCTCAATTAGATACGTTTCTTGGATTTTATTGGCATGTGCAAATGACAGCGGAGTCATATGATGTCAGTTGTGAGTATGGGACCCAGGGCCACGACACACGTGTGTGCCCAGCTCCACCACTCTTATGGTCCAGACTGGAACTTGGTGCAGTCTTGAGGAGGGGTGCTCAGGGAGCCAGGCTTTCAGGCAGGGGCGGCTTTAATGGGGTTCATGGGCACATTTGCACCCACAGAGACCCCAGAGCAGTATTTCTTGTCCCAGGGGACTCAGCCCAGCTCCCTGCGCTGGGCATTGCAACCCAGGGACACTGACCACCCACAGCAGCACCACAACCCTCATCCCAGCCCAGTGCAGAGGGAGGGCCCAGCAAGGGGTGGGGGTTGAGAGCAAGCTGCCCCACACTCCCCCCGACAGCAGTGTCTGGTCTCAGTTCTCTAGAGCAAACCCCGCCATGCTCAGCACATTTGATGGCAGTTCTGTGTTGTGTGGATGAGGCTTGTGAAGATAATTGTTATCCTTTGTCCGGGGGAGTGGGTCTGCAGAATCTGTTCCTGCATGGAGGCCATGCTGTCAGACACTGCAGCTGCATCTCCAAGGGGATGGGATGGTTTTGTGACTGACACATTAACGTAAGGAACATGCTAAGTTTGGGGTAGCAAAGCAGTCATCAGATCTCAAGCTTCATGTCACAGACTGATCACCGCAAGGGCCAGGAAGGAATTTTCTGGCCTTGCCCAGTTTTCCTGGTGCTTAATGTGAAGTTTTCATGTGCACCTGGAGTGTTGGGTATTGGTCCTGTTGGAGGCAGTTTATCAGGCATGATGGCCCCAGTCTGAGCTGATGTTTCCACTCTAGATATTCAGGATTGCACCGATAGAAGCAATATGGTTCCATTAGTTATTGGCCGCCTTCCCTCTTGCTTCCATTTGCTCTGCCCTGAGTTAGCGGGATGAGGAGCACGCGTCCTTAGCACCACCACCACCAGTCCGTGCCCCAACAGCTCAGGATTAGGTCCTGGGCTGGCTTTCTTTAAGATGACCACTTAACTTCCCCATGTTCTCTCTCCTGGTGTCATGGTTTCTTGGCTTCCTGCCTTGCCCCAGACCAGCAGAGCTCCTGTCCACCCCTGGACTCTGCTCTCATTCCTGTGACACTAGTGTGCAGCGATGTGTGGTTGTTTTAAAATGCAGCTGGGGGCTTATGCCTTTGCTGTTTCTGGGCACAGACTGTTTGGGGGCCTTGTGGGTTCAACTATCCAAGTAATAATAATGTGCCCTGTAATATGGCTGAGTTACCCAATTTAGCCTGAAAGCAGAGTCCATGCAGGGAGAGCTTTCTTGTGAGCTTTCTTCGTAAGCTTTTGAACACAAACAGGTTTAAAAAAAGCTCAAGGAGGCTAAAACAAAACCACACTTTCAAGGCTGGCCTGCAGGTTGGTTTTGCTCTTTCGGAAGTTCTTAGCTGAGGTGGTTTGCTGATGACTTCTTCTTTTCTGCTTCAGTGATCACCAGGGAACTGTATTCATAGCATTCCCTGGCTTGAGTCTTTAGGTCCCCAAGACACACCTCTGTTACCTCCCCTGTGGGTGTAAGTAGCAGGCAGTTTTGCTTAGGAATTAACTCTTTCTGTGCTTATGTGACGGTGAGCCATGTACACCCTGACACAGAATAGCAGAGCTTACTGTTGGGGCGCAGGTCCAGTTTTCCTTTACATTCATACATGCCAGCTTGCAGTACTTTACAATACAGGGTAACAGGTCTTGCTTATTAAAAGGAGAAAAAGTCATAATCAGCTCCCTATTAAACTGTGAAGAAGGCAGGTTTCAGCCTGCTGGTGGTGGTGATATTTCGCTATTCACAGTGAGAAAGCCACACTGAACAAAACATGCTTATTAGCGTTCTTGAAACTGCGGCTATACAATGATTGTGAAGTGCTGGCTGCCAGATTGGGTCAAGTCAGGTCTTTTGCTGATCAGTTCAGGCTGCAGGGAGGCTAAGTTTCCTGGACTAGGAGACCAAGGGTAAATTAGTCAGTTGAACTGAACTGTTTACTGGTAAAGCTACAATATATGTAGCTGAAAAAACCAAAACAAAAAAAAATAACTCCCAAATTTTTCAATTTTGAAACTGAAAAAAAGAAATTGAGAAAAAGGAAGTGTGGAAAGCCCAGTGGGGAGCTGGTCACAGGACAGGTTTCAGAGTAACAGCCGTGTTAGTCTGTCTTTGCAAAAAGAAAAGGAGTACTTGTGGCACCTTAGAGACTAACCAATTTATTTGAGCATGAGCTTTCCATCCGATGAAGTGAGCTGTAGCTCACGAAAGCTTATGCTCAAATAAATTGGTTAGTCTCTAAGGTGCCACAAGTCCTCCTTTTCTTTCTGGTCACAGGACAGCCACTTACCACTGCTATTACCAGACCAGTAGATGGCAACCCAAGTCTGCAGCTTTACCACTATCTAGTGCAGTTCAACTGCGCTTTTTTAATACATGTAAATATACAGAATGTGAACACTTTGAAAAATCAAACGCCTTTGTGAAAATGTTAACTTTTGGGGCAAGGCCATTTGTCATTGGAAAAGAGTTCAGAAGAAAACATTTTGAAAGCAAAAGATAATACCTGAGAACTAGCTATGAACCAGCTATTCATGCCAAATACGTTAAGCCAAGCTAAATGGCTCAGATCCTGGTAAAAGGAAATCTGGATTTTTCTTAGACTTGAGATTTTGTGGATTGAATCTCACCATTGTGCTTAGTTCCTTGGCCCAGGAAAGTTTCTCTGTCTCATTCACATCTGCACTGACAATGGGCTCCCAAAGAGGAGGAGATATGAAAAGCTGCAATTCTGGTTGGGTCAACAGTCATGTTGTAGAATGCAGTGTGGAATCCCAAACTGGAAGAGAGACGAAAAGTAGCTCATCTGCTCTACTCAAGTGGAAAGCATCTTTTAAAGGAGGTTTCTTCAGGCTTTCGGTGTCTGTTGGAGAAGAGGGGCAATGAGTACCGCTTTTCAGTGGTCAGCTCTTCGTGCTCAGGTTTCTGAAATGCATTCTCTGTAGGTATCCAGCACATAGCAACAATGTCTTTCAAGTGGCTCCCAGTCCATTGTTTTGATCAGAGGAGATGCAGCTTTGATCCCAGAGACATATGTAGGCTCCCTTTCCAGTTAGTTGAGTTCCAAAACTCTTTAACTCTTGGATGTGGCTAATAGATGTAATTTATGTTTTACAATGTTTTAGCCTTTATTTATTATATGCTGTTCATGCTATAAAAATAAATACTTTTCCAAAAGCATGACAAAGCTTCAGAATTCTCTGGAGATGGTTCAGGTTTGGTGAATAAATTGTATAGTTCTGTCACTCATTAACCAATCAGTTTTCTCCCTCTGAATCTAAATAAATGCGTTCATAGCCTATAAAGCGCCCCCCGCCCCGCACTCCACAAGTTGTTTTCTGTGTTGTAGAACTTGCATGCTTTTCAAGCAATCATGTGGACCTCATTCGTACACTAGAATGGATGCCCAGAGGTTGGAAGGAAAGCAGCCAGTTAAAACTATACAAAAAGGGAAATAAAAAGGTCTGTCTGAATTTATTAGGTTTGGTTTATGGTCTTTAAAAAATAAAACACACAGCAGTTTGAGTAAGTTTAATGTCTCAGGTCAGATCTTTCTGGGGTGAGTGACATTTTCTGGAGCATGATTCCTGATAATAAGATTGAAACACAAAACAGCTTGGCGGGTCTTTTTAATGTGTGATTTGTGGGTGGCTCTGTTTATTGTGGGTTGGTGGGTGAGCTGGTTTATCATCATCATCATGTTAGTACTGGGATTTTTTAGATTCCTTTGCCTTTAGACCAAGTTGTGATTTGAGTTGCTTTCACTCTGTGCCCAGAAGCATGGATGGCTCATACATAAACATTAGCGTTATCACATTTGGGAAGTCAGGGATCTTTTTGACGGAAGTGAGTTTTAATTGATCCCTATTTTTATTTCTCAGAGCACCCTGTGAGGTAGGGCACTGCTGCTGTTCCCATTTTGCTGCTGGGGAACTGAGGCATACAGAGGCTATGGTCCCTCAGGGAGTGTCTGGCAGAGTAGGAACTTGAACACAGGCATCCAAAGTCCTAGGCTAGTGTCTTAACCATTGGACCAGTCATAAGCTTATCAACCCCCCTGCCCCGCCCCATTTCTGGTGGGTCTATCTCCAGGAAGAGGAGCATTATTTTGAAACAATACTTGGTAAGAATTGGAATAAAACCCCTAAAAGGAGAATAAGTGGGCAAGATAATGTCATTAGAAAATTGAGAGGCCTGGAAACATATTTTAAATTTCCAGACACTGGAGTGCAGGACTCATTTAAAATATTTCAAATATATTGGAGCTTGACAGATCTTTGGTTTGCACATCAAACAGTCTGTAATTTATTACACTGTGTAGGGACTGTGTTTTTATCATATTGCATATTCTCTAGCCAGAAATATAACAGCCAGCTAAGCTCTTGAAAAAACCCATTTGGGAATCACAGTCCAGGCAATAGGCTTTCACAAACCCTGGGAAATTAACTTTGATTGATTCCCTAGAATATAGAGACTATGTGATTTCTAGGAATATGCTTGTTTTACAAGGTGAAACCTTCGTGTCTTTTTCTCATGTCCAGTTTAAGGCCCTGATCCTCCAGTCAGGTCAAGGTATTGGGCCTTCTGGGGTTCTGCAGGGGGAGCTCCCAGATAGCATCAGAGTCAAAATTTGGAAGTGCAAGAAGCAGTAAAACTCAGCGTTCTCGAAGGGGAAAAGCATAAAGATGAGAGGCAGCGCAGTGGCCAACACACACAGAGCATTTGCAGACTGGGAATCGAAGCTCAAGCAGGGTTGTTTAAAGGTACTTGGATTGACTAAGATTATGTATTCGGTACTTGCTGAGAACGGTTGCTACGGAGGCCGTGCTCGCATGGAGTCATTTGGAAAGTGGCCAAAAGGCTACGATGTTATGGAATCTAATATAAACAAAACAGGCCTGGAAACTGTATCACAGTCTTATGCCTAAGTGTCCTTCTATCCCCTGATGGAATGCCTGAGTCCCAAGTAGGGTGACAAGACAGCAAGTGTGAAAAATCGGGATGGGGGCTGGGAGGTAATAGGAGCCTATATAAGAAGATGACCCAAAAATCGGGACATCTCGTCACCCTAGTCCCAAGGGACATACCAAGGTGGGTTTATTAGCTTCCCTCCAACCCCCACCTTGGTAAAGCAAGACCATACTGACTTAGTAGCTGGGAATACATCCCTGGCATATACTATGGACACCGAGCAATGACAGCAATGCGTTTGCTGAGCAATTGCTGCACGTCTGTAGGCAAAGAAAGTCAGTCTGTCTGCCCCACCTTCAGCAGATAAAAAACCAGCAAATATGGTGCCCACCCAGTGTTGAGATTGCTGCTCTCCTTACAAGGGCTGGCAGGTGCCATGATGCTACTCAGGGGGAAAAGGGTGGGGTGGACTTAGGGAGACTGTCATTTCCTGCAGTAACTGTAGCTCTCCCATGTAAAGTCATCACTGCATTCCTGCAATAATCAGTGTGGTTGCCAGGTGTCTGATGTTACCCGTTGCAGTGCGTGTGCTGTTGATGATATTTAAGAGGGACCCATGTGGCTGTTGTAAAAATGACTTTACTGGATAATGTCAGTGGATGGTTTCAAGTGGGTGTCTTGTAAAATGCGTTATGGGAGACCCTGAGGATTTCACAAGTCTTTCAGAAATGTGTTTTCCACTTTGGAGAGCTAGAGACAGATTAGATGAAATCCCCTCCTGATGCATTGAATTAGATGTTGCTGTATCTCCCGCTAACATTGCATTTTAATCTGGTAACCATATGATAGCATAATAATTAACAAAATGTGTAAACTGCCTGATTTTAAAATAAAACGATACCCAATATTTATCAGTGAACATACAATATTTAACAGCCTATAACAAAAGGAGTCCCGGCTGGCTAATTTTCCAGTTTTGAAATGAATGTATTAGTGCTACAATACTCAGACTGCTGCACGTACAGAATATAGTTGATCAAAACCTCACAGGAAATGTAACAAACAAAATAATGATTTGGGCATGTCTTTTGGGGCACCCTTATGAAACTGTTTGTAGCAATTAAAATATTAAAATCACATGCTCTTGAAAGCAACCAGATGTCACAATTATTTATATTTAAGGCTACTAAATAAAATGACAGAAGATTTTTTTAAAATGTGTTTTGGAATGTATCAGCTAATTCCTTTTTCTACTACATGAAATCATCTATAGTTCCACCAAGTCTAGGTCTGGTCTGTAAAGGCTAACTATGTGGCCCTTTTGTGACTCAGAAGCCATTCATTGGCTCTTGTTACCACACCATTGTAAATATTCGCTCACCAAGTCTGACTGCATATGCAAGCAGCAATTACAAGAGATCTGCTAGGCCAGTTAAATTAGGGGATATGTGACATACGTGAATTAAAACAAAATTAGGTTTGAATATATCTGATTTTTAATTCCAAAAAATTCTTCTTTCCTTGGATATTTTCGTAACATTGGCTTTTACGAAGTATTGCCACCTGTCAGGGCTCTATCTACAAACATCCCGGCTTTACTGGGTTTAATGTGAGAACCCTCTAAGAATAGGTCACACAGAGTGTTTTGTTTTTTTTCTAAATCAGCCTTGAGTTAATTGAATTGATTTTTTTAAACTACTATTGGCTAAGGAATAATCTGCCTCTGTCTGACTTTGTAGTCAATGTATTGAAACTTAGGTTTCTTGACTGTTGTACTTACTATCTTCCCTTACGCATATACAATCAGAGAGTGCTTGCAGCAGTTAAATGTTCTCTGGAATTTGAGGTATTTCCCATTCTAAGTCTACGGGATAGTACAAATGCCATGGTAAACATAATACTATGCTATGGGGCAGTGAACAGTCTTTTGTTTTTTAAACACTGTTCACTAAGGGTGAAATTCACCCCTGTGCAGAGGGCTGGTGTGAGTTCTATTCACCACTTAAACCCTACTTAGCGCACACACTAGGATTTTAGTGGTGTGTATTCCTCATGTTGGCCCTCTGTACGCATGTGAATTTAACCCTATAGCAGTAAGAGGTAGAAAAGACCAGGGAGTTACCCACTCTTGCTATCATTAAAGTCTATGGCAAAACACCCATCAACTTCAGTAAGAGCAGGATCTGGCCATGGATAGTTTATTTCCTACACAGATTGGTCAGGGGTTTTGGAAAGAAATAAACATGTCGGATTTTACCATAAAAACCCAAAGCACTTTGAGCCGTTGTCACACCCAGAGTTTACATAATGAGCATGCAGAGGTGGTTTTTAATAGGTGAAGGAAGTATCCCCTTCGGTTGCATCTGCCAAGAGCGCTTTCCCTCAGAATGATCTTCAGAAAGGGATGGGAGGGGACCAGAAAAGGGACAGTCCTGTGCTTAAAAAAACCTAAAGGCGAAAAAGAAAAATCTCAAGTTTTTCCCAAATATTTTCAATCTCACCTTGTCACAGGGTTAACCACTCACTGTTGGGGTGCCTCCTTGTGGCTCATCTGTGGATTAGTTCTCAACCGGTCTGACGCGCCCCCCCGCCCCTTGGGTTGCTCACCCTTTCGCCTCTCTGGACTCAGGGTGCTCCCCCTTTGTGACTCAGCCCTCTGGCCAGGTCACTATAGTCCTCCCCTTCCAAGCCCACCAGCCAAACGATCTCTCTGCAGTCTCAGACAGTCTTCCAATTCACTTCCTGCTCTGTGCCACTTTCCCAGTGGCCAGCAGGAGAATCCGGGCCTGCCCATTACTCCAGGTTCCAACCCAGAGACCCTATGCCTAGCAACCACAGTCTGCTCAAGTGCCAATTGAGTTCTTTCCTACCAGTCTTCCCTATCTTCTGGCCCATCCCAAAGTTGCCACTGGAGCTTCCTCACCCCCTCTTGGGTTCTTGCCAGAGTCTGTAGTCCAAGGCAGGGCCCCAGGACTTACTCGTTCCTCCCCAGATCTTCTCTTTGCACCTAGCCAACTGCCCTCTTCTCTAGGGAGCGACTGCTGCACTCCTCCTGGCAGCCTTGTCTTACTACCAACTTCCTCTCTTTATAAGTCTATCCCAGCTGGCCTTCTTCAGCCATTAGGCCTCATCAGTCCCTGGCCTTCCTTCAGATGCAGCTTATCAGGTTAACCTGCTTTATGTGAGGTGGACGCTCCATCGCACCCCTTCTTGCTAATCACACATTCCCTTCTGCGGATAATTTGATTTAGCGAGGATTATTTGCCTGTAGCCTAGGATCAAATTTGGATCAATGATTTCTTAGTGGATGACAAATCAATCAATCTTATTTCATTTTCATGGCAAAACCAATATTTTACTAAGCTGACATGCTCAGAGGGAATCAACAAGGGTTGGATTTTGGGATATAATAAAACTAGCGTTTATAGGGTTTCAGCCCATAGACACCAGGGGAGTAATCTCAGCCCCATGGAAGTCAGTCAGCGTTTTGCCATTGACTTCCATGGGACCAGGATTTCACCCCATGTTGTTAAGTTTGACATATTAACATATTACTAGTTAAGCCATTTCACCTTATCACGGCGGCTAATCTATATTGCTCTGTAGCTAGATAATAGCATGAGAAAAGGTGAAGAACTCCATTTTTGTGTTTTCAGTTCTAATATCAGCTGTAGTGCTTAATTTGCTGCTCATACAAAGACGGTCAGGTGCGTCCTGAAGAGTGTGTGCTTGAAACAATACAGTGGAAATCATTTGAAAAAATACCTTTTAAACTGGATTAATTTTCTTTGCATCAAAACATGCAGCTGATGCACAATGGCACTGGAAAACAAACACCAGATATCCTGTAAGTATAAGTGGACTTTATCCTGTTATGAAGGAAATAAACTTGGAATTATAGTTAAATCACAAATCCCACCAACAATTGGATGCATAGATGTCCAATTAAGAGACTACAGTAGTTACTATGGGCCCAATTAATCATATCAAACAGCTTCTTGCTCTGTGTCTAGTCCTCATAATTTAGAATAAAGTTCTCATTGATACTGTAGAAGATAGTTCATGTGATGGATAGCCTCTCAAATACATTCTTGAAAAAACAGATCCAATAAGCAGCCATATTTGGTGCTGCCTTGAGCATGGGGGTTTCACTGTATTTTTGTCCCTAAAAAGGCTGTTGCTTCAGTCAATTTTGACTTTCCAGTAGAAATGGTATCGGCTAGAGGTGGCTGGGGAAAACTGTCACAAACAAATGTTGTGGACTTTTTCAACCATTATTTGTAAACATGAAAATTTATTCAAATTATCAAAATTTCAGTTAGTTCTAGAGTTGGTTAAAAATGGAGATTTGCTGAAAATGTTCCAAATTTAAATTGGGTCAAAATGTATAAGTGTTGACCATCTCTGGTGACTGAATATTTTTGTGTGGTGCGTGACAGCATGGCTGTGTGTTGTTGCTCATGGCCCAGGATGGGCCTGTGTTGCTGTCAATCTGATTTCTTACATTCTAAAGAAAGGGAACTAGTAACAGGAGTAATATTTTTTAAATGAACTTGATTGCATATTAACCAGTTATTGCAATCGGTTACTCTTAACAACTAGTCTCACGACAGCTGCACTAGGGAGAGCGAGGGAAAAAGCAGGGATGTCCGCTCTTTTCTCAGCAGGCTGGGCAGAATTCACCTGCAAAGTTTCTAAATACTTTCTGTTGCTGCTTCTGGGTCTTTTACTGGGAGACTGCCACATTTAAGAACATAAAAACGGCCACACTGGATCAGACCAATGGCCATCTAGCCCAGTATCCTGTCTTCTGACCGTGGCCAATGCCAGGTGCCCCGGAGGGAATGAACAGAACAGGGAATCATCAAGTGATCCGTCCCCTGTCGCCCATTCCCAGCTTCTGGCAAAACCGAGGAACCACCACAGGGAATGGGTCAGGGACAGCCCAAATGGGACAGCCCAAAGCTCAGAGTGTCGCACTGCAAAGCTAGGCCCTGAAGACAAGCGATAGCTTAAGTTCTGGGGATGGGGTTGGAGGAGAACTCTAGTTGTGCATTGAGACAGGAAGATTGATGCTAATAGCTGCTTACAACACAAAATGGGTTAGAGGAAGGAGCTGTATGTCTTCATTTTTAAATGTGGTAGGTTTTCTGGTAAATCTGAGTAGGAGAAACTACATAATGATCTGTAACCACACACATACACAGACAGCCCAGCTGTCAGCTAGCTTCATACTTGTGGCCTTGGGGATAAAACCAGTGAGCGTCTGCTCCAAAAGAGCCTTCTGCCACACCTTCCACTAGATCTGGTGGGTTCCAGCGTTTATAGTTTCTGTTGTAGTGGCTGGTGTGACAATCCCAAACTGAAACACTAGAATAGGCCAGACCTGTTCCCTCCTCTAGAGGGTTCATTCACAAATCTTGAATGAATGAGCTATAAATCTCATGAATGTGATGTGTCCATTCCTCTAAATTTATTCTCTGGTCAGCTGGGGAATAGAATGAGGCGAATTCATGTCTTTCCTGTTCTAGAGACAGTAATATGTATCCTTGTTCGGTACATACCCACATGTCCTTTCCAGATGCTAGCAGGGAATGTCAAAGAGATGAATCCACCTTCTGGATTCTGTCTAATAACACAGGCTGGTATTAATTTGTTTTAGCTATTTATTATTTACATTTATATGGGCCTTTCATCCTGAATGATCTGAAAGTGCTTTACTAACAATGTATGTTTGCAGTAATCACTTCACTTTAAAGAAATCCCGCCATCTTTACGGTTTAAACCGTGCATGGTAGGGCTACGCACAGCTTAGGAGATGAAACGAAGAAGAATACGGTAAAATCAGGATTGGATGTTTTTCTAAAAGATCTGCTCTAGTTCAAACAGGAATTATTCTGGGGAAGTCCTATGGCCTGTGTTGTACAATTGTCAGGCTAGATGATCACAATGGTCCCTTCTGGCCATAGAATCTATGAATCTACTTTAAGCTTCTGGGAAAAGGTAGGGAGGCCAGGACTCAACAACAGCACTCTTGTAAAAGGTGTCATGATCTCTTTAATGACCATACGTGGTCGAGAACTCAGTTTAGCATCTCATCCAAAAACCTTCTGCTCCTGAGCCTGATGCTGAATGTTGGTTCAATACTGACTGAGAGAAAGTGTGACACCTATTAAAGAACTGACACCACTTTCTATAGCATAGAGGTTTCTCTTGGAGGTATCCTCTCTACTTACTGATCAGACCTGACTCTGTTTAGTTTGTGAGACCCGATCAGATCACAGCTTGAGGTGGAATGACATCAGCCACCTAAGTTTCCAGCCAATCCATATTGTCACCAGAGAATGAATGGAAGTTTTTTCAATGTCTAGTAATGATTGACAGTATTCATGTTCTTATTGTGACACCAGCAGATGTCTCAGGTATTTACATTAAAGCAGGTGTTTTGAATCATAACTGACACACTAGCTACTCAGTAAGTCCGCTGTAACTTTGGACTGTAGTATTTATATATTACACATTTTCTATGTGTGCATGTGTATCTCTCTCTCTCTCTCACACACACACACACACACACCCACCCCAATTATCTTTAAGGCATTGGCGTATACTACCCATAAATATTTTTGCATTTTAACTCTTCAGCTTGGTTTCAACTTTTAACCAAGTGCAAAAGCCATTCATGATACTCCAGTGCCCGCGGTATTGGAATGTATGTAGCAGTAAATGGCTTTTGCAGTTGATGAAACTCCTTTGCTTGGTCTCAACATTTAAACTGCAAGAGCACTTATTACCTGTATATGCCCATGCCTTGAGGATTATTGTTATTATACAATATTTAAATGACTAATGTGTTTTTATTGGTTGGTCTTTCTGAGAGCATGTATAAAAAGGCTCTGTGTGAAACACAGAGATCTCTCTGGCTGTGGGATAAAATTGCCTGGGGGATTATACAAGATGCTCCTTAAAGTAGCCAAGAGATCTGATGATTAGCAGGAACTTTTTCATATACATTACTTCGTGGCCAACTCTTGTGTGTGCCCAGGTGTTTTACTAACCTTGTGCATCAGCAGATTCATTCTCTAGGGCTGGGCACAGGTCATCGCTCTTTAAGTGCCTTTGTTAGTGCATCAGCGGAGGGTATAAAGTCACCAGCACTGAACAGAAACAAAAGCCTGAGATGTTTCAGTTGGATGCTAAAATGATGAGAGCATCAGCTTCCTAGCTGAGTGCCTTGGCTCTGCTCCCAAGCATGCAGAGTCTATTTGTTGGGCCTGATTTTGAAAAGGGCCTTCTTTTTGGTCAACAAGTGATTGCACCTGCAAGTGACTGTGAGAGCAGATACTCGTGCCTAGATGCCGGTCTCTCTGATTTGTGGATCCATCCAGGTAGCCCAGTGCTAGCATTTGCACCTGAGACGCTGCATCTATAAAGAGACAAACTGTTTGTAAAAAAAACAGTCCCCTAGGGTGTGAAAGAAGACTGAGTGATCCCGTCCAGTAAACAGACAAGCTTGTACATCAGCCCTCTTTACAGTTCAGATCGGAAAGATAAATGGATCCATTTTACCCACTCACTTAGATCTAGATCTGTTATATATAGATAAGAGATAAAAAAGATTGTAATATATATATATACACACACACTCTCTTTTTATGCCCTTTCTGCAACCCAGCTACTGTACTAGTTGGAGAGCTACTTTTAAAGCTGACCTTGCCCTGGGATAGTGCCACTCTCATAGTCTTGGAGAAAAGAGGCATGACTGTCGGCCAGGCCAGCTGGGTGCATGGAAGACAGAAGGCTTAGACCGGAGGCCCTTGTTTTGTGGAAGAGGATTGCCAGTAGAGCAGAAGGGAGATTGGGTTATGGCGTTCCTGTTGGTGAGACTGGGGAGCGTGGGAGAGAGCACAAGTTTAGGATTGCTGGTACGGATCTGATCGGTAAGGAGGGCATGCACCTGTTAGTAGTAGTAGTTATTAGTTAACACTCATATTGTGGTAGTATCAGCAGGCTACAACCAGGTTGAACCCCGTTGTGCTAGGAGCTGTACAAGTATATAACAAATGACAAGTCCATGCCTTAAAGAGTTGACACGGTGAGGAAATTGCCTCCTCTCCCACTTCGTGTTCCTGTGTCTGATTGTCTAACCTGAAAGCTTGAAGATGATGTTCTGATGCAATTTAGAAACTGGTCAAAATCTAACTGGGGAAGAGAGCCTCTGAAACTATGCCAATTTTGGCTTAATCAACTTTGCCCTTCTTGTGCAGATGTCAAGGTCCAGGAGTCCCCCACAAGTAAAAATTAATGTGGCTTCCTTACCCCCATATATATGGGTAAGACCAAGAGACGTCTTAGGCCCAATATAGCGGGTATGTGTAAGGACTGTAAATGAGGAGGAGTTAATCTGCCATGAGTAGCACCAGATTCGGAGTGATGTGTACAATTTTGTATACTATATTAGAGGAAGGACGCTGCTGGATATGAGAGGAATAAAAAGGGGAATAAAGACAACCTGGGGCATTACAGACCAGTCAGCTTAACTTCAGTACCCAGAAAGATAATGGAGCAAATAATTAAGCAATTAATTTGGAGACACTTAGAAAATAATAAGGGCTAAGTAACAGTCAGCAAGAACAAACCATGTCAACCAACCTAATATCTTTCTTTTGGGCAAATGGCAGGGTAACAAGCCTTGTGGATGCGGGACAGCGGTAGATGTGATATATCTTGACTTCAGTAAGGCTTTTGATACTGTCTCGCATGACCGTCTCATAAACAAACTAGGGAAATACAACCTAGATAGAGCAACTCTAAGGTGGGTGCATAACTGGGTGGAAAACAGTTCCCAGAGAGTAGTTATCTGTGGTTCACAGTCAGGCTGGACAGGCATATCAAGTGGTGTGTCCCGCAGGCACAGGTGCTGACTCCATGGGTGCTCCAGGACCACAGAAAAAAATTAGCAGATGTTTAGTTCCCTCGAGCAGCTAAACTCTCCCCTTCCCCCCAGCAACTCCTGCCTGCGGCCCTGCTGATCAACTCCTCCCCCTCCCTCCCACTGTGCAGGAAGCACTGGGAGAGAGGAAGAGGAGTGGAGAAAGAGGGTGCTCGGGGAGGGGGCGGGAAGAGGTGGGGTGGGAGTGGGGCCTTGGGGAAGGGGTGGAGGGAGGGCAGAGCAGGGCTGGGAAGAGGCAGGGCATGGGTGGGGGCGGGTCTGGGACAGAAGGGGAGTCAAGCACCCCCCGGGTAGTGAGGAAGTCAGCGCCTATGCCTGCAGGGATCAGTTCTGGGTCCGGTTCTTTTCAATATCTTTATCAATGATTTAGATAATGGCATAGATAGTATACTCAAAGTTTGCGAACTATACCAAGCTGTGAGGGGTTGCAAGTGCTTTGGAGAATAGGATTAAAATTCAAAATTATCTGGAGAAACTAGAGAAATGGTTGGAAGCAAATAGGATGAAATTCAATAGGGACAAATGCAAAGCACTCCACTTAGGAAGGAACAATCAGTTGCACACATACAAAATGTGACATGACTGCTTAGGAAGGAGTACTGCGGAAAGGGATCTGGGGGTCATAATGGATCACAAGCTAAATATGAGTCAACAGTGTTACACTTGTAAAAAAAAAAAAAAAAAAAAAAGCAAACACCATTCGGGGATGTATTAGCAGGAGTGTTGTAAGCAAGACACGAGAAGTAATTCTTCTGCTCTACTCCACACTGATTAGGCCTCAACTGGAGTATTGTGTCCATTTGTGGGTGCCATATTTCAGGAAAGATGTGGACAAATTGGAGAAAGTCCAGAGAAGAGGAACAAAAATGATTAAATGCCTATGTGACGGGGCAGTACTCACCCCTGCGGCGCCGCCTGTTGGTAGTCCAGGGAATTAGCATTCCAGCCTCCAGAGCACCCTCTGCAGGCCGGTGTCCCACTTGCCGTTGGGCCCCGAGTCCCTCCCGGACCCCGGTGCCCCTTTCAAACCAGGGTGCTGCCCCCTGGCAGTACCCCCACAGATCTGGGTCGCCCCTCCCAGGGGAACCCCCACCTCCCTCCTCCTTGTAACAACTTTTTATGTACTTGAACATTGTTACATGTACATTCAGTCTTTGGCTACTGCTAGTCACCATCTAGCCCCCTCTCCCTGGGGCGGAGTGCAGTGCAGTATAATTGCCACTCATCATCGGCAAGGAGGGTCTGGACCTGCTGCTTCTGCCTACCCTTGGGCTGCCCTCTGCAACCCCAGTACCCTTTTCCTAGGCCTTCATCAAGGCCTGCAACCTGGGGGTTTCCCAAGCCTGAGCTCCCCAGCTCCTCTGGCCTTTCCCCAGCCCTGCTCCACTTTAGGTACCCTGCTCAGCTCCCAGCAGTCAGACCCCTCCCTCTCAACATCTAGAGAGAGACTGTGTTTTCCTGGCCCACTGCCCTCTTCTAAAGGCCAGCTGGGCCCTGACTGGGGCATGGCCACAGCTGTGGCTGTTTCCCCAGTCAGCCAAGGCTGGCTTCTTTCCCTAGCAGCAGCCCTCTTGCAGCCTCAGCCCTCTCCCAGGGCTGATTTCAAGCCCTTCAGGGCAGGAGTGGGTGACCACCCCACTGCAGTCTAGAAAAGGTGATCTATGAGGAAAGATTGAAAAAATTGGGTTTGTTTAGTCTGGAGAAGACTTATGGGAGGAGGGGACACCTGATAACAATGTTCAAGTACATAAAAAGTTGTTACAAGGAGGAGGGAGGTAAATTGTTCTTGTTAGCCTCTGAGGATAGGACAAGAAGCAATGGGCTTAAATTGCAGCAAGGGTTTGCTTAAGCTGGACATTTGGAAAAACTTCCTGTTAGGGTGGTTAAGCACTGGAATAAATTGCCTAGGGAGGTTGTGAAATCTCTGTCATTGGAGATTTTTAAGAGCAGGTTAGACAAACCCCTGTCAGGGATGGTCTAGATAATACTTAGTCCTGTCAAGGAGTGCAGAGGACTGAACTAGATGACCTCTCGAGGTCCCTGTTAGTTCTACGATACTATGATTCTATAAAGTATAGTGCAGCCCATACAAAGTAGTTAATGGTTTGGTAGATGAAGAGAGTGGCCAGATTTTTAGGTTAGCTTGGAGAAAGGAAAGAAGCGGGTGTCTCCTGGGAGCTGACAGGATCCTGGAAGGAAAGGCACCAATGTGATTCTAATAAGCTGCTTGCATTAGTAGCTCATTTGAAGAGGAAAAGTGCATGTAGGGCCTGATCCAAAGCCCATTAAAGTCGGTGGTAGGTCTTTCCATTGACTTCTGTGGACTTTGAATCAGGATCAGGCTCCAGGTAAGGAGGAGGAGACGCATACATAAATAAGGCAGACATGAGATGGAACAAAGTGCCAAATGGAGCATTAAAATCAAATACTGTAGGAGAAATAAATGAGAGAGCGAGAGCATTGTATTGTTCACAGGGAGAGAGGACACTGCTGCGGCTAACACCTTGGACTAGAGCTGAGGTCCAGATGATGAATCATGAATAGATTTGTACTTCCTGGTTTTGTAGCAGGCCTGGACAGGCCATATGGCCTCTTTCCTTATTCTTAATGTTCTCTTCTTCCTTCCTATCTTAACCCCAAAACAAACCATAAATAGACTTTATTCACAGACATGGGAAGGGAGATGGCAAGGGTCTGGTGATTCAGAATAATGGCTAAGAAAAAGCGAATGAGCTGGTCGTAAATCCCAGGTAATCTATTTTTCTCATGTGCCCCATGATGTATCACTGTGTGTATGTACTGGGGAAGTAACACCTTCCCTGTCTGAGTGCAAGGACAGCCAGGATTAAATCATCCTGTTTGTAAAGATGCCAGTAAAAGTTAACTAACCATCGCTTCCTTGGAGAGCAGTAATCATGTCCAGTCCCCTCCATCACTCGCTGGTGAGAGACAGTGGATTTCATCGAGGAGGACTTGAGAATGGCTTGTCAGCTCCTCTTCCTGCTAAGATCGATTTAAACAACTAATACGGACTGATTTTAATTAGCAGGTGTATCCATTTTCCTTGACCCGGGGAAATGTTGTCAGTTTCAAAAGCTAAGCCCAAATTAAGCCAAGGACTCATAAAAACAATGTGTCCATTTGGCCAGTAAATCACCACCATTATCGGCATCTTCATGCTATCAGGAGAAGGCCAGAAAAATCAATTTACCAGCAGTAGGTGGTTACCCTGCCCCACTGCTTGGGGAGAAGACAAAGAAATAGAACCATTACAACAGTAGCACCTCACCCGAGCATGCCTATCCTGCTGTGCTAGCAGCAGAGAGCAGAGCCCATGTTGGTTTGTGTGGGGTATGGAATTGGACCAGTGACCTTGTCTCAAATAAAGGGAGTTAGAGAGATAGGCACTGGAAACGATAAACAGGGGTGAGCTTGCATTGGAAGAAAGGTTGAAAAAGAGTGGGACTGTTTAGAAGGAGACAGCTAGGAGGGGGTGAAATAATGCATGGTATAAAAAGGCTAAATTGGGAACTTCTGTTTACTCTGTTTCATAACAAGGGGTCAGTCAAAGAAAGTGAAAGACAAATTTCAAACTGACATGAGAAAATACTTGTTTTTACAGAACACATCATTACCCCATGCAACTCATTGCCACTGGATAGCACGGAGGCCAAGCAGTCAGTAAGATTTGAGAAGGGATTCTCCGTCTATACATGTAATGGGAACAGCCACTGTTATATGGGCTATAAACCTTTGTGCTTCAGGGTATAAGCCAACCTCTCACTGAAAGTGTTAAAAAGAAACTCTGTTTAGGGGCAGGTTATTCTGTAATAGACCAATGTGAGGTTTCTTGTACCTTACTCTGAAACAGCTGGTATGAGACCAGGTACTGGATGAAATGTGTCAGTGCTTTGAGCCAGCCTAGTCCAAGTTCCTACTCCAAGGAACACAAGTTGGTGGCAAAGATGTTACAGGTTGCGATTCACCGAGAGTCTGTTTTTCATCTGAGAATGCAAATGTTAAAAAAGGGTGTTCTGTTAATCTGTGAAATAGTCTACAGAGACTCATTGCTAAGCATTCATCAAAGAACAAACTGGTATTGTGGAAGAGACCATCAAACCCTGAATGAAAACTTCTGCTGGTTCATTAGTGAAGGCCTCGTTAGCCAATGTTTTCTTTTCGGGGTGAGGGCAGCTAAAATTACTTCTTAAAATTAATTTTCTCTAAGGAACACAACATAAATCCTAAACTCCTACTGGGCAGAGTATAATGCTTTGTGGCAGGTATTAAAAGGGGAATCTTGTT
The DNA here is from genome assembly GCF_965152235.1 of Eretmochelys imbricata. NCBI lineage: Eukaryota > Metazoa > Chordata > Testudines > Cheloniidae > Eretmochelys > Eretmochelys imbricata. The sequence goes on from NC_135580.1 coordinate 98,798,354, forward strand.
ATTTTGACTGGAGTTGACTGAAATGTGAAATTCCTTCAGGGAAAAATTTCCATTTGTGTGATATGTCATTTCATGATACCATTTGGGCATGCAGAGAGATAAACCTTGAATTTTGAGAAATAAGTGGCAAGTGAAACAGTGATCTCTAGCTTAGCAGAAAGATCCTTTTCTTTAGCTATCTGTATGTAATTCAAACCTGGAGATTGCTAGCAGATTTCTGTACAGTGGGCTAAGGGTGGGTGTCGTGGGTAACAGCCAAGTATTTCCTTTTAGAGCAGGTGAAAAAACAGCTGACATTCCTGGTTGTTTTCCTTAGTGCTGAAAATGACTTTTCCAGACCCAGTGTCTGTATCCATTTTATTAACATTTGATTAGCAATTACTCCTTACTGTGCTGAGTTTGAAATAGGAGTACAATTAGGAACAGGTTTCTTCTCTGCCTCTTATATACTGCCAAGGTGTAGCAAAGTAAAACTCCCCCAAGTCAACCACAATTCAGACCTCTCCCAACAAAAATGAGCTCCTTGTTGTTTTCTTTATAATGACCCAGCCCCTGCTTTTTTGTTTAGCGCATGCTGCCAATGGGTGTTGAGTTTAACATAATATATAGTTAGCTGCCAGTAAGACTGAGCAACGTCTCTGGTTTAATAAGTCATGCTGCATTACCTACATTGTGCCGCACCAGCACAAAACGACATTGATGGGCCCTCGCATGGGTGCAGGATTCTTCCCACGCGCAGTCACTTGCAGGATCGGAGCCTCCGTCTGCAGGGTGGATGATCTGAGTGGAGCCAGTGAATGGGAAAGGAATGGAGTGAAGGTTATTCTCCCCCCTCCCACCCCCGGCTGGAGCTGGTGGACTATATAATGCTAACTGGTACCTGTGAATAAAAGAGCCAAATTTGGTTCTTGTTATTTCTAGGGCTAGTAGGTGTGTGGGGGGCAGAAGGATTGATTCTTTTTGTTACATGCTTGTATATGATCAGGCCACAACGCTCAAAACACATGAGTGTAAAAAAACAACTGCCCCTTTTGAAATGGGTCGCTTTCCTCCAGTCTTGCTTGTGATCAGATAATTACCTCTGTAAGCAGAACAGCCGCAGCTGTGTTTCATATATACTCCTGGTTGATAGACTGAGCCTGTAAAAGGGGAAATCATCACATTAAAATCTGCAGCTTTCCCATGATTCAGCCATGATTTAAATACCCCCATAAATTATTAAATGTTGCAAGTTTAAAGGTCAGGATTCCATGCACGATCTTTTTTTTTTTTTTTTTTTTTTTGAGCAAAGTAGTGTTTTCAGAAGCTGGGTATTTAAGAGAAAAACCCTGACTTAATGGGCATTTCAGGGGTGCTGTACAAAATACTGTCCATTTGCATTATGTCTTTAGTAGTGAGTGGGTATAGGTTTGTGATAGGTGCAAAAGGAATCCTAGTTTCATCATTATAAAGTACCCTTGAGTCGCCTAGAAGAAGCCACCCAAAATTAGTGGATGCTATTGACCATTTGGGTGTTTAGATCTCCTGAACCCCATTGCTGTGACTTATCCCTAGTATGCCCTTCCTTGAGGCAGTGACAGCATCAGCAGTGGAAGTGAGAGTCCAGAATGAGGACAGTTTCTGCATTACATTTTTCTGTAATTGTGTAGATTTGTTTATTAAATTTCCACGATAATTCTGAATATTATTTTAGCTGCGTGCTCAGTTCAGTCTTTTCCAGTGTGTGTTTGATCATATTCCAAAGGCTTACTACAAATATGCTAAGAATTTCAGCAAAACTCTTGGAACATTTTTATTAAATTCTTTCAGTCATGCAAACTAAATTAAAGGACAGATATGTTCACCAGAAGACTACAAATATGAATTCAGACTTCCCTCAGCTCCTAAGGGAATTTTTCGTTTGACAGAAATCATCTGTATTCACCCTAATAAACAATTCATTTCACTGCTGAGTTTGTTTTATATTTTATTTTTTTAAAACTATATTGCAATGAATATTTTTGGCTTAACAGGGCAGGGTAGATCTGGCTCAATTTTGGGATGTCATCTGGGTTTGTAGGCATGATTTCAGTGTTTGTTATCGTAAACTGAAGTGGGTGGCGTGCAGTCCTGTGAATCTGGAGTCTAAAATAAGAATGCAAAATTAGGCTACCGTTTAAGGAGTGAAATACAGATTTCTGTTTAAGGGCTATAAAGATATGATTACAAATGTGTCGTAACTGTTACTGTGCTTACATTTAAAATAGAAAACTCCAAGGGCAGGGTGGCTTGGGTGGTTGGTAAGGTGGAAGGCTCTGTATAGAGCACTCATTGAGAAGGATGAGTGCTAGAACTTTTCACCAGTGGCCAGTTCAAATCCAGCTGGGTCATTACTCTGGTTGTGTATGTACCCCTTCTGTTTTTGTTTGTCAACCTGGTCACTATGCAATTATGAATTATCTGTTGATTAAACCTATAAATAACGTACAACAAACTGGAATGCCTTAGACCAACAGTTCTCAGACTGTCGCGACCCTGTTTTAATGGGGTCGCCAGGGCTGGCGTTAGACTTGCTGGGGCCTGGGACTGAAGCTGGAGTCCCTCCGCCCGGGGCTGAATCCCAAGCTCAAGCCCCTCTGCCCAGGGCGGCAGGGCTCAGGTTACAGGCCCCCTACCTGGGACTGAAGCCCTTGGGCTTCAGCTTTGGCCCCCCTGATCCGAGGTGGTGGGGCTTGGGTGGGCTCAGTCTTCGGTCCTCCCTCCTGGGGTCGTGTAGTAATTTTTGTTGTAAGAAGGGGGTCACAATGCAATGAAGTTTGAGAACCGCTGCCTTAGACAGTCTTACCTACAGTAAGTTACAGTATCAATACAATGTTCAGAATTGGCTTGAACTTTTTTAAACCTCCGTCTGATCCATAGAACAAGCCAAATTATGAACATTGCCATAAACGGGGTTGTTTATATTTAAATCTTCTCTTTGGGTTGGCATCGGAATTGAGGTGGGCCAACATTCTCAACCACATCGACCTTAGAGGTCCAAATTTTAAAGCTACTGGATTATTTTCTTCATATGTGTCCTGTCCCCTCCTGGGAAAGATAGTTGGGTCATATTCTCAGCTGATGCAAACCGGCATTGGTCCTTTGAATGCAATAGGGTTGTGTTGATTTTCACCAGCTGAGGATGTGGCCCATATGTATCTTTTGTCAGTTACCGTGTGTGTGTGTGTGTGTGTGTGAATATAGTATGCTTGTAAAATTTGTTGATGACAGCAAACTCCGAGGATGGCACGCCTTTTGGAGGACAGGATTAGAATTCAAAATGACCTTGACCAATTGGAGAATTGGTGTGAAATCGACCCAATGAAATTCAATGAAGAGAAATGCAAGTACTACACGTAGGAAGGAAAAATCAAGTGCATAACTACAAAATGGAGAATAACTGGCGAGGGAGTAGTACTGCTGAAATGGATCTGGAGGTTCTAGTGAATCACAAATTAAACAGGTGTCAACGGTGCGATGTAGTTGTGAAAAAGGCTAATACAGTATCATTCTGGGGTGTATTAACAGGAGTGTTGTATTGGGACGCAGGAGGTAATTGGCCCACTCTACTCAGCGCTGATGAGGCCTCAGGTGGAGGGTCCAATTCTGGGTGCCACACTTGAGGAAAGATGTGGACAAATTGGAGAGAGTCTAGACAACAGCAACAAAAATGATAAAAGGTTTAGAAATCCTGACCAATGAGGGAAGGTTAAAAAAAAAAACTGGGCAGGCTTAATCTTGAGAAAAGAAATCTAAGGGAGATCTGATAGCCTTCAAATATATTAAGGGCTGTTATAAAGGAGTCGGGGATCAATAGTTCTCTATGCCCACTGAAGGTAGGACAAGAAGCAATGGGCTCCATCTGCAGCAAGGGAGATTTAGGTTAGATGTTGAAGAGCTTTCTGACTCTAAGGAGTCCCCATCACTGGAGGTTTTAAGAACAGGTTGAACAAACACCTGTCTGGGCTGGTCTAGGTTTGCTTAGTCCTGCCTCAGCGCAGGGTGCTGGACATGACTTATAGAGGTCCCTTTGAGCCCTACATTTCTATGATTCTATGATATTATATATATATATATATATTCAATGCTTACATACCAAGGGGATAAGTGCCTTACAAATACATATAACATGCATGCATACACACACACAAACACACGTGTGTGTGTGTATGTATAAACACATTCCCACAATTTGTTCTATATTTTGGATTGGGTGCATTATAGAGCTATGGTGTATTTTTGTCATTATGGTTTGGCAGAGACGTGATCGGATATGACTGTAAACTCTTACAGCTGGATAAATTGTGCTTAAGTTAAAACTTGCTCATTGTAACATACTACTTTACTGATCATTACACTGTATATTTTTCTGCCTCTTACCATAGACTTGAAACCACAAGACGTGAACTAGCTTTAATGGCAGGATAACATTTAGGTTTAGTTGCTATTTAAAGAGGAAGAAACTATGTTCAGTCCACCAAATATAACTTCACAAAGCATGTAGACTGTAGTAATTGTTACTTAATGACTTGTGGATGTTACTTTTGCAGAAGCCAAAGCACCTAACGGTATTCACATGGGAGCTGTACGGTATCAAAGGGATTTTCAGCGCTGGCCTCACGCTGCTCCTAGAGAAGTCGGTTTGTGTTTTACCATTGACTTCAGCGTGAGAATAGGTAGGCAAACACTAAATGTTTATGCCAGCCCCACCCATATCTCTTCAATGGTGTGATTAGTGGAAATGTCTACTTAGACTGTAAACTCTTCGGGGTGGGGAGCATTTTTTGTTCTGTGCCTTACAGCACCTGGCAACCTAGGGTCTGGTCTGTGACTGCGGCTCCCTATGTAATACAAGTAATAAAACTTAGCTTGAGTTGAAAACAGCTAAATCAAGTGCTGCCTAAAGGCTTGTCTCAAAGGGGTGCTGGCCTGCCGTGTGCTAAGTGTCCCCGTGGAGCCTGCTGCCGCATGCTAAAAGTCCCGGAGTGCGCTTTGAGCTATCCTGCTTGGAAACAGGAGGCAATTAAAGTGCACCAGGGAACTTTCAGTCAGTGGCAGTGGGGACCACCCGGGCCCTCAGTGTGCGGCAGGGTAGGACGAGGTAGATTTACGCCCCAGTTTGCTGCAAACTAAGGACTGGTCTACACTGGGAACTTCCATCAGCATAGCTACATCTCGGAGGGGTGTGAAAAAACCACCCCCCGAGAGATGTAGCTATGCTGCCCTAACCCCTGGTGTAGACAGTGCTACCGAATTCTTCTGTCAAGCTAGCCACCACCTCTGGGGGGGTGAATTAACTGCAGTGATGGGGGAAGCCATCCTGTCGCTGTAGTGAGGGTCTACCCTGAAGCGCTGGAGTGGCACGATCGCTGAAGTGTTCATGTAGACAAGCCCTAGGAAGAATTTCCTGCTGCTCTTCTGGAGCAGAGCTGAGCTACAAAGAAGGGTAACAAAACTTGACCGGGCAAAATCCAGCCCCCTGCCTTAGAGCAGTGGAGGGCCGGCTGGTGGCAGAGCCAGTGCCTTTCGGCTGGGCACCGTGGGGTGCTAGACGTGGGGACCCTTGCTGAGTGTGCATTGTGCAGACCTCTTGCCTCCCCCTGGCACCCAGAACATCACACAAGGGTTTGGGAGGCCATCGGGAAGGGGGGAAATATTCTCCCTTCTGAACAGTCCTGATCTGCCATTCCCGAGCCTGGCTCCTTGAGCCAGTGGTAAGACTGGGGATTTGACTCAGATTGTTGGCAGCTGGGGGACGGGCAGGGCGCTTGTGCCTCCTGGCTTCTGGGAGAAGGAGGAGGAGATAGATTAGGCTTCTGGTCTAGAGGTGGGCCCGCGGATTTAGGTGAGAGAGAGCATCTTCTTTCACGCGCCTCTGAGCCCGCTTTCTGGCTGCCATTTCCTCTGTCCTCACTCCTCTTTGTGGCACAGGGAGGTGGAGCCTGCTCTCACGTGCAGGGAAGGGCGGGGAGACTCCTGTGTGGATCCTTCGCCTCTACTGCCCTTTACACCAAGCAGCCGTTGGCAGCCTGCTGGCCCCGTCCGACGCCAGGCGGTGCCTGCAGAAAACTTCTCAGGGCACTCCTGCGTCTCAGAGCCCCCGTCCACAGACTCGGGCTTGCGCTAGGTGTGTAGATGTTTGGGCTCTCAGGCCCACACCCTTCAGCTTCAGTGCCCAAGCTGCAACGTCTGCACGGCTAGTTTGAGCGCTGTAGCCTGAGTCTGTTGCCTGGGCTCCGAGATTCGCTGCTGTGGGGTTTCTTTTTGCCATGTAGACGTACTAGTCGTGTGTCGTGTACTCGCAACTTGCAGAGAGGTTTGAGGGCCCAGATCCTGCAGGGCTTTCTCTTGAAATAGTCCCATTAAATGAAATAGAAGTATTGCCTGAACTCGGCAGGGTTGTGCCCATTCTTTGTCCATTTGACTGCCTCAGATCAGGATCTAGCCCATCAAGTGTGCAACTTAGCACTGGTTGGTTGCACTAGGATCTTTACGTCCTAGTGGTTAAACTGTAATGCATCCTCTACTTGTTCCTATCAGGCAAGAATGGCTGAGCTGAGTTAGCTGACAGCATTTAACGTGAGCCTTGCAAATGGTAACCCCAAACTCTTTCCCTAGGATAGGGCTCTGATTTCATCCACCCTGGTAGGAATCCAGTACTGTGCTCGCATTTCACATTCTTTCCCCTGCCACCCCGTCACCCCCTTCAAACCACCCATTGTGCAAAGAGCAGATGGGATATACTTCCTCATTATTTGGAGCCCCGCGTGCCTAGAATTACGGCCCCTCGAATATCAGCATTCAAAGTCAGGACTCTCTCAGCATTTCTGGCAAAGTTCCTGTTACGTTATCATGTAAATCCAGAGAGATTAAGCTATTAGTTTCCTGCAGGCTTCCTCCTCCCCCCGCAAAAGGCAGCTATTTAGGAAGTCCTCCATAATTTAATATTTGAAAACACACACTTGAGACCATCTCATCTTTCCATTCCTTCCCTAGGACAGCTTATTAACATTGAACGTCTCCAAGGGCTTAATTCCCTGCCTGAGAGTTTCCCAGGCTTTTACCTTTTCAAGTAAGTAATGAAAGAAATGTCTCTGGTGTTGTTCTCCAGGCTCCGGTATTTTATAACTCCAGTCTAAAGGCGTGTCCGTGGAGAACATTTTGCCTGGGAGTGGCCCTGACTCTGCAAGCTGCTCCGTGTGAGCAGAGCTGAGTGGTTGCTTAGGTGTCTGGAGCAGCTGGCAGGACTGGTACCTCGCTTCGTCCTTGCAGCATTGTGTGTCGCAAATGAAAGACCCCCCTCCCCCCCATAGTATCCTGTTTTCAGAGTAAGGGGCCATTAGTGACTGCGTCCTGGGCCTGATCCTGCCGTCCTTCCGCGGGGACAGACTTGTGGCTCCTGTGCACGGTGTGAGTGACCCAGCTTTGACTCAGGTTCTCTGGGGAGGTCAGGAAGGATGGAGCCGTCCTCCATGCCCCCAGCCTGGAGCACCAGCCGTGTTTTGCTGGCTGGTGCTCCCTCTCCAGGGAGTGTAGTTGACCAAAGTTGTCTTAGGCTGAGTATTGCCATGTGGTCCAAGCCTCCAGCCATGCTGCACCAGGGGAAATCTGCTTCAGGGGTGCAAAGATTTCCCTGGTGCAGCCTCCCAGCAGACTGAGCTCCTTCCCTGCACAGCCAAACTGCCATGGCCTGCTGGATTTACGGGGTGGGAACTCTCCTGCCCATGGAGAGGTGAGATTACAGCATCATGTGGTTTGGGTTTTGTGTAGTTCCCCCTCCCCCCCAAATATCAGCTGCAGGATTTGGCTCTAAAGTTAATTTCGTTTAATCATCTGCGAGGTTGTGGGATGCACTGCGTGTGAGTCTTCATGGTTGTTACGCAGTGCACCAATTTCTAGCTCTTAGACTCATAGGGTGTGTTTACCCTGCAAGAAAAGACCCACGGTATGGCATCTGGCCTGCGTCAGTTGACTCGGACTTGGGCTGTGGGACTATAAATAGCAGTGTAGATGTTTGGCCTCATGCTGGAGCCTGGTTCTGAGGAGTTCTGGTTCTGACCTGCAAGGGGGGTGGGATCTCAAAGCCTGGGCTCCATTGTGGGCCCAAACATCTACGCTGCTATTTTTAGCTCCACAAACCCAAAAGTCAGCTGACCCAGGCGCTCAGACTTGGTGCCGTGGGTTTTTAACGCAATAGTGTAGTGGCCCATGGCTGTTCCTCTCCATCAGTCTTGGGTAGAGGCCACAGCCCCTGACTGTGTTGTGCCTATGGATGCAAGGCTCAACACTGGCATGAGCCGTCTAGGGATTCTGGCCAGGATTCTGGGCAGGGCAGAGCAATAGGCAGTGTAAAGGCTCTGATCCTCAGGATGGGCTAGAGCGACAAGCAGTCTTAGGGCCCTCATCCTCTGGGCACCACAGAGCAACAGTGAATGCAGGCCGTCGGGCCTAAGGTGGGGAGGCTGCCACCCACAGGGTGGGGCTGGCAGCAGGGGGCAAGGGGACATGGTCGCACCCTACTCTACTGGGTCCCAGCCCAGGGCCCTTTCAGTGGGGATCCCACTGAAACCTGCTGACCTAGACTCTGGCCACACAGCCAGACTAATGTCTAGTATCCCTGGGCTGCTTCCTGTGACCCCATCTGAGTGCGTCCCCATCTCCCTGGGGTACACTGCCAGCGGCAGTCCCCGTAGCTCCTCCGGATATAGGTCAGTCGGAGGTCCTGGCACCTCCTCTGGGTCCTCGGCACAGCAGAGCTCCGTCTTGGGTTGAGGGCTTGGCAGCTGGTGAGAGATGTCTGCTTCCTTCGCCGGCTTTCGAACAATTGAGTTGTAGGGCCCACCCCTTAAACTTCCTGTCCCGCTCCTCTGCTTCTGGCAGGGGGTGTGGCTTGCCTGGCTCTGCCCACCAAAGAGTGGCCAGGTTTCTCCTCTCAGTCTCCGAGGGAGGCCAGGCCCCTCCACTACACATACACATAGACTTTAAGGCCAGAAGGGACCATCATCATCATCTGGTCTGACCTCCTGCACATTGCAGGCCACAGAACCTCACCCACCAACTCCTGATAATAAATATACTGATTCTGCTCTTGCAAAGTGAGGTTATTTCACCCACCTCTGAGAATGGACTGTACACAACAAATTAACATACCACTCCGAGAATACTCTAGGCCAGTGATATACCTACGAGACCAATTTTAGGAGCTATTATGTGGTTTACTTTTTAACACGATTTCTCCTAAGTCCTTTCCATAACCACTTTTGAGTTGGTTTGGAGGGGAAAATCTGTTAATCAAAATAAAGGTGTAAGGGCCTTAAATGAGCACAATATACTCTTCTATGTGAAATCTTCCCTCTGCTATGCCCATAGCCACAACTGCTATTATTTTAGTGGTCGTGCAGTTTTTCGGGGAAAGAGTTCAAATGTCTGAAAAATAGGTCTTCGGGAACGCCCATGGAGGGCCCAAGCCAAAGTCTGTTAAAGTGAATGGAAACACCCCGTCTCTCCCCACTCCCCTTGACTTCAGTGTGTTTTGGATCAGGCTCCAAGTATGTGACAAGATGATCTGTAGGTACCGTTGAAAGGCTATATGAAGTCATACCATTCCAACAACTCAATCTTCTCCGTTTTCCACAGTAATTTATTAGTTCACTTTGAGTCCTTTTCGTGGCAGTCTTTTGAAAGCTGTATAAATTGAAAAGGAAAAAAAAGTGGAAGGGAAGGAGAGCTTGTTGAGAAAGAAGAGCAATGATGTGAAACCAAGGAGCAGATGGAAGTATATCTGATGTGGGAGTTCTTTTTGGTGTCACCATATGGGAGTGTACCCAGATAGCTGGTACTTTAATAGAGAGCCGTGCAGACATCAGCTGTGACAGGTGATCGTCTTTCTATAAATGCAAGGAGGTTTATGAACTTCACAGTGTTCCATCTGTAGGTGCTTTTTTTTGTATTAGGCATTTCAGAATGCAGTCTCAACGCCCCCAGCAAAGCGGCCTATTTAATTGCTCAAAAATGTCCGCCTTAATTTTTTGTTTCAGCTCCTACATATCTCAAATATTTCACAGCTAGTTTCCATACATCATATTTATAAATATGAGAAGCAAACATTTTTTATATTGGTAGTTATTAAATGTGTGCAACATGTAAATATGGGTGGCATGCAATGCAAAAATAAAGTGGATTTGAGTCCAAACCATTTGCTTTTCATTAGGTTATGCAACTCTAACAGAAACAGTAACATGTGTGTTTACATTGCTGTGGACATGTGAAGCCAGACGCTGAAAACATTCCTCTAAGGTTGTATAAACTCCAGCAACTAAATATTTTGGGAGCTGTTTTCTAACGCCAGCTTAATAGTTTAAAAGTATAACCTGGATTCCAGATATTAAAAATGCCTGAGAGGTATGCATATCACTGCAGCAGATGAAACTAACTAAACCTCTAAAGTATGCAATAAGCTTCTATTTTGCAATATCGTCTCTGTTACTTTCCTTTTTTTTTTTTTATGTCAGGAGATTAAATTCAAGCTTTTAGCTATGTAGTGGTAGAGATGGAATTTTTCAGTATATATGAATGGGCTGACTGAAACTTTTCAAAACAAATCTGTTTATGATGGAATAGTTCAGTTATTTTAGAAACAGTAAATGGGAAAGATCAGCAGGAGGAAACCAATAACCCAAAATGTGCCCATTTCCTTCCACCCTGACTAATGGGACAGTATCAAGAATTTCCAAGCATATGTTTGATAGTAATCTTAGTCTTACATTCATTAGAGACATTTGATTTTACTCAGTGTTTTTAGATGTGGAACATATCCTGATTATCTAAGGCCCGTGCTTAATTTGCACCAGGGCTTGCCGGGGCCGAGCCCTGGCACCTCTGGGTTTGCTGCATCAGTTATGAATGTAAAAAAATTGCTTGAGCCCTGGCACCTCTTTCATTACAAATTAAGCACTGGCTAAGGCTTCACACAAAAATATCTAGGCAATTTTACTGCTTGAAGATACTTTCAATTATTTTGGATAAATTAAAAGTTCTTTTGCTGCGTTATTTCTACCATATATGTCAGGTTCTGTCTTGACCAGTCACTTTTACAAAACATGCTCCCTTGATGGGACTTGGCACAAGGCTGCGTGCTTCTGAAAATGTCACCCTTACGTGCTAGGATCTGCCATTTAACCAGGCTAGAGTCATTGCGGTTTTCTAGTATCCCAGGATAGCCAAAGCCCACTCTGGACAAGTGAAATTATCCAGTGCCAAAAGCTTCTCACTTGCTCTTAACAATCCTGGGTGCATTGAGTGAACAGAACAGCCAGCCTAAAGCTGAAAATGAACATGGGGCCCCTTTTCCTTGCAACCTCTACCAAACAGCCAAAGAGCTGGCTGATTTGCCCATCCGGCCTGTTGGTTTTCTGCGTTCCTTCTCTGGCCCATGTCACCTGTACCGCACATCGGGAGCAGTGCTCACGGCTAACTTTGCCTGGCTCTGATAGAAGAGCCTGACCCTAGGGTGATGGGACTTTTGTCGCTGACCTCTTTGAAAACGAGATTTGGTTCTAAAGTAGGATGGCTGCCTTTTATTGGACAGTTGAATTCTGACAGCCAGGTTATCCTTAAACCAGTTCTCCCTAGCTATAACAGTATTGTTGGTGGGCCTGACTTTCTGAAGGGCTGATCCCCTGGGCTTTGATTGGAGTTCTCAGAACTTCTGCGTATCTGGGCTATTATTTTTGCTTATTTACATAGCACAGGCGGGGCGCCGTGTGTCTCCAGCCTGGCGATGCACAAGGATAAAAATCCTGCAAGATCTATCCTTTCTTTTCATACTTGTTACTTCCGAGTGGGGCAGTTCTCTCTCCAGCCAGCGTTTTGTCATTTTCGTAGAGATCTTTATTAGGCTGAGAAGACTGAGAGTCCAATCTCGCAGGTCTTTGCATGCACAACACCCATTGACTTCTTCAAGTGTTAACTTAGGGTTCCAAACCACTAGCTCTGCTCCCACTGAAGTCAATGGGAGTCTGGCTGATTTCAGTAGGAGTTCAGTAGCAATACTGAGTGCTTTTCTGAAATCCCACTCTTCGGGGGACAAAGCCCCTCTCTGACACAGCAAAGGAGCCATATGTAGCTGGTTTAGAACGCCTGTTTGGGAATTCTCCCTGTGGCACGTAGCCCGGCTTAGGCCAATTCCTCTGTGTAGGGAGCATGTTGGGGGCAACTGCAGGGCAAAATTCTTCAGTGCAACTTTTTTTGCCATTTGGCTCATCTCAATTGTGTACACGAACATCCCTGAGCTCTTTAACGAGCCGACACTTGGGCTTGATGAGTAATTAACTTTCCCTCCTGCCTCCATTCCTCCTTCATGCATGTCTCAAGCAAAGGGTGTGAAAGGAACTGAGGTTATTAAAGTACGATTTCTGCTGTTAAGAATGAATCAACACTTGAGATGGGGGAAGCCCTGCAAAGTGGAACAATGGTGAAGGGGGCTTTCCCATTGTTCTGTGCCACCTTGTGTCTTTCAGCTGTTGAAAGGAATGACAATATCCCGGCGAAAAGCTCCAGACAAAACCACGGATGAGGACGAGTCAGAAAGCGGAGACTGCGATGATGAAGATGACTGCAGCGGCGGCTCCGGAAATGGAGAACTAAGGGTTAAGAATCAGCTCCGGTTCTTAGCAGGTGATGAGAATAATGACTTGAGTTTTCGTTCCCGCTCTGAACGTTACCTAGAACTTGGGCACAAGGGTCCATTAACGCCGAACTTAATGGAATGATGCTAGGGATGAATCCGGTCCCGGGAGTGTTTTGTTCAGCAGACACGTGGCAGATTTTTGTATGTAAGCCTCACTGACACTAGCGAGCACGGCTAGAATAGCTCCCCAGTGACCTGGGAGGAGAGGACACGAGCTGCGTGCTTTCCTCTACGCCAGGCTTTCTGGGGAAGTTGGCTGCTGCCCAGCTGTCTGTAACTGGGAGGCCGTTTGCATGGCTCCTCTGAGGAGGCTCCATTACACCCATGTGTAGCTGATTTCATCCCCCTGTAGGTGTGTTGTGTATTCCACAGCATGGAAAGGGGCAGTAGCCACTGAGTGAAGGGAAAGAGGGTTTGGGGCTAATTCTCATTTACACTAAGGCCCATGTACACTGCTCTGACAGTGTAAAGGGACCAAGTAGATGTCAGTATTATGTACCCCCCCCACTACTCCCCCAAGACCATTTACACAGCCTGGAGGGTGTAGGATGTTCTCAATGTAAATGAGAATCCAGCCCACTGTGTGTGGGAAGAGGCCATTGCCTTGAAGTGGTGCTCCTCCTTTTTTAAGGCCTGTGTGTACGAGTCGGGTTCAACGGGAGATTTTACATGTTTTTATGCATAGGTGGTGACCAAAATCCAGTTCTCTACCCTACCCCAACCCCTGGTGCTCCAAACACCCTGTGGAACATGGGACTCTGTGAGATCAGTTTTCTGTCTGGTAAAGGTATTGAAAAGAGGGAGGACCCCAGAGTGGGTCGCGATCCCATTTTAATGGGGTTGCCAAAGCTGGTATTGGCCCTGGGCCCCAGCAAGTCTGAAGCCCAAGACCCACCACCCAGGGCTAAGGTTACATACCCCCTCCCCAGGGCAGAAGCCCTTGGGCTTCAGCTTTGCCCCCCCGCACCACCACCCGGGGCGGCGGAGCTCGGTCTTTGGTTCCCCCTCCTGAGGTCGTGGAGTAATTTTTGTTGTCAGAAGGGGGTCACGATGCAACGAAGTTTGAGAACCGCTGCTCTAAAACAAACCAAACTGTTTCTATTTCAATGTGGACTGCTACAGCTCCATTGAAAGCAGCAGCTCCAACCACTTCCCTGATGTAACTGAGACCAGAATAGCCATTTAGCCCTGATCTGGGGCCGTTGAAAATTGACCTTTGGACTTTGGTGGAGCTACACTGACTTACACCAATTTAATTCTGTTTCAAGGGCTGTAGGCTTCTCTTCTTAAAGACCAGACAACAGAACCTGGATAAAATCAGCCCTGTGGCTTTGAAGTTTAAGAGGCAAATTTGGACTCTTAAACTAAGCCCAGATGTTTATAAATTCCCTTCCATTGATCTGGGACAATTAAAATATCCCTAACAGAGTGGGGGATGAGAGATTTAATAGCAGCCTCCTGTCCAAGATTGTGTTTTTTACATAATGTGTAAATAAAATATTTATATTCAAATATCAGTTGAGACAGAAAAGATTTTTTAAGTCATCTAGTCCAACCCTAACTGATGTTAGACAACAAAATAAAAATCTAATTCAGATAAGATGAAATGCACTTTCTTTCATCAAACACTTAAACATCAAGGCATATGTAAGGGAAATACAGCTGATTCAGCTATGCCCCATTGTATCAAGCTAAGCCTGGAGATGCAGGTTTCATCCTATATTAAATCTTTGTGTCACAGCTTCATGTTATTTCAGTACGTTTTAAATTTCCTTTTATGCCCTTTAGCCTAACAGTATCACTGATCTCTGAAGACATGCATAATCCTTCGCTACCTTTTTCCGTCTCTCTAGGCTGGTCTAATCACTGTATTGATCTCCCAGATACCTTATCTGTCTAGATGTTTATATCTTTCTTGTCACCCTGGTATGTGAACACATTAAATGAAAAAAGGAACAGAAGGATTCTCTCTCTCATTTTATCTGGCTGAAGGGTATTTGTTGCTTACTTCTATGGTGTACGGAAAACTGTTAAAATGACAAGCTATCGCTTTAATTTGTAAGGGGTTTTCTGGCCCTGTGTGCAGGATAGGAGGCTCTGTAGGGAGGCATGTGAACTGAGTAAGTCTGCAAAGAGCCAGCCTAGGGCAAAATGGAGGTGAGTTGGGCCCCTCTGCCTTAAGGAGCAGCCTGCATTGTCTCTCTCTGATTTTGGTTCTTGTATGTTACGGTTCTGGATTTAAAAAAAATAAATTAGTGTTATGTTGCAACCTTACAGCAAGAATATTTAACGTTTTTTATCTAATTTCTCTGTATGCGGTGAACTTCCTTCTCCACAATAGCAAATATCACTGGTAAAGAGTGAAGTCTTAGCGAGATGTTCTTGGCATTCCACTCTCTTCAGGCTTCACCCTGCAATACAGGAGCCAGCAAAGCAGTTAAGCACATGAGAAGTCCCATTGAAATGAATGGGGCTGTTCTGGCATTTCCTAACTTTTGAGTTCTTGCCTTTGCAACCTTAATGTTCTTTTAACGTAGCTTTTTGGATGTAATATAACTTTAGAGTATACTCTCGTTGGAGAAATTTCTGTGGAAAGATGTGAAATGCTTTGTGATTTGGGCTGAAAACCAGAAAAAATGTTTTGAAATCCCATTTTGACATTTTCAGATTTAAACGTTTAGATTTTTTTTAAATGACTTTTTGTTTTGAAATTTGTATTTGCTATTATGCGATATTTATTACGTATTTTAATCTAGTAGAAAATTTAAAAAGTCAAAAGTAAAACAAAACCTTTTGATTGACTTTCGTTGAAATGTTTTTAGAACTTTCCGATATGAGTTTTGAACTGTTCTGTGGCCGTTCTGATTTGAAACAGAGCCGGATTCTGAAATCTCAAACTCTTCCATCCTCGGCACAGCTTTGCAAATATGTGCGTACATCCAGGCTTGTGCAGGTTTATCTCCCTGCCTACCAAGGAGGGTAAAGAGGCACAAGGAGGGTTGGTTTCTCAAATTATTGATGGCTCCCCTTTTTTTAATTACTGGACACTTTTATATTATTGAAGACGGGGGAAGTCTTTGGGTGTCAGAATGTGCCGTTATTCCTCTGCGTTGTGGAGTATTGTTAGGTTAGTGATCAAACAAGTCAAATAACTTAAAGTGGATTTTTGAGGTCTTGTTTGACCCTTTTCTGGTTCAAAATCAGCGAGTGACAGTTTGGCAAGTTGTTTTTCTTTCTTTTTTAACTTGTTCTCCAAAGTAATGTTCAGTTCAGCTGATACTCTCTTTCCTTGTCCCTGATGTCTAATTTGCAGTAGGGTCAACATGCAGAAAGTCCAAATGCTACCAAGAAGCATAAGAACTTTAAATAGAATGGTGGCTTCTCTCTAATTAATTAAATCACAAAAGGAGAGATGATGCACCAGCATACCATTGTGGCAGTAGATGGTTAAAACCCTAGGAAGACACAGTGGCTGGTGATAAAAGGCAGAATCCTGAGCAGAAGTTAAAACAAAAGATGATCACAATTTGCCAGCGAGGAGACTCTCCCTGAAAGAAGATTCAACACCTATTGACCTTTCGAGGAGCTCAGTTTGATTGTGTGTAGATACTGGTGATCTAAACCTCTCCTGCTCACCAGTTACTCATATGCGGGGTACCTCTGCTTCTAGCAGTTTCACTACTAACAGCTGCTGACCGCCCCTTTCCCTACCAGCTGTCACCCTGAATGGTTTTGAAAATCAGGAGAAACAAAAACAAACAGAGAAAAAAACACATTGTTTCCAATATACTAGTTTTGATTTATCTCCTGTTCTATAAAGTGTAACCTTTGTTTCTTATTTATAATGACCCTATAATAGCTGCATGGTCAACTGAAACCTTAAGGATTTAAACACACTTGTAAACTGTCAAGTCAAAAGTTTGTGAGTGACTATAAGCATATGCTGGCGAGCTCTATATGCTAATAAATTCATTATTATGTTGCCCCACTGGAAAAAGCACCGAGATAGAGGGATTTTATGATAGACCTTTTATCCTTTGTCACATCTGCAACACATTAAAGATTTTGAAGGCAGATAATGTTTACAATAGGAGAATGATTGAAAAGCTTCTAGATCAATGAGCAGAACTTCCTGTTTTTCAGTGGGAAAGCCCTGGAATCTGCACCATGTACACGTAAACCCTAAAATAGATCTGTACACACACACACATGTACGTACGCCACACCAATGGCAAGTCAGATCTCTGAATAAATGATAGTATTCCCCCGCAAATTGCGAGGTACTGCGAATGTGTCCAGAGTTGTGTATTCACCCGCTTCTGAAATCAATCATTCTGCACTTGTACCCACCAAAGCAGACAGGCTGGTTGCTTGCTGGCAAATTGCTGACATTCCGAATAGCCACCCAGTAATTAACTCACCTCTGGAATTCTCTGTCAAGACGTTACTTATAACCAGCCAGCCTGCTGCCAGGAAGCCTGAAAATAAAACATGAGTACTGGAGACAACACGCCACGGTGAGTGGCTTTCACGTACGTGGAGCATGAAGATCGCCTTTTGCTGCGTTTACTGAGAATGGCGGCCTGGCACACTTCGCATGCCCGGGGTGACTTGGCAATTGCAAGCTGCCTGGACAACGTTTAGCACCCCCCAAAATAGCAATTGCCAAGAGGGATAAATAAATCCCTTTTAGGACCCATCTTCTGGGAACACTTAGGAACATACCTGCCAGTTGGAGCAATCTGGCGGATTCCCAGGGGGATGAGGGAAGGGAAGGTTCAGAGATAGCCTAAGTTGTCCCTGAAAGGGAGAAGCTGAGCAATATGGAGTAGAAGTGAAGCCTGTCATGGGCATGGAAATCTGCTCCATCCCATCTGCCGTTCAGACAGCCGTAGGGGTGTGTGTGAAGAGATACTGACATAGATGTGTGTGATAACGATATATGCAGCCTGTGTATAACAATGCCACCTGCTGGCTGCTCCTGCTGCACCCGTGGAGCTAATTAATCTCCTTTGATCATGCCGCCTGCCTCTTGGTTGTTCCTGCTGGGATCCACAGCTGAGGGTCCAAAGTGTCCATCCACCTCTTCACTGCTGCGCCATGGATTCTTTTGCTCCAGCAAGCTCTGCCGAGCTGCCAGTTTTAAGTCTCCCTGCGTCAGCAAAGCAGTGTAGCCGGTGGCACAGTTTCCTCGTCTTGTGTTGGAGACATGTGCTCCCTCTTGCACATTCAGCTGCCTACACAGGGATAAATCAATGCTTATGGTGGGAGAGGAGCAGAACTGGCTCTGAGAGCTACGGGAGGATCCAGAGCACCAGGCAACGCCCAACCACCCAGTCTGGGCCCATCCTTGTGTTTTTGTTATTTGCTAGAGGTGTACTTTGCACCCAAGCCTAGAGACGTCTATGGAGCCTCTCTTATTTGTATCAGAGTGGCCCATAACTGGGCTTGGAATGATCAGCATTTTATCGGTAAATGTTGATTTCACCGTAACCCACCCAAACGGACAAAAAAACACTTCCATCAATATTAACTGAAATTTACGGGTAGGCAAAGCTAGAAAAATGCTACTTGAGAACTTATCAGAGTTTGTCTTAAGGACACTTACTGTATATTTTGATGTGACGTTGACAATTCATATTTTAAAGGTTATAAAGCTGTAACTTTTTGAAACTCAACATCTAATGTCATTAAATAATTCATGTCTGACCTCCCCATAATTTCCTTCCACTATGAAAATTGAAATTGATAAAAATCAGGGGGAAATGCATAAAGGCCCATGATGTTCTACAACTGTGAACTTTTAAATTGATACAAATAAAAAAATGCTTAAAAATAAACATTGATATTATCCATCAAAATGATAAACCAAATACATCATGAATTGTGCCAAGCCCACCCCATACCTCATCTCTGTAATGCCTATTATTTGCTCTGCCAATGATTTAGCCTTTGCATGGGGATGCTGAGAAGGACACTGTCAAGGCTTCAGGCTTAAAAATTGCCAGACTCTGCTTGCCAAGAATGATCACTTATTAAAGCTGTTCATTTGAGGGATCCCTGAAACAAGACTACAGATTGAATGTTACTTCTAATGAGATGTGTTAAATAATAAAAGCAGCTGTGTGTTGTTAGATTCCCAGCCAACAAGCCAGTACTTGTGTTCAGTGTTAGGGCATATGCTTTGGCTTGTATAGTGGCAGAAGTAAACAAACACACCTGAGCTTTTCTTCCTCTAGGCATCTTCTTTTTAAAAGCTTCTTCAAAACCTAAGTATATTATGCATAGTACTTTTCCCAGTCCACTTCTAAATGTCTCCAATGATGGGTCTTCCATGAGACTGTCCCACAGTTTAACAGGTCTTACAGTTAAGACGTCATTCTTGATACTCAGCAGATTTTTCCTTTGATTAATTTCATCTCATTAAACCCTCAGCCCCTAAATGTCTTGCTTTAGGTGTCATTGATCCAAGCTCTCTATATTCACTATTGCAGCAGGGGCCAGCAGATGGCACATGTGGTCTTCTAGTTTGTTTTTCTGAGCACATGAGAGGATTTTCCAGCTTGGGAAGTCATGCTGTGGAGGTGTTAGTTTTTGTTGTTCATGGTTCTGTGCGGAGGCAGTGGATCTTGAATGGGAAGCTGTGTGAGAAGCAGGGCAGTCTGCTCTCTGCCTGTGCCTGTGATTGGAGCCAATTTCTGAGGCAGAGTTGTCCCCTGGAAATTGGGCATTGATGTCGAGCTGAGATCCCCTGAAAGAAGTGGTTGCCCTGAATGCTGTTTGGCCATCTCTGTTCCAGGACTGCTTTGTGCACCCGTAAAACAAGTTGCACATAGAATGTACCCAGATTCCATGTCACGATCTCTTCTCCACTGGGAAGCTGGCTTGTAAGGCCCAAGACACCTGATTCTGCTCAGCAGAGGGGTGTTGCCAATTTCAGACTGGGGACTGTTACGCTGGAAGAAGGGCCTACTACGCTGTTCTTAATTTTTATAAGATAATCTTGTCAGGCCCTTTATAATTTTGATTGCTCTTCTGTGAATGCCTCTCTGCTTGGCCATATCTTTTGTGTTCTGAGATGTTCATATCTGAAGACATTTAAAGAGCCATTCTGCTTGATTTGGAAATGAATCCAGATCTTCTGTTTAAAAAAAAATTCCTTGGATGTTTGCTTAGGAAGAGCCTTTCAAATACAGTGTAACTGACGGGCATCTGGAGATGCATTGTGACATTTTATAGGTATGCATGTATTACCAGATCAGATGAACTGTTCAGATTGGAGTATCTACATTCTCTGCTCTTTTCCTTTCCACATTGTTGAATATTTTGGGGGTTTTAATCATAATCTACCTAGCAGCAATTTTAATTGTAAATTAATTCAGTTTTTTGTCTATCAATGGCTTAATATTTGAGTAAAGTGATAATAGTACAGACGTGCTGTTCTACAAGACATTAATCCTGTCCTAGAGAGGAAAAAAATCGTCCAAATGCCAACTAGATTATTCTGCCATGAGAACTGAATCCAGGCCAATTACGCAGTGCAATGGCACTATTATCACTATTCTAATGCAAGTGTTTGTGTTTGTTGGGATTTCTGTTCTCCTTTTAATGAGGATTTGGTTGGAAGTCAAGAATTCTATGTCATTATGGAAGATGAAGGAGGCGTCTCATGTAATAACGTATTGAATCCCTAATTGTATCAAGTGGCAAATTCATTAATTCACTTTTGTTTTGCTTTTTTAATTGAAGGCTATAAGACACATAACAATGACTTTTAGTGCAGTCAACAAAAAAGTATCCATTTATTGACAGGCTGATACAATTAGCAGTGGCTTTCAGAGACAGGGTCGCTATTAGCTTCCCCTTCAGTGGAGTGTGTTCAGTGCAATAACATGATCAGGCCATATACTGAGTGTAACGTGCGTGTGTTTTACAGGTTTGTTGTAACTCTTACATTGCCAGGCTCTTTAGAGAAACGTTGAGTCCATAATTTACCAAACTGGACAGGTGAGAAGTTTGTTATAATAAACTTACAGATTAGACAGAGAAAGTATTTGCGCAGAAGCATCGGTTATATTAACAAACAAATCTACTGTTCGTTTTAATTTTATATTCCTTTTTGGTTCTGTTGGTCATTTTTAAAAACCCCTTCCATGTCAAAGAGGGCTGAATATTTTTGACTAGTTTCTCTCTAGCACTTCTAGGCATTAGCTAACAGTGGCAGCTCCTTAGCCCATTTAACGTTAAACCAAGAATAATGTGCTATTTACTTGAAAACCTAGGTCAGTAGGAGACGTTAAAGTCAGTGAGAATCCCATGACATAAACCCCCTGCACGTCACATTTAAAATTGGTCAAATAACACACTGAGTCCAATTTTCAAACAGGCATGTTAAAAGTCTATCTATATCCTGCTTTCTCAATTTGGCACATATAAGATATTGAACTCAACAGAAGGGTAGCAGGGGGAATTTAATAGCCTATGTCAGTGATTTTCAAATTTTAGCAACCTGAGGACCCCCATTTTGTTTTAAAAATTTTTGGGGACCCCCAAGCTCCACAGCTCAGCCCTTGCTCTGCCCCCCTTCCCCAAGGCCACACCCCCTGCTCACTCCATATCCCCTCCCTCTGTCGCTTGCTCTCCCCCACCCTCACTCACTGTCACAGGGCAGGGGGCTGCGGTGCAGGAGGGGGTTCAGGATGCGGGTTCTGGGAGGGAATTTGGGTGTGGGGTGCAGGCTCTGGGAGGGAGTTGTGCAGGAGGGTGTGTAGGGTGCAGGCTCTCAGAGGGCATTTGGGTGCAAGAGGGGGTTTGGGCTCTGGGAGTGAGTTTGGGTGCTGGAGAGGGTGTGGGCTCTGGGGTAGGGTAGGGGGTTGGAGAGGGGGTGAGGGGTGCGGGCTCCAGCCGGGTGGTGCTTGCCTTGGGTGGCTCCTGAAAGTGACTAGCACATCCTTCTGGCAGCGGCTCCTAGGCAGGGAGATCAGGGGGTCTCCATGTGCTGGCCCTGCCTGCAGGCACTGCCCCCGCAGCTCCCATTGGCCACAGTTCCCAGCCAATAGGAGCTGCAGAGTCAGCACTCAGGGTGGGGGCAGTGCATGGAGATCCCCTGCCCCCCCACCAGGACCGCAGAGATATGCTGGCCGATTCCGGGAGCGGTGCAAAGCTGGGGCAGGTAGGAAGGCTGCCTTAGCCCCGCTGCACTGCCAGACTTTTAGCGCGCAGGAGGTGCTGGGAGGGAGGGGAAGGAGTTGATCAGCGGGATCCTGGACCCCAGTTTAAGAAACGCTGGCCTACAATATAAAGGAGGTCAGACTACATGATCTAAAGGTCTCTTCTGCCTTTAAACTCTGTGAAACTACGACACAAAAGGAAGGATTTTGATGTCCCGTGAAGGCTTTGAAAAGAGCTCCCTGAGATGGCTCATCCACCTGAGATGTATAAATGTTTGTAATACCACTTTGCTGCTGCAAAACACTTCACCTTCATTTCTGTTTGAACACAGATAGTTATAGCCTGTATATTACCAACGTGTTTTCAGAGATGCTTTTCAATGGTAACATTTTGGAGGCTGATGTGTCTCTATAACTTGTTATCAGAACAGAGTGTTTTGCATGACGCAAGGCTTCAAAACAATTTCAAAAATGTCCCTCTGTTTTGCAGATGTCCACATAGTTGCAACATTTGAAGTCCACCGGCATCTTCAAGGAATCACAAATATCTTGTTCTCTAGCTGAAAATAACCAAACCTCCTCGTGCTAGTCAGTTTTCTCCTAAGGATCAGCTCAGCTGGAACCCCGGCATTTTACTTTAGGCCATTTTCTTTTGGAGAACAAACTAATGGAACAGTCTTTTTGTTAAGACAATGCTAAAGGAGCATTCCAAACAGATACAAGCCAGGTGCTGCTTGCTAGCGGGCTGACAAGACAACCTGACATAGATAGCTTGGTGCATTGTGCTTGTTTCAGTCTGATGTACAAAGAGGAGTCTGTATGCGAGCTTGATAACAATACAACCCAGTGATTGACTCAGTGTATACTGGATAGGGCCTCCCTTTCATGCATGACTTGCCTTTTACTAATGCCTTCTTGCAGGTAAACTGACGGATCGGAGTAATTGAAGGAGTGTAATAAAAGGGGTCCTGGCACACGCAGGTCCTGCCTGCATGAAGCAGAGTTCTGAACCCACTTTTGGGCAATGCTGCAGCTGCACGGCTAGTGCCATCAGTGTAAGCACTAGTGTAGTGCACACAGGCGTTCGTGGGCATCTCACGCCCCGGGGAACAGTCTTGGCTGGTCAGCACTAGGGTTGGCACTGCTGGCGGGGTGTATACAGCTGCCCCACCCCTGAAAACCAGCTCAGAAATTCCCCAGTGCCGAGAGCCCCAGAGAGATACCTTCCTGTGCCCGTGGCACTTTGAATTGCAAGGGAGTGTACTTGCTCTAACTCTGCTGAGCTCCGCTTGCCATTACTAGACTCTTGCTTGTACAGCCCTAGGGCTCCATCCTGCACCCGTTAAAGTCAACGGTAACACTCCCCCCTGACTCCCCTGGGGGTACCCTGACTTTATGCCTGCCTCTCAGGGGGTGACACTGTCTGGGGCTCGGCAGCCTTTCCCTGAATCCGAAAACAGGCGATGCCCCCGGCACGTGGAATAAAGAAGCAGGGTTTGGTTTTGGAGGTAGCAGCAGTTCTCTGTTAGTGGCAGAATGCTTCCAGGGGCCTCTCTGCAGCTAAAACCTGCGTCTCGCTCTCTAGGAGTTCCCTCTTCAGCCCAGAGTGCTTGGTTCTCTCCAGGAGTCGGAGCTGCCGCTCCTTGGCCAGGCAGCAGAAGCTAATCCTGATAACTTCCTTCCCTCCCGGGCTGGCCTGCGTATAGAATCGTAGGGTGAGACAGGACCGCGAGGGTCACCTCGTCTGAACCCCTGCCAAGGTGCAGGGTTTGCTGCACCTCACTGCATCATCTGCAGCTCTGTTACCATACAGAGATGAATGAGTGAGAGCCGCTTGCCAATCACAGAATCGTAGGACTGGAAGGGACCTCAAGAGGTCGTCCAGTCCAGTCCCATGCACTCGTGGCAGGACTAATTATCTAGACCATCCCTGCCAGGTGTTTGTCTAACCTGCTCTTAAAAATCCCCCGTGATGGAGATTCCACAACCGCCCTAGGCCAATGGGAGCTGCGGGAAGAGGCGCGGGCCGCAGGGACGTGCTGGCCGCCGCTTCCTGGAGCTCCCATTGGCTGGGAATGGTGAACCGTGGCCACTGGGAGCTGCGGGGGGAGGGAGGGGGTCGTGCCTGCGGATGGGCAACATAAACTGTCTCGTGGGCCGTGGGCTGAAGGTTGCCGACCCCTGAGATAGTGGGTGGGGCTTAGTCCATGAGATTGATTCCTTTCCTGACTGGAAAGACTTCAATGGGCTTTGGAGCAGGCTCCGTGAAGAGACCTTCCTCTTATGTAGTATATTAACTTGTATGTCGTATATTAGACTGACAGTTAAAGCTCACTCTCTTGTGATCACTGGACTCCACCACAGCCACATGCAGACTTCTGCTGAAAGAGCCCTTCCTTTCTAGCCATTGTCAAAAATACAGTTGAGAGGAAGAGAAATGTTCCAGCGGTGAAATCCCTGAGAGCATAGTTTGGGATCCAGATTTCTCTTTCACCTTCCTGGATTAACCGCAGTTGTATCTTGGGGTATGCTCCACAAATCACTCATCGGTCCTGGACGTGATCAGTTACTGAGTCAACATCTTTCTGTTCACTTTCAATGGGCTTCAGAAACTGGGGAATTCATCATTCGTCAGGAAGAAGCTCTCCTCAACTGTTCTGAATTAGCTGCGACCTGCTGCACAAACACCTGCCACCCTTGCTGAAGCTAACACCAGTAGTAATGTGAACTGAACCAGGTGGAGCCAAATGCTGGGTCAGATAATTCCCCTCAGAATCTCCGCCACAAGGGAACCAATCCTCCACCCCTCACCTGGCCCAGACAAGTGGGCTGTGGACTGCAGGGAGGTGCAGCCCTTCGCATGAGAGGTGTGCAGGCATTGGACCCCCTGAGTGCTCCAGCCTCCCACATCCGAGCTGCACAGCTTCCTCTGTTATCAGCGCTTTTGGAGCCCACAGGGGAGGGCAGCAGCAAGGTTTCACCTGGATAAATATATCACGTACAATCAAGTACTAAGGAACTGCAGGAGTCAAGTTTGCAAGCCCTTGCTGGATCTTTTAGGTGTTTGGCCCGCCTCACTTGGGGGCAGTAGCATCCAGCTCTGTCATTTAGGGCTTGTCTACACTCAGGAAAATTAATCCCAATTAACTAAAGGTATGAATTTAAAGTGGATTAGTTAAAGCTGCATTAAACTCCTGTGTGGACACTCTCATTCAGAATTAAAATAGTACTTAATTTGGTGTACCTTAATTCAAACTAAAAAAAGGTCATTTAAATTCTGAATGAGTGTGTCCACACAGGGGTTTAATGCAGTTTAAGTAATCCACTTTAAATTCACACTTAGATTCTTGGGGCTGGTCTACACTAGGGAGGTTTAGGTTGGATATTAGGAAAAACTTTTTCACTAGGAGGGTGGTGAAACACTGGAATGCGTTACCTAGGGAGCTGGTGGAATCTCCTTCCTTAGAAGTTTTTAAGGTCAGGCTTGACAAAGCCCTGGCTGGGATGATTTAGTTGGGGATTGGTCCTGCTTTGAGCAGGGGGTGGGACTAGATGGCCTCCAGAGGTCCCTTCCAACCCTGATATTCTATGATTCTAGGCTGACCTAGCTATATTGCTCAGAGGTGTGAAAAATCCATACCCCTGACCAACGTAGTTAAACTGATTTAAATCCCGCTGTAGACAGTATTAGGTCAGCAGAAGAACTGTGTTGTCGCCCTAGCTACCCTCCCTCGGGGAGGTGGATTTACTACAGTGATGGGAGAACCCCTCGCTCCAGATGTGGTTCTGTAGCATTTTAAGTATAGACTTAGCCTTGTGTTGCTTTTAGGGCTGATCAAAAATTTTCCAACAAAACTGTTTTTGCCATTTTGTCACAGTCGAAGCTTTCTCTAGAAATGTATCAATTTTGATTATTTCATTGTTTCATTTAGAACTTTAAAAAAAAAACATTGCGATGAGGTTGAAACATTCCATTAGGGCCTTATTGGAATACGATGTTTCAATTTTGCATTTCAAAAGGGCTTTGTTGAGAAATGTTTTGTTTTCATTATATTACAAATATAACATTGAAAAAAGTCAAAATCAGACTGAAAGGTTTAGATTTTATGGAAACCGAACATTTCTGTGGACCTGAAAAAAAATCTAAAATGTCCTTTTTCAGGAAATTCTAAATGTTTGGTTTTGTTCAAATTCAGAACAAAACCACATTTTAATATGTCTGAATTTCCCACACAACGGAAATTCTAAGTTTTCATTAGCTGTCATTGCCTTGGCAGTTAGAGCTGTCAGAAATATTTTGCCTCTTCCATTGTTTTTTTATTTTCTTTTTTGTTCTTGAGGTGTTTGAGTTTTGCCAAAGGCTGGAGCAATGTGCTGCTTTTTGCTTCCTCTAACATAGTCTCACTGGAAGTGGAGCTGAAGCTCAGCTCTGAGATGGAAGCTTGCACTGTCCATTGGCTTCAGTTTGCTATGTGGTCACTACTAATGCGGAAGGGAAATAGGTGTGTGTGTGTGGGGGGGGAGAGATGGAGTAAAATGCAGTGATAGAGCTTCCCGATCACTAGGCAGAAATCACCAAGTGACCCTTTAAGGTTTTGACCTGAAGCTGGGAATGGACGACAGGGGATGGATCACTTGATAATTCCCTGTTCTGTTCATTCCCTGGTCTGTAAGGAGCAACGCATGGGCTGTACTGAGAGAAGGCCCTTCCTGCCCATCCGAACTCTACCCTTGCTCTCTCTTCGGAGCCTCAAGATAATGAAGAGCTGTTGCTTTTTGTGGGTGTGAGTTTTGCATGCCCTAATTACACCCATGGGAGGGAGGCTGGGCCTGGGCCCTGCTGAAACCTGAAATACAAACCCAAACAAAGGAAGCTGATTGGCAGCCGTGCGTTTCCTCTCCCAGAATTTTTTTTCGCAAAGGCTCCTTCGTGTGGATCAAAATCTCCTATGCCCTCAGCATAGTCAGGGACAGGGGCCCAAAATTCTGGGCTGAAGAAGGGGACAGAACAAGTCCAGAGGGGGAGGGGTTGTATGTTTTTCCTTCAGCTGAGTGGCCTACCTGTTCACTCAGCAGTAGAAAAATCCTCACTTTGCTGGTTGCCTGGGAAGCTGCTGTGTTCATTGCCCAGTTCTCTTGTGTGCATGTGCATCTTACACTATTATTTGCAGTTCAGGTTACTCACTGGTGCACACACCGTCTGATGGCTGTTACACATGGCTGCTTTGGGAACTCATTTAATCTGAGTTGTAGCTGGCTTGGCAGGTAGCCGGACTGAAAGGGCATATGCCATCATCTTTTGTCCAGTCAGGGAGTCCCAGCAGGATTCATAAAATGTAAATTGCAACTGCAATGTGATACACATCTTTTTTCCCCCCTCCTTCCTTCCTGTTTCAGTTCAAATGTACTTTGAGGCCTGTGTAGTGTTGCTGGAGTTGAAGCTATTTTGGAAAGGACTGTGTCCCCTGGATCCCGGAGACATTTCCTGTCCTGGGACACGGCCTCTCACACATCTGTTGCTTGCAGCATATTTTTGGACTTTGGGTCCTTTATATGGGCTACAGTTGTCAGGTGGGAGCCGGTGGTGATCATCATGCTTTGAGTAATATCCTTTGCCTCTACTGATGTCTCCTTTTTCTGTGATGCTACTTGGGTGCCATAAGTGCACTGATCGGTTCTTTATTGACAATTCCAATCAAAAGTCATTTTAAAAACAAAAGCCATTTTGAGCTCCCCACCCGTCATGGTTTTCGCTGCTCTCGGTTGCATTCTGAGATATTTCTTCATCTTTAGTTGCCCTCATAAATCTTGCATTACAGCAATCATTGTACAGAATCTAATAACATGTATTCCCACCAGATATTTTCCTGTTCCCCATGTCAGTCAAGCCAGAGTGTCCACCACCTGTGCCACTTAACCCCTTCAGGAGTGGCGTTCACCCCCTCACGTCCTGCTTTGTATCTTGTGTGCCTGTGTGGTTGCGGTCCTTGGCTTCTAGTGCTTGGGGACATGAACTGAGTGAGGATGTAGCTGGCAACGTACATGCTATTTGTGAGGACTGTGACAGAGTGTCACCCTGGTACAGCTGGGCGTGGTGTCATTTGGTTACCTGTATTTGAGATAGCCACAGCTCTGGGCATCATGTTGTGTGTTTTGAATTAGACTTGTAGAAATTAGGGCTGGAAGAGTCTTATGAGGTCAGCTCGTTCATACATCTGCTAGTGTTTATCGTTGGCCTTGAGCTGATGAAGACTACGGTGGGGACCTAGTTGACTCTGAGGCATCAAGCTTATTTAGTCTGAGATCTGACTGATGGAAGGAAGGAGAAGGGAGCTGCCATGTTTCCTTGGCTGGTACCCTCCAGCAGTAACCAAGCCCTTTTATGCTGATGTTATTTGTGTGTGCACAAGCAGAGGGGAATGCAGGATGTCTGGTCTGGGGAAACCTACCTGAGGAGGTTGGATTTGGATGTCAGTGTGGTCAAGGGTCCATCTGTTGCTAGAACATTGATGCTGAGTATGTACATAGCAGCTTAGCTCCCAGAGGATCTCCTCCTGTGTGCTCATATAGGAGTTGTGACCACAGGAAAGAGGGTACCACCTAGGCTCCTCTCTGGGAATCTTCATCTGCCACAAAGTCCCCTTGAGGCCACTGGCAGCTACACAACTTTAAAGTAGCCCTCAGGCTGCTCTAACTGGGAAGAGCAACCCCAGGATTGGGGAAGCACAGAAATGATGTTTGTGCCCCCATGCTGCCATGCAAAGTGCTTCTGGGCTGCTGCTGA
Organism: Eretmochelys imbricata; assembly: GCF_965152235.1. Taxonomy (NCBI): domain Eukaryota; kingdom Metazoa; phylum Chordata; order Testudines; family Cheloniidae; genus Eretmochelys; species Eretmochelys imbricata. The sequence continues at coordinate 98,827,014 of NC_135580.1, forward strand.
GGATCTGGCCCTCCAGAATACTCATGTCCACATTCCAGCTCATAGGAAGACACGACAACATGTTACCTCCATCCTCAGACAACTCCTCTGACTCCCCGGCCTTTTTGAGCTCCACCTCCAAATTGCTGTCCTTCTGTTTTAAAAATCTCCTCCCTCCCCAACCCCCTCCCCCCGGCTTTGTTCCATCAGACCTCCTGGACCTTGTCTCCCTCTGCTCCCCACACCCCCCCAGTACCCTCCATTCATCACTACCAGTTGGTGCCCCTTCAAAAATGTCATCACCTTTGGTGCAAGAGCCTCCTGCTGAGCATCTCCTGCCATCTGGAACAGCCTCCCCGTATCCTGTCTCTCTCCATCACGTTTCCAATCTTGGCTGAAAGTAACGTTTTCTCCTTTGCCGTCGTCTCTGAATTCCCTCTTCCTCTGCCATAACATTGTATCACTTTATTGAACTTCCTAAAGTGTTTTAGGATACAATTGGTACACAAGGCGCTATAGGAAACGAAGCTGCCTAGTATTTAATTGAAATGTGTCGCTCCCAGTGATGGCAATGCCCGGGGTCTGTCATTAGTCATACTAATCTCGCTCTTGATGGATGGTACCAACTTGAATGGATTGCCTAAGAGTGTGTTGTACAATGTAAAATAAACAGGCTGATATATTTGAAGATATATACCAGTCTGTTTGCCTTCAAGCTGGGCAGAAACAAGTGCTTTGCTGAGTGCCTTGTAACTAAACAATAAAATTAAAAATGCTGGCCCAATCCTGCAGAACACACATTGTCTAGCAATGGACAGATCTGGATGATGGGGGTCGTAACTTACCTTCTGGTTTTCTTTCTAAACACTTAACAGACAGACCAGGTAGGGTACAAGCAGCTGCAGATCAAAGGCATTGGAGGCTGATAATGGTCCCGATTCAGCAAGGTATATATGGGCCTAGCATTCCTGCCTTAAAACATGAGTCGTCCCACTGAACTCAATATTGAGGTGCTTATGAAGTTCGGCACATGCTTAAATACCTTGCTGAACTGGGGCCAAAGTTATAACGCTGTTAGCAGATGCTAAATAGGTTATTTAGTGACCTGAATTTTATTAAATCTGTCAGCAATATTCTAGAAAAAGTAGTACCAGAAAAGAGAGCAGAGAAAGCATGAAAGGTGCCCAATTTCTGCTGGATCAGACCCCCTGAGAGCCGTGGGATCTGATGCATTGAGGGGGATGTGGTTGCCTGGATTCTGACTCATAGCAGATGTGCCCAATTTACATTACAGCTTAATACCTTTGTTTTAAAATGTTATTTCAAGACAAATGTGTTAAAGCAGATGTTTCCAGTAAAACAAATATTTGTGTAATTTACAAACAACTTCCTGCTGCCAAAACTCATTAGAAAATGGGGGAGGGGGGAATAGTTCTCCATACAAAAAAAAAATAAATAAATCTAAAAATAAAATCCATCCCGAGAATGCATTTCCACATGTTGGGTGAAAATAGCTCCAGAGCGTTGAGGAACACTGAGAGAGAATAAGTGGTTTGAGAACGATTTATGGAAGCCTATTTAAAGACAACTATCCTGCTCGTGTGAATAAACAGAAGGCAAATACCCACAGATTATACGCATTCAATAGCACAAATCTTAATGTAAAAACGCTGAGCCAGCTTCTGTTTTGAAGGGCAATCACAGAAAGGCAGCTTGGGATTTTCGAAGTCACCTATACACTTTTGAGAATTCCACCCCCGGTTTCTAAAACGGTTTATTTACTGTATTGAATTTCCACCTGATTTCGGGCCCCTTTCCTAATTCAGTTGTGGCTGGTGGCAGCCCACATCCGGGCCCCACTGTACTATCTCAGACTGATTTTACATGAAAATAAACCCTGGAGAGTTTCATTGCCCATGTATTAAAACAGCCAATAGGGGTAATCATCTGAGATTCATTCCTGGGCACCTTGCTCCCTGTACCCAGCCCCACCCTGCGAGGGCTGCTCAGAGCCTGGGGGGTGTCTTTGGGCAGAAGGAATGGCATGGGCCTTCCTTTGGACCTGAGATTCCCCGTTAGCCTTTTGTAAAGTTGGGTTACAACCCTTTGGATTCCAGAAGGCCTTTGGCATCACACTGATGTATTGGGGGGGAGGTGGGTCTGGTGGCTAAACTGCTTGGTGGTCAGAGTAGATGATTGAGTGCTCCCCTCTATGTCACAAGACCAGGGAGTGAGGAGAGCTGGGTTCCAATCCTCGCTCTGCCCCAGGCACTTTGGTTCATCTCTTTGCATCTCCGATTCCCGGACAGCAGGACTTCCCTGCCCCTGCGGGCTGGCGTGCGGTGCATGTGATTCATTCGGGCTTGGTAAATGAGTTGAGACTTGTGTGTGTGGGGTCTAGGCATCTTCCTTGTGACACTGGGTTTAGCTGCTCTGTTAATCTGATGGGTTTGGCATTTAGCCCCAAATCCTCTCCCCCGGGGCACATCCCGAGTGTGTACTGAGGGCCTCTTGGGGGGCCAGGGAGGAATTCTTCACTGCCTCTCCAGTCTCAGAGCTAAAGTAGCCTCCACCGCACATGCAATGCCTCTCTTTCCCCACGGTGCATAGCATCCACTCCCCCAGTCCCTCCCGTGCTTGTCCCCTAGGCAAATTGAGGGAGGGGTCTCCCTGGGAGGCTGCACTCACTGCTGGAGCAGTTCACTATGAAAGTGAAGCAAACAGACCTAGCTCATAGAGCGACCTGCGCAGTGCGAGCAGACGCATGCAGGACATTCCTCAGAACAGCTGGGATCCCTCCCCCATGCGAATCTGCTTTTAGACATCGCATAAGTGGGGCCAAGAGACCATTCCTCCGTCCGTCTCATTCTGCCTTTCCCTTGAACTATTCCCCAGCCCTTGTAGGGACATTTGGCCAGCACGCAGCGCCTTTGTATTTCCCCTGAAATGAAACATGAGTAGCTGTTCGCGTCACTGGTGATGCCCATTCACCTTTCCTCCTCGCAGCTCAGGAGCAAGGGCACCGTTTGGTTTCGAAGCTCCGTCATAGAATATCAGGGTCGGAAGGGACCTCAGGAGGTCATTTAGTCCAACTCCCTGCTTAAAGCAGGGCCAATCCCCAATTTTTGCCCCAGATCCCTAAATGGCCCCTTCAAGGATTGAACTCACAACCCTGGGTTTAGCAGGCCAATGCTCAAACCACTGAGCTATCTCCCCTCCTAATATCCAGGCCATTCGGGTCCACCTTAGGCCCTGCTTCTGGTGTCTATTTACAATGAATGCCTGCACGCTTGACACTCATGTTACGTACAACTTGACACCCGACTTGGTCTTTCTGGGTTTCCCAGGCTACAGCCGCTGTACGAGTCGTGGTTTTGGTAGCCACAAGAGCTAGCAAGCCCCTGGCCTTCCATTTCTCCACTGCAGGGGTATTCATTGGGGCACACACGTGTGAACCTAATCTCTTGTCAGCTGAGAAGGCAGTTACTTGTAGCGTCGAGCAGGCTGCCCCACTAAATCCATCATTGCTGGGCACCTGTGCCATAGACACGTGGCTCCACCACTTCGGAGAAGACCCAGTGTCATCCAAACAGGTGGAAATAAGGGTGGGCAGCCAACAACCCATAAACGAGCATTACAGGGGGAGGGGGTTCTGCTGGGAGGCTGGCTATCCTGAGCTGACTCGAATGGGAGTCATATAACCTTGTTTGCTGATCTTCGGTAATAAAACAGCCTCGGTGCTGAATAGCTCAGCCACTGTTTCTCCATCCCACTTCAGTATTAAATTCCATGTGGGTGGGGCCACCAGAGACGTGCCCTTGGAGACCACTGCCGTTGCACAAGCACATGGGCTTGGCTGCGTGCAGCTGTGCAGGTTCCCCTCCCTGCAGATTGTGACTGCCCAGGACAGGGTTAATCTGCCAGGTGTGTGTGCATGATCTGAGACCGGTCTCCCACCTCAGGACGCTTCTCCAGGGTGCCTGTTCTGGAGTCCTGTGGAGTGACCTCTCTGGATTTGGAACAGATCCTGAAATGGGGCAGAAAAACTCTGCCTGTTCCTTTCTCTTGGCCTGTGGCTTTTCTGGCATGGCCACAGAAACAGTCACCAGCCGGAATGTGGCTCTTAGGACCCAGCGTATGGAGGAGTAGGGAAGACAGAGGCTGATTTGAAGGGCTTCTGTGGGCCTCATGGTGCCTCCCTTGGCCGACATGGAAGCAGGCATTTTAATCAGCCCTTTAATGTTCACCATGATGATCCCCTAAACTCTCCCATACGTTTTTATTGTGCTGCTGTCAGCAGCTCTTCAGGGTGGTCCGGGTAAGTGCCGGTGCAGAAGATGAAGTGCGCCGGCCGAGAAAGATGAATCTGGGAAGTGGGAATTACACTTCTGATTCATTCCCTTGTGTGCGTTGGATTTTCCCTTTGGTTTCAGGAGGACATTTTTGCACAAAATGTTGAGTAAACAGGCTTTTCAGACACGTTGCTAAACAGGCTTGTGCAAAGGAGGTGAAAGCTGTCAAGGAAGAGATGCCTTCTTAGGACTCCTGGGTACTATTCCCAGTTCTGCCATGGGCAAATCACGTATTGCAATCTCTTCCTGACTCACTTTAAACCAGCTGTAGATGGAGACCAGTGGATGGCACCTATCGTAAACCCTACCTCTTATCCAGCACTTTTCATCCGTAGATCTCAAAGTGTTCACAATGGAGGTTAGTGTCATTATGGAAACAGGCACGGAGAGGGATGTGACTGGCCAAAGGACCCCATCCACTGTTCTTTTTTGTGGGGGACGGTTACTTAATGTTTGCAGAGGGCTTTGAGATGGTCAACTGAAAGGCAGTATTGTAAAGGCAACGCAATATTATTATGATGTTTCCAAACCACAATGTAGATAGTTGTCTATGAAAATCGTTATAAATGGGTGACAGCCGCATCTTGGAGAACAGTCTGCAGAACCCATACACACCGGCATGCCTGTAATACTGGGTGGTGCGTGTTAGTTTGTTGCACCACGTATTGAAGGTCAAGGTTTCCTTTGTGTGCAGAAGGTACAATTAAGAAAGGAGCATTGTATTTATTGGTAAAAGAACTCAGAGAAATACAGAGGGCAAGGGACGAAATAAAACAGCAAAGCACTTCGAGGAAAGATGAAGGTTATCAAAGGACACAAGTGACATGCAAAATCAACCTGCCTTATTCCAGTCTGGAGTGAATTGTAAGCCAAGTGCTGTACCCCTCACACTGGAAGTAATCATGCTTTTTGGGGATACGGGCAAAGAGCGGCAGTATTGTCCAGTGACTAGAACACTGGCCTGGGAGTCAGGAGGCCTGGAATCTACTCTCACCTTAATCACTGTGTTAACCTGGCCAAATTACATCCCTGTCACATGCCTCAGTTTCCCCATCTGTAAAATGGGGTTGAGGATTCTTCCCTTTGTAAAGCGCTTAGGAATCTGTGGATGAAAAGCACTAGACAGTGGTGTTCTTTAGGCCAGTTATTTCAGTATCTTCTCCCATTTGGACTGCCGGCTGTCGGGCAGCTGTATGACCTGAAAGCAGGGTAACGCAGGGGTGGCTTGTCTGTCAGTAGATCTTGGAGTGAAGTGTAAAGGCCTTGAGTCTGCTGGAGTAAGTGCTCATGGATGCCTGGGTCTGCGGTGCAAACGGCTACAAGTGTAAAACTCAGGGGACCCCGTGCAAAAACAGCCTGGCATTGGTGAGTAAATGGAGCTGCCGCCACATTACAGAGACCTTGCTCCTGCAAAAATGTTCCATTCCTTGGTTTTGTTATTTCTGCCATGCTTTGTAATAGGGCTGCAAAGAGAGGGCCCAATCCTGTGGGCGTGGAAGTCAATAGCAAAATGCCGGGTGCAGGATTGGGCCCAGATGTTTTATGTTTCAAAAGCTGCCATGTGGCATCCCTGATTAGGAGCTTGTATAACGCACCTAGTCAGACATTGCTTCCTTCCCCCAGGAAAATACTGCCAGCAGCTTTCCAGCTTGTCTCTGTGCCCATCGCTTGAAGACTCTTCCCTACCCCCACCCCAATCCAGCAGGCTGCTCCTCACTGGCCCAGGGATTCCCTGTACAGGCCAGTTTGCAGGAGCAGGGCCTGAGTTTCTCCTGAGCAGGCCTAAGACACAACTGGGCCGATCCTGTGCCTTGGAGCTTTGTCCATTGACTTGAATGGCTGCAAGTATTTCCTAACCCATACTGAGATGGAAGTCCTTTTTCTCTGAACACAAGAGCTGGTGAGTGTCATAGAGAGAGGCAGTGAACTATGCCCACGTGTGCGCCAAGATCCCTGCATGGAGGGAACCCCCTGAATGTGGTTCCCCACTGCCACTCCTATGCACAGAAAGGGGGCCCGCTGCCTCTGGGGCCGTGTCTCCTCCCCTGGGCGAGGCAGGGTGCGTGGAGGAATTCACTATGCTCAGCATGCTCCCTGGTGACCTCCTGAGGTGCTGTGCTTCCAAACACAGCGACTGCAGGTATCCCCCCACCCTGTCTCCCAGAGAGGAGAAATGTGCAAGGCATCCCTTGATCACAAATTCTAACCGTTCTCCCAAAGGCCTTTAGCCCCTCTGCTGGAATAGTGAAGTCTGTCAAGGCGGGTGGGTCTGTACTGCACTTTGGTCTTCAGAATATCTACTAGAGGGTCACCAAGTTTTCGGACAGCTTCTCTAGGAGCCGCTCCTTGAGTCTGTCATTTCCCCCACTTCATAAGGACTCCCCATATATTATTAGCGCAGTGAGGGCCTGGTCTGATTACTCCTTCCAACCCCCATTACCATTCTGGCAGCTAGCATGGCAAATTGTAGTAGGGACTTTGAGCCTAGTCTAGAGAAATCTTCTTTGCTGCCCAAGAAGGAATGAGCAGGGAACAACTCCATCTGCTTTCCAATTATTTCTCTGCAGGGTTTTGTAATGTGGTCCCCAAATGTATTTATTTTGCATCCATCCATTCAAACAAAGGGACATAATTACCAATAGCCCCTCAGCACTGGCCTGATACTATATTGCTCCTCAAAGGTTAAGTAAACTGGAAAAAATATTGTATGCCCTGAGATTTTACTGATATGTTTAACTGCAGCCAGAAAAAATTTGTTTGTTTCATTTTTTTCCATTGTCTGTACAGCTTTCCCTTTGCTAGACTTCATAAAGATCATCATTTTTGTGGGTGTTAAACATCAAGGAGAAGAGAACAGATTGCATGTACTTACAGTTCTAATGCAATCAACTGACATTATGTAAAGGCAATGCTTTTAACAAAGCCTTTTAAATTTGGTCTCTTGTTCGTAAGTTCTGAGGTATAAAATTAAATGTTAGAATCTTCATATGACACACGATATACAGACTGTTATACAAGCTACACATTTTGTCACTTTGGTGTGATCCACTAACATTTTACAATGCTTGCCATGGAGCATTAACATAAATAAATTAATGTTTTACAAGTGTAAATGTTTTATTCCACATGAGTCAGTGAGGATATTTTGAAGGAAAAGAAATGTAAATAGAATGAAATTCTTAAGCAAGATTATTGATATGACAGGACTAAAGAGCTTGGGATTCTGTGAAAAGTGCCTCTTTTCATCCCTTTAATAAGTCCATTACTTGCACTCGGGAATATTTTAAGGCCCTTTTCATGCTGAATCTAGAGTTGAGCATGCTTTGCATTTCAAGCTTTGTCTATGAATCAGTAGAAGCCAAAGTTATTTCTGCTTTAAAATAACAGGAGCAGGGAACAGCTAATCTCTTTTCATTCTGAGTCCTTACATTATTTTACTGGACAGAGTTTGTGTTGGCTACAAAACAGGGCATTCACCACATCTATGAGAAGGAATTTAGGGTAAGAATGAAGCCTAGATTGCAGTATGCATAAAGACTCCTTTTCCTACGGCCATTAAGAAATTCCAAATCTGCGCTATTTTGAATAGTGACATTAAATTAGCCTTGCTAATTTCAGTAATTCAAGCTGATAGCTGAGTTTACAAATCTACCAGATGAGACATTCCCATAATTACAATCTGAATGTGCTTTTCAGCTAAGGTGAGTTGATACAAAAAAAAAAAAGAAAGAAAGAAAAAAAAGGGAAAAATACTCTCTCTGTTCTGCCTTTTGAGATTAGTATCTCCAAAGAGCAGTCACATGGCTGTACTACATCAATAAGACATTTCCTATAGCAGGCTGCTAATTCATTTTTCCTGTAACATGTAGGTGCTGGAACATATGAGACAAGATTTTTCACTGTCTTGGATTTTTTTGGTCATATTTATTCTTTCAGCAGGACATTGATTCTGCTTTTGTTGATGTATTTTGGTTCACTTTTTAATTGTGCACTTTTAGGTAATGATTTTGGGGGCTTTTTCATGGGCAAGAGACATTCTTTGATGGATGAATTAGTGTAAGAGCTGGTGGTGTGACAATAAAAAGCAGTGCAAAGCCCAAGAAGAAGAAAAAGAGGTGTTTTACAGGGCTGGAAATTCACAGCATGCTGGAGGAATCTGCAGAGTAAATTTTCAACACCATAGGGGAGGTGCTCACACAAATTTCATCAAAATATAGGAAAATTATACGCTTTATTTGAAAGGATATTAATTTTATTAGAACAGTAGACTAGCTAATTTAGGGATTAGGATTTTGTATCAAATGTAACGCCAGCTGAAAGATTCATAAAAATATCCATTTGAATCTTCATCTGAGTATTATAATTCCTATCCTGGGAGCAGTACGCAAGGGAATCTAAGTCCTGCATAGAACACGCATTGATGGCCACATAATTACTGTTACTAGAGTTTCCATTGCATGGAAAATTCTGACGTTCTGACATCAAAAAATTTTTGATTCCAAATTGGAATGAAAAGCTGAAATATCCTGTGAAATGAAAATTCCACCCCAAAATTTATTCTGGACCATCGAAACATTTTGTTTGACTTTTATATTAGAATGATATTAATAAAATTAATAATTTAATATGAAAGTTTTAACAAATCTAAACTGTAAAGCTGAAATGAAACTTGTTCACTTTTTCGAGTTGAAAACTTTGTTGAAATCAGCGTGTTCCTGTGAACTGTTTCAGTTTTATTGAAACAGTTTTTTTTATGGGAAACTGATTGAACCCAATTCGGCCAGCTCCGCTAGCCTGCGCTACCTCTGTGTTCGCAAAACAAAAGCGCCTCACTGCTCCTTCACTTGAAATGGGGTTAAACATTCAGATACGAGGAAGACAGCACCAAAAACATGCCAGGGGAAGTTTAGAAAACTGGCAGGCATTTCTTAACAGAACATTAAAGAGCTCTTCCAGGTGTAAGGAGACTTCAGTATGAACCAAATGCAATCTGTTCAAAGGCTCAAACAAATGAAGCACTCCAGATAATGTCCTCCTCTGAGCTCAGAGCTTGGTTCACTTAGGGGAACCCGACGGTAAAATCCAAGCGGAAAGGCCAAAGAGCACGTCAATATGAAGTAATCCTTTCTACCTGAATATTCTAATAGAGGCAGTTCCTGCAGTTAGCTCAGTTACCAGGAGAAAACGGCAAGGGAAAAGCAGTGCTAATTCCAAACAGTGAGCTGTAGCTCACGAAAGCTCATGCTCAAATAAACTGGTTAGTCTCTAAGGTGCCACAAGTACTCCTTTTCTTTTTGCGAATACAGACTAACACGGCTGTTACTCTGAAACCAGAGTATCTGTTGTTAGCTGGAAAGGAGCTCTGAATCCTGGCCCTGGATGAAATCAGCCGTCCAGAGCCTTACTATGGCCCAGCATTCCAGACTGCTCTGTCTCCACGGTCGGGATGATAGAAGGTGACCATTCACCAGGAAGAGAATGTGCTTGCTAGCTGCACCGTGGTGAGATCTTCTTAGGCATGGGCTTGCTTTTGAGGAAACTTTATCTTTAATCTCTGTAATCCATTTTATAAAGGATTTTATATTGTTGAAAAGGATTTACAAACCGGTTTACACAGACTCTTTATTTTGATTTTCCGTTGGGATTGTGGAACTTCCCCTACCTCTGCATTCCAAAGACTGACCCTGGAGCATCATTATGGACATGATTCTGGAGAGCGTGGTTCATTTATTTTATTCGCACCTTTCAACCAATCAGTATTGTAACCGCATTGCTTTGCAAACTCTCACTGCTCTGCTGTCATCTCTTTCGTTCATCTTTCCCCATTTCTCAGTTTAAGAACTTTGAGTAAAGAAACTTTGTGGCTTTTCAGCATTCCTGGTACCACTTTAGTTTCATAAAAACAGTCAAAAGTTCATATTGTTTTGTGCCAGGATTTTTAGATAAGATACTGTTCACAAGCTGTCCACACATGGGACATGGTCAGGCTCTTCAGAACTCCCCAAATTGTTCATTTCAGAACCCGATAGCCCCCAGTTTATCCCCAGATGTGTGTAAATATAGAGCTTGATCCAGTGCTCACTGGAGTCAATTAAAATATTCCCATTGATTTCAGTAGGTACTGGATCAGGCCCATAGAGTCTGGCAGCTGACTGATTCTCTCTTCAATTGCTCCGCTTCTTCTGTTCTCTCTTTGGTTTCTTTTGGGAACTGAAAATACAGGGGCTTTGGGGCTGCTCAGAAGCAGAGACTGAGCCCAGCCTGCACTGGGTTAGCACCTTTCTCCATCAGATTGCTCTTATCTGGCCTTCTGAGCAGAGTCAGGTGCTTAAATAGGGAGGGGAGGAGAAGTTTTGGAGGAGCTATCCCTTGCGCTGAATCTGAAGCTGAGACTGAGACGAGCAGGAGAGCGTAGTCTCGGTGCTGCAAGGTTGCCAGGAAGAAGAAAGACTGACGGAGTGGCCCATTTGCCCCCGTCCACTCAGTAATGCAGAGAGGAGAAGCTACAGAGTCAGCCCAGGAAGTTGAGATGGGAGCACAGAATGTGGGTAAAAGAGGACAGACCCAAAATGCAGAAGTGTGTCTGGTATTTGCCGGGGATGGGGGGGGGTGGCTGGTGGAAATGATCCACTGAAGCCTTAATTAAATAATTAACCGGAAGTAGTTGAAATAGCCATTATTCTAGGATCTCTAGCACAGAGGAGGCTGAAGGAAATGAGAGAGGTGGGAGCGGGGGATCGAGAGGAAGAAAGAATCTTGCAAGCAGCTGTTCTGTGGAGGAAAAGCAAGGGCACTTTTAAAACAAACACACAGCAAAAGAAAAGGAGCCTCCCCGGCACCTGACGGTTCTTAAGCTTTGTTGGCATTGAGTGCAGTCAGTGTCCCCTAACTCCAGTGTAACAAACTACCACTTCTGCCTTCAACAAGTAGCTGGCTAGCGTGCCCAGAGGCATCCGAGGCAGCGTGTGTGTATGGTAATGTTCTTGTGGGCATGCATGGGGTCAAGATGTGCTCATGTAACGCCCAGGTCGTTGGTGGGCAGGATCGAATCTGGGACCTCAGGGCATGAGCCTCTACTGCATGAGCCAAAAGCCACATGGCCCTTATCCAAGGCTGTAGAGCAGACTCATTAATCTCTCTCTAAGTGGTCTTGGTGCCTCTAGGTGGGACAGAGCACCACACCCAGGAGGTGTGTGGGTTACACTTGCAAATAGCTGCACACATGGACACACAGAGTGGGGCTGGGCTTCTAAGATGAAGCACCTGCCACAAAATAAAACAGACCCATGGGCCACCCACTGGAGAAGTTTCCAAATGTTTAGTGGGTCATAGACAGCCGGGGCACTGCATGCTGGTGCAACAGGCTGAGCTCTGCAAAGCCAGGTGAAACTCAGCCCATCTTGGGTTCATTTACGGCTGCTCAACCAGATCAGTTTCGTTAACCTGGCGTGACTGACAGTCTCTGGTCAAACCTAGAACTAGGAATGGGTCCCAGCCACAGAGTTCCATTCTGGGTTGCAACGCTTCCATAGCTTGGAGGTGAAGGGAGGTTCAGAACCAGGGTTTTAGCTCAGCCCATTGCAAAAGTTGGAAGCACCTGCAAAGCTCAGCTCTGGTTCTGGGTCAGAACTTTCCAAGACTCTGGGAAGCAAGTGGTTTTAACTTGGGTCTATCTGTCACTGAAACCATGCAAAACTACCTGGTTCTGATCTGAAACCAGGCCTCAGCTGGGGATCCCATGGGTTTCTTTCAAACCTCAGACAAAGTCTGCAAACTGAAACTGAGGAACGGTTCCCGTGAGCAGACTGCTGAGTTCCACACGGCTTTTTCTTTACACTATTTCTTATCATTTATTTTTAAAGGGAGATTCCTCTGAACCCTCATCTTCTATATAACAAAGGGAAGTCAGGTAAAGAAAAGGTTTTATGCTGCACTTGGCATTTCTGTGTGTTTGTAGATTGAAGTCAGCTGCTTTAACATTCTTTGAATACAGGGTGGGGATTTTTCATAGCTTAATACTGTTTAAAAAGTTGTGCATTATTTTAGCCTTGCAACTCCCACTGACTTTAATGGGCCACCTGCTGCTTCTACCCTGCAAAGAGCTTTGAAAACGTACCTCCTGGTTAGCCTGGCTTTCCAAAAGTGAATAGAAACCAGCTTTATCTTCATCCACTCAGTTGATCCAGTGGGGTTAAGAATACCAAGAACTCCTGGAATGTTTCAGTAGCTGAGACAAAGCTAAAGCCTTTAGCAGATGTTTGCATACCACTATGCTTGAGGTTACCTGCTGGCAGGATACGTGGGCTGAGCAGGTATGTCCTTACCCAGCTGGTTCTTTACCATCCTACATACCTGGGTCACAGTCCTAATACTTAACATAGATATTTTCCTTGGCATTGAGCATTCTAGCCCCTTGGAATCTGATGGACTGTCAATGCTAATTATGCATTTTAGGAAGTTTATTTACGTGTATGTTCCAACATGTAGCTATGAAAAGGCCGCACTTATAGATTTTTCCTTGCAAGCAGACGGGGATGATGGATGTTTATGGGTTTCTGATGAAATCTACACATTGCATAAAGTCTTGGGTCCTGTTGTATTAATTTAGGTGGAATAAAGGACCCAAAGAGTCAAAAGGTGTTGACATGGCCCTGTGACTGTCCAATAAAGAATCCTTATTGAGGTTACAGGGACAAACCATCCCGATGTGTAGAAAGAACAGTAAATATGTCAGGCGACCAGCTTGGCTTCACAGTGAAATCCTTGCTGATCTTAAACACAAAAAAGAAGCTTACAAGAAGTGGAAGATTGGACAAATGACCAGGAAAGAGTATAAAAATATTGCTCGGGAATGCAGGAGTGAAATCAGGAAGGCCAAATCACACCTGGAGTTGCAGCTAGCAAGAGATGTTCAGAGTAACAAGAAGGGTTTCTTCAGGTATGTTAGCAACAAGAAGAAAGTCAAGGAAAGTGTGGGCCCCTTACTGAATGAGGGAGGCAACCTCGTGACAGAGGATGTGGAAAAAGCGAATGTACTCAATGTTTTTTTTGCCTCTGTCTTCACGAACAAGGTCAGCTCCCAGACTGCTGCACTGGGCAGCACAGCATGGGGAGGAGGTGACCAGCCCTCTCTGGACAAAGAAGTGGGTCGGGACTATTCAGAAAAGCTGGACGAGCACAAGTCCATGGGGCTGGATGCTCTGCATCCGAGAGTGCTAAGAGAGTTGGCGGATGTGATTGCAGAACCATTGGCCATTATCTTTGAAAACTCATGGTGATTGGGGGAAGTCCCGGACGACTGGAAAAAGGCTAATGTAGTGCCCATCTTTAAGAAAGGGAAGAAGGAGGATCCTGGGAACTACAGGCCAGTCAGCCTCACCTCAGTCCCTAGAAAAATCATGGAGCAGGTCCTCAAGGAATCAATTCTGAAGCACTTAGAGGAGAGGAAAGTGATCAGGAACAGTCAGCATGGATTCACCAAGGGCAAGTCATGCCTGACTAATCTAATTGCCTTCTATGACGAGATAACTGGCTCTGTGGATGAGGGGAAAACAGTGGACATGTTGCTCCTTGACTTTAGCAAAGCTTTTGACACGGTCTCCCACTGTATTCTTGCCAGCAAGTTAAAGAAGTATGGGCTGGATAGAAAGTTGGCTAGATTGTCGGGCTCAACAGGTAGTGATCAATGGCTCCATGTCTAGTTGGCAGCCGGTATCAAGTGGAGTGCCCCAAGAGTTGGTCCTCGGGCTGGTTTTGTTCAATATCTTCATAAATGATCTGGAGGATGGTGTGGATTGCACCCTCAGCAAGTTTGCAGATGACACTAAACTGGGAGGAGAGGTAGATACGCTGGAAGGTAGGAATAGGATACAGAGGTCCCTAGACAAATTAGAGGATTGGGCCAAAAGAAATCTGATGAGATTCAACAAAGACAAGTGCAGAGTCCTTTCAGAACTAATGAAAGGAAACAGTTTTTCACACGATATGCAATTAGACTGTGGAACTCATTGCCACAGGATGACATTGAGGCCAAGAACTCAGTAAGACTCAAAAAGGGATTGGACATTTATATGGATAACAAGAATAGCCAGAGTGATCATAATGAATAACAGCATTATTGGAAGAGATATGAAATCTCATGCTTCAGGACGTAAGCTGATCTCTGTTAGAGATCAGGAGGAGGTTGAATGTCAAGGGCAGATTATCCCACACCTGGTACTGCAGGATTCTTACACCCTTCTGTGGCGCATCTGGTGCTGGCCGCTATCGGGAGACAGGATACTGGGCTAGATGGATCTCGGGACTGAACCACTGTGGAATTCCGATGTCCTGTCAAGGCCCACCCCCTGCATGCTCCCCATCTCATCCACACACACTATGCTGTTGTGGTCATCACATCTCCATTTGGTTTTCCTTTCATTTATCTTGTCTTTTCCCGCCCTTTCTCCTGATCTCTCTTCCTCGCTCCCCTCCTTCTCTTTCTACTTCCCATGTGTACTCTTTTGTTCTCTCTCCCCGACTTCTTAGTTCTTTCTCTTGCCTATTTGCCTCCCTCTTCTGCTTCTCTTCTCCCCCTTTAATCTTTAACATGTGCAGATCAGGTAGCAACACTTGCACGAGGAGTACACCTGCACCTCTGGCTGAAGACTGCTGGCCTATGTCGTTACAACACATGGACTCCGGAGCTTCCAGTTAATGCAAATGGCATTTGTTAATTTTTAATAGATTACACCAATTCCTTTTGCTTAAAACTGTTTTCATTAATCCACTCTGCGGTACAACTCAGGAGTTCTGTCACTCACTGCCAAAGAAAAATCATTAATGCAAATGCAGGTGCCAGATTCTCTTCAGGGTAAATCGAGAAAAAGGCCGAGGGCTGAAAAACAATGTCACAAGTGCTCCTTGCAAAGTAAACATGGGAGCAGCTCATAATGGATAGCTCTGGAGGCCAGAGTGGTGTTGGAAAATGGGGTCGTGTGATATCAGAAGGAATGGAGGTCGCTGTGTGATGCATATGTAATGGAGGTCCAATCAAAGGATGCACGAACATTGCTTAAATAATTGGTCGTTCGCTTAGTGTGAAATGCCCTTTACCTGCATAAAGTCAGAATAATAGAGCTTTATGTTGGTAAAATGCATGCACACGCACCTCCCCACCCCCGGTCAGGACAGGACTGCAGTATGGTATCCCCTCCCCAACAGCCTTTACTCTGGACTAGGTGGGGAGGGGAAGCAGTAATAATAATTATACGTAGCACTTAACGGCGTAACAGCTGCAGCCCTTCTGTTCCACTTGAACCATGAAATCTTGGGCCAGTGGGTGCCATTGTCCCTCCCCCACCCCGGAGTTGGCTCGGGGGCCTGGGTGGATACCTCTCCCGCGGCACACGAGGGGTGTGGAGACCCATTGTGTGGCGTCTGCACCTGCAGGTCTCTTGTGCAACTGCCAGGTAGGGCAGAGGTGTTGCTAGGGCCTTGCATTTGTCCTGGGGGATCTTCACCCACAACCAGTCGTGTCCCTGAAATAACGTGAGTGCCCTTCGGGTTGTCTGTAAAAACGTGTTCTAAAGGGCAGTTTGCACTTGCTATGGACCAATCGGAAGCTCATGATCTGTACATGTCCAAAGGGGCTTTTGGTTTTCAAATCAGTTAATCTGAGACCAGTTCACATGGGTTGCTTACCAGGAAGGCAGTTTTATTTCTCACCTCAGCTCTGAGCAGAGTTTCTCTGGCCAGGTCACAGATGATGGATGAGTGGTGTTGAGCTGGTGGAGTTCTTTGTCGGTTCCTTCGTTCCCTCTCCTCCTGCAGTGGCTAGATGCATTTTTATTTTCTCACCATTAACCAAGAGGAACACCCTGTAAATTGGTGCTGAGGCGGTGGAGAGACGCAATCACAAAACCACGTAGATGCTCTGTAACAGTCTGGATGCTCATTCAAAATAGGACTAGACATGTACAAGAATCAGGACTGGCACAGCATATGCCATGCCCTCAGTTAGTGCATTATAACTTTCTAGACAATAAGGCAGTTAATAAATCTGTGGGAGCTCTAGGATCTGAGCGCTAACAGCCTGCGGTGTAAACTCTCCCCAGTAAAATACAATCATTCTTGTCTAACTGTTTATGAACTTTCAGGGTCTCCTGGAGGAGCAGATGTACAGTGGTATCCTACTGTATCATGGTACAGCACAGCTGGATAACTGTGTGTGTGTGTAAAGAATGTACAAGGAGCCTACTTGGCATCGGTTTCATAAGCCAGACGTGCAAATACATACTCCTGCTTAAGTATCTGTTTGTATTGGAAACCAGGGTGTTGTAATTTTGGGGTAGGAGTGAGCAGAAATTTTGGTGTTCTCCACAGTACTTATATCTGTTTAATGTAAGAAGTGGAGTTTAATGAAATTGTCCATTTTTATAAATTGTGGATGTGTGTGTGTACGTGAGACATACATACACAGACATCTTACAGTAAATAGGGTCAATAGAGTCCTAGATCTTAAGGCCAGAAGGTCATCTAGTCTGACCTCCTGCATCTCATGGGCTATTAAATTTCACCCTGTATTGAACCCAATAACTTGTATTTGGCTAAAGCATGTCTTCCCAAAAGGCACCAGTCTTCATTTGGAGACATCCTGAGATGGAGAATCCATCACTTCCCTGAGTAGTTTGTTCCCTTGCTGTTAAAAATGTGGGCCTTTTTTCTAATTTGAATTTGTCTGGCTTCTGCTTCCAGCCCTTGGTCCTTGTTCTTCTTTTCTCTGCTCGGGTAAAGAGCCCTTTAGTGCCAGAGTTTTCTCCCTGGGAAGATACTTGTACATTGTAATCAAGCCATCTCTTGATCATTTTGATCAGCTAAACAATGAGCGCTTTAAGTTTCTTACTGTAAGAAGACTCTGGGTACTGCATAGTGTCATACAGTCAGAGAGATGTGACAAGTAACAGTTTCCCTGCTCCCAAAGACTAGTCATGTAAGACCACAAGCTGGTAAAGTGCAGACCCGTACAATCACCAAAACAACTGGTTGATGGTCAGTGTAACGTTAGTGCCTTGAGAAACAGGTGGGATTTCAGCTCCTTGAAGGAGCAGAGCGAGGAAAGCATTACATACATTCTTTAGGGTGTTGTTCTAGATCTAAGAGATGACATGGATAGAGGTGCAAAAGAAACGAAGGGCCCAGACAGGACTGAAGAGCAAATGAAGAAGGCAGTGGTGTAGGAGAAGATAAGGGCAGAGCTATTGGCAGGGATACAGTTATCTACAATGGCTTGACTTTTCTTTCTTTCTTCTGCACTGCGGAGGTTGTGGGCCACAACCTTCAATCTTTTGCAGTCACGACAGAGTTGTAAAACGTCCACTCTCCTTTGGATATCGGTTCATCTGACGATACTTCCAATGTAACTGGCTCTCTTTCTTCCTCTTCCTGGTCTGCCTGCAATCTTGCTGGATTGTATGAATATGGAAGCGAAGCATTGTACGATTGGTGAGCTACGTGTCAACAAAAAGATGTTATTCTTTTACTGAGGGTCTCAAGTAATTGTGTTCTTTTTAAATTCATCCTTCTCGTCACCACTTTGTTTGTAGTTTTGGTTATCCAGCTAATTTTTAGCATTCTCCTATAACACCAAAACTCGAATATTCTGAGTTGTCTCTCAATGTCCTTTGTACGTGTCCAGCTCTCAAAACTGTATGGGAGAGTTGACCCTTTGTAGCACTTCAGCAGTCTAGTGTGGATATGCCGTTTTAACTTTTGACAACATAGAAGTCTTTGGAAGTTGCTGAATACAGTTTTTTCAAGCTGTATTCTTCTCTTGATTGCTTTGTCACATCTGTCCAATGTAATTAGATTCCCTGAATAGGGAAACCTACTCACTTGTTCCACCACTCGACTGTCAGGCCATAGGTACTTACTACCTTGTCCATCACTTAACATATTATTTGTCATGATACTAGAATTTGTGCTCCTCTTTAATGGGACCTGAACGTTTGTGCCCCAGACTTTACCAAACTTTTCCTAAGTGAAGACGACATCTTAATCTTGCCTAGGGACATTGTGGAATCTCCATCATCGGAGACTTTTAAGAGCAGGTTAGACAAACAGTTGTCAGGGATGGTCTAGATAATACTTAGTCCTGCCATGAGTGCAGGGGACTGGACTGGATGACCTCTTGAGGTCCCTTCCAGTCCTACAATTCTATGAATAAAGAAAGTATCTTGTAGGCCATCCTATCTTAGTTGGGGTCACGTGGGAAGCTCCCACCCACCCCTGTCACAATCTCATAACATCCATCTGGCAATGACAGCAAGTGCTTACGTGGAGCAGTAATGATGGCAAAGTGTGTGGGGCTGGCTTTTCCAGGCTGACCCTCTTGCTGTTTCCAGCGGCTGTTGACATCCTACATGTTGTGTCCTCTCCGAAAACATTTTAGCACGCTGTCGCTCTCTGTTCCCTCCCGCCCTTGTGTCTGCTGAGTTTCTCTCATCTGCAAACCAGGAGAGCTGGCACCGTGTCCTCGGCAAGCTCTTTGTGCTCCACCAATGCTCCACAGACCCCATTTTAGGAGCCGTGGTGTTCGACAAAAATAATTTTGTTTCAGCAGGGAGAGCTCACGCTACACCCAGCACAGCGGTAGGGCACTGACAGATTTAGTAAATGCCTCACTTTGAGCAGTTTTCATGCCTGGACATCAGTTATTAGGATGTTACTATATTAGGTCCAACATTGAAGCCCATCTGCTGGTGCAAGCTTGGCAGCCAAAGGCCCAGATGCTTGGCTGTGGAATGACATTCTCAAGCTTTGGCATCTCGATAGCGGCTCTTCTTTCCTGGCTTTGCTAGCGGCTCTGCCTGTTGGTCTGGGTGAGCCTGCTGTAGCAACGCATTGTCCTCTTTGGTGTCATTTTCCTTTGCTTGCAAGGCATTTGCTTCCAGTTATTTGCTTAAAAATACGTTGCCTGTTTATGGTGTTTCACCAGGCATAAATATGGTTTCTTCATGAGTGTGCATGCCTGCTGTAATGCTGCCTACGTGCCAATACTTATCCTCCTGGCTTTTTTATGCCAGCTGCAATGGAATTTCTTATGCCAACTCAAAAACAGTCTACTCTGCTTTAACTGACTTTGAAGATGCTTCCAAAATGACTGCAGTTCAAGAAGGAGGGTGTTTTAATTATTTGTACCTGATAAACTCATGCAGAGATAACACACATCATTCTAATACTAATCCGTGGCAGAACTTCACTCCTTCAGACCCGGAAAGCCCATATTTTAAATTTTACATCATTTGTGGGTGTCATCCGTACTGCATGTTGCAGCAAGAACAATGATTGCAGCTTTTGATGTGCTAGGAGCAAACACACAGCAGCTCTGTGTTAGAAGTAGCTTTTGTTGCAAAAGATACTTATCGGGGGAGTCAGTTGTGCTCAGCTGGAGACGTTTCGTAAACTAGGTAAGGACTGTAGATGACTCTGTATAGTATGTCCTGTTTGCATGTAAAAAAAAAAACACACCCTCCCTCAGAAACACTAGCAATGCTAATGATTGACTATTATTTTAAGCGGATTTATCTAATCTGCAGCACAAAGGACAAGAAGGGCAAAAAACAAATGAAGACTGAGTGTGTAATTAGTACAGATTGTTGGAAATACCCTCTGGACAGCGTTGGACTGATTATAAGCAGAAACAGATTTTTGGAGTGTATATGAAAAAATCTCTTTGCTTTGTAGCAGAAACTGTTGCATTTTACAGGGTGCATCACAACTCCAACAGTTTACAAGCATGAAGATGGGGATAGCTAGAAAGTGCAGATTAAAAGTAGGAAAGTTAATAAGAAGCCTATCTCTGGTTATTTTATTGTGGTAAATACAGACCGATTGTTTAAGGTATGTATTTGGTTTTTTCCCCTTTCCTTGAAGGTGTCTATTTTTAGGTGTCTCCATTCCTTGTCCTCCACACCATTTTTAGGTGTCCCCTTTCCTTGAAGGTGTCTATTTTTAGGTGTCTCCATCACAGGTTTGCTTAGCATCAAAGTCATAGGTGGCACTGTATATAACTATACTAATGTGAGGGCAACAGTCCTGATCAATGCAATGTCCATTTTTGTCTCTCTTAGGGGCCATTTCAGGAATTGATCTGATTAGGGAAAATAGTTACTCTGGCTTCTGTGTTTTAGAACTTCAGTTTCATTTGTTATGCTTCTTTTTAACAGGATTATGTCTGAAATTGGTTATCTGGTAACCCCAGAGACACCCTCCTGATTGTTTGACGAGGGTGGAGAAGTAGATTTTATGACATCGCATGCTTATTGGAAGTTAAGCAAAATGGACTCAGAATAGCAAATATACGTTTACAGAAATACTGTTTGTACAAAAATTAGCTATAATGCCCTATGTCATGAAAATCTGGCAATAAAATAGGGGCAAAAGTCAACAACAAAATCAGTCAGCCACAAATAAACCTAGAGAAGGAAACAACACAAAGTCTGTTTAAAACAGAAGCTTTACCCAAACACAGAAGTTGAAAAGTAGCTGGGCAGTGGTAGAAATTTGCCACACAAACCTCTTCACACAACTATACTGCCATCCTCCATGAGATCCTGAAGATAATCGCTAATGGTTTTGAGATTGTTTCATCTAGTTCCTTAAGTACCCACAGGTGAATTTCATCAGGCCCTGCTGACTTAGATATATTTAACTTATCTAAATATTTTTAACCTATTCTTTCCTATTGGGGCTTTTGTTCCTCTCCACTTGTTGTTAATATTAATTGTGTCAAGTATCTGGCCACAATTAACCTTTTTAGTGATGACTGAAGTAAAATAGACATTAAACACCTCAGCCTTCTTGTTGTTATTCCTTCCCCACTAAGTAGTGGACCTCCATTTTCCTTCGTCTTTCTCTTGTTCCTAACATATTTATAGCACCTCTACTTATTGTCTTTTATGTCCCTTGCTAGGTGTAAATCATTTTGTGCTTTAGCCTTTCTGATTTTGTTCCTACATATTTTTCTATTCATCCTTTGCGATTTGTTCATATTTCCGCTTTTTCTAGAATTTGTTTTTGATTTTCAGGTCATTAAAGAGTTCCTGATGGAGCCAGATTGGCGTCTTACAGTTCTTCCTGTCTTTTCTTAGCATCAGAATAGTTTGCTGTTGTGTGGTTAATATTATCTCTTTGAGAAACTGCCAGCTCTCCTGATCTCCATTTTCCTTAGATTTCTTCCCATGGCACCTTACCTACCAGTTCTCTGAATTTCTTAGTCTGCTTTTTTAAAGTCCATTTTTTCCTTTTAATTTGGCCAAAGGGGAACCATGACATTTGGTAAAGACAATGGCTGTGCAGCAAGTGGAATTTCCATTTTGCAAGAAATTCTGCCATTTCAAAATGGATTCTGTCCAAACTGGAACAAAACTATCGAATTTCAAAATTTCCCATGAAAGAAAATGTTAATAAAATGTATTCAGGTCAATTGAAATGTTTTGTTTTGATTTAGACCTTTAACTTTTTATATTATTAATTATAATGTGAAAAATCAATTTATAAACAGTCATTTCAAACAAAAAAATCAAAATATTTTGCTCCAAGAAGGACTTTATTAAATCTTTTTTTTAATTTTTGAATGAAATTCTGTCAAAATCAACACATTTGTGTGGACACTTTCAATTCTGACAGAAAAACATTCCACTGAAAAATTTTTTGACCAGCTCTAGTGAGGACTCTGCCTCAGCAGTAGAGAGGCATGGACTGCCGGCTGGAGAGGCACTTTATTGTTTTTTAGAAAACTGTGCAATGGAATATATATATTCACAGAAGCACCAGAGGTGGGAGTGTGGGTGTACATAGAATCATAGAGTATCAGGGTTGGAAGGGACCCCTGAAGGTCATCTAGTCCAACCCCCTGCTCGAAGCAGGACCAATTCCCAGTTAAATCATCCCAGCCAGGGCTTTGTCAAGCCTGACCTTAAAAACCTCTAAGGAAGGAGATTCTACCACCTCCCTAGGTAACGCATTCCAGTGTTTCACCACCCTCTTAGTGAAAAAGTTTTTCCTAATATCCAATCTAAACCTCCCCCACTGCAACTTGAGACCATTACTCCTCGTTCTGTCATCTGCTACCATTGAGAACAGTCTAGAGCCATCCTCTTTGGAACCCCCTTTCAGGTAGTTGAAAGCAGCTATCAAATCCCCCTCATTCTTCTCTTCTGCAGACTAAACAATCCCAGCTCCCTCAGCCTCTCCTCATAAGTCATGTGTTCTAGACCCCTAATCATTTTTGTTGCCCTTCGCTGGACTCTCTCCAATTTATCCACATCCTTCTTGTAGTGTGGGGCCCAAAACTGGACACAGTACTCCAGATGAGGCCTCACCAATGTCGAATAGAGGGGAACGATCACATCCCTCGGTCTGCTCGCTATGCCCCTACTTATACATCCCAAAATGCCATTGGCCTTCTTGGCAACAAGGGCACACTGCTGACTCATATCCAGCTTCTCGTCCACTGTCACCCCTAGGTCCTTTTCCACAGAACTGCTGCCTAGCCATTCGGTCCCTAGTCTGTAGCGGTGCATTGGATTCTTCCATCCACATGAGAAGAACCTTCAGAAAATAGCAATTACAGGTAAATATTTTCCGTTCTTCTTAGCTAGATATTCATTACTCCAGTGGAATAATGGACCAGCATTGGTGTCATTTGATTATTCCATAAAAGGCTAACTGCAAAGTAGTGTAATTGCAAATTTATTAAATCAAACCATGTAATCATTCCTCTGAAAATAGGTTGCAAATTAAGATGTAAGTTGCTGGCGTTTAAGCAGATACAGCCATACGTCTATGAAACCACATGGAAACATGATCGTTGTTTATTCCAGAGTGATATTTCGTGACTGAAAGTCAACCATAACCGTTGCCACTGATCTGACAGAGAGCACAATTCATGGTGAGATATCCCATTACCAAACTTACAGGCACAGTTTTCAGAGATTTTTGTCTTGTTTGCTAGCTTAAAGTTTTACTTTGTTTGAACGTTCCTCAGTTATTTACAGGGAAGCTGCCATTTTCTGTAACAGGGAGAAGCTAGTGTTTCCTCTCCTCCCACTCTCACGAGGATGCTGCAATCTATACCTGCCCCTTCCCAGCATTCACCATCCTCTTGTGCAACAGTAAATCTTTCTCCTACAGCCTGAGCTTGCATCCTAGCTGCCTACCCAGCAGGACCTCACAGACCTGCCTCCTAACTCATCCCCAGACACCTCCTTTACCCAAGTGAGGTCTTCCTGGAGAACACGCTGCTTTCCAGCTCATTTTCCCCTCCTCTTCTTGACAGCCCTCCTGGACAGCTACCTGTATATCCTCCGCCCTCCTCCAAACTGCTTGAGGGGCCCTTCCTTAGAAGAGTGGCTCATGAGTAAGGCTGCAACCTCCATGACTTCGGCCAATCCCGGCTGGGAGCTGCAGGGTCCCCTGCTGCTGCCAGCATCTGGTGAACCTAATGCCGCTCCCAGCTGCTGCGGGCAGCAGGGGCATCCCCAGAGCTCCCCACCACTCCTCGCAGTCCCAGGCGGCCCGGAAACCACCTCAACTGTTCAGCTGGGGGCAGGGCGGGAGGGACCCCCAGAGCTCCCGAGTTCGGAGCCCCCAGCCGGGGGAGGGAGGGGAGGGCTGGAGCTCCCAGCCCACCCACAGCTGCCCAGAGTTCTCATTTTATCATGGATATTTTTAGTAAAAGTGAGGGACAAGTCACGGCTTCCGTGAATTTTTCATTGTTGCCTGTGACTTGTCCCTCTCCTTTACTAAAAATATCCATGATAAAATCTTAGCCTTACTCATGAACAGAGCTCCTGAAATCCTACTGACCTCACTCGCACCCGCGCCTGCACAGAACATGCTGGGTAGGACGTCTGTATTTCCATATGATTCTAGATCTGCTTCAGTCATGGATCCCAGCATTTGCCATGGGGAACAGGATCTCTCATTGTTCTCCCAGTCCAGGGCCCAAGTGAAAGGTACCAAAAGGTCAGTTCTGTAGACTAAAATGCCTTATTTCTCCACAGAATAGATATGGTGGAGGCAAGAGCTGTGCTATCTTCCCGTTGTGACTCAAACCTGACTGACAGGACCACCTCTTGGTGTTCCAGGGCACTAAGCTACTTGTCTTCACTTTCAAATACTTCATGTTCAATCCCCACTCTACCTATCGTCTCTCCTTCAGTACTGGGATGTCAGCGCCCGCCTCCCATCGGCCCATGATGCTGGCTTCCATTGCCAACTTGTTAGAGCTTCAAACAAGCCCCTTTATGCTTTCTCCCCTGCTGCTCCTCCTGACAGGAAGGTGATTCCCATACACATCCACCAAGCTGCCTCCTTCAGATTCGTCCTTAAAAGTCTCCTTTGCCTGAAGCCTACAAAAAACTTGACAACAGCTAGGCCGCTCATGTGTTGAGATCCCTGTCTATCACTGATACCGTACTCGTACCCCCGCATCAGTCTGTCTGCCTGTCCAGTGGTTGCTTCTTGTATTTTACTTAGATTGTAAGTCATTTGGGGCAGGGAGTATCTTCTTGCTCTGTGTTTGTACAACACCAATGCAGTGGGGACTGGGTCCATGAGCAAGGCTCCTAGGCACTGTGATAATACAAATAAATATATACCCATTCGCTCCTTGGCCTGTCTGCTGAGACTGCCCAGGTTCTTGTGGATTTTATCATGCAGTCGCCTTTCCAATGAGACCTGAACTGAGACCATCAATTTAGCTCAACGTAGGTCACCAAAGAGCCATCTTATAGTGACGATTTTTGGTCACTACTGACCTGGGATAAATTTGAACTATGAAAGGTGAAAGGTGCTATCTCCCATTTCTTTGTCTCCCAAGGGCCTGAATACTTAAAGCAGCAAGGCTGATGGAAGTTTTATTCTTGCAGGGGACGGATGGGCTTTATCTGCATATCAGTTTCAGGATAGCAACTCTGCTTGTGTCACACGCTCCTGAATCTGCACTCAGCTCTCTGGAGGAAGAGAGCATATAGAAAAAAGGACTGCAGGAGAAGACGATTTGGGGGTAATCAGTGGGAATCTCTTGGATGAGTTAGAGAGAGACTGACACTTGGTGTTCGCTTGCATGTGTATGTGTTCCCTTTCAATAATTTTTGATCCTCCTTTGATGACTGACTCACTTGCCATGCTAATATCTTTATGCTTTGCTTTGCTGTGTGTGTGGGTACATTGGTTAAGACATATTGTCTGGGTCTTTGCTTTGGCAGAGATGTTTATTAGGTTGATGGGGTTGGGTTTTTTGCTGGAGTGTTTTAGTCTCTTGGATTCTCTCTCAAGGAGGGGGTGTTTTGATACTAGCCCATAAGTGCCTTGGTCTGCCTGAGTGGTGATTCAAACTGACCCTGTCTTAGGGGACTGAGCCAATCCACTGAATGGATTGTGGGCCAGAGTTTCAGCTGGTGTAAATCAGCGGGACTCCGCCTCTAGTGACACGAAATGGGACCGTGCAAAACCACTATTCCCTAGCAATGGTTTAATAGGCTCCCAGTGGACAGTAGATCATGGGAGGCTTGGCCCCAAGTGCAGAGATGGAGGGAAAAGACAACAACAAAAATGCCAAGCAGAAAAAACTGAACTGGGGAAACTTTGCACTCCCTCCCATCTGCGTAGCACAGAAAACTCCACATCCCCTTCGCACAGAGGGCCTGATTCTTCATTGCTGCAAATTGGCTCTAGGTACGGGAGGCTTTTGTCGTCGCTGGCCAGATGCTGCCTTTGCTTTTTCTTGTCTAGCCTTGTATTGCAAAATGTTCCCTGTTCGGGTTGTTCTGTCTGGCTTTGTTGTTGTTCTTTCCCTCTGTCTCTTCACTGCAAGTCTGGCACCTAGGATTTACTGCTCAATGGGACTTTGCAACCACTGTCAGGGGATAGGCGCTTTTACCAGTCAGTGGGCTGGTCTGTTGGAGAGAGAACTCTGCTGTGCAGCTCTCTCCAAGATTTGAAGAGGGTTTTCTTTTACATGGGACATTGGCTTGAGAAGAATTCTTCCCCATCCTTTGAGTGGGAGGCAGTTAGTCTGGAGGTTCCTGTATTACAACACTAGGTCCTGCTTTGCCTCTGGTCATTGACACTATCCTCGCTCTAACTGCCCTGCGTTTTGAAAATGCGTGCAGACAACGTAACAGGTGCATGAAAGATGTCAGAGACAGCATGTTTTAAAGCTAAAAAAGAAAAAGGGGGTGAAATACACCCATGTGCAGGGCCTGAGCAGTGCACCACTTCCATCCTGCTTAAGCTCTCCAAATAGGACGGAAGTGGTGCATCGGCCATATGCTGGACTTTCGCTTTGAACTAGCGTGACTGGGATTTCTTCACTGCTTCTGCAAACATGAGCGGTGTGGAAGCCAGATGCGATTTTTGTTTTAAACAAAGTCCAGCTGATTTGCTTTGGAAATAGCTCTCCGGTTACACCACCACCCCCGCAGCCCCCGACTTCCATGGGGACAAACGTTCTTGGCACGTATGTTCGGAAAGCGTTGGGCAAACATGGAGGGATGAATGCTTCTAACACCCTGTGGTGGGAAGAACAAAGGACATTAAAGCTCTCGTATGTGAGAAGCGCACATTGGGTGGTATTTTCAAGTGTGCCCAGTATTGGCCCAGCTCTTCTCCCATTCACATCTGTGGTAACCTCTCCCCTCCCCCCACCCCCCTAAAAAATCCAATGGGAACAAAATGAAGCCAGCGCTGAGGGTTTTGTAGACCCCACCCATTGATTCCCTGGCTGCTGCGGCAATGTTATGTTAATGTTGCCAAATATGCTGCCAAAACTCTGCAAGGCTGGGCCTGGTATGAGATTAACATCTGTTATGCAGGTTTTCAACGGGGGACCTTCACCCTTGAGCTGAGAACTAGTTCAGGCCCTAGCTGCCACTTAGGTCCCCCTTACGCCTTGTCTTGAGACTTGAGCAGAGCATAATCTGTGCTGGCCTTGTTCACAGAGGTGGATTTCACCCATTGTGAGCATCCTGAGGGATCCGTAACTACGGGGAGTTTTCCATAGGGGAAGGATGGCCTTGTGGTTGGCATACTGGAGTAGGGCTCAGCAGATGTGTGTTCAATTCCTGCATGTCCTTGGGCAAGTCACGTGATCTCTTTGTACTTCTTGCCCATCTGAAAAATGGAGTTAAT
This sequence comes from Eretmochelys imbricata, assembly GCF_965152235.1. Lineage (NCBI taxonomy): Eukaryota > Metazoa > Chordata > Testudines > Cheloniidae > Eretmochelys > Eretmochelys imbricata. The sequence continues at coordinate 98,854,520 of NC_135580.1, forward strand.
ATGTTTTCTTTTACTAGGTATTAGTACAGCACCCAGCACAATGGGGCCTCGGTCCCAGTCAGGACCTCTAGGCCATTCCATAATAATATAGAATCCATACATACAGTCAGGCCAGATGTTGGTACACTGTGCTCAGTAACAATCTTTCTCTCTCTCCTTTTCAGAGCTGGCTTATGATTTGGATATGGATGATGTTCCCTCAAACAACCAACTTTCGAATCAGCAAAGCAAAGGTGATACAGCGGTTCACAACCTGGGGTCAGGAAATACCACATGGAAGCATGTTCCTGTCACTGCTATTTTCATGGCAGCCTTCCTTATGTGGGCCCATTGACTTTGTACAGTAGCCACAACAGATTTTCCTGGGGATCAACGTCTCTTCTCATTTCTTTCTGAAGAAAACATTCTGAACCTTGCTCCTCCTGCCATATAGGCACACTTCCAAAGATTAAGTGAATGACTTACATTTGTTTTGTAAAATAAAATGGTGTCTTTACCACCAGGGGCTGGTTCATGGTGAATGTTAGTGTTAGTAAATCCAAGTAGTGCTTTTAAAAATAATTCGGAAGGGTGATACTACGTTATGTTCATATCAGTTGACGAAGGCTGAATTTTCATTCCTGTTAAGCAGAAATCCATGTTTTGTTCTGAGTTCATTTAACATGCATGAGCTAGCGTAGCATCTCAGGGTTAGTGAATATTATCACCAAAGTTCTTCTGACCCCCATTCTTGTCTGACTTAACCCAGGTTTTTCTGTAGTTTTCTGTAGTTTGGCACCGACTCCAAATTTAATACTCATCCCTGGGAAACTTACCAGGCACATACTGGTGAGGCCATGGGGGTGCAGTGAGAAACACAGTGCAAGTCCAAAATGGGGAAGGAGATTAAGGAAGAGAAGGGAACCACTGGCCCAACTGATCGAATTTCAGAAATTCTCCTCTCCCTGGTCCTGATTCTGCTACCTGTGAAGTCAGTAGGAAAACTCCCATTGACGTCATAGGGTGCAAGGGTGGTCCCTAAACATTTAGGGGTAGCCTGTGGCTACGCACTTACACAAGGGAGCCAGAACCAGACTTCCACCTGCAAGGCCACTGCATCTTGAGTCTGGAGACCCAAGAGTAGGTGCTTGTTTATCTCCCGCCCACCAGAGCAGGTGGGCAGGAAATGGATGGAGCCAACACACCAGCCAGCACGGGGAAAACAGGAAGCCAGCAACTGGTGGTGGAACTGTGTCTGAGGGGTGGCACATTGCCTCCTGGGGCTATTCTTGGGCTGAGCCTAAAGACTAAATTACCCTGGAATAAAAGATGGCTAAATCAAAGGAGCCCTGCTGACAGCAGGTTGTTTTGGGACATGCTATCTTTGATCATCCTCATGGTGGCATGGGAACACTCGGACCATGCCACTGTCCTGTGTCCCAGGAGGATGTTTTGGCAATGCTGGTACGTGAGGAGAGCAGTGCTTCTCGCATGAGAGGGCACAACGTCAGCACGTTGTGTTTCAGGCAGTTCTGCTGCTCGCTTCCCATGAATCCAAACAGTTCCTGGGAAGCCCCTTCTGAGGCAGCCAGCCAGTCTGTCTCACAGTTCTGGGTCAGCTGGACCTGGTGCGTACGTCTTGGCAGCACACTCCAGGAACAGACCCTCTTCTTCCTTAGGAAATGCGCAAACACAGCTCCAGACAAAGGACAGAGGGTGGTGCTGTGCCATACTTTTGCGGGGCTGAATAACATGCCTCCAACCCATTGCGTAGGTTAAAAGCAAGGATTGGCAGGAGACACACACACAGCACAATAAGACGTTTATTTGAACATTCTTGTGTATGTTATTTTTGTTCCAATAATTATTTTCTTGGTGGACAGCATATCAAAATCCCTCTTTCACAAATTTAAAGCGTAGGAAAGTTTTAAATTGGAAACTGGAACTGGCTGCCCTGGAGAAGGCCATCAGCGACCCAGACTGCTGGTCTTCAGAGCACAGTGGACAACATATGCCTTTTGGCTAGAACCTAATGACATTTTTGGGTTAGGGGCGAGGAAAGTTTGTCTTGGTTCCTGGCCAAAACAGGCTGTATATTTCAGCTTAAGGTGTTGGTAGCCTTTGCACTGTATTGTATGTGTGCTTTAAATACTTTGTGTCTCAGAGTTTAAATGCTTTACAAAGCTACTAAGTAAATATCTTTCTGAAAAGTGAACTGCAAGGATTTTTTTTAAAGGATACCTTGAAAAGGTGAAAAATATCCAGCTGTTACTTCAAACTGATAAGCCTGACCCTGGTATAAAACTCACTAACTGCAATGGAATTGTTCCTTATTTATACCACGGGGATAGGAGCATCAGGTTGTTAGCACCAGTCTCATGGTTTCTCTGCCTGGGTGGGTCAGCCCGTGGTTATGGTGCTTGTGCCATAGAAGATCCATTCTGTCCTGAGCTGGCAGGTTCCCTCCTGCAGAACTTTCCCAAAAAATTCCCCCTCCCATGCTCAGGCTGAACTCAAGGGTGAACTTTTGGGGATGTTCGCACAGAAATTGATTGCACATAAACATTTGCTTAAAGGTGATCTTTTCAAATCATGCTCTTGGTCCCCGTCTGTCCTCCCCCATTTTGGAACTATTACAAAGCAGCTTTTAATGTTTACAAAGCTTTCAATTGTCAGCAACATCTTTGCAGTTCGCCTCCAGAATGTTAAGGACTTTCACAACTGAGGTTTTGTGGCGCTAAACTGCATTTGTTTCTACCCTTGCAAGCAATGTCTTATGAGTGAGGGTCCGATGCTACCACCCCCTACTCTTCTTGAACATCCAAATCAATAGGACTCAACTGCTAGGTGTGAGAGTGGATGATGGAATCTATCCCGCAGTGATTTACATCTTCCAGGTGAAAGACAAATTCCATAATATCAACCAGTCCAGAGATAACCCTTCCAAAGGCAATGTTCTGACTCAGTTTCTGACCCTGAGGCTTCTTTCTCATCTTATTTTACTGGTGGTCCTGGGTTTCTATTCAGATTAGGGGGCTTTGAAAACTAGTCCTCAGTATAGCAGGAGTCAAGCATTGTTGTTTTCTTTTCCAGTCTAGTCTTTCAATTATTTGTAAACTTTCCTGGCAAGGCAGTCTGAATTCCCAGTGCTTCTCTCACTTGAGTGTAGTAGAAGCCTGGCTGAGAGATTTCAGCCATCTTTGTATAGCTGGAGTGTTTATTGCCCTTTCAGTTTAATACATTTTTCACTCCTCTCATTTACTCTAGGGTGAAATTCACCCCCGGTGCTGGCCTGCGGCACAGGGGCAGATTTCACCCCTTAGTAAGCCACGCTACAGCCAGGCCTTTGCTTTTAACACAAAATCCTTTTTACTGTATTTCTATCAGGATCACGGCTGCATACAATGTCGCCTCTGCGTGCCCTGTTTTTGTTTACTGACACTAACTGATAGTTTCCGGTGTTCGTGGATTTAATAGCCCCAAATGGTAAAGGCTACTCAGCTCCCTCTACATGTGTCTGAAGACAATATCACTCAACAGAGTATTCACACTGAAGGAGCCTCTAGCCTCCAGAAGGCAGGTCTACACTTAGAGTACAAACACCGCACACGTGTAACTAGCAGCATAAGACGGTGAGGCACTGCTGTTTGTATCCGTGTAGTGTCCCCTCTGCATCCCCTGGCCAGAGCCTGTCCTCGGGGCAGTGAAAGGCTCCGGCAGCGGGTAGCTTCCAGAACCTTTCCTCGCTGTCTCCTCGCTGCTGAAGCTTTTCACGGCTGCATGTAGCTACCCACGGCAGTGAGGGTGGGCTCTGCCTGCTCGCTGCAGCGTGTGACTCATCTACCCTACACGTCGCCACCAGTGTAGACAAGGACTGAGTACGTCTCCGTTAGGCTGAAGTCTAAGAGCAGTGTCTCCTCAGTGAGAGAAGTCTGGGCTGTCTCCTCAGTGAGAGAAGTCTGGGCTCTGTGGCTACAGACTGGCCTGGGGAGGAAGCAAGGCTGCTGGACTTTGCCTTAAACACACATCAAATACTGTTTGGCCTTTATTTCTCACAGCTGTTTAAGAAGCTCAGATAGTTCTAGGAATAAGAAACAGGATTGCCTTTTCCCATTCATCCTCCTCCTGCTTGCTTGCTTTTTTAAACCATACCCCTAAGGCTCACTCCAGAGCGCAAATTTCTCCCCAGTTTCCAAGGCTGCTCTTACAAAGGCCCCGATCCTGCATGTTACTCCACACGGACAGGCCCCAGTGGCTGTGCAGAGCCCGCCCAAAGTCAGCGAAGCATTGTGAGTAAGGGCTGAGGGGTCCCCAGCCCTGGGTTTTGACGTGCAGGAGCAGATCTAAGTACCAATGCTGGACTTAGTTGCACTGCTAAGCGCAGGCCATAGGAAAGGCCGTGCAAAGCCCCTTGCCACAGGGAGAGCACTGGGAACCACGGTGTGTCTCAGGTCCTGTGACAGCCAGAGCTCCGTGGTTGCATTGAGGGGTTAATTTGCTACGGCCTTTGTAAAGGGTGCAGCAACTACCTACCCTCCACCCTTCCCTGCCCCGCTTCTGCTGAGCTGCTCCCAGGAGGGGGCAGTTGGGTAGCAGGGCCTGCAGTTCTGTCCAGCCCTTAGTTGGGCTTTGCAATGGGGTTGATGAAAGGGAAGTTCTTATTCCCTTCGCCCAACCTACGCCCAAGCCACATAAGGGCAAACCACAATCTAGTCCACTTTTCAGCAGAGCACCTGTTGGCTTCAGTGGGGGGGACCTCCATGTTCAGCCATATTTTTTAAACAGATTTGTTTCTTAACCTGCTCTTTCTGACCTGGGACTGACACTGAAACAGACCCCGTGCGAAGGGCGTGCCTTGCGGCACACAGCCCTGCCTCTCTCAAGGGGGTTGGCTGCCAGCGCCTTCAGGCCACCAGTGGGCAATCCAATTCTCCCTCCGCTCCTCCTTCTGCCAGCGCTCCTTTTGGCTTTGCGGGTTTGGAGCCTGGAAATGGACTATTCTTTTGGGTTGGACACTGTGTGTTGGAACCTGCCGGCTGTCGAATAATGATGGTGTGTTTCAAAGCAAGGGATTGCCCTGGGCTTTTCTGTCTTGACCAAAATGTTCTGTATGCTGTTTCTTGCCTCGCTAAGTAGTGAGACAGCATGGTGTGTGACATCAGTTTTTCAATGATGAGACTCTGATGTAATGTATTGCTTAGTAAAATGATACCGACTGTACCTTTTTCTGTATTCCGTAACGCCTGGCTAGTAATCCCAATCTGCAATGTGATAGTAATACTTGTTGACAGTCTGTTCTGTAGCATGCTGATCCTGCTTTTCCTTTGTACGGACATGCTGTTAAGCGAAGCCATCTTTTCTGAAACTGTGTTATGATAATAGATCACAAAAACCAGTCCTTGAATCCTGTATCTGCCAAGGTTCTAAAACCACACATTATAACCTTAGAAAGACGGTTGAATTCTCCCCTGTGGTGTTTGTGTGTGTGCGTGTGAACAATGATTTTGGAATGTTTCTCATGGATTTTTCTTTTTAACAAAAATGTCTTGCCATTGTCAAAAATAGTCTCTGAAACCATCGTAACGCTCCTTCAAGTTACCCTTTAAACTTTCTGATCACTGACTGTGGTACTACCCGCTTCCTGCTCACTCAGCTCTTTGCAATGCGCGAGCAATTGAGAGGAAGTCAGAAAACGAACACATTTGAGCTTTTTTGATTTTCTTACATTTTTCAGTGAACGTCGTGCTGGTGGCAGGGGCCAGATTGGGCTGTGAGTTGCGCAGTCTCCCCCTACTGCCCTGTGAATGTGTTGTTATCCTAACTTTGAATGGGCAAACTCTAGTGTTGAGCATAATTGTCATGTCCTTTCAATCTTTGCTCTTGTCGCTAAAGATTCCCAAGAAAGGTGCAAATGGTAGGAATTATGATAGGACTTTTTATCCAGTAAGAACTGCATTGGGACCACCAAGTCTTCGTTGGCATCTGGCACGGTGTAATATAAATAATAGTGCAATAAAGCTACTGAATAGCCAGCAGCGGGTCATGTTTGGTTACTAGCAACCTGGTCGGAATCCATTGTTTATAGTTACGTCTTTAACAATAGAGCACAGAGGCACCAAGCTGGATCTGGGCCCCATTGTTCTGGTCTTTGTTTCGCACATACATAAACACAAAGACCCATTCCCTGCCCCAGAGCTCACAGATTTAATAAGCAGAAGATAATCTTTGTTGGGTTTGTTTTTCTTTCTTTAAAAGTTATGAACTCATGTATGACCCAATTCCTAGGTGTTACACTTACAGCTTCTGCAAACGCTACTGTAAGAAGGAAGAAAATTGTTTTTCTAAGCAACCACCCCTGTCCTTTCACTGAGCAGCAACTGCTTTATTACAGCAAACACACAAATCTACAGGGAGATAAAATCAGCTAGACGTGAGTAAGTGAAGCAGGGCTTCCTTAGAGAATACATTCAAATAACGTCACTGAGTAACAGCCAACTATCCCAGAAAGCCTGGCCTATAAGAAAGATTCATAGATTCCAAGGCCAGAAGGGACTATTGTGATCATTTAGTCTGAACTTCTGTACAGCACAGGCCACAGACCTTCCTCAAAATAATTCCTAGAGCAGAGCTCTTAGAAAAGCATCCAATCTTGATTTCAAAAAGGTCAGTGATGGAGAAGCCACCATGATCTTTGACAGGTTGTTCCAATAGTTAACTCCCCTCACTCTTTAACATGTATTACTTCCAGTCTGAACTTGTCCAGCCAATAGATTGTGTTATGCCTTTGCTTGTGTGTAGATAGGGTCCCACGCTCCTATTAGTTCACTCAGGAATTATTCTTGCAACTCTTTCTAATGTCACTGGGGTTGAGGTACAAATATCTTCCATGCACCCACTGACAAACAGACTCCATGGGCCAAATTCATCCACAAGGGCATGCAAGAGAAATTCTCTGGAGTGGGGTTGTGTTTTCAAAGCACCCAGGTGGCTAGGAGCCTAAATCCTGTTTCCAAAAGTGCCTAAGTCTCTTAGGAGCCTCAGTCTCACTAGAAGTCAGTGGGACTTAGGTGCTTTTTAAACATTTTACCCTAAATAAGTGCCAAATCTTAGAATGAAAGCTCATGTCAATGTTCTCATCCCCTGCGAAGAAGCAGAGTTGATTCTTGCCTCTTCATTCTCCATTTCCAGAGCCTCCACCAATCAGCCACATCACATTTCCTGCTTTCTGACTTTGTCCTTATCAAAGGAGATATGTTGCAGAACTGGCATTCTGTCTAACAGCTGGTTACTGAACTGCTGACCTTGCTCAAAAGGGCTCCATTCCATATTGCAGCATCCCAGAGCCACCCAGCATGGCTTCGGTGTCTATTTAAATAATGTTGCCCAGTTTAGTTCTTGTTAAACTACAGTGAGCCAGAACCGCTGCCGGGGTAAATGGGTGTAGCTGTTCAATTGCAGCCCAGGGAGCTACGTCAGTGTACACCAGCTGAGCATCTGGCCCAGTATCTGCATTTGATGTAAAGGGCCATAAATAAATTGCAAAGCACCCTGTGCACACACATGATTTCTCCACACAGGTTTGCAAGCTTCCTTAAAAAAAGATGAAGGACCCAGCATCTTTTTCACCTGGTGGCAGCTATTTGAACCAAACATGTGCAAACTGTTTATGTACTAGCCAGGCATAAATTAGAATTTAAAAACAAAACATTTTTGTTGGAAGGGAAATCCTAGTCCATTAATCAATTGGCTAATTTTCTAATGCTAGAGACTTCCTAATCTAACAAATTTAACAGCTGCTCAAAACAGCTGGTGCATACAGCTCTTGTTTCTGAGAACTAAAATGCTTCCGTTCTGTTTTTCAAAAGTTGTGTTTATTGTGCTTTGCTAAGAGCTTCACATGCTGAAAGGACCAAATCAAGCAGCATCCGGTGTCTTAGTAAGTTTAAAAGGGTGATGACATGTAAGGCTAGATTCACCAGAGTGCACCAGCTGTTTTGCACCCCTGCAGTGACATGGCGTGGCTGCTTTGTGGCACTGGAGTGGCCCAGATTAGCCAGAGCAGAAGAGGTATACAGAAGGCATTTGTAGATTTTAAGGCCAGAAGTGGTCATCATTATCCTGCACAATACAAGCCAGTGTTAGTTGTTCTGTTTCCTTTTGATCCGACAGGCATTTTTCAAATTGCTGAAAGTAACTGTCTTTGAAATCTGATTAGAAACAGCAATCACATTACAGCTGATGGCCTCATTAAACCTAAGGATAGAGTGAAATTACAGGCCAAATCCTGCTCTCAGTTATACTGCTCAATAAGACTCCTCATACAGCCACAAGGCATGTGCCTAGATGTTTGTAGGATGGGGTCTTTAGTGATGGACTTGCCAGACGTGAGTGGATGTCCCAACCTACAGGAAGGTGACCAGGTGCAGACCTGACTCTGGGTACTCAGTTTAGGCCCACACCCCAGGAGACCGATTTGGTTTCTTTCTTGCTTTGAAGAAAAAGGGGGGAAAGAAAGAAGTGTGCAAACATCATGAGATCTGAGGAATGATTTCAGTAGGTACAGCTGGCCTGCCCCGTAGAGTTTGGAAGACTGGTCCATTCAGAAAGGGCAGCCTGGAGAAGGCAGAATGACATTTGGGAGAGAAGGGGATGGAGAGTGAACACAGGGGCTGTCACAAGTTCCAAAAGCACACATACCGACCAAACCTCACAGTACCAGAATTGCTTGAAATAGACCAATGAGCTTTCTTACTGCCTTTGTGTAGATACATCCATAAAAGCCTGCCCCCAGCATAATGCTGCCGACATGCCCAATGCGACAAAATTAAGAGATCCTGTTCAAATGTTACAAACAGAGCAGCCGCATCACCACTTCGACCAAGTGCTAGATGAGCCCAGGGGCTGAGAGCCCAGGGAGAGGAACACGACCAGAGTTGCTGTTCTTTGCCTAATGGAGCAATGGAGGCAGGCGGAGGCCTGCTCTGAACAGGATCTAGGATTTTCAGAAGCACTCCGTGCTGGCCCAACGCTAAGGCCCAGATCTACCAAGGGACTGCAGCATTGCAGTGCCACCAGGTGAAATCCATAAGCCCTGAGTTAGGTGCCTAGGCTCCCTTTCCAATGCATGGGGAGAGGTAGGCGCCTATGAATGGGAATCACAAAAACCAGCACACCGGGGGGGGGGAGGGAAGCTGCCTAAGTGAGTCAATAGCAGATGCCAACGAGAGGGGTGTGGCCTAAGCCCCACCTCGCAGGGAATTAGACACCTATGTTCCTTTGTGGATCTGGGTCTTCTGAAAATCCTGCCTTACATATTCCCCACCTTACCCCCTTGCTGGGCTTTATTGCTAACTCAGCAAAATATAGAGCTCAGCTCAACTTTCCCCACAAGCTTGCCTCATCCTCTTCAAAACCTCCTCCTCCTCCTCCTCCTCTGTGATGGCCTCTTGTGTAACCTGACTGGAATTAAAAAGATGCACGTTCCACTCTGAGGTGGCATAATTACCCTCGTCCTTACAGGCCATTCAGCGAAGGAGTCCTGCATCGCCCAGCTAGGGGCACAGAGCCGACTACTCCTTTGCAGGTGGGTTGTTTTTCATTCCATTTAAAACTGTTGCATGATAGAGTGGGCAGATTTGTTTCCAATGTAATTGTCATTTGCTCCGAGAGGGGGAATATTCAGTGTTTGCTCCCACTGCTCCTATAACTGCGTGCCTGTTTCCTACCTCACCAAAGCCCATCCTCCCTGCCCACCAGAGCCCATGTTCAGGAAGCCCATCCTTGTTCCTCTTCTTCCATTCTGCTGGAAACTAGCAATAAAGGGCCAGCTTTGCTCTCACTGCATCCAATCCAGCCTTATTGAGGCTCCAGGGGTGTAAAGGAGAGCTGGCCCAACATGGACTGAAATACACAAATGTGTCTACCCTTATGGCAAAGACCCACAGAATAGATTGGCGAGGTGATTTTTTCCTTAGAATTTTTGCACCCGCCTAGAGCATTGAATAGACAATTTGAGTGAGCCAAAAAAGGCTCTCGTCCCCTATTCAAGTCTTTAGGGTTGCAGAGTAACATCTTCAAATAAGCTCCTCCTGGTCTCCTCCCAGTTCCATTCTGGTTACATCACCCCCGCCTCACTCGGCTGTTCTCAAACTGTGCGTACTGCATCAGCCTTTTCCTTAGACTAATGTCATTTTCTCAGTCTTTCCTCAGCCACTTCCAGTCTGGTGATTAATGCATAACGAGGTCCACAGGCGGTGTACTGTCTTCCGGAGCCCCCAAACATGCTACTCCCAAATTAAAGTCCCCCGTAAGGACACAATTTTTCTTTCCACACAATTACAGGCAGGTGGTGGAGGTGGGACTCCCTCGTTCTCTAGACTGATTTGGCTGGCCGTGTTGGACCCCATCATGGGTTTTGTTAGCACATACATCACTCCAGATGCAGATCCTGCAATTCAGAGTTACCAGTAACTCAAAAACAACTAATGGTGGCTTTGTTGTAGAGGGCCACCGCATCTCTTCTACCCACGCTCTCCTTCCTAAATGGATTGGAACCAGGGGGTTTACATTCCAGTTGTGAATATCACCCCACCAGGCTTCAGTAATGCCAATTCTATCACAGTTCTTCTCAGCAGCGAGAACGTCCAGCTCCTCTTGCTTGTTACGCAGCTTCCTGGCTTAAGTGTTTAAGCAACTGGAAAATGGCCTTTCGCATGCTTTGCCACCTCAGTTCAGTTTGTCTGCGACACTCTACATCTGTACTGCGGTGGTCTCCTTAGCATCTTCCTCTTACAGGGCTAGTTTAGTGCCTTCCTAGCCAGGAGCAGATTTCCCCCCTCCCCCAGCCCCGAGACGCAGGCCATCCCCTTCCTACAGCCCTTTCACCCCCTGGAGCGTGGCCCAATGTGCCACAAAACGTCCAGCTGCACATCAGTTGCAGCGCACGGTTCACCAGCAGTGCCAGGCATGGGGACTTGCAGCTGCCCGGTCTACATCCAGCCTATGAACGCGACTGAGTCACAGCAGGGCCTCCCAATTGGCCATCCCACCAGGCTGACCACGCCTGCACTTAAGCCCACCAACAACAACTGATTTCGGGCTGCCCAACGCTTACACCTGCAGCAGTTGTCGCTCCTCTCCCTCCCTGCCTTGTCCCCAGCCGCTCCTGCCCCTGTCTGCTCCAGCCATGCTTTCTTGCTGGCTTCCTGACTTCAGCTCTGACCAGTAGGCCTAGCTCCTGCTCTAACCATCAGGCCTGACCACCCACGTCCCGGTTCATACCATGCAGTATTTTCTGCGTGTGACTTGCTTGTAGGACTGGAAGCATCTCTGAGATTATTGGGACTTTCCTGTTCTTTGCCCGTTGCCTTCTTCAATTGTTACTCACACTGATTCCCCTGGATGTCTGCGACTTTGTTTTCTCAGTTGCTCCCGCATCAACTGTATCCAGTAGCTGGTGCAGCGCCATACCTAAACCTGAAGGGATCACGCTCTCTTCTCCAGGCTCCCGCTGTTTGCCTGCATGTGCCTTTAAGGACGTCACTACACTCACTGACCCAATGAAAGTGAAGTTACACCCACACATAGGTAGGGCCCTAACAAATTCACAGCTATGAAAAACACGCCACGGTCCGGGAAATCTGGTCTCCCCCTGGGAAATCTGGTCTTTTGTGTGCTTTTACCTTATACTATACAGATTTCACGGGGGAAACCAGCGGTTCTCAAATTGAGGGTCCTGACCCAAAAGGGAGTTGCAGGGCAGGTCCCAAGGTTATTTTAGGGGGGGGTTGCGGTGTTCCCACCCTCACTTCTGAGCTGCCTTCAGAGCTGGGCGGCCGGAGCGCGGCGGCTGCTGGCCGAGGGCCCAGCTCTGAAGGCAGCGCTGCGTCCAGCAGCAGCAGCAGGGACGGAAGGGGAGCAGTACCGCAACCCAACACCCCCCGCAGCTCCTTTTTGGGTCAGGACCCCTATAATTACAACACCACGAAGTCTCAGATTTAAATAGCTGAAATAATGAAATTTACATTTTTAAAAAATCCTATGACCATGAAATTGACCAAAATGGACCCTGATTTTGGTAGGGCCCTACTCAGGCCTACTGGTCAGGGCTGGGTATTTGCCGGGCTGAAGCTTTAAATTCCTCATGAAAAATACTCCATGGCAAATTCTCGCCTCAGATACGTGAATGGTGGTCAGCAGGGTGACTCATGTATCAATGGGCAGCAGCTGGTCCCTAATGCTTCCTTCTCAACCAAATGTCTTGCTCAGTAGGATTTTATTCCTCGTCCCCAAGTTCTCATGCGGTGCAAACACCTTCATCATTACCAGGGGCTGGCTTTTTGCTCTGTATTAGGGTAGCACTTAGCACAATTGGGTCCTGGTTCTTGACTGGGGCTACGGGAATATAAATAATAGTTAATAATAATAATATTTGTATTATGGCACCATTGCGCAAGACACAATGCACAATCCATGCCCCAAGGAGCTTATCATCTAGGCTAAGTAATTTTTTAAACATAAAAGTTTGTTCCCAAAGTACCTCAATTTACAGAAAACCATTTCTTTGGCCTTAGAGTAAAACTGCAGCTTAGTGATTGACAAAAGTGTTACCAAATTGCAGCCTAATATGTGGAGAACTGTCAAGTACCAAATTCTAAGCCTGGAAACTGGTGTTTTATAATGCAAGCTGTGATAGATCCTTAAAGTAACTATGTGTGCTGCCAATGTAAGTAAAAATCATACTTGTGTTTTGTTTGTTGTTTTAGCTAGTAATAACAGGTCCTGTGCCATTCTCCAGTGGGTGGGTGCGGTGGGATGAGTGGGCGAGGTTGCCTGGAATGTTTAGGGACACAAAATCTCTCTGTCTTTGTGGGATAGGTTCCTGAAAGAACAAGAAATAAAACTGAGAGAGAGGAAGCAGAAATTTCAAGAACAGATGTTCAAAGAGGAGAGAGAAAAGTATTGGCAGATTAGGAAAGTGTGGTCCAAATCTTCAGCTGTAAACTCCCATTTTGCTCATAAAATGGCACGGGCAAGGGGTGAAGTCTGGCGCATGTATCCATTTTGCACAAACGTACTGACTCTTGTTCCAGTGCTTTGGCAAAAACACCCATGCAAGGATTTTTGTTTGGGGGCAAAATCAGAAACTGGATTGAAGTGATTAGAAATTTTGGACCATTATGTCCAAGGAAGGACACCGGGTTGTTTGGCTTGGTTTGGTTTTTTTCTTCACAAACATGAGAACATTAGGAAGCCAATTGGCATAAAGCAAATGTGGCACCGAACAAAATATTCAGGCTGTATGTTTTAGGAGGGACAGTATGGTTAGTGTGGCTGGCTCCAGCCTCCTTAATCTTCGCTGAAGACTAGGACTTATTCTTCATTGTGGCAAACCTGATTAATAAGTAAAAGCAAAAATTGACTAAATAAGCAAATTCTGAGCAGCCTGTGACAATGAGGACATTCCCCAAAGAAGAGGCCACTGTAAGCCGATGAAGAGCTCGTGGCATGTTTATATAGCTCGTGATTTTACTATGTTTTAAAAAATAGTCCGTGCGAATCAAACATGGTTTATTTTGTTTCACATTGGGCCCCTCTGAAAATAAACATCTTGATGCTATTTTGCTCCATGCACGCTAGGGTCCGAGGGACACGGTTATACATTTTAGGCCGAAAAGTGCCATGCCACACATTGTTTGTTACAATTTTAAAACCATTCCCTTGAAAAAGTTTGTGGTGTTCTCACCTTTAAAGACACTAAGATTCTCTCTGAAAGATTTTTATCTGTGTTTCTTAAAAGTAACTCCTAAGATGGCTGTAACTTAAAGAGAGAGAGTTTTAAAACGTTTTCCTTTGTTTTTTTCGGTTTGTTCCCTGTGTACACTACGTGTAGTGTCCGTTTCCAATTTCTTCGGTATGGTCACCCAGTCACTTTCTTCTCTGTTTTACACAGCAACAAGGGAGGGGAAACATGAAAACTGGAGGATGTGACTGTGAAATCACAACTATTGGCAGGTGCATTATCAGAAAATCCTTTTAGCTTTTTGTTTTTGTTTTAAGCTGAGAGGGCCGCTTTAAGCGAATCTTGGCTTGTGAGCATTTTATGAGTCAAAGAGAAATAAGATATGGCAGGATGTGATGGGAAACTGGGTTATTTAGAGGTCATGGTCAAATTATAAACCAGTTTTAATGTTAATGAAAACAAATGTCTGAGGAACACGATCAACTTAGTGCCTCAGATAACTTCAGTGTCATTTTGGAGCCGTGATTTTCAAACTGCCGCTTGCAGAGCGGCTTCTGTGGCAGTGGTGAAGGCTCTCTCAGACTTCACACGCTGATGTTTCCTGTCAGCCTTAACCACAAGCCTTTCAGTTTCAAGAGGCTTTTTTTGACCAGCCCCTATCTCTACCCTCTGTCTTTCTTCAAGCGTAGCCCTGTCTGCAGCTGCGTTTCTCTCACACTGTTGAATAGCTGCTATCTTTTCAACACTTTTGTCCACCAGCTCCTTGCTCTCTCAGAGTTACAGTAGCTCCGTTATAAGCCAGAAGGACTATCCGGCCTTTTCTCTGACACTGCACTGCATTCGCAGCGCCCAGAAATGGAGCCTTTTGTAGCAGAAGTATTGATCCAAATCTCCCACAGACCTCTAGGTTTGTGGCAATTACCATTACAATGAGGGCCTCGGGAGTTGACTCTTTTTATATTATCTCCAACACATTTCATAACTCTGGGACTGGTTTGCGTTTTCCAGGGTCATTTCCCAGTAATTATCTGGGTATTTAAGATCCCTCTCGCTGCCCCACCTCTCCTCTCTTCGTCACCCCCCCAGAAAGAAATAACTGACGGATTTGAGCTGAACCATGACAGACGTAGAGTCCGCATCCTTATAGGCCACAGGTTTTGCGAATTACTAGACTGTCTGCAGCAGCCTGTATTCCTTCAGTGTCATCATATATTAAAATCCACTTTGTTACCAAATGGGAAAATAAACATGGAATGAATACCAAACAGAGAGGCTGTTTAATTACATATGTTAAGCAGAGTGACATCTGTGTACATTCCACAAGGAAGTGGATTAAAGCTGTGACCTTTCACTCGGTGTGAAACTAGTTTGTTGTGGCCGTGCAGACAGCCATGTCAGGTCAAGATCTGCCAGACATTTTGTTGCCTCCAGTGTTTATGTTTAATATTGGATGATGTCTATGGAAGCTAAATCTTAACAGCCGAGGCTGTTTTCTGAGCAAGCCTCATCTGGAGTATATCTAATAAACTTGCCAGTCCTTGCCTGTAGTTCTCACCGTTCGGGGTGTTTGTTCCAGCATGAAGGACAGCTGGAAAAAAAGGAAAGTAGCAGCATAAATGACTCAGAATGTTGATATTTTTTTTTAGTGGGAAACCAGACAGACAGCATGAATCTGCATGCTACATGTCAGGGCTTTTATGACAAGTAGCTAATTGCCACTGTAGCTCGAGCAGAGACAGAGATGTAGACATGGCACATGTATGTAGATCTGACGTGTCGTTATTAATCAGCTTTAGTATGATAGTTCCTCAAGGTCCCAAATGAAAACGAAGGGCTAAATAGACAAGACAGAAAAATGGTGGGAGGGGAAACTGAGGCAGGGAGCAGGGCAAGGATGTGCCCAAGGCCATCCTAGCTCAGTGGCAGAGCTGGGAAAGTAATTCACTCAAGTCTCTGACTCCCAATCCAGTGGTCTATCCACTAGACAATGCTGCTCCTCCTGATATGATCATAGACTGATCACTGCTAACTCACCTGGCTCACAAATTACTGTATTTTTTGGTGTGCAGAAACTCTCCAGGCTGCCTTTGGGTTTGAAATAACATTGAGTGAAGCCCAAGAACATAGTGCAGGAGCCAGGGGTTCAGGAGGTCAAACTGGCTGTTACAGGGATCCCAGAACCATGGTGGAATAGCACTCAGCGCTGGAGTACAGGCATGGGAGTGGACGTGCTGGTTAGGAGAGAGAGGTGGTGGGGTAGCCGTGTACATCAATGTAACCTGTAAAGAAATGAGACGGGATAGTATGGACAAAACAGAATGTTTGGGCCAAAACCACTTTGGGGAGGGATGGTAACCGGGGTTCTATTGGAGTAGCGTGAGGGGTCTGCTAGAGAGTACCCTGCCCTACCCCTCTTGGACTTGGCAATGGATAGAGGTCTCTTTTATATTACTGGGACTTGTGTCGTAATGGGAGCCTTTAACTTCCCACCTATAGATTGGAGACTAAATGCTACGACTATCAGTAGGGCCCAGTTATTCCTGGGGAGTTTCTTTGTCAAATCACCGCTGGCCAACAAGGGGCAATGCAACTTTAGACGTGGCTTTGGAATGCAGCGAGGCCAGCACAGAAAAGCTGGTGGTGGGAAATAACCACGGATCGAGCGATCACAAACTGATTCTTCCATTTAATTTAAAGTGAATCATCAAAACCAGTTCATCAACTATGATTTTGATTTCAAAAGGGCCAACTGTGCGAAATGAAGAGAATTAGTTAAAGAAGTTAAACCTGCCTTGAGTGCAGCGGACTGGACTAGATGACCTTATGAGGTCCCTTCCAGGTCTATGAGTCTATGATTCATTCTATGATTCTTAAGTCAGCTGGACTGAAGAGCTTAAAGACTTAAATGTGGAGGAGACTTGGCATTTCTTTAACTCATCTACACAAAAACTAGCTGCAATTTGAATCCCAAGCAAAAAGGTTGTAGGGAAAGTCTCCAGACCCAGCTATTCTTAGGAGTAAGCAAAGCCAATATCGAACGGGGAAAGGGATGGATAAACTACTTCTTGGAGTTTAGAAAATGTAGGAATACAGTGAACATTGCTAACTGTAGAGTTGAATTAGCTCGTGCCAAGGAAATTAAAAGAGGGTTTTTAGATATACAAATAAGGAAAAAATAAGGAAGGATGTGGTTGGGCTGCTATGGGGTATGGATGGGAAGGAGCTTAAAGATAATCTAGGTCTGGCCCCACAACTCAATGAATACTTTGCGTCGGTTTTCAATAAGGATGATCATATGGACCATGGGCATGATGGAAATGACTGTACAGAAATGGAAATGACCACATCTGATGGAAGACAAATTTAAGATCTTAATGCATTCAAATCAGGGGGACTGGATAATTTCCATGCCAGAATACTGAAAGAACGGGCACATGAGAGAGAGTGTTCGTCGGGTAGCAAGGATTTTAAATCAATCTATTTGGGGGTAGTACCATATGACTGGAGAACAGCTAATGTCAGACTTATATGTAAGCAAGAGAAAACAGGTGATGCAAACAATTCCAGACCTATTTGTCTGACCTTAGAACAAGGCTTTAGAACAAATGATGAAGAATAACTAAAATCATGGAGGTAAATGGAAAAGGGGACTTAATGCAACAGGGGTTTGCCAAAAATAGATTGTGCCCGACTAACCCTATTTTCTTCTTTGAGAAAATAACTGATTTTGTTAGATAAGGGAAATGCAGCAGATCTAATAGTCTTGGACTTCAGTGAAGCATTTGACATGGTACCATATGGGAAATATTGGTTAAATTACAGCAGATGAGGGTGAATACAAGTATTGTGTGTGGGTTGATCACATGATGATGATGAGCCTCTAATGTGATGTGGCTGCAAAAAAGGCAAATGGCTGTATCAGGCCAGGGATTTCCAGGAGAGAGAGAGAGAGAGAGAAGTGTTCATGCCATTGTACAAGGCTCTGATAAGACCTCTGCTGGAACACCGTGTGCAATTCTGGTCACCCATGTTCAAGAAAGGTGAATTCAAACTGGAACAGGTGCAGAGAAGAGTTAGTAGGATGATCAGGGGAACGGAAGCCCAACTTTATGAGAGGAGACTGGAAGATCTTGACTTGTCTAGCCCTAGCCAAAAAAATGGATTAAGAGAGGCTGACTGCTCTCTATCAATACATCAGGGAGGTAAACACCAGGAAGCATGAAGAGCTAGTTAAGCTAAAGTACAATGCTGGGACATTGGATGGGGAGGACCAGGGCTCTGAGGTGGTACTGAGCATTCTCTCTCTCAAGTGCTTGTTCTGGCTGGTTCTTGCTCACACGATCAGGGTGTAACTCTGGGGTGGGCAAACTTTTTGGTCTGAGGGCCACATCTGGGTACGGAAATTGTATGGGGGGGCCATGAATGCTCACGAAATTGGGGGTTGGGGTGCAGGAAGGGGTGAGGGCTCCGGTGGGGGTGCAGGCTCTGAGGTGGGGCCAGAAATGAGGAGTTCAGGGTGCAGGAGGTGGCTCCGGGCTGGGGCAGGAGGTTGGGGTGCAGGGTGGGGGAGGAGAAGGGCTCTGGCATGGGGCTGGGGATGAGGGATTTGGGGTATAGGAGGGTGCTCTGGGCTGGGACCAAGGGGTTCAGAGGGCAGGAGGGGGATCAGGGCTGGGGCAGGGGGTTGGGGTGCAGGAAGGAGTTGGGGTGCAGGCTCTGGGTGGCACTTACCTCAAGCAGCTCCAAGAAGCAGCAGCATGTCCCCCTCCGGCTCCTATGTGAAGGCGCGGCCAGGTGCCTCTGCGCACTGCCCTGTCTGCAGGCGCCACCCCTTCAGCTCCCACTGGCCGCAGTTCCCGTCCAATGGGAGCTGTGGAGGCAGTGTGAGGAGCCCCTTGGCTGCCCCTATGCATAGGAGCCAGAGGGGGGAACATGCTGTTGTTTCTGGGAGCCACGCAGAGCGGGGCAAGCCCTGGACCCCGCTCCCCATCTGGAGAAGCAAGAACTTGAGGGCTGGATTAAAACATCTGGAGGGCCAGCTGTGGCGCCCGAGCCATAGTTTGCCCACTCCTGGTCTGACTGATTGCCCTGTGTGGGGCTGAGAAGGAGTTTTCCCCCAAGTCCGATTGGTATTACCTTGCCGGGTTTCCTCCGTGCTTTGCAGCGGGTGGCTGTGGGTCACTTGCCAAGATTCTCTGGGTACATCTCACTTAATGATTTCCCTGCCACTGCGGGTGCCTCAGGCTCTTCGGGGCCTCGACCGCTCCAGTGATCTGCCTGTGGCACGGAGCAGGCGAGTCTCCTGGGGGCTGACGCTTAGGTCTAGTTTTGGTGGCTGGGTTAGTGTGCGGGCGCTGGGGTGTGTTGGTAGCCTGTTCTATACAGGCGGTCAGGCCAGATGCTCTGGTGGCCCCTTGTAGCCTTCAACTCTATGACTCTATGCAATAGTATAGTGCCTGATCCAAGGCCCACTGGAGCCAATGATAATGATAATGGGCTTTGAATCAGGCACTTTCTGTTTGAATTGCATGAAACGCCTCAGGCCAGGTGGTGGCCATCTCTCTTCACTGCACTGCTATCAGCAACCATTAGTTGCATTTGTTACCAAGTATCACAGTGACCGAGAGGGCAAGTTTTCACTCCAGCGCTATCAGGATACGTGCGATGTGAAATCTTCCACCAAGGAAGATCTAATATAAGATATATAATATCTATAATATATATAAGATCTAATCCCTTATAACGCTCAGTATGGAAAAGAAGAAAGAGAGACGGCAAAGGCAGATTTAGCTTCTGTCTGAACACCAAACCGGGAGGCCCTGCCTAACCTGGGGCAGTAGTTTCCAGCTGATGTTCATTGTGCTAAGACCCAGCTTCAGCCAGGCAAAGAGGCTCGGAAAGGAAGTAGCTCACTGATGAGCCATCACGCTACGGAACCTACTCAACGTATTTAAAGGGTTGATCAGAAGCCATTTATGAAGGCTAATTTCCTAACAGATGATGGCAAAGAGCGTGCTGCGCTTCCCCTGATTGATGGTGGTTATCAAGTTATTGCGCTGGAAGAAGTACACTGAATTTTGGCAGGCTTATCATCGGCTTCTCCATCCGGTAAGTACCAGCGTTGATTTGGGGGTAGGCCTTGTGACAGAGCACTTAGGAGGGGTGGGTTTGGTAATCAATGCGCTAGTTTTTAAGTCCTCAGGATGCCTGGAATGTCCCCGCTCTTGGTGTCAACTGTCAGAATGCTGGGGTGTTATAATGACACAATG
The DNA here is from genome assembly GCF_965152235.1 of Eretmochelys imbricata. Classification (NCBI taxonomy): domain Eukaryota; kingdom Metazoa; phylum Chordata; order Testudines; family Cheloniidae; genus Eretmochelys; species Eretmochelys imbricata. The sequence continues at coordinate 98,874,509 of NC_135580.1, forward strand.
TTCCACGCCCATTGCTGCTCCGGGATCAAATGGTTTGAACGCCCCGTTTCATGCTCACCATGTAGCCAGTCCTTGTTTAAGGCCAAAGCTTGTCCTCATGTGGCAGGAGAAGGCATCTCACTATGAGTCTGATTGCTGACCCCGTCTAGTCAGCGCACAGACATCGGGGCGGGTAGGTTGGGACAGTGAGGGGCAGTGTTTCTGGTGATCCCTCTATTCCTCCAGTCTCCATTGTCACCGGAGGAGGGGAGGAAGAGGGGCCCAGAGGCAAGAGGCACTTGATCTGTTCTGCTGCTCCAGAGTGAGGAAAGGAGTCGGGATGCAAAGTGGGCCAGTATCTTATGACCCTGTTGCCATAAAGAGTGTTTTGACATTGAAAAATAGGGTCACTGTGGCAGCCCTTGCAAAGCTCCGGGAGGGAGCGTGCCGCAGCTCAGAGAATGGTTCAAAGCTGGTAGTCTGGGGATGCTCAGCTGCAAGTGCTAAGCTGCTCCTTGCACCAACGTGTCACGTCCAGGTGTCTCAGGTGATGCTTTTGAGACCGGCTAGAGCCTCCTACGCTATTCTACACTGCATGACGCTGTCACATGTGCCAGGGACTAGAGCTTGTGGGAACACAGAAAGCAGCTTTGGCTAAAATATCTCGATTTTTTTCATTCTTTTTTTGCCAAAATTTTCTTTTGACAGAAATTTTCCGACCCATTCCCTTAGGCGCTGTATTGGCAGATGCCTGATAGACCCCAGTCCTTAGAGACCAAGGCCCAGATTTTACAGGTATTTAAGCGTTGAGTCACTTAATGCTGCAAGACCGAGGTCTTATTTCCAAAAGGCACTTAAGAACCTACGTCTCACTGAGAGTCTGGAATGTAGGTTCCTAAGTGTAGGTTCCTTAGTCACTTAGGACCAGAGGCTCAGAGGTACTCAGGTGCCCAAATACCTTTGAGGCTTTGCAAGGCTGAGCAGAGCAACAACTAAATGCCCTTACCGCTCTGGGCCGAAGAGCATGAGGTACGCTGCTTGTGGAATATCCTCTCTTCATGAGTCCTCCCGGTTTGTGGAAACATCTTCCGCACAACATGTAAATGTCACAGCTGTGCGTCATGACTGCACTAGGAGCATGGCTGGGATTCGTTATTATGGACTATTGATCTGCAGGAACCCTGAGGGAACCATCAGAAAGAGGATGAAGCCAATTTGCCATCCTGTTAGAAACAAAATGGGAATCATTCTTTAAGGTCAGATGTGAGGGGGTAGTACAGATTAATTTACAACTTCCCTGCATCCACTGTCTAAAGGCAGCGACCAGCCAGTGACTGAGTTAGGGCACCATAAAACGTAGCAACGTGTGCCTCCAGAATACTTAAATTGGCAGCCACCTTTGTTACAGATCAGCTCTCGATTTCAGCACAAGGAGTACATTCTGCGACCGCCACATAGACTATGCCTGATCTCCACATTAAGCAGCGTGATGGGATTGGTGTGGGGTGTGACCTTTTTGCTCCTTAGTGTCCTTGTTAGCTGTGAATCAGGTTGCACACGCAGCGTAATGCTCAGCTAGGAGACGTGCTTTGTGAAGCATGTGGCTCGTACCTAGCGTCTAGATCTAAAGCCAAGCCAGGTGCATTTTTCACAAGCATGTTGTTGGACATGCGAGCAAAGCTGTGATTCTGAACCAGCCCTGATCTGTATGATCCATCAGAGTGCCCCTCGTTGGTGAATTATATTTCCTGCAATATAAAATAAATCCATTTTGTACACTTCACAGGGTCTCGTGTTGGGCTTGGCACACTTGGGGAGGTGATGGGCAAAAGCGGCTGTAAACCACCTTTATGCTTTATGCTCCAGGAGTCTGTCCAGTCCCTAGCTATCTGTGTGCCCTAGGAGTGGTTCCAGAAGATGGAGAGCAGCCAGATGCTGGCAGTGCCTCCTGTACCAGAGGCTGGTGCTCATGGGAGGCATAGCAGCCACTGTGCTGGTCTTATGCCATCTGGGGATTCTCCTAGCCAGGTAGAGGGGAATCTGGCAGACCAGAGGGGCCATTAGTGCACCACGACAAGCCAGGGGAGAATGTCTGTGGGGCGGGCACAGGTTAAAGCCTTAGTGGGGGTTTCACCTTCCTCTCCTGCATCCGCCTTGCGTGTGGGCGCAGGTCACTTGCCAGAATTCTCTGGATGTGTCTCACTTAATCGTTTCCCGGCTATTGCTGGGGCCTTGGGCGCAGGTGCACCTTGGTTCCTCCAGTGCTCTGCCTTTGACCTTAATTGTCTAGTCTCCTGTGGGCTGTGATACTTCGGTCTGATTTTGGTAGTTGGGTTTAGTGTGTGGGGGCTGGGTGGTGTTGGTGGCCCGCGATACACAGGAGGCCAGACTAGATGATCTAGTGGTCCCTTCTGGCCATGAACTCTGAGCCTAGAACCGCTGCAAGTGGCCCTACCCTGCCTCTCCCCGCAAGTACCGATGCAGTACGGCGTATGTCAGATCCGACTGGGGTGGGACGGGCCAGGCCTGTCGCATGTGGTGCTCTGGGAATTCCGGTCTGCCTGCGGCCAGGCTGCCAGAAGCACGCCTTTAACTTACACCAGGGACTGTTTTAGCCCCCAGAGCAACCCAGAATCTGAGGGAGAGGTGTAAAGCACAGAATCAGACCTGGGGTCTTAAAGCCAGTTCTGTGGACATCACCTTAACAATGCTGCCTTCTTGCATGTTACATTCCATGTTGGATATTAGGAAAAACTTTTTCACTGGGAGGGTGGTGAAGCACTGGAATGCGTTACCTAGGGAGGTGGTGGAATCTCCTTTCTTTGAAGTTTTAAGGTCAGGCTTGACAAAGCCCTGGCTGGGATGATTTAGTTGGGGATTGGTCCTGCTTTGAGCAGGGGTGGCACTAGATACCTCCTGAGGTCCCTTCCAACCCTGAGATTCTAGGATTCTATGCTCCCGCATGTTACCAATGGAGCCGTCTGCTATGTGGCTGCAGAGGAAAGGCTGCTGGGCCTTTGATCAGTCGTAGTGCCAAACAGAGGGGTAACTGAACGTTGCCTCCCACCTTCCCCCTGAGTTGTGTTTCGATTTAAGCTTTATGATGAACCAGTGAAAGGCAAACACCTAGACTGGGGACGCAGACAGCTTAAGAACCATGACCACGTGCTGAGCTGGGTCTTGCCGGAGCGCAGATCGTTTCCATTTGAATATAAAAGGGTTTGGACTCTCACCGGTTACTTTAAGTGGCCCACCATGAAAGGATCCTATCAAAGGGAAAAACCTGCATGAACGTCCCAGACTTTTCCCATAGACCGCCAGAAGGACCAGCTGGGAAAGTAACTCGGCCTGCGTTATGGGTTCCGCTGGCAGCCGAAGTGACCGTGTTGCGGTCATCCAAGAAATAGACGTGAGCACAATGCGTGTCAGCTTTCAAACATCGCACGCCTCAGAACGGCGACGTGCGCTCTGGCATGGGCACGCGACGCTATTTAGTGTTAGATAAGCTGCAACACATTTACTGAAGTTGCCCTGCAGACAGTAAACGTGTGACTGCAAAGGAAGGAACTAAAGCAGGGACTTCCTCCTGTCAGCAGTTCACCTGCCCCAGCATCTGTGGTGATGGTCAAAGGGAAGCTATTGTCTGAGGCTCGCTTCCTCTATCACTGTTGCTGGATCATCATGAGGCTGAGGTTTGCAGGCTAACGATCCTTGCAGGCCAACAACCAGTAGCACCACTGGCCACCAGGCATCTCAAAGTCGGTTTGTGATTGAATTCCTGGGAAAGAAAGGAAGGGCCGTAAAGCTGAAGGTAAACTAAGCACCTTCTATTCCCAATGGGCAGAGACCGGCAAACGGCAGGATTGGGTCCCAAACACAATGTCTCTTCTGTAGAGCACAGGGATTTCTGGCAGATGCTGCCGGGGGAGGTGACGCGACACGTCAGGGCTTCTCAGTGATTCTACCTCAGAAGGCTGAGTCAGCCCAGGCAGGGAGACAAGCGAGTCTAAATGGGACAGTTAGGTCACTGTATACTCCTTTCAGAGTAGCAGCCGTGTTAGTCTGTATTCGCAAAAAGAAAAGGAGGACTTGTGGCACCTTAGAGACTAACCAATTTATTTGAGCATAAGCTTTCGTGAGCTACAGCTCCGATGCATCCGATGAAGTGAGCTGTAGCTCACGAAAGCTTATGCTCAAATAAATTGGTTAGTCTCTAAGGTGCCACAAGTCCTCCTTTTCTGTATATTCCTTAAATTCAAGTCAGGCTTTTTGAGCCTGTGCCGTTTGTAGGGGGTTAACCTCAACTCTTGCCCTGCATGTTCACTTGGGACCTGATTCAGCTCCCACTGAAGTCATTGCGAACAGGCCTCATCTGAATTACGAGCCCCCGGAGTTCTGACTCCTCCAGTGCCAGCAGCTTGGCCTCTCCAGCGTCCCTTGCTACAACTCTGAAGAAGGGCAGGCTCTTTCCCCAAGTGGGGGCCGTTCGTGAAACGTACCGTGTTGTCATCCAGCTGAATCCATGTTCCAGCCTTGTGGACTGGGGTGAGGGGTACGTGTGATGGGAAACAAACGCAGCATTATAATATAACTATGTGCTATTGTATACACCATCTCTCATATCCTCTGCACGATCTGGCAAATGCAGTTCCCACGGCTGCCAGACTGAAACGTTCTTGTTTGCTGATGCTGCTCCAAAATTTAAAAATGATCATTTTAATTGTTAAAAAAATGGCAGGTGTCTTATAGCGACTGTGACTTACCCTAGGCATGCAGCGGGAGGAGCTGCCGGAATTAACAGTTGGCAAATATTTGATAGAAGCATCTGCGTATTGTGATTTCAATCTACTAATCCAATTTATAACTGAATAATGTAACGCCTTTCTGTGACTCTAGTGTCTGATTGTGAGAGATAAGTACATTCCCCAGACACTGTTCAAATGGATCGGAATGCATTTTAACGAGGTCTTTTACATTGCTTCTCTCAATATTTTGTTCAACTTTCTTCAGTTTGTTCTTGACCTTATTTTGATAGCGTGAGATAAAAATGTAGCTACCATGTTTTCTAGCGCTGGCAGAATTGCCTGGCAATCACATCTGGATACCGTCCATTAGAAAGAGGTTTGCTTCTGTTCAAAAATCTCTCTCTCTAAAGCTGCTGCTTCTTAATGTTATCATGAAACCTGGGGGCCAGATCCTCAGCTGGTACAAACTGGCACGGCTCCATTGTAGTTAAAGAAGCCCATCATAGCTGGGTTGGTAGAACTGTTCCCTAAGCCCTGGGTTTTTTTTGTATTTTTGTTTCCTGAGAACTAAGAAATTGATTGATTCTAGTTGGAAACAAAATTCATTGGCAGTGAGAAGTTGTTTAAAAATCTTCTTCTGTGAGTGACTCTCTCTAGGCCTAAATATACTACACAAAATAATAAACCATCCGCGAAACATTTTGATGCAGGTTCAAGTACTACAGGTTTTCAAGGTAGGTCAAGAAATCTCATGTAAATATTTACAGACTTCACTTCTTCTGCTCTTTGCACTGTTATAACTCCATGGACTGCAATGCCTCCCAGTGTAAGGGAGAGAGAAATGAGGCCCTGAGCTTTTCCAAAGGGTGTCGTGTGTGTACGTGAGAGCTGCTTCCTTATATCTCTGCTAGTCCAGCACAGCAGTATGAAAACCACTCCTGCCAGGGCCTCTTCGTTCTGCTCACCAGAGCCCAGGGTGCTAATTACCTTGATAAATGAAGCAAAGGTTACTCAGATAAATGTGATGTTTAGCAAAAGGATCTGTATGATAAGCAGCATTCCTTTTCCATTTCTGCTATTTATTTTAATTATACTAAGTGCTAATCAAAAGTTAATTTGCTAAGCATCCCTGGGTGCAATTAGCTATGGGGTTCTAAGCCTTTGCAGGAATTACAAAGGTTTCTCTCCTCCCTTCCCTCCCCTGTTATATTTCAGTTCTTGCTTGGTAATCAATGTTCTGTCCTTCCATGGGGATGGATTAACCCAGTGCAAATATGTACCAGCACTTTTTTCCAACTAATTTGAACTTCGGTTCTTACATTTTCTAGAGCATCTTTTGAAAGGTTTCGTCGGAAATCAACACAAATATCCAGGACGCTTCTCTTTTTAAAACGTTTTCATTATGGTTTGGGGATCGAGCAAATACTCCCATGTCTGGGGAATTATTACTGCGGCAACAAAAGCACCTGTTGAAGAGCTTAGTACTTTAAACAAATAAAGATGCTGAGGCAGAGTGGTACAGGTGGTGTGACCAACACTGCAGTGGGCATCCATCTCAGAAGTCAAGAGTCACTAGCGCGCTGTTCTATGACCCAACTCCTAGACTATTCCTTATGGCTTAACTGTGCTCTGCTGCCGTGTAGATGACTTGCTTTTCGATCCCAATTTTCTTGTTCCCCAGCCTAGCAGGAGCCATGTTAGACCCTTATATTGTTATCCAGCAAGGAGTGAATCCCCTAACTGATTAAGAAGTGGCACTGATTGACTTTGCAGAGAGTCCCATCCACTCCTGCTCAGTTCAAACAGCTGTGATGCAGAGCTAAATATCAGCTTCATTAGGGATAGGCAGAAGAAACCCTTACAAGACTAAATAATTGGCAAAAGCTAGTAAAGAGGAAGATTCAAGCAAACCGAGCGGGAGCTGATGGTTTAGCAAAATGTGGGTATCGAGTGACATAGCTAGAAAGACTTGATTACAACTTTCACAAAGAATAATGCTCAAAAGTACCAGCCAAAACCCAGCTTTTCTCTTGTGAAGGATCCTGTATCAGTCAAGGTGCACAGAGGTGAATTTCAAACACAATTGCTCAAAAATCATGAGTCAGGCCTCAAAATATCATGAGATTGACTTAAAAATCCTGTGATTTTTTAAAAAAAAAGTGGAGTTTTTTATTTGCCTTTTGGTTTCTGAGCCACAATCTGGCGATGTTTTCAAGCTTTTCTCTGCAACCGTGAGAGCTAGGAAATTTATTTTTTTAAAGAAAGCAGAGATTCTCATGCGATCACAGGACTCTGGGAGATGGAGATTTAAGAAAAAGCATTAAGTAGTGCAAGGCTCACAATAAAATTGCAAACATTGTCAACACTGGGTATCATACCCTTGCTAGAGTAGACATTTTTGTATGCATAAAGCAGCTCATTAGAACCTTACTTTCTTACCTCCCCGTTTCTTATGTTCAAAAGCCCATGGACCAGCAGAAAGTTCACAACAGTGCAGAGAGAATTTGACTAGCCAAAGAGCAGAACCTCACTCAGGGCTCAATTCTGGACCTATTAAAGTCAATGGCAAAACTCCCAGTGACTGCAGAAGGGCAGGGTCCATCTTTGCATCCCACCAGTGACTGGGGGACCTGTGTGAATTACCAAATGGTGCAAATTGGCAAATATGTGAGCGCAACACAATAAAGTGAGGATCACAAAATGTACTTCATGCATAACTTTTAATTGTAGCTTAGTTCAGTTTTTCTCAACCTTTTTAATAGCAGGGACCGGCTTGCTGCCTTCCTAAACTGTGTCAGAGAGATCTCAGGAACCAGCGCTGGTCCACGGACTGGTCATTGAGAAACGCTGGCTTAGTTTACCTATGGTCATAGTTCATAGAATTATAGTCATTCAACTGCAGTCTATTTCGGGATCAAAATAACTGTTAGGTAACGTGGGGCCTCATGGCAGCATCTGCTATTACATCTTCCCTGAGAGGCTGGAAGAGTGCACGTTTACAAAGAGAAATGAGGATTCAGTGAAGCGAATTCTGCTGTGTTTCTTTCAGCCCAACAGGAGCATATGACGAAATTACAAACCCTGGGAAAGGGGGGTTAAAATGAAAGGGATTTCCTATCTTTAATCAAAACTGGCGTTTGCAAAAGCTCATTGAGTGACTTAGAAGCAAGTTGCAAGACGTAGAGAAATTCTGCACTGGGTGTTGCAAATTGCACTGGGTGTTACAAATAAATGTCTCAGTATTGTCACCCTGGCACATTCTCAAACCATGAGTTAGGCCTCAAAACATCAGGAGACTGGCTTAACAATCAGGACATTTTCAAAAATTATTCATTTGGAGATTTCACTTTTGCTTTTTGTTTTTTTTCACCTTTAGGGTTCATGTTCTCAAGCTTTTCTCTGCAACCAAGAATAGCTGAGATTCTCATGTAACTTTATGACCTGGGACTTCAAGGAAAACATTAAATATCAGGAGGCTTGTAATAAAATCGTGAGAGTTGGCAACAATGACTGCAACTCTTAGACATCTGTCCTGAGAGAGCAAGATGTATAGAAGGAGGATATGATGCTTTACCAATGCTGGGTGCATTTCAACAAAGAAAGATGTTGGTGTGTCACTGAACAAAATGATCCATCGATAACCGCCACCCAGTTGTTCATACCAAAAGCAATTGGATGGGAATTTTTTCTCTGGTACTTTCACATTCAGACAACAGCAGATGAATGATGTCCAAGAAACTCTGTGTGAACAATATCCAAGAAACCTGTGTGCGACTGTTGGGTGAAGAAAGGCTGTCAAGCTGTGATGGTTTTAATGGGCCATATTCCAGAACAATGAGGAATGAAAATTGCAACAGCTCATGAAAACAGCAAGGGAGAATAACGAGACACTTTGGAATCTGCCTGGATGCTAATTCAAACTGAGGAAGTCCCTCCTCGAGCTTCCACGTTCTGAATAAGGGGCAAACTCGATTGTTCTCATTCTGAGACGTGGGTCACGCTGCCCTCCTATTGGGATAGAATATCATGCGGATAGTACACGTGCACCAAAGACCACTTTGAGACTTGTGAATAAGCTTCAGGGATGGGGGTTCTCCCCAACAGAATCTGGAGGATGATCCCTCGAAAGTGAACATCAGCTGTTGGCCCTACCGAACGAGACTTGGAGGGGCTGACAGAACTCCTCACGGTCGCTTGTTGCCGATTTGGGGATTCAATCTCTTCCCCCACCCAGAGAGGGGTTTTGCTCTGCATTTCACAGAGACAGTTGTTGTCTTGCTTGTCCAGATTGCCACAGCTTGACCCGGCCCTGAAAGCACTCAGACCCTCCTGGTGACAGAGCAGCCGGAGAGGCCTACACCCAGCTTGGCCTAGGGGCATCTTCTTTCCCTCACCCACCCTCCTCCCAGTGCCCAAGAGAAAGGGATCTTCCCAGCAGTGACTCCATCCCTGCGGGGTCTATGTGGCCACTGTCTGAGAGACGTCTTCCTTCCCCTCCTGTAGCTGCAGGCTGGGTTTGGTCACTGCCTGGGCAGAGACGGAACAAAAGGGAAGCTGGGCAAATGTTCCCTGCTGAGGTGCACGGGCTGCTGAGGGCTGTTCCCAGGTGCACTCTCTTCAGTGGGACTCTGCATGCAAAGCTGAAGGAGGTGGTTACGGGTGGGAGTTCTCTCCTCTCCTGGATTTTTTTGGAGGCGCTGGTTTCTCTTAATACCTGGTGTAGATTTCAGAAGCACTGGAGTAGATTCCGGGCTGTGGCTGCGAAGGTCGGCAGGCGCCTTCTTCATGTGCTGGCCTCGTTCATTTGGTTCTCTGGCTTGCTCCTTTCCACATCTGGTGAAACCTGCACTGAGAGGCACGTCTGCTAGGCCCCGGTATGCCCTCTCCTGGAGAGGGCTTCTCAGGTGTGCTTTAGTGGGCTAGGACTCCCGCGACCAAGATCTAATCCTAGCCCTGCCATTAGCTGACTGTGGGCATGTGCCTCTGTTTCCTCAGGTTGGAGTGTAAACTCTTCAGAGCAGGGACTATCTGGTACTACAATGTATGTACAGTACCTTGCACACCAGAGCCCTGATCTCTGTTGTGCCCTCTAGGAGCTACTGTAACACCACTAATGCTACAGACCTCACCATTTCTACAATGTTCACCATGCAGATGTTTATCACTATCAAATAATTCCTAGGACTGGGGTATTTCCTGTGAATTCTGCAGCCACATGAGCTGTGTGCTTGCTGTGAATGGCAGCCTTGGAAGCCACTGGGTAACAAGCCACTGACTTTGTTTCAGGATCAACAATTGTCGTAAATGGCCGTTTTGTTTTCTCCCTCTTCCGCCCTTCCGCTTCTGCCCAAACCAGAATATTGGGTAAAAAGTATTATCTGTGAAAATAAAGAACAAGTAAGTGTGTACATCAGAGTCACGCACCCTGGGGCATTCTGTGGGAAAGAGAATTCAGGACAGCCATGGAGCCTATTATCGGCAGGATAGCAAATGCCAACACTTGTGAGTGTGCTGGCCTCTCGAATGTTTCCTGGCACAAAGAACACCATCTACTGTAGATTTCAAGACAGTTCAAGCAGTATGTTGACATGTTGCTCTCAGATTTCATTCCTGAAAATTGGGAACTTTGTGCTGTACAAACAACACGATCTTCCCCTTCATCTGGAAGGGATAAAAGCAATTGTTGGCAGGTCTAGCAAATCTCTCTCTTCCTCTCCTCCCCTCTCGCTTTCCCCACAAGCCCTAACTGGTTACCCACAAGTCAAGACTTACAGACTTGCCTCTGAAGACTTTGAAACTGGAAAAAATGAAAAGAAGGTTAAAAAACAAGATTTGTAGTGGCAACACGGCTGCCGTCGAATTCTGTAAGCTGTGGCATCCCCTCTGCTTCTGCCCCTGGGAGGGGGAGTCCGATCCAGCACCCCTTCACTCTGGGGGGGCCAGAGAAAGGGGTACACTTCTCCACCCACTTTCCCTCACACTGTAGAGATTCCATGGAGCTCCAGCTGGGTTTGTGGAAGGGCCAGGCCATGCTGAGAAGGGAATCTGTGCCCTGTTCCCACCCCCAAACCTACAAAGGGCAACCTAGTGTAATGCAGTGCCAGGATTGTGGCTGAAGGGCTTAAGGCAAGCCAGTGGGCCGATTAACCTATTAGGCGGCAAGCTGGGAGGAATTAAAACAGAGAGAAGCCTTAATGAGAGGAAGCTCACCTGTGCGGAACCGGTGGAGTGTATATAGGCCAGGAAACTGGCGACTGAAGGGGCTGCTGGGAAAGGCTGTAGTCACTCCTTGGGAAGACGGAGGAGTGTTTGGAGCCTGCAGAGAAGGGAGCGGTGAAGCTAGCAGACCCAGAGAAGGAAGGGAGAGCCAGAAGGCTAGGACAGGACTCAGGGATCAAGGTCTGGGATGGAACAGGCCTTGGCTGTTGCCTAGAGTGTCCCTGAGCCGGAACCCAGAGCAGAGAGCGGGCCCAGGTTCCCCAGCCAGCCACTGGGGAAGTGGCCCCCGCAGGGCAGCGCATAGGAAGACTGCCTGAGTCTGTCTGGGAGGAGACACTTTCCTCTCCCCTCTGCAAGCAGAGTCAGGATGAGCTCCACCCTGACACCTGGTGGTGAGTTGTGGCGGGTTGTGGAAAAGAACTTCTGGGGCTGATCTCATTGGCATAGGCACACCCACCCCGCCTAGGTCGTCACTTTGGCTGCTGTGGGATCCCCAGTTTCTCTATTATTGGGGCAGGAAAAATAAAGTGTTATTATCTGGATTATGTGACTCAAGGACAGTGGAACCGTACTTGGCTTTTTGTTATGATAGAGGGACTCACCATCAACTAAGGAGTACTCACTGGGCAAGGGACATGGGTTCCAAAACTCAGTGAATGCAGAGAGGCTGGGGATAGACATGTGCACTTTGTGGTATACGCCCCTAAATGCCAACAGCACTTCTTCCTCTCTCCCCTCTGTAATAGTAGAGCTAATTTTTATTCTACTAGGAGTCTTGGTACAGAATGCAGAGCTGAATTCACTTTGGGCCAATGGTGTACCAGCACTGGGGCTCCCCTACTATGAGCTGAAATCACTAAAGTGCTAAAATTACTGAGTATTGTGTCTAGTAGCGAGCCTGAAGATCTACTGGTGAGCAGCTTGCAAGATGGCTACCGGGGAGGAGCAGCTGGTGGAGAGGGGCGGCTGGCGGAGAAGGCTGCAGCAGAAACCCGCGGAGAGGCAGGGCAGTCGGCCATTGGAGCACGTAAGGTGCCTCTTTACTCTCCCCTCCCCATTTCCACACAGGCAGGGGGGTGGGGGTTAAAACTCTGCAGATGAACTCTGGACTCACCCAGGATAGAGGCAGAGACTTTTGGGTTGCTGGACTTTTGGGACTTTGGGTGATTTGGGGTTGCTGGACTCAAGAACCAAAGGGAAAGGTCACGCCCCAATTTGCTTGGGGTGGGTTTTTTGCTCATGGGTTGTGTTACGAATCCTGTTGGTGGTGTTTCCCCAACATAATGCCACATTGTTTCTCTCTGTTATTAAAAGGCTTTTGCTACCCTCAGACTCTGTGCTTGCGAGAGGGGAAGTACTGCCTCTTGGAGGCGCCCAGCGGGGGTGGTATATACTTGTCCCAGGTCACTGGGTGGGGGCTCGAGCCGGTTTTACATTTTGTTATTGGAATGGATCCCCTAGATACCGAACCCGGCCCTTGTTGCTGCCAACTCCGACAGGCAGAAGGGTTACACCTCAAAGGGGAAACCATGATAATGACCTAGCCCGAGGGCTGAGTCATGAAGAGGCTACAGCGGCCCTGGAGCGAGAGCAGGGCTGCAGCCAAAGAGACAAGCACAGGGAGAGGTGTTGACCTGGTGAGCTGTTCCGCAGAGTGGCCAGGAGGAGGCGCCCTATCTGCTGTGAGGAGAGCACCACATCACACTGCCCTGCGGTGAATGCCCATCCTGTGTGAAGCTCAAGGGCAGTTCCCCGGGGGAAGCCCACGGTTGTATGAAAATGCTTGCCTTCACAGTCTTCTCTGCTCCGGCCCAGTGCGGCATCCTGGGACACCTATGGCATTTTGCCTGCAGTAACAAATGCAAGATTTGTGGCTCCAGTCCAAAACCCATTGAGGTGGATGCAAAGACTCCCATTGACCTCAGTGTGCTCTGGTTCAGGGCCTAGATTCACTTGTTAGGGCCTCCTCTTTCATTAGTTACATTTCTGATCTGTACTGTGCAGATGGAAACCTGTGGGAGGGAGGAATAGCATCCTCATGGCACTCTCTCCCCTTCCTTGGGGCCCCAGAGGGACCTCTGAATGCGGTCTTCCCTCTGTGGGGCTGGAGCCGGGCGCTGATGGCTCTCCAGGGCAGCGTCCTCTGCGGAGCGAGCAGATTTGCATGTAGAAATTCCACTGGGAGTTGCTGCTGCTGTTCGTTCCAGCTGCCTCTTCTGGGGCTGCGGTGAAGCAGCTGCAGGAGGGCTCAGCGAATTGCAGCCTGGCTTCTGATGGAGTTAGTGGAGTTAGAGGGGCAGCCATCTATGCGGCGCGGCTCCTGTCCCCATGGACCTGGGGGGTACCCTTCCCTATGGACGGTTGGAGCCCTTCCCCTCTGCTAAATACGTGGGCTCCCAAGTCCTGCCACAGTTTCTCAGGGGCTTTTTGTGCCTCCTGGGCTGTGACGTGGGGGGAGGCGAAGCATCGGCCCTGCCCCCTCCCTCCCTCCCTGTCGCTCCTGGATGCGCCGCCCTGCATCACCTCTGGAGACAGGTGGGGCATGACGCTGCAGGAGCAAAGTGAGTTGCGGGGGGCGGTGGGGCTTGGACTTTAGCCCGGCGGTGGTTGGGGGGTCAGGCTACAGTAGGACTTCGGGAGCCTGGCCACGGGGATTCGGGCACTGACTCCTGGCTCCGGCCGCATGGCGGTGGGTGCTGACCCCCAGCTCTGGCCATGTGGCCCTGGCCTCCAGCCGCAGGGATTCAGTCTCTGGCCCCAGCTCCAGCTGCGTGGCAGCTGGCCCTGGCCCTCTGCTCTGGTCCAGGGCCCCAGACCCCGGTACCGGCTGTGCAGCAGCAGGTGCCAACTTCTAGTGGCAGGAGCTGGCCCTGGTCACATGGCACCGGGCACTGACCCCGGGTCCAACCACGTGGCAGTGGGGCTCACTGCCACCCACCCCATCCCCCCTGGCCCCTGCTGCCTCCCCCATCCAGGGTTTAATTTGTCCTGGGCTTGCTGAGAAAAGTGATATTAACAAACGTGCAAGTATGATTTCTCATCACAGCCTCCCAACTAGCTAGTAAGTCTGCTGTAAACGATGTATGTTTGTTAATATCACTTAGCACAGCCTCCCAGCTAGCTACTAAGTGTGCTGTGAAAAGTGATATTAAACATACAAATATCACTTTTCACAGCATTGTTTTTGTTATTGAGTCTGCAAAAAACCAACCCTACATAAATAAATTACAGTAACTCGTCACTTAAAGTTGTCCTGGTCAATGTTGTTACGTGGCTGATCAATTGGAGAACGTGCTCGTTTAAAGTTGCGCAATGCTCCCTTGTTTGGCAGCCGCCTGCTTTGTCCACTGCTTGCAGGAAGAGCAGCCCGTAGGAGCTAGCTGGAGGGGGCTTGGAACCAGGGTGGGCCAGCAGCCCCCCTATCAGCTCCCCTAAGTTCCCTGTGCGGCAGCCCCCCAGCAGGCTATCAATTGCCGGCAGTTCAGTTAACATCCTTTTGCTTAAAGTAGCATTTTTCAGGAACATAACTACAATGTTAAATGAGGAGTTACTGTACAATGACTTGGACACGTGTGTGTGCCGATGTATTTGTTTTTTCTAAAGTTAATTAAGTATTTTAGAGAAGTGTCAGTGCGACCACCAGCAGGAGTTGGTGGCTGCACTCTAAGGCCACCAAATTTGTAGTGAGAACCCCTGGCCTAGAGCAGCTGTGTCCTACAAAACTCTGGGAGGGGAGCCATACAGAGTGTCCTGCTCCTGGGCTGTGTCTCAGAGTTGCCTACATTTTATAATAGAGACTGGGAGTGGCTAAGTCATTATGCAAGGTAACCTATTTCCCCTCGTTTTTTCCTACCCCCTCCCCCACACTGTTCCTCAGATGTTCTTGTTAAACCCTGGATTTGTGCTGGAAATGGCCCACCTTGATTATCATACACGTTGTAAGGAGAGTGGTCACTTTAGATAAGCTATTACCAGCAGGAGAGTGGGGTAGGGGGAGAGAAAACCTTTTGAAGTGATAAACACCCATTTTTTCATGGTCTGTGTGTATAAAACATCCTCACTGCATTTTCCACTTTATGCATCCGATGAAGCGAGCTGTAGCTCACGAAAGCTCATGCTCAAATAAATTGGTTCGTCTCTAAGGTGCCACAAGTCCTCCTGTTCTTTTTGCGAATACAGACTAACACAGCTGCTACTCAAACTTATCTACAATGTTTTTTATGCAGCAGATGTAGCTACGCGGGGGCAACCTCCTCCGCGTAGACTGTGACGCAGGAATCTTAGTGCCAACTAGCAAGGGGCACAGAGAGAGTGCACAGGAATCTTCTGACTCAGCTATTTACATTTTAGCTCCCCCGAAGAGTGTCACATGAAGTCTTGAATTAGCACCTGTGCCGCTCTGATCACCAATAGTGTTGTGAAATTTCTGTACAGATACGGTGTAAGGAATGAATGTCTGCATATACTGATACTTCTTCAAGTCTGGGTCTAGGTCACTAGCAAAGGTGAAAAGCAGGTTTCCTGTCTGTCAAGAAATGTGCCTCTGTTTACATGTAAACTGAGTATTGTCCCATTCACAGTGGGTCTCCCATGCCCAGTCTGAACTGAATACAAATGAAGGGTTGTGGGACTTCAGAAAGAAACTAACAGGAAGAGGAAAAGTGTGTGGGTGCGCACGCACGCTCAAGTGTGCCCTGGCACCCTTCCCTGAGGCAGTCATAGGACAGCCGTTTTGCTTCATGAAAGCAAGGTTCTCAGCCGGGCTTGGTTGAAAACATTGGAGAGATCTTTGGGTGAGAGACTTCTTCACGCCAAAGGTTAACCTGCTAGTTATTTTTAGTCTCGAGAAAATGAGTTATGATTTTGTTTTACATGTGGCCATTTGTTTCCAATATCGTTATTCACTATCAGTTGCATCTCTGTTGTTTAAGAATAAACTTATTCTGGTTTTCACTATAAATGTATCTCAGTGCTGTGGTGCTACGCCAAATGCTGGTCTGGAGGTGACTCTTACAAGCGGGTGCATCCTGCTCCTTTGGGAACAGCAGGGCTGGTCGTTCTGAGTGCGATCAGTAGAAAAGGAGGGCTGGACACTGCAGGGAATGCTCCGAGGGCTTGGGGGGTGCCCGTCCAGGGAGAGTGAGGCCTGCGGGGGCCTGGAAGGCAGGGCTAGTGCAGCCTGGCGCTGGTAGTTTGAGAGCTGATCCTCAGCAGGCACAGGCAAGGCTCCTTCATGCTGAGGGCAGGTAGTGGTGAGGGAGTGTCACCTACTTGTGCTGCACTGGCGTAAAACATGACTTTCTCGCACGCAGCTTGAACGTGAGGTGAGATGGATCAGTGCCAGGCCAGAGCACCGGTGCTTTGTGTTGGTGCAGGGTGCAACAAACCTCAGTGTACACAAGGGCTTAGCTAAGTTAAACACTCTCTCAGTGTTCCACACCTTTCAGGGCTGCTCTGGACAGCTGATGACAGCATCTGCCTCCTGCAGCCTTTCTGAGAGATCCCTGCACACCCAGAGTGTCATGGCTTCAGGCTGGATCTAGCTCTTAAAATATTCCAGATGAGGTCACAGGAGAGGAGAGAATAGGGCAAAAATCACAAAAAGGACCATACTTGTGCTTTCTCTGAGCTCTTTCCACAAACCCAAGCAGCCTGAGGTGACTCTCAATAGATGCATGGCATTGAAAATATCTGATGCTTAAAATGGTCACCATTTAATGTGAATTTTTTCTGACAGCTTTCCTGGCACTAGGATTTTTCACTTGATGGCTACAAATTCCTTTGAAATAACTTTTTAAACCGATCAGTCCAAGGATATTGTCTGAAAGAATCATCATGTCAACTGTGAGGGAAGTGCTGAGCAGACTATTCATGCTTAAGAGATTTTTCAAATGTAATACACAGGACTAGATACCAGTAACTGCTGTATTCTCTGCCAGGAACTCCCTCTGTGACCTTGACTAAGTTGTTTAGCCTCCTGCCTCAGTTTCCCTAACTATAATACAGGGTTAATGCTTACATACTACCTTAGAGGTGTTATAGGGATTCATAAATCATGCTCTGATCCTGCAGAGAGAACCTCAAGGCAGTTCTATGCACCCACAAGTTCCAGGGGTCCATATATGATGTTCTTATTGCTGCATAGGGGACTGAGATTGTAAAACGCTTTCACGGGAGATTATATAAGCATCTGATGTAACTAGAGTCTCAGTACTTTTCATTTTACTGATTTTTTTTCAGGTCTTAAACAAACTTCTACGTCTCTTCTGAACGTCACTCCTTAGCTCCATTGCTGGGCAAGGAAAACTGAAATCAATTTCAAACTGTTTCAGCTGGTGTGGATAATAGA
Organism: Eretmochelys imbricata; assembly: GCF_965152235.1. Classification (NCBI taxonomy): domain Eukaryota; kingdom Metazoa; phylum Chordata; order Testudines; family Cheloniidae; genus Eretmochelys; species Eretmochelys imbricata. Next base: position 98,891,801 of record NC_135580.1, read on the forward strand.
TCAAAATGGCAGCTTTACAGACTGTGTCCACCCCTTTAGAATTCGCATGTTCCAGCAAGAAGGAAGAAACGTGCCATTGAAATGTGCCAACGGGGTGACTGCATCAATCTGGGTAAGAGACACAACCTCCCGGTCATCAGAGACCCCTGATTTCCCCAGCTGCTTTTCTGAGATTGGCATTCTAGCAACTGCTGGCTGCATCTGCAGAGCCACAATCTTCCTACCTTATTCCCAGCCTCTGCAGAGAGGTTTTCTACATTATGGCATGGGGGAGCTCCGTGGTCTTATCTTACCTAATCCATTTTGCTATCACCATACATATCTATTTAATCTATCTCTCGTCATGCATACTAATTTATCTAATCTATCTATCCACCTCAGTAGTTTCTTATCTACCGTTCATCACTGTCGTATGGAATTTTTCACTTTTAAGTCATACGTTCATATACAGCCTAGCTCAGTCGTGATCAAAAGTCATTATGGTTTAGTTTTTGGAGTTCACTTGAACTATATAGTCTGAATCCTGTTGGACATCCACGCCTGCATCACCAAAAAGGAACCCTCTCCCACCAAGCTTCTCCAGCTTTGGAGAAGTTTCTCTGACGTCCTCTTCTGTATTCCATCCCCTGGGCTGCATACATCCCCGTCATCCATTCTTTCTTCTTTCAGGCTGAGGTGGGGCCCTGCTAGCACTAGAGAAGCATGCTGCTTGCCTGACACGCTCACAAGTGAACGATGACTAGCCTCACTCAGCTTTTGTAGAAGAAACTAAGAAAATGTGGTGCTTTGTTTGCCCTCTTATTGGGATAGTCACAGTCATGGTAAGGGCTGGCCTTCTGCATGGTTGATGCTCCTCACCCATAGCAAGATGAGCTAACAGAGCTGTATACCAGCTCTTCTCTGTAGTTTGCATTTGCATGGATTCCTCTGACAGGGGTTTGGCTTTTATTTCTTTATTTTTAGTGCTCTTCTCCAGGCTTCTGTTTATTCTGCATGCCTTAAAATATTCTAAATAAGAAAACCACCCCATAAATTAACAGCTGGTACTAAGCTGGCATTTGTAGCCCAGAGTCCAAAGCCGGCATGCACCATGGAGACCAAACTGCCTTTTACCCAACACAAAGGTCCTTCCAAACGGCAGGTGGTGGCATGAGGGGAAACTTGCCCCACTACCCCCACACACCTTGTGCTCTTCTGTGAATTTGGATGGAGAATCAACATTCCCAGCTGTAATTCCTCTAGAGAAGGCCCTGGGCAGGCTTTTCAGGGCAAATGCAGCTACGCAGCAGTATCCCAGATGGCCACCTGGCCTCCTGTGCATCAGCTAGATGTGTCAGGAAGATCATACAGCCAAGAGACACAAGGTCACCCAGAACGGGGAGGAGACCTAGAGCAGCTGCCGTGAGTGGCATAGTCCCCCGCTAAAATGGTGCGGCAAATGGCCATGGAGGTTCCTGCTGACTGAGTCAGCATTATTTCCCCTCTGCACGTTCTCTGAACCGCATCAGAGGGGGGCACAGCCTCTTAGAACTGCTGCTAACCCTGGGGCGGAGCACTCTGGGGAACAGGGATCCATGGGGGTTTCATCTGTTGTTTTTGCCAGCCGCCCTCACAAAGCTGGCTGTGGAGGGGAGCAGGGGGCGGCCGATTGTGAAGTGGCAATGGTTGACATTAGCTGGCAGAGGATCTGTTCAATCAGCTTCCTGCCTGCTGGGTGGAAACACAACGCATGTCAGAGCCATCTGCCACCATCGTTTCGTGAGAGCTGGTGAGCACAGGAATGGAAATCTGGGAAAGTGAATACATTTTTGTACCTGCCAAAGAAGTGCATTCCTGGGTCTCCGCAGCAGTGGGTCTGCAGATTAGCTGGAAATGTGACTTCATTACAACGCTTAGTGGGGAGATGAGCCAGAGCATTTCATAAAATGGACAGACGGAGCCTGCATCCATGGCAGCAAACCAAGTTACCCTCATTCATTAATTTAAAATAAAAGATAATTTGGGACCAGCAAACTGGGTGTAACCAACGTAACCATGTAATCTTATTATTACAAGCCTCACCCAGCCTTGCCCTCTCCTGCTCTGGTTCGTCATGCTCACTTGTTGCATCTTGTCTCAATTTAGACTGCAAAACTTTTTGGGAAAGGGGCTCTGCCTTCCTATGTGTTTGTACAGCACCTAGCGCAACGGGGCGTCAATCCTGAGCAAGTGTGTGTTTAAAGCAAATAATAAATAAGGGCCAGATAGTACACCCCTTTTCCAACTGGGGAGTAGTTACTTGCATGACGCTTCTGCTCACCGTGGGGCTAAAGGATTCACAATCTAACGCTACTGCAATAGAAATTAATTAGTTCACCTCCAGACCTTCTCATCCCCAAACGCTGGGGGCTAGTGATGGAACATACAAATCCCACACTGGTTAACCATGGATTAAGCAGGATCCTGAGCAAATTAGACCCCTGACTGGCACCTGGAAGGGTGTTAGGCCTAGCTGATGATGAAACCCAGCTGGGGAGGAGCTGGATCTTTCACAAGGTCCAAGTGTGTCTTGGTCTGGGGTATCATCCTCTAATCATATGACTGAAAGGGACCTCAAGAGGTCATCTAGTCCAGTTCCTTGCACTCATGGCAGGACCATTCGTAATCATGCTAATTAGTTGAGCAAGACTTAGAGCCTGATGTGTGTGGTGTTGGGTTTTTTTTTTTGATGTGCAGAGCATCTGCAACTAACTGAAATCACTGGGAGCTGCAGGTACTCAGAACCTCTGAAACTCAAGCCCTCCATGTCCAGGATATGTTTCATAGAGCTGGTTGAGAAGTTGGAAAGTCGGGCGTGTGGCCAAATGTTGCGGGGCTCTCCCCAGGTTAAAATCAGAAAATTTCAAGCTGAAAAACACAACAATTATTCAGTTTTCAAAACTCAGACCGCAATTTTTGTGTCCCCCCCGCCCTTTGACACACTTCAGGAAACAAGGAAACCCCATAATAGAGAGGCTGGATGTTTTGGGAGTTTGGGGAGTGTTTTCTTCAAGAAATCAGATGGTGGGGGCAGGGGTGGGGGGGAGGACAAATTTCAGGAAAAAAAACAGTTTTGAATGAAAATTTTTGACCAGCTTTAGTGATTTGCTTCAATCCTTGACATAGGAACTTGCTTAACTCTCCAACAAACCCTTTGGTGTTTTTCAGGTGGTTTCTCATAATGCCATGCCCCTCTCTCCTGGATTTAGGAAGCAACAAATGGCAAGCTGTTTCGGACCCTGCAGACTTTCTCACCCTCATTTTCCCTCTCACTTTGGGATAAAAAGTACATAGCTCCCTGCTGAGTTCTCTTTAAAATTTCCATTGTCTCTCCAAAGAAAGGGTGGAATGGTGAGAAGGTAGTGCTATGAAAAACAGAACTTGTTCATGCTTTGCAAGGAGCAGATGCTAGAGGATTTTACTCTTATGACATTAACTTTAGGAGAATTTGTGGCCCCGTTTGTCAGCCCACACACGAGAGAGCAACTTCCCCTCAAATAAGGGTGAGATGCCTATCCACCTGCAATGTAAATTTCAATTGATTTAAAGAAAAGGAGTACTTGTGGCACCTTAGAGACTAACAAATTTATTTGAGCATAAGCTTTCGTGAGCTACAGCTCACTTCATCGGATGCATTGATTTAAAGGGAAGCCTGAGCTGAATGAGGACTTGGGCCCTGGTCCTCCAATGAGTTCCCTTGACCCCCTGCACTGCTCATGGCAGCCTCAAGGCTTGGGTGACTCTGTGACAATTGGAGGATTTGTCCCAAATGTTTGGAGAAACTTCATCCGCACTAAAAATAAAACATGGCTTTACTGGATGGGTGGGGAGGAGTTGCTTAGGCCATTATCACATGCCAGCCAGCTGAAGAAGCTTTGTTCTTTACTATGCGAACAGTGCAGCAGGTTCAGGGCAGCCCAGCTTACCTTGTCCTTTCCAACCAGAACACCCTGCCATGCGATAACAAAAGATGGGGTCTCCTGACTCCTGTTATCCCAGTAGAAGCTGGTGGAAGCAGAATGGCTTTCTGCTGCTTTCACTTTAATTCCTAGTTTACAGTAGTCCCTGTTACACAAAGTGCCCCACACAAGATGTGCACTCTTTGCCCATGAAAAGCTTGGAACTGAACAAGCATCCTGCTCCCATAGGGGGTCACGGATAGGGCAAAATGGCAATGCCTTTACCGTACTCGTGGCCCAAGGCAGGGGAATGAATAGAGGACTTCATCTTCCAATGCCGACAATCTCTTAACCTTTCACAGGCATTACATTTCACCTAACAAAAGAGAACTTTTTTTTTTTTTTTGCTGCTGTTTTTCAGCCTGTGCGTGGTTTCCAGTGTAAAAAGATGTTAGAGAGAGAAGGACAGAGAAGTAGGGATCGGGGGTGGGGAGGAAATCCATGATGTATGTGAGTTAGAGCCATACTGTTACGTACGTTGTACAAAACACTACGTTTGTTTAAAAAAATGATGCCTGTGAGCCATTGCATCTTAATGGGGCAGGAAACTCATTCCTGGTCATACTGAAATATGCAGTTTCTAACTGTACCTTGGGGTGAAGGAAGGTGTTACTTGCCTGTACGGCAATCTATTATTATGTAATACAGTAGCAATAAGGGTATATTTACACAGCTTGCGGAAACGAGCCTCCTAGCCTGGGTCAATAGGTTCAATGAGCAAAGCCTGGATGTACTAGGCATTGTACAGACTTCTAGTAAGGAACAGGCACTGCCCTGAAGTGCCTGCTATCTAGTTAAGACAAATAAAGGGTGGAGGGAGGAAGGAAGGAGCCTTACTGACATTTTACAGAAGAGACACTGAGGAGTTCAAAGACTAAGTGACTTGCCCAAGGTCACACAGAAGGACCCTGGCAGAGCTGTGAACTGGACCCAGCACCAGCCTATGGCCTTGTACACCATTGTCTGTAACAAGGGCATTGTCATAAATATCATATTGATGGAAATGCTTTGCATGTATTGTACCTTTCACCAGAGGAGCTCAAAACGTTCTATGATGCTGGGTATTATTGTAAGAGAATTGGGGGTTTTTTGGTCCTTTTAGGAATTCTCTTTATTAATAGAATATATTAGCCTTTGCTGTAACCAGAGTGTTACCCTTTGAACACCACCAGCGTGTAAATGCTTTTTTAAGTTGAGACCCTTATATGTCACATGATCTTTGCGGTAGCATGAAACATTTTAGGTTTCTTTTAGTAAATAAAAGCAAGCAGCAACTACATGGATATAAACTGCCCGTGGGGGCGTGGAGTGTCCAAGCAGTGGGTGTCAATGTTCAGAGCCCAGTTCCACCTCCCCAACAGAGGAGGGTCCCTGCTAATAAAGCCAGTTTTAATTAGTCTTGAGAAAATTTTCACAGGGCAAGCATGCAACTGGGCCTGCTGAGGTTCTCCAACCTGGCAGTGCTCCTGGTCCAGCCTTCCAGCAGGGCTGAGCCAATTTAGGGTTCGAGGTAGAAAACCAGCATTTTCCACCTCAAACCTTGCAACTTGGCTTTAGGTGTTGGGGTCTGTTAGAGTGAGAGCTGGGCCTGAGCCCGGGTGCGAACCTCCCCCAGGCTTGAGAGAGTCTGGATCCAGGAGGCTGGGCCAGCTCCACCTTGCCTAGAGCCAGGCCAGAGCTGAGACCTCCTGGTCCAGATCCAAAGCTGGCGGGGGCCCAGGCCCGGTGTCCCGGCTGGATCCACGGGATGGGGCTGGGCCCCAGCTCCAGGTCCCCCTGGGGCTCTGACCCTCCTCCAGCAATCAGGGGTTTTTGCTTTGGGGCTGGGGTTCTGGTTCTGCCCTCGCCTCAAGCCGGAGCCTGAAACTCGGGCCGGGGGAGCAGCGCAGGGCCAGCTGCCCCAGTCCCAGGGGGCGCACACACCCACCCCCTTAGCTGCCCCCCCCCCCCGGCTACTCCGGAGTCACGCCGCGGGCAGGCTCCTCTCCCGGGGGACGGGCCAGGTAGGGAGCAGCCTTCCCCAGGCAGTGGGAGGGGACAGCCCTGGGCCGGCTCCGGCTCCGCCCTGCCAGGCGGGCGATCCCGGCTCCTGATTTTCCTGGGGGCCGGTCCCAGCCCTGCGCGCCCTCCCCTCTCCCCACCTCCCGCCCGGCCCCCGCTTCGCCCAGCGCCGCCGCCGCCGCCGCACGCCGGGCCGGTCAGTGAGCCAGCGAGCGCCGGGCCCGGAGCGCGCCCCGCTGCTGCCCCCGCCCCGCTCGCCTCTTGCTCCCGGGCCGGCTCCCGCTCCACCATGCCCCGGCGGAGCGCCTGCCTGCTGCCCCCGCTCCTGTGCACGGTCGCCGCCTGCAGCCTGCCGCTGCTGCTGCTGGCCGCCGAGCTCAAGTCCAAAAACTGCTCCGAAGTCCGGCGGCTCTACGTCGCCCAGGGCTTCAGCCAGAGCGATGCGCCCAGCCACGAGATCCACGGTGAGGCGGGGGGGCGCAGGGGAGGTTTTCGGGGGAGGGGTTGCATGGGGTGCGGGGGGGGTTGCAGGGGAGGTTTTCGGGGGAGGGGTTGCATGGGGTGCGGGGGGGGTTGCAGGGGAGGTTTTCGGGGGAGGGGTTGCATGGGGTGCGGGGGGGGGTTGCATGGGGTGCGGGGGGGGTTGCAGGGGAGGTTTTCGGGGGAGGGGTTGCATGGGGTGCGGGGGGGGCGCAGGGGAGGTTTTCGGGGGAGGGGTTGCATGGGGTGCGGGGGGGGTTTTCGGGGGATGGGGTGCGGGGGGGGTTGCAGCGATGCGCGTCGGGGGACACCCGCAGCCGGGATCCGGGGGGGGGGGGGTCCGTTCCCATGGTGGCTCCGGGCTCCTTCCCTTTGTCAGCCCGGGCTGGGCTCCTCGGCTCCGGGATTCCTCTGCCCTCGCTCAGGAGCGTTCCCAGCGAGCCGCCGAGCGGCGCGGGGAGGCTCCCGGGCAGGCTTCGCCTCCCCCCCCGCAGGAGAGCCGTGCAGGAAAAAAGTTGCTTAGGAGTGTGCAGGGTCTCCCCGCCTCCCCTTCATGTTCTTAAATCGCTGAGGGGAGGGTGGGGGGTGGTGTTGTTTTTTGTTTAAGGGGCATAATCAGGCCCCAGCTCTTTGCATTCAGGAAATACTCGGCGGTGGCAAATGAGTTGGTAGCTCTAAACTGTGTGGTTATAATTCCACCCTGCAAAGGTAGGGAAACCCACGCCAGGAAAGAGAGAAAAAGCGGGGGGGGGCGGCGCTTCTCTGCCTGCAGAGTGGTTTGAAAGCTGAGTCAAAACCAGCCAGTGGAAAAAGCTTGAAGAATGTGGACAGAATTCAGGAAGGTATTTTGAAAGATTTTTCTCCTGACCTTCGGGTTAATTGCACACGCAATTACGGGCATTTGAAAAGACGGATTGCAGGAAATCTTAATCTTTGTTTGGAGATAGTCATGCAAATGAGGAAAGTCTAGTCCTGCTCACGTTTTTGCACTTGAGGTGTTTAGAGAGAGCCCTTTTGCTGGGGGAGGGGGGGTATTTATGAAGACTTTTTTGCGCCGGGATATTTTGTGAGGAATTCCCAAATCTCTTTCACCCCCACCCCTTACTACATGATTTAAAGCAAATTGTGAGGATGAATTTATGGATGAAATCTGTAATAATTGATGCCATGAAACCATGTCCAGTCCACACTGGGTTTGGGTTCTTGACTCCAAAGTGCTTCAGAAAATCCTTAATCTTGGTTCTGACAGCAACAGATTTAAGAAATGTTCCAGGAGTTTTGAGAACTACACTTCCTTGCAGTTAGTAAGAGCCTTTCCCAGTTTAACCGTGGTGAGGATGGAGGAGAGAAAAGAAATGAAGACTTCAGTGATTTCAGAGTCCCTGGAGTGGTTTCAGAAGGAAATAACGGAGTGGGATTTTGTGCCCACAGAATGCTAAATCCCACCATTTTTACTTAGTAGTCACAGTTTCCTCTAGTTAATGAAGTTCTTTGGGGACTTGGACTAGCAAAGAGAGCAGCTGTTTATTAGACAGCAAGATGACTTTTTAAAATGTGACTGATCAGTCCTCTTTTCCCACATTATGTCACTTTGCTCTACCTTCGCAGTTACCAAATGATTTGTACACAACCGATTAGGTGCTGTTTGCCCTTAAGCTGTCTTTCTTTTAGCAAACTCAGATAGGTGCTGGTGTTGCAACAATTTAGTAATTACTTAGTCCTGAAGGCCCTTTTCAGCCCCTCCCCCAGCAAAAGTGGAGATAGCCAAGATTCACCCTGGAAAGCAGCGAATGCATTTTTTACCCTAGATGCATTTATAAACAGTGTTGGCTTTAAGTTTGTGTCTCATTCTCACGCTTCAAAGAGGCGATTCTGTTCGAGTTGCATGATGTCAACAGGGTGGATTTTGAATCCTTGACTCCTCTTCATGAGAAAAACATTAATTGTTGCTCAACTGCTGGTGGTGAATGTACCTGTGTTGTTTTGTCTAGGCAGAAGTCCTTAAAACAAATCAATATGCACAAAATGTCTCTCTGCACTCTATAGACTAAGGTTTCAGTGACCGCATATGAAGTCAGATTGTCCTTTTTTGAAAAATGACATCTCGAGAAACAGTTTTGCACATTGGTGCCCAAATACTTGCCCATCCAAGGGACAGGAGTGTTATTAGTAGCCAGCAGTAGGAAATGGTAGTTAATGTGCTCACACCCAAAACATTTTATTCTTTTTGTTTCATCCTTCATCTCCCTCCCAGGGCTGCTGCTTTTATTTCCCCTTTTGAATGACCTACTGGACTGCATTCTCCTGAGGAACAAAGGAAGTGCTTTTTTAGCTGGAATCCTTGGGAGACCACCAAAGACTCCAGCTCATGAGCTGCAATTTCGCACTACTTTCAACAATAACAAAAATGCATGACTGAATGGCTCAAAAATGTGGAGAGTTAGAGGCATTCATTTGAGTCTAGGACACTGTCACAACACAGACAGACCCAAGTAAATACCTTTAGACGGCTAATATAGAAACAGGGGTAATCTTTACCATCTCTGTGCCCTTCAAATATGCGTATATTATCCTCTTCGCTGACACAAACTCAAATGATTTCAGTCAGTTGCACTTTTCTGTTGTCAGTGTCGTGAGATGCATTTAGCATACAGCTGTTGGAATCAAATCATGGGTCTTTTTGCTTCTTCAAGAAATGTTTTAATGAGAAACACCCTCATGCTTTGAGTTAAACTACACTGCTACCGCCCCACCCCCCTGTGCTTTTCAAAAGGGCTTGCACAAAATAAGGTTGTGTTGATTTAAGATCAGTACTTGGGTCAGTGTAACACTAAGGGTTTGTGCAGGCTTCCCAGAAGCCACTGTATCTTGAGGATTTGACCTCGCCTTCATTTCTATATCATAATTAAGATGATTTGATGTGCTTTGAAGGGTGTCAGGAGTACATCATGCAGACAGGACTTCCATTTGAGGTCCTAACTGGGCTGTCAGCTTGACCCTGTGCTTTTGAAACAAGACGTCAGAGAAACGGGATAATCACACGAGATTATTCAACAAAAAGAGGGTGACCTTGTTCAACTTACTCATCAAAAGTGTTAATTAGGTTATGTCCCGTCTCCCTAAAGATAAATGAAATCACGGCATCAGATCTTATTCGCAAAGCGACAATCCTTGGAAACTTAAACCATAGATGTCATCTTAATGCTAAGCCTATTTAGAGGAGGCAACCAAGAATCTTTTAAAAAATTTTTTTAATGAGTTGTCTGTGAATATTGTAGTGCCTTAAAGGGACAGTACACGTTAAAATCCAGTTAGTTTTAAAGTTAAAACTAGTTTTAGATACTACACCTGCCTAATCTTTGTATTAACCTCCCCCTCCCCCCCGTTGCTGTTTCAGCGTCCCACACAAACAGGGTTTACTGAGGTCCCAACCTTGCAGTCGGAGCCACAGAAACATATCTTTATATGACCCCTTGGAGCTCCATCCACTGTCATCTTCACTGGGTCTCTCTGCTGGTTAAGGATCTGTCTGCATGGATCTGATGTAGGATTGGGCCCAGGTGATAATTACATGGAAAATCGTGAATGTGACGCGGAGCGCTCTCGTATGAACACAGTGGGTAAAAATAGAGGTTGCAGTCATCTTAGAGACTACTTGTTACGTTTTCAGATAGGGGCAAGTTGTTTTAATTTTTTGTAACTCTTTAAGAGTAAGTTACTTTGGCAAGCCCCTGATATTAATTTGCTTGCTTTAGAATGTACAAGGTGCATATTTTCATCACTCATAAGTGTAGTGAAGAAAGGGAATTGAAAATGCCGTATGCAAAATCTTGGCTACATGGCAAGAACCAAGTTTCAGCAACACAGTATTTTTTATATATAAATCTTTTACCCTGTATCCCATTGGGGTATTTATGAAGACTACTCAGAGTGTTGTCTGCCAGAATGTAACAACTCACTAAAACATGTACGTGGAGGAAGGGATTTAAAAAGGTGTGCTTCGGGGGGGCCAAAATTTTGGGGCTGTGATGTTGGGGTGGTGGTTTACAAAGCACAGAAACAGAGCAGTTTAGTGCCATGCTGAATTTTTATTATTGCAATCAGTTAGGTTATTTTTACCAGTCACTTGCAAACTTCTTGCCGTAGTAGCATAGACAAAGCTTCTGAAATGTTTCCTGAAAGTTGTGGCGTGTGTGGTGTTTGTTTGTTTGTTTTTTTTTGTCCTGCCACCTCTACAGTCAAAACAGTGGGAGCTTAAACCAGAAGACTCTTAGGCCCTGAATCTTAAAAACACCACACCCAACAACCACCACCCAACTATGTGGCTGCACAGCCCCTGGGGGCTCAGGGACTCAGTCAGCTGCAGGACTGGGGCCTTAAAGAACTGCTGTGTTGAGTTTCTGGTGGAGTCAATTCTGCACCCAGTTTCAGGATGCCTTAGGTCAGTGATGGGCAGCCTGATGGCGGGCCATGAGTCATTTTGCTGACATTGACTGTCCGCAGGCACAGCCCCCCGCAGCTCCCAGAGACGGGAAGTGGCATGGGCTGCGGGGACGTGCTGGCTGCTGCATCCTGGAGCTCCCGTTGGCCGGGAATGGGGAACCTCAGCCACTGGGAGCTGCGGGGGGCCGTGCCTGCGGACGATCAACGTCAGCAAAATGTCTCGTGGCCCACAATCAGTTTATCCTGATGGGCTGCATGTGGCCCGCGGGCCGCAGATTGCCCACCACTGATGGGTGCCTTGGAGGAGTGAAACAGAGATTGGATTGTGAGGTTTGTCTAGGTTTATTTTGGTGGTTTGATATTGTTCTCAGCTCATCTGGCTGAGCGCCTAATTTGCACTTTCAGCAATTGTTAAAATTAAGGATGATCAGTTAGCAGTTATTAAATTAGTATAATTCTGTCAAATAAAGCACATGAAACTCACATTCTTAATAGACGTGCATATAAAATGGTTCTCTAACTTAGTAGTGTGTCATGCCTGATGTATATATTCTCACCGTATTTATGTCCCATGGGAGAACTAGGCAAGCTTGCTTAATTGCTCTTTTTCTCCATGTCTTCTAACTAAAACAGTCAAATTCTACCAAACAATTTTTCCCCTTTTTTTATCTGCAGCATTTTATTCTACATGATATTAATATTCACTGGGTATTGCTTGTTCATATTTACCTAGGAGTTGGATCTAAAATTGGTTTAGACCAAGTTTAGAACCTAATTACAGTATCCATAAATGGCAGATTATTATCTATGAACATAGTGTAATCTTTCTTGCTAATGTAAACGGTCATTTCCTTTCAGCAGGTAATATGAAGTAATACTTGTAAGAATTTTGCTGCTGACCAATTCATATTTGCTTAATGCTCGGTAAAAGCTGTAGAGTGGAATATATGGAACTTGCTTTTTATGTTAACTACCTCCTTTAGATGTAACAAAATGTGACATAAAAATATTTATGGAGGCATTCCACGATTCCCTCTGCAGATGGCTCTGCTCTGTGGAATTGTATCAATGAGATTTTTAACACCCTATTCCAGATCCCCCACCTGTCGCCCCAACAGTGCTGTTGCTGTCTTGAAGCTTACGGTAGGAGTAATATGTAAAACATCTATTCTGTTACTGGACACCCCAGTAATTGTGGGATTAGGACTCTCCCTTTGATACTGACAGAATTGCCAGTTTACGAAACTTGTTCTTTACATTTAAAATAAAAGGTGGCTCAGAGAGAACACAGACTGTAATTCACTCGTGGCTTTACCGATGACACACATCACAAGAGTGCAGTTTGAGTATAGTGGGAATGGATGGGGAGCCCTGAGAGCGAATGCAGTCCTGTACTCAGCCTGCGGCCATGTGTTTATAATATATACCTTTCATATATTTTAAAAAAAAAACAACCTAAAATTTCCATGTCTATCCTTAGCTTTGCCTTTTCCTTTTTACAGTAATACTAATGGCCACCACTGTATTTTCCGGTTCACAGAGAAACTGGTAAAGGTGGTTCACTGTGTAATGTTCAATGTGAGAAATAAGAATGATGGATGGATGAATGTTCTGAGGCTCATGGTGATGTCAGATCTAGGTACACTCTGCACAAATCAATTCTGGCGTGTATTTTGTTGGTGCAGTCCGACAATGATCCATTTCTGAAAATGTAAAGCCGTGGCCTGAAGGTTGTCGGGGATAGAATTCTTGTAACATGTCCCTTGGACGGGTTCTGTGTCTCGTGCTCTAGAGACCTTCTCCAGTGATTATTTCTAAACTGTCTCTGGCAGGGATGCCACCTTTCCTGTACGTGGCTCATAAAGATGCTGTTGAAGTACAAATGCCTTTTTTTTTTTTTTAAATTAAATTTGACCAAATGATATAGATTTTTCTTCCTTTCCTGAGGAAAGGATACTTTATGTTACGATTCTGTTCCTACAGCACGTTGCAAATCTCTTAAGTTCAGACGCTGAAAGTATCGTTCAGTATTGAATTCGTGTGGTTCTAGATGATTGCTATTGGTTAGTATGGCATCGCATTAGAGTAAGGAGGGGTTCTTGCTCCCAGAGTGAGTCACTGCTCGTGGTCGGGGTGGGGGTGATCAGGCTTGTCCCAAGAAGCGTATCAGTGGCTGTGATGGAAAATTATTTTTTTTGTTTTTTGTTTTTTGTTTTTTAATAAGATGTTCTCTTCTCCCTGACCCCTTGTTATCAGGTGTGGATGTAAAACTCTTCTGCTCTTCACCTTTTTAATTTTAGGAAGTCATTGGTACAACATGACTAATTTCTCTGTCGTTCGCATTGAACTGTACTTTCTCCACTTCAAGTTTTTGGAGTAGTGTTTTGTTAGACTGCAGCAGTGTGTGCCTTCGCAAACTGCAATGTTAAGCATGTGGTTCACAGGGACTGCTTGCAATGGTCCAGTCTGAGTGGGAGTATCATTTTCCTTGGCAGGCACTTTGTAGAAAGTACTGTTTCTTGTGCCAGAATAAGCAGTCATTATATTCCATGCAATTTATAGTCAAATTATTATTTATTGTTAAAATTGCCTGAAATGATTAGATGTGTCCTTAGATATGTAGCTTTGGTTAAGACTGAATGACAGTGTGCATGAGGCCTCATCTACACAAACAGTGTTTTTTAATATTGTCTTGTAATTTCAAGGAGACTTTCTGTGGCTTTCATATGTCGAGAGGCTTTTTTATCCTCCACTAAAAGTGAACTAGAACAAGGCCAGGACAGTGGCTAAGCACCCGGCATATTATGGCAGAAGCAGGTTTGCAGGCAGCCTTGGGATTCCGCTTGTGTGCACCAGTGGAAGGAAGGGGTGCTTCTTGGGCGGTTGAGGACAGAAGTGGTGCTTTGCATTGCAATTTCAGACTCACAGTGGCTGCACGTGAAACAGCATTGCATTTTTGGTGGCTTATTCTTTATAACTGAAGAGGGGAAATGAAGTCAACACAAGACTGTCATTGAATGAGCAGCAGCGGATGGCAATGCTGGAAATACCCTTGAGAGAAGCACCCCCTCTTTCTCACCCATAAAGGCTGTGGGGGGCGCGGGTTGAACAATAGCAGAGACCTCCATCCCACACAGCAGCCGGGAGGCTGGTGTTCGAGTTGTGGGAGACCCACTTCCCTCTACTGAACCAGTCATAGCAGCCAGTAGGTTTTAGGGTTCAGAATGGCAGGTGAGAGGTTCTCCTCCCTTCCTGCAGCTAGATCGGGGAAGGGGCTTCAAGGTTATCAGTTACATCAGAGCAAGAGGCTAATACAAAAGATAGGGTCCCATAGCAGAGCCCAAGGGCTCAGCCTGATAAGAATCCCAAGGCCTTTCTCCTTCCCAGCAACTTTGGCATTGCCCTAATAGACCTCTGGTTAGATATGCATCTCCACCTGTGGCTAGTAGGTGTTTGGTAAATTTTCTGGAGTACAGCTCATATAAAATGAGTTGTTGTTTTCTGTAGCACACTGGAGTTTACATGGAGGAAAAAACAGCCTTTACAGTTGATACCTTGGTCAGCAGTAGGATGGGTAGAGAAGCCAAGGTTTGAAGGGATGTGGGACTAAGCTGCCTTCTCATTCCTTGAGGGCAGAGTAACTTCGGGATGCCTGTTCCCAATACAGTGCAAGTGGAAACTAAGTACACCCTTTGCACAGTCAGGTAACTGACCATTGGAACGGATTATGGAGGGATGCGTTAAATTCTCCTTCACTTGGTGTCTTCATATAGAGCTTGGATGGCTTTCTAAAAGAGAGAGACTAGTTCAGTTGCAAGTTGTTGGGTTAGAGGCAGGAGTCTCAGGGTGGTGTTCTCTGACTTGCGTGATGCAGGAAGTCCATCTAGATGATCACAGTGGCTCTGAACCTTAACATCTTAACAACTGTGATTTTAATACATAACTTCTCTAACATTTGTTAACCCAGCACCTTTCACAAGCAATGACATTTGCTTGAGCAAAAAGGATGACAGCTATGTTAATGGGCCCCACTTCCTTGGGTACAGAGAAAAGAACTCAACTAGGTACAGTTGGGTAGAGAACTTCTTTTATGAGGACTTCAATGATTTTGTTAATGTTAGTCAGTAGGGGTAATGATCTCTCAACATTTTTCACATTCTTTGTGCTTTTCTCTTGGGATTATGAAGGTAACTCCCCTCTGTTGTTTTTTTTTCTTTTTCTTACCCAAATCCCTAAAATATCCATTGTACTTTGCCAGGTTCCCTTGCGGCATTCAGCCCATTGCCTGGGAGACGACGCAGTTCGCTGTAATCGGTGCATTTAGGTCTGTATTGTGAGCAGCCTTTGCACAGCTGGGTGGGATGGGGGTTTTGTGCCTGCATGGCACCATAAGCACTAGCCACAAAAGGCCCCAAGCAGGATGGAGTATAACAAGGAGGGAGGGGTGAAATTAGGCTAAATAGCGAGTCTTCACAGTGAGATCTATGTAATTGGAGTCCCCCAAGAGAAATGGGAAAATCCCAATGCCTGAGAATCTTAAAGCTAGACTGGAAAAAGCAGAGTATGAGAGTAAATTAGGGAACTATCCTGCACTGGCTGGAGAATGGACCAGATGCCCTCAAAGGACTTCTCTATCTTTACATTTAAAAGAAGCGAGAGGGAACGCACTGTCTGAGTATTGTGTAATTGTGGAGATGGCAGCATGCTTGCATCTCTTTAAATAGATATTGTGAGCGTGTATATGATGTATTTTTTAGGGTTCCCCAATACTGATTTTACTATAAAAACAATATTTTGGTGCCTAACTTTTCAAAGTGAAACAGATTTTTCTGGACTCAAGAAGGGTGGAGGAAACGAAATACTTCAGCCTTTTTTTTTTTTTTTTTAGGTGAGCAAAATACGTCTCTTCAACCTTGGCAATGCACCTTTTTATAGAAATTTTATCTACTGTTGAATTTGCAAACCAGAAAGAATAAATCGTATTTGTGTTCATAGTAACTGACTTTGACTTTCTTGAATGTGCCCTTTATCGCTTTAGATAAGGGAATGCCTTCAGACAAAAGCAGTTGCTCCAGAATGAAACATTTTGAGGAAGTATTTCTCTTCACGTTGACCAGTTGAGAAAATGAGAATTGTCTGGTTTTTTAAGCAAATGCAGATGGGTGCAAACAATGACAAAACGTGTAAAATATTTTCTAGCAGTTTGTGGGACTAAGGATTCTTTTTATAGAGAATACCCTGAAGTGTTCAGAAAGTGAAAAGTCTGTGAGACTTCCACATTGTCAACATTGCGTGTTCATTTTAATGCTGCTGGTTTTTCGTGTATTCATAGGAAATTGGCTTTGGTAATTGAATTTCTAAAGAACCACAGTAACCAATAGCTGTTTTCTTCTAAAGGTCACTGTTGGGTTAGTGAATATAGTAAGTACTGTATTTAACTCCTCATGGTGTACTGCTCCTCCAGAAATGTTGACCTAAATTTTCAAAAGCGATGAATGATTTTGAGTGCCCAACTTGACACACCTGAAAGGGACCTGATGTTGCAGAAAGCACTGAGTCACACGTTATAAAAATCTGTCTGTGCCCTCAAAAATTGATGCACCCCTACTAATGAAAATTTGGTCCATAAAGACTTCACCAATTCTTTTGAATGGAGGTGAAATCAAATGTCTGCTTGTTCCACTACACTGACTTATCCCATCACAACACCTTTGTGCCCCGCCAGTATTGTCTTCACACAGTTCTGTAACGTCTCTGTGTGTCCGATTCTGTAGGAACAGTGGCACATCTGGTTTTCTTTAAGCCTCCAAAACATGATGTGTGCATGTTTTGTGTGGAATTAGTGGTGTCCCACTGAATACACCTTAATGACCTGACGTGCACTGGAGCTGTTCTGAAGGTAGGGAGGTCTGAGGTCCACTCATGAAAGAACAAGAACAGAGTGAGTGCTAATTAAATGTGTACAGTAGAGAAGAGGAGTGCTGCTTGTCCTCCATGTAATGGGCACCCCAGATACTTTGCCTGTGGGTTATTGCACGTGGGAGAGCTCACTGTAGCAAGTATTCAAGCTTCTTCCCTTCCAGAATGGTATGGGAATAGCCGCTATTGAACATAGTGGACAAACAGCTGAGCATGGGTGAGAACTTGGATTGATGGCAGTGTTTTGCAAGGGGGATAAGAAGACAGGATTTTTTATGGAGCCAAAAATAAAAAGGCATCTAAAACAAAGGTCCAAAGACAGCTAAAGGCACCACTCTACTTTCCGTAGTTTCAAATGGCAATTATTTGTTGTGTGTGTGTTTAAATGCAATGGATTTAATGTTCTCCTAACAGTTCCACGTACCGTAGGAGTTTAAGGGATTTGCTAGCCAAGGAATCTAACTTTACGAAAGTATCAGTTGGAATCTTCACTTGGTGGTTTCAACAAATTGGTATCGAAAATTCCACATTCCGGGTCTCGATGGGAGGTTGCAAATCATGCTCAGCTGATGCTGCGGGTTCTAATAATGGCATTTTAAAAGATTACATGGATTTCAGTATGAATGTTTCACTCCTTTATACTGTCCTTTGTGGGCTTGCTTTTTTTTTTTTTAATGGTTGAACCTGGTTCGATTCAGCATTCTTGGAACATACAGACCACATCAGGATTTACCGGCTGGAATGAAGTTACTAGTCCTCCTAAAAACATGAGACTCTTGTTTGAATGTCTTTATAACCAATTGGCCAGAAATAGTCTTTTTACTAGGAATACTTTTTTTTTTTTAAAGGGGCTTTATCCATAGAAGATTAAAGAGTAAGTAGATGCACTCTACTCAAAATGAGCATTGTTAAAAGGAGCTAAATTTGGCTATAGATTTGGCCATTTGGTAAATTGAAGATACAGCTGTTTCCCCTCCTGCAGTTATAAATGCAAACTCTTGGGCCATTCCAATACAACAAAGAAGGTGAGAAGTTATTTAGTCAGGGAGACTGGAGCAGTTGTGAACTTGTTACAAAATAATTCTGCATAAACTGCAAACACACACTAAAATGTACAGTAAAGTGGTCATGACAACAGTGCCTTTTGTCTTAGTGTGCGTGTACAGTATATATTTTGGCTACCACAGAGATTTGCTCTCCCCCCTTCCTCCCCCCCCCCCCCCCAAAAAAAAAGTCGGTCTGAGGTTAAGCCTAAACTTCATACAAGAAGAACACTGAATTTATTTTGAGCCAATTGTTCCAGTCTACAAACGCAGGCCATCTTTAGGGGAATTGTCACTGTGCAAGACAGCTATGGGAAGCTCATTGCAGGGAAGGGACTGTGAGATCAGAAAAAAACTCTGTAAAGGGGTTCACTCGCTGCGGGAACGTCTCATTGTGGCCAGGTCTCTCTTCCGTAACTCAGCCCTCCAGCCAGGTTGCAATATTTTTGTCCTTTCCTGTTGGGGTAACAAAGTTTGACATAATAGTCTAATGCCTTTACAACAGGTCTTTCGCATCAACTCTGGGACCCATGATCTAGGCATCCTCTTGGCATGTCCTTGTGCCCTTTGGTCAGGGGGCTTTATGCCACTTTCCCAGTGGCTGGTAGGGGAACCCCAGACTCTCCCTCTACACTGGATTCCAGCCCAGGGATCCTGTAACCAGCTGCCAAGGTCTCCACAGTCCTACTCTGGGCTTCTTCCTACTCAGCCTTTCTCAGGATTTCTTCCCCACAGCTTCTCTGGGTTGACCCTTCTTTCAGGGCTAGGATCCCAGGCCTTACTCTCCCCTCCCCGCCGTCCTGGGTTTAGTGCTCATCACCTCTCTGTTCCCAGAAAGAGACTGCAGATTCCTTCCCTGTGTCCCTCTTCTGCTACAAACTTCCTTTCTGTATAATAGGTCGTTTGCAATGGTGCTGCAGCTGTGTTGGTCCCAGGATATTAGCGAGACAAGGTGGGTGAGGTGAGCTTTTGAGCTCCCCAGAGCTCAGAGGTCACTTGAAGACGATGTCTGTGTAGCTCGCAAGCTTGTCTCTTTCACCAACAGAAGTTGGTCTAAAAAAAAAGGATATTCCCTCCCGCACCTTGTCTCTCTTTATGATAACCAGCCTGCTGCTGCTCAGCTGGGCTTCATGTTCAGTTAAACCTGGCACTCCCTCCAGGTGCAGCCAGGTACCACAATTGATGCCTCAGGCCCACAATTAACCCCGTCAGGGCCTGTGTAGAGCACACACCCCGTCATACTTTGTCATTCATTGTCCTGACTGAGAGAAATAAAGTATTCTGTGTTCTCTCATAGGGCCCTTTCCTTGTGGGGAACCATGATGGTTGCATTGAGAGCCTTTTGAGCAAGATGTAACAAATGCGGAGATGCTAGTCTCTGCACAGTTCCCACATGGACATGAGCTTCCCCTTATAAATCCAACCTTGAGCCCCACCTGTCTTCACCTAAACCACACCAATCCATTGGAAATGTTTTAGTTTGATCACGAGTTATTGGCCTTGATGCAGGAATTGGTGGGTTAAGCGCAATGGCCTGTTCTGAGGAGGAGACCACACCACATGATCAAAATAGTCCCTTAAGATCGCAGCCTGGAGTAGGTTTGTTCTGGCAAATTTGAGGCCTGTCAGAGAAGATGTTGGGAGCTATAGTGGGTTTAATATAGATCTTCAGTTTTTGTTTTTAAGTTTATCATCTCCTCAGTGGCTTGACCATTCACCTCAGACTGGCCTAGTCTCTTCCTTGGATTTCAGTGTGTGGTGTTTTGTTTTAGACTTAAGTGTGTTTTTGTGAACTTCATAAAGTCCATATGCCCCAATGGGTGCTCAAATAAATTGGTTAGTCTCTAAGGTGCCACAAGTACTCCTTTTCTTTTTGCGAATACAGACAGTCTGTGTGAGTAGTGCGGGTTTCCTGGAGCTCTTCCTGGCCCGAATGCAGACTGCCACAAAGGTGGGGACAGTAGACAAGGAAGGGAGCATGCTTGTATGTGGAAGGTAGGAATAAGGATAAAAGCAGCCAATGAGCAAAGAAAAGCAACTTAATCCAGGGGTTTGGGTAAATGGAGCCACCATTTCAGATTTCCAAGGGTTTTCCTCCTTTGGGTTTATTTTGTGGGAGATGGCTGTCTTTAATTTGTTACTTTTTTCATAGTCGTTTGCCTCAAAGAAGGTAATGATTGAATGGAGCAGGGCTGGAGCAGCCAAGGACCTGTCCTCACTAGGGTGAAAGGTGTGATTTTTAAAATGTGGTAGCTATTAGGTTTTAAAATTCTACTGTAGACTGGGCAAATTGTAGGGTTACTTGGCACCACTGGGCACCACTCCACTTCAAGTTAATCTCAACCAGCTAACACCTGTTAAACTACAGCGGGGAGGATCCGTGTTAGGAAGGGAAGAGAGAAGAAACTCATGGTGTATGAAACGGGCAGAAACCAGCATACAGGTGAGGAGTAAGCACTGTATGCCATTGATTTTTATTTATTTTTCCTTAATCTGAACTCCCCATTGATTAGAGTGTGTGGTTCTGATATAAAATTGTTGGCTCCATAAGACCCTACATTTTTCTTCTTTTTTGCCCAGTGGAAAAATGAATGTTCCAGCAGCATTTCCAGTCATGATTCAGTTCTATTTACATAACAATTCTGGTTTGCTTACAGTCGCTCTCATAATGAGATCACTTTCCTTTAGCGCAATCATTTGTTGATTGAGTTCTGCATACTCCCATCTCCTCTCTCTGCTCTCGAACTTTCGTGTCTCAAGTGAAAGGATGTTACTTTTTGCTTGCTGGTCAGACAATCTCTAAGTGCTTTTGAGTCTTAACCTAACTCCCAAAAAACCCTGGCTAAAAGCTCAAAACTTTTAACTGGGGGAGAGGAAATGAGTTTGATACTGTTTTAAGCCAGTGGTTCTCGACCAGTGATATGCGAACCCCTAGGGGTACACAGAGGTCTTCCAGGGGATACGTCAACTCATATAGGTTAGTGTTTCTCAACCTGGGGGTCGTGAGATGGGGTGTTGCAAGAGCAGGGCCGGCATTAGGGGGTGGTAAGCAGGGTGCCCTGTGAAGCTAAATGACATGCTTCAGCCCTGGACGGCAGGGCTTGGGCTTTAGACTCCTGAAAGGGGTACAGTAGTCTGGAAAGGTAGCGAAGCACTACTTCAAGCAATTTCTGCAAGACCCAGGTATAATTGCAGAGAATAATAGTGAATTATATGGAGTTTAGTGTTAAATCCACTTTGCGTAATTTTTCAGTGCAGTTCTAATCCCTTTATAATAAACTCGGTTTTAGCTCCTGTCAATCGAGAGGAAATCCACTGACAAATTTCATCAGCATGTAGGAGGACAGTCTGGTAATATTATTGCTGAGATCCACAGTTTCAGAAACACTAATCTTTGACAGTTAACGTACATCATGACTGCTGGACTAGCTTTTACAGCTTGGCCTTGATATAGTACTTGTGTGCTCGCTGTATCTGAAGAATTTTGAATGGTGGTGTTATGCTATAGGTTACGATTTGTAACCTGCAGCCAGAAAGTGTAAACAAAAACGGCGCTTAGTTTAGACAGGGATAGGGTAAAAATCTAAAATAGCTCATTTATTATTTTATCTAGTAACTCACTCACTTTACAGTATCTGGAGTGAGACTGTGGAAAGATAGGTTTCTTCATAACTAATGTTTAGAGGCTGAGAACGGCAACAAATGATGGTAAGTGAAAACCCTTTAAACACTGGCTTTTCCCCCCTACCCACTGGTTTAAATCCTAAAAGGGCTTTATGATTTGAAGCTAAGAGAAGTGCAGAGTTGCAGGGGGTTGGGAAAATGAGATTTTTAACTCCAGTTTTATTTCTTTCTCTTGCAAGGTTTTCAAAATGCCAGTAAACGGGTATCAATGAGTGGGAATCTTATCAAGGTGCTCTGTACTGTGCCGAGGGGTGGGATGAATCACTTCTGGTGTGGTGGTGGCAGCTGACATAATGTATGTTGTTGGAAAAGCAGATGCAACACTGGAAGTACTTAACTGTCAGTTTTTAAATGACTGCTGGCCTGAATCACAGCAGCCATGCATCTTCCTTCCTTTGGCATCAAATGATCTTTTATAAATATATTTGGAACAACTTGCTGCCTGTGGTAGATTAACAGCTCAACTATTAAAGGGAACGGGTTTTTTTTTTCTTTTGAACACTCTGTCTATCTATAATGTACCTCATCTGTTGCTTCAACTCTACTCTCTTGTCTTGTCTGCCACAGTCTCTCTCCTTTCTTATGTAAGAAACTTACTGTCTGCAGTTCTGTTAATGTTTAATAAAAAGTTAGTAACCCAGGTCCCAAGCCTGCAATGAGCTCCGCCTCGACAGAGCACAGTACGAGTTCGGGGCCTCCCAGACGTGTTCCATTTTTCTCTCTGGGTTGATTGCTTTAAGCAGAGTCCCATTTGGTTCCGAACAATCTAATAATGACAGGGTTGAATGCAGAGTTGAAATCTGAGAAGCACAGAGATCCTATGGAGTATTAGTGTGGTATCTTGTTCTGCTGCTGACTCTGGCCATCTGCCCATTCCTGAGAATGCTGATCAATTAAGGAAAGTAACTGCAAACATAAGGGACGGCAGAAATCCACTGGCAGGGAAGGAGAATTTAACAATTATATAGACTCTTTGGCCCCAAATCTGCTTTGTTGCCCCAGGGGAAATTGTGAGCCTCTACACTGGGTATCCGGAGTCACTCCGGTCCAGTGACTCTGTATCTAAACAGGGTAATGGAGAGCACTAATTGTCTCTTTGGTCACTCATAACCTGAGCCTAAAACAAGATTATTGGTGAATATTAGAAGTGATTTGTGAAATCCTTCATGGGGTGGTGCGTGGTGAGAACCCTGCACAGGACGTGAAGCTGCCAAACAAGGAGAATATTCTCTCCTAAAACAGGCCCTGATCCTGCAGGGTGTTTCCCATGGGGGAGCCCCCACGGAAGTCCTAATACTTTGTCAAAGAGTCCGACTGAATGGATACATGTAGTGACCTTGCAGGGATATAGCTAATAAAATTAGTTGAACTCATTCCTCTACTTCTTTAAAGGCTCCTTTTCCATTATAAAGCAGATGTCATCACACATACATCCTGGCTTACCAGAACAGCCAGCCTTTTCAGAGATCTGAAACTCAAGGTAGCTACCAGGAGAGCTGCCGATAATACCTGAGTGGAGGTGGGACTGCTTTTATACTTTACGTCTTATCTGTTGCCGTATCAGTTCCTATAATGCTGTATGTAAGTAGCTCAGTCTGTCTCATGTGTCTGGAAACAGAGTGTCCAGTGTTCAAAGCATTTTATACATGAGAGTATGATCATTAATTTCTTGTCTTTATAGCTTTTCTGCAAGAGTGAAAACCTAACAGGAAACTGAAAAAAACAGTTCTGGCGAGTAAAGGTTAATTTCTGAAGAGCAAAATATGCACTAAAGGATAAATGAGATTTCCTCCTTGTTAGTGAATTATAGCTTTAAAATATTCACATTCTTTCCTGAAAGATTTAGGAATAATTATACAGCACTTAAAGGCCAGGCATTGTCAGATAAACTTAACAACACTATAATTTGTACTCGAGGCAGAGTTTCCTGTGAATGATAGCTTTGTTTAATTTGATAATGCCACTTCAAAATGTGTGCTGGTGAGGAGCTGTCAGGTAAATTGAACCTGTGAATTTGAGACGACATTTTGTATATACACTAAAAACTCCTGTTCGGCTAACCCTTCGCACTGGGCAGCCTTTTGTTGACTGCTCCAGGTTATCCTTTCCTGTACTTTACCACGAACCGTTAACTACCTGAGTGAAATGCATTGAGCTGGCTTCTCCCGTGTATTGTATAAGCTCCCTTGTGCTACCCTGGGATATTTTTCGACTGTGGTTTTTGAGTTTGAGGACAGGAACGCTGAATAGGCTCAGCACACATACTTTATTTCCATTACCCAAAGTAGGAGTCATGCTTAGTTACAGCCAGAGACACTTCAGCAGCTCTGGGGATAACAAGATAGCTGACGGACTGGAATGCAGATTTATCAGGGGCAAAAACGGACAAAATTCCTCATTTTGATTCTTTTTATATAGGCCCTTCATTCTCTAGCACGCAACAAGCGTTAACCCTTTGTGCTGTCTGCCAGTACTATTGGTAGGCATGTACAGCAGAGCTTAATGTGTGTTTTCTGTGATTAAGCTGTTCTGCCTCAGACAGTGGTTTGGCTCACATTTCTCTCTGTGTGTGTGTGTGTCCCTTCCAGAACCATTTTAAGGGTTTTTATTTTAAAGAGCAGGTCTTTGCTCCAGATGTCTGGGTGTACAGCCACACAATGTAAATTTTGCTGCATGTTGCCTTTGGACTGGTGGTTAGGGAGGCTACTGGGCAGTTTAAAATAAGAGTTTTGTGGTATGAAATCAACTTTCTTGGGATTTGATTCACGTTTGTTTTGGTTTTTTTCCTTCTGAGCAGAATGGTTTATTGATTTCAGTTACATTTTGACATAGGCTTGTTTTTTGGCCTTTCGTAATACCTGGAAACAACCGGATTTCTTTTGAATAATTGGAGCAGCTTACGCTGTCTGAGACAGAACAGTTTAATCACAGAAAACACACGTTAAGCTCTGCTGTACTTTTTTTTTAATTGAGATTCTGTTCTGATATCGTGAGCAATTCACATATAGAAAAACAGATGAAACATGAGAACCCTTCTTTTAAAGTTAAATAGATAGATAAATGACATGGATCAGTGAATCAAAGGAGATAGCTTGATTTGAGTCTACCAGACCTAAGTATAACTTACCTCCAAGCTGGGAATGTTCAGGTGTGAACTCTAGCTTCAGTGAATTTACAAAATTCTCATTGAGCAACTGCTAGTGGACATGCAAATTCTGCTATGTATTAATCCAGAACTTGAGGCGATAGAGAGGTTCTGGTTTCTCTTCTCTTCATGAGAACATAAATAGCTGTGTGTAAGTGAATGTGTTGTCTTGTGCTCATAGTTATGTTGGTGGTTATGCTTCATGACTGAACGAGGAACAAGGAGAATTGCACCTTTTTCTTTTTTTAAAGTATGTCTGTTTAGGAATTGGATGATGCTTTGTGTGCTGGAAAATATTGAGGTGTAAAAACAGCGTGGAACAACACAGGGTCTCCAGTTATGTACTAGTAGCAGGAACAAGAGCTTAAATTGTTTGCTTACCTGAAGGGCATGGGTCAGTTCTTATCTGTGCTTCAAGACTTTTTTTTTTTATTCTTAATGCAAATATCTATGCTTCTTGTCATCAGGTGCCAAGGCCAAGAAATCATACTCTTCCCCCTGCTGGGTAAGGGAATGGAGAAACTGATAACAATGAAATTGCTGTGAGTAGTGGATAGAAAATTCATGTTTTACCCCTCCCAAAATGTACTAGTGGTCAGCATTTGGATTCACGTGAAATGAAATTGAAAGCTCTTTGCCCCCCTCCCATTTGGTTGGCTTGCCCCAGCAGCACCCTAAGATAATTTAAGAAGAAGTAACTGTTTCAAGCTTTTGACTGCAACAGCAAACGGCAAGACCAACTTCTGTCATTGAGACAAAAGAAGGAAGAGTTGTTGCAGTGACTGGCAGCAGAATTTCCATTATAAGCCTCTGGTGTCCAGGGTTTATAACTCGGCTATAAAAACCCACTGGGCTGAAACTTGGCATTGGCTTTACTTAATAAATGGAAAACATTGATTTTAGCAGGTGTATAACTATTTCACAGGACCCGTGTAACTGGACTGTCCTACTCTCTGCTTCATTTAGGTAAACACACTCCTATTAACGATCAATATTTAGCATGGTTAGACCCAGCGCTGCCCAAATAGGGAGCTCACTCTTCTGTGGCGGTAATCTGTGTCTCCCCAAGTGCTACGTGGGTAGAGGCAGTATAGGGAGAGTAAAGTGATTTGGAGAGACCATATTGTGTATAAACCTTTTTTTTATCTCTTTCCAAATGGAAACGTGTTTTAAAGTGGAAAATATGGTGGTTGCGATCAGTCATTCAAGTTGGTGAATCCTGCAGATCTCCTCCCACTCTGCGTGCAATGAGCCGGTGCTGTATGGAAACCCCACCAGTACCATGAAACTGATTAGAGTCACCCTCCTCAGTGGCGGCTGGAATGGTAGCACTGGCTACATTACAAAAACACCACTGTGTAGGAGCACAGATACTAGCATGCTGGGTGGTCCTCCTCTGCCTGTTGGCTAGGACTAGCGATAAATACAGTACTGTAAGTGCTACCAGCAAATGACCTTTTAGACAGCCTCTCCTTCACAGTGGTGTGTGAAAGGAGCAGGCTCCTCTTCCCCCCCCCCCCCGCCCCCCCCCACATTTTTTGCCTCCTTCCTGAGTTTCCAACTCCAGCTGAGTATCAAGGCCTTGGAAACTGAAATTCAGGGCTGATCCTGAGACAGACTGTACGTTGAGCAGGTCACGGATGGTAGGAAGAGGAGAAGGGCTTGCGTTTTGGGGGCAGAAGTGGGGTGAGGTTCAACTCGCAGTTTAAAAAAAAACCCCAAAAAACGGAAGAAGATCAGTGACTTCCTCTTTTGGGTGTCCTGTTTCTCTGTGCGGTAAGGTGCCTTTCAGCATTGTTTGCGATCAGTTTGTATTATGGCAGTTCCCATGTGCTCAGATCAGGATGACGGACAGTTGACTAGGTGCGGTATAGATGTACAGGAAGATGTGACCCCGTCTGAAGCATTTTACTGTTAGGTCAGCTTGGAGCCCCATTGAGCCACGTCCTGGTGCGATGGGAGGCCTGGGAGTGCAGAGGCCTCTTGTGTAACTGATTTTTGAGCGTTTGTGTCCTGAAAGACGTAGAGATGAGCTCATTCTTACGGCGTTTCCTTTAAAAAAACCCAAACGGATTTTCTGTACTACAATCTTGCTGTAGGCATTTGGGTCTACTCCTTGTGGCAGCTCAATGGATCCATGTGTGATTCAGGACTAGGGCGAGATTAACTTAATAAGTGGTGAAGGTTTGATTCATAATAAACTAATATACTGTCCCAGCAGTGCCATGTAAACAGGCAGGTTAAGAATCCTAGTCCCTTTTCTTGCTGGGAGGGAAGCATTGTTCGATTATGGTTCCACCTTTTCTGGGGTAGAAATAGTCAGACTGGAACTGTTCAGACTCTGGCAAAGGCTGTTTCTTGGGAATGTCTTGCTGATACTGGCCTAAGCTCTGCTAGTGGCCATATACTTGACCTTTCAAATGCACTACCTTCAGAAAGAAAACCCCAAACTTACAGGAATGACAACTCTCCTCATTCTTTATCATGAGTTTGACCATCCATTGCACGACTTCAGCTCTGTTGGCATCTCTTTGGGTATGTCTACACAGCAAAGAAAAACCCACCAGTTGACTTGGGCTCTTGGGGCTTGGGCTGTGGGGCTGTTTCATTGTTGTGTATTCTTCTGGGCTGAGGCTGGAACCTGAGCTCTAGGATCCTCCCACCTTACAGGGTCCTAAAGCCTGGGCGCCAGCCCGAGCCCAGATGTCTACACAGTAGTGAAATAGCCCCGTGAGCCTGAGTTGACTGGCACTGGGCCAGCCATGGGTGTCTAGTAGCTGTGTAGACGTACGCTTTGTCTTGTGTCAAGTGGATCAGTACATAATTCCCTGCTGGGGTGCTGCTCCCTTCTCTCCTTTTTCTTTTTTAGTTAAAAACTTTTTTTTGGAAGGTCATCTTAAAAATAAATAAAGACAAGTCAACGTGAAAACAAAAGTGGGGCTTTAAACTAGGTTCACCAGGGAAAGGAGACCAAAGCCCTGAGGTAAGTGGGGAAGTGGGATACCGGGAGGAAGCACGAGCAGGAGAGCGCAAGAGGGGAGGGCTCCTACCTCATACTGAGAAAGCGGGAGGATCAGCGAGTTATCTAAAGTGCCTATACAGAAATGCAAGAAGCCTGCAAAACAAGCAGGGAGAACTGGAAGTCCTGGCACAGTCAAGGAATTATGATGTGATTGGAATAACAGAGACTTGGTGGGATAACTCATATGACTGGAGTACTGTCATGGATGGATATAAACTGTTCAGGAAGGACAGGCAGGGCAGAAAAGGTGGGGGAGTTGCATTGTATGTAAGAGAGCAGTATGACTGCTCACAGCTCCGATATGAAACTGCAGTAAAACCTGAGAGTCTCTGGATTAAATTTAGAAGTGTGAGCAACGAGGGTGATGTCGTGGTGGGAGTTTGCTATAGACCACCAGACCAGGGGGATGAGGTGGACGAGGCTTTCTTCCGGCAACTAATGGAAGTTACTAGATTGCAGGCCCTGGTTCTCATGGGAGACTTCAGTCACCCTGATATCTGCTGGGAGAGCAATACAGCCGTGCACAGACAATCCAAGAAGTTTTTGGGAAGTGTAGGGGACAATTTCCTAGTGCAAGTGCTGGAGGAACCAATTAGGGGCAGAGCTTTTTTTGACCTGCTACTCACAAACTGGGGAGAATTAGTAGGGGAAGCAAAAGTGGAGGAGAACCTGGGAGGCAGTGACCATGGGATGGTCGAGTTCAAGATCTTGACACAGGGAAGAAAGGAGAGCAACAGAATACGGACCCTGGACTTCAGAAAAGCAGACTTTGACTCCCTCAGGGAACTGACTGGCAGGATCCCCTGGCAGAATAACGTGAGGGGGAAAGGAGTCCAGGAGAGCTGGCTGTATTTTAAAGAATCCTTATTGAGGTTACAGGAACAAACCATCCCGATGTGTAGAAAGAATAGTAAATATGGCAGGCGACCAGCTTGGCTTCACAGTGAAATCCTTGCTGATCTTAAACACAAAAAAGAAGCTTACAAGAAATGGAAGATTGGACAAATGACCAGGGAGGAGTATAAAAATATTGCTCGGGAATGCAGGAATGAAATCAGGAAGGCCAAATCACACCTGGAGTTGCAGCTAGCAAGAGATGTTCAGAGTAACAAGAAGGGTTTCTTCAGGTATGTTAGCAACAAGAAGAAAGTCAAAGAAAGTGTGGGCTCCTTATTGAATGAGGGAGGCAACCTAGTGGCAGAGGATGTGGAAAAAGCGAATGTACTCAATGCTTTTTTCACCTCTGTCTTCACGAACGAGGTCAGCTCCCAGACTACTGCACTGGGCAGCACAGCATGGGGAGGAGGCGACCAGCCCTCTGCGGAGAAAGGAGTGGTTCAGGACTATTTAGAAAAGCTGGACGAGCACAAGTCCATGGGGCCGGATGCGCTGCATCCGAGAGTGCTAAGAGAGTTGGTGGATGTGATTGCAGAGCCATTGGCTATTATCTTTGAAAACCCATGGCGATCGGGGGAGGTCCCGGACGACTGGAAAAAGGCAAATGGAGTGCCCATCTTTAAGAAAGGGAAGAAGGAGGATCCTGGGAACTACAGGCCAGTCAGCCTCACCTCAGTCCCTAGAAAAATCATGGAGCAGGTCCTCAAGGAATCAATTCTGAAGCACTTAGAATAGAGGAAAGTGATCAGGAGCAGTCAGCATAGATTCACCAAGGGCAAGTCAGCAGTTCTGCAGGGGGTAGGACTAGATGACCTCCTGAGGTCCCTTCCGACCCTGATATTCCATGATTCTATGTTCTGAAGATGCCAGCCCTGTACTTACAAAAGAATAGCATGACTAATGCAAGGAATATATCCTTTAGAATTGACCTGAAAAGGGCTTAGGGTAGGAATATAGCAGTGAGGAGGGAAATCTATTGGCCTATTTTGAGGGCAGGCTAGTTGTTTACAGGCTGGCTTCCGTAGCTTCCCTAAAGGGTAATGGTGAAACCAAGGTAATGCTAGAGTTCAGCAGGGCTTATGTGCCAAGCATGCCTGCTGGCCGGGGTGGAGGGAGGGGGGGGGAGATGTGCTTTTCTCTCCCCGTTGGCCTGGGAGGGGTGCTGAGCACAGAGAAAAGATTAATTAAATAGTCTAAAAATCCAGTTTTCCCCCGATATAGCCCCATTTCTTGAAGAAATTCAAAGTACCAAGAAATGCCATTATTACTAGGTTTGCTGTGTGTATTCCAGAACATAAGAACGGCCGTACTGGGTCAGACCAAAGATCCATCTAACCCGGTATCCTGTCCTCCGACAGTGGCCAATGTCAGGTGCTCCCGAGGGAATGAACAGAACAGGGAATCATCAAGTGATCCATCCCTGGTCACCCATTCCCAGCTTCAGGCAAACAGAGGCTAGGGACACCATCCCTGTCCATCCTGCCTAATAGCCATTGAACTTATCTAGTTCTTTTTTGAACCCTGTTATAGTCTTGGCCTTCACAACATCCTCTGGCAAGAAGTTCCACAGGTTGGCTGTGTGTTGTGTGAAAAAATACTTCCTTTTGTTTGTTTTAAATCTGCTGCCTGTTAATTACATTTGGTGACCCCTAGTTGTTGTGTTATGAGAAGGAGTAAATAACACTTTCTTATTTATTTTCTCCACACCGGTCATGATTTTATAGACCTCTGACATATCCCCCTTTTCCAAAAGTCGTCTCTTTTCCAAGCTGAACAGTCCCAGTCTTATTAATTTCTCCTCATATGGCAGCCGTTCCATACCCCTAATAATTTTTGTTGCCCTTTTCTGAACCTTTTCCGTTTCCAATCCATCTTTTTTGAGATGGGGCGACCACATCTGCACGCAGAATACGTCCCTGTGACTCCTCGCAAACACCACGGGCCGCAGTGCAGCAAAGGCTGTTAACCTTTGTGTTGAACATTTAGTGCTCTTTGGAAGAGGGGTGGCAAAGGCCTGGTCTACACTTAAAAAGTTTTACTGGTATAACCGTGCTGATTAGTGCTATGTTGTTTTTTTGTTTTTGTTTTTAAACTGACATAGCGGTGCTAGTAAAAGCCTTGGTGTAGACAGTTATAGCTCTTACCGTTAGAAGGCGCTTTATGCTGCTCTAGGTTATTTTGCTTCTCTGAACTGGAATAAGCATGGTGTATTGGTGGTGTACACTTACGCTCATGTAGTTTTACTGCTTTAACTATGCTGGCATACTTAAAGAGCCACCCTTTTAAGTGTAGACGAGGCCAAAGTATAGGTTTGCAGATGTTAGGAAGCTATCGTGAAAACTGCTCCATCTCTGGGCTCGCTTTTTGAAAGCTACCTTCTTGTATTCGGCTCTCCCAAGTTGACTCTTTCCAAGGTCGCCAAGAAGATGGCGTGCTCATTCTGATTTCAGTGGAAAAGTGCAGTTCCTTGAGTAGTGAGATTTGTGCAAGGACTACAGGGTTTGTTGTTCTTCTGTGGTTGGAAGGCAGATGTAATCTTTGACTCGGTTCCTCCTAGTAAGGGGAAGAGTTTTCATGCTGTCCTGGAACTGTATGGGCCCTGTGAGGGTTGGGTTTTGTTGCATGATCCACTTAGCGTGTGAACTCCATAAAGCCACCTTGGACTGTGGGGTGCCCAAAAGAAATATTTCCTCTTTTGTGTACTCGCAGAGCAGCAGCTGTGACTTTCTCTTCTCTCCCCCTGAAAATAAACCTTAGGCTTTTCATTCGGTAAGTGTGCAATGACACACATTTGGTGGGGGGTAGGGGCCTGTCAGTGGCCCTCCCAAATCAGATGAGTGGGGTGATGCAAAAATGACTTCCATTCTGGTTCTGAAGAGCACCAGTGCCTACAAACTTTGGAGTGAGGACTGAACCTTAGACTCTCACTCTTAGACTGTCCTTCCCCTCTATAGGGCTGGTCAGTTTCAGTTTATGTGAAGGGAAGAACTATCAATAGACAGCCGAATGCTTTGCTTGAACACTGCGGAGTCTGTCCTTGGGAAAACTTTTTTAAACACATTTTGAGGCTGAGAAATGACTTCTTAATTGTTGTAAAGATGTTGAGATTTCTCTGCCACAATTTGTGTGCTAATATGACGAGGAATATTCATGGTGCATGCTAACCTAATAGACAGCTCCAGCTTGGAGCAAGAGAAAGTCTAGTTGTAGAACGCCTGATAGAGCTCTTGAGCATAAGGCATAGATTGCTTAGATCAGGGGTTCTCAAACTG
Source organism: Eretmochelys imbricata (assembly GCF_965152235.1). Lineage (NCBI taxonomy): Eukaryota > Metazoa > Chordata > Testudines > Cheloniidae > Eretmochelys > Eretmochelys imbricata. The sequence continues at coordinate 98,923,684 of NC_135580.1, forward strand.
GGCGTTGGGACCCCTCGTGTAATCACGAGGTTACATGGGGAGTTGCGAGCTGTCAGCCTCCCCCGCCCCCAAATCCCACTTTGCCTCCAGCATTTATAATGGTGTTAAATATATAAAAAAGTGTTTTTAATTTATAAGGGGGCGTCGCACACAGAGGCTTGCTATGTGAAAGGGGTCACCAGTACAAACGTTTAAGAACTACTGGCTTAGATCCAGCAGAGAGGTTAATTTTGCAATATTTTACTGAGTCAATTTTTTCTTTTTTCTCTTCCCTAATTTAGATTAAGCAACACGGCCTTATGTTTGACTAGAAATACTGTAATCCTTTTAGATTAGGACCAGAGAGTATGACAGGCCTGTCCCAAAGGAAAGTTGGTTTTTCTGACATTGGTTACATTATCCTGGTAAGTACAGTAAACTACTTGTGTAAAAGTTGGATTGCTTATATAACTGATGCCCCGGCAGTGAGAGAAACAGTGCCTGCTGGGAGTAACTGGCAGGAATTTGAGCACATTTCCCAGGTAAAAAAAACTTAAAACTGTAGCTGCACTTGTAAACACCAGGCTATGACTTACAAGGAAAAGGCCTTAAGAGAACATTGTCGTTCTCTAGAAACGAACGAGCGAAACAACCTGCAAATATTCCCTTTCCCCCAGTAGGTTGTTGAGATTTAGCTATGGTGCAGTTTGTGTGCTGAGGACACTTGGTGGCAGACATGCCAAACCTGGGGAAAAAAAACCACAGAAATTAAGCTTGTTTTTGGCTTAATTGGCTTGTGAGTTGCTTGTCGGCTAGTTTTTTGGCTTGTTTGGCTTGTAGCTTATTGCTTGTACTGTAGCTTGTTGCTTCTTTTTTTTGATCAGCTCCTGGCAAAGGGGGCCAAGGGGGGTAGAAAGTCGGGGTGCACAGCGGGCCCACCACAGTCCCAGACTGCACGCTGGGGGATCTAGTCACATAGAGTGTTGTGGTTCTTAGGGATTGGTTTGTTTTGGCCTTGTTTTGAAATGGGATTAGCTTGATGTTTGGCTTATTGTGAAAGTCGGGGTGCTTATTTACCACGTGAAAGTTGGCAACTGTGCTTGGTGGTGGTGCGTGTGAACTGGAGTTGGAGTTGGGTGTCTCTTGCTTAGCATGGGTGAGGACAATGTGCTGGAGTGCTTCACAGAGCTGCCGAGCATGTAGTTACAAGTGCCTTAGTCCATTCCTTACTAAATGAAGCTTAAGACAGGTTTAAATAGATGTAAGAGTGTCCATGCAGGGGCTTGTACTCCTTTGACTAAATTGGTCTTTAAAATGGCTTTAAGTGGTGCAACTCTGTGTGTAGACAAAGCTAGAATGTTTCACACAGATGTTTAAACCCCCTAATTGGGGTAGGCCGTGTGTGTATGTGTGTATCTTGATCCAGGTCAGAGAATATAGCGGGGAATCTGCTGCCTCCCGAGCCTATTCCTATAGATTTTATGGACGGATCTGGGCTCAAGGGAGGTCTTGAAATTACAGCTAGACCTACATTTTAGTCAGTTCTGAGTGCTGGCCTTGGTAAGGAAGTTATGCAGCAGGGGACCTCAACAGCAGATTGTAAGAGTTCAAGTGTGGTCTTGGATGCTAACTGCCCTTTAAAAAAAACCGTGAGGAACCCGGAGGTCATCGGGGCAGACGCTAACAGCAAGAAAAAGACGACACAAAACAGCAGAGGCCTATTTGTGGAGACATCTGCTGTCTGGTTCCATGCTGGACACTTGGGAAGGAGCCAGCTCGCTGAGCAGCACAGTGTGATCCTCAAAAGAAATAAGCAGTGGGCAGAGGTGAATGCTCCCTCGAGACTTGTTTGGTTAATTTGTTGCCAGCCGGAATTTAAGGCTCCTTTTAAGAAATGAGAGGAAAATAAAGACGACAGTGTGTTACTTTGGACTCCTCAAGCTACTGCTGTTCCGGGTGCTCTGTACATCTTGACGTGGTGGTATACAGGATGCTCAAATGGCTCTTAACGAATGAGACTGATCTGAGATACAATAGATATAGTCACATCCTTAGAGTCAAGCCCATGCTTTTAAGTGCTTTGCTGGAACAGGACCGTAATATCTCTGTGCCTTAGGTCTCCATCTGTACAATGGGAAAATTCTTCCTTTGTCTTGTCTGTTAAGACTGTCAGGGCAGGGACTGTATCTTGCTCTGCATTTGTCCAGGGTGTTACATCACAAGGCCTTGACTTCAGCTGGGGCCTCTATGCATTTTTGCAGTATTAATAAATAATTCTTATAAGATATGCTCATTGCAAGTCTACTCTGTAAAGCACTAAACTGGACTTAAGAATCAAACTGCAGTTTGTGATGCCTTCTCAGTGGTTCTTTGGTTGTTCCCTTTCTCAGTAACATGCAAAAAGCTCTGTCGTTTGCAAGGGGGTCTCACAGGTACTAGTGTGAATGAAGAAGTTGTACTGTGGTTCGTTACTCTGGCTGGGCATAATTTTGTTTGTTGTGACCGAGGATGAAGCTGGAAATTCCTTTCCTCCCACCCCTACTTATGCATAATAACCCAATTTCAGGCCAGTGTTTCAAAGGTCCTGGCAATATAGCAGCTTAATTTTTGGTCCCCTCTTTCCCATGTCTCTTCTTCCACTGCTTATTTGCCTTTCCCTGTCTGAAATTTCAAGTTCAGACATGCGCCTTCTCAAAGGTTTGTCATATTTACACTAACAGTCTCAGAAAGTTCAGCTTAAAAGAAGACTTTTTCCTCCAGAAAAATTAGTAACCATTAACCTGCAAGCTTTGTGTATAAAGTTGCCTGCCTTTCTTTATAAACAGTGGCTTTGGGGCAAATATATGATGACTGTGGTTAGATTTAAATCTTATGCATTTCAACATTTTTTGGTGCTGATCTTTGCAAAAGGAAAACAATCCCCCCTCCCCCGTCTTGCAGTAATAATTTTCATGAGTTCTTAGCTTTGAAATTGGAAAGTGATTTTAAATTATGGTGTTATGATTTGAAAAGAGGCATATGTGTTTCCTCAGAACATTACAGAACACAAATTGCTTATTGGCTCCCCCATCCCATTTCTCCCAATGGTTGTGGCAAACTGTGTTTGTAAAGGGGCAATGTAATTGTGGTTCTGAGGCTAGACGTTGAGGGAACTCGTATAAAGAATTCTGCTGGTGGTTTAGATTGTTTTTCAGGAAAGCTAGGAAGTCAAAAGGTCAGTTTGCTGATTTATTCTATCATTCCTAGATGGACAGGAAGAAAATTGCATGTGATCTTCTGTTGCCTTCTGAAGTTATTAACAGTATATGGGAGACTTCCTAGCAGCTAGTTGTTTGTCATTGAATTAATATGGGCTGTGGGTCCTCCCAACGTAGCAGAGCTGGTGTATGTAATGGGGCTGCTGGTTGATCACAGAACCCATATACTCTTTTGGACTAATATCCTCTTTCGAGTAGATTTGGACATTCACTGTCTTGCTAGGTTTCAGAGTAGCAGCCGTATTAGTCTGTATCCACAAAAAGAAAAGGGGGACTGTGGCACCTTAGAGACTAACCAGTTTATTTGAGCATAAGCTTTCGTGAGCTACAGCTCACTTCATCGGATGTAGCTGTAACTGTAGCTCACAGAAGCTTATGCTCAAATAAATTGGTTAGTCTCTAAGGTGCCACAAGTCCCCCTTTTCTTTTTACTGTCTTGCTAGTCACTTCCCACTGTGTAAGGTTTGCCAAATTTTAGGAGCAAACGTTAGCGGCTTGACATTTTTTAAGGTTGGCAAAAACAGATGCAGCAGCAAATCCCAGCGGTGTGGGAACTAGGGGAGTGGAAGGTGCTGTAGCATCTCCAGGGTTTTGTGTGGGGTCGTGGCCTCCGACCCCATGCCCAGGGTCCCGGTACTGCCGTCCCTGCTCCCGGGGCTCCTCTCCGGCCGCCGGCCCTAGTTCTGGAGCTCTGCTCCTGGTCCCGCACCCAGGGTCCCAGCTGCGGCTGGCTCATGCCCGGGGTCCCGATTGCCACAGGACCCATGCCCAGAGCTTTGCAACCACCCCGGACATGGGTCCTGGTTGCAGGACCCACACCTGGGGCTCTGCTCCTGGCCCCAGTTGTGGTCCCAGCCCTCAGCCCTCTTACTCCTGTCCCTGTCCCCCCAGCCTCCTGGAGCCACAGCCCAGTCCTGGCCCCAGCTCTGAGGAGTAGGGGTGCAGAGAGGGGTAAGGGGAAGGGTGCAAAGTAAAAAGTTGGGGGACCACGGGCTATCAGCACCCCCCTACTGTAAAAAGTGTTCCGGCCCCACTGGCAACGCTTTCAGTTAGTCAGTGAGCTCTGAGCACTCTGCCTTGCCCCATAGAGCCCACAAGTTCTGCTGGAAGAATTCTGGAAGAAATGGCATCATCTGTGGATGCAAAATGATACCAAGTAATGTCTCAGGTTAATAAGTCAGCAAACCAGGTGGGCTCTGTGGAGAGTCAGTTACTGCTAATGGACTCTTATTTTAAACAAAAATAACAAGTTTTTTATGTTACTTTATTCAGCCCATAAAGCCTGCGAGTACAGCATGGAAAATCAAGCATGCCACTAACTTAAGGCTTGCTGACTTAATGTGCAGGCAAACCAGGAAAGAACTTAAGGATATGAAAAGTCTCTTTGAATGGCGCCACTCATGCTCAGTTACTCCTGTGCTTAAAAGTTTTGCTGAATTCGGGCATTAGGTGGTGAAGAGGATCAGATATGCATTGAAGAAGATGACAAAATACCCTCTAGAAGCTCCGATGGCAGACCCTAGAAGTGCAGGGGTTGTAATTCTGGGTCTGTCTAGGGTAAATGCTAGTGACAAAATCATAGCCTAAAGAAAGGGACCTAGGTAGAATTTTCAGAAGTGCCTGAGTCCCATTTTCAAAAACAACTTAAGTCTGAATGGCTAAGACGCTTTTGAAAATGGATTCTTATGTCACTTGTGGTAATCAGGCCTACAAATTTACTCTAATTGTGAGCTCAGTTGGAAAAACTATATGAAAGTTCAGAAGATGTTGCAGTAATCTGTAATAACAAATGTTAATAGGGAAAGGTGCTAAAAGGAGACAGACTGCATTAGTCTAACAAAAGGCCTCCAGATATAACTCAAATGCTTATGCTTGGTAAATAAGAAAATGGGGGTCTGGAAATCAGTGAACTGAAATTGATGTGTTGGAAATGAGGCCTAATTGAGTCACAAAATAATGAGGGGAAAGGCTGTTCCACCCATCACTACCTTTTTGGGTCCTTAAAGAGAGAGACTTTGGGGTGGAAATGTGGAAGAACAGATGGAGGCTACTGGAGTGAGCTTCACAATCATGGCTCCCCATCTCCTGCAGTCTCAGGCCTTCTTTGTACTAATCCTGGGAGCTGTCGTGACCAAATGGACACAGGGAAAGGCACCCAGACGCCATCCCCAACTCTATTAGCTCTAGCTGAATTCCAAATGCCGTCAGATGAAGGGGGATCAGGCTTCAGCATCATCAGTAGCTGCAGCCCATTTCAACTAACTTCTTCTCTTTTACCAAAAAGGAAAATGATCATCTTTGATACCATCTCAGAGACTGAGAGACGGGTTTTTTTCCTTCTAAAACACGCTCCAGCCAACAAGGGATGTGGTTAAAATGAAATCCTCACTTAATATGTTAATGCTTTAACTGGTTTTCCTTTTTTTCTTTAATAAAAGGATTAATAGTGTCTTTGCCATAATGCTAAGTAGGCTCAGGTCTCTGTATGCCAAATGCCTTGTTTAACACTGTTTAATGTTGGATGTTGACTGGATGACGTTAACACCTTTGGCCCATTTATTCTGTCTAAATTAATACACCACCAGTTAGGTACTTTTGAAAACATTACCCCTAGTCTGCAACAGAAAACATTGCATTATCACCCTGGCCGCAGACACCAAGTCTAAATTCAGACTAAAAAGAGGGTCTTGCTTCCTTTTGGGAGGGCTTTTGCCAATCTCAAGGTTGAAACGGCTCTTCTTTTGAGCTAAACTTAGCCTGCTACATTGGTGAAACAACTGGGGAGCTACAGCTTACGTTGTTTATCTTATTGCTATAAAAATGTCTTGTAGAAAGTTATCCACTTTCTTGTAATCCTGTGTCTGTTTCTTACCCTCCCCTGCTTTAGGACAGAACTCTTAATTAGACTGTAATTTGTTTTACAAGCAAACAACTAACTCAGCGTCCTTGTAGATGGTTAACTCTCTGTTCTGGAGTTGTGTTGGATTCTTTGGAGGTCGCTACATTGCAACGAGGCAAGGCATGTAGGGAAGAGTTTTTTCAATGGGAACTTTAGTGTGGTGAGCACTTTTGAAAATTAGGTCACTTTATCTAGGTACCCAATGGGAGCAAGCCTTTTTGAAAATCTGTCCCCCAGTTGTACGTGCTGAACACTTCTGAAAATCTGGCACTTTGTATGTGCTTGTTGTTGGTATTTCTTGACTTGCAATTGATTCAAAAGAAGTACATACGTAAGGCTGCTGCACCTATGAGAAGCTTCCTCCATCACGAGCTGTAAAGGCAGCTCATGGTTAAATTTTTTTCTCCTAGACAAATACAGGACAAATTAGTGTATACTAACAACGTTATCTGTTTCAGAGTAGCAGCCTTGTTAGCCTGTATTCGCAAAAAGAACAGGAGTACTTGTGGCACCTTAGAGACTAACAAATTTATTTGAGCATAAGCTTTCGTGAGCTACAGCTCACTTCATTGGATGCATTATCTGTGGATGTTGGTAAAACATCAAGCGGTAACTGAACGTAAATTCAGTTATTCCTGGTTCTTGTATAAAAGACAAAATGTGAGGGGGTTTTGTGTAAATTTGTTGATATTTATAGAGACTTCTTTACTAAAACCAAGTGGAGTACAGTGTTTTGTGCAAAGGGGAAATATTTCGTTGCCGGGGGAAAAAATCCTACAACAGGATTTTTGCACACAGGAAACAAAAGGATCAGCATGCATGTCATAGCTAATAAAGTTTGCTTGGATCGTAATTGTTCTGCTTCAGTTCGCAAAGTAATTGAAACTTCCTTTTTGCTGCATTTTTTCCCCCCCAAATGAACTATTCTTAAAAGAATATCTTTTGGTCAATGAGTTTGAGGAACTTGGTTCAAAATGCAGAGAAAGTTCCGAAATGAGTTTACCAGGCGAGTGGTCAGTCAGAGCTTTACAGGGAAAATTACTTACATATGCAAGTTGTTTCTCTAAGTTGAAAAACATTTAGACCAAAGAAGCCCTGAAAGCGAGGTTTTATAGAGACACTTGGGCATGTAAGTGAAGCTCTTGTAATCACTGGGATCTGATAACCTTTTTTTAAAAATAGGGTTCCTATAAAATAAAGAGTAGTTCAAGTTGAGGTGATAAAACCACATCTGGTAAACTTTGCGTGGTGCATCCTGGTGTCCTGTGAAATCGACAAATAATTCCCTTTCTGAAGAGCGATGGTGCCAGATTCTGAATTTACTTAAATCCGATGCACCTCCACTGAGTTCAGTGTGGGTTAGCCAGTACATTATTCGATCAAGGGCATACAGAAATCAAGCACTCTGCCCACAAATTAGCATCTAATGTGCATTGAAGACTAAGATGGCTATTTCTGCTTAGTGGACAAAACCGGTCATTGTTGCGTTGGAACGTACACAAACAAGCCTGCAGTCATAGGCTATGTCTACACTGCACAGCTTTTAGTGACATAGCTGTGTTGCTACAGATGTGCTGCTAAAAGTCATGCAATGTAGCTGCTGTTTCTTGGCTGTCCTGCCGACAAAAAACGTCCACTCCCAATGAGCGGCGTTTGCGTTATTGGCAGGAGAGCGCTCCTGCCGACAAAGCGCTGTTCACACTGTGCTTGTCCCCGGCAAAACTTTTGTCTGTCGGGGGGTGGTGGGGGGTGTTAACAGCTCTCAAAGACAAAAGTTTTGTCATTCAATTGCCAGTGTAGACATAGCCTTAGTTAAAATGCTGAACACTGGGAAAGGCATTTGACTTTTGTGTTTACCACAGGCAGTCTTTAGAATTTAATCTGTTAATAGTGTGAAACTCACGCATCGTTAAGTAATTTTTTTCCTGTTAAACATGGCATCTTGGATTTAGAGGTGACAGAGTGAGGAGGGGCTAGAAAATTGAAAGCAAACATAAAAGCAGCAACAATGGCAAATCCCCAAACATGGATCAGATTTTCCAGATTGATTAGCTCAATTTTGTTTGCTTAAAATAAGGTACCAAAAACCAACAGAACCACGTTGTTTGGTGTTTCCCAGTTTTGGTAATGTGTTAATTGCTTGTGTTTTGAGACCATTCTAGATAATCGGTAACCAAAAGAATTATTGTAAGAGTATTTGGTTTCTGTTTTTCGGGTTCCTCCCTGCCCCATCCCTCCAGCTCAAAAGAGCATGGTAAAGGATGCCCTGCAAGGACAGATTTGAATTCTCCGATTGCATGTACTGATCTCCGAAAGACTACACACTAAGTGATATTACTGCTTTTGCTGAATTTTAACAGGAATAGAGTGCTCCAAGAAAGCCATTGAGTTTTGCTGCTGTTGAAATGTTTCTTCCATGTCCTCTGTTGGACATAGACTTGAAATATGTCAATTTTTGGGGGGAGGGGCTCCATTAAGTACACCCAGGTGCTTATAACAAAATCTTTTTTTATATCGAGGTCTGAGGATGTCTTGAAGGTATTGCAAACTGAGAGATGATTTTACATGGAATTTCCCCCCTCCCAGTAAACATCAATATTTTCCCCAAGATTGGGTGAAATACTAACCCTTTAGAGTCCATGCCAAAACCTGCCTGGATTTTAATGGGGCCAGAGTTTCACCCGTTGCTGGCAACTGTCTATCTTCCTCTAATTTATTTGGGCTTTAACATGCTGATTGTATTCTGGAATTTCTAATCCAAATATTTTGTGTAACATTCACATGTTGCAAGAACATCTCTTAAGGGAAAACATGAATTCCTCAAGGTTTTTCCTCTCCCGTTTTGGAATAAACAGTGCATACTGTGCATGTTGCTGATATTATCTAGCAAGTTATTGACATCAAAGGCCTGTGGGAGTTTCCAACTGCTCAAGCGTCCCGGTTTGGATGTTCATATTGCGTTCAAAAGTGATTGTTTATCTCCAGCCAAAGGCTTGGGTAAACTTCCAAAATAAATGAATGCATCAGTTCAACTCAGTTTTTTTTTTAAAAAGATTTTCAAATATTATAAATATTCAAGTAGCTCAATTTGAAACATTCTGTGCTCTGGACAAAATGTTCATAGATATTTCCTAAAGCAGTAGAGGGTAATATTTGGTTTGATTTTTTTCCCCCTTCATTTTTCCCATGTGTTGGGACGGGCTTTGAGTTCACGTCTGACTTTCGGATGAATTAATAATCAGCTGAAATAGATTAGTTTGTGAGAGCTGTAACTTTACAGAATGATACAGCACAGACAGGAACTAGAGGTCAGGAGCCTGGGGGGCAAAGGGAGGTCATGACCTTTCTTGGAAGAGGCAGACTTAACCGATACTGGTTTTTTAAAAGGCAGTTGATTGCATGAAGGAATGTGGTAACAGGATTTAAAGGAAACATACAGCACTAACAAGGATTAAGGCTAATTGTTTGCCCTGATTTGAGGAGAAATGTCAGGATGTGGATAGGTATGGAATTATTCCACTTTATAAAAGGGCGAATACAGTATTGAAGTCTTTCCACATTGGATAATGTAGTTTGGGACTGATTTTTGTTATGTGGAATGTAGCATTTCATTGCCAAATAACCATACTTTAAGAAGAGTTATTTTATCTAAAAATTTGAAACTTGTTAAGCAAAATTTCCGTTTGGCAGCAAATTTTATTTAAACGATGAAGATTCTGAATCAAATTATGAATGTGCACTGTGGGTGAGCTGTTTTTTCTCTCTCAAAAAATCCAATATTTTATTTTCCTTCAAAAAATTTAACTAGAAATCAGTTTAGGAATGTATTAGACTAATCCATCTGAGACCCACTTCCCAAATCAGGGTGGGAAAACAAAGCCCCTCTCTAAGTCAGCATCTTTGAGAAAGTAGGGGGAGAATTACAAAGACAAGTTAGGTGCCTAACTGCCCTTCGATCCTTTTGAAAATCTCGTCCTTACAGTCTAAAGTGATTTCTGTAGACTTGCAACGCTTATACAGCAAGCTTTGCTAAAACGGAAGAGATGATCCACTGTACAAAAATCAGTGAAATAGCCTTGTTTTCTGTTGCCCCAAAGACAAAGATTTGAGCTATGACATCCTTCCAAGCGCTTCCAGAAAGGGCTGACCAATCACCTGCTGAAAATGGGGTCCCTTTGTAAAGAGCCTCAAATTGGGCAAAACTGAGGTTCCTAGAATCACTAGTTACTTGTAAACATTTACGCTTTATTGTGTAGAGCTTACTGTAGACAGGTCTTCAGGATGCAGGCAGAAAATGGTGCAGCTGGCAAAGGATGAATGGAACTATACCTATGAAATGAGTTTACAAGATGGTGGTGAAGGCAATGAACCATTACGTTAGTGAATAAAACGAGATTCTGGGAATGACAGTAAAGCAAAATGTCAAGATAAATGGAATACTTCTTGTTTAAGTCACTTTGCTTGACACCACAAGACTGTAAGTTCCAGTTATACAACTAGTGAAAACTGAGTAAGACATGCTAAGATGCCACAATCCAATTTACTATTCTATTTGAGGGCTCTTTCAAGGCTTGTTTGCAGTGTTGTAGCCACTTTGGTCCCAGGATATTAGAGAGAGAAGGTGGGTGAAGTAATATCTTCTGTTGGACCAACTTCTGTTGGTGACAGAGACAAGCTTTTGAGCTTACATAGAAGTCTTCTTCCCCTGACCTGGAGAAGAGTTGTGTGTAAGCTCGAAAGCTCTTTCACCACCAGAAATTGGTCAAACAGAAGGTATTCCCTCACCCACTTTGTCTTTCAAGACTTGCCTCCTAATGGAAGGGAGGGACATTAAGTGAACTGAACTGAGGGAATGTGGATTTTCATTGCATTTCTTTAGTGCAAAGAGGCAAGACGCCTTTCAAAAATGGGATGGGAGGCAGCTCAGAATTTTGTGAATGACTGTCTGAAGGCAGAGTGGAAATGGATCTTTTTCCAAATCAGGGCTCAAAAAGAACGCTATATGACTGTGTCCAGTTAAAGGTCAGCACATTCCAGTAGCTGGGGCTAAGTTATCTGCAGCTATGGAAGTGGAGCAATATCCTAAGGGGACAAAGGCAGCGTCTTCTGTACTCGAGTTTCGGCCTGTGGTGCTAGGGAATCTTTGGATGACAACCAGTATGTTGAGGTTCATGTTCCTTCTGGCTGGTGGAGCCCAATGGGGAGGTGCAGGTCTGGTATAGGTGGAGATGGTCATTGTATCTGCTGGAGAGGGTTAGATGCTATGGGTCCTGATAGAGATTTGCATGCACTCTTTGCTCAAAAAATCGCCTCTTTAAATTGACAACCTGGCCAATTAATAGTTGGTTTCTAATCTCTTGTGTTTTATTTTTTTGGAGGGGGGAGGGAGTTGCCATGGTTGTGGTTAGATAATTTCTAGCTGCCTCAGTTCTCCTTGACCCTTATCAGTCTGGTTGCAGGCCTGGTTATGTTGCAGAAACTCCCCTTATTACTTTGTTCAGTGAGCCTCTAGCAATGGACGTGATTCAGTGACGAGATCTGCCTGCTGTCTTCAGTCCTGGAGATTAGAAGGTGTTGCTGACTAACCCGTGGCTATTTATGGGAGTAGTGAATCAATTCTTTCCTGGCCTCTAGATTTCACCAAAATAGCCCAAATCTTGTCACCTTCTCTGTGTCCCGTCATGTGCTACAAGGTCTGTCTTGTTTATCTGGAGTCCTTGGAGAGTGGGTGGGAGCTTGGAGAGGCAGGGTTCGAGGTAGAGAGGGGTATTAGTACGACGGGATGATTGGATTGTTTAGATTATCGCTGGATTTTTGTTAAGGGTGAAGCTCTGGGGTTTGCATTAATATGTATGTGCTCTTAAATATGGCAGAGCTTCTTTTCCTTATTAAACAAACCTGAATAAAATGAACAGTTTGCGCTGATCAGAAGTATTTCATCTCTCCAGTTTGTCAGGTTGGCACTTTGTTTTAAAATACCAAAACCCTACGTGCTCTAGGAATGCATTGATCTTGGTGATGAAGTGCAGTTGGATCCCAGACGTTGTGTGGCTCACTCAGAGTTGTGTGGAACGGCGTGTCGGGGAGGAGCAGCACGCTTCAGAAAGGTGCACTGTTCTCAAGCCTAAATGTTTCCTGAATTAACTGCCCATGAGGTGCAGAACAATGGACAGAGTGGAAAATATGTTTTGCCTGCCTTATGGGAAGATGTATTGAAAGCTCACTTCTGAATGTGCTGAGAGTTGATCTGTGTGCCCCCTGAGGATGGCAGGATATGAGCCACAGCTGCTGGATCAGGAGAAATCAACAAAGATCTACACTCTGTGCCTTCTGGACCTAAAGATGGTTATGTAGGAACATGCTGCTAATTGTGATTATCTGCTGTCCATGGAGCTGGGCTTACAAATCTGTTCAGAGATGGAAAGGCTCAGACAGAAAACTCTTGGATGCTTAGGATTTGTAAAGTGCTTCCATACAGTGGCAAGTGCCATTCTGTCTCCTCAGTTTGCATGGTCTCCATTCCAAAATGAAAACTGTCAGGGAAGGAATGCCTGAGAGCTTGTTCCTTGGGACTAAGTTAATGTTAAGCACAGGCAATCTACCTTTCTCTCTGGGACCCTCTCGCCCCCCACCCCCAAATAAATAATAAAAAGCCCCACATGGAAATTAAATGCAAAAATCTTGTTTTAATCTAATATGAAAATGTAAACACCTGAAGTCAAGGAAAAAGTAAAGATTCTCAGTAATGCTAACTTGCATGCTTTTCACCACCTGTATGTGTCCATATTTACAAGTCCATTTTAAGTCTAATAAAAATGTACGTTCAGCATGGGTGAATTAATATTCACCTTTTAAATGTCCTGATTCCTGTGTGCTTATAAGTTTTTTAGTATAGCTCTTTGCATGTATTTTTTTTTTTTCAGTGAATAAATTTCCTTAGTTTTGCAGCATGCTCCATGCTTGCCATCTATATGTGGTTTATGAAATAGAGAATTAATCTCTGTGAAAGTTAATTAACCTTTTTCATTTCTTTTGCATTCCAGTTTACAGATTAGATTTGGTTCTTGTATAAAGTCCAGATTATCTTTTATTATTGTTGTTATTATTATTATTATTTTAAGTTAAAACAGGAAATTGTGGCTAAATTTTGTGTGCTTTGTTTCCTATTTAAGGAATTCAAAACATCTTTGGCTTTTTTTGTTCTCGTTTGGGTCATCACTCCCAATTTAAACGTTGCCATATTTTCGTGGGTTTAACACAAAGAAATGTTGGCTTCATTAAGTGAAATAGCTTGTGCCAGCTTTGCTTTTACAAATGGAAAAACTCCAGTTGAACTTGACTTCCATGCTGTACATCCAGAAAGCAGGCAGAGTAGCATATGGTGGCGCTTGATTCGTATGTATTTTTCAATTCTTCAGTCCTTTTACTGACGTTTACTGGTTACTTCATTCTGAGTGCTTGAAATTAGTGGAGCTGTGTAGATTTCAACTAGAAAAATATTCACCAGAAAGAGTGCCTTTATAAAAGCAGTGACTGCAAAAGCAAACTTGTATCCATGCAAACATCTGCATGAAATCTATGGATTCTGTCAGCATGAAGCAGATCTCCAAGACTGTGGTAGGTTGGAATCAGATTTTGGCAATGGCCATGAATCTTTGACGTTCTCTTTCACTGCAGGAGTGTTTAGGTTTAGTTTAATCAATAGCTTTTAGTCTCTTCTGACACAGGCCAGTGAATTCAGTGGACTCAGTTGAATGGGAGAAGTGTTTCAGAAGAAACTCAGCCCTGTAATAGAAAACCAGGTAGCTATGCACCAAAAATTATTTGGGGAACAGAACGTGTTTTCCTAAACTGACCAACATATGAATATTGAAATCTATGTTGACCCTTCAGCCTGAGCTCATGTGGGTCTCTGTAGGGTGCACCACAGCTAGGGTGTTGTTTTTTAAGAATGAAACACAGGATTCTATGACTGTGTTCCTCTACTTGGATCTCCTCTGCCCACGTCTACTCCATATTTCTCCCAGGTTCCACCACGGTGTTTTCTGTCCCTCTTACCTTTGCAGGCTTGGCCCTGCTTATTTGTTCCTCTGTTCAGTCCTGCCTTCTTCCTTTGCTCCTTTACTGCCTTTATTGGTCACCGTTGTCCTCTTCCTGGAATGTCAAGATATTAGGGTGCATTAGGTCAAGAGCTAAACTGCTTGAGGAAAGAGAGGAGTAGGTCAGATGAACTGCGGGTGTGTTTACATGGCCGCTGGGATGATGATGCTCCCCAGTCCAGGTGGATGCACCGGCCCTAGCTCCGCTAGAAATAGTGCTAAAAATAGCCCATGGCTGTGGTGGCACAAGCAATGGCTCGGGCTAGTCACAAAGGTACAATCCTCCCAAACCACCGGGTTACGTACGCAAGTGGCTAGCCTGGCTGACTGCAGCTAGACTGCCATTTTTAGCACACTAGTTCTGCTCGAGCTAGTGTGTATCGGTCTACTCCGGTGGTTCTCAACCCACAGCCCGCGGGCCACTTGTGGCCCAGTCAGCACACAGCTGCGGCCCATGTGACGGCCTGAGGGCCATACAGGCAGTATAAATATGGTGTGGACGCGGCCCACGTAATTCCGAGAGAGCCGCATATGCGGCCCACAATAGTAAATAGGTTGAGAACCACTGGTCTATTTGCACTGGAAAGTACACTCCTAGCTACTGTAGATACACCCTCTACTCCATCCTTTGACATCAATTATGCTTATTTTCAATATGAAATAAAGATCTTGGCTACTGGCCATACAATCTAAAAACAAACCAACAGCAAGGACCCAGGTACTTCAGAATCAGCCATGTTAAAAAAAAAAAAAAAAAAAAAAAAGTGGACAAGCTATTTCCTGTTTTTTCTGCCCACATTTGTGTGGTGTGTTTTTCTGACCTGTCACCTTATCTCAGAAAATTACAGGTGTGTTCATTGTAGATGATTCTAAAGATGACAAAAATAAGGAGACTGAAATAGTGTTCCTGGGAAATAGAGTAGGTCAACGCTTTTTTTTTTTTTTAATTGAAAAATGGGTTTTTGATCAAAATGAAAATGCTCATGCCAAGCTTTCATTTGTAGTTCATTTTTTCTGTTTTTTTGGACAAAAAACATTTGTAATTAAATTTCAGGTTTTGGTTTCATTATTTTGTGGGGAATTTTGGAAAAATGAGGTATTTTTGGACCAGCTCTAGTTTCCTAACTGTCCTCAGATAGTGACTCTAATTATTCTGTGTTCTCTCTCACCATCAACATCTACTGACTCTGCTACTTGCATGCTGTCTTGGGCTCCCTTTAAAATACTTTGGGGCAAACACTGTCTTTTTCAAACCGTAATGCCCGGTCACTGAAAGACCCTTTACAGCTCTTTACTATCTTTATCTGATTTACAGCTTGTCTCCACTTTGAAAATTAATTCAGATCAAATTAAAGTGTGATAGCTATTCCTGAATAACTCCTTGTGTGGACACTCTCTTGTTATGGAATGAGCCCTTTGTTTCTGTTTAGCTTACTCCACTTTCAAAGCAAGTTAAGCCAAACAGGAACAAGGCACACTTATTCTGGAATAAGTGTGTCCATAGATGGAGACCGGTTTCAGAGGGGTAGCTGTATTAGTTTGTGTCAGCAAAAACACCGAGGAGTACTTGAGGCACCTTAGAGACGAACACATTTATTTGGGCCTAAGCTTAGCTCACGAAAGCTTAGGCCCAAATAAATGTGTCGGGACTTGTCTACACTTACATTTTATAGCGCTCTAACTTGCTGGCTCATGGGGTACGAAAAATCACCCCCCCTGAGCTCAGCAGGTCTGAGCGCTTTAAAGCGCTAGTGTGGACAGGCTCAGAGTGCTGGGCGCCATGCTCCCAGCGCTTGGAGCTAATCCCCTCATGGAGGTGGATTACCAGGAGCGCTGGGAGACCTGTCTCCCAGCGCTCGCGCGACCAGACTCGCACTTCAAAACTCTGTGCCGGGAGAACTCCCACAGCAGCGCTTTGAAGTTTCTAGTGTAGCCATGCCCGTAGTCTCTAAGGTGCCACAAGGACTCCTTGTTGGTTTTCCATATCTGGAGTTACTCAGGAACAGCTCTTGTGGAATAGTGGTCTGTAATAACTCCATGTGTGGACAGGCCATTATATATGCTCTTGGGCATTTTGGAGACATTTTTTCATATGTTGCCAGATTTACTGACCAACAGTTTGTCTTCGATTTTCACACTAAACTTCTGCCAGCAAGGGGCTGATGGGAGAAGAACAGAAACACTCCTGCCTCCCAAAATAATCCTGGGTATGTAACTTTTGTTGTGAGCTCTGTCTGTCTCCATCCAACATAGTTTTTTATGTGAATTATCCATTCCGTAGCTCATCCCAGGTTAGATTTGTATTCATAGGTACATTGTGAAAGCTCTTTGATGTCTTTCAAATTCAGCAGTGATAGGGACAGAACCTTCATTCTGTGTTTTCACTTGACGGTGCAGATTTTACTTCGTAGGTTTCAGTGGCAGTTAACAATATTCTGATCTCGCCATAACTGGGATAAGGAAAACACTTTTAGTTACACAATGCGGAAGTTGTTTTAGTATCGCAGCTACCATAACAGATGGAGAACGTTCAGGATTTCTAATCACCTAGAATTCACTCTTCTGTTGTTCTATTTGTATGTTTAGGTCTTTGTGTCCTCTTTATCTCTTTTGATGTTATCAGGAATAAACGACTTTACTCTCATCTCTGGTTTACATTTGGTGTTCCACCAACTGAGTCAATATCATCTGTCTTGAAATGAAAGAGCACCTTATTGTAACATATTTATCAAGGGTGTAAGATCTTACAGTATTTTGCCCCTTTAGCAAAGGAAATGATTGTGGTACTGAGAAAATACAAAACTGACAGTATAATTTCCAGGAATGTAACTTTTAACTATGCAAGATCATTTAAAAGCTTGCAAAAGCTAATGAGAGCTCTCTGTCCCTTCTTCATTTATAGTTTCATATGAGGAGCAGAATAATAAGTATAAAAATACAATGCAAGATATAGATATATATAAACTTGAATTTGAAATCACTTATGGCTTTTGAAAATAGGTTTCTGTTTTTACTAATACTCTAACAGTCTTTTGAGATGCAAGTTCTTACTGAGTTGAAGAATAAAGTGCATGGCATATTGAGTCTTTGATTTCAAACTGTCAAACCAAATAGCCAGTCATAGCTATTCTCACAGGGCAATGGGAAGCTAACTCATTTTGACCATGATGGATGGTGAGTTCTGCAAAGCCAGGGTAGTACTAGCTTGTAATTTTCTCAGTCCAAGCGCTTTGGTGAAATGTGTTGGATTGCAGTGACCGTTTTACTTGAATTCTCCTTTAGCTTTGCTTAAACAGACCTTTAAGTACCGGCTTTCAGTATTTTTTTCGCACTTTTCTCCGTCATTAGTAATGTGTTAACCTAAACACTTCCCAGAAGTCACCTACTACAGGACAGGCCTAACAAAGAAAATAACAGAACGCCACTAGCCATCACCTTCAGCCCCCAACTAAAACCCCTCCAACGCATTATTAAGGATCTACAACCTATCCTGAAGGATGACCCAACACTCTCACAAATCTTGGGAGACAGGCCAGTCCTTGCCTACAGACAGCCCCCCAACATGAAGCAAATACTCACCAACAACCACATACCACACAACAGAACCACTAACCCAGGAACCTATCCTTGCAACAAAGCCCGTTTGCCAACTGTGCCCACATATCTATTCAGGGGACACCATCATAGGGCCTAATAACATCAGCCACACTATCAGAGGCTCGTTCACCTGCACATCTACCAATGTGATATATGCCATCATGTGCCAGCGATGCCCCTCTGCCATGTACATTGGTCAAACTGGACAGTCTCTATGCAAAAGAATAAATGGACACAAATCAGATGTCAAGAATTATAACATTCATAAACCAGTCGGAGAACACTTCAGTCTCTCTGGTCATGCAATTACAGACATGAAGGTTGCTATCTTACAACAAAAAAACTTCAAATCCAGACTCCAGCAAGAAGCTGCTGAATTGGAATTCATTTGCAAATTGGATACTATTAATTTAGGCTTAAATAGAGACTGGGAGTGGCTAAGTCATTATGCAAGGTAGCCTATTTCCCCTTGTTTTTTCCCCTTCTCCCCCCCCCCCCCGACGTTCTGGTTAAACTTGGATTTATGCTGGAAATGGCCCACCTTGATTATCATACACATTGTAAGGAGAGTGATCACTTTAGATAAGCTATTACCAGCAGGAGAGTGGGGTGGGAGATGGTATTTTTTCATGCTTTGTGTGTATATAAAAAGATCTTCTACACTTTCCACAGTAGGCATCCGATGAAGTGAGCTGTAGCTTACGCTCAAATAAATTGGTTAGTCTCTAAGGTGCCACAAGTACTCCTTTTCTTTTTGCAAATACAGACTAACACGGCTGTTACTCTGAAACCTAAACACGTGTGTTTTTCCTACCCAATGCTAATTTGGTAGTGTCAGGAATGGAACCCAAATTAACCACGATATTATGTGTCTTATTTCTGGTTGTATCTCTTCTGTGGAAGGCCCCCTAAGTCAGTGGTAAAATTCATTCAGCTGCAATTTTACTGAAAAGATCATCTCAGGGGGGAGGGTGCAGTGGAATATAATGGTCAGTCTGGTAGTGAACAATCAATAGTTTGGATTTGTAAGAACAAACAAAAAAAGGCACTTATCTTAATCTCTGATTGCAAAACCATTTCGATTCTCCGTTTCCTGGCTTCACAGTTGGAACTTTCCAAAATCTTTCCTTGCTTGCGATGAAATCCTGGCCCCACTGAAGTCAATGGGACCCTTGGTCTCTGCCTGTTGCTTTTTGGTGTTTGGTGGAATACTTGCCTGACATCTTAGGTTAAGAAAAATAAATTGACAAAACCTGTAACAAACAAAATACCCCCCGGAAGCTTTACCCCAAAACGTGAGGATGGCCAGAGACTGCATGAAATCCACTAGACCCTTTGCTATTGCTATTTTACCTGGAAGGTCTCAGAGACGGGCAGCAGGATAACACCCACCCTCATGCCCTGGAAGTGAGGGAAGGTAGAGGAGATTGTTGTTTCCAGCTGAAAGTGCAGGGGGGATGGATGTAATTTCTTTAATTTGAGTTTCCCCCAAACACAGGCATTAATACTGTTAATGAGTGTAAGTTTAGGACATAAGAATGGCCATACTGGGTCAGACTGATGGTTCATTTAGCTTTTGACGGTGGCCATTGCCAGATGCCTGGGAATGAGCAGAGCACGGCAGTTTATTGAATGATCCAGCCTCAGTCTCCAGTTTCAGCATCAGGCAGCCAGAGGTTTAGGGACACACAGAGCATGGGGTTGCATCCCTGACCATTTGAGCTAATAGCCATTGATGGACCTAGGCTCACCCGAACTTATCTAGTTCTCTTGTGCACACACTTACACTTTTGGCCATCACAACATCCCCTGGCAACATAGGTTACTGTGTGTTGTGTAAAGAAATATTTCCCTATGTTAATTTAAAACCTACTGCTTGTTCATTTCATTGCGTGACCCCTGGTTCTTGTGGTATGTGAAGGGGTAAGTAACACTTTCTTATCCGCTTTCTACACAACATTCATGATTATATGGACCTCTGTCATATCCCCCCTTAGCTGTCTCTTTTCTAATCTGAACAGTCCCGGTCTTTTTTTAATCTCTCCTCATATGGAACCGGTCCCTGCCCTGATAATTTTTGTTGCCCTTCTCTATACTTTTCCCAATTCTAATATATCATTTTTGCGATGAGGTGATCAGAACTGCATGCAGTATTCAAGGTGTGAGTGTACCATGGATTTATATAGTGGCATTAGGATATTTTCTGTCCCTTTCCTAATGGTTCCTAACATTGTTAGCTTTTTTGACTGTGCTGGACATTGAGCAGATGTTTTCAGAAAACTGTCCACGATGGCTCCAAGATCTCTTTCTTGAGTGGTAACAGCTAATTTGGACCGCCATCCAAATTAGGATGTTTTCCAATGTGCATTACTTTGCATTTATCAGCTTTGAATTTCATCTGCTATTTTCAAAAAAGAAAAGGAGTACTTGTGGCACCTTAGAGACTAGCAAATTTATTTGAGCATAAGCTTTCATGAGCTACAGCTCACTTCATTGGATGCCATTTTGTTGCCCAGCCACCCAGTTTTGAGAGATCTGTTTTGTAACTCTTCGCAGTCAGCTTTGGACTTAACGATCTTGAGTAATTTTGTTTCATCTGCACATTTTGCCACCTCACTACTTACCCCTTTCTCCAGATCGTTTATGAATATGTTGAACAGCACTGATCCCAGTACCAATCTTTTGGGGTACCCCACTCTTTACCTCTCTCCATTGATGAAAACTGACCATTTATTCCTACCCTTTTGTTTCCTATCTTTTAACCAGTTACTGATCCATGAGAGGAACTTCCCTCTTCTCCCACGATTGCCTACTGTTGTAAGGGACTTTGTCAAAGGCTTTCTGAAACTACAAGTGCACTGTATCCCCTGGATCAGCTTCGTCCATATGCTTGTTGACCCCCTCAAAGAATTACAATAGATTTGGTGAGGCGTGAGTTCCCTTTACAAAAGACGTGTTTACTCTCCCCCAGCAAAATCATGTTCTTCTGTGTGTGTCAGATAATTCTATTCTTTACTATGGTTTCAACCAATTTGCTTGGCACTGAAGTTAGGTTTGCTGGCCTGTAATTGCCAGGACTGCCTCTGGAGCCTTTTTTAAAAGTCAGTGTTACATTAGCTAGCCGCCAATTCACACTCCTAGCTTAGCTGGGGCTTTAAACTGTGCATCGTGCCTTGTGCTCTTTGCCTGGGGCAGCTTTCACCGTAAGTCTCGAAGTGAGACTGAGAACCGTAGTTATAGTGAGATTTAGAATAGTTCCTGCTTTGGAACATTTGTAACCGAGAATGCAGGTGGCAGGAGAGGAAGCCAGTCCAGTGTTAATTGTTGATGCTAATGAAAGCTGAGGTGATGCAGGGGCCAAAGTTTCCTTGGTTGCTTGTGAACTGGAGAGCTGGGCTGCAGACTAGGGTAAATTCCCTGCTGGTTTGTCTCTGACCGAGGGCCTGATCTGTAGACATAACTTCACCCTGCTCAAGTGGTTTGCATTGACTTTAGTGGGCTCTGCTGGCATCGGTACAGGTACTCACATGCACGTGCATTGGCAGGGCTAAAGGGCTGTAAAATTAACTTTGCAATGGGAATTTGGCCTTCAGTGAGTGGACAGGAAGGATTTTCTCTTCATCCTAAATTGCTCTTTCCAGACAGAATTTAGGTTCCTAATGTGCATTTGGCTTAACATACTCATGCATATAAATCTCTCTTGTTCTCTAACCCTCTTGGCAGTAAATTTCTGGACCCAAAGCTGTCAACAAAACAAAATGGAAAAATAAAAGCCAGACAGACCTTGGTTGTGTAGGGTATTTTTAGTAGCTGTAGGTACACACTATGGAAATAATTAGGATTGCTTGTTGTGTTGAAGGGAGGTATGTCTTTGGAGCATTGTATACACTGCAGTTCTCCAGGACTGCAAGGTAAATTAGCAGCTGCGTTAACAGTTGCAGTAAAGCATGACTGAAAATAGTTCGCCATTGTTAAGCAAGGGTGAAAGGCCTTTGGTTTTAGCATCAAAGGGTATGGTTTAACTGCTTGGCATGTCTGCAGAAAGTCATTTCAATATTACTGGCTTTAATGTGTCTGGGGAATTGTCATGTGCCGTCTGGGTAATTGGCGAAAAGACATGAAAAGTATTTTTATTAATAACTGAAATAAAAAATGGTACAAACCAGCAGCTTACACATTAATAAAGCAAACAAACAAACACACAGAAGGATGCTAATTGAATGGGACATTATGGGCTGCACTTGTTTGTTGTTGTTTTTAAACAAAGAAGAGGGGGGGAAAGTCCCAGTAAACCAATGATTTGATGAACAACCCTAATGGTAAACTCCCTGCACAAATTGCACGGGATGTATTCGGTCTTAAAAACTACCGATTAGCTAGGAAAGGGGGAAGAGAAGAGTTAGGGAGCCCACAGTAAAATCATATAACTCTAGATCATCAGCTGGTGTGAACTGACCCTGATTGGAGCTGATTCATAGCAGCAGAGGATCTGGCTCTGAGACAGGTGAACCATGTTGTGCAACGTAGACCCATTTGCTGTGTGTTCAGTATAGCTCTCCGTTGAATGTGCTTGTGTAGTGTCTTGTGTAATGATGCATTGAAAGAGATCAGGTAGGGAAGAAATGGCAGTGAGCTGCCACTGACATGCAAGTTGTCTTTGGCCATTCGCAAGTGGCCACAAAGTGCTCTGAAGAGAGGGAAGAAAGCATGTTGGTGTTGAACTGAAATACCAGCAATGCTGTTAGCAGTGCACCTCCGCAAGGGGTGGCAGAAGAGGAATTTGATGACGTGGTGATCATTTGATGCACAAAAGGGTGACTCTTCTTTTAAAGGACAGCATGGAATTTGGCTCAGAGAAAGAGTGGAGGGGTGGGGGAGGGAACAAAGGGGATGCTCACAGAGAGGAAGAACAAGAAGGGGCTAGGAAGATAATCAGAGCAGTGTGTTTCTTTGTTAGCTCGCTAATTTATCTCCCAAAGAGGGGACAATCTGATTGCCCTCTTAAGCTTGTGGGAGCCCTTCTGTCAGTGAGCTTATTAGCATATCATGCAAACGTAATTAGATCTCAGCATGTGTGGACTGCTTGGGAATTGCTTCTGCAGAGTTCCTGAGAGAAGCGAGGATTGCATCTCTTTTTTGCAAAAGGAAAAGGAGTACTTGTGGCACCTTAGAGACTAACAAATTTATTTGAGCATAAGCTTTCGTGAGCTACAGCTCGCTTCATCGGATGTAGCTCATGAAAGCTTATGCTCAAATAAATTTGTTAGTCTCTAAGGTGCCACAAGTCCTCCTTTTCTTATTTGCGGATACAGACTAACACGGCTGCTACTCTGAAACCTGTCATCTCGTTTTCAAAACTGATCTAATAACAGGTCTGTTTTAGTTTTGCAAACTGACTGTTTGTATGTACTTACTAAGCCAGTTGGCATGTGCAAATAACTGAACAAGAGCACAGTCATCAGGAGAGCAGAGATCTGTGCCCTGATGCAGCAAGGTTTTTAAACAGAGGCCTAATTTTAATCATGGAAATTAGTCCCATTAAAGTCAATAACTTAAGGTTCCGCACATGCATAAATAATTTGCTGACTTGGGGCCTCACAGAGCAGAAAAGCTAAGGATGAGCAGCGTAGGTATCTGCTGAGGTGTATCTTTTGGCACCTTTGTGTTTGGATTTATATGTACTATTAAAAACTAAATATTTTTTTATAAAGAAAGGGAGAATGGTGTATCTGTGTTCAAGAAATGTACATTAGTCATTCAATGGATAGAAATCAGTGGCTTGGTAAAGGTGTCCTTTAACTGCAGATGGAACAGCTTGTACTGGAAGCTTTGGGGTTAATCCGAAATGTGGCCACTCAGGAAAAGGGAAGATGCTTGGCACTTCAAAGACCCGAAATCCTTCAAGGTCGGTCCCCCAAAATTGGCATTGATAAAATTCAGGGGACACTAAAATATCTGGCTTTAGTGATGTGTCCAAAGTCTCACAGCTGATCAGTGCCAGAGCAAGCATTATAGGATCCCAGGTTTTCTTGATTCCTTTCATTCCTGTTGTTCTAGGGTGAGAGAGAGAGAGAAGAAGGATGTTGCTTTTCTAATGTGTTTTGCCCTGTTCAGATTTGTAATATGTCAGTTATCGATGATGAGTGGAAGCCTAATATTTGGTGATAATTAGAACACAAGTTTAGTGTGAAATTGGATTAGAGTCCAGCATGACAGTCCTGTATCTTTTGATGGTTGATTTTAGAGGAAGTGATAAAACTCCTAACAGTGATACAAGCTGATACGTGTAGAGCAGTGGTTTTCAAACTGGGGTACGGGTACCCATGGGGTACCTCAACTCTCTGCAAGGGGGTCTGGGGGAAAAATCCTTTAATGAAATGTAGGCCAGGGTTGGCAGGAGCGTGGAAAGATCCATGCTAGTGCAGGCTCTGTCAGGCAGGACAAGAGGATGCAGGGCTGGCCTTATGGGTGGACCATGTGGGCGACTGCCCAGGGCGCTGTGGTCAAGAGGTAAGGAACAGGGCAGGCCCGGGGCGTGAGGACACGGAAGGGAGCTTGGGACAGTGGCGGGGGTTGAGGGGAGGCAGTGCTTAAATTTGTGTTCCGGGGTGGCTGGAGAGCAGCGGCTGCTGGCTGGGAGCAGCACAGAGGTAAGGGTGGCCTGGTACCTCTTTCATTACAACTTAAGCACCGTGGGGAGGCAACAGGACCGGGAGGTGATGGCGGGCCCCGGGGGCGATGGAAGGAGCCCATGGAAGCAGCGGGAGCTGGGGGGAGTGTCTGCCAATATCATAGAATCATAGAATATCAGGGTTGGAAGGGACCCCTGAAGGTCATCTAGTCCAACCCCCTGCTCGAAGCAGGACCAATTCCCAGTTAAATCATCCCAGCCAGGGCTTTGTCAAGCCTGACCTTAAAAACTTCCAAGGAAGGAGATTCCACCACCTCCCTAGGCAACGCATTCCAGTGTTTCACCACCCTCTTAGTGAAAAAGTTTTTCCTAATATCCAATCTAAACCTCCCCCACTGCAACTTGAGGCCATTACTCCTCGTTCTGTCATCTGCTACCATTGAGAACAGTCTAGAGCCATCCTCTTTGGAACCCCCTTTCAGGTAGTTGAAAGCAGCTATCAAATCCCCCCTCATTCTTCTCTTCTGCAGGCTAAACAATCCCAGCTCCCTCAGCCTCTCCTCATAAGTCATGTGTTCTAGACCCCTAATCATTTTTGTTGCCCTTCGCTGGACTCTCTCCAATTTATCCACATCCTTCTTGTAGTGTGGGGCCCAAAACTGGACACAGTACTCCAGATGAGGCCTCACCAATGTCGAATAGAGGGGGACAATTTTTTCGAAGTTTTCAAAGATAATGGCCAATGGCTCTGCAATCACAGC
The DNA here is from genome assembly GCF_965152235.1 of Eretmochelys imbricata. Taxonomy (NCBI): domain Eukaryota; kingdom Metazoa; phylum Chordata; order Testudines; family Cheloniidae; genus Eretmochelys; species Eretmochelys imbricata. Next base: position 98,948,907 of record NC_135580.1, read on the forward strand.
TGCCAATTCCTTCAATATCCCCCGCAGGGGAGCATAACTGTTGGTTGGTGGCTTCTGTAGCTGCAGCAATTGGGGAGCGAGGCGGGCAGGGAGCCTGATCCTGGCAGCCGAGACCACCTGCACAGAGCCCTGTCCGCTTTTCCTGCCGTATGGAGGAGCCCCATCAGGTCTTCATGTCCCCCAGTAACCTCATTGCACCCCATAGTGTGGGAACCTCTGAGATAAACCCTGGCAGAGTTCTGGGGAGGGAAGGTGACCCTGTGTGACCCTCATGTGTCGCCTCTGCTAATTGGGGGTATGCAGGAGACTACGTTATTTGGAAAGGGGTATGCAGCCTAAGACGTTTGAAAACCACTGTGTTAGAGGAGAGAGAGAGAGACAATATTATGGGTCTGAAATACTGGCTGTCTTTGCCCGGTCCTGTAACAATATTGTCTCCTGAGTACTCAACTAACCTGTTACTGTGGAACAGCTGTTTCAAATGGGAATTGTGTCCAGTTGAAGAGCCTAATTAACCAGACCCTGAAAACTTAAATTGGCTGGCAGCTGTATATCTTCTTTTGCTGAAAAGCGTGGTCTCAGTTGAGTGTGCCAAAGCTACCTTTCCACTGATCAGAAGCAAAAACCAGACTGGAAATAAAAAGCAGGATAGTCTGGATGGCAGGCTAGCATGTCAATCCAGATTTTGGTGAAGGGAGCTGTTTTTAGGATAAATGGGCCCTTTTTTGCCCTTCAGTAGCAAGTTAAATTGAAGGAACAAGTTTTCCAACACACTGCAAAAATCTGTGTCGTTCGTGGCACCATTATAGTATTACCTAAATGCAGCACTCTTGTAATTGTTTAAAACCTAAGTTTATTTGACTTTCGTTTTCTGAGCTTTCTCTTGGGTGTAAGAATAGGCAATGTTCTAAACTCTGCCACTTGACTTTTTTAACTTGAGTAATATAAAAATACACTTTTTGAAGAGATATGTTGCTAATTAGCCCTCAAGGAAGGCTTTGTTAATCATTCCAGTCCATCATGTTAACAGATATGCGAGATGCAAGCAATTCTATATGGAAAATATATATATAAAAAGTCCACGTGACAATAGCTATACTGCAAACATGTTGTAACTTTTCTTAAATTGATTTTGCAATACAATTAACCAAAGTGGTTACTGTAATGCATTTTGTTGTATTGCTTGGTACGTTTAACTTGAATGGAAGCCACTGCAGAACTGTGTGACTGCAGGGCAAGTATTATAGGATAGTAAAAATAAAATAATAATAATAAAAAGCGCAAAGAGGTTTAACTTAAAACTGCATACAACATGAAGTGTTCTCTTACCTAGGTCTTGTTTGCTGAGTGTTAACTTAGAAAGGATTACTGCAGAATGTGCTTCAGCCATAGTGTATTAAATCACTACTCATCTTTATTTATTTGGGTCTAAACAGACAATGCACATATATTTGTCCATTTTTTCTAGCTATAAGTGCATTGAAAAGCTGGCATGGTTCATTAATTTTGCTTTCAAGAAGTAACCATTTTAATTTCCCACATCACAAGTGATTACTTAAATCTCCTGTACACAGCTCTGACTAGTCCACATTATGTATTACCTCTGCCTATAGTTTTTCCAAGCTTTGTATTTTAATTATATTGCATGCAACAACAATTTTAATACAGTTCCACGTGATACCTTTTGTTTACCAATACATTGTTTTCAGCGTCCGATCTACAAAAGAGTTGTACACTAGCTATAAATGTGGCTTTTTAGCGCTGATTGGCGTGAGAAGTATAACTAGAAATTTTATGGACTCCCAGGAAAACCATATAGTGTTCCCACGGTTTGTATATGTGCACTTTGTCTCCACCCCCCTTGGTTTCTTTCCCCAGAAATTAATTTGTGTGAACATACATCACAGGTGAATGCCTAACAGAAACTGTATTTGTAACCCTTTGTTTCCAGAAGTAAGGCATGCCCTATGCTTTAATGGCTGATTTACTCAAAAAGCGTCAGAATGAAATTGCTCCCGAATGCTTTAGATCTGGATGCTCTTGTTAGGGCAGCAGGAAGCAAGAATGTGAAAATGTACTTGAATTTGGACCATGGAGATGCTAAACATAGGCTTTCAACATTACAACAGTGGCTCAAAATCTTTAATAATTCTCACTTCCCCTTTGACAGAATACTAATATTTGGAAAAACAGCACCGAATCTCAGAGTATTTTTCTATACCATGGGTAAGAGGCTGTATCCTCCCCTGCATTAACACTTAATTTGGGGATCTCCCAGGCTCCAGACAGACCTGATATCTGGTCATAAGCCAAGATTGCATAGTGCTGACATGGCTGAGAAATATCTTCCATAATTAGATTGCTGGTCGGTCATTTTTGAGTCTGAGTTTAGGTTGGGAGCGTGATTTGGTAATGATGAACCAGGTAATAAATCAAATCTCTATGAACCATAACAAAGAAGTTATTATTATTTAAATTTGCAAGTCTGAGACGAAAGTGATCACAGAAAAGTAGTTTCGTATTATACCTCATGCTGAAGAGAACAGTATTTCTGATTAAAGTATTCTGAAATGCAAAATAGAATAAGATAATGGAAAAGGACATTTTTAAAAGTAGCATTATAATACTCGTAATTTCATAAATGGATCCAAAACTGCTTCATTGAATGAATATTAGAACTGATTAGTATTTGCCAGTTTATTTGTAAAATGGCTTTTTTTAATGAAATTTTTTAAATGAAAAAATTGGTGCTCCTTCCCCCCCACCCCTTTAAAATTAAAAATATCTTGGAAATGTATCGAAATGTTTTGTTTACCGTAATTCACGAAGGAAAATGTTGATAGACTTTTTCAATACTGCTTCTGAATTGTTTTTAAATAATAAAAAATTAAAATAAATGAAAAATGGGACTATTTTGAACACTTTGAAATGACCCATTTAAATTGCAGAACTTCTCACAAAAATTGGTTTTCGTTTTTTAACTCGCTCTAAATGCCACAACAACAGCGTCTGTTGCAAAACAAACAACCCCTAGCATGACTTTGTCTTATTAACACACAAAGAACAGATATTTAGAAGTTCACAATCACATCTTGTAGTATTACGTTTGTTCTGTTCCATAACTCTATTGCTGTTTTAACCTGTTGTTCGTGACAATATATTGTATGGGTAGCTGGAGTTTAACACCTCAATACAGTGCAACGCTCAAGCTGATATTTATTTCTACAGCTCTACCAGCACTTTTCAAGACAGGTCTAATTGTGAAATGCTTCAGCAAATTAGACCTTGTTTGGAAATTAAGTATGTTCCTAAATTATGAAGGGGAATGTGGGGAAGAGCAGGGCTGGAGTCCACCATTTTTGGAAAATAATATTTACCTTGGAGGGTACCTTTGTCCCTGTCAAACCGGTGAAAGTTGTATATTGAAACAAGTAGAGGAAAGATTCCTGAATAAGGCTGGTGAAGTTTGTTTCCTGAAAACTGACTCTTAGCAACATAGCTTCCTGTACTAACAAGACCCCGGGCTTTCCATAACTCAAGCTTGGTAGGCAGTGTTGTTCAATAGATCATTTGCTGCAGAATTATGTGTTGGCCAAGGACTCCTATAATGCCAAAAAAACCAACCAACCAGTTTGTTTTTGCAGTGCAAAAGAAAAATAGATTTAGGAAAAGAGATTCCTAAGGATGATATTTATTTAAAAAGGCATTTTATAACTGTCTGAAAGGGAGACGTTAACACACTTAGGCAGGCAGGAAAGATGACCCAAATTGCCCACAGTTAGATAAATTACATATAAACATTGTCAGACGCTGGCAAAAGGAACATAAAATGAAGGAGCGTTTGTGTCAGCCAAGGAAGTGCCGGCTCCATTCTGCGTTGAGCATACGTAATTTATTTTTTAACCTTTTTTAACGCTTTTACAGATGAGCCGTTTTTCCCACCGTAAATGGCTATGACCACAGAAAACGCAGTGCTTAATCCAAGGCCCATTTTAGAGGCCATGTAGTCAGACAATCATGCAAACATGGCAGCCATGATTAACATAACTTTATGAACCTCTCTAATGATCCTTGACTTAAGGTTGCTGTCAGCCTGTGCCGTGTTCCCACTTGCAGTCTGATGCTAGAAAATTGTCGTCTTTTCTTTTCCATCTGATGCCTTAAGCCAAAAATCAGGGGAGACTGACCCTAAAGCTGTGTCTACACTGCCCTGACGTTCGGACTAGTGGGGTGTGAATATGTCCACCAAAGTGCTACGAACTACGTTAATGCAAACTAAAATTCCTTTAGTTCACCCCTGCAGCACCCAGACAGGAGAGTTACAGCACTGCTCTTCAGTGTGCAATCAGAACTCTGAAACGAAGAGAGAAGGTGACTTAATGAATTTCCTGTGACGACAGGTTGATCTGATCACCTCTACAACCTTTTATAGAGATTGCCACACTTCAGTATTCCTGGATGCCACATCCCAGGTTGCTTCAGCTACATCATGTTACATGGTACATGATGTTATGGCAGCCCACTTTACATTGGTGTAAGGTGGAGTGATAAAGCACAATATGAAGCTGGTATCTTGGTCCATGAAGCTACAGAAAAGAAGCAATTTACTAAAACCACTAAAATTTTATGAAATCTTACAAAGTGTCAGGATGTCATCTTTAACCACTAATTATACAGGGCCAAATTCTGTGTTCAGATACACTTGAGAATCTGGAGTCACTTGGCTGAAATTAACTGAGAACAACGTTTGGCTGTTAGTTGACATTTGAAGCACTCAACTTCCTGATCACATGGGAAAACATCTGGCCATCTTATTCTGTCCCTGAAGTTCTGAAGACCTTTTCAACGGCTTCCCTACTGCAAGCAATAATATTTTAAGTATTAAGTATCTTGTGCCTGTAATAATTGAAAAAAGTGTGAGCTGGCTATTTAAATTACTGGAAAAACACATGAGCCGGTCACAGGGGTGAATATCAAAGGTTGCAGTAGGCTTCAGAAACTGTTTTGCTGGAGAGAAGGGAGGTATCAATGGCCTTCTATTATTGAATTAGTTCTGAACAAACAAAATGAAACCAGAAAAAAGCTATTTAAATTTTAGAATGAGGTTAAGGGAGGTACAGGTTACTGTATATGGCTCTGAAGACTGAGCAGACTTCTAGCTATGACTTCTGCCATGGGGTTGTCATGACCTTACCTACTAGCAAACTGTGTAAAATGAGAGGGGTGGGAAACTTAATGGGTTGGCCAAAGCATGTAATCAAACTACTTTGTATTTTAAAACCCTGGGCAGTCTTAATTCTGAGAGCTAAATCTCTTCATGGGGTTCCAATATACAAAAAAGACCTTTGTGGTCAGTGCTGCATCCATGCCTTTTTTAACAGAATGAACTGAAAGTAGCAATTGAAGAAATCAGTGTTTTGGGTGGGGGGGGAGGGGGAACATCTATCTATCTATGTAGAGAGGCCATTTTGGTGTAAATTACTGTCTAAAATTAATTTCTGCTGATTAACTCAATATATGTGCTGAATAAATAGAAACTGAGGACAGGCTTTGTAGCATACTCAGCAATGGACAAAATTAGGGTCTTCACATAGGTACTGCTGAGTTTCTCCGAAGTGTGTTTTCATGGGTAAGGACTTGATCCTGCATGCTTAATTGATTCAAAATCCCATTAGTTTTAAGTGGTATTGCCAGAATAAGGAGTTTAGGCTTGGTGTGTATGCGTGCGCATGCATTATAGCCTGTTACATAGTAACTTTCTTGTCTCTTTTAAATATTCTTTATGTAACTTTAAATTATTTACTCTTAATTTTTCAGGTGACCATTTGAAAGTATGTCCACAAGGTTACACATGTTGTTCTCAAGAAATGGAAGAGAAGTACAGTCAGCAGAGTAAACATGACTTCAGAAATGCGGTAGTAGAACTTAGCCATCACTTACAGACAACGTTTAGTTCCCGTTATAAAAAGTTTGATGGTAAGTACTGGAGCTTGGAATTTGCTGTCACACTGATAAAACTTAAAATAATCTCCGTGTTCCTTTATATGCAGTCTACTTGCACTGTGTCTTTCACTGTTGACTTGGGAAGATCATAATTCATGACTGGCGGTGGTGAGGTTAGAACATTGCTTGTTTTGCAATCCAGTGCAATAGAAATATTTGCTGATTATGGCTGTTAGTTTCCCATAGCGATATATCTTTTGTTCCTGATTCATTTGTAGAAAATCCAGTGTGCTATAAATGTAGACCACAGTTAGTTTTGTTTCTGTGTCTCTGCAAAATGTATAATCACAATATGCATGTCTCTTAGCATGGATCTACATGAATGCTGACACTCGCCCAGTGTGATGAGAGCTAAAAGGATTTGTATTCACTGAACTTAGTCATCAGGGCTAAGCAGAGCAGTGAGCAAAATACAGTACTCCTGCATATGGAGACCTGGGTTCAAGTATAAGGTGGGTCACAAGTGAAATGAATTCGGTCCTTATTTTATGCCCACTGATGTTTTAACCTTCAGGATAATTACGGATCTAAGAAGAATAATCACCCATCTTAACTATGTGAACTTGAGTCAATAAGGAAGCAGGGGAAGAACTGAAATTGCTGCCAAATTGACACTAAATGGCAGCTCTCATTAATAAGTGTTCCTGCGTGGGAGCTGTCATTTGTATTATAGTCCACCTGAAATGCGGTGTACTATCTCTTCAGACTGATCTACGTAGGGGCAGATAAAAGTCATAGGAAACAAAAGAGAGACAACGCTTCAGGTATAGTGTGTCAAATGGAGGAAATACCATCCAGAGCCAGAAAACTCTTGTACACCAGAGAAATCAGTGTACGCCTGTCCCAGTCCCACTCACCAAGGCTCACCAATAGAATTCCTGGGTACGTCACCATTCTGTTGTCTTCTGTCGATCAAACAATCCACAAAAGAGGTCCAAATAGCCTCAAAGGTGTGGAATTTGCTGCTCTTTCAAAAGCTTCCATGCCAGTTAATTTACTTGGACCAGTTTTGTAACATAAGAGCTTTCTACTCTGTGAATATCTTGTTTGTCTGCTCAGAACTTGGAATGGGTACAATTTTTATTTTACTTACATATCTTTACTTATTAAACACACAAGGGAGTTACTGTGTGTACTTCTAAAACACTGAAGAAGTAGGAGCACCTTGCTTTCAAAATACACCAGAACTTGGATGATTTTAAAAAGTTAAGAGGTGTTAAAATTGTCAGAAAGTCGAAGTGAAATTGCACGAATGGGCTCCAGCTAAACATTGCCCTCATATAACTTCATTTGAGATTTCCCCTGTCTTCTCCCTCTACCTGCTGCTGCACAGAGGGGGTGATAAACACATCACCGAAGTGTCTAGACTTGCAGACTTATTAAATGCAGGACCAGACACGAAATGGAATCCAGTCCATAGATAAGCCCCTAAAAGGGGACCAGATGAATAGCACCAGCTTCACCTCAGGGGACTGATGAGACTTTGTAAAACACTGTTGTAGCTGAAAACATACGTGCATATGCAATTTATCATGTAACCCGGTGCGGTCACACCTATTGTCAGGAGCGCACTTAGGTGTGTCTGCCTGTTTTTATGATGTGAGGTGCTGCAGTGCTCTTTGGAAAAAATTAATATAGTTGGAATCTTCAAAGTACGAACTTTAGTACCAGACAACGTGCTTCAACACGAGTCCTTATTTTATGCCCGCTGAAGTTTTATAATTAAGGGTCTAAGAAGAAGAATCATCCTTCTTAACTATGTGAATTTGAGCTGATAACAAAGCAGGGGAAGAACTGTTGTAGGAGACGGATCATCCTTAACTCTTTCAGTGATGGATGAAGAAACATTTGCTGTACAGTAAATTATGGGAAACTGTGCTAAAATCTAAGGCCAAGTCTCTCAAACCTGCCTAACTAAAGATGAGCCCCTAAGTCCATACTTAAGGGCCTAACTGAATGGCTTGATTTTTCAAAATTTGCTGAGCAGCCAGCAGCTTGCAGCCACTTACCCGCCTGAATTATGACCTTGTAATGCTTAACTTTAGGTGCCCTTTTTAAAATATGTTGGCCTAAATAAGTAAAATCAGTGAAGTCCATTTGAAAAGGAAAATTGAATGTTTCTTGTAATTCAAACTTGGTTGGAATTCCAGTGTCCTCAGATTTGACGTAATTGGTCCAGAACCCAAAATGAAAAAATCCTGGCCCAGAGATATGTACTGTCTGTGCAGAGTAAGATTTGAAAAGCAGGCTCTCCCTTGCCGAAGTTTGGTGTTCTTGCCATGGGTCCTTGCCCTTATTTTGATTATGTAGGAATTCCTGTAGGCTTCCTCATGGAAATTGCTAGAGGTCAACTAATTCAAATGAAAATAAGGTTGATAGAAAACAAACCTTGCATCTTCCTGTGCCTAACGTAAAGTCATCCGGTTAACAGCAGTTCTATTGACAGAGAAGGCAAGTGGGTTACTGCAAAGAACCTAAATTCCCATAACAAAACTAGATCCCAGGTCACATCTGTGGAACAAGCATTTCCAGTCAGCCATGCCAAAGGCTTGTCCTGTGTACTGTCACATCAGTGGTGCTCCGGGAGTGAGACCTAGTAGTGAGCAGCAACTTTCTTGTTTTGAATGGCTATCTGTGTCCTTGACTCCAGACCCTTTTGGGTCTTTGGAAAAACCATTTTGGGTCAAGCTGCTAATCTGTTAGCCTTGACATTCAAGTTTGAAAAGAGAGACCAATGAATGTAAAGTACTGCTGTGTTTTTGACCTTTGTAACAGTTGCCATAAATAAATGTAAGTAGCAAGAAGCAGCAGTGTCCCTGATATGGAGGATGAAATGTAAGGTGGCTGTTGGAATTTTTCTGTTAAACTTCCCCCCCCTGATACTAGGCATGGTTGGAATGACAATCTGGTCATCAGAATTGCATTGATCTGGCACCAAGTGACACATGTCAGGGAGTGGGTTCATAAACTTTCTGTATCTTTCTTAGGCAGGAAAACAAAACAAACTTCTGATGTCCAGGATCTCTAAAAGACCAACCAGAAGTAACTTCAGCTCCTTGTAATCTACATTATAAATTGGGATCGAGCTGTGTATGTTCTGAATTTTCAGGGGGGGAGAGCATGGAGATCTTATAACCGAATATCTTTATCTCCTATTTAAACATGCTTGTATAACATGACAGCATGACTGTCCCCCACAGGCCTTTTCTTTTGTAATATAAATCACTTTAACCACACTTCTGCATGTAATAAAACATAGAAATAAGGTACATATTTTGAAAAGTGGGAATAATTAACCACCGGAACAACTTAAATCTAGTGAGGCGATGGATTCCCTGTCTCTGGAATTCTGTACAGTCAAGACTGGATGTCTTGCTAAAATATATGCTGTAGCTCAGGCAAGCTTTACCAGCTTGATGCAGAAATTATTGGGTGAGATTCTGTTATGCTGGAAGTCAGACTAGATGATTAGTGGTCCCTTCTGACCTTAAAGTCTATGAATCATAGCAGCAACACTGTGATTGGAGGTTGCATAAGCATTTAACCTTGCTTTCAGTTGCTTGCAGCTTTCGTAAGTTTCCATCTTTCAGGATGAAATTTTCCATGCTTTGGTCACTTCTCAAAGATAAATATTTGAGGGGGATGAAGGCAGGACTGGAGCAAAAATGGTCCAGTCTTTTGTGAGAATGAGGATGGGGTGGGAAATACTTATATGGGATGGTGGCCTCACTTAGATTATTCTTCCTCCGCTGTTGTGTTGCTCCTTAGATGAGGCTTGTTTTACTACATACATTTCTTGGAGGAGAGACAAGCCTTTAAAAATCGTCACTGTCTGTGGCAGAAGCTATGCTGATTTTGTTGCATGATAGTTCAAATGGCAGAGTTGTCTAATTTCCCTCTCTTCTACCAAGCGTGGTATCACTAAATAATAAAATGTCATGAAACACTCTCAGAACATAAGTTATAAAGAGAGTACAATATGTCTCTTAGAATCCCAGAACGAGAGGAATGTAGAGCTGGAACGGACCTCGAGAGGTCATCTTAGTCCAGCCCCCTGCCAGACTAAGTAAACTTAGACCAGCCCTGCCAAATGTTTGTCCAACCTGTTCTTAAAAACCTCCCCCTGATGGGGATTCCACAGCCTCCCTTGGAAGCCTGTTCTAGTTCTGAATCGTCCTGACAGAAAGATTTCTTGGTATATTTGTCATTTGTAAGATGCTCAGGGCAGGGACCTAGCTGAGCACAATGGGGCCCTGATCATGATTGGGTCATCTGGGTGCTGCAACAATACAAGTAAGTAATATTAATGATGCAGTGAGTTCAATAGGCAGCTAATGATTTCCCTTACAAGTGTTTTTAGTGCAGTTAAATGATTGCCTCTTGACTTTTCCTATTATATATCATGGCAAAGACTATGAAGACTCAAATCTCTGCGGATCTTCAGATGCTGTATTCAGGGCATCAGGGCAAACATGAAACGATCAGTTCACAGGCAGAATTGGCAGTAGATTGGGCAAGTCCAATGCCCAAGTGACAAAATAATTCCTATAAAACCGCCCAGTACAACCCGGCATCTGGAAAGCTATTAAATGTTGAGAAGATCTCCTTCTGTATGCCCCCACCCCAAGTTTTCCATTAACATTTAAGATGAAACAAATATGAAGAGAGTAAAACGAAACCCTTTGGGGACTGAAACCAAGCAAATTGACTCCTCCCAGTGGTCACTGTAACTGTAACTCTAACTCTGAAGTGCAAGTCCAGATCTCGGCTTGTGGCTGAGAATTCTCAGGTGCCTCACGCCCTGTTCACGTTCGAAGACTTGGCGGGGAGCGCGCCAGCTGGGAGCCAGGGGGATCCAGCAATCTGACAGTCATTACAGCTTTATTTTTCAAGTCTCTTAGCTAGATAGATTTCTTTTACTGAAGATTATTTCTTTTCTTCTTGCTAAAGGTCATTCAAGCTATTTAGTGACTTGGAGGCATATTTTTCTGTCATGAAGCCCCCCTGGAAAAATGGCAGACTGCGTTTTCTGGTGGCTGAACTGGCCATAGGGGAGGAAACCCCCTCCCGAGAACAGAGTTTCAGTAACTGAGGAGTCAGTTGTGGATTTCTGCAGAAGAGGGGAGTTTCTCTGGTGGTGCACAATTATTTCAGCTACTTTGGTAATTTCAAGAGTCTGTCACTTATTGTGGGTATTAGTACAGAACATAGCTCATTATCCATTGGGAGATAAGAGTAGGCCATGTTGGTTGTGCATTCCCTATGAGGCCAAATAATGCTGAGGGTTATTCCTGACCCTCAGGCTACTCCAGGAAGAACAGGGGGAAATAAAGAAACAAGCCAAACGGGGGCCTTCTGATCATGCACCATTGGACATTCAGGCCATGGTTCCATGGTAGTTCTCCTTGGTAAACTGAAAACAGTGACCCAAAGGAAGGGGGAGCATACACCTCTGCTGTCAGCGATTCTTGAATTGCAAATTTTCTGTGAGAAAATCTCTGCAAAATGGAGAGTTTCAGGAGCGAACTGTTAAGCTCCTGCTTTCAGGCTGGAGACCTACAACCCATTAATCATTAGCCAGAGTTTATAGCACCTCTTCCGTGAGCAGAATCTGAACCAAGAAGTAAAAATTCCTTCTGGGGACTGAAGCCCCTAATTATTAACTCTCCGTCCACCTAAAGTAAAATGGGGTAGATTCCTTTGCCACTATTCCAACTATGTTCCAGCCTCCCTTCCTAGGAGTAATCAGAGAGCATGCATACCAATCAGGCCTCTTTCCCTTGCCAAAGTAGTTCTCCTTTTGGGACATGAATGTCGTATCAGACAATTGAACTTTGATTGACAGCTCTGGCTGCAGTATCAGAGATCCAAGGCTGAATCCTGCAAATCCATACTTGTGTGTGTGGCCTCCAGAAGTGTCAGTGGGTCTAATGGCACAAGCAAGAGGTGCAGGATCTGCTAAACTAGCAGTATGCTGGCTTTAGTTCCAGTCTTCCAGTGTCTCTCAACTGGCTTTTTAACTAATGCCAATTAAGAAGGTTTCCAAAACAGTCGGCTCCTAGAAATCCTATGGCTGTCGCTGTGCATCATTGTATGAGACACTGTTCTTAGTTAGGAGGAGATAGGGCAAAAGAAGTGGTTCCACAGCCCCCCCCCCCCCGTGCAAATTGTTGTGTGCGCGGTGTTTCGCGGTGTGCGCAGGGTTTAGGATCTGTGTACGTGCGCACACGGGCACAGCTTAGCGGGAGCAGTGACTTGTAGGTCTTTGTGATAATTCTGTTTAGTTGGGGAGAATGCTACTTTTACCACTCAGTTGCGTCTCTAAGGGAATAGAAAGGATATGTGAGTGTGCTAATAATACAGCATTAGAAAATGAAGTATGTGGCTTGTTTTTCTTCAGACCGTGAACACGTGTAGCCCTCCCTTCTATTTTGTCCTGATGAAGGCAGGTTTCCATCTTCTCTTTCAAAAAGAAGGTGGCATCTCATGCCCTAGCAACCAGTATAGAAAAAGGCCTAGATCCCTCAGACTTTCATTAACCTAGGCAGACGTCTCCTCCTGTGGAATTGTCTTTAGGACTTCAGTTTGGACCTGTGCGTATTTAGGGTGGGATTTTCAAAGTGACATAGGAGTTCAAGGACTTGGGAGACCCAGAATCACTTAGACTGAGTGGAATTTTTCAAAAGCGTCTTTTAGCTGAGGTTCCTACATACCTGGGAGATGTAAATGTAGGAGAAAAGCACATCTTTCATGAATGAAAGAATTGCTTTCCTTCTTTGTTTTCCCTGTTTCTATGTCTAGCTTATATTTATTCTCAATACATTTCCCACTATCTTCTCCCCACCTGAGGTTATTTAAAAAGAACCAAAACCAGAACATTTGTGCTTTAGAGGCACATTGGGCTTTTCAGAATTTGTTTGGTACCAAATCATTCCCTGTGCTGAGCGAATCCTTTCTGAGAGTGAAGGGGATCTTGGTTTTGTGGTGTTAGAGACTGAGACAGTTGCAACACAGTATCCTCTCCAAGGGCAAAATGAATGTCCTGTCCACAAGGCGAAAAATATGGTTGTGAATTTCATAATTGTGCTGGGGATTTAGCCACAGCTAACTTCTGTGTAGGGCTTTGAACAATCTCACACTGTCTTTATTTTCCTCCAAGTAATAGAATTACCTGCTCTTCACATCACATAGTTTTTACCTAAAAAGAAAAGGAGTACTTGTGGCACCTTAGAGACTAACCAATTTATTTGAGCATGAGTTTTTACCTGTTTTTGTTGTTTGAAACATGTGCACAGCAGTCTTACACACACGGGGAAATGTGAGGTTCTTTAGTTACTAATTGATACAAGCTAGTCAATGAGTCATTGTTTGTCTGTTTAAAATTAACTTTCCTTTCCCCCCTCCCTCTCCTTTTCTCAGAAGAAACAAGGCTAGAATTTGGTAATATTTATGCACACAAGTATGTTGCCTATACGTTCTTCTGGACTCAGCATCCCTGCATGTTGGTTGAACAAATGCCATTGTGAGGGATCCCACAGAGAGTTCGTGAATTCAGTGCCTTAATAATCCATCCCTTATTAATTCCTAGAAGCCCCAGGCAGGAACCAGGACCCTATTGTGCTAGGCGCTGTGTAAATACAACTCAACGAAGGTCCCTGCCCAAATTGCTATCCCTGCCCAAATTTCTAACAATCTAAGTATAACGCAAGATGGCTAGGCTGACAGTTGGCAGGGGAGTATAAGGAAACCATATTGGTCAGCGTGACTGGCAGCATGGTGTCTGCACACCAGCTGCCTAACTGTCGTCTAATTTTTTGTAGGAGTCCTAGCAAAGGACAGTTTTGAGGAGGATTTGAAGGTGGATAATGAGTTCGCTTTGTGGATGTGTACGGGGAGTTCCTGCCAAGTGTGGAGCGTCCAGGGAGAAAGTGCAAAGGGGCTTGCTTGAAAATTTATCAAGTGGGTGATGGAAGCTGGCCTCACGGGCAAATTGGAGGCCAGAGTAATGAGAGATGATTGGTAGGGTGAGGGATAGGCTGTGAAGGGTGGCGAAAGTGCAGACATGGAGCTTATGTTTGATGTGATAGAGAGCCACTGGAGGGAGGCAAAGAGGGTGATGGGGTCAAACGATGGGCCAGGAGAAGGATCCTTGCATCAGCATTCTGAATGGCTGAGAGTGGGATAGGATGGCATTTGTCAAGGCCGGAGAAGAGGATGTGGCAGTGATGGAGATGCAAGATGAGAGCCTGGGTGGGTGTTAGCTGTGTGACTGGATAGGAAAGGCTGTGTCCAGAGATGTTGCGTGGAAAGAATCTGAAAGATGTAGCTACAGCGTGGATGGGAGGAGCTAGAGAAGAGAGGTTGGAGTTGAAGAGGAGGCCTGGGATACTGGCCTGAGCAAGAAGCTCAGTGTTGGTGTTACCCAGAGTGATTGAGAGAGGATAGTGGGTCGTGGAAAGTGGGTGTTTCAGCTGTGTTGCCCTGGAGCTGACTGGAGAGGCAGGTTGAGATTGTCGTTTGGACAGAAGACAACAGGTCTGGAGAGGAGATGACCCCCTGCTGCAGCACTTTCGCTGGTACTCATCTCATAACTTTAAGGCCAATGTTTAATCCCGTCATACTCTCCTCACAGCAACTGCTGCGCACAATTGCTCCTCAAATCAGAACGTAACTCGGCTCTGTGCTTTTTCTTCCCTTTCCACTAAACCGTCAACGAGCTGGGTCTTGCTTGACCCTTGTCGTTGTGAACTGCTGTTCAGCTCTTCTGTGCTCGCTAGGGTTTCAGCTGGAGGCAGATGTACCCAAACACTGGACCCACCAGAAACAGGAAGTGCCAGAAATCTCATGAGGGCCTTTCCTTAGGAGGTTTCTAGCCCAATTTTTGTTGCCCTGCGACCTTTCAATAATTAAGTGAACTTCTGGTTGCTTTTCTGAACTCCGCCTCCCTGTTCTTTGAGGTTTGCCCATTACAAGGGCTCTTGCTGTGATACTGGTATGATTTAAGCCTAAATTTCTTCGAACTGTGTGGAAGAGCTCTTCCCATGTCGGTAAGTGCTAACACATGTTTGAAAACAGGACAGAGAAACGGCTCTCTGCCTTGCCCTCCCTTCCCGACTTCATATTCAATAAATGTGTTAACACTATGTATTCATCACATTCTCAACACGTTTGGCAAAAGGTCATTAAACTACAGTTTGTTTTTTCCCTGGTGGAAATTACAAATGTGGTAAATGCAATAAAGGAAGTGAATGCATATTAGAAGTAATGAGGCACTTTTTTGGGGGGGTGGGAGGGGGGAAGGTTAGAATGTGGCATAGCTCTGGATTGTTTGCTTTAGAGATGAAACCAGAGTTGTGGAGCGTTTGTGTCTTTTCTCCAAATTCCTTTTATCTGTCTGGCTCAAACTCTGCATCGTTATTTCATATTGTAGAGCCAGCTGCAGGGTGGAGCCTGATCCCCAAATGCACCTTTGAGAACAGCACAAAGACAGTGTGTGGTTAAAAAATAAAAAAACCCTTAGCAGTAAAATAGAACATAAGGGTGACTTCCGTGGGAGCAGAGTTAGGCTAAGAGAGTGCATTTGAAAATTCATGCTTCATCTTAGAGAGTGAGAGAGAGAGAGAAACACACACACACACACACACACACAAAATGGGAGCACAGGTTGTCTGTATATATTAAAAAACATGTGGCAATGCTATTCTGTACACAGAAAGTATAATCACCCATAAAAGCCAGAAAATTAAGGGTTTAGAGATGACATTACATCCTTAATTCAAGGTACTTGGTACAGCACGTTAAAAATACACCCTAAGCACTGGGTGCCCAATTGTCTAAAGTGTTCATTAATTGTGCCTATAAAAATAGAGTGTATCCACTTTGCATGCTCAAGCCCTATGTTTTAATGTGCATTGGTTAATTATATGTCTTGCTTGTATTTCTTTACACAATTAACTTGAACATGCAAAGAAGGCCAGTTGAAAACATAAAACCCACCGTCCTTAGTATCTGGTGTATATAAAACTTAACATGTTCTTTGGAAATATAAAAATGCAGTGTGTTGGCTTTTTGTCCTTCTTTGGAGTAACACAAATTGAACAAAGCACACATCCAATGAATGAACTTGCCCACACCCTCCTCGCAAAATGTTTATCAGTCCCTTTGTGACGTTGGGCAAGACACTTCACTTTTGGTGCCTCAATTTCCCTTACATAAAATGGGGGTAAGACTTTCCTCAGGTGTGGTGAAACCTAATTCATTAATGGATTTTAAAGTGCTTTGAAATCCTTTACTGGAAAGTGTGGTTCAAACGCAAGAACTATGTGCCTAGCAGAGGTAGGCTCCTGTAACTTAAATAAAAGATGGTTTCTGTGACATTTATTCCTGACGCTTAGAACATTGGGGGCAAAACAATTGCATCTGTATTACACTCTTAAATTTCTAGGCTATAAATGGGGCTTTTTAGGAAGAAGAAAATCCTTTTTTGGGGAACTGGATCTGTCCCATTTAAACTCTCTTATTGGAAGTATGTCAATTCTTCTGTTTTTCTTCTACTGTTGTGTCATATGCCATTTGAGTGGGCCCTTCTGAGCACTATTTATCTTTCCTTTGGGTCAGTCCTGCAAATCCGTACCTGCTTGAGTTAGTCCCCATGAAGTCAGTGGGATTACTCGCATGAGGAAGTTGTGTAGAACTGGATGGCTTGTGTTTTTGGTGCTTGGATTCAGCAATTGGCTTTAACAGGCCTTCGAAAAGGAAAGGAATAGCTAAAAGGATGTTTAAAAGTTAGCAGTAGCTGAAACTGACAGTGATCAACCTCTTTTGCTTCTGGCAACAAGAAACACAGGGCCCTGCAGTCCCTCTCTGTGTCTGGACCCAGGATGCAAGGTGGTGAATGACCTCTTGCAAAGCTCGGAGAAAACCCTGCTATATGTCATCCCACCTTCTCCACTGCTCCCCAGCACCATATGCAAGATAGGAAGAGGGGAGCAGCGATGATCCTCTTTGTGCCTTTCTGGCTGAAGAGGCTATGGCTCTCAGGCTCGATTAACCTCACATTGGATTGCTGGATGTTTCTCTCTCCCAGAGGAGGAGCTCTGTAACTGCAAGACCAAAATCCCCACATGGGACCAGACAGATTTAAAGTGAATATTGGGGTGTGGCAGGGTGCTGAGTGAGAAGCACTTAATCAGCCTCTGCCACTCCAGCCCCAATCAAGGGGAATGGATTGGGGCTGGTTGGATAGCCCTATGTCTGCCTGTTAATGGGCAGCACCTGCCAGCCTCATTAGCCAGGGCTATAAAGGCTGGGAGGAGGCCAGAGGAAGGGGGGAAGAGAAAGGCCAGGCACAGAGGGAGGTGGAAGCTTTCTGGTCTGTTGCTGGCCAGGCCTGCACTTTGCAAAGTTGGCTGCCAAACCCGTACATAGGTGGAAAGTGGTGTTGGGAAAACAACTGTAGATAAAGAACACTGGTGTTGCATCAAGCTGAGGTGTTCCTGTCTGATGGGAGAGGGCAACAGAGACCGAAACCAGAGGGGCCCAGCCCAGCGTGCGCCTTGCTACATGAGGTGAAGTCATTGTTGCTTCCATGGACCCCAAAAGACAGCTCAATAAATAGAACTTATTCTACTGGAATATTCCTCCTTTGGACTGATGAGCGCAGGGAAGAGAAAGCTTGTCTCCTGTATTGAGGATCTGCTCAATGGCCTTTAGTTCACCAGATTCTGCATCCTGGTCATCCAGTTTTAGCCAATGCCACTTTCTTTGTCTTGGCAGAAGTCTTCTCTATGTCTTAATGCCCAGAGGAAGATGGAAGTAATATTTATATATAATCTACCTTGTTCTGGACGTCCCTATTTAATGGATAATCCTGTTTCTCACCCTGGAGGCACATCACAATGAAAATCCCATCCCATTGTAACTGATCTGTGAATCTTTGCAGGAAGAAGGTGTATCCATACTTACCTGAAAACTTCCTTTCTTTCAGTAATGATAGCCACACATATGGCCCACCCTGGAGACAAATGGGTCATCCAAAAATAGATGTGGAAATTGATGACATCAAAGGAGTTGAGTTTGTTGCTGTGCTTAAGTGGAATTTACCATGCTCTGCAGTGGAAGATACTGTTTTCTCCATGTCTGTGTCGTCTCTCCCTCCCCCCCTCCCCCCCCAAAGTAGATTTGAATTATCCGGGCTGTGAAAATTCTCATTTGGAGGGAGATGGGGGCATTTCCTTCTGCTGGGTCTGGTTCTGCCCTCAAGGTGTAAGTGGGCTGCCATACCCATTGTAATGGATCTGTAGACCTTATTCATTGAAGAAAGACATTTTCAAGTAAATGGATACATTTTACTGTTCTTCCTTACAGTGTATAAAGGCAGATTTGAAAGGCTGGTTTAAAAACATAATTTATTTTTTACTTCAGAAATGTCAAGTCTGGTCTTCCCTGCTGCTTCAGGATGTCTCAGAGAACTTTCCCCAAATGTTAGTCACTGAAATTTAAATAGATGCTAACAAAAACAAACAGAAGCTGGAGTTCTAAACAATCTGTAAATCCAATCTCTTTCTAAACTTTTAGTCTATTGACTTTTGAGATGTCACCATTTCTCTAGTTATCCAGGGTTGATATGTCTGAGTTTTCTTTACTTAAAAGCAAAAGCATTTATTTATGTATGTATGTATATATAGACCGCCTTTTTGGGCCCTTGCCCATCACAAACAAATCCCTCCAGCACAGCTGCGGTATGTCAGACAATGGTTCTAGTAGCTCTGTATCAGTGCGTGATTGGCAGTGATGCTGCAGTTGCATCAAACCAAATACCCTTTCGCTTCACTATGCCATCTTATCTTCTTCAATTTTTAAAGCAGCATTTAGGAGGCAACAGCTAGGTTGATTTGTTAAGTAAATGGTGCAACTAGAAGAATTTAGCCTGAAATAGATCTATAGGTGAGTGTTTTAAAGGCCTGGAAAGCACCACTTTGATTGATTGATGGTGTGCATTGCAGTTAAGCTCTATTGACAGTGCAGTCACATGCTTTCCCATAGGTTACATCAGTCAGTAAATCCGGGGACGTCGTGCATAGTGAACACATGTGTCGTGATCAGGACTGCTGTTCATTCATATTTTAGTTGGTTTGCAATAGTGGCCGCTCATGACCTTTTTGACAGGCGAGGCACAAATTGCAAAATAGTTATTTCCACCCCTGCCCAATGTATAATTAAAAAGCTGTCACCTTCTTGATAATGAAGCCGCAGCAGGGGGACTTGGGAACTAGAGAACCCACTGCCAGTGTTGCTGCCCAGGCCAGCACGGGAGTAGAGCATGAACTGGGCCCGGGCCTCCTCAGTGGCTACTGACGCACACTCAAGGGCACCGCCAAGCGAGGGAGGGGGCTGGGAAGGCACAGGGCACGGGCCCCATTCCTACCCCCTGCAGCTTGGGCTTAACTCCTGCAATCCTGCCGTGGCCTCACTGAGCCGTGGTTCCCTCAGCAACACCTTCAGAGACTCTTGTGCGTGGTCAATTGCCATGGTAACAAGGCAGCTTCTTGAGGCGCTATTCGCTATGCCAGGATTTGAGCCTCACGCAGCGCTACATTCTGCAAACTTTCTGGCGCTGTGTTTCGCTACCGGAGAGAGTGAGCTGTGACATTTAAATCAAATTACCACGTGTCCTGAGCTCTGTAGACATTTATCAGTTAAATCAAAGAGAACATGCACAGTGTCTTTTGTAGCTTTTGGGAATTCGGGGTTGGAATGGACCTCGCTTGCCCGGGCTAACGAGCCACCGCGGTTTGTAGTGAGATTGCGTCTAAAGAACTGTTTCAAAGTAATGTCTTGTCTCCATTAGGGCTGTAGCCACTGATACAGCTGCACTGGTGCTAAGCCCTAGTGTAGATGCGTTGCACTGATGTAACTTCTTTTCACAAGAGCAGCTCACCTCTGTTCCGAGCTGCACACGTGCAAATCACAGTTCACACTAGTGCAGTGGTAACTCCCTTCACTGAAAACAGAGTTAAATCCAGTCATCTGTCAAAGCATTGCACGTACCTGAGAGCACAAGGAGATGGCAAACTAGCTCCTGGATTGCAGAGACAGGATGTGGGCTTATTCCTTAAAAAGACTGTCAGAGTAATGTAAGCGTTTGCAATGTAAAATTCTGCTCTTCCTCTCCCCTTGAAGCAGTTAGCTTGGGTAGAAAATGGGACATTGCCTCTTCACTTTTAAAATTCCCACCAATATTGCACTTTTTTTTTTTTTTTGCCAGTTTATAGGTGGAGAGGGATAAACTCTTATTTAATTTACAGGGGGGGAAAAAAGAGAGAGAGCCCGAGATCTCACTGAATAGCAGACTTTCTGAGAGAGCAGCAAAGAATGATTTGTTCTCCATGAAAAATGTTTGCATTTGACAGCGTTTCACAGGAAGTCTGTCAATGTGATAATTTAATGAGTACGGATTGCTTGCACCACAGCTGTAAAACATGCGTTTACAATGCTGTAAAATGAGAAAGTAATCCTTTGTATTTAGGTTTTGTTTGAGAACAAGTCAATTTCTAACCCAAACGAAAGGTGGTAATTTATTTTCCCGAGCAAACAGTCAAGATTGAAGAGTGGAACCTGCCATTTCTTTTCTCAAGGTTGCAAGGTTAACTCTAGGTTATGTTGTAGTTTGTTAATCAGTGAATAGCTTGTTTCTACAAGAGGCAGGATTAATATCTAACTAGTCCAGTGTCATCAAAGCTGCTCGTATGAGCCCCAATGCCTTTAAACCAGCTTATGCTGCCCAAATTTCTAATGTGCAACCAGCACTCTAAATATATTTGTAACCAGATACTACGGCATGCCTGGGATTTATTATTTTTGGCTGCAGAGCCCTTTGTTTTGCAGGACTAGCCACTTAATCAGGGATTCACATATCTTAATATATGACATGTGTTGCTTTGATCTTTTTTCTTGTTAATGCCTTTTAATTGTGAGGGAGTCCATTAACTTTACATGGGCAACTTAGCATCCCAAGTATCTGTTGAAATTTCAATAGGTCCCGCAAGGCCATTTTTTTCCAGAGCTGTCATCTTGTTTTGAGGTCACTGAGTGTATCCCAAGATGATGATCGTGAGGACTTTTTAGGGAGGTGAAATGACATGGCCACGGTCTTCTGCTACCTATAGACTATGGTACCTGTGTTATCTGCTAGAGACTCAGGCAGTCATTGAGCAATGGAACTGGTTGGTATTTGGAAATTTACTACTTTTAGTGTTGGGATGCTCTCATTTCCCTTCTTCGCCTTTCTCTTGGCCAAGGGAAGGTTACTATTTGGAAGGTTGCAAATATGCAGACGTTTGCTGCTAACTGTGATTACGTTTCTCATACTAATGGATATAGCTGGAAACAAAATCTCCCAGATTCTCCCCCAAGTGGAAATCAATGCATGTTTCTAGGGAGCTGAACTGCCACATGCCCTGACAAAACAAGACTTGAAAAAATTCTAAAGAAACCCGGTATCAATTTGGAGTGTGAGGAATAAAATGAGTTTGAGCAGGAGAATAAATAGGCCAAGTTGGTATGAATTCATCACTTAAGATTTTTTTTTTCTGGTTCGGAACAATCCTCTACATGCTCATTTGATTGACAGTTGGAAACATTTAATGGTTTTTAACAAAAGTGTCATTTCAGAATCAAATCCTTTCTGAAGTATTTCTTGATAAATGTTAGCTCTGTGCCCAGTTCAAGCGCATTTGAATATACAACCTATCTGATGGTTTTAAAGGCTCTGAAAAAAATCTGAAGGAAAGGAGGAAGTAAGCTTTCAGAATGATTAAGTGAATTAGAAATTAATATACACCACCAAGCTAATCTCTATAGTATAAACTCAACTGAAAAATCTTCCTAGACAGGAAATGCCAGTCATGGGAACTAAAGTAGAGAGTCCTGCTGATATTGGACAGAGGACATGTCGGGTTTTTGAAATCAATCTCCTCTTCACTGGATCATTTCTCTTGTACTCCTAAGAGGCTACATTATATACAGCTATGTCAACCACCAAGCCCCATGACTTTGCTAATAAGGAACTCAAAGAATGTTTCAGTTTTCCCAGAAAATGTTCTCTGTGTGTTAGTCTTTGTTTGTACTGGAGCACTTTGAAGACTAAAATTTGAACTTCAGCATACTTGATACATTTTAACAGCGTTTAAATTCAAACCGGGCCAAAGATTTTTTTTTTTTTTCTCCTTCTAACAACTTCTGGCTCTAAACATGACTCCTTTGGGGATTAAAATGCAGAGGCGTGTTTTATTAAAAATTATTTATTGAATGTGAGTCACCCAAAAGCATAGGTCAGTATTACAAATATCCAGTGGCGTGTGTTAAAGAATAAGGTTCCATTTGCTTTTTACATGTAGTATTAAGGGAAACTGGTTGAACCACACCCAAGAGTTCCAAAGGTATCTAAGGCCTTGTCCACGCTGCAGCTTTCTGGCTCGGGTGTGAAGAAACACCCCTCTGAGCACTTCAAGTTTCAGCGCTGTAAAGTGGCAGTGTAGACAGTGCACCAGGGCTGGTAGCTATCGAGCTGTCGAGGTGTGTGTTTTGTTTTGTTTTATAGCACTTGGAGAGCTCTCTCCCAGCAGTCACGAGCGACTACACAGCCAGGTTAAAGTGCTGCCGTGGCTAGTGAAGACGTGCCCTTTGATATGGTTTGAGTTTAGGGCAAAAGTCAGTGCAGCGAGAGTCCATCTTGAAGTTAGGATTCAAACTCATGTCCCATATTTAGCTATTTTTAGTAGAGATTTGAGGTTTTCTTCGTCAACTTTGCAAACTCCTTTGCCCATTTGCTTGGGGCGAGTAAAATTATTTTTGGCAGGTGAGTAAAATATCACCGAGTCTTCATTTTATTCAGTCCTCATAGTAAGGAGAGGAAAAGTAGATTTTGGACCCCTATCAAATTATCATAGACTCCATGTAAAATGCAATATTGTCCCATAATGGCCAAAAACAAATAGATTTTCACCCCTCACTCCCCCCAACATATCCTGTTCAGACTTGGGAGGCAAACAACGATGTAACTCTTTGATCAGACCTAATAAATGCCATATTTTCCTTTTCTTAGAACTGTCTCGCCACTTATGCAGGAACAGATTTGCTTTTGGTTGGTCGCAGTAGCTGTATGTTGTAATTAGTCCATATGCCATATATGCAAATTTTATAGCGTGGAATATTTTTATGTAACTCTTCATCTTAAGTGAAATGGAGGCATCTCCATGCATTCTGAGGTTCGTGTCACTAAGTGTGAGGGGCACCCCTCCACTCAATCCAAGTTAGAATTGGGAAAGAGAACACACGCTGTAAGGCTTACAGCAAATTCTACGTTCTCAGATACCATGGTGCGGAGTTTGGTATATAAAAAAAAGAGGAGAATTGAAGCTCTCCGAAGGTTAAATAATGGGTTCAGCAGTACAGGCATCCTGGTATGTCTCACATGCTAAGCCATATCGGGCCTGAACAGGACTTGAATGAGAGGCCCATACGGAACACCTAGGAAGTGATTATGGTGATTCAGTGGATGATGCACTCTCTTTTGAGTCAGTAGATCTATATGCTGCCTAGAGACGCTGAATTGCGGGAGAGGCTGGCTTTTGGATGAGATGAAACAAAAGGTCCTATCCATTTGCTGTGGTTAAAAATCCCCTGGCACTCTTTGTAAGCGTAGAGGGTGTGGCCTTTAACTCTTATGCCAATTCCAACTTGTGTAAATGCATTATTTTTTGCATTACGGTAGCATGTAAAAGCCACAATCAAAATCTGGGCCTTAAAGAGCTTACAACCTCAGAATCAGCAGGTAATGAAAGAGCCCCAAATGAATTTAGTTTAAGAAAACCTTACTTAAAGAATCTCATTATTTTTGCAGCCTGACTTGTGATTTATTTATTTTTTAAAAATTTGGGGTTAGCAATGCTGAAATGTAAGAACCAGTTATTATGGACATCCATTTTATGTGTGTGTGTGTACACGCTTCATGATGATCCATGTTTCAAAACAACTTTTTAAAGGAAACTGCAGTCTTTTTCCAGTTTGCTGGCTTTTTCTCTTGCTATTCAGTTATGCATAGAAAGGGATTTCAGTCATCCATGTCTTGGGATCTGTCCTTTTCATTTATCAGATATGAACAAAAAATAAGAGTACCTCTAAAGGAGAACTTCCAGCACTTAAGTGATGTTCCAGTGAGAGCTCTTAGCTTTCAATTTAATTTTTGTTACTGTCATTGTTGAATTATTGAAGGAAATATTTTGAAAAGCTTGTATAACTGTGAAAACGATTAACCTGAAATTGTTTACTATGTTTTCATTTATCTTTTTTCCAGAATTCTTCAAAGAATTGCTTGAAAATGCAGAGAAATCCTTGAATGACATGTTTTTGCGGACATATGGTCGTTTATACATGCAAAACTCTGAACTTTTTAAGGATCTCTTCATAGAGCTGAAGCGCTACTACGTGGGTGGAAATGTAAACCTGGAAGAGATGCTCAATGACTTCTGGGCGCGTCTCCTGGAACGTATGTTTCGATTAGTGAACCCACAGTACCATTTCACCGACGAATACCTCGAATGCGTGAGCAAGTACACAGAGCAGTTGAAGCCATTTGGAGACGTACCGCGGAAACTAAAACTACAAGTGACGCGAGCGTTTGTGGCTGCCCGCACTTTTGCCCAAGGCCTGGCAGTGGCAAGAGATGTCGTTACCAAAGTGACTGCGGTAAGCCAAGTTTGATACTTACTCTCCTACCAGGTGGAGCCTGGTTGGCAGGTGCTGGAGTGACATTGCTCACAATGGTCCCAGTTCGGCAAAGCACTTGGGCATGAACTTGAAGTTAAGCCCATGCTTAACTACTTTGCTAGCTTAGGTCCTACATGTCTGGAAATGGAAGGTAGAGGCTGAATGAGTCTGAGTTGAATGGTGTCATTTTATAGGGATATTGGCTGCATGGCAGTAGAGTGTCTATTGCCTGGTAATTCAAATATCTGATATTATCCAGTCAGCTTCTTGTATTCCCTTTGAACCCCTGACTTCGATTCCATTTAACAGGCACAAGTGGCAATTAAAATGATTGCTTGAAACAAAATTATTTGTATAATAAGATTTCCGAAATACCACTCCTTGCATTACTCTGAAGCCTAAAATGTCTGAGTTAGTATGAAGTGATCAAAACTGCTACCAGCATGGCTGAGAACTCTTTTTTTGTTTAAATTATCCTCAGGTTTAGTTGTCACTGGGTTTTGCGGTCTGTTCCAGTTCAACTTTTAAGATTTCAGCCGTTTTAAGCATTTTTACACACATGACTTCACTGTGTGAAAGTCGGGCTTTCGCTACTAGCAATTTATATTGTGAGAGCACCTAAGAGTCCTGGTGATGGGCCAGGACCCAACTACGGTAGATGCTATGCAAACAACGTATATGTTACTTTGAACTCCTCGAGTACAATCTCTGAAGGAATTCAACAAATCTCTTATTTGAATATCTTATATAAGAATTTTAAAATTAGATTTGTGCATTACTTTCAAACGTTAAATGAAAACAGTTCAATGATTGGTTTCAGAGTAACAGCCATGTTAGTCTGTATTTGCAAAAAGAAAAGGAGGACTTGTGGCACCTTAGAGACTAACCAATTTATTTGAGCATGAGCTTTCGTGAGCTACAGCTCACTTCATCGGATGCATACTGTGGAAAGCGTAGAAGATCTTTTTATACACACAAAGCATGAAAAAATACCTCCCCTCACCCCACTCTCCTGCTGGTAATAGCTTATCTAAAGTGATCACTCTCCTTACGATGTGTATGATAATCAAGTTGGGTGATTACTTCCATCGCCTTACATAAAACACTTTGGAGTGCTTTTTTTATTGAATCTGACTTGTTAGAGGAACCTCGTAAGGCGAGCGTGTATAACAACAAATACCAGTGATTTCAAATGAAATGTAAATTTTTTCCCAGAGACTGGAAAATCTAACATCAACTCTTAATCACACAGTGGAATTCTCTTCCCATCTACCTTTTTACAAAGTGCCTGCTAAACCAAACTGAAAGCTATTTGAGATACAAACCAAGGTAGACAAGTTTGAATCACGCTACAAGTGACAGAAATTTTTAAAAGCCTCTTGAAATATCCTGTAGACTTGCTTAAAAGTGCAAATATTATATTGGCTGCAACACAAATCATATTCTGTAAGGGAAGTGATCGTTCAAATTGCTTTTACTTAGAAGGACAATATTAAGATATAGCAACCCTAGAATTTGCTTCTATACTCCTTTTTCTTAAGCAAAAACCAAACAACGGAAACTCCCTTAAATATATTCCACCCTTTGATAAACCTGTGTGTGTGAGAGAGAGAGAGAGAAAGGAAAAAATGTTAGTAAGGGAACATCTTGTTTTCCAAGTTTCAGAGGGCGGTTATAAATAAATTACACAGTTTTACTTATTTGGACAGCTTGAAAGTGTCTGTTTTTACAACAAGGTTGATACTATATATAAATTTCCCCAGGGCATACACCTTTTCTTTCATGGACTTGGTACTTTGCTGTACATAACTACAATATGGAGACACTTCTCAGTTGATGATAAATTACATTCGTTCATTTATTTGAGTCCATGTAGGAAAGTACTATTCAAGGCCTCCCATAACTTCAAATGGAAAGCCCAAGGATTGAATGGGAGGGGGAGACTGAGGTTCTTTCTCTACTCCAGATCAAGGGTAAGGGATGTTGACCAGGTAGGATGGGGGAAGCTTACAAGTCTGCTGAGTGTGCTGTGTTGGCCAAGGGCTTAAGTTTCAATTGCTTTCATTCTGGCATCTTTCAGTGTCACTAAATTTACTGTGAATATTATTTAGGTATGGGGGAAATGATGGAGAGCAATTTCCATGTTGTATAGTGAAGACTATTGGCATTATAGTCTATGAGCTAACCAGTGTGGTATATCTGGGTAAGGAGTTCAGGATCACACCCTGACTTGATAGACAGTGAATGTGTCTGAGTGAGAGATGTTGTTTACCTTTTATATTCTATCTGATCAGAATTGATTGGAATGTCTTGTGACTCAACACCGTGTAACCACGGCTACAGTTTCTGCATCTGTTGTGAATCAAACTCATGAACTCAAGGTGGCAGCATGAATTTTTGCCTTTGAAGCTCCTTGAGTATAGAATTGCACTGAATTCTAGAATTAATTGCTTGAGTTTACAAGGTTAAGCAGGAAAATATTCAGCTGCAAAAATAGTTCTCTCCAGAGAATCACCGTTGGGTTACGTTTTAGAATTTCCCATTGTAAATTTTACAGCAGATTTCCTTTCATAACCAATGATAGCAGCCCATGCTGATGAATGCCTTACAGTTGAATTCCAAAGTTGTATAGTTACTTGTAGCGATTCAAGGTGTAATACCTTTCTATACTATTTTGGTTTTTTTCAGCGGAAACATAACTTGTTTCTGCAATATGTGGTAGAAAACTATGAAATGAAATATTTTTGAGAAATGTTTTCACAACACTTGGTGGGTTTTTGTTTTTGTTTTCCACATTATTTATAGATTAATTCGACATTACTGGGCTCTATATAATTGCTCCATTAACTTTTGTTGTTTGCCTCGTGTTTTACTAACTCAAGAGAAGATGGGGCATTTGTTCATAATGTAAATTAACTTGATACCTGAGGGTTAAATCTCTTCTATTTTTGCTGAACAAAAACGGCCAGAGTAGTGAAAATTAATACAGTCTTTATGCTCTTTTTGTGTAACCAATACATTGGAAAAATGTTTTGCTGAGAATTCTCCAAATGAGAGAAAATCACCGTTGTGAAGTCCAGCTGTTTTCGCTGCCACATAGTGCTGTAGATGAGAGCAAAGAGACCTTTACTGGACTGTGGACTGGATTACTTTTTAAATACTCTATATATTTTCACATCTTTTCTAAGGAAGAAACATGAATTTGGAATGTGATTGTCCTGGGTGGGGAGGGAAAAAGAGGTGACATTGGAAGGGGCCAAATACATTTAATTTTTGAAGCCAAAATGCTACAAATAAAGAAAATTAGTGAAAACTTTTTTTCCTGAACCGAATGCCTTGAAAAGCCATGTACTGCTGTTCTACTATAGCTATGATAGTGACGATGTCCATTTTCACAGGAGCATGTTTCATTCCTTTATGTTACATGTGCAATTTAAAGAGAGAAACTATAAAATCTCCAAACCGTATGTAGGAAATTCAGCTGATACTTCCCCTAGAGTCAGAGGGCGTCGCTGCTGAGGATTTCATCCTCTGGGCCCAAAGTACAAAATTCCCTAAATAGGCTCTGAATAATAGCAAGACAGAATATTAGCTGAGGAAAAAAGCCATCTGTAGGCGTAGGCAGCTGTTTTACTCTGCGGTTGATTTTTACCAGTTTAGCTATTAACAATTATAAAATTAGGCTTCTGATCTTTTGATCATCTCTTGAAGACTGGAATGTTCCTCTCTATCCTCATTCCCCTTTAGCAGCTGAGGGAGGAAAATCTGGCCATCGTGCAATTACTTGGCTATTATTGAGCCGGCTATTATTGAGCCTTTGACAAGCATTGAAATCAACAGGGTTAAATTGCTGCCAAACACTGACATTTCCTGCCCTAACCATGACAGCTTTTCTGGTTTTGTTTTGTTTTTTTTAAGGGGAGAGCGGGAAAAATATAAGCCAGAGCAGTGGGTGACTAAGGAGGACTAGAACTTGATATTTTGCAATTCATAAACTTAAGAAATGTTCCCTTAATTAATAACACATGGTACATACACACTCAGTGTCGCACTAAACGTCTTTCTATTATCCCAATCTTCTTGGCATGGTTCGTGATAGTTTGCTTATTTACCAGTTTGCTTGTGCAACGTTACCTTCAAAGGCAAAGTGCACCGAGGGATTTTAACACTTCACCAGTGGTTACATGCGCTGTGCAAATGAACAGATAGATAGTTAGCCAGAGAGAATTCAGTGGCTGTGGTTTGAGTTCACGCTGGCATGATGAGGGATCAGTTTAACCCACAGACTGAAAAACAAAAAATGGTTTTAGAGCCTGAGAGTCAGAAATGAGGGTGTATTAGAGACCCGAGGATAAAACTGAATGAGCTGTTGGTACCAAAATCATCGTTTGCAGAGCGTTGAAGAGCTGAATTCCCCATGGAGCTACACTGTGAGGTTTTAAAGTTGCTCTGTTGTCTCACAAATAGGGACACTACAGCTGTGTGGCGTTCAGAAATATATAATGTAAACTTTAAACAAAACTGAAGAGTTTAAAAGAACTGATGTGTTGGATATGTCGTAATTCCTTTTAAAGGATACTTGAGTGATACCCTTGCATACGTTTCATCCAAGCTATCCGATAAACTTATCATCCTCTGCATTACTTTTTTAACAATGAATTCAAAATGAGTTAGGAAGTTGCTTCAATAAAGACATGGTATCCTGAGGCAGTTTGTGAATTATAGTATCTCTTCTTTATATTGTACCTGTGGAAAAAATGTTTTTCTCCTTACTTGGTAATCACAGAAGCAATTTAGCAATTTGCTAGTTTGGCTTCTCAGTATTTGTTTTACAAGAGAAATGGCTGATCAAATGTTGTACCTTAGTGTCTTTTATCTGAATGTTCAGACGCAGTAAACTGTATTTTTCTGAGCAGTGCGACTGCAACCCTCTGAAAATTTTCATTGATATATCAGTTTTTCAGCATTTGCCTGCCACCATGGTATTCGACCTTTCCAATGCTTGTGGTGAATTATGAAAACAGAATACGTGCTCATATAACGTTTCAGCTGCAAATGTACGTGCTCTTGGAGCAGCAAGAGTTATATGTCAATAAAAGCAATTTTGTTGCTTGAAACTGGCTTATTCAGCCCTTAGGAAATCCTGTCTGTTTCATTTTAAAAACATAGCCGTTTGAATTTGTAGGTGGAGAACTTTAGGTCAAAATTTTACACCAGAAATTGCATTAGAATTTGGAGTCCAGATGCGATATATGGAAGGGGCGCAGTGTTTCTTTAAATGACATGCCTACCTTGTGACATCAGCTGATACGTTCAAGGAAATATAAGTGAAGAAGACACTCCCATAATGCTTTGTTGGCGGAATGGCTTTGTAACTTGCAACAGTAACATTAATGAAGTGTATAGGAGGAGGGTGGAGTAAATTTTCTTTAAAACATCTATCTAAAATAGTTGTTAAAGTGCTAGCGTTTGCATTGTAGACAGCCTGCTGGATTCTTTTTCCAAATTCCTCTGTCACAAACTGCATGGTCGACAATGAGGTATCCGTTAACTAGGAGGTTACTTGCTACACTTGGAGAGACTGCTGCTCCTTTGACCTCCCTAGACGCAGAGTTTGGACTGAATATGGCGCCAAAGAGCCATTTTGCTGGCGGTACTTTCCCCTTCTCCCTCCTGACAGCTGAAGGTGGGCCAGGTATTGACACATGAAAGGAGGATGGGAAAAGGCAGAAATAAAAGTGCTGCTAAAGGCGACCGTATTTCCCACTTTGTGAGGCTGAATGTGCTCAGAAGGTGCTGAGTAAATAGGAACTGAAAGCTCAGTTACTGAACGGTCGTATCTTCCTCTGTGCAGCTCTCCCAGTAACTTTGGTTGGGATTCTGCTGTGGATTATGGGGAGTATGTCCAAAGCTTATTCTCCCCAGATGAGTCTGACAGATGACTTGACAGACAGAATCATACACTGGCCATTGAGATCTCTGAGCAAACTTTCATCGTTAAATCACAATGGAAATTAAATGGTCTGGCCTTGTCACTTGGCTGCTTAGAGGAGACTAGCAAAAACTGATACTTTGTGGGCAACTGAGCTCCAGAAAACCCAGCTGAAGGGACTGGAAGAAATCTGCCAATGTTGTGAAGGGCAGGGTCTCAATGCAAGGTCATTGTCATGTCATCCATGGAGCAAGTTGCAAGCAACAAAGCGAAATGGAGGGCAGCCGTGCACGAGGCATTGTATCTTGTGTGCCAAGGGCAAACATCAATGTAGAAAACAATACCAAGCAGGACTCCACATCAAAGACGACCCTGACTGGTCCTGCCAAGAATGTGGTCGCATCTGTGCCTCTTGTACCAGCCCTATTGACCATCTGAGGGACCATGCAAGGCATAACTTTCAAAGTATGTTGTAGCAGTAGTCATTGCGGATTTAATAGGCTACACGTGAGTCTGCGTGTACGTGGCTTGCTTTAGTTTGCGCTTTTATGTTTGTACTGAGGATATTTTGCAGACCAGGTTTTCTCTCTCCAATGGGCAAACGGGAGACAAATGTTAAGCTTTGTCTCTAAAGCAGAATTATATTTTAAAGCACTAATTGCTCGTGATGAAATTAAAAGGGAAGATTGTCTAGTCATTGTAATTAGAAGCGGGGAAGTATTTATTTAAAAGAATGCTTTGCTGTTGTTGAAGAAAACATCATTCAGAACAGCGACGTTCTATTTTAGTGGTGCAAGAAGTAGGGGTTGGCTTTCCTTATAGGTTTGCAAAAGCATTAATGGAATAACTTCATCTCGGTAGAGAGATTCCCTTTTCTAGCCGTTCAGAAGCATTTGCTGAAATGGCATCTGCTTCATATTCTGAATCTGAGTTATGAGCTCTGATCTGCTTTCACATGGATTCTCGGGTTCCATCAGTAGTTGCCAGAAATTAAAGCGGGGAGTGGAGGGGATGCACACTATCAAATTTTCTAGCCTCACTTGCTCACATCACATGATTACCATTAAACACAAAATACCTTGGCTTGACTTTATAGTTTTATGTGAGGCAGGCTAAGACGATGGAGGCATATCAAGCTAACTGTCTATTAAGGTAGCGTGTTACTTTACATAGGATGAAATAATACTAAACTAGGTGGGTAGAACAAATAATGTGTTGAATCTCAGGAGTTCTGCTATTTCTCTCTGTCAGTTTGACATCTGCCTGCATAGAAAATAGAAACCTATAGGTAGGGAATTGAGCCTGATGTGCAGTATTGAACTGTCATGTACATGTTGGTGAGTGTAACGTAAAAAAAGAAAAAGGATGAAGTGAGCTGTAGCTCACGAAAGCTTATGCGTAAATAAATTTATTAGTCTCTAAGGTGCCACAAGTCCTCCTTTTCTTTTTGTACTAACAGGGGCAGTAGTGTTAGTTAAATATTGCAAAGGAAGGTTCAATTCCAAAATACTTTTACTGGAATGTTTTTTGTTTTTTTTTTAAATGAAAACATCTCAATCTTCTCTTTCGTAATGTATTTAACTTTGGGACCAACTTTTGACAGGACAGTGGCACTATATGCTACACACTGGGATAAGGAAAAATTGTAAAAGTGAAACCACATTCCTGTCTACAAAATGAAGAACATCTTATTTTTTGCCTGCTTGCATAAGTAATGGCTGTTGGATTCTACTTTAGACAACATGGGTTTGGAGTTTGTATAACTTAATTTCATGATTTTTTTTTTTAAAACAAAACAGCTATTCATTTTGTAGAGAAAGGTGTTTCACTTTCCCAACCCTTGTCTCCGAGTAGTTCGTAATTTAATGGGAGACCAAATTTAATTTTTGTAAAAGAGCTGGTTGAGGAACCCTGAAGATTAAGTGAAATGTTTTCATTGGATTTATTTTAAAATGTTTGATTTTAAATGTTCTCCTGCAGTATCTGCCCCCAGAATGGCAGCTCTGTGAGAAGCAATCGAAGACTAAACTGACAAATCTATTCTTCCTGCACAGGTTTAAATGAAATCCAAAAAGAAAACAATCCTCATTATTGTGGAAAGGTTTTTAACATCCTGTCATTTTTATAAAATGAGGTGTTAATAACAGATAAGAGAATTTGTTAAAAACCTGCTTCATATTACATTGTCTTTTTAAACTTTCTTACAGATTTGTATAGGGTCAGATTCTTCCACTCTTACTCACTATTGAATAGTATCTTACTCTGCAAGTAGTTGCATTGTGACTACTTGCTGAGTAAGGTGCTGTTCAGTGTGACTAACAGAGTGGAGTGATTTAAATTGTTGATTTAAATCAGACTGAAGTTGTCTAAAGCCAATATGAAAATTTGTGCAATTAAAATTTTAGATTAGAATTTATAATGAACTGAATTATAAATGTGGTTTGGTTTTTTAAAATGCTACAATGGGTAGGGTGTCTTATGAATTTTATAAAACTGCTATCGGTAAAAAACAAAATATTGAAAAATAGGGTCTTAATCCTGCAAACACTTAATCAGATTATGTGAGTAAAGTGACCTACTTGATTGACTCTAGGGGGATTACTTGTGTTAAAGTGACGCCTATGCATAAGTGTTTGCAACATCAGGACTAGAACTGTACCTTTATTGCGACGAAGGTCAATACAAAAGTGATGACGGTCAGTACAAAAGAAAATTGTTTCTGTGTAAAGAAGGCAAAGTGATGTAGATTGGGACCCTTTTTTTAAAACACAGGCCATAAAGTTAGGTTGCTAACCCCATATTTAGCCATCAAAGGGTGAGATTTTTCAAAAGCATCAAAGTGATTTAGGGTCACAAGTCTCAAAGACTTCAGACTGCAAGCCCTGGTGGAGTGGTATAGCCTAGTTGAAGAATTTTAGCTTTCTTGACTTGTGGAAGCTCAATCTATCAGAAGGTGGTGTTGGTTACACATATAGCATGGGCTGTTTGCATATTCGCTTTGTGTTTGAGTTGTGGTGTTCTCACAATAAGTGTGTTAATGCTTGTGTCTTTTCCGCCTAGGTGAGCATTTTAATGTGAAGCTTCTTAGCAGAAGAAATCTTCATGTAAAATCAGAACTTTCACTAATAATTAGGCAATAAATTAAAGAAGCAAATACAAAATACGTGCTTTAGCAATTTAAGACTATAAAGTGGAAAGAAACTAGCAATCTATAAATAACAAAAGTTAAACACTTTTTTTTAGTGGTCTTAAAAAGAAATCAATTTAACCCCCCCCTCTCCCCGCGCAAAACAAACATTAATTTATCCACTCTAGTGCTGATACAGAGAATAGATTAAATGTTTTTGAGTAGTTGAAGAATTGTTTACTTGTGAAGTGTGTGTGTGAGTGAGAGAGAATCAGTTTGCAAGAAGCAAGCTTGTGGCCAATGCTAAGATTGGTGACAAGACACATCTGGTGTTAACTTTAAATCCTCACGTTTGATAAAGTGTAGAGGCATGGACAAATTGTAGTTTACATGCTGAAACCACAGTGCGACAGGTTGCTGTTGTGGCATGAAACACCACAGAGAGTAAATAAATTTCCTGGGATAAAGGAAAGGGTCGGAGTGGATTGACTCCTATTGTCAGCTTTTACAAAGTGTATGCAGCACAATGTACCACCTGAGCTCTGATCAACTAAAGGAAATCCTCTTCAGCAAATAAAGCTTTCTTTGGGACTCAGTTTTATCAGAAAGGGGATTATTGGTTTTGAGGGTCACTCTGGAGCAGAGTTTGAATGAACTGAAGTTTCTTTCCAAGGTAAACACAGACCCGGCACAGAATATCTGGGTTTACTGTTACATACAATTGTGTTTTAGGGGCTTGCACCTGGCCTTGCAGAGTGAGCATTAAAAGCTTGTGAAGAATTGCCACACGGCATTTGGCACATCCTATTGACAGATCCATAGGCTGGACTGTTGGGCTGGACTTGGTTCTGGCCTTTTGCCAGCAGTTTGATAAGCTTTTCATTGCAGCAATACCCAGCAGTTAAGCATTTGTTGTTGTGGCAATGAGGTGTAATTATTTAAAATCTCCATCCTAACAGTCTCTTATAAATTATCCCTACTTGTTTCTTTACCTTTTGAAAGTGTAAAATGCCAGAATTTGGATAGACAGATTCTACCCTTTTCCCCCCTGCCCCCGCCCCACCCCACCGTGGCAACTCTAAAAACAATCTCTCATCTGATAGTTCTGTAATATCTTAGTCATGACTTCCATAGAGTTCACTACGGGTTGGGGTTTAAATATTGCACTGTTTTTGTGCTGGTTTTCACAAGTTAAACAGCTCTCCTCCATTCTATATTAGTCAGGCCTACTGTTTGTGAAGATATGGAAGGAAGGATGCACAAGTGTGTTGACTTCTATCCTACTGAGTCTTCTGCTCAAAAGTGGAAAGTTGTGTGCAAATCTCCACCAAATACCAAACAGATGAAACATCAAGAGAAATATGAGATCAAGTGAAGTGTGTGAGAGAGAGGCTGTCAAATTCATATCGCAGCCACATGTCGCTCGAGTGGTGAATTGGGAAGTGCAAGAACTCTCAGGCGTGGGTACTGAAACAGATAAAATGCATCTTGAAGGTGGTTTGAGGCTTAATGATATCTAGTGACTGATCTTTGACAGGCAGTGAGATGGCACTGATGCTTACCCCTGAATGGAATGAAACAAGGAATTTTTTGCCAAACGAAAAACTGAACTTGGTGATGTTTAAGTTCCCCATCTCTGGGTTTGGGAAGTTGGGTTCCCCCCAGAATAACTTTTTTTTTTAATGGAAGTAGAAACCATCTGGCTAGCAGATTACCCCTTTACTGTTGTCTGTTCTTAGTTTTCCTACCATAAATCATCTGATCTGGTTCTTCCCAATTGCTCTAGCACTTCCCAGTGTATAAATTGGCTCTTCTTTGAGGCACTGCTGCTTGCCTAAGAGACAGCTTTCTTGTGGAATATAGTCTTCTCATGCTAAATCTTTAAGTCTAGATATTTTGAAGCATCAAAAACAAGTTGTTGTTTTTCTGCCAACCTCTCTTTGCATTCTGCTCTGCCAGATTAGACTAAGGGCTAGATTTTATAAGGTATTTGGGGTTTCTGCATTAACACTACAGTGTCTAAGTCTTATTTTCAGAAGGGATTTAGGCACTTGGAAGCCAAAATCATATTGACAGTCAATGGGATTTTGACTTCGAAGTGCCTAAGTTCTTTTTGAAAATGACTTAGGCCCCTGAATCAGTTAGGCCTTGCACCGCTTAGTGCGGAACCCTCCCAAATACCTTGTGAAATCTGGGCCTTCATCAAAGTTTCAGAAGGGTGGAAGGAGGAAGTCTTCTGGGTGGGGACAAGTCAGTCCCCCTGCAGGCCACCAGTCGTCCATAAGTGCAGAAGAGGTGTCTGAAGAACCCTGTTTGTGCTGCGCATCCAACACCTGGCAATATTGTGTCGTGCTCTCTGAAGATCCTTACTTTTGTCTTCTGAAGAGTCTGATTCAGGAGATTCCTCTGAGAAGCATGAAAGATAAAATCTGTTTAGTTCGAGACATATGCATCTGTGGAGTGCAGGTAACCCTCAGGGCCTGGTTCCTCTGCTCATCTTCATGGAGTGCGGCCTGGGGGATAATCATCAGCGCTGAGTTCCCCTGTTCACTTGCCAGGATTGCAGCATGGACGACATAGCTATAGACCCGCGCGGATTCCTGTAGGTGTGCAAACACCACCTCCTACTCCTACCCCACAAAGGAAATATTTCCTCCTTGCGGAGGGAGGTTAGTGCTCAGAGACTAAAATATACTAAAAGACCTACCCAGAAAATAGACTTTCAGGCAAGAGTATTTTAAACTATGCTTATGGGTTATGAGAACTACAAATGCTCTAGACAAGCTATATATGCTTGCATAAGGATGTATATCTCTCCTCATGCACCCTGGGAAGGTGTAAGCAGTGGGATAGACATTTTCCACCATGCTGAAAAGACGAGGAAAGTATGGGGCTCTCACTGTCGGTCACCATGTCCTAATGTCCAGGTTATTGCTCGTCTGTCTGTGTAGGTTCCCATTACCACCTTGTCTCCACCTATTCCCCCCCGCCCCCCAGCAGATGGCTATGGCGTGCGGAGTGGGACAGCAGCCCCGGTATGGAAGAGGCAGCCTTGTGGCGCACCATTTCTTTCTTTCTACCCCAGCCTCCATTTTGTAACGCCAGAAGGGTCCTCAGTATGCCCCATTTATCACGGCCAAGGATAAATCTGGCAACTTTTCCAGGTGGTCAGGGACTTGGCATTTCTAACCAGGGGAGATGTTTATCACATACAGGGCCTACAGACAGCCAAGTCCTGATTGGCATCATCTCAGTCTTCTCCTTCTAACATGAAAACCATTAAGAATCATGTATCAGAATCCCGTCTTTCTGAGCCTTGCTCTGGAACGGAGCATCTGAATCCAAAGAGAGTGTTCAGAAGAGGGAATATCCATGCTTTTAGCTTCCAGAAAGAAATCTACTAAGAGTATATTCAAAGGCCCATTGGTATCGGGACAAGGGTCTCCCCCTATGTCTACATCAGTACCAGTGGATTCTCGAATTTCTTCAAGATGGAGTCAGGCTGGGCCTGGCAATTTAGACACTTAGAGGTCAAGTTGCTGCTGTGTCCAGCATCCATAATGCAGTGAGAAAGTAGTGTGTTTCCTCTTGCACAGATGGCCAGCATTTTTTGCCGGCAGCATCTCTGCTACATCCTCCTGAAGTGCACAGAGTTTCTTCCTGGGATCTTAACCTGGTTCCCAGTCCCATTGCAGGCTCTCCATTGGAACCACTCCTGAAGGTGTTTCATTACTTTCTAACCATTAAAATGGCCCTTTCAATAGCAGTTGCATCAGCACACACGGTGTCTGACCTGAAGCTGTTTTTCCTGGAATTTCAATCAATATTGCACCTTTCTTAAAGATAAAGTGGATACTCGGAACAGACACCCTGTTCATAGCAAAGATTAATCCCAGGCTTCATAGAGCGCAGGAAATGACTTGGAAATTGTCATTCCATCATTCTGCCCAGTTCTGTCACTCCCCATATAGAAACCGTGGTGTACTTTGGACATCCACAGAGCTCTCAAAAGAAAATCCACTGCACCAACCACTCAGTTCAGAGAGGTGCGTGCGTTATTCATGTTTTCTATTCTAGTGTCACAGGGAAAGAAAGCTTCAACGTTTTCCAGGTGGCTAAGCTATTGTACCTCAAAGCATAGAAGTCAGAAAGTGTAACTCCATCTTCCAAAATGAGGGTGCTCTCTGAGCTGTGGCAACTTCATGGGTAGAAAGATCATATGCTTCACATGAGTAATTGTGTAAAGCTGCCACTTGGTCATCTGTTCATATGTTCTCCAAATTCTCCCAGCTGGATGTCCAGTCATTTGCTTCTGCTTTCTGGAGAGGGGTGCTCCTCACTGTAGGATCCCAGTAACTATTAGGAAAGGATAACCCCCTTTTTGCATCGGTATGCAACTGTGGGTGGTTCCCCTGTTCCTCCCCACAGCGGGCACTGCTACGTAAATCCCAATGTCATGGCTCTGTAGACCTTATGAATAAGAATAGGAAAATTTTATCTGTGCCTTACCTGAAAATTTTTTTTTGGAGTTCTGAGATCCGCAGATCCAACCTACCCTGAGTGGGCTGCTAAATGGGAAGAGCTATAGGATTATTAATTGGCACTGACAGTTTGGTTGGTCATCAAATTCCTTGCTCAGCAGGAGATTTGCTCAGTTTAGTCTTAAGGCTTAATTTTCCTTACCGATATGGAGTGTTTAGAGATCTCCTTGGCTATTATCAGACATGGAGCCAAAACTCTCCTCCTCCTGCTGATTGACTGTCTGGTCTGCATCCAGTGCTTCATAGAGCAGAAATCCAGTGTCATCAATCTGTGCACCTCATAACTCCAAAAAGGAAAAATTTCAGGAAAGGCACAGATAAATTTTCCTATTCCTACATACTATAGTATCTATTTCAGGCATAGACATTTAGACTGGTCACTTCCAATGGTGCCAGGGTTTAAATAAACAACAATAAACAATTTATTCTTTGTTTTGTTTTCTGAGACCCCCTTTCTTCCCCCAGTCGTCCAGTAGCTGATACTGGTTATGCCACTTCTAACCACTACATTTATCTTCCAGTGTATGTAATGTTCATTCCTGGGCGAAAATAATAATAATCCAGTTTTCATAGAATCATAGAATCATAGAATATCAGGGTTGGAAGGGACCCCGAAGGTCATCTAGTCCAACCCCCTGCTCGAAGCAGGACCAATTCCCAGTTAAATCATCCCAGCCAGGGCTTTGTCAAGCCTGACCTTAAAAACCTCTAAGGAAGGAGATTCTACCACCTCCCTAGGTAACGCATTCCAGTGTTTCACCACCCTCTTAGTGAAAAAGTTTTTCCTAATATCCAATCTAAACCTCCCCCACTGCAACTTGAGACCATTACTCCTCGTTCTGTCATCTGCTACCATTGAGAACAGTCTAGAGCCATCCTCTTTGGAACCCCCTTTCAGGTAGTTGAAAGCAGCTATCAAATCCCCCCTCATTCTTCTCTTCTGCAGACTAAACAATCCCAGCTCCCTCAGCCTCTCCTCATAAGTCATGTGTTCTAGACCCCTAATCATTTTTGTTGCCCTTCGCTGGACTCTCTCCAATTTATCCACATCCTTCTTGTAGTGTGGGGCACAAAACTGGACACAGTACTCCAGATGAGGCTGCACCAATGTCGAATAGAGGGGAACGATCACGTCCCTCGATCTGCTCGCTATGCCCCTACTTATACATCCCAAAATGCCATTGGCCTTCTTGGCAACAAGGGCACACTGCTGACTCATATCCAGCTTCTCGTCCACTGTCACCCCTAGGTCCTTTTCTGCAGAACTGCTGCCTAGCCATTCGGTCCCTAGTCTGTAGCGGTGCATTGGATTCTTCCATCCTAAATGCAGGACCCTGCACTTATCCTTATTGAACCTCATCAGATTTCTTTTGGCCCAATCCTCCAATTTGTCTAGGTCCTTCTGTATCCTATCCCTCCCCTCCAGCGTATCTACCACTCCTCCAGTTTTTCCTGGATAATACTCAATGTTGTTTGTACAGGCAGGGAAGGGTCCTTTAATGCAAATGTATTAATCTGATCTTGCTTCGTTTTTCCATCTGCATAATTCACCTGGTTAATCAATGCTTGTTTATTCTTAGAGCTATATTCTCGGTTTGGTGTGTAGCACTTAACCATACAATTCCATTGGCATTAATGCATCATGGTAATGTACCTCTTGATCACAGCTTTTAAGACTTGCTTTATATGTGAAAATTGTGTCATGCAATGATGTGAAACTCTGCCAAGGAGGAGTGACTAAAATGTGAATGATCATGAGTCATTTTTGAAAACAGAACTGTAAAGGATATCTGGGATTACCGTCGCCTGCTTCAGAGAGCTCTTTTTGGATGAACATAAGTGGAAACCCTGGGATGAGTCAGTTTGAAGATTCATCCCCTCTTATCTCTGCCATGTGCTATTGAAAAACTTGTAGTGGCCCACCTCATTAAAATGGGGATGGCTCCAGGAGAGAGTAGGCCTGTTATCTAACCTAGATAGGTACTAGATCTAAACTAACCCGAGGTATCTCTCGTAGAGCTGTTGTGTTCTAGGGTTGGAATTTGAGGTAAGAGAGCGAGGCTACCAGAGAGAGCCCTGCCCCATGGTACTCAAGGAAGAGTAGAAATGAAAACAGCACCAGCTGGAGGGAGGGAGCAGCGTCAGCCGTCTGCCTGTGTTAATGGTGTTCCTTGCTGGTTGATTATAGGGAAGGCTACGCTTTAGTCACAAGTATTTTTAGTGAAAGTCATGGACGGGTCATGGGCAGTAAACAAAAATTCACGGCCCCATGACCTGTCCATGACTTTTACTCAAAATACCCCTGACTAAAACTTGGAGGGGAGGGGAGGGGACACAGGGGGGCGCCGCAGGTGCTGGGGAGAGGGGCGACTCGGGGGGGCGCTGCAGGTGCGGAGGCAGGCTCCTTACCCAGCTCCTGGGAAGCAGCGGCCCCAGCTCCCTAGCTCCGTGTGCTGTCTCCGCTCCATCCCAAGCCCCGGTTCTGTAGCTGCCATTGGCTGGGAACCGCAGCCAATGGGAGCTGCTGTGCACACCCAACTCTGTGTGTGTGTGAGAGAGAGAGAGAGAGTGTAAATATATTGTCTGCCATCATGCGGTGTTTCAGGTAGAACTACCGAACAGCAGAATTGCAGCGGTATTTCTGGCTGGTATTTCTGCTCCTCTCCATCCGTGTTCTTTCCCGCGCTGTTGTAGGTGTGGTGTTTTTTCTTTTGTGACTGACCTGTAACTTTCTTCTCCTTTCCCCTTTTTCTTTTCAAAGGTAAACCCAACGCCTCAGGGTGAGCGAGCGCTGCTGAAGATGATGTACTGTCCATACTGTCGCGGCCTAGTTACCGTGAGGCCCTGTTACAACTACTGCTTTAATGTCATGAGAGGCTGCTTGGCCAATCAAGGGGATCTGGACACAGAGTGGAATAACTTTATAGGTGAGACCGTGTGGATTGTGACGGTGATGTAAGCATGTGCCTGGCGTGGCGTGTTCCCGTTTGCACTGCATTTGTGTGTGGTACCGAAGATGCTTCTTATCTAAGTGCAGAAATCTTTATCTTCCTTTCAGCGGCTCTACTAGGTGGCAACACGGATCTTTTACCTTGTGACCCTCCACGTGTCTGTATCAAAACCATTCTCCAGTCCAATGATTTTCAGAATAAAATTGACCTACAGCTTACAAGTCACCTCCTGGAAGCAAACCTGTGTTTTATTTTGCCATTTGTGTCTCCTGAAGGTTACTGAAATAGGCCAACCTTTTTAATAATGGAAGGTAAAAAAGAGGGTGC
Source organism: Eretmochelys imbricata (assembly GCF_965152235.1). NCBI lineage: Eukaryota > Metazoa > Chordata > Testudines > Cheloniidae > Eretmochelys > Eretmochelys imbricata. The sequence goes on from NC_135580.1 coordinate 98,990,556, forward strand.
ACATATGGCACACAGGTTTCATCTGGCTCGCACTTCATCTCTGGACCATCACAATTCAACTCATTTCTACACATGCTTCTCTCTGCTTTGTAGGTGGGTAGCCTGAACCCAGCACAGTATCCAGGAAAGTGAAAGTCAAGTGTCTAATGGCCTCAGAGAATTCTCCACTGAAGTAATGGGGATAGTCTGTGATAGCGGTTTGCTATCTCTTAAGACTCTCTGCCCCAAGACACATACCTCTTAGGTATCACACATTGCTCCGCTATTGCCACGGGGAAGCTTTTTCATCTTTTTAACATAAGAACAGCCACAGTGGTCCATCTAGCCCACTATATCCTTCAGAGGGAAAGAACAGAACAGGGCACTTTTAAGTAATCCATCCACTGTTGTCCAGTCCCAGCATCTGGCAGTTAGAGGCTTAGGGACACCTGGAGCATGGGGTTGCATCCCAGTTATACTTTTAGCCTTCACAATGTCCCCTGTCAATGAGTTCCACAGATTTGCTGTGTGTTGAGTGAAGAAATACTTCCTTTTATTTGTTTTAAACCTGCTGCCTATTAATTTCATTGGGGGACCGTTGGTTCTTGTGTTATGTGGAGGGGTAAGTAACACTTCCTTCTTGACTTCTTCACACCAGTCATGATTTTATAGACCTCGGTCATATCCCCCCTTAGTCGTCTCTCTTTCTAAGATGAACAGTCCCAGCCTTCTTAATCTCTCATTATACGGAAGCTGTTCCAGACCCCTAATAATTTTTGTTACTCTTCTCTGTATTTTTCTTAATTCTAATACACCTCTACCCCGATATAACGCGACCCGATATAACACGAATTTGGATATAACGTGGTAAAGCAGCGTTCTGGGGGGGGCGAGGCTGTGCGCTCCGGCGGACCAGCGCATCTGGCTCCGACACGCTGCTCTGAGCGGCGTGTTAAGGGTGCTGGGCCGGGGCCGAGGGGTTGGATAAGGGGCAGAGGGTCTCGGGGGGGCAGTCAGAGGACAGGGAGCCGGGGGGGGTTGGATGGTTGGGAGGTTCTGGGGGCGGTCAGGGAACGGGGGCGTTGGATAGGGCTTGGGAGTCCCTGGGGCGGAGGTGTGGATAGGGGTCGGGGCAGTCAGGGGACAGGGAGCAGGGGGGCTTAGATAGGGGGTGGGGTCTTGGGAGAGGTGGTTAGGGGCGGGGGGGTCTCTGGAGGGGGTAGTCAAGGGACAAGGAGCGGGGGGGTTGGATGGGTTGGGGGTTCCGAGGAGTCAGTCAGGGGGCGGGAAGTGACTATTAATAACAGAAATGCTTGAGGCTAAAGCAAGTTCAATATAACGCAATTTCACCTATAACACGGTAAGATTTTTTGGCTCCCAAGGACCGCCTTATATCTGGGTAGAGATGTATATCTTTTTTGGGATGGGGTGATCAGAACCACACGCAGTATTCAAGGTGTGGGCATCCCATGGATTTATATAGTGGCATTAGGATATTTTCTGTCTTATTTATCCCTTTCCTAATGGTTCCTAACGTTTAGTTTTTTTGACTGCTGCTGCACATTGAGCAGATGTTTTCAGAGAACCACCCACAGTGACTTCAAGTTCTCTTTCTTGAGTGGTAACAGCTAATTTGGACCCCATCGTATTGGATGTATAGTTGGGATTATTTTTCCCAACGTGCATTACTTTGCACATATCAACCTTTAAAATTTCATCTGCCATTTTATTGGTCAGGCATCCAGTTTGGTGAGATCCCTTTGTGACTCTTGTCAGTCAGCTTTGGATTTAATGATCTTGAGTAATTTTGTGTCATCTGCAAATTTTGCCACCTCACTGCTTAACTCCCTTTTCCAGATCATTTATGAATATGTAGAACAGCACTGGTCCCAGTAGAGATCCTTGGAGGACCCTGCTATTTACATCTCTCCTTTGTGAAAACTGACCATTTATTCCTCTCCTTTCCAGTGTCTCCTAAATTATCTCTGACACAAGAAAATGGTTTAATACTTGTGCTTTTATAACATGAAATTGCAGAGGTTGGGATAAATGAATGAACAGGTTAGACAAGAACCGGCATTAAACATCCTCTGTAATAGCTTGTTTTGCACCTGCTTTTCCTTTCTCTGTCTACACAATAAATGCAACAATTTTTTTAAAAATACTATAAGGTCTGTAAGAATATACCAGAGCTCTTTAATACTAGGAAGAAAAGCTCTAACAAGAGGACAAAGTTCGAAAGATAGCTTCTAACCATGGGAATCCCCACATTACAGCCAAATGCATTGCCAACAAGTCACAGATGCACACTAGCGGTTGTGGGTGTGATTGAGAGCATGGAAACAGTTCATATGTCTGAAGTGTAGAACCTTAGATTCGCTTTGGAAATGGTTAGGAATTGTAGGGTCTGTGCACAATGTAACTCCATGATCATCACTCTGAGTTTGCTCTCAGATCAATGGAGGGAGGTACCAATCCTGCAGTATCTCACAGCTTCTGAAGTCACTGTAGTTAATCTGCCCCCTCAAGAGATAGTAGCTGGATCAATGGAAGAAATCTTCTGCCAGCCTAGCAGCATCTGTGCTGGGGCTTAGGTTGGCCTGACTGTCTGTCTCTCTCTCCAGGGTGTGAGTTTTTCATTTCCCTGAGTGACATAGCTAGTTTTAGGCGTAGACCAGGCCTTAGACATTTTGTTAGTCAGGCATATACAAGATGCCTAAAACATGAGAAAACGAGACCACAGGGTGCCATTGAAACCTTGAGGCGATAAGGATTCAGACCCACTGCCGGATTCACACCAGACTGGCTTCCACCTCTCTGCTGCATGGAAACCATTCTTTACCAGTCTCAAGTGATCTTTTCCTTGCTCAGGCTCGAGCAGTTGTTTCCATCCTCGTCTCCCTTGACCTTCTGCAGTTGGGGATACTGGCAATCACGCCTTCCTCCAGGAGCCACTGCCATCCTTTTGGCCTCCACAATCCTGTCCACTCCTGGGGCCTGATTGAGCAGAATATTTCAGCACGTCCTTAACTTGAGCAGTGTGCTGAAATATTTCTGTGAATACAGATGGACTTAAGCACATTCTTAGTTAAACCTGGGCTTGCTTTGCTGAATCGGGGCCAGAGTTCTCCACTTCGTTCACTGTCGCTCCTTCAGCACCTCTTCCGCCTTTCTTCCCTGTTGGAGTCTCCCACTCCTCTGTCTGTACTCTGTCCTATGGGTGATCTCAGTGCTCACCTGGACCGGGCTGAACTGTCACCTGAGATGCCCAAACACCTCTTCACACCCATTTTTGTCTCCTATGCCTCAGTCTCGTGTCTGGCTGACTGTCACACGTGCACGCAATCTGCTCTCGGGTGGCTCATCTCATGTTCAACGTAAAGCCAAAGCAGGGCACGTAACCTTCCCTCCCAGAGATTCTTCCCTATCTTCAGTCTGTTGTGGTCAATAATACCTCCATACTCCCTTCTCATCCAGGCTCATAACTTATGGGGCATCTTTGCCTCCTGCCTCTCCCCTGCCCGTGTATATGATGTGCCCAAGCCCTGTCTCACTTCCTATCTATCCTTGCTGTTAAGTTAACCATCCACACACTGACTCAAGCCAGCTTCTGCAACCTCCCCATCTCTGATATGTTTGAGACTAACCTGCTTCCTCTCCATTTCATTCAGATTGCTGCTGATAGAAGAGTCTCTCTGGCTTGTTGTCACAGCATTGTTCCTCCTCCTTCCCGGATTTTGAGTCATTTTTCTGGCTGTCGGTCACATTGTGTGTCACAGTAAAACAACTTGGGGCAGATCCTCAGCTGGTGTAAATTGGCCTAACACTAGCCATGTCAATGGAGTGACACTGGTAAACTGTCCCTTTGTCTTTGCCTCCAAGGTCCTTTCCCATGCAGCCTCTCTCGTGTTTGGCCAGGTCTGTTTTCCCAGTACCCTCCGTGCCCCTTGATCTCCTTTGCGCTGCAATATGTGCATATGTTTTTCTCCACGCTGCCCCTTTAACTTGGGGTACCATCCTCAAACCTGTTCATCAAGCCATCATTCACCACGCTCTTCTCCCTCCTAAAGCTTTAGTTCTGCCATGAAGTCTATAGGAATAGTGGGGTGGTGAAGGTGAATTATTCGTTAGAGTCTTTGTTAATGACCGTGAGCTTCAGACTAGGCCCGTAGACCCACATCATCCATTAAAATGTGCACATGCCTTACTTGGTAACTCTGGAAAGTTATTACTGTTACCCAGTCCCTCCTGTTCCTTTCTCCTCCCTCTTTTTTATCGACCCTTGCTAGTAGTGATACCAAACTTGAGTTTGACAGTTTAATCTTCAGAAAATGTTTTAAAGGAGTCTTGATGTCTGTAAAAGGATCCTTCAGGAGCAGCCCTCTCCCTTCGTGCAGTGTGTGCTGAAGCGCACAAATGGTGCATGAGCGCCACTCCCAAGACAGTGGTGCATTTACATTCAGTAATAGCACATTTTTAAAAAGTATTTGGCTAGTAAAGGTTTTCTACTCTTTAAGTTGCACGTGTTAAAAAAAGGAATTGCTGATAATTACCATATTTTAAGCTAGCGTTTGATACACACACGTGTTGTCTACGTTAACAATGCGCGTGCATAATATTTTCTGATGAAAATTTTGCCTGCGCATTCCATGGAGGGAGCTAATGACCACTTTAACGCTGTTTGAAAGTGCAGCACTAAATTAGGCTTTCAAGAGATCCTTTAGAATGCTGACTTTCACAGGCGCTCACACAGATGTGAATATTAAGTGTTTCAGCCCCACCGGTAGCTGAAATGGCTTAGAGTGGAAGACTTGCAAAGGTCTAGTCCAAGTAGAAAAGAGGAATCCCATGAAAGGGAAGGCATAATGCTGGAAAGCAGACAAAAGAATGAGCAGCTAATTGCTGCAGGTTGTATGGAACTGAAAATGAAACTTGGGGAAAGCCAGTGAATTATCTACACAGTGATGTTCAGTAATTGCATACAAAAATTAAGATTATTAAACAAGGCAAAATAAGTAAACATTTCCCAGGAGGAAGTGTGACATAATTCTCTAAATGTTTTCTTCCCGGAATATCACCTGCCCACTCATTACTTAGGTGTTCAGTGCTACACTTGCAAATATATATTTGCTGGCAACGCTGTGTGTTAGTTACTTTTTTTACATTGTTTGCTTGTTTTTGCCTGGAATATAGGAAATGAAAACATTAAGATGTGCTTTCTGTAGAAGCATCTAAAACAAATTCCACATGCCTCACTTCAAGTGCATGAGGAGATGAAGTGACTTAAGTGTAGCATGTGTGTAAATCTGTGCAGGATCAGGGCCTGAGATTTGTAAACTCTTCAAGGCAGAGAATTTTTCTCTTTTATGTCTGTAAAGCACCATGCAAAAGTTGTAACATGTTCAGTAACGTTTTGTCATCCCCGCTCCGAATTAATTATAAATAATTTCCCCAGTTTTGAAATGTGTTCTTGACACAGTTATACAGGGCATACTTTGTTTCAAATGAGCTATTGGAAAAACCCCATATGAATGAACAATGTTAATCTCCAGTGCCTTTTCATGATTTTTTCACAGGGGTTTAATCTACGATTGTAGAATTCAGTCTCCATATACATCTCTCTGCTAGTTTGTGTGAAAGGAATTTTTCCCTTTTTTAAATGATTGCTGTTAATGAACGGTCAAGGTTTCCCTGCCCTTAAATCAAATCTTGGGGTTAAGTCTGAAAACTGCCTTTTTGTTCTCCAAGTTAGACGCTGAAGATGTGGGTTTCTGATTATTGGTGGCACAATGCACAAGAATTGCTTTCCTTAGTGAGATTGAGTTGCTTTGTTGCTGATGATCGTCTCAATGCCAGACGCGAGGACAAATGTATGCAGGAGGAAAATGGATGGAACTATATATTTTTCAGATCCACCTCTGTCTTCCCAAAACTCTTGCACTCAGTGAGTTCATAACAAATGAATAGATCTGGAGTAAATTTTGCATTATGCCAAAGTTTTGTGAGGCAGATCAGACTCTCTGAACCACCTTGCAGTCATTTGTACAAATATCAATTATTTTGAACCTGAACCTTTGGGGGAGAACTTTTTCAGGAGGCCTTTTGCAATAAAACTGTAAATTATACTTAGGTGCAACTTGTTCCCCATCACATAGTGTAGCAGTGCTAACATTAGCTTGAATCATAGCCAACCTTATTAATGTCAAATGTTGCTGCCAGAGGGACTTTACTGTTAGTTATGATTGCTGGCGGGTACACCAGCCAATTCCTGGCAGGAGGTAGGAGCCAGTCGGATATCCCCCAAATAAAAACTGTGGCCTAGATGCACTTTTTTCTTGTTCTTTTTTTAATGAAAGTTTATTTTCATTTAGTGCTTCTTGTCAGCAGCCATCACGGCTGCTGAAGAGCTACAGTTGAATATATTCTCCAAGGCCAATTATTACTTTCCTTATCTTTTATAGCCAGCTTTGGCAGCTCTGCTGGAGGCCGAATGCATTTTCTATATCAGCAGTCAAAGCAGAGGCTGCATTCCTTAGCTGTGATACATGTAACGCCATGGCACCAGGAGTAACAAAGACCCCAATTCGCTCTACATTCCCATGCTCTTGTGTATGGCCTGCCCAGCTCAAAGTTTACAAAGACTCCAAACAGCCAGAAGAATTAGGGTTTATGTTTCCTTTCAGTCTTTCACAAACACTTTATTGATCTGGGGCCTTTCCTGGCCACTCGGGGTATTAAGTAGTTACAAAATGGAAGATTTTCTTGTTAAAAACTATACATTTTGTGTGTTTATTATCTGTCTATTCATAATATTTTTATTTGAAATGAGCGGCTTCCTCCAAACTATGATGGGATGTTCTTTATGTGCGTGAAAACCCCCAAAAGCTTTGACAATGATGAACACATTTAAGCTGTGCTCCACTTGTTTACAAAAGTCTCTATTTGCCAGCACATCAAAAGCATTTTTCTCTCCTCTAGCACAATGGTATATTCATGCTAGCAGTCATTACTCAGAGGTTTGAAGCATCACTTTATTGGGGGCCACCACAATACAGTCTAAGACTCTTTATTTCATTTGTTATTACTGTCTATATATGCATTTAGTGGAGACCTGTTTGTAGTCCCTGATGGCTAAATTCCAGCCACACCGGTGCAGCAGCTCTCTCATTAATGCTGCTTCCGTTTGTGCTAGTGTGGTTCCTACAGATTGTAGCTTTCATCAGATTTTGGTTCTTAAATATTGGCATCTTGGCTTAATTGAGAGAGAGCATATACTCAATGATGCCATGATTCTCAAGGTTAACGTTAATTGTGGTCTAAATTAATTATGCACTCTGAAATATTATAAACTTTTTTCGATAATTTTTGAGATGTGCTAGCTAACGCCTGATCAGTCAGCCAGCCCGCAGAAAATACTTTTAAATATTTTTTTGCATTTTTAATAAGTGGGTTTATCTGATCAGTATGCTGCTGCTGCATACGGTACACTGGTGTTTTTAAATGTACAGGTAGCTTAATTGTAGTTTGCATTTTTATTGGTATATTTTAATTTAGTTGAAAATTAATTGAGCATAAGGGCAAAGGCCAAAAATAAATCTGTGTTGAATGGAGTCTCTTTATAAGCATGCATCCACCAATATAAATCCACAGGAATTTTCCGCTTCTGATTGGGGAATAAGTATCACGCAAAATACTTGAATTGAGCAGATTTGAGTTCTTTGAATGAGAAACTCCCATTTCCACTTCCTGGAGTGGAACGGGCACATCATCAGAATGAAGAGGGAACCCATTCACAGACTTTTACGGCCCAAACGGACCATTATGATTATCATGTAGTCTGACCTCCTGCATGGCCCACGCCGTAGGATTATGAGAATTAAAAAACAAAAACAATTGAAAAATTACAAGTTTGTAGCTGTATCCTGACAAAATGAGGCGGGAGTTAACGAGAGTTTAGTTTGGCTAGGAGATAACTGTTAGGTAATACATCGTCAAATATCTGAATGGAGTAAACACCAAGAAGGGAGATTAGTAATTAAGAATAGTATAAGGGACATTGGGCATACTTGAAAATTCAAACTGAACATTACAAAAAGTTTCTTGCTGCTAATATTCCCAAAGGAAGTGGAGGAAACCCCATAGCTTGGCACATTTAGTGCTACATCTGACTAGTAAATGTACAGCAGAGAATGGTCCTGGAGTGGCAGGAAAACTAGGTTGATGGTTGCCATAGGTCTCTTCCATCCCCTCACTCATAAGTGAGATGTCAAAGGAAATTTTTAGTTTAAAGCCTTTAGTGATGGTCTCATGCAGTTTCACTGTTCAACTTGTGCTGTCTGCATAACGCTAGTGAGTATAACCTTTGATTTTTTTTCAGATGTGAAAAGTTCTCTTTAATATAAAAAAAATTACAAACTTCAGTGCTGTCGATTTTAATCACTATTTCCTTTGCTTTCTGCATTCATGGTAAATATAAAGAAGCTGGTATTTTTCTTTCTGTCTTAACTGTGCAGATACTTTAAAAAGATACAATGGAGCCCTGTTTAAAATAAAAGTACGTGTAATATCCTCTCTATAAGTAGAGATTAGTTCCAGTGGTTATTTGCTGATTGAATTGAAGGGAATTGTGATGATTATTCTCCCTCATTAAATATAGTTTTTGCTGTATACAGGTTTATTGTAACTGGTCCAACAAGCTTCCAGCTCCATCCCTTTACTAGCTGGAATAATTAAAACCCAGAAGTAGAACATCTTTTTTTAAAGATGCCTACCATGCAGCAGTGGAATTTCAATGGCTAATTTTTGCACTTGTGGAGTGGCCTGTTGTCCTTGCCTAGGCCTTCCGCTTTGTCAACAGGATGGGTCTCTAATCCTTGACAGCAGCTGACAAATTGAGTCCAGTGATACCTATTATAAAAGATTTTGTGACATAGAGCAAAATGTTCATTTGAAGTTTCAACATGCAACTAACGGTTGCTTTGCTAAGAGTTTTACACTAAAGATACCTGAGTAGCATATGTGAGATTTTTCCTTCACTTTGGAGTAGGATTTAAATGGGCTACTTAAAGCAGAGTAAACCTAATCTGCTCTATGCACTTGTGTGCCATATTTGAAGTCCCTCCGCTAATTAAAACACTTTTAAAATCTCTTTTTCTGTATTAGATTCTATGTTGATGGTGGCTGAGAGACTAGAGGGTCCTTTTAACATTGAGTCAGTCATGGACCCAATCGATGTGAAAATTTCTGATGCAATCATGAACATGCAGGAGAACAGCGTGCAAGTGTCTCAAAAGGTATATCACCAGCACTTTAAAAAGAAAAAAGCTAAAAAGAAAATTCTGTTTTTATTCCTCCAGTATTTACATTTATCTATTCCCATTAAAAGAACTGTCTTAGGGCTAGTCTACACTACAAAATTAAATCAACCTAAGTTATGTCGACATACAGCCACTGCAGTCATTACATCGCTCTTGCACGTCCACGCTATGCTCCATGTGTTGGCGGTGAGCAGCCTCACCAGGAGCGCTTGCACCGAATTAACTGTCTGCATGGGGCAGCTTCAGAAAGGCAGCAACAGTTGATGTCAGCAACACGGTGTCTACACGGGCACCGCCTCGACCTAACTACATTGACCTAAGCGCCACGCCTCTCGTGGAGGTGGAGTTGTTAAGTCAGTGTCGTGGGTGAATTTCATCGTGGGGAGCGACATTTCAGTGTAGATGTTTACAGAGTTAGGTCAACATAAGCCTTACATCGACCTAACTGTAGTGTAGACCAGGCCTTAGCTGCAATTCATGTGTATTTTAGTGCTGTTTTATCATCTCTGTCTGGGGAAGGAATATTTGGTAAACGGTGTTTGGATAGGAATACTGAGGGGTGGTAAATGTCTGGTGTGAAGTCCTGTCCTCTAAAGCTACTTAATCAAATCACCTAGGTTTTCCAAGGATGTGGACAGCCTAAAACGCTGACGCAGGGCCGGGCCTCTCGCTCAGTCTCTGAAAGTGGCTTCAGTGCTCGCTTTAGACCCTACAACCCGGAGGAGCGGCCAACTACAGCTGCTGGTACGAGTTTGGATAGACTGGTGAGTGCCTGTTGGCCTGTCTCACTGATACTGAACAAGGGCTGTTCATAATAAACACATTGTGCTTTGTCACCCTCCGAGCTAGCTTTGGCAAGCTTAAAAGGCAGGTTGTGTAGGTGAGAGGCTCAAGTAAATTGGGGGCGTCTGTGCATGTCCCAGTCTGTATCTTTGCCAGTCCATAACCTGATGATCTTTTTAAAAGTAGTTGAGGAAACTTGCAACTTTCTTATACTCTTTAAAGGGTGTAATCTGCGTACAGCTCTAGACAGGAGCTAGCTCAGCGCTTGTATTTCAGGTAAGTGCCTCTGTTAGTGGTTTCACACATGAATAATGTCGTGTTTGAAAATCTTGTTTTTAATTTTGCATTTAAAAACTCCCTAGAGGCCACTGATTCTGATGAAACTCCATTGATTTGCACCCGCTCGGGATCTGGCCCAAACACGTCTCTTGTTTTACAAATCTATTTTCAGCTTTACTTTTGAGAAATAAATTGGTTCACATTGATGTTCTATATTGTGCTTCCTTTTTAAAATAGGTTACTGATGTGAAAGAAAAACTGAAGCAAGCCAAAAAGTTTTGGTCATCTCTCCCTGGCAACATTTGTAATGACGAGAAGATGGCTGCTGGGCGTGTCATTGAGGATGAGTGTTGGAATGGAAGTGCCAAGAGCAGGTCTGGATAAGCTTAACTGAGCTAACTTCCTTCATGTCTGACCTTGTAATTCAGACCTTCAGAACCTGTCTGGTTGTGGGTTGGCTGATTATCTAGCTCAGGGTCTTATATGGTGCCTGTCGCCATAGTACTCTTGAATGTATTTATCTTCACAACTGCCTGTGAGGTAAGGTGGTAAAATGGTAACTGAGGCAGAGAATCTCTAAGGATAGCGCTTGCAAAATTGCCTTAGCAGCTTAGTCCCACTGAAAGTCAATAATAGTTAAGCACCCTAGTTGCTTTAAAAAAAAATGTGTAGCTAAGTGACTTGCCCAGACTCACACAAAGTCTGTGGCAGAGGTGGCAGTTGAACCCAGGTCTCTCAAGTCTTAGGGTAATGCCCTCCTCACAGGACCACCCTGCTTCTCATCTGGCTGACCTCTAGATTCCTGCTGTTCATACAGGCTCAGGGATGTAGGGTCTGTTCCAGGGATCATGGAGCACTTCTGGCAGGTAGGCCAGGGTGGGATTGCTGCTGAGAATCAACCCTGCCAGAAACCTGTGATGATGGTCAGCATGTTTTTCGTAAGTGACATGTCTCCTCTAGGGTTGGGAACCTACATGAAGGTTATTGTCGGAACAGAAATCAGAGGGAAGGAAAGAGACAAGTGAATTTGGTTGGCGTTGTCAGTGTTTTAGGTCTTACCTTACACTCCTGAGGTTAGCAAAAGAACCCGTTGAAATTCTTCACACACTTTTTTTTTAAATGGCCTCTCTTTTTGAAAAAAGAACTTTTGGGGGGACATTATTCATGTGGTAGAAATGTTCTGTCTTTCCCCAAAACTTTTCCCCGGTTTTTTTAATTGACTTTTTATTTTTAATCCTGTGTCAAAGTTTTTTGTTTACCGAAACCCCAAGCAAAAGAAGGAAGTTTTTTTAAAAAGTGACAGGTTTCAGAGTAACAGCCGTGTTAGTCTGTATTCGCAAAAAGAACAGGAGGACTTGTGGCACCTTAGAGACGAACCCATTTATTTGAGCATAAGCTTCCGTGAGCTACAGTTACAGCTACATCCGATGAAGTGAGCTGTAGCTCACGAAAGCTCATGCTCAAATAAATGGGTTCGTCTCTAAGGTGCTACAAGTCCTCCTGTTCTTTTTTTAAAAAGTGAGAAAAAGTTGCTTGAAGCTTTGTGGAAAATAGACCAATTTTGAACCTGTGAAATGAAAACAGTGTGGAAATTTTTGCAGAATGGTTATCGGGGTTTGTTTTGGTTTTTCCCCAACCAATGGGAGTTTTGCAATCGACTTCTATGAAAGCAGGAGCAGGCCCTTTATGCAGAATTTAAATTTCATGAACCTCTATAAAACTCAGCTTCCCTGCCTTTTGGGTCGTCTTCTCAATAAATAGTGCCAGTATCTGCCTCTGCTGGTAGCTTATCCCAGGCATTAGATGCCATTGATCTTCTACTCACCAGGGAAACCTTCTAACTGGTCACTGGTGAGTAGGCCAATGTAGCAGCTGAAAGAGGTGGAGTTTTTGCTGCATCAGCTGAGGTGGAGGGGGCATGTTGGGGAAGCGCTGGTCGTCCCAGCTAGGGAAAGTAGAGGATCCCTCCCCACCCTTTGTACCTCCTGCACTCTATACCCTTAATATGTGGATGTTTCAAATCCTGTCACTATCCTCCTATGCTGCACTGCTCTGAAAAGATGAACGATCAATAAACTGTCACACCTAAATCTCCCTCCAAATTTTCTACAGAACATCTAACCACAACAATGATGTTAAACACTGAACATTAAGGCCCAAATTCAGGACAGCGCTTAAGAATACACTTAAAATCCATTCCAATTTAGAACAGCATTTAAGTACAGCGCTTAATTTTAGGCATGTGCTTAAGTCACATTGACTGGCATCGCATGCTCACAGTCTAGGCAATGGAACATTTGCTTTAGTGGGAGTTAAGCAAGTGCCTAAAGTTAAGCACATACTGCTGTTCTTGAATAAGGATGCTTTCCTGAATCAGGGTCTAACTTCTGATACTTACAAACATGAATTTTAAAGAATAAATAATCTTTAACAAAATTAGGTTAAAAAAAGTTACTTTTCTCAAATTCTTCACTTTTGTTTTGATCTAAAGTAACCAGGGTTTGTATCTTCGCTGTACATCGTCGTGCTCTCAACCAGCATGTTCCCTCTAACCTCTTGTCAGACTGATTCTGGCCACCCCAGTGCTTGGGAAAGACTAATATAAATTCTTCTCCAATCTCGCCCTTTAAAACAAATAAGTAATATTGTTTCACAACATCTGATCTTACAAATCTGATTACATGTGTCATCTTTCTGCTAGAGTTGAGCAAATTGGATGTTCAGTCCCTCAGTCACTACATCTTCTGTCGATCTCCCCTATAAATCACTAATACATCCTTTGTTTATTGAGGAAACTGAAGTCTTAGCTTTCATATCCTGAGAAATAACATTCATGCAAGCAAATTCTGATCTCAGTTATGCTGGTGCAAATGCAGAGTAACACTGTTGCCTTTGATCCAGACTGACAGTGAGCTCAAACTACACTGTGCTGACGTGTCATATAGCCATAAAGATGAAGGATCATGGAGATTCTCTTTATTGTCCAAAATGATGGCGAATCCTTTTCTGTCCTCACAAGCCGTTTTACTTCAGGGGGCCTGGTATTTTTCTCTTTTTATACAGAAAGGAAAATCCTGTTTCTTGAAAATCCTGAGTGAAAACAGGCCTATATTCAAAGGGTGTCAGAGAACTCTCAGAACCTCTTAACACACCTTATAACACAATGTGCATCTTTATAATGGAAAGATTTCCTTTTTAGGTACGTCTTTGCAGTGACTGGAAATGGTTTAGCCAATCAGGTGAATAATCCTGAGGTAGAGGTTGACATTACAAAACCAGATATGATGATTCGTCAGCAAATCATGGCCCTTCGGGTGATGACCAATAAAATGAAGAATGCTTACAACGGAAATGATGTTGACTTCCTTGATATAAGTAAGTGTGGGTTTTAACTGGGTTGGTTATACGGAGGGAGCTGGTAAAAGTTCAGGTGCACTACTGAGCATCTAAGTGTAGGGGGCTGGAAATGAAGCCCACGTAATACCGTTTGGATCTGAACTTTCCTCGTGCTCAGAATTCACCCCTATCCGGGACAGCACTTAAGCACAGGCTTAACTTTTGGGGCGTGTTTAAGTTTCAGTGGCTGGAGTCCTGTGCTTAGATTCCACGGGCCCTGGAGCATTTTACAGTTTAAGCAAATGCCTAAAATTAAACACCTGGGGGAAGGAGTCACTGGACTTGGTTTTTCTGCTCGTTGGGTTTGGTGTTCTGGTTCAGGGCCTTTGAAAGGAATACAAGCAAAATCTGTTGGTTTCTTGTAGGTGATGAAAGCAGCGGGGAAGGAAGTGGAAGTGGCTGTGAATTTCAGCAGTGTTCTCCCGAGTTTGAGTTCAATGTAACCGAAGTTACTGGGAAAACTAACAAGATTGATAAAAACACGAACACTTCTGCTGCTGCCAGTGTTGGTCTATCACAAGCAGCTTTGTTCTTTAGCATCTTATTCTTGGCCATGCAAAGACAATGGAGATAATTATGCAACTTAGGCGGAAAAGACTTTATCATCAGAATTAAAAGGCACCTGTTTTCACTTTTATACCATCTAGTGACTTTGCTTTTTAAGTTAATGGACAACAGTGTACAGTTTTTACTATGTGGCCACTGGGTTTAAAGTATTGATCTTTCTTTTTTTCACTTGCTATTCTGGAAATAACGCTGACGTGGACTGTTAGTCTGTCCTGTTCACCAAGAATCCATGTTAACGGTGGCTAACAAAGTGTATATACAGACCTGTAGTTAGCTATGCATTTGTGTTATTATCACTTGCCTTTTTAAAAAAAATTATTTTACCACATTTCTTACAAGAAAAACAGGGTCCTATCTCGGCATGTAACAAGTATGTGTTTCTGAAATATGAAATATCTGTACAGAAGCAAGTTTTATTTATCATGTTATGTTACGGGGGAAAAAATAATAACCCAACAAGCAAAAGAGATGTTTCATGTAATTAACTTCCCATTTATTCATGTTACGTTAGTTGCCTTATCTGGAGAGAAGTGGAGGTAATTTGTCTTTATTCAATAGAACAGAATGTGAAGGCATAATTGGTCTATAAGCCATATGCCCCATTTGCATAAAGCATTAATACCAGGAGCAGGTTATACTTCCTTTACAGGAAGTCTGGTTAAATTAGAAGAGACTACAGAGAATTACAGTTTCACATAAGCTAAGAAGAGCTGTCAGTTGTTCCTCAAGACCCTGGTGATTAGCTATAAACCCCGTACACCAATTCTACACCTACACACACCCACACACACTCTTCAGCAGGTAGTGTTCAGTCGGATGCAACTCACATTGTTGCTGATGCCAATGCCAACATGTGTTCTGTCTGCAAATTTGTTTAGTTGAATGTTGATGATGTTTAGGGATCTTTTTTATATAAGATGCTTTTATATGAGAGTTTGTTTCCCTCTGATCAGACGGTCAAGGGTTAAGACTGGCCAAGTAGCATGGCAGCAGCACATTGCATCTGACAGACCTGAGTTTAAGAATGGGCTTGGGTGGGTGAGCTTGACCGATTCCACCTGATAGGAGAGTCCCATGCAGTCACTTCAGAGGATTGGTAGAGACCACACAGTTCTACTGGCCAAGGCACCAAGTGACCATAGTGTTGGCTATGCAGGAAGTCCCGCCTTTCCACGTTCCCAGCTGGAACGGTTTTGTGGTAAGTGGCAAGTCATAAATAAAAGAAATATATATTTTTAAAAGGAATGAAATCACTTTAAAAGAGTTACTAAAAGTCTGCAGAAAGACTAAAAATTATTCTGCAAATCTCTTCCTGCTTTTGGACAGCCATTAGAATCTGGCTGGATGCTTCCAGCCATGAGAACAATCTACAGAGAGAGGGTTTTGTTATATTCCAGCCTTGTGTTGCAAGGATAATTTTCTATTTTTATATTGAAACATTAACTACTTGTTAGCTCAGGGTCAGCATTTTATTCAACTTTATTTTCACACCAAATTTCTGCAATACTATAAAGATCGAATATTCGTGGCTGATATGAACAATCCTGGAGGCTTAATTTTACTAGAAGTAGCCAGTTATTTATTAAAACATGATGTTAGTAGAATATTCATATTCTGGCTATATTTTTTCTTTAGAAAACAAATCACGGAAGCATAAAATTGAAAAGGTTATAAATTTATGTGTGGGAAAAAATGAATTGTAAATAGCTAAGTTGCCTTGTGAGGAATTGGAAAATGTGCTGATACTTAGAAACTACCTCAGTTCTGAGGAATTTCCTTCCTAGCTTTGAGTGCTATTACATTTACTTGGTAGAAATGAATCTGGTCTCCAATATGTAGCTAAAAGAGTTATCCCCATAGACCTCGTTAGATTGTTTTTAATTTAGAGCATTGAACGAAGGCCAGCTGTTTTCTTTCAGCTAAGTTCCCGAACAAAGAGAATTTCTGAATTAAATATTGCTGATGGTTTCCATGACTTTTACTGATTTGTTTGGTTTCATGGCATTTTTCTGTTGCCCTTTAATTATTTAAACGGTCATATTCATTTGAATTTTAATTCTGAAATAAACAAACCTTAGATACACTACCATTGTAAATCTATCACAGTAAGGTCTGACTGGATAACCCTTCTGGCTTATACCCAGTTGGCAGATCAGAAAATTAAACTAAGAAAAAAATTAAATTATTTCAGAGAATGAGATGGAACAAAAGCCCTTGTATTCAGAACAGCTGACTTTTCCAAGATCTCCATTTTTGGCATATAAGTGTTCAGATGTAAGAAAGTTACTTGTAAATTCTCCTGCTTTTGAACAGTCTGCCCACTATGTACCTAACCAAAAAAAAATGTTTCTGAATTGATATTTATCATTTTACAACTAATTGCTTACTAATTATTATTCATTAGTTTTGTAAAAGCGAACAATGCAAAGAACTGACACGAGTTTTAAACTTGTCTAGTGATAGATTTTGTTAATAACAAACCTCCACTATATAAAAGGACAAATTGTCATCTGGAGCCTCGGAAACCAGAGTAAACGTAAATGTAGAACGATAGAAAGTTGTGTTTCTGCTTTGATTTTGTGTTGCGTGTGGAATCGGTTTACAGCCCTAGGTACAAATTCAGTAGGCCTCTTAATGGGTGGATGTACTGATTGAGACACGGCTAGCCGCTGAAGACACTTGTTTTACATTTGACCCAATTATTTTTATGTAAACATTAGGGCCTTTACTACATAACTTGAGTTTTTAAAAATAAATTCTTACCTCCACAATCATCAACTTCAAATTTTAACCATTGGAACAACTTACCTAGATATGTGGTAGATTCTCAATCACTTGAAGTGTTTGAATCACGATTATATAATTCTGTAAAAGGTCTGCTCTAGCTCAAACCGAAATTAGGGCTTGATGCTGAAATTGGTGGGTGAGGTTCTGTGACGTGTTATGCAGGAGGTTAGACGAGACGATCGTAATAATCCCTTCTGGCCTTAAGATGTTTGAGAAATGAAAAAGTGACACTGTGTAATGGCATTCTTTTGAATGAAACATCCATTCAGAACCTTCTTTGTTTCTCCTGGCTTTTAAGGTGGCTTCCATCTATACATTTATTAAAGTAATATGGAAAAAGACGAAATCACTGGCTAATCTGAGAACAATCAGTTTATCATTTTGTCATACCTCTCATATCATTTATCATACCTCTCTTCTTTGATAAAGTGGCCACAAGGTTTGTTGCAGTTTATACCTCTTCTGGTGCTCCAGAATCAAAGCTCCCTTCTGGTGCTCCAGAATCAAAACTCTCTTTTAAAAACTAAACATTCTAGCTTTCATGGTTGCAAAGAAAACCTGAAAATTGTAAACATGAGTGCAAACTAATACAATGTGTGCCCTTCTGAGTTTGCAGATGACCTGGAACAATACCTCTGAGAGGTGTGAACTGCCCCTAGTTGTCTTGATAGCTTGTTAACTCTGAAACCTGAAGATGCCATATTTAATGTCAGCATTTTCTGAAATGATTGTTTTAGCAGGAACGTGGGAATTCCTATATCGGATAAGACCAGTGATTAATGGACTCAGATACCCTGACAGTGGCCACTACCCGAAGTTTGCAGAACAAGGTGCAAAAAAACCTTGCAATTTAGTTGAATATTTATAACCTGTCCCAAACTGCCTCATGTGTCCACTACCCAGCTACCAAAGCTGTCAGCTTTCTGCTTGACCACTTCTACGGCCATGCGTTGTCGATTAAAAAAAGATCTCTGGGACATGGAAAATTCCGTGTGTTGGCAATGTAAATAAACTAAATGTTGGCCAAATAAATAACACAGGGGCTATTGTCCTGGTGTATTATTCATATTCAGAGATCAGGAAAATCCTGGATTTTTAAATCTAAAGGAAATGGATCATGGAGTTCTGGTCTGGTGCAGTGGCTGTTACCGAAAGTCCTAGCAGCTGTCATTTGAGTCCAGGTGCTGCAGAGAGCGCTGACCTCTAAGGGAATGTGAGTAGCAGGCTGTTTCATTACCGATGTGAATTTGTCATCTTTGGCTTTTACTAGGCTGTCTCCATCACGCGGCTTTTAGTGACACAGCTGTGACAGTGCAGCCATGTTGCTAACCGGGGCACCGCGTAGCTGCTGCTAGTCGTCCGGAGAGAGCTCTCCCGCCAGCAAATAACGTCCACCCCCAACGAGCGGCGTTTGCGTTATTGACAGGAGAGCGCTCCTGCCGACAAAGCGCTGTTCACACCGGCGCTTGTCATCGGCAACGCTTCCGTCTTTTGGGCGGGTCGCGTGTGTGTGTGTTTAACGCCTCTGAAAGAGAACAGTTTTGTCAGTCAGTTGCCAGTGTAGATAAAGCCTTATGCTGTCCTCCTTGGGTGAGATCCAGTCCGGATGGAAGGTAAAGATGTAATGAGTTAAAGGTGACTGCAGTGGCATGTCCTGCAGTTGGTAGTTGCAGCCCTGAAGCCTAATAAACAGAGGCCTACCAAATCCACGGCCGTGAAGAACACATCAGGGGCCATGACATTTTGTTTCCCCATAAAATCCGGTCTTTTGTGTACTTTTCCCTGGCGGCTGCTGGTCAGGCCCCCGGCCCTGAAGCCGGCAGCAGCGCAGAAGTCAAAGCCAGACCATGACCCCCTTATTTCTGCACCGCTGCTGGCCAGCAGCCCCGGCGCTTCCTGCAGGGGGGAGGTTTCTGGAGGTGGGTCTGACCCAGCGCTGGGAGCAGCCCCTGCAGGGGAAGAGGAAGTCCCATCTCTCCCCAGCCTGGCCAGGAGCCCAACTTACGGTAGGAGCCCCCAGCCCTGCCCCTCCCCAACTCCGGGCCCAGCGTCAAAGGGGCCTTGGGCTGTGGGGGGGAATGACCACAGAAATCTCTTTCCCCCACCCCCCCGCCCCCAAACCATGGCACCCTGGACAGTCATCCACGTCGCCTACCCCGCAAAAGTAAGGCCCCCCCGCATACCATGCCACCCTCAGCTCTGCGTCGCTGGGGGGCGTTACGATCTTCAGAGCTGGCTGCCTGGTCAGCAGCAGCTGCTCTGCTCTGGTCCACCCAGCTCTGAGGGTCGCACCTTTGCCAGCAGCGCAGAAGTGAGGTTGGCAATAACGCAAGGCCCCTACAATAGCCTTGCGACACCCCTTACCCCCTCCCCCATAACCCCACACAGCTACAACACCCTGAAATTTCATGTTTATCTGAAACTGTGAAATTTACGATTTTTAAAATCCTGTGACCATGAAATTGACCATGAATTTGGTAGGGCCCTACTAATAAAACTACTGCATTTTCCATTATTTTAAGGCTACCCGTTAGCCACTTAAATGCCACGTTTGTGTGCTTTTTTGTTACATACTTACATGTGCAGCTGCCTTTTGGAAATTCATGTTCTGTAGAATCTGAGCATTCACATATCCACCTCCAGGGGTGGGCAAAAGTCACTTGTATCCAGTTGCAATTTGTTTTATGGTGTTTTATTTTATACATGGCAGGATCACATTAAGCTGTCTCAGCGGATAGTCAGAGTATTACAAAGCATGCCCAAAGCCTAACTTTCAGGTGTGAACTAACATGTTCTGACTGCTTGTCCGTCTGCATGTAATTGTATAGGCTGCTATACTGTGCTCATTTCATGGTCTAACCAAGGAACACAGCAGACAAGAGGGCCTACCCATGGTGATCTTCTCCGCCCCAGGTGTCTCTGAGAGATGTCCAAAAATTTTCTAGGAGGAAAGCTGTGTCAAAAAGGTGAGTCTTGCAATGTGTGCTAATGTTGGTGCCTTTTCGCAGGGCAGTTTTAAAGTCCTGGATCAGTCACCAAGAATTCTATTCTGTGTGGGTTCTTATACCTCCCTCATTCTATACAGATTCTTATACCCTAATCAGCATACTAATATTGAAGTGCTTGAGATGTGATTTGCTTTCTCAAGGATACAGAAGCAATCACCCAGAAATAGAGGATTAGGATTCAGAACCTTCAGATTCCTAAGCCTGGGTTCAGTCCTCTGGATCTCAGCCACCCTAGGAAAGGGAGAGAGAGACAATTTTGTCGTTTCCATCAGCTGTCAAGCGGGTGAGAGACTTGTGGTTATTAACGAGCCACAGTGTTCTTTGTAAGCATGGCTCCATGAAAAACAGGGAATTTTGCAAAAATGTCCATTTCCCCCCATCAAAATGTTGGCAACTTTGACCAGCTGTATCCATAAATCTCCCCGAGTCCTGCCCAAACTCAAGTAATTCTCCTCACTCCAAAAACCGTTCTTACTGTTTCAGGGTAGTGTGGTATTTTTCACTTCCTGCCCTAAACTGTTGTGTTAGTGTTGCCCTGCACTGTTGAATCTCTGCCATGTCCTACCCCCACAGTGATTGCACTTCAGTGGCTTGAAGCGATCCTTGTATATGATTTGTGAATCATTTTGAGATGACATCAGTGGGGGCTACATAAATATAAGGCAATGGTAGCAATGATTTTCATGTCATGTCTTTGTTTGGTTTGGGTGATGCTCTGCATCACTGTTGTTCAGGGAACAGTTCTGTTTCAAAGCTGCAATTTCAATGCAGCATATTTAACACATTTCTCTGGCATAGACGGTTGAAAGATGTGTAACCTTGCAGAGGCAAATGTAACTCTTTATGGGCATGCTTTAATGTTTGGTCACCTGTGCTTAAACCACTGAAAAGGATTAAATCGATCAAGACTCCTTTTTATATTTACTGATGCAAAAGCAGAGCAAGAGCCATTTAAAGGAAGAGAGGTCTGGCCACTGGCCTGTTTCCCTGCTCACCATTCTCTTAAGAGATGGGATGGAGCATAGAATTCCTGCCCAACAGTCCCCCTTGAAGAGGGAGAGCAACCAGATGATGAGCTCCAAAGGCCAAGGAAGGGTGCAACTGAGGCCAGAATGTAGCAGGAATTGGGGATACCACGGCTCTCATGAAATTAAAAACAAACCTGGAGGTTGTGTGGGCTGGTTGAGAGCAGGGTATTCAGTAACTTCCTGCTTGTTTCAAATTCCTCCCTGTCAGGTTGTCTAAAGGTATTGGACATCAAGTCCTGATTCAGTGCAGGTGGATTGAAAGCAGGGCCCAAATGGTTCCCGCAGTGCAAGCAGGCATGCTCCTGTTCAGAGGAGACAGCAGTCAACTCTAGACTCTCCTAAATCCAGCTCTTTTCCTTTCCCCAACCCCCTCCTCCCTAAAAAGGGCAAAGACACCCTGCCCTGAGTGGTGAGGAATTGATTCCCATAAGGAGCTCTTTCTTCCCTCTTTCTGCTTTGCACCCCAGCCTGCTCTTCCTTTAGAGCTCTCTCCCGCATAGCAGGTCAGTCACTGCACTGTCATTCCTTTGTGTTTGGTTGCTGCTCTTTTCAGTCTCTTCATCCCCCAGACTGTTCTTTGCAATGGGTCCTCAATTAAAGACCTTCATGTTTTCATTCCCTGTGTCTCCAACTTTAACTGTTTGGGATGAAATTTTCCATGCAAGGTGTCTGCTTCAGGTTGATTTATTTTTTTTCCAGCCAAAATGATTTAGCCATTTCTGAGAATGAGATTAGGGAGAAAATACCTTGTTTAACCCATGTTAAAAAAAAAATAAAATAAAAAATCTTACAATCATTTCTTTGAGACACTCCAGTACCTCCTTACTTTGGAACAGGGGCTTGAAATTTGGCTGAAGGGTTGCCTTTGTGTTCCGGAATGAGCCTTTTGTGTTCCTGTGATAAAATGCCCAAATTTGGCCAAGTTGTCCACCTCTGGGGGAAATACTTCAGAATGGGATATGGACGAAATAACATCTTGAGGTCCTTTCCGGGCCTACATTTTGTGATATCAAAACATGTTCTGTTACAGTGTTTGTTGCGGCACGTTGGCAGACTTCAAAAACATTAAACTAAACTATGGTGCTTACTGAGAATATAGTTCATAATGGGGTGATAGAACACTGAATTGCATGCGATTCTGAACGATTGTGGATTATATTCTCTTGATATGCAAGCGTAACCTCAATAGGGTTAGTCAGTATGTGGAGTGTTGTATTCAGGCCAGAGGCCAAGGAGATAAGGAAGTATTAAAAACATGCATTGTCTTGGGATAGACCTTTTGTATTCTAGTTCAGTGATACTCGGACCTCAGTGGTTTAGGAGCCAAATTAGAAATCAGCATTACCCCAAAGTAGTGTGAATTCATTGTTGAATTTTCTCTCTCTCTCTCTCATTCTCACAGCAAAATGACTGCTCACGTATTGTTTTATCAATTACAATTTGTTAATAGAGTAAAAGCATCCGGATTGCTTAATAACTTAGGCTGGTTAATAAAATCACAGCGTTTTAATACCATGCGCTGCAAAGAGCTGCAGGAGACGCATTAAAGAGCTGCTTGCGGCTTGAGAGCCTCAATCTAAGTATCACTCCTCTTGTTAGCTAAAAGCTTTACTATTAAAAAAAATGTGATGCATTAAATGCCCTGGGCATTACATACAGCAAAACTCTGATGCTAGACATTCTGTTGAAAGCGATAATGTTGACACACAAGCTATATACCTTTTCTTTAAATGCCAAGATATAATAAACTCCCCATGGGCAGACCGATTTAATGTTTCCAGCAGATGGAAGGATCCAAGTGCTCCAGCATGTACAGAGCAGATAAACAGGAGTTTTCCTTCAGCAGAACCGGGAAGACATTATGTATACAAACAGGAAAAGATGACAGCTATGTAAGAATTAGGGAGTACTATGCTTGCTCCCTACACAGGTTAGGCAGCAGAAGCTATCTGGTGAGAAGAGTACAATTAGTCCTGTGCTGACATGCTGGATCATACTGTTTGGGGAACAAAGACCTTGCAGTAAGTCCATAAGACAGTGGATGGTGGCCAAGCCAGCACTATGACCCAGCCAGGCTAAGTACATAGCTGGTATCATTCGTTTATGCTGCACTATGCTCATGGGTAGACAGAGGCTCATTCAGCCTTTCTGACTACTTTGAGGCAAAAGTGAAAATGTGTTTGTGCGAGGAGGGCAGACATTACTGGAAACAAGTGGCCATTTTCTTCACTACCTTAGGTCCGCACTACCTCAGAACTGTGGTATGTTGCCTCAGGTGAATGTTGACTTGCTGGAGTTTGGGACTGAAGGCTGGGACTCCTGGGTTCTGCCGCTGTTTTCCTGTGTGAGACCTTGGGAAAGTGATTCCACTGCTCTGTGCCTCAGTTTACACTTTTGTAAAATAAGACCAATACTGACATCAGCAGTGCATTGAGACTTGGGAAGAAATCCTGACTCCATTGAAGTCAATGGGAGCTTTGCCATTGACTTAATTGGGGCTAGCACCCGGTAGTGTTTTTTAAAGTGCTTGGAGTTCTTCAGATAAGTGTTCACTGAAGTGTAAAATATTCTCATGGTACAAACTTGGGGGTATTTTCCTCACAGTTTGTATAGATTGTAAGCATTTTGCAAGCATTAAGAATATAATCAGGTTTGTATCAACAACTAAAGGGGCTGAATCCGGAACTGTGGTTCACTTAACTGTGTGCATGGCAATATAAAAGGTCTCTTTCATTAAGAATAGGACTGGTGACTTCCTGGCCTAACCGGTGCTGCTTTCATTTAATACAGATATGAGAGAGAAACACGCTTCAGCATAAGTTTGCCCCTCACCCTAAAATCCAGTGCAAAAAGGTAACCTTGGACGATGGGTGTTACTAGTTGTAGGAATCTGTTAGGTAGATGAACAATGCATCCACTGTTTTCCTCACCTTCCTAACTCCTGTGCTCCTCTTGTATCTTCTAGTAGCTTGTCTTCAATGGGGCAAGTGGTTGGGTGTAAAGCTATGCACATGGGTAAGTGGCCTGCAGCACCTCGAGGTCCCAGTCGAGACTGGAGAGCTCATTTAGTAAAGTACTGTGCAAACACCTGGTAAGAGACCGTTCCTGCCTGGAACAGCTTTCTGTCTAAACAGACAGGAGAGAGACAGGTTGGAAGTGACTTGTCCAAGGACACATTTGCTCTGTGCACTACAGCACGCTGCCTTTCACTACCACCACCTTCTTCTCAGTCCATTCAGTGGAAATGTAACTTGAAAGAAATATGCAAGTATTTATTTGGTGTGAGTAACTCCTCTGCTGAGACGGGCTGGCTTGACCTCCTTTCGGAGCCCATAAAGGCTTCGCCTTGCTTTGCCACAGAAGCCTGATGTGACTGAACAATCTGCGGAGTGATCAGCTGCTGTTGGCTAAGAGTCCAGCTGACCGACCTGCAGTCTATACATTAAAAAATGTAATATTCTTTTCAGCTAAATACTGTTGCTCTTAGGTCAACTTTCTAAAAGGCTCAATAGGTTATACTCTTAGATGGGCTAAGTGAAGTTGATACAATTGCATGCTGTAGTTTTCATACATTGAGAGTTGAAGTAAAGAAACCAAAAAATAAGGACCAGGAAGGGAAAAGACACAGAGAATCCTGTTCTTTGTCCAGTCTTTAATCTCACTGTGTGACCATCCTCGCTCGCTGTGCTCCACCCATGGCATGGATCCAAAGACAATGTCATTTTAAACCAACCAAAACTGAAATCCTGACTGGTATCTCCTGACTTCCCAGCATGAGAGAAAGCTGAGAGAGATGCAAGGAAGCAGAAAGCAAAGGCCGCGTGGGCGGTTCTCTCTAGCCCACTTATGCATGCTGTGTTGGAGGCACATGGCTTTAAAGGACCAAAGCCTCCCTGTTCTGTGACTGGATGTTGGCAAATTTTGCTGAGCTCATTTATTTTCCATTGCAGCAGCAGGCTTTCTTCGAGCGTTGCCAGTCTACTAGTGAGTTTTGCAGTAATGCCCCATAGAGGCATCATCCATTTTATTTCATGTTCCCTTAACTGGGTGCTGACCTTGTAAATAAAACAAATGTTATCGCTACAATCCTTTTTGGACGATGCTTTTTGTTTCAAGGGCATTTGCTCTTGGCATGTTTCCCAAAAACACATTACTGACACGTGCCCATTCCGAGCAGGTCTGACAATCATCATCCAAAGTGGGAGAGCCATTGAATCACAATTTGGATTTTAAGAATAAACAGGGGGGTCTGCGCCATGGGGGTATAAACCTGGGTGTCCATGAAAGGTTTCTGGCTGCATCAGATGACTATGCAAGGAACTGAAGTGGATTTGAGGCAGCCTGTCATAACAAATATTCACGCAAATGTCACCACCAGGATTAACTTTGCTAACAGATTTTGAATGCTATTTCCCCCCCTTTAAATCATTAACAAACATTAAGCAATAGAAGCTAAAAAGCTATACTTTGGTCTGGCACAGGAATCACTGGCGGAGAATCTATGGCCTGTGTTTTGCAGGAAGTAAGACCGATGACCATAATGATCCCTTCTTGCCTTAAACACTGTGAAGATTTAAGTACCTTCAAACCCAGCTGTCCAAAGAACGAATTAAACATGACGTGGTGGGATTAATTTCCGGTGCTCCTAAGAAGATGGGTATTTCATTATCCATAAGCCAACGAACCCCATTGGCACAGCTAGGGTTGTGTTCTGTGGGCATTCTGGCTGAGTAAGCCTGAAACCTGCAGGCGGGCCTTGTTAATTTTTTCCTTTCCTACTGATTTCTCCAAAAGCTTTTATTTTCCTAGGGATGAATGAGAGTGACAGCACTTGATTCTTTGGGGCCCAGAGCAGATAGGTGATGATAGGGAATCTCCTGCTTACTAACCACGAGAGCTAATCGTTCAAAGACAGGCATTCTTCTCTGTATTATTGATGTGCTCATCTTAATATTTCTGCCGGTCCTTGTTCTTTTATCTTGGGTTAGAGATTTTGGAGTCTGTAAAACATGCTGCAAAAGTCAGACTACAGAACATCAGCAGAACTCTTTGGGCCAAGCACTATCTTCAGCTACCCTGGCTGGCTACACTTGGCTTCAGTTAGATGCCCTCTTGACTCACCCGTTCTCTTCCTCGTCCTTTCCCTGCCTGGGTTTCTTTCTTTTTTCTTTTCTTTTTTTTTTTTTTTGGGTGGTGGTGGGGAATATTGACACTAAATAAATTTCCATCTATTTTCAAAGTCATGACAAACCAAATGAACTGACCCCAACTCCCTGCTCTAACTGAATTCAGGCCGTGTTAAGGCTGTGCCTTGCACCTTCGTGGACTCTCTTCCCCTTTAGTCAGTTTAATGTCACTTTTGCTGCTGCAATAAAGGAAGTCCGGAGGCTTTGGGAGCAGTCTTGCAAGCCTGAGAAATCCTACTAAAGACACAGGCTGTTGGGTAACACCATGGACTTCAGTGAGAAGGCACTGATGCAGGGGGGAACATGACTAGGCCTTTTTCCTGCGGAGTTGGCCTCATGTGGACATGGGTGTTAAGTGAATGCAGTTAATACCAATAGGATGTATCTTGGGTTCTCCATAATGAGAGTAAAAAGTGATGCTCCTGCTGAGAGTGTAGGTGAGTGTAGACAAGAAGAGCGGAAACCTCTTGTAAATAGCTCCCCAAGCAAATAACTGCAAACAGTTGCTCTCCTGTTAAAATGTAACCTTGATGGTGCACTCATCTGTTGAGTGAGGACAACGTTCTAGTTAAGCCTCTAATTTGCGGCAGTAGTTTCATTTCTGTCCTCTTCCAAGCCGGGCAATACTTGCATAACACGTCTGAGTGTTTTTATGAGAACACATCAGTTTAAATAGGTTTTCTTCTTTCAAAATTAGTGGCAGACTTTGGCCATCCAGGTTGCAGTTTAACTGCACCAGATGTCAAGTGCTGCTCAGCCAAGATCAGTGAGTAATCCAAAGGAAATATGATTAATTTCAAAGGAATGTGGTCAATATTTTAGTGTTTTTGGAACTTTTAATGTACAGAATATGTAGTGCTCCAGCTTGGCTTATTAACTTTAGCTTTTGAAGCAGTGATTTCATTAGTCTATTAAAATTATTAGTTTTAATTTATTTTAAAGTACAGGCCCTGGAACAATATTAGTTGTTTAAATGTTCTAAAACACTGCACCGTGGCAGGAGCTGTTAGTTTAGGGCCTGATCCTGCCAACTTAGGTTCATCCAATTCCTACTTAGGGACTGATCCAACTCCAATTAAAGTAAATGGAATGACTCTTACTGATTTCAATTGAGCCTTTATCATGGCCCGTTTCATGTAGCTTCAGTACAGGGCTTAAATGAAGCACTTGTGTAATTCCTTCATGCTGGGGTGAATTTAACCCTTAATGAGCACATTGGTAGCCAAAGTAAAATATCTGCTCTGTTCCATCCCCAAATTAATAAATCATGCTACAATGACCGTACCCAAATTTCCACCCTAATACTCCCGCTCTGTTACGCTTGTTGATTTCAGCAGAGTCACGGCAGGGAAAGGTGTAACACAGTTCAGATTCAGGCCCATTCATTAAAACCCATTTCTGTAGGAAAGTGAGACTAATGTCTAGATACATTAAAAATTGCATCAGCTTCCTATAGTTATGAAATAGCTAAAAAGTGCTGGTAACCATTTGAGCCATACTGGAGAACTGGACACGGTTTGTGGAAATGTTTTTTTTATGATGATGATGATAATGTCATTTGAAAACAACCAGCAAAAAAATAATTATTTTTAAAGTGAGTCAAAAAATGACTTATCAAAACATTTCAAAGCTGGGTCCATCCTGCAGAGGCCAAAATGAACCCCTTTTCTGTATTTTGCACCACAAAATAAAACTGTAATATTTTTATCAAGATATTTAAATCAAAATGTCCATTTACATTTAAGTTGCTATTGAAATAGTTTGATTGCAAAACCCACACTTACTAAAAACTGAGATATTTGGTAAAAGAGAGTAATTTGTATTTGTTTATTTATTTTGCAAAATTTAGTTTTGTAAGGACTTTTCCAGTTTTGGTAGAAGAAAAGCCATTTTTTTTGTGAAAATTACCATTTTGTTGAAAATAAATTCTGTTGGAAAAATATTTAGAAGGGAAAATTTTTACCCTCTCTAGTCACACTGCAGGGACTGATGCCAAGGTGTTCAGAGCAGAGGAAGGCTAGCAGCCAATCAAATTGAACCTTAGAAAAGGCCTACATTTCAGAAGATTCGTTTGGGAAAGCCAGGCATTCCCCTTCCTCCCAAGAAATCCAGGATTTTCCTGGTAAGCCAGGATGTACTTTCTCTAGGAGTAGAGTTAAGGCCGGGCTGTGTGTGGAAAAAGGCTTCTGTTGAGGTAAAAAACCATCCAATCGATGTAAGATTTATTGCATATTTAATAGAAGGGGTGTCCTTTCAAATAAATCTAGCATCTGTCTTCATGCAACAGGCTTATTCACCAAATCCTCCAGCTGATCAGCGATGGCCCAGATAGGGTCGACATTTCACATGGCACCTTTCAAAGCTGTTGTTTGTTCAGCTGCAGACTCAGAATCGGGGCACACCCAGAAGGATATTTCTACTGGCAGAAGAGCTAGGAACATAATTTCTTGCGAAAATGGACAATTCTGCAGGAATCTGAGGCGAGATCTTGAACATGTGTTAGGTGCAGGAGCTCTATGCAGGTTGGTTTGTTTGCCACTGGCAAACAACCATCAGTGAGAGCAGGTGCCCTCCCCCCCCACCCTGGGGTTCCACATTTGATTTCTTATGGGCTTGTCACTCCTTTAATAATTTGCTGTTTCCCCAGATGTGCACTAGGTGGCATTGCCAACTTAGTTAAAGAGAAAACAAGATTGTGTCAGATCAGACCTTGACCAGAAGCTGAAAACTGCTGCTGTCTCAAAAGGCCTTTCCAAACCAGGAGATAGAAGCACAAGCAGTTAGGGGCTTTGTGACAGGCTGAATGCTGGAGCCTTTAAACTCTCTGAAATCCTCTCGTGGAATATCTTCCTGAATAACCTTTCACAAGCATAAAAAAAGGATGATTACTCAGGGCCAAAGTCTTAAACGCTGAATGCTCCATCTCTGATAGTGTTTCTGGGGTTTTTTAAAACCTCCTTTCACTGGAGAGAATTCTAAGACAGGTGATGTATTAAACACAGCAAGCACCATGCCTTGCAATGATGCAGGTTTGCTGGCAGAGCAGTGCGTGAATTCCCAAGCTGCTACTTCGATAGACTAAATAAATAAATTAAGCAATAGTTACAAATAAGTAAGTACAAACACGTAGCAGGAGACAGTCCGTGCCCAGAAGAGCTTACACTTGCAGAGACAAGCCAGACAAAGGACGTGGGGAGGCAGAGTAAGTATTATCCCCATTTTAAGAGATGGGAACTGAGGCACAGAGGGGAAGTGCCTCAGCCAAAGTCACACAAGCAGTCCGTGAGACCCAGGACAAACCATTTTCTTTCTCTCTCTCTTCTCGCTCCACCGCCGCCCTCCTGTGAGAGAGATTTATACCAACCTCTACTTTCTCATGGTGTCCACATATGTCATGGCTACAATGTGTGCCCGCCCCAGCAGTCAATGACCAGACACCAGGGGATGGTGGAAAGTGGTGGGGGGAGGAGGGTCTATTTGGGTTCACCAAGCAAGTTTTAAAAACAAGGTTAGGAAAAACATGGGCTGGACATACACAGTGATTGCAACGCCGGAGAAATGAGGAAACGTGGTTGTCATAACCCTCAGCTACTGTGGTGGATGGCTGAATGTCCGTGAGTACATTTTTATCAATATAGAAATCAGGAAAGCGGGGCTCTTCTTGAGCCTTGGCTCACCATTCAGATTCTGAGCCTCTTGGTAACTTCAGAATCAACGTTCTCTCATGCTCCTGTGCCTCCCAGATCCATTTGTGTAGTGGGAAAAAGGGGCTAAAATCCTGGAAGGAAAAGCTTTCCTTGGGTAGGATTTGTCATTCAATAGTGCAGAACCCCTGGTGAAATTCCCCCTGAGGGTCTGTTCTCCTGAGCGTCAGCCCAATTTCAGAGATCCAAGAGGCTGAATAACATCTAAATGTTTGGGTGTTTATCAGAAACCCAAACCTCTGTCATGAATAGAGGTTGGTTGGTTAGAAGCTTAAATACAGATGTGTGGTTCTATGAATTTCGGCACTTGACACTGGAATCTAAGCAAGAATTCAGCTCTTGAGATCTCCAGGCCCTTTTTTGGAAAAATCAGGAAGCTTCAGTCTGACCAATGTGTTGTAATTTCTACCACTGCTTAGAGCGTTCCTCTCAGAAACTAAATTTGGTTTAAAGCTGAACGATATAATGGAGCTCATGCTTTTCCAGAGGCCAGCAGCAAGTGCTAGACATTCCACCACAAATATTTGCTTGTTTTGAGAAGGACAAACTTTTATGTCGTTTTAATGATGGAGTCTGGATATTAGGTACAAATCTGAATCAAATAGCTTCTTTATTCAAGCTTCCTTTTTCAGGCTGAAATGTAAATCTGATTTGATGTGCATTTGGGGAGCAACCTCTTGTGGCTGCTAAAAGGTCCACTGGTTATCGATATTAATATTGTTTTTTGTATTGTGTTAGCACCTAGCATCTCCCAGCCTCCAAACATGCCAAGCTACTCTGGGAGAAGGTTAATGAATCTTGGCTTCCGTTTTTCCTGGATTGGATTCGTAAGAAGTAATGAAACAAACTGCAGTGTCATTCCTGAATAGATGTCTTCCATGCTAGAATAATAGGATTGTGATTTGTGACAGACACAAATTTGAAAGCCAGGAATATACAGTCATGAGTCTGGTGCTCCTGTACTGGCTACACAAGCTAAGACCAGCAGTTGAATGAAGCTGTCTGATGGATGAATGCTCAAATCCTGCTCACTTTACTCCAGTGAGTCAGCACGACTGATTGCGTGAGTACGGCAAGCAGAATTTGGGGCATGGTCCACATGTCATTAAAAACAAACACACACTGGTTTCAGCCTTTATTAGAAATAGCCCCACAGTTAATTGTGGCCAGTTGACCCCACCTGAAGTAATTTAAATTCACTGATGTTAATGGGAGTCATCCCATGAACTAGTCTGTTCCAATGGGCTTTGGATTAGGCCCCGGAGCCTCTAGTGAAAAAAGTTTCACTACAAGTAACTGCTCTCAGGAGGAAAGTAACTTATGCGGGGGAGTTGTTGCTGGTCACTGGCCTAGCTTGTGAAAAATCTTCCAACAGCACGAAGAAGAAGTCGTGCAAAGGCAAACTGCAAGGGAATAAAAATAAGCTAGATGGCACAGTTTACTTAGGTGTTCAGTAATGGCTTTTTGAGGAAAACAGATGTTTCATGTGAAGACAGACATACAACAAACTTGCATGTCTTGTTGTTCGCATCTTGTGCTGACCAGCATATCTGGCACTGATTTCTTTCCTCCCTCCATGAATCACCACTGAGACTCGTGTGACATGACGCTCCATTGCTTTCTCTCACAGTTGCTGTCCACGCGTCGGGTGGGGGCAGAGAATAACGTTATCTCTCATGTGCGGTATGCATTCATTTCTACTAGATGAAGCAGAGCAACAAATGATCTGTATTTTGAGGTCCCCGTATTTCACCTATTTTCAGTTTTACCCCCATTGCTTATGGTTTGGATATTGTTCTAGACAAATAACAGCATGTAGGCGGCGCCGGTATCCCTAATACTGAGAGACTCTGTTCAGCAAGAGGCATGTGCAATATACACCTGCACAATTTTATTTTGGAGAAGATTTTGATAGCTTTTACGCTCATGCCAGGTCTATGAAAAACATCCCTGCCCCATCCATTTATGGCCTTTGGGATTTTTTTTTTTTTTTTACTTCGGAAGCATTTACTCTATTCTATACTTTACATAGATCAGAGAAAGGAACGTCCTGCTCCATGCACATGTTGTACATTCATGGGCAAATTTATATAAATCCATAGCTATGGCCCATACTGATGCAATCCTCATAAACTTGCAAACTTCCAATAATCTGTTAAAAAAAAATTGTAGTAGTTGTCACCAGGTTGAGCTGTTACACAGTGTCTTTTTCTTAATGTGTGAGCAAGTGTTCAGTCTTGGGAAGATATAATGTATTGTTAATTTTGTTCGGCAAGGTTTCTGGAGAGGGAGTTATGCGACCAACAGGAAAATTTGTTCTCTGCTTTTTTGATTACATTCAATTTATGAAGCAGAATTGCAGTTTGGAAATTGGGCATTGGTGCTGGTCTGAGATTCCCAGAAGAAGTGATTGCTGCACATGCTGTTTGGCTACCTTTCTTCCAGGACTTGGGTTCCTGTAAATAAAATAACTTACAATATACCCGGACTCTGCATCACTGATTTCTCCTCCTCCAGGGAGCCAATCTGCAAGGCCCTGGGCAGTGTCAGAAGAAAGGGAAACAATATAATACAGCTAAGCCATGCTTTGATAGGAAAACTAAAACATTTCTACAGGGGGGAGATGGAAGACCAAGACTGACCTCAGGGCTCCTGTTCCCTGAAAACATACACTGTATGTGCGGGTTTCAGAGTAGCAGCTGTGTTAGTCTGTATTCGCAAAAAGAAAAGGAGGACTTGTGGCACCTTAGAGACTAACCAATTTATTTGAGCATAAGCTTTCGTGAACTACAGCTCACTTCATCGGATGAATTCAGTGGAAAATACAGTGGGGAGATTTATATACACACAGACAATGAAAAAATGGGTGTTTATCATACACATTGTAAGGAGACTGATCATTTAAGACGACCTATTACCAGCAGGAGAGTGGGGTGGGGGGAGAGAAAACCTTTTGAAGTGATAATCAAGGTGAGCCATTTCCAGCACATTTCCAGGAGTTAACAAGAACGTCTGAGGAACAGTGGGGGGAGGAATAGTTTTACTTTGTATAATGACTCAACCGCTCCCAGTCTCTATTACTGTATGTGCAGTGGCAGTCAAAAAAAGCTAACAGAATGTTGGGACCCATTTGGAAAGGGATAGATAATAAGACAAAAATACAACACCACTATATAAATCCCACACCTTGAATACAGTGTGCAGTTCCGGTCACCCCATCTTAATAAAGATCTATTAGAATTGGGGAAAGTGCAGAGAAGGGGAGCAAAAATGATTAAAGGTTTAAAAAATGAACAAACAAACAAAAACAAAAAACCTGAGGGAAGATTGAAAAAACTTCCTAACTGCCAGGATAGTACTGGAATAAAGTGCCTGGGGAGGTTGTGGAATCTCCATCACGGGAGATTTTTAAGAGCAGCTTAGTCAAATCCCTGTCAGGGATGGTCTAGATAATACTTAGTCCTGCCACGAGTGTGGGGGACTGGACTAGATGACCTCTTGAGGTCCCTTCCAGTCCTATGATTCTATGAAGGGAAAGGTTACTGAGCCAGTCCCTTATGCTTACGAAAGGGACCTATGGGATCTTTAATGTCCAAGCAAAATAGACAGGACCTCAGTTTTTAAGGACTCCTCCAAAAGACTCCTCCCAGACGACAGTGCATTTATCCATGTCAGATGATGAAGGGCCAGAATATAATAGGCTAACGGACGATGCATGCATTGCAAGTCAGGGATTCTTTATTTTGGTCCTTATTTTGCTACTGAGTGGCTGTGAAGCCTTCAGTAAACCTCTTACAATTTCCTGCCTCTATTACCCCATCTGTATAATGGGGCTAATAGAAACTTACCCTTTTTGCAAAGTGCTCTGATAGCTACAAGCAAAATGTGCGATTACAAAAACAGTCTCCAACAGGGTGGCCTGCCTGGCAGGAGCCAGCCAATCCAGCTTTGAGAATGAGAGGCCCGGGTCATTGCCTTGTGAAGAATAGCAGGAGCCTGCAATGCAAAGGTGGAAGTGCAAGGAATGGGGAAGAGAGACTGAACAGAGGGTGAAAGGCTCCTTCAGGGAAGACCCTGAAACCCAGGAAGCTGTGACAGAGAGGAGCTGCAGTGAGCAGGAGGCACTGCTAGAGATCCTGAATGAGAGGAGGGTTTGGCCCCGGAAGCCAGAACCAGAGGGCTGAAGCAGCTGGAACTCCAACTAGGTGAAGCCCGAGAGACTTTCAACAGGGACCTCGCTCTGAGAAGAAGGGCTGAGAACTACCTATATAAAGGGAGAAAGTGACTGGCCTGGGGTTGTGGCTAGTATGAGAAGACTCAGTAAATGGAACTCCAGGGGGGGAATGTTGCCATTATCTGTGGATGGGGAGTTATTAAGGGGCCCTGAAGAGGGGAAAAACTGATAGCAGGGCCCCATAGGTGACCTCTGGCCCCAAAGGGTCATTGAGGAGGCGACTGGCCTGGTTACATCTCAAACCCTGCTACCCTGTGGTTTCAGCCCTTGCTAATCCCAGGCTAACGCTGCAATTTACAATAGTGCCATTGCAACTGATAGGGTCTTTGCTGTGATAAATTACCGTAACACACTCTTTTAATAATGGCGGGAGCTGAGAGAGATGCCAAGCCTAATGCTCCGACTACTAAGCCATTGTGGTGAGATGGCATGGTTCTTCCTTGTTTTAGCACTTCGATGAATAGTCGTGGTACGGGTTATTTTTTTCCCTGGTACTCCAAACGAATTCATCCATGGTCTTAGGCACTGAAAAATCTGCTTTCATAGAACTCTTACACGAAAAGCAGCAAATTAATGTATGACTGTTTGACCTGGGATTCAGAACTAAAATACAATTGGCTCCTTTAGTGTTAGGCAGGTCTGGGCAATCTGACATATTCAGGGAACCAGAACATCTGAAGCCCGGGCTGTGATGAGGACAGGAAATGTGCATTTTTCCAGCGTGCTATTGAGGGACGAAATCTCCTTAGATTCATGTGATCTCGAACCAATTATATTCCCCGCGCAAAACCAAGTCATCAAATGCTGCGGTAGCTGTCTTTAAGGCAATGAAAATAAAACAGTGTAATCCATAACGTCCTCCTTAATGGGATGAATTAGGAAGGGTATATATGTGCGTAATTACATATAATACAGTAAGTATAAGTGATGACCGTATGGGGTGAAAGGACATATCAAAAGTCTTTAGCTCTCCGGGACAGGGAAGAGAGATTGTTATTCATCTGTATAAAATTCAAAGGACATGGTCAATATATTATTATTATAACTGAGCATTCCAACCATTGTTTACATGATGGGTAAATACAGTATGTTTTTTCTCTAGGAATTATGTCACTTGTTGCACATTTGGCTGCCATCTGACCAGGTTGTTTTCAAAAATCAGTTGTTGTCAAGGCTGTGAGTACTGGTCATTTATGTTTCCCCCTGTGCTTCTCATTCGTGTCTCTCCAGAAACTCAGAGACTTGAGGTTGACTATCTTGTTTGGAGAAACAGGTTGAAGCCCCCCAATAAAGGCCTGATCCAAAGTCTACTGAGCTCCATTTGAGTCTTTCCATGAACCTTATAGGTAACCTGATTCACCAGGTCTGGAATCCTTGCATTAACAATGCAATCCCCTCGTTGTTGTTATTATCAATAGCAGTTATGCCTATCCAGCCAGGGTGGGACTTTCAAAGCACATAGTGTTGGCCCAGATCTGTTCCTGTTGAAATCAATGGGAGTTTTACTACCGACTTCACTGGGAGCAGCGCTAGGCTGAAGATGATAATTTGCCTTTAGAGTAGAGCAGACCCAAATGCAGGGTGTCTTTATTCATCCACAAGCTACTGATCAGAATTTGAATAATTAACCAATAGTGCGCACTGTGATTATAAATTCTGAAATGCACTTTAATTACACTTTTTTAAATCTCTCGCTAAGCAATTTGTAAATGTGGCGCATGCAATTCTGATTACTTTACAGTGCTGTCAGTGTCTTAATGCAGCATCAGCATATAACGCCTTTGAACAATCTAAATTTATCACATGTTCCATTTTCAGTTCTCCAGGTCTGGATGCAATTACTTTGGCAAACACATTTTGTGACATTTGTGAAATTTAACAGATAGCATATACTAGCTATGGTGACAGTCAAGAGGCAACTACAATCACACAAGGATTAATATTTATTCAGCAGTCAGAGGTGAGTCTCATAGCCAGAGGTGGAGACTTGCATGTCTGTGCAATACACTAGCTCTAGGGTTATCTCAGGGCTGAATTGCCCGTGGCTGTGTGGAAAAGGAAAAGAGCAAATGTATTTTTTATAGCCTCATTTTACATGAATCATTAGTTATGAAGAGACTCTAAACTGAGAGTATGGAGAGGTTCTTTGAAACTATAGCAAAACACATTTGCCTTGATGTTTTGTAGACAGATGGATGTAGACACAATTTTTCCCCTCAGATTAAAATTGAGTTGAGTGTCCATGTTAATAATGTAGGGAAAAAACATGTACCGGAATGTTGTTGTAAATTTAAACTTGTTAAGGTCTGGAAATGCATAGGGCACCCAAACAACATTAGCTCTGCCCTGTGGCGACACCATGTGATAACCAAGATTATGATTTAAGTATTCCAGCATTTGTGGTCCCAAATTAAACAAATTTTTCAAGACACATTAGATTTTTTTTGTCTTCTCATAGTGTTGGGATATACTGTGGCAGCCATTTTGAAAGAGGGCAGTTCTCTATGGCAGCGGGTCTCAAACTTTAGCAAACCGAGGACCCCTATTTTGATTTTAAACTTTTCACGAACTCCCAAGCCAGCTTCTAATTTTCTCTGGGGTGCTCAATCCCCACTCAGCCTCAGGCCTTGCCCCCACTTCACCCCTTCCCCCAGCGCCCCACCCCTGCCCCGCCTCTTCCCGCCCCTGCTCCATTCCTGCCCCTCCTCTTCCCTGCCTCTTTCCACCCTCTCCCCTGAGTACGGCCCATCGCCGCCACTCCTGCTCCTTCCCAGTGCCTCCTGCACGCTGCTGAACAGCTGTTCCGTGGCATGCAGGAGGCACTGGGAAGGAGGGGGAGGAGTTGAGCAGTGGGTCCAGTGGCCCTGGACATGACTCACGGACCCTCTGGAGTACCCTCGTGGACCCCAATTTGAGAACCGCTGCTATGGAATTCTCCTTCAGCAGAGGTTGAAGAATAAACTTTCTATTATGAAGAATGATGTGGGGAGAGGAATGGGAGAAGAGAGAGACAATTAATCTTAAAAAAGAACATTCTCCAAATGTAGCCTATGAACAAAACGTCTGGGTTGTAACTGTATAGGAAGCTTGAAGCTTGTCTATGCTATTCCTTTACTGATAACATTCAGGTCAAAAAATAGTCCGACACTGGATGCTAAACTTCTTAAAGGATTCTTTTCTTTAAAAATCAATATTAAACTAACTGAACTGCTTGTAAATTTTCAGGGACTGAGTTCAGTCCTCAAGAAGTGAGTGTGGTAATAATGAGGATATATACTGTATTCTTCACTTGTAAACAAAAGGGTTGAATCCCTGCTTTAAGTGCAAAATTCATCTGAGCCTTAACTAGGGAATTGTGAATAGTGCTTCCCGAACGTATTTAATACACACGCGTAGTTTTAGTATGTGCTTGAGAGAATACATCTGTATGTGTGAAATCTATTTAATGTATCTTGTACCGTTAAATTATAGCTGGCTCCCCACATTGTGATGTTGGGGGTTGGAGAAGGAGATGTTTTGGGATGAAAATTTCAAATAAAGCACATAGGGGAGAGCTCTTTAGAACTGAATATAAAATAATAAGCTTTCTATTGTTTTTTTTAATTGTAGCCTTTCTTTAAAATTTAATAGAGAATTAGATCCCTACTACAGAATTCTTAAGGACAGGTTTTTAAAAAAAGCTCTGTTGAAATATCTTATTTTCTATTGAATTCTGTTTGTTTTAGAGTAATTTCTATAGAATGCTGTTATTTCATCCTTATTAAATTCCTTAAGACTTTTCCATAAGGAACATTTCCCATTTTGGCTTTTCTCTAATACAGAGAGACGTGGAAACATCTCGAATACATTTTGATGTGGAAAACCTCATCTGGTGGTTTGGCCCCAGTTTCCAATGATCTGATTCTCCCCAAGTTCAGGAAGGTTGGAGAGTAGCGACTGGTCCAGCACTAAATTTTCTCTGTGTGTATATAAAATACACCCCTCCCAGTGACAGAGAATAGTTTACATTCTGTAGAAGCTTTAGTGGTGGACATCCAATGTTGAGCTCACCAGGAGATAGACCACCACACCCAAAATGACTTGAGGCAGAAAAAAAAAGAAACAAAGTTAAACTTATTTCCCCTTATTATTTTTAATCATTTGTTTTGGTTACTCTTTTCTTCCCAGCCTAAGAAGCAATCCCCAGCTACATTTATATGGCTCAGCTGTGACTGATGAGTAAATATTAATTCTTGCATGACTGGAGTTGCTTCTTGTTTCTTGTAGATGTTAGAAATGTGTACACATTAGCTGTAATAAATATAACCAACTCTATCTATTGTTAATAACAGCTGGAGTCCTGCCTCTTTCCACAAACACCCACACCCATCTGAGAGTAGGAGCTTTTTCCTGTGAAAAGTTATCCTTTTTGGCTGAACTTCTGCATGTTCAGTCTCATTTTAAAAAGATTTAATGAGACTCTAACCCTGTGGGTGATGTAAAGGAGAAAGAAAAATGCCGTTTCTGCTGTAAAAAACATAATTAAGGCTTCAGTTTTTAAAGGAGACTAAGTGAATTAGGCACCCATCTCCCACTACATTTCAATGTTGTTTGAGCACCTAATTCCTCTGAGCACCCCAGCCTATGACATTTCTGCTCAGGGAGAGCTCAACCTCCCCTGGAATTTACATGCTCAAGTTTTCCATGGAAGGGTCTTTCTCTCTCAACTCATCTGGAGGCTAACCTGTTTGCAACTCCTCCCCAAAGCACCAAACGGTAACTGACAAGTTGGTTTTGCATAGTCACAATACAACATTTACACTGAGTAGTGAGTTACCGCACAGGGCTGTGGAATAATGTAAATGCATAGCAGTGCTGTTTATTTCCTAGCTGAAAGGACGTGTTTCACTGTGCTCTTCCATAGCTGCATGAGATGTTGACTGTGTAACTAAAATGGAAAATGTCTTGTGATGTATTTTTACCGAAAAGTAGTGAAAAGGCTTTTGTTGAGAGCTTTGGGTGATGGAGGCCAGATTTTTTGAGGGGTTACTGACTAGGAAAAATGATGGCTGAATCCCTTCGTGAGCTCAGCATTGGGTTTCCACCACAATTGCTTGTCGTGGAGGGATTGCTTTATTCTCTGAACGCAGGGTGGGGTCTCTTCATGTAATTATATCTTTCACAGCCTGAAATGACTACAAACTGTCATTTATGCGTCTTCACCATAATTAACGCCCACACAACCACGTTATCACTCCCCTTTTTAGAAGCTTTAAAAGAAAAATCAGTGCTAAATATTATTGGCCTTTTGTTTTTCCTCTTGCACAAAACTAAAGGGCTAGGAACTGAAATCCAGAGAATGGCCTACAGTTGCACCTGCTGCTGCAGAAGGAGGGGGCATAACCTGCAACAATGTATCAGGGACAAT
The DNA here is from genome assembly GCF_965152235.1 of Eretmochelys imbricata. NCBI lineage: Eukaryota > Metazoa > Chordata > Testudines > Cheloniidae > Eretmochelys > Eretmochelys imbricata. The sequence continues at coordinate 99,030,231 of NC_135580.1, forward strand.
TACATTTTACCTGCCCACTGATGGAGAGGGGTCGAGGTCCTGCTGGGGGCTCGTCGAGGTCCTGCTGGGGGCTCGTCGAGGTCCTGCTGGGGGCTCTTGGAGGTAGTAACTCTCAACACAGTAAAGCTCTCTGTGGAGTAGTCGTGCCAGAGAGCAACTAGTACTGGCTCGTTTTCTGGGCCAACAATCTGGTGCCTCAGAACTCTGGCTGCTGCTGACGCAGCTGGTGCTTGCAAATACAAAAATCACACGCCTCAGAGATACGTACAGTTGCACGGATGCCAGAGTCTGTTGCCTCTGAAGTGCATGCTGCCTTCTTTCAGGTCAATGGGAAGGGGAATCCATGACCTTAGAGATGGCCCATGCTGCAACCAGCCTTTTTAGTATCCTACTGGTGTAGGCCCTGCCCCTGTCTGTTAGCACTCTGGAGCCAGATGAATGTGTCCATACCATGAAATCCTCCTAATTTGTGTCCCTCTGTTGACATGGCAACACCCGGGAAAACGGAGCTAGTCAATAGGTGCCTCTGGAGGGCTTCTTTATTACCATTTATGCAGCTGGCTTATGACTACATCTACATAGTCAGAGCATATTTTCTTCTCAACATCCTTCTCATCATTACTCTCCTGGTTTGTTTCAGTTTCTCTTTCAGCCTGTGGCTGGGATCCTGAAAGCTATGGATAAAATCAGTGCTAACTGTGGTGGCAGGCGAGGACCAACCGCATCGGAACCAATGTCCCATCCTTACTGACGTGGGCTGGCGAGGAGTCCATTACCGATTGCTTAAGCCGTTCAGTTCCCCCAAATAAAACAGCATTTTAAAATAGAATTGAGGTATTCTGCTGCCCTCTGGAATGTGTGGTACTGCGCTATTCATTCGTACAGCTGAATCAGTTAGGAATTTTTTCCTAAAATTCCCCTCTATAGACAAGGTACAGACACACTTTCCTTTCCTACTCTGCTTCTTCATAACGCCACACCAAAACCAAGTGCGTTCTCGCTTAGGTCCCCCCAATCCTGCAATATGACTCCAAACAGAAATCAAGGGGGGGTCCATGATAGAGTGGGGTCTGCCTGAAAGGAGTCAAATCTGGAGGACTGCTAGATCATTACGGGTCTCTATAGAGCCCTCTTCTAGCTCTGGCATAAAGGCGTATTTAGGAACTGAATGGCTTCTGAGCTATTTGAGTGCCATGTAAATTGGCACAGAAAGACTCTTAACAATGAATCTTCTAATCTTGAGTCACTGTGGTCAAAACATTTATCTCCTAAATAGCTGCTTAGAAACCTGACTCCAAGCACCACGGTTTCGTGCTGGTGAATAACTGGGGACTCTCTCGGTGGGTTTGGGGTTTTTTTGGCTTGTGTTGACCACATTCCGTAAAACCTTTTCCTAAATCATGTAAAAGAAAAAGTATCCCCATTTGACTCATTTAAAATCAATTTTAATGACAATTGACATTTTTATGGGCCCTATTATTCAAATAGCTCTGAAGTATTTTCTAAATTGATTTTACAAACGGTGGCTTTTATCCTTCAGTGAGCTCCCTGCAGGTACAAGTCCACCTGTGTAGATCTGATTGCAGGACTGGGGCCTATAAAATGGTAGCAATCACTTCCTCCACCACTGAAATGCAGCTGCCTGTTGGCCCTTGTCTAACAGAGCACAGCAGCACAACGACATGTCTCAGATTTTCCCAAAGACTTTTGGATTTTGTAATTTAAAGAGAGCCACAGAGCCTCCAACAGAGCCGTAAATGAAAAAGGCATTTTCACCCCAGAAGTTTAAAAATGGCCGAATGAATTTCTTTTTATAAACCATCTTCTCTTGCTCTGTGTCTTCATCTGGCAAGTCATTGAGTGGATAATTCATCTTTGGATTTGGTGGCTGAATTAAAAAATCAGCAAGAAAAAAAAATTGTTTCAAACCAAACCCGAGGGTTTTTTGTTTTTCTTGCCAGGTTTGGGGTTGAATGAAATGCTTTGACTGTTGATTTGAATCAATGATTCAAAACAAAATGTTTGGAAATGTCAAAACGCTTTCTTTCTTTCTTTCTTTTTTCTTCCTTTTTCTTTCTTTTCTTAAAGGGGGTTGAAACTCTGTGCTGAGTTTGACCTGGATTTGCAAATAGTTTTGGTGCCCTGAACAGCGCCAAGCCCATGGTGGAACGAAGTTGAGTGAGAACTCCCTGAAAACAAAGGGTTGATAATATGAAATAGTGTTAAGGCCTGAAATGTAACAGTGCTTGCTGCTTCTCCAAAGGCAATTAATGGCAAAACTCCTATTGACCCCAATGAGAGCAGGATCAGACCTGAACAGTGAAAATCAGACCTAGAAAGGAATTCAAAGTCAACTGCAACCAGGGGGCTTGAACTTAACATTTCCTCATACTTCCCTGCTAGGGGCAGCTTGGACCATTAAAGTGTCCCTTTTTGATTTCCCATTGGAAATGTGCTTGGGGGTACAATAATATTAACCAGACTCCCTCAAGGAATGTCAGAGAGGCCTGGGGGTGGGGAAAAGGCAGCAATTGTTCTGCCATTGGCCCTTTCTGCCTTTTTCTCAAGCATTCCACAAAAGCTTGCAGTCCCAGCTCCAAGTGTGAGCCTGACGCCTGGATCATGAAGACATTTTCCCAGCACAGCGGAACTGTGATGTGAAACAAGTTGATTTTCTCATGAGAGGGAAATAAACCATTGGAAGTGTTGTTATCGAATGTTTTATTTGAAAAGCCCTGGCGGGACTTTTGCTTGATGTTGCATTCTCTTTTTCTTAAAGAAATACACACACACACACACTGCAGGATTGTGATTAGCAAGATAATGAACACCATCTGCTTTTAATCAATTCCTTCCTTTTCTCCCAAGCCCTCCTAACTTCTAATATTAATGGAAACAGATTTGAAAACTGGAAAGGGCTATTCTGGAAAATGATTGGATATTTACTAGGTGAAAAGTGAAATTGCACAGGCATTTCATAGGGTATAGTATTTGACAGGTGCAATTTTTCTTCTGAATGTGTTGCATGCCTGTTTTATAAAATGGATATTGGCACATGAGATCAGAATTTTGCATACGGAAATTTTAAGAGTCGGATGTAAACTTGGACGTGAACTTGAGACACTGAGAAAGTCCACTCAAGAGCGAGCGATTGTTTATTGCGACAATGGAACTCCAAAGTTGTAAACATAGTTTATGCATTGTAAGCAAATGTAGCTTTTCAGTAGGAAAGCTTTGTTTCCTTGCCCAGGCCAATCTATGACAATAACTCCTTGTTCTGTTTTACAAAACATAGAAAGGGAGATTACTTGGGCAGTTCTTAATACCGCCCATGCATTCTGTTTTCCACTTAAAAGACTTTGTTTTATCTTGGAAGCTGAACATTTTGAATTCCTCTCTCCTCTCAAGACCACTTGTGAGACTGGAGACTAATTTCTACCCAGCCAGAAATCAGTTTGATTTGAAACTTTTCTCTCAAGTAGGAATCAATCACCTCTCATTGATTTTAATGAACAATTCATCCGGTCAGAGATAAGCATGTACTGGCGTTCTTAAGATATTTTCCTGCTTTGGGCTCAAAGCATTGCGTGCTCCAATCTATCTTGATTGCTTGAAAAACAGCTGTGTGTAGTTAAAGCTGATTGGGAACCTTTTCTCGGGCTTTCAAGAACCAGGCCAAACTTGCTTTTATTAGTTTTGCACACAAAAGAAATCAAACTCTCTCCTTTTTATGGTAAAATATTTTGGTAACTGTAAGCCAATGAGCCACAATAATGTTTGTCTATATGTCTCTGTTGTTGTTGATAATTCTTATTTTGTTTGTCTGTCCTAGGGCAGTGCTTAAAGCTAACCAACAATGATTGGAACTCCATTGTGCTAGGGGCTGTACAAACAAATAGTGAGCCTCAAAGAGCTTCTAATCTCAACAGCCAAGATAGATGCAGAGTAGAAGAGTGGCTTCCGAGTAAGGTTTTTTATTTCAGTACTAATTTTAAGGTATATCTGAATATGTCAGCAGCAGACAGTATCAGAGGACAGAAAAATATTGAGGCAGAAATCTTTGCTTTCAAAGCAGGAGGACTGCCACTCCGGTAGAAACCTATATTCCATTATTGTTGTTATGCCAAATATAAAATTAGACAAGTAAAACCAAAGTAAAAACTCTTCTAAGCGCGGCTTTATTTAAGCGTGAGTTCCTCAGGTTGAAGGTGACCAGAATAAAAAGGTACCAAATGTTGCTGATTTTGTTTAAAATTCTTATAAGAAATAATAATCTGTTGGGGGGATATATATAAATAATTCAGTAAGACTCCTATTTTAAATATATATAATATGGGAATCTCACACAGGTTGCTTAGAGAGATCTAGGATTCATACCTGAGGGGAAGGCTGATCTTGTAAATAATGCACAAGATTGGGAGTCATGGGAACTGGGTTCTAGTCTCAATTCTACCACAGACTCCAGTGCAGCGTTGGCCAACTTACTTAACTTCTCTTTTCCCCTTTCATGAAAGAGGGACCATTTGTTCCCTTCCATACTGGAAGTTTCCAAGGCTTGGTTTACACTAGAGAATTAGTTTGGTTGAACTACATCAGTCAGGAGTGTGAAGAATCCACCCCCCCCCATACACACACACACCCCCTGAGCAGCATAGTTAAGCTGTCCTAGTGTAGACAATAGTCGGTCGATGGCAGAATTTTTCCGTTGGCCTGGCTACCACCTCTGGGGGAAGATGGATTACCTACACGGACAGAAGAATCCCTCCCTTCGGTGTAGGTAGCGTCTATGCTGAAGCGCTAGAGCGGCGTAGCTGTGCCGCTGTAGTGTTTTAAGTGTGGACAAGCCCTGAAAATTAGTTCAGTGTGTTGAGATGGTGCAACAGACACGCAAAGTATGACTGTTACCCCATACAGCCATTTTAGTTTGTTACATGTAAATCTCCATTGCACAGACCTACTGTCATTTTTAGGTTAGTTAACAGATGCAGTATAATATATAGACTTCTGATTGGAGCACTGATATGTCTCCACAATAAATGAACTGAATGTCTCTAGGCGAATCAGCTGCAATGCTAGGGCAACGTATTGTCCCTCTCCTACTGAGCAAGAGCACATATTGGGGCCTTGCAGGTTGGATTTCCACAGGAGCAGACAAAGAGTTCGGATATCTTCTTAGTGTAACTTGTATATCGTGTAAATAAAACACATGTCCTTGGACAGAGATGGTCGCAAACAGCACACAGGGCATTCCATCTTTCAGGGATGCCAGCCAAAAAAACAAACAATACCAGGTTCTCAGGGAGCAATTCTGCTCCAAGAATGGACTCCAAGTGGAGAGAGAGAGGCAGAAAGCAGTCTCTTGCTGTTTGTCACAGCTCCCGCCAAAGAATCCACATCACAAAACTAACAACAATACAGCACTTCTTCAGAGACTGTACTACTTGCAAGCTAAGATAAAGAACTTGTAAAGCCATGTGTAACTGTGCCATCTAGTGGCTCCTGCCATAGCAGTATGCTGCTCACTAGAGCCCAGGGTAGTCAATTATTTTTTGTCACGGTCCAAATTTTTTTGGTCAAGGTATAGTCAAGATCTAAACTCCGGAGAAAACAATTTTTCTTAAAAAAAGAACAATAATAATCATAAAGAAGATTTTGGGGTCTGGTCAAAAGTGTCTGGCAGTCCACGGTCCACCTATTGACTACCCCTGCTATAGCACTTCACATCTAAGAGTTACCTAGAATTCAGATTGTAGCGAGGGGCAAATTCTGTTTTATAAAGTGGAAGAAAGAACTCTGTGGGTATTCCTCTCCATGTGATGTATCACAGGTAACATTATTTAAAAGCCAGACGGATACCTTTTAAGATATGTGAAATATATTGTAAACACATATTGCTTTAGCTAGGTAGATAAAAGGTAAGTGTCTTATTTGGCTAAGATGCCATATCAATTTATAAAGGAGATGTTGTATCCCACTTCAGTGACATGCATTGCCTAGATTTATGATATTCTCTCCATTTTAGCTACTCTGAGCTGGCAATTTGTCTGTGGGTGCTTTGAATATATCATGTATTCAAAGTCTTTTAGCTGAACACTGTTCTTGGGAAAGGTGCTGGATTTTCTGCTCTGGAGACTGAAGTTCTCACTCCGAAGAACAGGCACAGCATGGGCAGCGACAGGGCAGGTGAAATCAGCACGGGTGCCACTCTGGGCCTTTGTCATTGATAGAGGTCTCTGGACTGCTTCTGCCTCCCGGTGGACCTAGTCCTTTAGTTCAAGCAGTAGAGATTCATGCCTTTAGACCCAGCAGTTCTGGGGTCTCTCCCCCACATGACCCACATGAGGGATTGTTCCATAAGCTTCCACACATCAGCCCTCGTGTGTCCCTCAACCCTGGCAAGGAAGTGGGGAGGTCTAACACCCTGTATTTATTATTCAGCCCTGAGCCTCCCTGGAGGCAGAGTTGTCAAATGTGACATGGACACTAGGGATTGGACTTGCTCCCACCCACTCATTTAACCAAGGCCATTGAACATTTATTGTATAAAAAATGATTTGCCACCAGCCTGACCTGCACTGAAACTGGTGAAGAGCAGGAGATGTGATTCTCCTCTCACCCAGGGGTCTTTACTAGGAGTCACTGGTGTGCTCCGGCCCATAGTAGCCACTTGGGTTCCACTGTTGCTGGGGGAACTTTCATATCATATGTTTAACTCGAATGCCTGTGAAATTGCTTGAATTAAACCATGAGTGTGCCACAGAGATTTCATGTGAAGAAGATGAGCTGAACAGGAGAGATCACCATCCTGGTGATCATTTTTCTCTTCGCAGGTGCTTCCGAGGACCAGGGAGCAGCAGCCACAACGTATGGTTGAAGTGGTGGGCATGCTGCCGTTTGACTGTGCCCCCTATACATTTGCATGGCCTTCAGCAGACCACAAGAGGCTCCAAGAGGGTAAGAAGCCACATTAAAAATACCAATAAAAATCAAACCAAACTCCTCCTAAATGGAAGTTCTGTTCTAAAGGTTTGGGACCGAGTTGAAGTTTTCAGAATTGGGAGTTGTGATGTGCGAAGCCCACCCCCCAGCTTCTTTCCTAATCCCTTGTTGTAATGGCTTTCAAGGTGAATCAGTGCCTTGGGCTGTCTCTGAAGTCAGATGAGAGACACCCAGGTACTGCTGCTGATTTGTTTGTTCCATTGTACTGGGTCTACACCCTGATACTATCAGACAACACCCTGTTGTTCTCGCTTTCTCTCTAAAGAGCAACACTGGTGTAACATCTGACGCTGCCCAGCGGAAAGTACAGCCTGAAGTTTGCAAGCCCGGGCTGCAGTGTAGCCAGAACGCTTCCTGAGGACAGGCAAACCCTGAGGTTTTGCAGCGCAATCCATAATTGTGTTTTTCCGGTAGGGGGGGCTTGTTTTACAACATGCATAAAACTAGGAGCAGCACCTGCCCCGTGCGGCCTTCCCCTGGGCACAGTTGTGAATGGGGCTACTGTATAGACAAATAAGCGCAATACAGAAATTCAAGGACCGAATAAGAGTGAGAATGACAGAAGTAGACTCCCCCTTTCACAAGTTTTGAGGGGGGTATTGTCCGTTGTCGTCGTCCTCTCAGAACTCTAGTTCCCTAGACAGGCACGTGGCAGGAACAGCACTCTCAGCCCCCCAGGAGCAGGGTGCTGTGTACCCTGCCTTTTCTGTTGGCAGACATCTGCTGCTGACTGCTGTCAGTGCCAGCCTTGCAAAAGAGACTCCCTCTCGCCTTCCCTAAACAGAAAGAACGGAGTGGGGGAAGAGGAGGAAAGGAGGAAGGAAAAGAGCATCTGTGGGGGGGGGGGGCGAGTAATGGCTGGGTGTAAAGCTTGCATCTTGGGTGTAAAGATTGTTTCCTGACCAGTAGAGGCTGCAGTAGAAGCAGAGCAGGGAAGCAATAGCCAGAGAAAGTCCTCTGTCACTGGCAGCCTTTGGCTGGGTCCACATAAAAGGCATTCTTCATGGCCCAGATCCACTGCAGCAGCCGTCCTGGTAGAAGTGGAGCTGAATCATTTTTCAACTTCTGTTTCTTCATTTCTAGGTCCAGTTGATTGGTCCCTTGGATCACTTCCATGTCACTTCCCTGGAATGCACCTCCCCTGCAATTTGGACACCAGATATGCTTCCTTCCTGTCTTCTCCCAGGCTGGCTATTATTACTTTTGGCTTCTGCTGGGTTTGAATGGAATCCAAGCAGTTCAGCTCTTGTGAGATCAGAGCGCAGGCGAGAAGCAAATGTCTCCAGCCTCACCTGGTTGTGGTTAGTACCCTCCCATCCCAATCTGACACAATGCATTTACAAAGATGTGAAAGCAAAGCAACCGGGGGAGCTTTCTCTCAATCCCTTAGCGCCAAGCCCTGAATGAAATCCAGATTAACGTGGCCTGTTGCACGTAATGTGATCTGAGACGGCATCTGGGCAAATGTCAACTTCAACACAAATGGGTTTAAATGACTCACCCCAGATTATTCCTCTTTGTATCTGCTTCCCAGCATAGTTTGTACTACAGAGGAGGACAATTTTCAATTCCCTAGGAAGATTTTGAAGCCAAAAAAGATACTCTATAGTGATATAAGTAACACTGGGTCATGAGAATAGATGTTTGGAATAATGTCACAATTCATTATAGGCGAACTAAAATGAGGAGAGTGTCTTGAGAAACACATGGGAAGGAAATTACCATTAAAGCCTTGATAAGTATAGTTTTTATTTCTTGTTACACTAGACCCTCACGTAGCCCTACATGAAATAGGAGAGGGATCAGTCTTGGAGCAATTGTGAGAATCAATTGCCTTCTTGTTGGCCAAGGAGAGCAAGCCATTATTTATAGTTTCCTTTGGAGCCTTGGGAGAAGTAACATCATTGTGGTCCAAACGCAATGGTATTAAAATACACCCTCTGGCAATGGCAAATAAGCAAAGTCAGGAAGCACAATGTTCTAATCAGTATTTTAGCTGGGGACCCTTTACCCATAATATAGCAGCAAAACAAACTGATGTTTGCATTCTGTCTATTCGCCCAGACCTAACCACTCACCTGAAGAATCATCTTCCCAATGTCTGCAATTGATAAGATCGGCTTGACCTATTCTGGAAGTGAGGGGGGTTATAAACTGCTCCAGTCTCATAGCGCCCTCTTCTGGGCAAACTTGGGACTCACCTATGGCTTCCTGGCAGGCTGTTCTTCCCTTTCAATGTGAGGTGAGATTTCTCCGTCTGACAATGGATAGAGGAGATGAATCAGGCAGGAAAAGCATCCGAGTAGGCCAGTGTAGCTCAAACCCAGCTCTGTGGACTAATCAGAGATCAAAGTCAAAGGGTTATTCTTACTGGAACCTCCATCTTCCATGAAACAAAATATTAGAGGTGTCAAGAGATTTAAAAAATTAATCGTGCTGTTAAACAATAATAGAATACCATTTATTTAAATATTTTTGGATGTTTTCTACATTTTCAAATATATTGATTTCAATTACAACACAGAATACACAGTGTACAGTGCTCACTTTATATTTATTTTTTACTACAAGTATTTGCACTGTAAAAAACAAAATATTTTTCAGTTCACCTACTATAAGTACTGTAGTGCAATCACTTTATCATGGAAGCTGAACTTACAAATGTAGAATTATGTACAAAAAATGACTGCATTCAAAAATAAAACAATGTAAAACTTTAGAGCCTACAAGTCCACTCAGTCCTACTTCTTGTTCAGCCAGTCGCTCAGACAAACAAGTTTGTTTACATTTGCAGGAGATAATGCTGCCCAGCTCTTGTTTACAATGTCACCTGAAAGTGAGAACAGGGGTTCGCATGGCACTGTTGTAGCCGGCGTCGCAGGATATTTACATGCCAGATGCACTAAAGATTCATATGTCCCTTCATGCTTCAACCACCATTCCAGTGGACATGCGTCCACGCTGATGACGGGTTCTGCTCAATAACAATCCAAAGCAGCGCGGACTGATGCATGTTCACTTTCATCACCTGAGTCAGATGCCACCAGCAGAAGGTTGATTTTATTTTTTGGTGGTTCGGGTTCTGCATTGTAGTTTCTGCATTGGAGTGTGTCTCTTTTAAGACTTCTGAAAGCATGCTCCACACCTCATCCCAGATTTTGGAAGGCACTTCAGATTCACGTGCTGTAGTTATCTTTAGAAATCTCATATTGGTACCTTCTTTGTGTTTTGTCAAATCTGCAGTGAAAGTGTTCTTAAAAAGAACAACATGTGCTGGGTCATCACCCGAGACTGCTAGAACATGAAATATATGGCAGAATGTGGGAGACATACGCAGAAGAGGAGACATACAATTCTCCCCCAAAGAATTGAGTCATAAATTCAATTAACACATTTTTTTAATGAGAGTCATCAGCATGTCCTCTGGAATGGTGGCTGAATCATGAAGGGGCATACGAATGTTTAGCATATCTGGCAAGAAAATACCTTCCAATGTCCGCTACAAAAGTGCCATGTGAACGCCTGTTCTCGCTTTCAGTTGACATTCTCAATAAGAAGTGGGCAGCATTATCTCCCATAAATGTAAACAAACTTGTTTCTCGTAACAATTGACTGAACAAGAAGTAGAACTGGGTGGACTTCTAGGCTCTAAAGTTTTACATTCTTTTGTTTTTTAGCACAGTTATGTAACAAAAAAAAAATCTGTAAATTGCACTTTCACGATAGAGAGATTGCGCTACAGTACTTGTATGAGGTGAATTGAAAAATACTATTACTTTCATTTCATTTTTTCAGTACAAAATTTGTCATAAAAATAGGATACAGTGAGCACAGTACACTTTATATTCTGTTGTAATTGAAATCAATATATTTGAAAATGTAGTAAAATATCCAAAAAATTTAATAAATTTCAATAGGTATTCTATTGTTTAACAGCGGCCTTCTCTGTTTAGTTGGGGCTTGGTTGTAGGGTTTCTTCATTTCAGTACTGGGTTTACAATGGGGCCGGGGCCAGGCCCAGGCTCTGAGGGGGCCCCAGCCCTGCCCGGCCCACTTGAGCTGCGACCCAAGGCCCCAACAGCCTGCTGACTCCTCTCCGCCCCCTGGCCTCTTCCCCCGACCCGCCACTCGCTCCTGTTGGCCCACAGGCCAGCTGAGGGCTCCTCTCCCCTCCCCAGCCCCACCTGCCGGCTTCTTCTCTCACTCTGGCTCCGGGTGGTCTCTGCTGCCCCCCACCTGTGGGGGCCCCGCCTGCCTCCCTAGAGCCACACTGCCTGGGACTGGTGGAGACGTCAGGCCAGCCTGGGGCAGTGTGGTGGGCTTGGCTGGGCCCCTCCAGGAAGGGTGACCGTACTTCCTAATGGGATGGCCAGGGGCTTGCACAAGCCGCTCCCCTGCCCGCAGGGCTTGCCAGAGCCACTGTCACCTGGGGCTGACTCCCAGCTCCATTCTCTGTGCTGCCGGCAGCTGGGGCTGGGAGTTGGAGCTCTGCGCTGTCCAGCTGGGGCTGCTGCCCCCATCCAGCTCCGTGCCAGGGCTGTCCCCACCCCGAGCGCTGTGTGCCACTGCCCCTTCCTCCCTCCCCCCTGCTTAAACCCACTAGACGCTACTCCCCTCCCAGAGCTGGTGAGAGAACCCAAGTGTCCTGACTCCGAGTCTCTCCTGTCTGCTACAACTAGATTGCACTGACTCCCAAGAGCTGCAAGTGCCAGGCACGCTCCTAAATCACAGAAAATAAGTTTGTGAGGAGAAGGAGCAATGACAGCAATGCGGGGATTCATTAATTCAGTCCATCACATGTACAGAGCAGGTCTGATTCTCTCAAGCAGGGGCCAGACACACACACCGATTCACAACAAAATATCCACCCTACTCCAAGCCAGAGCAACTGAATGTAGGGGTCATACTGGACAAACAACTGAACACAAGGTCTGTAGCCCATAAATTTGCCCCCATTATATTTACTGGCTTGCCTTTTATTATATTCAGCTGTAATGCAAGAAACCTACAGGTCTGTATCCTGTAAGATATTAGTTGGAGCATAAGTTCGCATAAGTGTGGTTAAGTAGGCCGTAACCCTAGGCACACGTCAATGGTTACCTTTAGATTTTGGGAACTAAGAAGAGCTTGCTCCGTGGTAGGAATTAGAACTTTCCAGTAAGTGCTACCGCAAGGAACATGGAAGTAAGAACCACAAATCCGCTTAAGCAAGGGGTGATGGTATGATTGTATGCTGAAATGGTAGTTACACATAGCAATGTGTGAACCTACAGAATTAGTACACGTCAGTATTACGTTGGTGAAAAGGCTAAATATGGGCAGGGAGGACTGGGCAGGAGCAAATGATGCTCAAGCCCTATAACAGGGCAGTCACCATGTGGATGGCGGCTGTTCTTTCCTGGGTCTCGTCCATTGGTGTCTGCTTCTTTTCTACTTGACCCTTCAACTCGCTGGGGCACTTGAACCATCGGACACTGTGGCATGCCAGAGACAGGGCTGGTCCTTTTGTCTCTCACCACCAGGTCCTCAACTAAGGGTGTGAGTATGCAATTCTAAAAGCTTATGCATAGAATGAGACCACAGAATTACCATGATCCTGTATTATCTTTATCTTATGTGGTTTGTGTGTTTTCTAGCTCTATCCATTATTGGCATAAAAGTAGCTAAGGTTTTGCTTTGTCCTCAGTGTGAGTGTCCTTTTCATCAACCCCGAGATGCCCCACAAATTACTGAAGGCCGTGGTGTGAATTCTGTGCAGTCTGAGTCTGGGGGAAGAGCTGTCTCACAGTGAGATCAATTGGCCACTAATCAAATAATTATTAACCTTAAAAAAGGGTCCGGCAACAGCTCCCAGTGGGATGCGATGGCTAGAAGGGCTAATGTGATCCTTGGGAGTAGTGAGGTACAGGAACAGGGCGGTGATTTACCTCTGTATACAGCGCTGGTAAAACTGATCCTTGAATACTTCTACAGCTCTGTTGTCCACGTTTTAAAAAGGAAGTTGAAAAAAACGGAGGAGGTGTCAAAGAGAACCACAAAAGTGAGGCTGGGGAAAATGCCCCATAGCGAGAAAGCCGAAGAGCTTGTTTTGTTTAGCTGATCAAATAAGAAGACTGAGTGAGTGGTGAGTTGGTCACAGCGTACAGGCACCTTCGCAGGGAGAAACCACCAGGTGCCGCAGGCTCCTTATTCTAGCAGAGACAGGCAGAACAAGAACCGCTGACGGGCTCGTGCTGCCCAGATTCACAGTAGAAATAAGGCACACATTTTTAACAGTGAAGGTGCTTCACCATTGGAACCAGTTACACAGGGAAATGGTGGATTCTACATCTCTTGATGTCTTCTGATCCAGACTGGAGGTCTTTCTCGAAGACATGCTTTCGTCAAACACAAATTATTGGGTTCGATACATGGGTAACTGGGTAAAATTTAATGACCCGTGTTATATAGGAGGTCAGAGTAGATGATCCAATGGTCCCTTCTGGATTTAAACTCTATGGACCTCTGAGCCACGTGGGGGCTGGTTCTCAATGTGAGATTGGGGCTGAGGCTTTTTCCCCCTTGGAGCTACAGGTTGTGTAAGATTTAATTTATTTAGTGCTGGGTTTTTTTTAATAGCACCTGGGTGACTCAATATTTGTTGAAACTAGAAATGGGCCCTAGCCTGGGGAATTAGAGAGGTGTTGCAAACTTTGTCTCCCTTCTACGAAGCCCTCCAAAGTTTGAGAGTTTTTCGATCTGGCCCATTTATATCCAAAAAACAAATAGAGAATTAAAATTTGACTGGAAGAGCCACCAATTCTCCCTGGGAGAGTCTTGAACATTGAGTGTTGTGTTTTTAACTCTGCAGTGTTGCCAGTTAAACTGCAATACCAGACGTGGCTACACCTTTCGGAGCAGGATGTTGTTGTTCAGGGTGTATAGCTTGTGTATGTGAGCTTATGAATCGAACCTTGGGTTTTCTTTCCATGGTTGAGGATTTGCTGTTTCAGACTGTTCTGATTTCAGAGTGGAGAAGGAGGTGGACAGTTAGGCTCAGGGCAGCTGGTGGAGACACAAAAAAGGGCATGAAAACCATGCTAGCTGGTGTGTCTCCTTTGAAGTGTCACACATAGGTTGTACTCTCATTCAGTAGTGAAAGAGTTAAGACGCTTCTCAGTACCCGTTGAAATGAGAGCTGTTATGGTCTATTTAGTCAATGATCTGTTACAATATCAATGGTGGTCTCAATGGCCATGTCTCCTTTTCTTCTATTGAGATCACAAGAGCTTTGAAAGTTCCCTGCCACATCAGCCTCAGCCACAGAGTAACTGTTCATTTTTCTTTGTTGTGAAGATTTTTTTTTTTAAAGTAAATTAACTCACACAAATGGGAAAGAAGCTTTGGGAGTGTGACCTCTAGACAAAAGCACACAGATTCAGATTTGTCATTCACTCTCCTTAACTTTTGCCTCCACGTCCTAGAAAGGCAGCCAACACAATACATACCGTACTGCGCATGGACTGCTGGGATACCTGGGCACAGTTATCGGTGCTAAGGCAGAGGGACAACAGTTAATTCTGTATTTCTATGCTATTGTTGACTTCCAATGCTTTGGGACAGCGTTAGACACGGGAGAGGTTTTAGCTGCCTGCCGTCAACACATTCAGATGCAATGGAAGCCACATGGCTGAGCCCCTCAATGCTTCTTTAGAAACCCAGGAGCTAAGACTGTCAGGACAGTTTACTCACCCAGCCTTCACTTTGATGATTGATGACAGTGGAAAAACTAATGATATTTTATTCACCTGCCAAAAGAATTACTTGCCCGGGCAAAACTGGGCTAATGCTCTGTTATTTTAACACTGCTTTTTGTGGAGTCATCCCTTTGCCCTGAAAATAGTATTTAAAAAAATTTAAAGATTTGTTCTTCTGTTGAGTCCCGCTGGGCTGATGAGATGGGGGGAGAGGAGAAAAGAGAGTGGGGACAATTGTTTCCCTTCCCCACCCCAAAGTGCCTGTAACATCTGTGCAAATGAAGTGAAATGGCAGGGAATGGGGCCCCAGTGACCATGATGTACCAGGGCCCCAAATGTCTCCTGGCTGGCTTGCCTGCACCCGAGGAGGCTGGCCACTTGAAGATCATCCATCTAAAATGTTCCCTTTCGGCCTGTGTAATTTGGAGGTGAGACATGTATCTGCAAGGATTTCCACTACTCTTTCTCCTCACAAACCACACACTCCAGCAGTCCCCAGATCCTACCAAAACAGGCAACAGTGTCACCAAGCAGAGTAAGGCATCCTTTGGCCAAAAAAATCCCACGTCACCTGTGGTGCCTTGAGCCAATGTTTAGTTTCAATCTAGTACTGTCTCCCTCAAAGAAAACAGGTTTAATCTCTTTAACACAGATGAAGGGCATGTGTATTTGATCTGACGTATTTGAGCTTGTTTATTTCACATTATTATTGTTGCTCTCTATCACCTCAATAAGTAATCAGATGCTACCTTCATCTGCAGCAATCTGGCAGGGTCATCCGTAGGCATATGCGGCTGCATAGGGCACCCGGCATAGGGGCACCAGTTTAATAATACTGCATAGGACCCCATAAATCCTAAGGATGGTCCTGCGGCCTGGCTTAGGAGATGTTTCCTGTTGGACTTGACTCTTTCACATATAGTATTGAGCGAGAAAATCAGAGTATTTGGAACTGTCCTGTTTTCTCTGTCCTTTAGCTATTACAGCCTGTGGGGCTTCGCTGATTTATACCTGTTGAGACGTCTACAGTTTGCCCCAATTTACTTTTCCCCATAGCACCATGTACAAAAGTGTTTGTTGGAAAAGGGTCAAGTGAAGTCACAGTTCAGGAGGTGTTGAAAATACTTCTCTTGCCAACTTTATTAGCAGAATGCTAGGTGCTTTATTGGAGAGTTTCCTTGACTTGGGATGCTGGGGGGGGAGGAAAGCTCACCAGAAGCCAAAATATACTCTGGAGTCCACCTCTACCTCTGTTTGAACTCCATTGCAACCAGATTCTGGCTTGAGCAGGTGCAGGTCTATTGACTCCATGTCACTGCTGACTGAGAATGGGATCTGAAATTTTTATTAAAACTCTGAAAGATGTTGTATGAATCACTGGGCTATACCAAAGTCCAGGTGGACGGTACTGTAGCTGTGTACTTGCGAAATTGACTTTGACCCCAATTCTGCTCCTCTAAAAGTAACAAATGTTTTGTCATTAATTCAAAGGAAGCAAGATTGAGCCTTTAAAATGGGCCCTGTATTGCTCCCTTCACCTAAAATCTGAAGTTCTCTTTAGTCCCTATTGACTGACACAGGTAGAATGCCTCTCTCTCTCTTACTCACGGTAATAATCTAAAGACTGCAGCTCTGTAAGGACCACATCTATGCTGTATCCAGGAATCCCTGGCTGGCCCACAATAACAGTACAGCTATTTCAGCATCTTCATTGTTATTTACGGAGGTAGTGTCTAGAAGTCAACCAGGTGAGAGCCCCCGACCCTCAAATCCCTGTTGCTTTAAGCCCAGGGCTAAGTAACGTTGAGACCTCTTCCATCCAGGAGTGCCTTAGAATAAACACTTCTCATGCCTTTAAAAACCTGCAAACTTGGCAATGGTTCCAATTCTTTGCAAAACGTTTCCTAAAGGAGACAAGTGATGCTACAGGGACTGAAATGGAACCTAAATTCTTAGGTTCAGCTTTGAATAGCAGGGTTCTCGTAGCATGGCTTAAAGTGCAGACATATGAAAAGTAAACATTTTGTCTTAATACTGGAGCAGGTAGAGCTGTTCAGGTAGAACGCAAAGCACACTCAGCAGCTGAGCTAATCTAAAGTGCCATTAAAATTCATACATAGAAAACCACAGCAAAAGGAATTGCTTCTTTGGGCCTGTTTCTGAGTTTGCTGCATCACAGTGCCACCTTCCTTCTTGTAGTCAAGACAATCGGCTTCAGATTCCACCGTGTGCCTGGATAAAACTCAGCCTCACACAGGTTTTGAATGCATCTGCATTTTTAATGTTAACAGGCATGCCATTTTGAACCCCTTGATGCGAAGATCATTTGTCTAGGAACAGCTATCAGCAGTCCCTGCTTTGTGAATGAATTCGTGCACTTGACAGCAAGTGTAGTCCTGGGGTACCTATTCCTCAAATATTAAAGCAAAAAGAAAATTAACTCCAAGGTTCCCAGTACAATTTTGGGAATCCCCTTGAGCTGTGATTGTTTTCAGATGTCCAAGGGTTAGTGTGCAAGGGAAATCAGCAAGCATTATTAGATGGCTGTCTGCCCTTTGAGAGGGTGGATGTGCAATGTGTTAAAGGCCTCTGTGCTTTGGGAGGAGTTGTTGTTGGGATGAGAGAAAAAAATTGAGGACTTTCGTGAGGATTCAAGTTACTTTTTTTTTTTTTTACATTATTGCGACATGAAGGTTAATTTTGGTTTAGGGTCTGGTTACAGGGACTTAGTTTTGTTTATTTCATCCCACTACAGAAAAATTCTTCTTGACATTTATCAAACACACGTTAATCAGAAGAAACTCTTAAAACATTGAAAATTCAAAGCCTCCAATAAACCTTCATGTTAACACTTTCCTGCTCTCTTTCTGGCTGTACAGAGTCTTTCAGGGGGTACTGTTAATCTTTGGCATCGCTCAGATAGTACTAAGGTAGGGGGAGGGGTAAGAGGAGTTTGGCTGAAGTGCATCATGGGAAACCTAGCCCAGCGGGGGAGCTGGTCCATAAAGGGAAATAGGGGCATAAAGGAACCGAACTACAACTCCCATGAGTCACCCAGTAGGCTATGCAAGTTACAATATTTTGAGTTTGGAGAGTTTGGTTTTTCAACAAAAAATAGAAGTTTCCCACCAAAAGCAGACACTTTGTAAAACACGAATTGTGCTGTTGAAAACCAAATTTTCCCTTAAACCAGTTTTGATGGAAAATTTTCAAGCAGCCCTAGTCCTGACCTTTTATGGTCCTTAAAGAGTCAACAGTTGGTTTCTCTCCTGCGCCCAGTTAACTCTATTGGATGCAGGGTCCTGGCAAGATTGCCATCTGGGAATTTATATTCTGCCTGCCTTTGCTCTCCCTGCAGTTTCAAGTAGCTACAGCTCCACTTCCCGGCTTAAACAATTCTGTCATGTTTTATCCCCGTGGCAGGTGAAAGCGACTTACTTGTGTACAGTTGTAAAAAACACAGGCCTTGTTTTGCTTTAAAGGCACTCTAGCAGTGTGAATTATGTTGGTAAATGGGTTTGAAGTTCACAAGACTTTTATCCAAGTGAGTTATTCTGAAGAAATAAACACCAGAATTAACTGGTGATTAGACAGGGTCAGTAGAGTTCCTTATGCATCTACACAAGTGCTTAAATGATGGCTGTCAGTCCTGCCTGGAGTGCCTCACTGTCTTACACCCGTGAATGGATTTTATCTTGGCTGTACTGTTGGAAGGGAGGAATTTATTATCACCCCCATTTTACAGATGGGGAAACTGAGGCACGGAGGGGTGAAGTGACTTGCACCCCACGCCACAAGGAATTCTGTAGCAGAGTTGGAAACTGAACCCAGATCTTCTGGGATACCATCCGGTGCCTTAAATCACAAGACCATCCTACCTGGCTGGCTCTCAGGCTTCTAAACAAACATGAGACAGAATTTCACAATCTTCAGGTGATGCATTTTCTTAAAATAATTGTGCAAAAACATTTAACAGGCCCTCCCCCCCCACAGCTCTAAGTGGCATTGAAGTATCAGCTTGCTTTTGACTGATAGTGAATTACTCCAGGCTATTGCTCTCAGTAGCCACTAAGTGGCAGTCAAGTAAAAATTATCCTAAAATGAAACGTTCCTTGAATAAGTGTTTACTTAATAATGTCAACACGAAGTTAAGCATCAAAACAAAGTTTCTGTGCCCAGATCTTAAGTGCTGCAAACCTGCTGGTTTACTTACTGAAAACTTTAAGGGGGTAGGGGAGAGGTCACGATAATTCAGGTTCCTTTAATAAAGCCATGAAAATCTCGTAGTGTCTTTATTGTGGGTGCAGATCACATGAGCGATGCAGCTAAATCACATTCTACCATCTTCTTAGCCTAACCTGATCAATGTGCTATAGATTTAGACTTATGTGATAAGTGAGGGGGACAAACCGACTAATTTGGTGACATTCTAAAGTTACTTCCCAGTTCCCATTGCAACTCTGGAGCATGTGCTGTCCACAAACAAAGCTTTACCTAGAAAGGATACTGGTAGCATTTGGTTCTGATGATTTTATTAATCTTTATTTTTTTTCCTTTTTGTTTTAAATGGTTCAGTGCAACTCTGGGGGAAAAAGTCTCTTGAAACCCAAGAAAGATCTAGGTCAGACATAAAAAGAAAAGGAGTCCTTGTGGCACCTTAGAGACTAACCAATTTATTTGAGCTCAGACATAGAGTCTGTCGGCTTTAATTAGCAACTGTGCACATTTTTAACCTTTTGTGGGAATTCCAGGACTTCACGCTTCAGGTAACTATCCTGCTGTATTATTGAGCTGAATTGGAGCTGACCTCTTCAGGGAGAAATTATAATTGGAAGCGTCATTTATCCTAAACTTTTATCCTAAAATTCATGACCCTAGGCATGCAGCCAAGATCCTCATATTTAGAATATTTTAAAATATTTGAACAAGGTGACATAAATTTTAATGGTTAGGAGACTCTTGAGACAACATTTTTTGAAAGATAAGGCAAACAGTAGACAATAAAGATGATTTTCAAGGGACCTTTTGCAAAATGCAGTGGAAAGTGTTTTCAGCAACGAGTAGAAGAGCCAGCAAAAAAATCTGGCACCTTTAGAAAGGATTTTAATGGAAGATCACACAAAAATTGTACTGGGCACCTTGGAGTGAAGGGGTTATCTACTGCGGAGGGTTCTAATTGCAAGCTTCACTTCTTTTCTTCAGATGCCCCTGCCTACACTAGGTTATCTTACGAGCCATAATTTAATCATACTTTTGAACACAGTGCCCAGTCTTTTGTGGGGCTTTCCATTGCAGTAATTTGAGCCTTCCACTGCTAAGGCTAGAACTATGGTCTTGTGCTTTGAACAAGGGGCTAGGAGTCTGCAGGGTTTTAGACATGGACAGGTTGCTCAAGGGAACTCCAGCATTTAGAGGTTCTCAGTAAAAAAGAGATGACACTTTCCCTCCTTCATAAAGTGCTTTAAGATCCTTGGATGAGTAGCATGCATCCGATGAAGTGAGCTGTAGCTCACGAAAGCTTATGCTCAAATAAATTGGTTAGTCTCTAAGGTGCTACAGGTACTCCTGTTCTTTTTATGATATACTATAGTTAATATAAATGTGAAGTTCTTATTAATGTCACATCCACTATCACAATAGCCATCTCCCACCCCAGAGCTAGGTCTTTGGATAATTTCAACAGGTACCAAACAAAAGCTGCCAGGGGGTGAAACTAAATAATGCCCTTGTCTGCATTCAGCTCACAGCCATAGCATGAAGAAGAAAATATGAGACTCACTCCTTAGCATGGTGCCTTTTGCAAATTTCCTAGGCAAGGTAAAAGCAGCCAAAACTCTATAGACCTCTTCCTTGATATGGCTCTCCCTTTCCATGGGGGTGGGGGGGGAAACGGGGGTGTCCTCAGGACAGGGGAAGTCCCTTGAAGTGCAGATCTTCTCTGAGGTTTTTCTCCTCCCAAGGTGTCTAAGGCCCAACCTTCTGCTCTGCCTCGTCGCCCTCTCAGAGATTGTATCTGCTAACCTTGCTCCTTGGGGCTGGTAGTGAAAGATAAATGCAAGGTCTGCACTTACCAACTCATCTTAATCACTCGTCATTGAATCAATATTCATTCATTTCCCTCCCTGCCCCCCATTCTTCATGCTGTGTCTCGTTTCATGTATGTAAATCATACAGACATCATTATAATTCCGCAAGGGCACTTTTCCTATATTAAATAAGATCTATAAACAGGCAAAATGAGGATCGGCATTTCAAATTATCCCTAGTCTGCTATTTCTTGTGATGGCTTTTATAAAGGTCACACCTTTTCAGCTCTAAGACTGTTCATTGCCACCACAGTAATTACTTAAACTTTGATATTTATTTATTTTTTAGCTCCCTTCTGAATATTATAGTCTTGGAGAGGTTAAATAATGCACTAGAAAAGCTCTGTGGAATGCAAAAGATGTGTTCAGCTGTATGAGCAGAATTATGTCTGTGTGCCATTAAAAGGGACTGTCAGAACTCCAGATGATTTAAAGCACCGTTTTCTCCTTGGACTGGATATTTCCAGTGAACATATTTGTGTCTCCTAGTTACCCAGGGGTGCTGCAATGGATTGCAGTAGCCAGGGCTTGGCTAGCGTCTGCTTCAGGTCACACATGCTCCAGGCTCTGCTCTGTATGCTATGGTGTTATTCATTGTTTGGATTACATTAGGGAGGTAGTGGCCCTGGCCAAGACCAGGATCCTGTTGTGCTAGGGTTTTGTAATAGCCCAAAGCAAGAGACTGGCCCTGCCCCAAAGAGCCTCCAGTTTAAATAGACAGGCTGGACAAAGGACATATCCCCATTTTACAGATGGGGACTGAGTCTCCGAGACGGCGAGTGATTTGCCCAAGCTCTGCTAATGAATCTGTGGTCGAGCCAAGCACTGAGCTTGGGTCTCAGGAGGCCTAATTCAGAACCTTTACACACGGCCATCCTTTGGTAGGCGCTCATAATACCTGAGTGAGATGCTATAGCGTGTCTTCCCCTGCTGCTTTCCATTGAAATGTGAGATGTTTTGTTTTTATTTACTGAGATACCAAGCTCCTCCTAGGTTGCATTCTGGAATCTCTTTGCTTTCATACAGATTACTTCTGTACTACGTCCCAGAATAGCTATATTCACAGCAGCCATTCCTGGTTTTGAGCAGAAACACTGTATTAGAAAGGAAGCTATTTGTTTTTTATTGCTTCTTTTCATGCTCAGATTTAGACATAAGTTTTCCCTTGTAGTTTATCGTCATCTTCCATCTGGATTCAGTTGAATGCTGGGTACTATTCGTCTTCAGTATGACATCCTGTAAAACAGCAATGGCCTTCGAAAAGACATTTGCTGTGTGTTTGGGACCTGCAGACACGCAGGGAAAATATCAAGACACATGGTGAAATCCATGATTAAGCATATATGGACTGACTGAAATGTTACAGAGCTGCAGAATAGACGTTGCCTGGAATAACCCTTTGAAATCAACTGAATACCCACACTGCAAGTGTTTCTCTAATTTACTAAGCATTTAGGCATGTGTAGCGGAAAGGCTGAGCTGTTTCATAGCAGTCTTTTCCCCCTCTATTGATTACATTTAGGAAGAACTATAATAGCCCCCACCGAAAAGGTGTAATCATTACTGACTTGGGCTACTAAAGTGGCCGGTAAATTTAGATTTTCTAGACCTGTTCTCATTGGAAATCAAACATTTGGCAAAGTGCAGATAAGTGTTTACTTAAATTTCTTCTGCTTTCCTATCAGGTCGCTGTTCTGCTATAAATTGTACTTTCAGGTCATTCCAAACAGTTGTTCGCGGGGGGGGGGGGGGGTTAAACCCTAATAGAAAGAGGTTTGTATTGTAAATAAGTATAAGGTAAAATATATATTCCAAATTGCAGTACAACAGAGTATATTTCTGACTATTTTTACCTTTTCTAAAGAACCACAATGACTTGGCTGTTCAGAAGAGCTCCTTCTTGTTTTGTTGCAGAACATAGAATTGCACAGAGGAAAAAAAAACCCTCTAAATCTGTAACTTCTACATCCTGGGTGATGATAAAGAGAAATATGACTTTATCGGACTGTAAAGTAGGACGGATTAAGGCCCTGATTCAGCAAAATAGTGAGGCGTGTGTCTAATGTTAAATATGCAAGTGTGTGT
Organism: Eretmochelys imbricata; assembly: GCF_965152235.1. Taxonomy (NCBI): domain Eukaryota; kingdom Metazoa; phylum Chordata; order Testudines; family Cheloniidae; genus Eretmochelys; species Eretmochelys imbricata. Next base: position 99,053,137 of record NC_135580.1, read on the forward strand.
GTGTATATATATGTATATATGTGTATATATATAATATGAGTATATGACCCAGTTGTCTTCAATGGGAGAAATCAGAAGTTAGGCACCTGCTTTGGGAAACTAAAATTTGCAATCACCTAATCTTGAAGCTGTGCTTTAAACAGCCTCTTTAGTGGTTAGAGCAGGAGATTTGGAGACATGCCTTCCGGGGTCTTGTCCTGACTCTCTTATCTGTAAAATAGGGACAGTGATTACTAGCAGTGATGAAGGTTAAGGAATTAGTGCCAGATCCTAGCTGGTGTAATTTGGAATAGCTGTGCTGCCATCAATCGGACTGCACCAGTTCATACCAGCTGAGGAGCTGATCCTGGGATGCCAGGTGATATAGAAATATCATTGTTAGGGAGCTTATTCCTTCACCCTCTCACTTCCCTGGTCCTTCTTGCGTGAACAGAGAGCAACAATACCCAAAGTCCAAAGGTGCAAACAATTCTATGTTTATTGGAGTGAACTTCCAGCAAGCTTAAATCCAAGTTCCTTTTTCCTTATTTTCAAATCCCAATTTACTTCCTGTTTGCTCCTAATTTATATAGTAGTATTCTTAGCTATACCTTAACCGATCATTCTACTGAAATTTACCCTAACCAATCCTAACATATTGTAACATGATTAGCTAACCAATTATATCCCACCACCTTAATTAGTTTACACCCAGCAAAATTAATTATACAACAGACAGAAACAATCACAGAACCAGAGACCATGCAAATAAACAATAACAAAGTAGGAACTATAATAACAAAACACTACAGAAGTGAGGATTTTACAACTACATCTATAAAGATATAAGGGTTACATCTTCTAGGTTCTTCCCTTTCTCTGGAGGTGATAGATCGGATCACCTTTCTAACAGCCCCAGATTGCCTTATTTCAATATGACTAGTTTGGAATGTGAGGATGTGACCACATGTTTCCCAGCTTATGGCTGCTCCAACTGCTTAGCCAAAGGCCTTAGCTTAAGAACAGGGCCTCAGACTTTCTTCAGTGAAAGAAGGCCCTTACCCAGGAAAACAGTAATTTTAAGTCTTTCTTTTATATCTCTATAACCAGCTAAATGACAGATATACATCTACGTTCTTAAAGTACAGGCCTTTACAGACAGGCCTGAATATCTATATCCTAACAGTCATCGAGTGATATTATTTAACTATCGCCAAAGAGCTGCAAGTGAACATGTGCATGGATGTTCTGTACACAGCTACTTTCCTCTTTGTTACACCGTGCACTCGGATTCACTTGGGTGGAGTTGTACCAGTGTCACTGAGAGCAAAATTCGGTCCATTGTTTATATTCGATGCTGCGCGGGTGTGCATGCGTAGAGAGAAAATAATGAACAAATATTGATAGGAACAGTGAATTATACAAATAAAAATACATCAGTGGATTCTGGAAAACCATATCAAATGGGCAAGAAATATCTAATCAATCATATTAAAATAATGTAATTCTCGGTTCTGGATATACCACAGTGTCTCCAGCAACACAATCCCTCGTACATTACATGCACGCGAAGTTTACTGCTGCAGTAAGATACAGCAGGGTTGTGAATTGTGGATTATGCATGTCTTCTAATGGCATTGAAAGCACAAGGCCAAGTCACTCATGTCTAACAAACTAAATATAAACATATATACCATAATGCATGCCCATGCTTCAGCTGATTTCTTGCTCCCATGGGCATAAATAAATGTGAGTAGTTTGTGATATCACTCAAACCCAAGACCAATATCTGTCCATCGTAATGGTCAGCACACTCAGATGTCCCCATGGCTTTGACTAAGCTGCTTTTCCACCCAGAACTCCTTTTTAATCTATTAGGAGTTGCCAAAGTGGCATCCTCGGGTGTGTCTATGCCAGGGCACAAAAGTTATCCCCTGTGATTGTGGCATGGCACGGCATGTCTATCAGGAGCAAGACCCAGAGAATACAGCGTGACTCCTCTCCCTCGTGTGTTCTCTCTGGCAGTCTGGGCCAGACTGGAGCTTCCTCTCCTGGCTGGGGTTCCACTCTGCTCTGCCCAAGTGTCTCAGGGGGAAGGCAGGCTGGTGCATTGCTGGCGGTGGGAAGCAGCAGGAGGAGTGCTTTCACACAGAAGCAGGAGGGATAGGGGCCCAGACAAAGAGATGCAGGCACTGAAAAGCACAAAGAGAGCATGGAGGATTGTGAGGAGACAGGGCATGTGGAGAAATGGATGTCCTGTGATGTTACGTCATACATTTTGTTGTCTACAGCCCATGTTCCAAAGCAGAGAAGTGCTTTATAATTCACAGTGTTAGCACTTGAAGTTTTGCAACTGGAGTCACCTCCTAATGATTTTAATCTGAGTGATGCTGTTTTATTACTATCACAGTTCCCATGTTGCCTTTATTTTTGGTTTTGGAATCACAGATTTCCTTTCCCATTAAAAATGGTGGCAATATCAAAACCTTCAGCCACAGCTCTCTGGTGGACTTCCCATTGTATATCGGGGATATTTTTTTAATGCTAGTTGATTGTAAACAAAGGAGGAAAACCATTAAATGTGCATCATAAATATTCCATGCCAAAAAATTTTAGTGTCGTGTCGTATTAAGGAAGAGAAATCAGGAATGCCTAATGCTGAAAACTCATCCCAAACTTTGCCCCCTTGTTCATTAATAATTGCCAAATAATAAAATGTTACTCAAACCGGAATTTCTTATATAGCCTTAAATGTAGTGCAGAGTATTTGTAGGTTTGGCTTGTTTTTTAAGTCGCCCGTGAGGTCTCTGCAACAAGCCAGGTTTGAATGCAATCTGTTCATAAATTTTTAAGTATTGGGGACAAAGTTATTACTGATGTAAGCAGGAGCAATTCTCAAGTCTTCAATGAAGCTTTCCCCACTTTACAACAACAGTGAATTTGCAATATGCTGGTTGAAATCCCATTTATAAATGAATCCAAAATGGGATTTCATATTTTGTAACTACCTGGAGTCCCACGATAGGGCGTGACATGGTATTGCAAAGCCGGTTACTTCAGAAGCCACAAAGTCTGCCCTGTGTATTTCTATTGACACCATTGCTGTGTGTGCAAACGTATGAGGGGTTTATTGAAAATCATTCAGATGCTTCTGGCTCAGAGTAGTTAAAATAAATACGAAATGACAATGTAGTGTGCTCAGAACAAATGAAAGGAAATGCAATTTGTCTCCAATCTGTAGAATCTATTGCTGGGTACTGGTGATAGAGACAAAGCCTGTGGTTGGATTGTAATAAGACCTGGCATATCATGAGCATTTATCATCTGTGGAGCAATGCAAAAGGAGTCAAGAGCAGGGTCTTTTAAATAAAAACAAAACAAATCCCCTGAACTCCTAACTCTCCCCCTGCAGTGATGCATGTTTCTGCAGTGAATCGGAGTAAGGTGCCCTGGCATGTTAGCAATACACACGCCCCTGATCAATGCGTGCAGTTCCCCTTGTCTTTGCATAAAAGCTGCAGTGCGTGCTCTATGCCGTGCATTGACTCCTCTGGACTTTGCTAGGTAACATATGGTGCAGGGGGTTTCAAACTCTTTCACAGCATGGGGCCACGTCTCAATAAAGAGGTGGATACATGGGCCACCTCGCTGTCATTCAGGATCATGCCATCCATTTCCCCTTCCTCTTCACAGTAGCATAATGTTGTGTTGCAGCAATTGCTTACTATTAGGAAAGCAATTGAAGTGTCCGTAGCAGCCCCTAATAGGATGTAATAACTGGAAACAAGGAGGCCAGCGAGCACTGTGTGACCTGTCGGCTCTCTGCACACCGAAGAAGTCCACCATGGGCCACAATTAGGTGAGCATCGGTACAGCAGGGCTGGGATCTGATAAGCTATAACGCTCAGTAAGAAATGATGTTCCTCCAGGCACAACACTGGACAACTGGCGAGAGGTCTGGAGGTTTTTATCGCCTTCCTCTGAAGTAGCAGGTACAAGCCCCACTGGAGACAGCTTCCTGCACTAGATGGACCAATCACCAAGGTGGGAAGGTGACGCCTCTCTATCCGTCACACACACTTCTCCAGAATTCCTGGCACGATGCCTCTCTTGTCGAAGGCTGGGAGATTGAATTTTAATTTTTATGGAACAGAATCAACAACTTAATGGAGAGAAATAAAAATTTATGTCCTTAATTATCACCTAGGTTGGGTTTGAGCTCTGCTGAATTCTGTGGCATGCATGAGATGAGCTTGTCTATGTCCGTGCCATAGCTTTGCTCCAGGCTGTATACGGCGGCAGCAGGATGATGCAATTCAGCTCCTAGATGCAGGTTTATTCACGTAGGTGGTACCCAACGTAATGGGAACCAGTCCCTGTGTCAACTAACCTGTCGGAAGGGCAGCACCTACAGAGAGGGGGAAATGAGGCAGATAGATTTGGGGTTTAACCCAAGCAGGTGGCAAGATTTACTCTCTAGCAGACTGGATTCTGGTTTCCTGAATCTAGCAGACCTGGAATACAGACGCTTCAGTTTACGCTTTTTTCAGTATTTGCTGTAATTCACTTTGACTTTGTGATTAGCCCCTGCAGTACTTTGCATTATGGGATGAAATTTCCATGGTTCTGAATTGCCAGGAAGGCAAATCCATCTACTCTGCACTGTCATGCAAAGGATCCCTACATGCACAGCTGAAGGAAACAGGAGACCCACTGAGAGTGAGTGAGTCCTGGTTTGATCAAAGAGCTCTGGACAACAGGACAGTACACCCAGTTATTCAACAGCAAGTTTGGCTTAGGACCTTATCCCAAATCACACTGACACTGACTACCTGAAGCTACCTCATGGATTTTGTATTCCCATCTAAAATATTAGTGCTGGCTCTGTTAAGTTGTTAGCTCCTTGGGGTAGGGATCATGTGTTTGTACAGCACCTTGCACAGTGTTTCTCTGCTGCATGACTAGGTGTGATGAGTCATCCCTGAGCCTAACTGTTCTAAGTGCTCTGAGCCTGATGAGTTATTTGCAATAATTACCTGGGAGTCCTAAGGGCCCAGTCAGTCCAGAGCCAAGGGTCTAAGCAGGTGGCCGCAAGGCAGGGCTGTAGGTTCCTAATGAAAGCAGCCACTCCAGTCTGCTCAATGTTGCTACCTTGTTGGGCATGCTCCCGGCTACTTGGTAGTTCTGACAGACGGCTCCTGCTCCAACCTGTGCCCGCTCCTGATCGAGCCATGGCCAGTGGCCCAGCTGTGCTGACATTAGAGCTCCTAGGTGCTACGGTAATGCAAATAATACATCACAATAATAATTAACGCTTTTTTGCCCTTCAGGATTAGTCATGCTGACTGATGTGTCTGCTGAAGTCTAACCCACCCTGCCATCTATTGTTATGAAATTGCCTGGAAAGGACTGGAGGAATAACTGGTGGGAGAAGGAAACGCCACACAAAATCTCCATGTTTACAGTCCCAGTACCCTGCCGTCATGAAGGGCCCAGCCTATATGCTTTCATCCCATAGTATCACAATTGCTATATATTATGGCAAATATCGAGTTGTCGATGGCAACCACCGTATAAAATATTTTCAGTTTGGCTTTCAAAATAAAGGCAGTGACTAGCTATGCATTAGAAGCGGCCTTTTGAATGCGTTTCATATTATTGGAATGACCTCCTGATACAGCTTTGCTGGAACGATGAAGGCCGCATGTTATCCTCCTAGGTAGAAGACCTATGATCTGAGAGAACCTAGGAAGCCTGGCTGAAGGCCAGAACTCTCCTGCCGACATAACGCTGTCCACACCAGCGCTTAGATCGGCATAAGTTATGTTGCTCGGGAGGGTGGCTAATTCACACCCTTGAGTGAGGTGACTTATATTGACTTGCGCTACAGTGTAGCTATAGAGCTAGTCTGTCCTTTTAACTCTGTCCTCTGTCTCTGGGTGTTCAGTAGCTGCCCAGTCTGGGAATGTATTTTACCCTCCCGCTATGGATGTTCCTTGGCCTGCACTATCATTTACCGATTTTATCACCGTGGGCCTGTCTGTGGCTTCAGAATCTTTGTGTGCATCCCACCCTTCTGCTGGAGGAATTTCACCAACAGGCGGTTGAAGGAGTTCTCCTAATTGTTCCTGCTGGCAGTCAGGACCTGCTCGTGACATGGCGAGGAGATTTGCCCTTTGGTTATGTAGACTATCATTATTTTCCTTTGAAGGCCACAAAATACAGTAAGCGCTGCAGCTTTTTGTTGTGTGAATCTGCTCCTGACAGGTCACCATAGTGGCATATTGATCTTTTCTGGCATTTACACGGAAAGCGGCTCAAGGTAACATTGACCTTGGAAGAAAGATACACTCTGAATGGAGAATGTATGTATTGGGCAGAAACAGGCAGGCCTTCAATACACTGTATAGCAGAGATGCCTTCTTTTTCATTTACTTTTTCTCCAGCAAACATTTACTGTGGTTTGCAGGGCAAAAAAATTTCCATCCTCTCCTATGTTTCACTTCCCCTCCCTCAATCCATGGCTATTGATGGAGTTCAGGATCACTGTATTCCCTACTTTTGTTTTGTTTTTAAAAGAGCCCAGTCAATATTTCAAGGCTACTGAGCAACTGAAAATGAAAAATCACCATTTTATTCACCATGACTTTGAGCACCGAAATAGATTATAGAATATCAGAGTTGGAAGGGACCTCAGGAGGTCATCTAGTCCAACCCCCTGCTCAAAGCAGGACCAATCCCCAATTTTTGCCCCAGATCCCTAAATGGCCCCCTCAAGGATTGAACTCACAACCCTGGGTTTAGCACGCCAATGCTCAAACCACTGAGCTATTCCTCCCCCCTAATGTTCTTCATCTTGGCGTGTAACACTCTAGAAGTTCTCTCTTGCTTTTGTTGCCCGCCTGGTATCGTGCTAAGGCCCTGACCGTGAGCAACAGAAGCGGCGGACTCAGACTATCAATTGAACCAGCTCTGTTAAAATCACTCTTCCACCCCTCTCAGTGAAACCAGCTGGTTTCCATGTGCTTACTTCAGAAGGAGACTGATTCCTTAATGTGTAAAGAATCTGCACGAAAGGTGGAATTCTGTACTACAGAATTTGTCCTTTGCTCACGTTTGAAATGTAGGCTTCAATGCTGAACGAAGCAAACCCTTATCCATCCACATACTAGTCCCCAGCTACAAAGTTTTGATGGATTTCACACAGCAAATGTGACATAAATATCCTTCAGTTCTTTGTTTGAGAATAGGGCTCGAAATCTAGACTCTCTTTCTCTCGCTCTATGGAAAAACCAACGGAGGAGAGAATCCAGCTACCACAGAAATAAGGCTAAAAAAAAAAGGCAAATAAGAAACCCCATGTATATTGCTATTTCAGTGGTGCCTAGAATGCTATTATAATTTTGCCTGTCCAGGGAAAATAAAAGGTGTAATCAGATGTGATACATTCAAATTTTTCTTTTTTAAAAAAAATTGAATAGTGTGAGAAAAGCAAGTTTGAGAGAGTCAACGCAAAGGGCAAATGTTCTTGCTGACTTGGCAGAGTTTAAGCTGCATATTTATACTAGGTCATTTGGTGGATTAGAAGAACAAAAGTAAAAGTGTGTTACGGTGCTAATTTATTAAGAGCAAGCCAGTAGGCCGTACTCTTCTTAAGTCTGCCTGTCTCTCTGACCCAGTTAGTTTCCTTTCTTTTAAAGGACATTTTCTCCAAATGACAGTGTTCAACTAATGCAGAATTCCTGTGTCCAAAGGACAGTCTGTGATCCAGTCCATTGACTCCTGATTTCATTTAAACTGCAATTCATTATTTTCTTCCTGTGCTCATTCAAGAACCCATTGTTCATTACTCTCCCATCACTGTATGATTGGAACAATTTGTATCTGTCGCTCGTACATTGGCCAGATAATGAAATAATCATTTGTGCATCTACACCGTATTTTACATTTATTTTGCACAGCGTAATTCACTTCATAGGGTCATTTTCTCATTCTGGAACAAATTGTGATCTTGTTTAAGCATTTAGTACTTGGTAACAGTTTGCAGCTGCCAATGTCAGGACACGTCTGAATACTGCCATTCACAGACAGACAAGACGGCATGGGAATCATTGCTGTTCCTTCAGTAAACAAAAGCAGAAAAGATTCTGTAGACCAAGGGTCTGATCCAAAGTCCATTGAAAGCAGTGAAAAAACTCCCATTGATTTTAATGGGCTTTGGATCAGGCCTTCAAAGAGAGGAGCAATGAGAAGGGTTAAGACTATCTCGTAAAAATGAAAGCAGAAGATAAGGCACAGAGTCTGAAGACTACAGCCAGATGAGCTTCTGTTCTCAAGTAGACCAGCAAGGTTATGACTTCTAGAGAACTCAAGGGTCTAGGAGAATAAACTAGTTATTATGACATCAGATAGATAGAAAGGTGATTGGTTAATTCATCTTTCTTCTGCAAATCTATTTCTGCTCAATTAATTAAAATGACACATACGTTCTGCTCTCTAAATATCACACACATTATTATGGAAAGGTTGAATTAGTCATTATGTTGGAAAAGGTCAGGGCTTGAATTTAATGCCGAAAGGAGATAGTGCCTTCCGTTGATACTTCATAACTGCCATCCACTCCCAGTTCCAGGCATTAACTGGATCTTAGCTCAAAGAATTTGCTTGCATACTTTACAAAGGACATGTTACAGAAATTGACGGGAGGGGTCTAGGGTGCTACTTTGAGGTTCAGAGTGCCCCAACTCTACAGTACCTTTTCCAGTGAAAATGGGATGAAAGAAAATGATAGTCATTGGAACAACTGCATTATACTGACAGGGTTTTTTGGGTCTAACTATTGAATGACACTTGCAGCATTATTCATAATTGTTCTGTCTATTTCCTGTATCATGGTAGCACCTGGAGGCTCCTGAAGAGATCAAGACTCCATGGTGCTAGGCATACAAACATCCAGTGAACTAATCCCTGCTCTGAAGAGCTAACAAGCTAAATAGACAAGGCAGACAATGGATGGGCAGGAAAACAGAGGCAAAGGGATGGGAGGTGACTTGACCAAGGTCACAGATTCCCCAATCTGTTGACTCCCCTGTCCATCACCCTATTGACTGCACCACAGAGGGTTAATCAGAGCAGTGCAGTGCTCACATGCGGGTATATCCACCACAAAAACGTAGAGGAGCTTGTCAATGTCAGGGTTTATGAACACCATAGAAGCCCTTTGTCAACCATTTAAGTTCAACAGCACAGTTCAAGACTGGAGCTTTTAGTTTGATACTTTTCACCATATGATGAGTGTCAGCGTTAGTGAGCCTTAAAAGGGTTGGATCCCAACTACACGAGCCCTTGTCAGCTACAAATCTTGCAAGCCCAGGCTTCCATGTGAGTGTTCGTGGTTTGACTGGAAGTACCTAGAAACGGCTTCAGTGGTGATATTTTGGCATGTCCAGTCTCAGCTGGAGCTTGGAGGTGTGGAGATGCTTGCAAAAGGAAAGATAATCCTCCAGAGAAGTGAAGTAATCGTACTCTTATGAGTCCCAGTACAGGTCTGACTTGGGTGAAGTTTCAAGGGGTATGCCCGTGCCAATTTGTGGCCACCAAAGTACATGGGTTTTGATGGAGAGGTAAGGTCAGGGAGTTGTGAGGACCCATTTCTCTAAATGGGAAAAGGATATTTTCCTCCTCTTCATTCTGTTTGCTAATCTTTTGGGCATTGGTTATGCCACATTTCCGAGGCTGGGGAAGGTTATGTGACAGAGCAATCAGCCCTGAAGCCAATTTTCTTGGACCAACAGGCTAGACATTCCCCACACAACTCCAAGCTCATCTAGATGTTCCTGCTCAGTCGATGAGCATGGAAGGAGCTGGTAACGTTGACCTTTAAATTGCCACTTTCTAGCGTCCGAGTCAACCAGGCGTTCAGATGGATGGGGCAGTTCACAGCGCTCCAATGGACAAATGCTGCCCCCCTGCCCCGCCCCCCCCCCCCCATTCACAGCCCAAGAGCACTGGCTTTGCACACAGGATCACAGGTTATAGGTAGCTGGGACCTCATTGCCTCTTACCTGCAGGCTTAAGCCCTGAGCAGCGGTGTTCAGGACTGTCCAGGCCCAGGAGGGTGTGTAGTGGGGCAGTATTTGGCCCTTAGTTATTATCTCTGTCTTTCGGCAGACTCCGGACTGCATTGGTTCACCTCTGGGATGGTATCCTGGCTCTAAGTCAACCACAAGTTACTGGGCTCCATAGTGCCACTTACACAGTGGAGACGAATAACGCTGCCCACTGCAGGAATCACTGGGTGAGATTCTCTGGCCTGTGCTATGCAGGAGCTCAGACTAGACTACCATAATGGTCACTTCTGGACTTAAACATCTGTGACCCAGAAAGGTGAGAACTTTCTTTTTTTAAATGAAAAGGAATGCAGAAGCTGATGCCACAAGAGAGATGTGCCAGCTGGCCCAGCCATGAACTTGGTCCCCCCTCATCCCAGATTAGCGCTAAATGTGCCATCGCAGCACAGAGCTCAAGGACTCCATGAGCTGACTGATCATCCTGCTTGCCCCGTCGTGTGACCGCTCCAAATAAGGCCCGCTGTCAGGACGATGCTTGTGGGCTGCCTGTTCTGTAGATAAATAGACTTCAGTCTCCAGGGTTGTTGATCTAGCACATTCAAAGTGAGTTGTATCCGCACACCATTCCCTTGCCCCCAAATCATGAAGTGATTATAAATACCAGAATGGTTCATGCCGGCCTTGTAAAAAGGCAGACAAATGCTCCAGACTGGTGTTGAGTGATGGGAGTTTGACCATTCAGCCACACTGTTTAATTGGAACAATGAGAGAGAGAGAGAGAGCATCCACATACTGCTGGGAGGTTCGCTACAATCTACAGCGGGGTGTCTGAAATCACACTGGTAAATTTGATGTATTATGTGAGATGTTTTACATTGATCATAATGGCCTAGAAAGAATTTTTTGGTGACTATGTTTATTCTTTTTAGTTACGCTCCATTCAGTGGTGTTTGGTTAGCATGTGTGTGTGTTGACTATATCAAGCATATTAATAAAACGAGAAATAAAAAAAAAATCTACAAGACAGTAGATAACAGCAGATATGTATATATATATATATATAGAGAGAGAGAGAGAGAGCAAAATATCAGCAGGAACAAACTGTGGCTGGAAACATGAACATTTCAGATGGCAGATCTGCTATTCATATGTATGGCCAACTGTCAGAGTGCTGGCATCCCGCACTCCCCCCCACCAGAAGAATTGCTCTTTGCGAAACAGTAATGAGCGGGTTATGGGTGACTCGAGAAAAAGTATGGAACTCTGAGAAATTGTACTGCATCATATTAGCGTCTCTCTGAAGTTAGCGATTTCCCATCATGCTGTATTACTCATCACCGTCACTAATATACCATGAAATTCACTTGTGTAAGGCAGTGAGCAACTCAGCCTCCTGTTTCAAAGGTTTGTTACCCATAATCCTGCGAGAGTCGTTAACGATGTCACTGAATAGAGGAAAACTCATTCACTTCTTACAGCGTTTCCGCCTCTGGCAAATAACTGACACGTTGCACATGGGCACAATGCTTAATTCTCCAGGGCTTCCTGATTACCACATTGTGAACTGCATGCCTCTTTAATGGGCAATCCAGTCACCCCAGAGCTCCACCAGCTCCATCTCTTGTGTTGTGTGGCACCTATCCCCCGTGCTAGCATTCCCCGCCCATGGTTGAACAGCTGGATGCTCTGGCAAAGTAACTGTATTCTAGTCTTTGTTATTTACTCTTTAAAATGTTGCTAGAACACTATTTTTAAGACAAGGTTGCCCAAAAAAACCCCACAGAAAACCATACGAATATACCCACAAATTGAATTACATTAACAAGTTCTGGGGTAACATTTTCAAAATCACCAAAGGTCCGTTTGTAATAGTGACTTAGGCCCCAAATCCTCAAAGTTAGGCACCTAACTGCCATGGAAATGGCACCTCAATACCTCTGATGTAGGCCACAGGCTCCTAAGTCTCATTGAAAGCCAGCGGGACATAGGCTCCTAAGTCACTTTTGTGAATAGGACTGAGATGTTTCTGCAAATGTTATCCCTAGTTTATCTTTTTTAAGAAAATTTCTCAAAAGAGAGTAAGCAGATGATGGCACAAGAAGAGGCTGATTCAAAAAGCAAGTGTCCATTTTCTAAAGTTCTAGAGAGAGAATGCTTTTGGGGCATACAATCCTGTTGTCTCAGTGGGATTTGCAGAACCCCCAAAGTGACTTAAGACACATTTATGATGGGACTTGTGTGCCTAGCTCACATTGGGATGATTGAAAATCATTCGGGGCAGCCCGTGGGAGTATTCGGCACGAGACTGTGTGAACCCAGAGTGACATCACTGAGTGTTACTTCGTGTTTCCCACTGCTACTGATTGCTTTTCCAAACACGCTTTGATGTGCTCTCAGCTCTTCCTGTCATATCTGTATTGTGCACCATAAACCCCATAGGTGCCGGCCCAGAAGCATGAATCTCCACTAAGGTTTGCATGTTTTCTCTGTCAAAACATTAGCTAAGCAATAAGTAATCCTGACTTCTTCCCTGACAGAACTGGGCAAATAATCCACGTTCCTAAACCGTGGTTCCTTACCAGTATCCATTCCAAACGGCTAGAACGAGCTGCTTGCTCCATAGCACAGCCTTAGCCCCCAGCACGAGGAGCATTTTTGGGTAATGAATACCACGCTCCTCTGCCAAAGGCCTGCTCTCCATAAATGTGCAGCAATATTGGCTCTGCCCTTTAAACTGATGCTTTCTCCACAGCAGGATTCCTCAGCATATATGATTTATATATCCACGAAATACTGCCCATATGGCCTCCCCAGTTGGATCTGAAGAGCAGGCCAGGGATTTTGATGTTGTATCTGTGCCTAGTTCATCTTTTAATTGTCAAGCAGCCTTAATTCACGTGTAAATAGCTTGTTGTGCATCGTTGTAGAAACACAAGGTAGCACTAGGAGAGGTCCAGTTTCAAGGCTTGGGTAGTGCTGTCTCTCAAAAAAAATCACATCTCTCTTTCTGGGCAAGAATCTGTGCTCCACTGGCTAACTTGCCATGTACACAACATGGGCCATTGACCTGCGTGTAATTTAATGATTGCATTTGCTATCCCATCCTTTAGCACAGTGTGGCGTGAAATGCTACTTTTGCCTAAAACTCAGCAAACTATTTTTAACTAAAGGAAAGAGAGAGACCAATACTGTTGTATAAAACTGTTGCCACAGGATCACCTACGGACAAACACCTTCATGACAAGACCAGAGATTAGAGAGAAACCTGCTCTGAAAGCCTATGACGACAGATTGTCAGACCAGTGGTATATATAGTTGAGCTTTCACTGCTGTCGCTCATCGCCCTAGTGAATATAAGGAATGTGACTTGCCTTTTGTTGGTTTACTTGAGAACTGAGCAGTTAAGTAGCAAAGATCACAGGAATGGTGATGGTGGTGTATAATAATATCAGACCTGTCTCTGCATCAGTAGCTTCTGGAGAACTTCATTTCTGGCCCTGTTCTGTCTTAATTACACTATAATGGTTTCCTTCAAGTTCACACCTGTGTAAATGTTTAAATGTACTGGCTGGAAGTGCCACTATCTTAGTGATTCTAGACAATGACATTAATAAGCTACCTATTTATTCAGTTCCTCTTTTAAATTAAGTCTTAACCGTGACTTTTCAAACTCCAAAGTTTTTTTTGTCTTTATGAGCCATTTTCGTCCTTCTTTCATCAAGTCCGAGAGCAGGTCAAGACCTCTCTGGCTTCTGGCGCATTTTGCTCAAGAAGGCTCTCTACCAGGTTGACACTGCAAAGTACTTTGAAGCATTTATTAAGACAAACATTTAGAAAGCAGGTGAAGTGCCAGACAGGAAACGTAGCCGTGATGCTGACTGGGCTAGGATATATGAGATTGTCTGGAACAGTAAGACGGAGTTTTAGCTCATTAATTCTGCCTCATCTGGCCTATAATGTACCGATGCTGTCAGCTCCATGTTCCCAGCTTCTAGACATGACAAGGCTGGAGTCATTAAAGCTGAAGGGAACCAGACTCATTGTGTGGCGATCGCAATAGTGTGTCAGCTGAAAGACACTCCTATGGCTCCCATGATGTCAGTTCAAGTACCTTCACCACCATTCCCAATTTATTTCACCAAGTATCTGCAGCCACCACATTTGCTAACGTCAAAATAGTGATGTATCCATTCTTGTCCCTGAAAGTATTGTGGGGGTATGAGGGGGGAGGGGAGAAATCCGCTCCAGAGCAATCCCTCTAACAATCTTGTTGTCCTGATATATCACAAACTCAATCTGGTTTGCACACACCACTTACTAAAATTATATTTCACTGAATACATGGTTATTAAACAATGAGTTTGTGATGGTTCTGGATGCAGTGTTTTATCTGGTTCTCTGTACCGAGTGCCAGATCAATATTTTTGTCCATATAAATACCAGACAGCTATTCTCAAACTACAAATAAGAAAAGATCCAATCTGTCACCAATTCAAAACCTGATTGCTAAAGACATTCCAAGCCAGGATTGATAAAGCACCAATGACACTATCATCAACTTACAGTCAATCCATTTTTCTGTACCAGCATGCTATATGATCGAGAGAGAGCTGCCGTTGAGAAGTGTGATACATTAGCAGGCTATAATTTTGCTACTAATGCAGTACGGCTTCTGGGCTTCGGATGGGATACTCACCGGGTGTTGCTTAAATTGCAACCATCGCTCAAAAGTCCAACCCAACCCCAAACTTTCTTTCATTTAAAAATTCTCCTAAACATGTGTCCCTCAACTGCAGTTTCTAAATGGGGCTGTGTGAGGAAACAGAAATAACAAAATATAAGGAGAGAAGCTATTTGTATTTCTGATCTAAATACTGGGCGGCACTACAGATCTAGGGAAACCCAGGGAGGATTCAGACAAACCTCCAAACATTTAGAGACCTATCCAGAGCAAGCAGGTGAGGGTTTTGAGGTCAGGCCATCATAAGCTGAAATACCAACAGAGCCTAATTATAAGTAACATTGTTGTTATTCCTCACATTCAGACACGTGAGTGTTCCAGCAGCATCCCAGCACAATACTGCCCAAGGGTCAAAGGCTGGAAGTGAGATTGGCTGCTCATGCAATGGGACCAACGGGAACTGGAAAGTTACTGTAGAGGCAAAGTCGCTGGACATCCTGGAGCCCCTTCTCAGGACACAGGAGTGACCTTGAGAACACAAAAAAGGGTCCCTCCTGTATCCTGCCATGCTTCCAGTGAGGGATGCCTGGAGCAGGGATGGGGGAGGGCTCTTGGTTTTATGCTGCTCTCTAGTGACCCCTTCTTTCCAAAGCAAGGAATAGTATTGAAGTTGATAGACCAGTGAGATCAACACCCCTTGTTTTATTGCAACTTGCAGTCTTCAAGGGCTAGAAAACGTGGGATAGGTAAATGTGGTGACCCATGAAACTTCTGAGAACCCACATAATGTTTAACAAGGAAGATTGGGTGGACAAAGAGAACATGAAACCAAGGGCCAAACTCCGGTGTAGTTTAGGGAAGAGCAACCTCCCATGGACGCCAGGGCTGAGTTTGGGCCCATTAGTCGAAAACCCCTCGCGATGAGTATTTGTTTTCAAATACAGTACGCAGTTTTAGTTACGTTTCGAAAACGTAAAGTCTGCAGCATGTATCATGTTAGGGCTTTGGACCCTCTAGAATCACAGAGTGGTATTTCTTCTTTATAGCATTGCAGTTCACGTTTAGGAGGCAGTCTCAGGGAGACTTGCAGTCTCAGAGCCTTCCAGGACGGCACGTGGCTTGGTTTGGTTTAAATTTCAAAAATAAGATGAGAAAGTGACTCAGCATTTCTAACCCCAGCCCGAAGCTGATTCCGCTACCAGATCATAACAACTGAGAGCAGAGAAAATGCAAGAGCCTTCAGTTAGAACTGAGTAAAAGCTAGATATCTGGCAACTGGGAATGCAGGGTGACGTTCGTCAGCATAATTTAAAGATGCAGTTCATCTCTGAAAAGTGACCAGAGAAATGGCTCCTTCTTATCCATCAGGTGTCCCCTGGTGCATATTTAATCTGACATTAGTTAATACCCAGGCCATGACCCTACCATGGGATCTGTGTGTGGTGGGTGTTTCTGCCCTCACCAACTCGGACTGATTTCAATGGGGCTCCACTGCAGAACCAAGGCACCGAACAGGAGTAGAGATGGCTCCTGTCCCTACTTCTGCATTGTAACAATTGCTCACTAATTTCTAATTATACAGCCAATGACTTACACCTGTGTAACCCTATTCAAACTAATGGGGACAGAGTTTGCCAAGATGGCGCTGAAGGCACAATTTGGCCTACAAAACCCTTTTCTACAGGTGGAGATGCATGGAAAGGTAAGAACCCAGCTTGACTGCTAAGTTCTTTTCAAAGTCCCCCTTTTTCCAGGACACAGTCCCCCATCCTGAGTGACCCACATTCTTTGTTCCGAGGCATGCGACCGTGCATGTGGCTGTATTAAAATGCATGTTTGATTGTGCCCAGTTTGTTCTGTAGAAGTGACGTGATATCATTCCTGATTGCTCCACCAATCTTTGGGTCAGCAGCAAACTTTATCAGCCATAATTTTGTTTCCTTCCAGATTTTTGATGAAAATATTGAACAGACTTGGGCTGAAAACCTGTCCCTGCGGAACCTCAGCAGAAACACCCCCATTCAGTTATGATGCTGCATTTTGAGATCTATCCCTGAGCCAACCCCAGTATATCAACTTTCTCCTTCTTATTGCCTCTAAGATCAGCAGTAGCACGAAAGGTCTCTGTCCCTGGGTGGACAGAAAATTGGCAACAGCGGTATCCAGATCATATGCCTTTAATAGTAAGAAGGTTCCTTATTTCCATCATTCTGTGTTTTCACAGATCACCATCTGTTATTTACCTCCAAACCCTTTGGAAATTTGACATTCAATTTCATTTCTAATTTACTGTCCTCCTGAATTCTGGCAAGGGTTTATGGCCAAATGAGGCCTCAAGCTCTCTTTGATGAATGGTGGTAAATTTATGCATTTCTGATTGTCTAAATTTAGCAAAAATGGACAGGGCCAAATTCACCCCGATGGAGTCCAGTGACATTGATGGAGCGACACTAGCATGAATTTAGCCCATGATTATCATATCCAAATTTGTACTCATCTCGAGATGGATCACAGCACGGAGGCTTCTAAACCATTTGAAACATAGGAACTCTCAGGGGATAATGATGTTATTTCAGGGTAGCGAATGTGCTCTCTAGCCCCCACCACCACTGTCACGCCTTTGATCACCACAGCTTATGGGGCACTAACAATAGTGTTGTTCACACTTGCTAAGAGGTTGCGATGCTTGCTTGTACATTGCCTTTCTCAATGTAATTACTTATTTGAAAAGCACTTTGAGACGTCTGACAATTTGGAAAAGCAAATGGTGCTTGAGTGTCTGTCTATCAGAGAGAGAGTTTGCAGCCTGACTAGAAAGACATCCTTTCCTTCCCTAACCTAATGTTTCTCATCTGTGTATATACACACCAGCATTATCCAAGTGTGCAGATCATTTAAACTTGCTTTTGCTACAGGAAGTAGGAATGGCATGTCTATATTCTCGGCTTAACATCTAAAATGCTTTTTTCTTTTTCTTTTCTGTAGCTATTGCTTTAATATCTTCTTCCTCTAACTGTGACTGTGTTAAACATCTATGTTCGATATTGAACCTTCCGAATATTAGTATTAACAGGCAACATGTAAAGGTTCTATCTGCAATACATCATTGATTCCAATTACTGAAATGGAATTGTACATTATAGAATTTCATAGGTATATTTTTATAAGAGAGTATTTATGCCCCGATTAACTTCTTTCTGTTGCTTTTTCGAAATGGCTTAAAGTTGAACTGTTAACTAATGTTAAAAATTCAGCATGATGGGAGCATTTTTTGTTCTGCTGATCACCAATTATAACGATCAGTGGGCACACAGATCATATTGGACTTCCCAGAACTCAGATTTCACTAGTGCCTGTACATTTTGCCCTCCCATGAAATGATTAGTCCTAAGGATCACAGAGGAAGTGGCTTTTACTTGGATGTTTTGCAAGAAGGGAAAAATTTTGCCCCTTTTGGGTGAAACCATGCGGCAGATAAAAAGTTCAATGGGAACTCTAGGGGTGTTAATTAGAGCTAATTATTATGTAATTGACCTGGCTGATTTAAAATGCCTGGCAGAAATTGCTATGTCCTCATAGGTTGCTGGAATGAACAAGACTAGGGTACCCTAAACCCTAGAACTGCCATGTGGTTGAAATCAGTTAAACATTGGTCTACGTGACTATTATAGGCCTTTGTTGCACTGTTGGTCTTTGCAGTTCCTGAGGGTAAAGTCAAAAGAACACTTCAGTCGCTGTTATAGTACTAGGGGTTTTCAGCATCAAGCTGAGAGGACCCGTTGAGAGAGCCTGGTCCCTAGGAATAGCTTTTTCTCCACTGGTTTCAGCCGGCGTGCTCCTTCAGACTTGGCCAAGCTGCTGCATCTGTGCTTGTTCCCCACCTGACATGGTTCCAAAAGCCATCTAAACAAGCGGCACGCTAGTGAGCTGGCAGTGGAGGAGTTCGGCAGGAGCCACCCTCAATATATTTGGCCATTACTAGCTCAGCAGGACTCTGAGCTGAAGCCAGGTTTTCCCGTGTAATAGGCATATTTCCATGAGGTTGGGTTTGTTTTTTTTTTTTTTACCTTACTGTCTCCTTCATACGAAGATTAAAATGCAGGCTTTCACCTCCTCCTTTAGCTAGCTAGTAATCCAACCTATTTGGATAAGCTTTTTCTTTTGTGATGTCCAGTAACCTCTTCCCCTTTCTCCTGACTTCTTCCAGGCTGGACAGGGACACAGTTCTACTGGTCTGAACCCAAACCATGGTTGAATATGTTCTGCCAGCAAGATGCTGGGGGTAGTCAAGGGCATCCGGGGGTGCCTCTTCACCCCCTGTCTGTGCCAGCCCAGAGACGTCCATGCCACCAGATCCGGCTCCAATGTGAAGCTACCTGATCCAGTGCTATTGTGCCAGATCTTCCACTGCTGGTCTTCTTGGTTCTTCTGCCAGGTTAGTTCTGCCTTACCCTCTGCCTTCTCTTGTTAAACTTGAATCCCATTCCAAACTGCCTGTGAACTCAGGGTGACCCGCTTGTCTTGCCCGATGCCTATGCACTTTCTTTGAGTACAGTCACAGCTAGTGATCAGTTATACAATCAGAATACAGGCAAATTCCAGCTACAGCAACATAACCCAGCGTGTGGAACTAAGGGAAACCAGCATTATAAGTCACGCAAGTGAGGCTGGCCCAACCTGGCTTTTCTAGCTCTGGGGTTTACACTTCAGCTGGAATCAGACAGCTATACTGGCCTATAGAGCTGTGCTCCAATATCCTGTCTACTCCGTGTGCTGTTTCACTTTGGTTTTGTGTATTGTTACATTTATTGAACTTTACACCAAGATTAAATCTTCCAGCAGTTTGGCTTCACTCATGCCATGGGCCCTGTTCTACATACATGGCATGTAGCCCTGTAACCAGAACAGGGAGGAGTCTTTGGGTCCCTTTGCATGTGTTTCTCCTATGCTTTGTCTTCATTAGCTGTTGACTGTTTCTGAGACTGGATAAATGATCAGGCCTGTTCATAAGCGCCGGAGCCATATGAATCATCAGGAAGCTCTGGTTTCATACACGCTGCATTAATATTCTAAGAGCCTTGTTGCCTCTTCTACAGGTGCAATTTCTTATTTAGCTTTCAGTGCTATTTTGATTAATAAAACTTAGCAATTTATAACAAGTCAAAAATGGAGTCCTAGCTCTGAAGGGAGGTAATGCAGGGCAATGATTCTTTGCAAAAAATAGGATAGCAGATTTCAAGGCTCTCCAGTTTACAGAAAATTTTAAGGGATTGCAAATTTGATGCCATGCACCCGGTTAAGCATGGTAATGATGGGTCAGGAAAGCAATCATCTTAGCTGGAAAATGTTTAGACAATATACTGTATCAACTGTGTCTCTGAAGCCATGACATGGTCTGAATTTCAAAATAAAACTGGAAAGCAGGGAGACTTTCTTGCTATGATTCTGGAGTCTGTGACACCTTGTGAGAAGAATAGGGGATAAACAGGACAACATTCTTGTTGGTTAATTAAAGTTATTTAACCAGTTGTCCGTACTATAATTCCTATGATATTGATGACGTTTGGGTTGCTTCGCCAGTGTAGAGAGTCCAGACTGTATGCACTGAGATGTTGATTAATAAATCAACATAGAATCTATTTGCTTTCTATAATTTCTTATTTAACTTAGAAAATGATACGGTTTGGGGGTCTGTTTGTTTTACAAAGTTTAAAAACAAGTTTAATGTAGAATGTTCAAAGTTACCACAAAGTGATCAGGTGGACCAATCAGAACACCAGTCAGTAGGGATTGGAGTTACCTTCTTGGCACAGGATGCCTATGAAAGAAAGACCTTGGTTTTTACAGATTCTCTTTCCTTCTCTTGTAGCAGATTAGGGTCAGAGCCCTTGGAAATAACCTCAGTGCAACCTGCAGATAACATCAGTGCAATCAATTGGCTACATAATGACAGAATTTCCGCATCGTGTTGTTATACTGTATATTATCAATTTGTAATGATTTTGCTGGTATAGTAATTCCATGTTTCATTGCTTTGTTTGTTATACAAAAATTTTATTATATCCAGTAATATTCCAAGAGCATTTCAGTGATTCTGCTGATTTTATCATGAAGCTAATGATCAACTGTAGTTTCCTTGTTGAGAAAATGTAAATTTGTAGGAGCATATTTACAGCATATTTTTACAATATGCTGTAAAGTTTTCTCTTTAGCTGGTCCCATAAGTTCCAGTAATGGAAACTGAAACTTAAAAATGACAGTGCTTTAAATACAATGAAATCATCTTAATTGTCTTGTTTTAATGGGCTCTTCAGCCTAGCAGAGAAAGGTCTAACACAATCTAATGGCTGGAAGTTGAAGCTAGACAAACTCAGACTGGAAATAAGGTGTAAATTTTTAACAGTGAGGGTAATTAATCACTGGAACAACTTACTGAGGGTCGTGGTGAATTTGCCATCGCTGGCAATTTTTAAATCAAGACTGGATGTTTTTCTAAAAGAGCTGCTCTAGGAATCGTTTTGGGGCAGTTCTCTGGCCTGTGCTATATAGGAGACCAGCTTAGCTGATCACAATGGTCCTTCTGGCTTGGAATCTGTGTAGTCTTTATGAAGTATGCTGGGGCAAAAAAAAAAATGACTGCTCTTCACTTGAAAACCACACAAATGTGCATATTCTGGCCTGACAATTTAGTGTTAAGCCACAAGTATTTAGATGAAGAATCTGAATGTCTCTCTTGCATTTTTTATTAATTTATTAACATTTTTACTACTCTACAGTAAAACACTGCCCATCCAATGATCTGGGTATCCTTGGCCATCTTTTAAAAACACACTAATTGACAAACAGTCCTGTCAGTTACCTAAGATCAAATCAACTAACTCCATGACAATAGAAACAGAACAACGATTAGTTACCCTGCCTATACAATCCCCACCAGAATTCTCCTCTAATGCCACCCAGCCTTACCAATAACCCATCTCCAGATGGGCAAGGAAGAAATGGAAATCTCTTTTTGGCAACAGTACAAGCCTTGTTTGCAATGGGCCTAATCCTGACTTTTTGCACCTTCCTCTGAAACATCTTTGGTTTGGTTTGGTTTGGTTGGTGTTTCCAGTTGGGTATTATTTGGTTTTTTGGGCAGTTTCCACAAGCTTTTTTTCATGTTTTATTTTTAAAATGTTGCCAAAGGTACTTAAGACGTTTGTTTGTTTGTTTGTTTGTTTGTTTGTTTGTTTGTTTGTTTGTTTGTTTGTTTGTTTGTTTGTTTCTTTCTTTCTTTCTTTCTTTCTTTCTTTCTTTTTCTTTCTTTCTTTCTTTCTTTCTTTCTTTCGTTATAAATCTAATTGAATGTTGAAAAAAATCTTCTTTCCATCAGGGTGATGAACTAGATGGACAATTGCTGTGGTCTTGTCTGGCAATCTTCCAAACTCCTGTTCTGAAGTTTGTAAGCTCATTGGGGCAGAGATTCTCTTGTTGTTCTGTGTTTGTGCAGCACCTAGCACAATGGGATCTTGGCCCAAGACTGTGGCTCCTAGGCACTACCGCAGCCCAAGCAATTAATAATAATAAATGGGCTGAATCCTGTGTTGGCGTCAATTGCAGCACCTCTGCTGAAGTCAATGGAAATGTGCCAGTTCACTCCAGCAGAGAGTATGGCCCATTGGGGTTTTAGATACTGAAGCAATGCAGGATTTGAGGCCCAGCAACTATAGGCTAAGGTGAACGGTTCTCAGCCATCCTAACTGGGGTTCCTAATGGGGTGTGTGATGGGGTATACAAACCTGACCCAGTCAACACAGGGTTAATAAGCTGTTGTGGGCCCAATCAGCCCCACCCCATCTCAGCTGCGAGAGATGTCAGACTTGGAGGGAGGAGCTTAAAAGGGCAGAACTCCATGGACAAAGGCTGGGTGAGTGCAAAGAGCCCATCCCACCCCGAGGGGGCACCCTGGTAAAAGAACACAGTGACAGGGTAACATACAGCAATCTTGTGTGTATGAGTTTACCAGTTACATAATTACCTCTTATTCAGGTATGGTCCAGGAGATGAGCAATAACAGCAATAACAGAGTCAGCAATAACAGAGTTTCGATTTGTGTAGTGGGTATAGTGTGATTTGAACTTTCTGTAGGTATATCTCAGAGGATCTCAGAATGTGGAAGCATTCATTTATACAGGGGGAGAATTGAACCTGGTCTTCCACATCCCAGGTGAGTGCCCTAATTCCGGGGCTAAACATTATAATGAGGGAACCATTCATTTGCAGCTCTAAATCCTCCTTTATTTCCTGCTTATCAATCAGCTGCCTCTTCAAATAATAGAGACCAGGTTAGTTAATCATGGGCTGTCAGAGATATGTGTTTGCATAACCAACCAGGCAATTCGCACAAGCAAATATAATATAGAGGAAAGATTATTTGTAAAATAGAGACTACAGTACAGCAAAAAAATCTGATCACAAGAGCACAACAGTAATTCTAAAGCTAATTACCAAACAAGCAACTCGCACATGCACAAAATCAATATAGTAGGTGACTCCCCTTTTAATCTATCAGACAAGGACAGTTCCTTCTTTATGATCCTCAATGCTTATGGTGAGAGTGCACATAAAATAAATGAAAGCCCAATAACAGCACCAAGTACGTGGGTACACAGACACACACAACATCTACTTCTTATGATTGTACCTTTTCACTTTGAAAACTTGGCCAATCCAAATAGAAAAATGGAAACCATCCTCAATACAAATTACAGTTACAAGATTCAGTGTTCAGTAACAGAAAGGAATGTTTTCTGTATTAGTAACAGCTTCTGACAACATCTATTTTCATAATAGTGTTTTGTCGAAAGAGCAGTTTGGGTGAGAGTACTGCTAAATCACTTCAAGTGAGGCTGCCTGATGCTCTAATTGCTGCTAATGTTAGGTAACTCCTTGCATTTCTTTTCTTTTCTTTTCTTTTTTCTTTTCTTTTCTTTTAATACCATCTGTCAGAGTCCATTCTGCTCTTGGACATTGCTTTGCATAAAAGGATATCAGAGTAGCCAGGCACTAGCAAAAGATCTGACTGGATGTGAATATTTCTGGAAGCTTTATGTGACACGTAAAACAAAGGACAGTTATGCTTTATATAAAGATTCCATTTATAAATGGTTCATGTATTATAGATGGTTATACACCTGGGAAGAGAAAGTTAGTTCTGCTTTTGGAAGATGGTGGTATTTCTAATTTTGGTTTCTTTCCAATTCAGAAGGAAAACCAAACACTTGGAAATTCTCCTTGAAAGGGAGTGGAGCCCCAGCTCTGGGGCAGTTCACTTAGGGGCTGCCCCAGAGTTGTGGGCCCTGGAAACTCTGGGAACCAGGGCTTCCAGGCTCTTGACTCCCCGTCAGCCCACTAGGTGGGCTGACAAAGAGTTGGGCAGGTGAGTTGGCAGGACACCAGGCATGTTTCGAAAACTGTCTGGCAGGCAGGGCTCCTGTGGACCTCTGACTTGGGAGTGCGGTGAAATCAAAGCGCTTCCATGGATGTTTCGATTTTCACGAACTGGCAAATTTTGACCCCAAAAAAATGTTTCATCAGAATTTTTCCAACTATCTCGAGTTATAAGCAGCCTGTTGGACTTTCAGACTATTGATTAATCATTTATTACAAGGTTTATTAGTTTATTAACCCTTTGTAAATGGAAACTTCGTGTACGGTGTGGCCAAAGAGAAAGTTAAGGGAACAAACAAATAACGGATAATTTTGAGGGAACCTAAGGAAAAGGATCTTCAAGAAAAGAAAAAAAAAAGTTAAAAATGTGAGATTCCATGGTATGCGTGAAGTTCACCCCCATGCACAGGATCCTCTTGAGCCTTCAGAATAGGGCCTAAGATTAATACCAAAGGTGTTAGGTGACTTTCCTTTTATGAGAATGGAGCTGTTGGTTGATACTCCATCATTAACCATACAAGACCCCTTCCATTTAAAGTCCTATTTTTGCCCCTCTCTGAAAAGAAGAGTCCTCCTAGAGTAGCAACTCACTCTCATGTAATAGTAAGTGTCTTTGGGCTCTATTGCACTAATACAGTTTGCCTTTTTCAAGAGTTACTATAGCAACTCCTCCGGATGTATTCTTCTGAAGTTTGGTGGAAGTGACCTGGAAACAAGGGAGAATGCTGCGGTTGGAGAAGGCTGGGTGTTGCCTTTGACACAGAGCATGATCTCTAAAGAAGAGACATTGTCCTCTAGAGCTCCAGTTGGAGTGGAAATGCCCTGCGAGGTATCTGGCTTTGAGGGCTGCTGACGGAGTACATCATTGCCTTCAGGCAGACGATGTGGTAGTTGCCAGAGACCCTCACCACATCATTTTCAGACTGAGTATAGTTGTGACTGAGCCATTGCTGCTCTTAATCATGTCATGATATGTTAGGTGTCACCCAAAGCAATCGTAGGATAACCATCGAAGAGCAGGAGAGACATCAGCTGCTGTGCTAATAATAAAAAGCAGAGAGCTAAAATCGCCCAACTCTGGAGATGCCAGCTGGGCAATAGGATTATTTCCACACACAGTTTGAAAAGATCAATATTCACTGTTTGAGCTGAATTATAATAAACTTGATGTCATGTCTCATTAACAGACCTTTCCCTGCATGGATTTCATACCCTGTCTGGGGAGGAAATAGAGCAGCTACAAAATTGTATCAATTTGTCATTTCATTTGCAGGTGCTAGCCTGCCAGAGGGAAGGGATGATTTGCAGCTGCTTTGGCCCACCGTGCGGTAGGTTCTAGCCAGTATGAACCTCTGTCCAGCTGGAGAGGGTGTGACACTGGGGAGCAAAGGCCATGTACACACCGATCTTCCCACTGCCTCTTAAACACATTCATTCAGAGTAATCTTCCTCAAGCCAGTGAGAGGTCCTGTAGTATCTCAGGTAAGGAGGCAGAGACAAAAGACTTAGCGATATAGCCTAAGATATTCAAAGACACCTGAGGGAGCAATGGAAGAGATTTTCAAAAGCTCCTAAATGGCTTTAGGAGCACACATTACCCAGAAAGTCACTGGGATGTGTGCCCCTAAATGACATAAGGGCGTTTGAAAAGCCCATCCTTGGTGCCCAGTCCTATTGGAAATCAATAGGGATTGGACAACTAACTCCTTTGGGTTCCTCTAAGGCAGTGACTAGCAGGTAAAAACCAGGGGAGCAGACCCTCAGCTGGTCTGAGCTGTCATAACTCCACTTTAGTCAATAGAGCAGCCCTCTGGTGTAGACAGGCGAGTTGTCGTTTTAACACTTTGACTGATGGAAGTAAACCTTGGGCTCCACCCAAGGGTTAACTCTTGCCTTGTCCACTGTAGGGTTTTAATATGTGTTAACCAACGTGTTAAAAATACATGTTTTTTTTCCAACCCATAAATTCCTTCAGAAACAGAAGAAACCAGAGGTTTGGGTTAAAACGCCCAGCAGAATTGAACATCTAAACTGAAAATGTTTTAAGCAGTATGTTGCTGTGATTCTGAGGCAACTACAACAAAAATACACTGTGGAAAATGTATTCTCTTTATTTTTTGTACACATTTGGTACACACCTGTTTACTTACCAGGCTGCTTTCTATTTCAGATGTCTCTTTACAACACTGAAAATCTACAAAATGCTGACCATAATTAATACAAAGCTAATAACCTAAAACCCCGCCACATTGGACAACAGTTAACAAGTGAAAGAAAAATGATAAACCAACCCTAAATACTTGGGGGAATGGGGAAAAGATGGGCCTGTCAGTGTGTGTAGGAGAAGATCAAATCTGGGCTCTGTCTGGCCAAGTGGAGAGTGCGCTCCACAGTCAAGGACCCTTCACGGAAAATCCCTCCTCAGCAGCCCCCTCAATGGAGCTCAGATGCTGCCAAGGAAGCTTATCTCCTAATAAATTAGTTTACTTGGAGTAAAGCTTAAAGGATTTGGGGCCTGATCCAAAGCCCAATGAAGGCAATGGAAGACTCCTATTGACCTGAGGGGCTTTTGAGCCAGACCCCTGTTGCTTGGTTTTAAAGCTTGTGATACAGCAGGGCCAGAGGGCAGCAGGAGAGTGACTTTTTTTAACGTGTTAAAATAAATTATTTTTAATGAGGGAAATTCACCAAAATTTGCTAGAGCCAGCGGTTTCCTTTAAAAACAAACAAAAGCAACACACTTCTGTCTGAATTCTATTTACCTGCTGCTGTTAAAGTCACCCCTTGCCCCATAACAGAGATCACAGGGGAGATATTTCTATTTTAGATTTTACTTGCTGGGTTTAACATGGACTGTGCAATCAAGCCAGCTTCCCTTGCCCTGTGGGTAGTCAATACAGTGCAGTAAATCATTTGTTAATCGCACTGCTGATGACACAGTAGGTACCTGGGTGGTTGTTGAGGGTACACACATCCACAGACTCCCCACAGCTGCGTGTTGAGGGGAGAAGTCCCCAGGCTTAGTCTTGGCTACCAACCTCCACGGGCAGGTTCCCTTTGAGCAGGATGGAGTGAAAGTGTCAACCAGATCAGCCGAAAACAGTCAGCTCTGCTCCAGCCCAGAGAGGGAGGAAGGCTGGTTTCCAATCCCATGGCTCCCCTAGTGTCTCTAGCATGGGGCTGGTTCTACTTAGGAGCAGGTTCCTGCAGATGGTGGAAATCTTCCTCTCTCAGGGGATCTTCTGGCCATTAAAAAAGGACTCCTTGTCTTTGAGGATCTCATGGGTGAACTCATAGCAAGCCAGGCCTCTAAGGATGTACAGCCAACGGCCCGGCAGCAACAGGTCCATCCAGTCGCTGACCAGCTGCCTCACACCGGAGGACAGCCGGGACAGCCCCGCAACCCTGCAGACACAAAAGCCGTCCCAATGGTTGAACTGGTAGCCATGGCGCCCAGCTGCAGCTCCAGCTTTTGGCCCAGCGCAAGCCCCAGAATGATCAGAGCCTTATTCCCTGTAGACTAAGGAGAGGTACTAGGCCCCACCCCAGACCTAATAAAAACCCCTGCTTCAGTCACACAGGAAGCAGAGAAAGGGAGAGCTGACTGTAGTTTGGAGGTGACTGGTGTTGACCAGAGGATCAGAGTACCAAGGGAAGGGAGACCAGGCCCAAGCAGGGCAGAGGGACTCCCCCTGAGCAGAGAACTGATAGGAAACCCTGCCTGTGGGGAAAGAGAGTAAGAAGCTTGTGAAGCTGAAGGGGCTGGGACCGGAGTAGGGGGCAAACCTGGGTCCCTTCCCAACTCCCCTTCTCTCCCCTTCCAGGGCACTTGAGGAGCCCAAGAATAGGGGCAGGGGCAGCGCCCTGAAACACCACACCCAGGAAAAGGATGCACACCACAATAGCATTGGCCATTTGCCACAAACTGCACCCACCTTAAAACTGTTTTGCTTTGCACTGTATCCAGCTGCTGAAGAGCTCAGCTGTGAGCATTATCCTGAATGTGTTCTTGTCAGCGACCGGTTCTGTTTGAACTTGAGCCACCAGTCTGCTGGGGAGCTGTGACCTCCTTGTGCTGTCACCCACGGGAATGGAAAACTTTCCTCCCTTTGCAGCACAAACTGCAGATGCCTGGCAGCTCCTTTACTGGCTTTTTGGACACCAGCCATTGGTTGCTTATCATCGATTCTGATCTGACAGTGATCCCTACAGCTAAGGTGCTGATTCTAATCCACTGCTTCAGCTGGGTTTAAATCTTTATCTGCAATCGGTGAGTCTGAGCGCTGAGTGTGCAGAGACATTATTAGATTATTAAATCAATGACACTCCGGTTATTAGTCACACTTATCTGCATTACCTGACGCTGTAATGAGGTTCTATTTTTACTTCCATCCTGCTAATGTCCCAGAGGTACTGGAATTATGACCAGAAAATTAATTTCTTTACATTTGGACAAGAAATAGAAGTAAGGGGAATAATCCTGTATCGACACTATAAATCCTAACAGGGTTGTTCAGAAAAGCTATGGGTATAAAAAAAAAAAAAAGAAAAAAAGAGGGTTGAGAACTACATTTCATGTACCCAGTTATCCCTGTGGTGTGGGGCAAAAGAACCGGCCTGTGGCTATGTCTGGTGTTCATATCTGGGCCAGACTATTTTAGCTGGTAACTCATTCTAAGTGATTAGGATCCCTGAGCTAGCATTAATGATTTTACTAGAACTGCCAATATTTTCTCACAGAACCCTGCCATGAGAGATGTTGGGAAGGGAGCATTTCAGGAGTGAGATCAAATCTCGTAACCAGAGAAAGGACAGCTCACAGGAAGATGATGATTATGTTGAGTGTAAAGAGAAAAGGAGTCCTTGTGGCACCTTAGAGACTAACCAATTTATTTGAGCATGAGCTTTCGTGAGCTACAGCTCACTTCATCGGATGCATACCGTGGAAACTGCAGCAGACTTTATATACACACAGAGAATATGAAACAATACCTCCTCCCACCCCACTGTCCTGCTGGTAATAGCTTATCTAAAGTAATCGTCAGGTTAGGCCATTTCCAGCACAAATCCAGGTTTTCTCACCCTCCACCCCCCCCCACACAAATTCACTCTCCTGCTGGTGATAGCCCATCCGAAGTGACCACTCTCTACACAATGGGCATGATAATGTTGAGCGTGTGACGGGTTCTCCCCAGGGTGCCACCTGCATCTGTGGTACCACTGAGCCCATCTGACCCACCAGCCTGGGCTCCCTTTCCTGCTGTGACAGGCCCTCAAGCCCCCCCAGCACACATACACTTAGGGACACACCTAGCCGCAGAAATATACAGACGCTGTGATCAGCTCTGCATGGGAAGGCTTCAGCTAAGGAACTTTCCGGCCGTTTAGGCATGCACCCTCCTCTGGAGGATAAATGCAAAATTATACCATCTTGTGCTGCATAGAGAACTGTACAGCATAAACTCATGAAATTCACCCCCTCCGCCAATGTGGAGAAAGATATGCAACAGCTTTCTGCCCCAAGTTGTGATTTCCACACACTGGTTTTAGACAAAACAAAAACAAGCTTATTAACTACAAAAGATAGATTGTAAGTGATTATAAGGAAGAGTAAACAGATCAAAGCAGATTACCTAGCAAACAAACAAAAACGCAATCTGCACTTGATATACTAAAGAGATTGGATATGAGTAGCAAATTCTCACCCTAAATGATTAGGGCCCTACCAAATTCATGGTCCATTTTCAATTTCATGGTCATAGGATTCGATTTCATGGTCCATAGGATTTTAAAAATCGTAAATTTCATGATTTTCAGCTATTTAAATCTGAAATTTCACGGTGTTGTAATTGTAGGGATCCTGACCCAAAAAGGAGTTGTGGGGGGGTTGCAAGGTTATGGGGGGGGGGGTTGCGGTGTTGCTACCCTTACTTCTGTGCTGCTGGCCGGGAGCCCAGCTCTGAAGGCAGAGCCATAGCCAGCAGCAGTGCAGAAGTAAGGGTGCCATGGCATGTGTCATAAATATAAAGGGAAGGGTAAACCCCTTTGAAATCCCTCCTGGCCAGGGGAAAGCTCCTCTCACCTGTAAAGGGTTAAGAAGCTAAAGGTAACCTCGCTGGCACCTGACCAAAATGACCAATGAGGAGACAAGATACTTTCAAAAGCTGGGAGGAGGGAGAGAAACAAAGGGTCTGTGTCTGTCTATATGCTGGTTTCTGCCGGGGATAGACCAGGAATGGAGTCTTAGAACTTTTAGTAAGTAATCTAGCTAAGTATGTGTTAGATTATGATTTCTTTAAATGGCTGAGAAAAGGATTGTGCTGAATAGAATAACTATTTCTGTCTGTGTATCTTTTTTGTAACTTAAGGTTTTGCCTAGAGGGGTTCTCTATGTTTTTGAATCTAATTACCCTGTAAGATATCTACCATCCTGATTTTACAGGGGAGATTTCTTCATTTCTATTTACTTCTATTTTTATTAAAAGTCTTCTTGTAAGAAACTGAATGCTTTTTCATTGTTCTCAGATCCAAGGGTTTGGGTCTGTGGTCACCTATGCAAATTGGTGAGGCTTTTTATCCAACATTTCCCAGGAAAGGGGGGGTGCAAGTGTTGGGAGGATTATTCATTGTTCTTAAGATCCAAGGGTCTGGGTCTGTAGTCACCTAGGCAAATTGGTGAGGCTTTTTACCAAACCTTGTCCAGGAAGTGGGGTGCAAGGTTTTGGGAAGTATTTTGGGGGGAAGGACGCGTCCAAACAGCTCTTCCCCAGTAACCAGTATTAGTTTGGTGGTGGTAGCGGCCAGTCCAAGGACAACGGGTGGAATATTTTGTACCTTGGGGAAGTTTTGACCTAAGCTGGTAAAGATAAGCTTAGGAGGTTTTTCATGCAGGTCCCCACATCTGTACCCTAGAGTTCAGAGTGGGGGAGGAACCTTGACAGCATGGCATTGCCACCCTTACTTCTGCGCTGCTGCCTACAGAGCTGGGCACCCAGCCAACAGCTGCCACTCTCCAGCCACCCAGCTCTGAAGGCACTGCAGAAGTAAGGGTGGCAATACCGCAATCTCCCTCCCCCCCAATGACCTTGCAATCCCCTTGAAACTCCCTCTTGGGTCAGGACCACCAATTTGAGAATTGCTGGTCTCCCCTGTGGAATCTGTATAGTACAGGGTAAAAGACCACAAAAGACCAGTTTTCACCGGGGAGACCAGATTTCATGGCTGTGAATTTGGTAGGGCCCTATAAATGATTATTTAAGGAAGTTGCAGAGATTCTTAAGGGGCCAGCTGCCCTTGCTTGCAGTTTTAAAATCCCAGGTATTCCTCTCTCAGGCTAGAAACCCCTCTAGCCTGGGTCCAGCATTTCCCCCAGTTCAGTCCTTGTTCCTCAGGTGTTTCCAAGAATCTTCTTTTGGCGGGGAGTCTGTGAAGAACCATGATGATGTCACTCTCCTGCCTTAAATAGCTTTTGCATATGACAGGAACACTTTGTCTCCAAGCTTGGTTCCCACACCAGACAGTGGAAAACCACTGGTATTCCGAGATGGAGTCTGGTACCAGGTGATCCAGTCACATGGCCCTGTAGGGTCAGAGCAGCCATGACTCAGAGGCTGTTTGTAGAATCCGCAGGAAGGCTCACCGGTGGGAGATAAACTTTTTCTAAGGCCTATTGTTTTCTCTAATGGCCCCTCCAAGCCAGCCATCTAGACTCACCGCATTCTGCCCAGTGGGCATTCCCCAGGTGTAACTGTATTTGTAATATAGATATATAATCAATATTCCTAATTTCAGACACAAAAATGAAACAGGCATACAAATAGGATAATCCCATTCAGTAAATTATAACCTTTCCAACGATATCTTACGTGACCATCTGGTATAGTTGTGCCATAATCATATCATCATATGAAGAATAGGGGGTGCAGTGTCACAGAGTGTTCAAGAGCTACTGTGTTGAATGCAAACAAAGGAACATCTCAGCCCACAGTGCACCAAGCCAAAACAGATTTCCTAAAAAAAAGTGGTATATAGGGCCTGATTTGATGATGAGTGAAGGTTTAAGAACATCTGTGCTTTTGCTGCCCTGCAGGTAGAGTAACCATCTTTCAGTTAGGAGGAATATGAAAAAATAAACAGTAAAAGATAGTTAAGGGCCATATTCTCTGTCGACTAAATTCCATTGAAATCAAGGAGGAAGAGCAGAGAGTTCATCTTGGCCTCTGCTTCGACCAGTGGCACCTCAGGAATGGTCCCAGCATGCAGGACTCAAAGCAGTTCCCATAAGGAATCATGGGAGTTTGACTTCTTCCCTCACAATCCCTCTGGACCTCCCAGAAGCTTTGTGAAATCTCCCAGTAGCCACTGCTTCTGTGGTCTCAAACGGGAACTGCAGAGTAGGCATACAGAGTGCTGTACAATAGTGCGGGGGCAAAAGCTTAAATCCCAACAGCCTGGCTGGAGTAGGTTCTGTTTATTTTGCTAAAAGAGCTGCTCTGGGAATTATCTGGGGGGAGTTCTGTGGCTTCTGTTGTACAGGAGGGCTGAGTAGATGAGCACAGGTCCTTTCTGGCCTTGGAGTCTATCAATCCTCTAGTGCAAACACAGCTTCTAGGTTAGAGAATGGGAAGAAGCAGATGATAAATGCTTCGCCATAGAGAGAGAGAGAGAGTCTCAGCTTTTTCTCCCTCCCATTATTTGTAAGATCTCTGAGTTTACCAATTGCCTGCCAGAGCCGTATATTACCTAGTGCAAGAGCATAATTTGTTTTTAATGTATGTTTTAACAGCATGATTTGTTTCATGTTTGCAGTTAATTTCAAAGTAGGAACAAGCGCTGGTGCTCAGTGTGCCAGAAATTCAGCCGGAAGACTTTATAGAGCCCTTCGACTGGAAAATTTCCACTTAAACTAAAATATGACACTAACGGAGAAAGAGAGAGCATGTGTGCCATTGGTACCGGAGAGCTGCATAGGGTGGAATGTGCCAGCAACTACAATTTGCAGTGGAATTATAATGGAACAAGTTCTTTAGGTGTAATTAAAATATGGAGGAGTGAGCTCTCATGGAAATCCTTTACTCCAAGCTTTTGGATTCCTGTGAACAAGAAGCAAACGTTAGCAGGTCAGCTGGAGTACAGTATTTTGTGTGTTCTTTGGTTAAACATTAAAGTGGTATTGTCAAGTGGCTATAACTAATTGCCTAGGCTCAAAATTAAATCTAATCAATTTTGAGCACTTAGGTTCAGAGTTAAAGCTGTTTTCACCTGGTAGGAAATGTCTTTCCAATTCTAAACATCTCTAAAATAATTTAAAATTAAAAATGTCTTTTAAAACGGTTCCCTTTCCTGGGTACTATGAAAATGATCAGCATTCTGACTGGCTTACATTTCTCTGCAGCACTGGAATTCCTGTAGCAGGGTGTCTGAATTATGGGATTTTGTCCGTCTGTGTTTATGCGTGTTAAAAAGTTAGCATTTACACAAGATCTTCCAGACTGAAAACACACAGCCAACAAAAGATGAACTTTTATTTACACAATTTCCTGTATGTTTTTTCAGACAATGTCTTGTTACAGTTCCTGATTACAAAACTTAACATTTACACATTACCACTCCCTTCTGTATTGAAACAAGAAGGGTTGGGCATAGGACCATGTATTCAAGTGTTGTCAGTGCCCTTGCTGAATGGTAATATGCTGCTAAACATTGAATGGTCCTGCTCAAATTCTTAGGTGAAAGTCTGCCCTTTTGAAGGCAATGGAGTTTTTGCTGTTGATTTCAATGGGACCAGGATTTCACCCCTTATGTTTGCCCATCTGACAAATATTGCACCTTGTTCCAAATATAATAAAGATGAAGCTTCGGGTCAAAATTTAGTTATGTAGGCAAGTGTTAAAACACACCTTGTGTTGCAAACTGTTCTACCAGTCTTTTGCTGGTAAATTGTTTATTTTGACTGTAAGCAACTCAGGGGAGGGACATGTCTTAAATTCTTTAAGTGCTGACCTCAAAGCTGTGTGCTCTGTACTCTGTATTTAGGGATGGGAGCCATGTTGCTCTAGTTTTGGTTAGAGATGGGGTCAGGCTGGGGAGTTCATATCCAGAACTCAGTTCACTGATACGGAACTGTGCACCCTCAGCTTCCGCTGAACAAATATTTGTGTGTGGGCCGGGGGGAATACACACACTTTCTTTTTCTCCAGTCACGCTGGACACTAGCTTTTGTATAGCAGCTGGTAAAAATGTATAAGTAAAAATAATAACCTGAAATGGAACCTGAAGGAATTGACAAGAGGCAGTACTGGATTTGCTTTACCCACCATTAAAATCCAGCTCACTCGGGGATAAACAGCCTTCAGGTAGCTTGAGAGTGCACCACCAAGCTACTCAGCGTTTGACAAATAGCTGGGCGTGAAGAAAGAATATGCTTTGCAAGTGGAAGTTCAAGGACAAATTGGGCCCCAGTCCAGCAAATAACCTAAACCTGTGCATACGTTCAAGCACACAAGTAGACCCATTGAAGTAAAGCTACTAATTTTGATTTATGCAATGACGTTGTCCAAGTTGCCAGACTCTGGACTTCTCTGCATGGGGCATTATTCTGGAGTAGCTATTTCTGATTAACTATTTCTACTTAACTTCAGGTGTGGACACTCTTATTCCAGAATAAGGGTGCCTTGTTTTGAAGTCACATCCTCCCTTATTCCAGATTAATTTTCACGTGTAGGCAAGCCTTAGAATGTATACAGTAGTGGCCAAAGGATTTGGAGAGTTGATTAACTATCTGTTGATAAATTGTAAATATTCCAGATATTGACATTTTATAAAGCAAATATTGCCCAAGATGAGGATTTTTGCACCCCGTTTTATGACACGGACACAGAGTAGTCCATTCTTGTGCGTGCTGTAGTTCGAGAGAAAAAAACACCAACTGCCTCTGTCACTTTGGACCATAACTGCTTGAAGCCATTATGGTCCATTATATGGAGCTGTTACAGTCTATTGAGTAAATCTACAGATTAAAGCTCCCTACATACAGAGTAACTTGATAGGTCTGTTGTGTCAATAATAGCAGGATTAAAGGGCCCTAATCGTGTGGACAGTGACGGAGGGTGTCCGCCCAGGCCAGGTGTTAAAAGCAATTGCCTTTTAAAAAGCTGCCTTGGTGAAGTGCTATGGGACTAAGAACACAGGGATTCGGGGTGAGGCAGTGGCTTCCACTTTAACTTGGTGCAACTTTGCACGTTGAGGGATTGCTGCATGATTGGGGACTGGAGCAAGTCCCCAGTATCTGCAGGCTTGTCAGTCCCTCACAGCTAGAGAAGCCGGCTGCTGAGCAAGCGGATTGTTTCTGGAGACCTATGAGCCTGCTACAGAGGAGAGAGACGGGCATGGGCCTTTTCCCACCCTCTGATTGTGGGAGAGGGCTGGTGGTGTGGCTTCTGATCCTCTTCATGGAAGGGGGAGAGCCATTCCCTTCAAGACTGCATTGCTATTGCATGACTGCTCCCATGCAGACTCCCTGGGCGTTGTTCAGTCTGGGGTCGATGAGAGAGAATTGGCAGCATGATGGGACTCGGAGCCAGGCACAGCTCTGGAATGGATGTCCCTGGCTCCTTGAAAATTCAACCCTAGCTGACAAAAATAGACAGCTCCAGAAAAGCCCTATCCTTCAGTTGGATTTATGGGGAACATGCTCGTTAGTGTGTCCCCTAGCATCACTCCAGATCCTTATTGCTATATATATATAGCGCAAAAGAAAATTGATAGATGGCAATGGGGTAGGGTGGAGTGCTTTCGTGGATAGAGCACTGAATGCGGATTCAGGAATCTTGGGTTCTGTTCCCAACTCTGCCACTGACCTGAGGTCCCTTGGTCACTTCATTCTCAGTGCCTTTGTCTCCAATCCC
This sequence comes from Eretmochelys imbricata, assembly GCF_965152235.1. Taxonomy (NCBI): domain Eukaryota; kingdom Metazoa; phylum Chordata; order Testudines; family Cheloniidae; genus Eretmochelys; species Eretmochelys imbricata. The sequence goes on from NC_135580.1 coordinate 99,089,205, forward strand.
ACCCTCTTCCATACGTAGATTGTAAGCAATTTGGGGCAGGGACTGTCTCTGACTGTGTATATGTGCAGCACCTGGCACACTAGTGTTCTGATTTCAGTTGTGGCCTGTAGGTGTCGCTGTCATACAAACAAAAAATAAAATACTTCCATGCCAAGGGGGCAGGCTTGGGTGGCTGCATAATAACTCAACCAAGCTGTGACGGGGTCCCCCTGGGGTACCACTTGGAACTGGGGTCCCACTGAGCCAACAGCCTTAGTTCCTCTCACTCTGTGCTGCTGTGACAGGCTCTCATACCCCATTCCAGCACCACACACAGGTAGGGATACACCCAGCTGCAGCATCTTCACACAGATGCTGAGATCAGCTCTGCCAGGGAGAGCTCAGCTAAGGAATTACCCAGCACTCAAGTGCACACACTCATAGAATCATAGAAGATCAGGGTTGGAAGAGACCTCAGGAGGTATCTAGTCCAACTCCCTGCTCAGAGCAGGACCAATCCCCAATTAAATCATCCCAGCCAGGGCTTTGTCAAGCCTGACCTTAAAAACCTCAAAGGAAGGAGATTCCACCACCTCCCTCGGTAACCTATTTCAGTGCTTCACCACCCTCCTAGTGAAAAAGATTTTCCTAATATCCAACCTAGACCGCCTCCACTGCAACTTGAGATCATTACTCCTCGTTCTGTCATCTGCTACCACTGAGAACAGTCTAGAGCCATCCTCTTTGGAACCCCCTTTCACGTAGTTGAAAGCAGCTATCAAATCCCCCCTCATTCTTCTCTTCCGCAGACTAAACAATCCCAGTTCCCTCAGCCTCTCCTCATAAGTCATGTGCTCCAGTCCCCTAATCATTTTTGTTGCCCTCCGCTGAATGCTTTCCAATTTTTCCACATCCTTCTTGTAGTGTGGGGCCCAAAACTGGACACAGTACTCCAGATGAGGCCTTACCAATGTCGAATAGAGGGGAACGATCACGTCCCTCCATCTGCTGGCAATGCCCCTACTTATACAGCCCAAAATGCTGTTAGCCTTCTTGGCAACAAGGGCACACTGTTGACTCATATTCAGCTTCTCGTCCTCTGTAACTCCTAGGTCCTTTTCTGCAGAACTGCTGCCTAGCCATTCGGTCCCTAGTCTGTAGCAGTGCATGAGATTCTTCTATCCTAAGTGGAGGACTCTGCACTTGTCTTTGTTGAACCTCATCAGATTTCTTTTGGCCCAATCCTCTAATTTGTCTAGGTCCCTCTGTATCCTATCCCTACCCTCCAGCATATCTACCACTCCTCCCAGCTTAGTGTCATCTGCAAACTTGCTGAGGGTGCAGTCCACGCCATCCTCCAGATCATTAATGAGCGTAAACCCAAAATTGTATTTTCTTGCACTGCACAGAGAACTGTACAGTGTAAGCTAACTGGAATTCACCCTCTCCCTCAATGTGGAGAGAGATATGCACAGCTTTTTGCCCTCCTCCCCCACTTATGAATTACACAAACTGGGTTTAAAACAAAAACAAGTTTATTAAGTACAAGAGGTCGATTTTAAGTGATTATAAGGGATAGCCAACAGATCAAAGCAAATTACCTTTGTAAATAAACAAAAACTGCAATCTGAGTTTAACATACTAGATAGGCAGGATATAAATTAGCAAATTCTCACCCTGAGTTATAAACAGGCTGGCAGATTTTTAAGGCACAAGATGCCTTGGCTTTCCTGGGTTTTCATAGGCTAAAGATCCTTCTTTGTTCAATCTTTGTTCCTCAGGTGTGTTGTTGTAGGGAGAGTGAGGTCTCCCCATAATGTCATTTTTTCCCCTTTATACCTTCTCCCCCACTGCTAGAAAGCTCTTTTGCTGTGACTTTGGTCCAAGAGTTCCCATTGTGCAGTGCTATCTCTGAGAGGTTTCTATTGTACCCGGTTCCTGGGGTAATCCTGGTGCCTGTGTGCATTTCCTCAATAAGCCACTAACGTTGTTTGGCCTTTTTACTGTCGTACCTAAAAGGCTGTTTGCGGGTGTTTTCAACCTCAGGACATGTTTCAGCAACACAAACATAGCCAAACTTTATAACTTCACATACAACAATAGCACAGACAATCCAACGAGATAGTACTGTCTAGCAGATCAAGACTTTTAGAATGACACCTCACAAGGCATACTTTGTATAAGGAATATCCTAATGACATGACAGTGGTGAATACTGGGGTGTCAGGGTGTCACACAAGCATTGCGTGGCCACTGCACAGGGCGTGGTACTCCTGGGAACAAGACGCAGTCTCAACAGGTGTCTTCTTATGGAGGCCAATGGAGCATCTATGGACCAGTTGAGGCCCCTTTCTGTGAGCTTGTTGGTGTTTAAGGCCCCCTGTCACTCGGATACCCTGGCAACAGTGAGCTGAGGATGGCATGCCAGTAATGCTCCCAATTACTTCTTTTGCTTTTACCCATATAACTCGAAGCCTTCCATGTTTGTTTTGATGTAGCTTCTGATACTGAATGTTATCAAGTGTCTCAAACTCTCCGCTCATGTTGGATGTTAATGTGTCGCTGGCTTCCCTGCTAGTTGCTCTCTTGGTTGCAGGGAATCAAGGCTAAGGGGTGTTTCAGACAGAGGAGAGGAGGAGTAGAGAGAATGCTGCTGGCTAAGAACATAAGAGTGAAGGAAAGTCCAACCAATGCCCTTTCCCACCTAGCCAACAACTTCAATCACTGCCCAGAGGTGATCAGAGCCCCTTGGTTCAGAGAGTTGTGCATGCATTCATCGTCAAATGCCTAGGTTTTGTCTCCCACAAAGGTGATCTTCCAGTAGAATTCTTTCTTTATAACATTTAAACACTTTCCATTTCCAGTTGATCTGCTGTGTCTAATGTGAGTTATGTAAATTTTCCCCATGAATGACAGGATTTTGACAGTCTGACTTACCTTCCAGGCATACTCAAACCAGCTCATTTTCTCTTCCCTGGAAATTTTCAGTGTTTGGGTGGCATTTGATTATTATTAGCTGACATATTTGAGCTCCGGGGTTGAGCGTAAAGATATTTTAAATTTAATTGGTTTAAGATGTCATCATTTCCATGCTGATGAATTTGTAACCAGAGAAACTTACAGTATTTAATGAACTTATTTAGATATCATGCTGCAAGCTTTAAGCCCAATCTCAAGTATGAAATTAGATCATGTGGGATAAAACTAACACCCAGAAGCGAAAACTGAACTGGGAAAAAGAATGAATTTCCAAAGACCGTGTAAATACAGATATAAGGCACCTAGGGGACATATTTACTAAGAGTTTTTGCACTGTTTTCAATGGAGCTTGTAATAGCGTAAAAGTATTAAATCTGATTTACTAGAAAAGATTTGTGCAGTACTCCATCACCTGGCTTCCCAGCTTGGCGAGGCCCCCCTCCCGCACCACTTCCAACCCCAGAACAATAATTCAGAGCACAGTTGAATATATGGCTGAGAAGGCTGCAGCTTTACTGAAGAGTTTACAAGCAACCAAGCAATAAAAACAACCATGCAGCCATCCAAAAGGATTAACAACATGAAAATCAATTATAATTCTAAACAGGTCAATATAGTGCAGTCTATCAGCCTGGGATGGAAGGACACAGGTGCTGCACACCCATTCCAATGAAATGTTCCTTCTCTGCCCCTCCACGTTTTATGCAGGGGAGGAGGGGCTTTCATTTTGCCACTGTTACAAGCTCCTTTGAAAACAGTGCAAAAGTACCATAGTCTAAATACCTCAGCCCAGTTTGTATTGTTCCGACACTCTTCTGAATATATGAAAACACCCCAAAATGTGCGTAGTGATTTACGCTAACCCACGAGCGTTATTATTTATTTGTCTTGCAGTAGTGCCCAGGGTCCCCTCGGCAGTGCACAGAGCTATACCCAGAGGCGGCCTCTGCCCCTCAAGAGCTTTCAGTCTAAATAGAAATGACAAAAACTCTTAGCACAATTGTTCAAATGAGGCACCAAGAGATTGTGACTTGCCAAAGGTGTGACAGAGCTGGGCACCAAGTCCCAGTGCAGGGCCTTAGCCACAAGACTATCCATGGCTTTGCCAGTTAACACTCCAATAAGAAGAGTTCAAAAAGAATGGGCAGTTCTCTGCTGTACCTCCCAGTAACGTGCTGCCCATTAGCAGGGGTCAAAATGTTCCCGGCAGAATGGTTTTCCATCGAAAAGTGCTGATTCGATGGAACTGCTGTGTTCCATCAGTTCAGTGGAAACCAGGCTGGCCAGATGCCTGGCTGACCTGCCTGCCTGTTCCCCAGTTGGCTGGCTTCATGGCAGCATGGTCAGCTGACCGGCTCGCCATGGCCTGACTCCCCAGCCAGCTTGCCAGTTGTGGGTTTTTTTAATTTTATACATCTGTATATTTAATTACAGATTTTATTTGTTTTTATATTTTTTTTCTTTTTTATATTCTACCAATTGCAGTAGGAGGCAATTACCAATTCGAACATCAATTACCAATCACCAATAATTATATAATTTTTATCACTGAAAAGTATTAAATGTTAATTTGAATATAATCAAAAATTAAAACTGTAAACATAAAATAAAATTGAAAACAATAAAAAATATAATAGAAAAGAAGTTATCTATTGTATAGAGTTTATAATGTAATATACTGAAAGTTGAAACATTTTGACTACTATATTATGACATGACATGACTTGACTATATCATAATATAACATTGACTTTTATATTATTTACTATAAATTGATTGATAAAGTTGAAATGATACTTGCCGACCTTACTGAAATGAAATTATTTTTACCTTACTGGTCAAAACCAAATTTCATTTACATTTTTCCAAAACAAAATTTCAGAACGTCATTCTTTGGAGAATCTCTTTTGTTCCCAGTTGGGCATGTTCTCGCAGATAAGAGGGATAAGGCACTGGGGTATCTTTCCATTAAATGAAAATGTTTGCTCCTAATCCTAATCCAGGGAAGAGGCAATGTGCCTCATGTAGACAGGGTGAACTTCATCAGAGGCAGCAGTAGGGTTGCCAGGCATCCAGTTTTCAAGCGGAACGTCCAGTTGAAAAGGGATCCTGGTGGCTCCCGTCAGCACCATTGACCAGACCATTAAAAGTCCAGTCGGTGGGGCAGCGGGGTTAAGGCAGGCTCCGTGTGGCTCCCGGAAGCGGCCAACATGTCTCTGCGCCTCCTAGGCAGAGGCGCGGCCATGGGGGCTACATCCGCTGGCCCCGCCCTGAGTGCCAACTCTGCAGCTCCCACTGGCTGGGAACCATGGCCAATGAGAACGGTTGGGGCAGCACCTGCAAATGGGAGCAGCATGGAGAGTCGCCTGGCCGCACGTCTGCCTAGGAGCCGGACATGCCGGCACCTTCCAGGAGCCGCCTGAGGTAAGCGCCACCTGGCGCCCACACCCTGAATCATCTCCTGTACCCCAACCCCCTGCCCTAGCCCTGAGCCCCCTACCACACGCAAATTCCCTTCCAGACCCCACACCCCCTCCCACACTCTGAACCCCTCAGCCCCAGCCCCACACCAGAGCCTGTACCCCCCAGCTGGAGCCCTCCCTGCCCACACCCCCAGCCCAGAGCCCTCACCTCCTCCCACACCCCAATCCCCTGCGCATCCCGGTGAAAATGAGTGAGGGTGGGGGAGAGTGAGTGACAGAGGGAGTGAGGATGGAGTGAGCGGGGGTGGGGTCTCGGAGAAGGGGCAGGGCAGGGAGAGGGGCAGGGATGTTTGGTTTTCTGCAGTTGGAAAGCTGGCAACCATAGGTGGCAGGGAAATCTTCCTGGTTTGTTAACCAAGAATTCTCCCCAAGCACATCACTGGTCACTCTGTCAATTGTTCTCACGTGACCCACTCACTCAAGAAGGAATTGAAGTAAGTAGCTAGGCCTGTGACCCACTAGGAGCAGAGTTTAGGCATCTTTGATTTGCCTGAGGCAGTCTGACATCACTGACACCTAAAAGGTTGGAGGAATCAGCATCTGGACTGCTGTAGTTAGTGAGGTCAGTAGTGGCTGCAGGAGACCCCCTAAAAACCCTGAACCTGGGTCTCGGGAGATAAGTAAAGGAGGCATTTATGTCATTACAATTATTTTTTACTTGCAATTTATTTGTGAAGTTTAAACTTGATCCGTATTTTTATGTTAATGATTTGAAATAATAAGAAATGTTTCTGTGGTCAGATACAGACTTTTGGTAACACTGGGGTAAATCTGGAATAACGCGTTGAGTTAATGCAATTACTCTTCTAACTGAAGCAAAAATATGGACCTCCTGCTTTCCAAATGAGAAATAATCCACCACCTCCCCACCCAACTTCACTCACAATTTATTTTATTTCCTTGATTTAAAAAGGCAAAGGTTTGTCACTGCTAGCCACTTCTTACATTGATGTGCTCTCTGCCCTTAGCTAAACTTCATCCTGAGAGTCCTTGCCTTGGAGCCTCAGTACAAAGCTGTAATATCTTGGACAATTACAATGATTTCCATCTCTAGTCTAGGTGTAGATACATACAGTACTTTCTTTAGCGATGTCTCCAGCTTTGCACATGTTGGGTGACACAGTAATGAGAGCGTGTGCAGGTCTTCGGACTATTGCACTGATCAAAGTGCCATTTGTCAGGGGAAGAACTGAAGGGAGATGGGTTTTGAAAGCATGTGTGTTTAAAAAGCCTCCAAACCCCAACATACATCAGACGCAAATCCTTCGTCGATTGCTGGCAACCCCCAGCCCCTTTTTTCTACTGCAGTTACTTTAGACTTCCTGGAGCAATTATTTTCAGTAACGTTGCAATTCGACAGATAACTTTAGCACAGGGAGCCGCAACACCACAGGCATCCATTAGCAATTAAAATGAGATAAACAATTAGCCTGTGAACCTAGCCCCTGGATCTCGGCTGCTTCTGGCAGGCACTGCAGGAAGCTTCTGAAAGGACTGTAAAAAGAAAAGGAGTCCTTGTGGCACTTTAGAGACAAACAATGTGTCAGTCTCTCAGGTGCCACAAGTCCTCCTGTTCTTTTTGCGGATACAGACTAGCACGGCTGCTACTCTGAGACCTGACAGGGCTGGGTAGCTGCTTCTCGGTGCAGGCTGGTTCGGCATGCCGTGGTTGTCAGGCAAAGGTGCACTGTGGTCCACGAGGATGTAAGGAAACCTAGAGGAAATGTCAATATGAAAAAGGAACACGGGGGGGGATCGCTAGTTTTATTCACTATGCCTTCAGCTTCTTCCCTCCCTGCCCGCCGGGCATTGGAAGGCAGATGCACAGGTTGGCATTATCTAATTTCCTCATTTTCTTGTCCGCTTGCTGGCTCTAAAAATGATTGCCCCATCGTTTGATGAAATGATGATGAGGGAAGGAAACTAATACCATTGTAAATCTCGAAAATGGATGGAGAAACACAGTTGTCAAATCGGAGTAAATACCTCCCAGGAGAGAGTTATTCTAGTTTTTCCCTCAATAAACCCATGCGGCAGGACTGGAATTAGGCAGAAAATGGCAGTTAGCAGAGAAGAGAGGGAAACAGGTAAAATATTTAAAACTATATTGTAAGGGCAAGTGCTGCCAGTAAATCATAGCTGGGAACGTTGCTAAGTTAGGGACTCAGGCATGGCTGCCATTACACCAAAACAGGCTCTCTCCGGTTTTAACAAACCACAGTCCACCATATTGCACTTAGGCAAATTCAGCTGTTCTCCCAGGGGCTCCTGCCAAAAGCGACCTGCTCGCAGGTTCTCCTCCAGCTCTCAGAAACAGACAGGCCAATGTCTTGCTATTAATAAGCCATGTTAGGAATGCAGGCCGCCTTTTCAGCCGATTTTAATAGGACCTCCCGTTATAATAAACAATGTTAATAATTCATTCCTAACGGGACTCTGAGAAACAGAGCAGTGCTAATAATGTGCCCCTTAGCAATGACCGTATATCTCCCGTCATGTTCACCGCTGCCCCAGTTAGCACAGAAATGATCACAGGCCATAGAAACCAGGAGATGTGCCGGTGTAGTCAGACAATACAGCAAAGGGGTGAGAGAGGGACAAACAGTGTTTGCTGAACGGGGTGAGGTGGGAGAAATATGTCCCCATTCCGTGTTCTCAAGGGGGGAGGGACAGGACCACCAGCTTCCTGCATCGCCTCACCATCCCCACAGCCGGTCCCCATTATGCTCTCTGTCCGCATTCCGGGTGTTCGCGGGGGCGGGAACCTGGCAATGGGATCAAGTTGAAGTGGGGAGGACGCGATGCTGTTTGCAACCCCCCCTACCGTATGTGGGGCACCAGTCACCATGTAGCCATGGGAGTTTCTCTAGAATCAAATATTATACCGAGCCATCATGCACAATCAGGAGACTATGTAGCACTGTGGGATGAAGTCCTGTATCTAAGCCCAGCACCTCAGCTGTCTTCGGATTTAAACTCCAAGCCAGCTCACCCAGCTGCAATACCCTGTACAGCGGGGAGGCTGTTCTATTTTGATAGCTCTCCGGAAAGTACTGCACAAGGTCCTACTTCTAAGAGTGAGATCGCAGCATCTGGCTCCTCTTGTCAGCCCCTGCGGTGATTTAACTCCTCAGCACAGCTCTGGGGACAGTGACAGTGCTACGTGCCACTCCAGGTGTAAGTCAGCCAGTTGAAATATCCAACCTGTGTCCCAGCCGCCACAAACACACCCATGTTCTGAGTCTGGAAATGCTTGCTCCAGGCCAGCTTTCCTCTCCAGCGTTTACAACCTAAACCTCAGAACTGACCGATCGCATGAGGTTTGTTTTTCAAGGTTGCCATCTTTCATGACATTGGGGGCCTTTCCTGTGGCAGAGCTGACGGTATCGATTTCCCCACAACAGTTCCTACTGTCCTGTCCTTGCTCTCCATTCTCAGCACTCTTGTATGAATGTAAGCCTGAAAGTGTTGGGAAATGATTATTCTGATTACAGGTCTCCTAGACCCCTGCGGTACTAGTTATGTTGGCCACATGTTTGTGGGAATGCCACCGTCACATCTCTCATTGGAAAATATGGGTGGTAGGAAGAGGATTGTATCATGTCTCATTTTACCCCTAGCTAAAGAGCTGCTCTGCCAGACTGCCAAGTGAGCCAAGATACTGTTGGCAACGCTTTCTCCCTCCTAGTGGGGAGACCTTTCACTTCTTTGTTGCTGAAGTTGTGTTGATTGTTTTTCTGGTGCTGGAATGGTGCTTCATTTAGCCGTTTGCAGCAGGACTAGGCATTTCATGTTGTCAGCAGTGAACACACTGAAATTGACATTGGCGAGGGCTTCACAGCTCTCTCCCCCAGCAAAGTTGGGTGCATACAAATTTCACCAGCAACAAACGGACTGTAGAAGAAGTATCCACTTTGTATCTATCACCCTCACGTTAGTGGCACAGTGTAAATATTTTTTCAGAAGGTGAAAGATCCAGTGAAGCTACCTTATTCTTTTTCATTGTCAGGGCCAATTTCTTCTTTCAGTTACACAAACAACTTCCAACAACTACTGCAATCACAATTCACAAAGCACAGTTTGGCCTATTTGTAATTTTCATTTCCTGCCCTTTTATTTGGTATTTCTAAAGGGAGATTAGAGGGAGTCACAGTAGCAAATGATGGAACAAAGCAACTCCAATCATTGGACGATCTCTTGTGACTGTTCAGCCAATCAGTCTGTACTATTCCGAAATATTGGTTGTGGTTTTCCAGTGCTGTCTAGGGGATTTAGACACAGTTCCATTCACTTCAGTGAAGCAGTGTCCAAATTCCCTAAATAGCTTTGAAAACTCAACCATTGTCTCTTGCTTTTCTTTTTAATAAAGCTAAGGTTACTAACTAGTTAAGACAGAAATCTAGTCTGAAAGGTCTAAAAACCTCATTTCAATCTGCCATTGATCTTTACATTATTGGTATAAAACAATGTCCTTTAAGCATTTTCCAACTGAATATTTAAAAAGTAAACTAGATATTTTTATTTACATTCAACATGGAGAAATTGGGCCTGTTTGTAATTTCCAGTGCTTTTCAATGTTGTCATAATTATCTGTGTTGTAAGCACTCAGCCGCTGTGTCTGGAGGCAAGTGGGAGGGAAAGCTACTTCTCCACAATAGCCAAACCCCAGGACATACTCACCTACTCTGTAACAGGGATGAACTGGGCCCCAAAGAAGCAAATGAAAGGAACATCACAGTATTCTTACACTGCAACATTTCCTACGCAAAGGAAAGTACCATGAGTAGGGACCAGTTTACTTCAACGATACATGGGTAAACTGGTGCTCGTAACAGGTGAATGGCTTTCTGTCTAGCCAAATATTTGGAAGGTTGTAATTGTGTTACTTTTTTTTTTTTTTATCTCCTGGCTGGTGGTTAGCCCCTCCTTGAGCATGCTTCTATTTCTGCCAAACCACTTGGTGCATCTCTTAAGAAAAAATTGCTTGTCAAGTAGCAGTAGTAATTTCTGTTCTGTCTGCGCATACAGGACCATAACAAATGACTCGCGTGAAGTAATTACACTCTATTTTGACTTATCTCACATTGATTATTTAGATGTAAGAAGAATAGCTCTCTCCTGAATAAAAGAAAATATGTAAAGACCCAAATATTGGATCATCGCCTTTCTTTCTTTCTTTCTTTCTTTCTTTCTTTCTTTGCAAGTTGAGTTTACAGCTAGTGTATTACAGATATGAAACATTTATAAACAAAACCTCCCTGTCTGCATGCTTTTAGTTTATGTTTGTTTAAAGGACAATTTTGTGTCATCTCTTTGTATTCTAATAGTTGAAATAAATTTTGCATAATAATTCAACTCCACTCTGCTGCCTTTAATGACTCTGTGCATTTTTCTGATGGATGTGTGTATTTGTTTCCTGTGATTTACATGACCTGACATCTCATATAATGAGCTTCCTGGCAGAAACGCCATTCGTGATATTCTATGCAGCGCTAATCTATCATTTGATGACCTTACCAGTGCTGGGGTCATGGATTCAATCAGTAAAATGTTTCAGGGTGTAATTAATTACATTTTTCCCCCACTGCTCTACAACTGTTCTCTTAAAACTTGATGAAAGCAATATTTTTTCATAACACTTCTTCAATAACTACAGCGTTTGTTTATATAATCAATCATGCTAAGCTTGGGAGTTTTTAGTATTCATGAGTTTCTCTTCCTTGAAACTTCCAAATGTTTATTTTCTAGAATAATTTAATAGTATAATTAGTTGAGCAACTAACTACAACACATTTTAAAGTACAGCCAGGTTACGATTTAGTAATACAGTGGCAGCTACAGTTTCACCATCTTCGATAAAAATGCAACAAACTTCATTAGCTGATCAATAGCCTCTCATCTGTTGACTGTTGCTAGCTACATTTCACTTCTAAAGCAATATCCAAAATCAGGTGCTGTGCCAACCTGCCACAAGGTTGAAGTGCAACCCCCCCCCCGCCCCAACATGGGCTACTGTGAGCGCATCGTACCTGTCCTGAACTCTCTGTACTGGCTTCCCATCGAATATAGTCACAGGCTAGGTTTCAGACCTTATGGTCAAGGCACTCAGCGTCTAAAGCTCCAGGATGAGGACCAGGGTTGACGACGGCGCTCCTCAGGCACGGTGGAACGCCGCCATCAGGGTAAAGCTCATCTGCGCAGAGACAGAACTGTCTTGGGGTATGTCCACGCAGCAGCAGGATCCTGGGAAAGCAAGTCTCGGAGTCCAGGTCTACAGACATGGGGATAGGACCAGAGAGAGAACAAACCACAGAGGTTAGTCACATTGCTTGAGACATGACTGGGGGGTGTTCAGACACTACAGTGAAGAGGGCAGTATAAGAAGCTATTTTTGCATAGCATGGAACTGATGCACACAAGTACAGTAATGGCACTGTAGAGGGCACCTAATTTGATCTTTGTCTCCATATATTTTATAGCTTAAATACAGTCGTCCCAGTCATGAACAAGAGTATTTTGGGCACATGCAGGCATGGTTGCACCAAATAATTTGGATCTTTAATTTATCGGTGACTCTGGTACCAGACTACAGGATTGTATTAGGAGAATGAAGCACATTGTCAGAAGATTAAGGGCTAAAATATAAAGGAAACTTGGAAAGGAACAGAAGCCCATAAATAGCGTTGCATAAATATGCATTATAATGAATTCTTAAGATACTATTATTATGTTAACAAGTTCTCTGTTATCCTGTAAAGGTCTCTGGCAGGCTTTCTCTTGGCCATTACGGCAAAGCAAGACAAAACATGCTGAAATTGTGAATTGAATGTTCACTGATGGAAAACCTATAATGTTAAGTGAATCAGTTTCACTTCAGGTAAGGAAGATGATTGCTTCTCCAGTCCTGCTGCTTGTATCATTAAAATCCAGAAAGAGACGCTGTGAGTAAAGGAGAGGGCGCTGGTTCGTTTTTGTTTTTTTTTAATAAAAGTTGTGAGAACATTGAAAACCCACCTGGTGAGCTGGGTTTAGAAAGAGACACAGAGGCCAGGCTCTGTGGGGCCAGCCAAGCCGTGAGATAGCAGCACTGTGGCAGAGGAGATCAGAATTTGGGAATAATATCAGGTGTCATCTACTCTATATCACTAGTTTGTGTATAAATCAAGATACTTACCATGGGCCCAGCACAGTAGTAGCGAGTTGTTGCTATGTAGATGGTAAAGTTGGGTGTGAGGAAGATGCTACATGAAACAGTTTGCTAGACTGGCACCTCTTGCTGGACAGTTCATGGAGTGGCCTTAGTGGTAGGACCCAGGATGGCAGCTAGTCTTCTCTCTAGCCAGGAGTATGGGCAGCGTTCAGGCTGTGGTAGAAAAGACTGTAAAAAGGCGGTCAGAATTTAAGGGCCACTAGGATCCAGTTATCAACATCTCACAGAGCTTCTTGGAAATCCAACCATTTCCATCTTCATGATTTTGACCAACTGCGTCCTTGCGGGATCACAGCGGACCAGCACGCTCAGCAACACGGCCATCGTCAGGAGTTCTGTCACAGCCGGCTGAAGCTATCGGACAAACTCCATTCAGTCCTAAGGAGCAAAGTCAGGCAGACTCTTCAATGGGGATGTGCAGTGAGTGGAAGATCTTGCAAGAGGTTATTTGACAGAGTTTGGATCTCGTCTGTAGAGCTCACTGCAGCTGTTAAAGAATATTCCTCTCATTTATCTCTTCTTCCCAGCCTCTTAAAGGAATCATTAGTGGTAAACCACAACAACACTTGCCTTGCAACTGTCTAGTGATTTAAGATGGTCTAACGATGCATTTTGCTAACCTGTAATGCAGCCATTTACATTGATGGGGAGGAAAATCTGCTGAATCTTGGCTCTGATAATCAGCTCTCCCACGAGCCTGATCCAAAGCCCATTGAACTCAGTGTGCTACTCACATGTATAAAGTTAAACACATACATGTTTACAGACTCAGGGCATGTAACGTGTAGTTCCCATGTTGTTTGCTGGGAATAACATGCATGCGAGCAGAGTGGTATCCTAGAGATTAGAGATGCCATGAGCATCTGAGACTAGAATGCGTGGCCATTAATTTGCCTATTTAAAACGATGTTATAGTGGGGGGGAATTATTGCCTCGACCCCTAAGGAATTTGTGAAATGTTAGTTTGGAGAGAGAGGATTTCTGTTTCTTTTTGAAATATTAAAGGTCAGTGACGACTAGCCCCCATTAGAGACTAATTGCCTGCAACATAACTTTTCTATAGAGCGAGTATAGAAGTAACGTCTGAGCCCACAAAAAGTCACTGTGGTTTTCACTCAATCAACAGACGTTAATGAAATTTTAAAGGGGGGAAAAATCTTGCCTAAAAGCAAGAATTGTGTTCTAAATCCCTGCAAAGGGGGTTTATAATTGAAACACTGACAGACCTGTAACTACCATGCTTCAAATGACAACGTAACAGTACTTAGTATAAGGATATACAAAGCCACAAAATGCTACGTCACACTCGCTAAGATTTTGATTGAAAGCAACTTGAGAATTAAGACTGGCCCTCCAAGTTAAAGCCTGTTCCTATGTGTCTGTCTTTATTTTGCCCCACGATATGTAGTTCCCGTGCTGTATTACCGAGGTCTCAAACTGGGCGCTGCCATGGGTATGTTATTGTTACAGATGACATGAGGGAAACAGAGAGGAAAGCAGTTAGTGTTAAAAATGGCATTCCCCATGCAATGCTGCAGTATGTGTTTTCCAAAGAAACTAAAGTTAAAATCAGCTTCCATGTCTCTTGCTGAAGAGAAGCCGACAGTATGGTGTGTCTGGAACCAGTCACTAAACAGACACTAAAATCTAAGCAATTAAATCCCACATCTAGGGCTGGTTTTGCTGTGTCCCCCTACCCAGAGTCTCAAATGAAAACGCTGGTGGTCTGAAGATGGTAGCTTTGCCAGGTTGGCTGAAGGGCCCCGTGGCCACCTCAGAAGAAGGGGTGCTTCACTTTTCTCAGCTAGAAATCAGTTTGTGTATCTGGTTTTTGCTCTAGTATCTTGGATCGGCTCACCCGTATAAAGTTATGACCCCCCAGAATGCTGTCAAGCCCAGGGAGGCCTGCACAGCTCTGCTCTCACCTAATAGTAACCTCTACTAAGACTCTGTCTATGCTGCCCGCAGTTTGGACTACGTGGGTGTGAGTAGCCATGCACACCAGTGTGCTGCACTGGAACGTCCCTGTGTGGATGCTGCAGGCATGAACTGAAAAGTTCCTGGTTCGCATTAATGTTGCCCTGTTGGAAGAGGACGAACTAGGAACCTTTTAGATCGCACCTGTGATGGCCACCCAGGGGAGTTGCCTTGCGGCTCTCTGGTGTGCACTCCAATTCACACCCCTGTAGTGCAAACTGTGGGGCAGCGGAGACAAGCCCTTAGGCTTCCCGGTTACCTACAACTGTGAAGGCATAAATAGCTGTAAATGGTTGGTTGGAGCCAGTGCCTTCCTTTTTCTCTTGTTGACAATTAATACACCACTAACACACGCTCGTTACCACCACGGTTTTGGTACCTACTTTTCTGATACGAGCACACCGAGAAGGAATAACACCGAAAATTGACTCTACTTGGTCTTGTTTATCTTGAGAGTAGGTGAAAATTCAAGCTAGATACAACTATACAGGTAGAGAAGAACAACTTCTAAGAGATACAACCATACAGTTCGAGAAGAACAACTGCTTCTGAAACAACTCCCCTCCTCACAAGCTGACAAGAAATGTGATGCCTTTTTTCTTTTTTTTTACTTCCAGCCATTTGGGGAAATGTAAGGAGGAAGAAGAGCATTCGGTAAGTGGGAGCCCATCTTGAAAGAGAGAAAAGGAGAAGGGGAGGGGGGAATAGGATTCTGTTCTTTGGTGAAAAGGCAGCAGAGGGTGCTACAGATACAACAGAGCAGCCAGGCAGCCTGGCCTGCCGTACTGCAGCTTGGAAACACAGCCGTTGAAAAAGGATGGCAGTCTGGACGGCGTAGGCGTGAGTGGCTCTTTAAATAGAGCAAAAAGTTAAACTTCTAAACATGTACTTCGAATTCTGAATATATTAACGACTTTTAAATGGCCCAAAGGTGGGAGCAACGCGTTGCGGCCCTGATCTGCCTGCTTATGCGCACATTTCACTTTACGTGGAATTATAGCAAACTGCTCATACGTGCAGTTAGGCACAAGTCTGAGGCTCAGTCTACGCTACTAAGTTATACGGGCCTAAACTTTGGTGTAGACAGCGCTATGTCAACGGGGGGGCTTCTGCTGTCGACCCAGCCCTGCCTCGTGTGTGTGGGGGGGTACCTACACCGACGGAGAAGCTCTCCCATTGGCATAGGTAATGTCTTCACTAAGTACTACAGCTGTGCAGACAAGGCCTAAGTCTGGGCCGGCTTGTGGCTCAAGTCCCTGAGGTAGCTCAGCTCAGTGCCTTGCTCAATTCATTCAAGAAAACGTGAAGAGTGAAAATGAAATCTCTCAGGAAGGTCGTCCTCTGCCTGACACCCAGCAACTCGACAGCTGCAGTGAGGTGTTTTACCGTGCTCGTAGGGTGCATGCCAGTCACATCTCTTGCCGATCTCCACTGTCCTGTCCCCTCACCTTAATGTCTCCCTCCTGATGAGTTCCTGTTCCAAACTTTCTTGCCTTGCCCGGAGACGTGTCTTTGAGGCTACTGCGTAGCTTCCATTTCTGCACAGAGACTGGTGGGTGTAGACAGAGCTTCCGTCTCCTCAGTCACAGCAACGGCGCACTTTTGAAATACTGTGCCCAGGATGTCTTTAGTTTTTTAAGCATCTCTTCATCATGTTTACAGTACACATGGTTCTTTGTGTCCTTGCAAAATGTTGCATTGAAATACAGAGTGGAAACAGCTTTCCAGGGCTGCAGCAGGAAAGCTTCTTTCCAGATCTTCAAAAAGAAATACTTGTGGCACCTTAGTGACTAACATATTTATTTGAGCAGAAGCTTTCATGAGCTACAGCTCACAATGAAGTGAGCTGTAGCTCACGATAGCTTATGCTCAAATAAATGTGTTAGTCTCTAAGGCGCCACAAGTCCTCCTGTTCTTTTTGCGGATACAGACTAACACGGCTGCTACTCTGAAACCTTTCCAGATCTTGTCTCCCATAGTGAAGAATTGGCAAAACTCTCAGGGAGGCTCTTGAATTATGGCTCTTCCTCTTCCTTGTGATGCACTGAGAAAATGAATGCATTATTACCCTGCCCACTGTCATAGATCCATGTTCGTCCTCTCTGTCTAGTCACATAGAGACGGATTGACAGGCACAGCGGGCACATGCAGAATTACCCAGCACTCATTCAGGCTAGTGACTCACCGAAGACCTGGGGTGTTTAGATGCACTGCTTGCACCATTGTTCCAAACAGTCGGTACTGCACAGTTCTAATTAACTTAGCAGCAGCCCACAGATGTCCAGATGCTGCAGAGCTCCAATGGGAGCTCTGCCTGAGGCCGGTCAGGAGGGTTCCACCCACCATGTCTTGCTGTTTCTCACTGTCCATTCAAAGACTTGCCGACAACTTGTTAAAACAGCTGCTTCTCTTTCTGGGTGCAGCCCTTTTGGGGCACCCAGCTGCAGACACGAAGTTGTGCCACATTTTAAGAGGAGCTTCCCACTTCACTTGGAGTTTCAGGCACTCAGTATCAGGCCCGAGATATCCTCTCTGTAAGAACAGTCGGACAATGGAACAATACTGCCTGGGGAAGCTGTGAAAGCTCTTTCAAAGGAGGTTTTCAAAAAGAAGCATCTGTCTTGGATATAGGGTTACCAGGTGTCCGGTTTTCAACTGGAATGCCTGGTTGAAAAAGGGACCTCCGTGGCTCCAGTCAGCACCACTGACCGAGCCGTTAAAAGTCCAGTTGGCTGCTTGCAGCAAGGTAGGCAGACTGTCTGCCCGGCTCCGTGCAGCTCCCGGAAGCAGTCAGCATGTCCTTCTGGCTCCTAGGCTCAGGGGCAGCCATGGGGGCGCTGCACGCTGCCTCCACCCCAAGCACCAGCTCCACACAGCTCCCATTGGCCGGGTACCACAGCCAATGGGAGGTGCGGGGACAGCTCCTGCAGGCAGGGGCAGTGTGCGGAGCCACCTGGCTGCCCCTGTGCCTAGGAGTTGGCTGTTTCCAGGAGCCGCCTGAGGTAAGCACTGCCCGGAGCCCGCACCCAGCACCTGCTCCCATACTCCAATCCCTTGCCCTAGGCCTGAGCCCCCTCCCACACCCAAACTCCCACCCAGAGCCTGCACCCCCTCCTGCACCCCAACCCCGCTCTCCAGCCCTGAGCCCAACCCCCCTCCAGGAGCCCACACCCCTTCCCACCCCCGAACCTCCTGCCCCAGCCTGGAGCCCCCTCCTGCACCCCAAACCCCTCATACCTGGCCCCACCCCAGAGCCTGCATCCCCAGTCGAAGCCTTCATTCCCTCCTGCCCCCCAACCCCCTGCCCCAGCCCAGTGAAAATGAGCAAGTTAATGAATGCGGGGGAGAGTGAGCGGCACAGCGACAGGGGATGGAGTGAATGGGGATGGGGCCTCTGAGAAGGGATGGGGCAAGGGTGTGGTCTCATGAAAGGGTCAGGGGGCAAAGGTGTTCGGTTTTCTGCAAATAGAAAAGTTGGCAACCCTACTTCAATGGTTTAGACACAACATCCTGCATCTTGGCAGGGGTCTTCTAACTCTATGGTTCTATGAGTCTGTGATTGTTGGAGGTGTTGCATTATAGATCAAGAATACATGAACTTGTTCTGAGATTCAGAAGGCAGTGAGATGCAGACCAGTTGAAAGTCTCTGGGTGAAAATAAAAAGGGAAAAAAGACCAGGGCAATGTCATGGTAGGCATCTACTATAGACCACCAAGTCAGGAGGAGAAGCATTTCTAGAACAAATAACAAAAATATCTAAAACATGAGAGCTGATAGTAATGGAGGACCTTAAGTATCCAGGCATCTGTTGGCAAAGTAATACAGCAAAACACAAAATGACCAATAAGTTCTTGGAATATGCTGGGGACAACTTCTTGTTTCAGATGGTGGAGGAAGTAGCTGGAGGATAGCCATTTTAGACTTGACTCTAACAGGGAGGAATTGGTTGTGAATCCAAATGTGGAAGGAAATGTGGGTGAAAGTGATCATGAAATGATGTATTTTGTGATCCTAAGGACAGGAAGGAACCAGAGCTGCAGAATCAGACAAAGGACTTCAGAAAGGCAGGCTTTAACAAACTCAGAGAACTGGCAGGCAGGGTCCCCTGGGAAGAAAATCGAAGGAATAAAGGGATTTATGAGAGTGGTGGTTTCTGAAGGAGACAATATTAAATGCACAATTATCCTGTTGCAAATGAACAATAAAAAGAATTATAAGAGGCCAATATGGTTCCAACAGGAGCTCTTTAATTACCCAAAAACCAAAAAGAAATCCTACAAAAAGCAGAAACATGGACAAATTGCTAAGGAGGAGTACAAAAGAACAACATGAGCATGTAGGGACAAAATCAGAAAGACTAAGGCACAAAATGAGTTACACCTGGCAAGGGACATAAAAGGGAATAAAAAGAGGTTCTTTAAATACATTAGGAGCAAGAGAAAGATGAAGGAAAGTCTAGGTCCTCTACTTAGCAGGGAAGGAGATCTAATAATGGATGACATCAAGAAGGATGAGGTGTTTAATGCATATTTTGTTTCATTCTTCAGTAAAAACGGTTAACGGTGGCCAGATACTCAACACAATTAATATTAACATGAAGGGAGAAGGAACGCAAGCCTGAGTAGGGAAAGAACAGGTTAAAGGATATTTAGATAAGTTAGATATGTTCAAGTCATCAGGGACTGAGGAGTCATGCTCAGGTATTAAGGAACTAGCTGAAGCAATCTTGGGTCTTGTCTACACACAGCACTGTAGCGCTTAGTGAAGGGGCTACCTGTACCAACAGGAGAGCTTCTCCCATTGGCGTAGGTACTCCACCTCCCTGAGAGGCAGGAGCTATATTGACGGGAGAAGCCATTCGGTCAACAGAGCACTGTCGACCCTGGGGGTTAGGTCAGTATAACTACATCACTCAGGGGATTTTCCACACCCGTGAGTGACATAATTATACTGACATAAATGTGTTGTGTAGACCAGGGCTTGGAAGCACTGGGGATTAGCTCAGAGAATTCATGGAGGATGGGTGAGTTCCCAAACAACTGGAAAAGGGCAAACATAGTGCCTACCTTTAAAAGAGGAAACAAAGAGTGGCTGAGAAATTATTGACCAGTTAGCCTAACTTTGATACCTGGAAAGGTAGTGGAGCAAATGATTAAACAATCAGTTTGTAAGCACCAACCAAAAAGTTTCCCCCTCCATGGAAAAAAAATCATTTTTATAAAATTCTGCTATAGGTTTCCTACCCAAATGTTAAAACATTATGCCAGAGCACGAGACACAGGGAATGAAATTGACTGCAAGCTGGCAAGTCTGAATCTGAGTGCCTAGAAACCCCAGGGAGATCAGGGCCCCTTTGGCCTGCATGCTGTATATACACCTGGTAAAAGGCAGGTCCTGCCTTGAAGAGCTTCCATGAGAAATAGATAAGGCAGACAAAGGTGGGAGAAAGGAAGGATTATAAACATGGCCCAAATCTGAGCTGGCAATGTCTCTTTATTGCGTGGTTTTGAATTTTTTGTGGGGATTTTCATCTACTTGGCCCTACGTCAATGCAATCTAGTGTCTAGCCAGATTTCTCTCTTCCACAGCTTATATGAGAAAATGATTATCTATTGTCTTTCAGCTGTTCTTATTTCTGTGCTTTCCCAAAGAGGAAGGCTGATTAGGTCAGGTCCAGTTCTCTTTTCCTGAACACTACAGGGATTTACGAGAGATGGTCATTTTACTTTGTCTGAACACGCAAATAAAACGCGGACCCGTATCAATACTAATTGATTGTCGATCTCTTTTACATCTTCAAATGATGCTGCTCTAAATATCAATACAATGCCAGTGAAAAATGTGGCTGCAATTTGATTGCTGCTGCTATGTCTTTAAAGGGCAAGAACCAATGTCAGCTGCTGTTTACCTCACTTCAAATCATCACAGGCACTCTCTCTTCCCTCAGGTCCAACATTACGTGAGGGTCAGACCATTATGATTGTAAAAAGAACAGGAGGACTTGTGGCACCTTAGGGACTAACAAATTTATTACAGCATAAGCTTTCATGGGCTACAGCTCACCTCATCGGATGCATAGAATGGAACATATACTAAGAAGATATAGATAGATAGATAGATAGATATCGATATGCATGCAGATAAGTTGGAAGTTACCATACAAACTGTGAGAGGCTAATTAGTTAAGATGAGCTATTATCAGCAGGAGGAAAAAACTTCTGTCGTGATCATCAAGTTGACAAGAAGGTGGGAGGATACTAACTGAGGGAAATAGATTCAACATGTGTAATGACCCAGCCACTCCCAAATATTTAATCTATTTCCCCATGTTAAGTATCCTCACACCTTCTTGTCAACTGTCTAATCTGGCCATCTTAATTAACATGACAACAGTTTTTATCTCCTGTTGATAATAGCTCATCTTAACTAATTAGCCTCTCACAGTTTGTATGGCAACTTCCAACTTATCTGTATGTATATATACATATCTTCTTACTATATATTCCAGTCTATGCATCCGATGAAGAGGGTGCCACAAGTCCTCCTGTTCTTTTTGTGGATATAGACTAACACGGCTGCTACTCCGAAACCTGTCATTATGATTGTGTTTTTCTCCCCCACTGCCAGTGGGGAAAGACCCCCCTACCCCTTATCTGCAAGCTGTGAACGCTTAAGGATAAAGGAAATGACTATCTACAAGTGTCAGATTGTGCCACTCTGCTAGATCCCAGGAGAGTTGCCCTAGGTAAGAGCCCTAGGGTTGAGGATGAGTGAGCCACTAAAATAGCCATACCCAGCGTGAAGGAACGAGTCAGATACAGGAGACAGGTCAGTTCCATGGGAAAGAGGAGCTCTGAATTTTAGAGGGCAAGGTCCAGCCTCACGTATCAAAATGATGAAAGGAACCACAAGTCATATCAGAACATGTTACTGATGGAAGGTGGACTATGCAAAGTTATTCACCTGCTGGTATACCTCATGAATGTAACTTGAAGTAAGTCACCTGGAAACATTACTCCATACCTGGACAAGGTTCATAAATTCCTGGATTTTACGTTCAGGTAGCACCATGATGGTCATTTAGTCTGACCTCCTGTGTAATACAGACATAACCCAATGAATCTTGCATCAAGCCAAATTACTTGTGGTTGAACTAGAGCATAGCTTTTAACTGATATCTGGTCTTGATGTACAGACTCCAAGTGATGGTGAATTCACCACAAGCCCACAGGCAAGCTGTTCTAATGGTTTATTACCTACCCTGTTAAAAATGTGGCTACTTTGTTTCTCTGTGTATTCTAGATAATAAGCTATCCTTGCTGGTTTTGGAAATTTCCAGAACATCATGTAGAGTAGGGAGATACCTAGTTTCATTATAATATCATTGTGAGGGACATTATCATCATTCTGCAGACTGGAGACAGATTTGTTGTTAGCAGAATCATTTGCTGACTCTAATTATCTGATTAATCCTCAGTAACTACAGTCCTGGGCCCCCTAGAAATAATAGATGGGTAATAAGATAATTGGGGACTTCTAAGAAGACTGGAAGGAACATTTGGCAAGGGACAGGTGGACAACTGGACGATGTGCTATCTCCTGGAGCCAAGATACAAGCTGTGGCTGCAATATTGTGTAGGTGTCTGAAGGGGCAAGCCAGGCTTCACTGGGGCTGGTGATATCTCACTGATTATAGCTGACTTCAGAGGACTTGAAAGGGGGCTGAAGGAGAGAAGTGCCCAAGGGATCTTCCTGGAGGTCCTTCCTGTCCTCCCAGAATCTTCTGTCTTCCTTCACTTGAAGTGAATGACTGGCTAGGTAAGTGGTGTTGGGTTGAGGGTTTGGGTTTTGTGTAATATTTGTGCACCCTTGGTAGGGAGAGAGAGCTCTATAGTTGGGATGGCTTCCATCTCAGTAGAGGAGGAATCAATCTCCTTGGGACAGACTGGCTAGGGTAGTCAGGAGGGCATTTAATAATGAAACAACTGATATGTAAATAAATAAATAAAATAATTAAAGGAGGGTAATATAATTAATGCCTATCAATGTGGGTTTATGGAAATGAGATCTTGTCAAACTAACTTGATATTCTTTTTTGATAAGACTACAAGGTTGGTTGATACAGGTCATAGTATTGCTGTGTAGACTTAGACTATGGTAAAGCGTTGGCTTTGGTGTGGCATAACATTTGAATTCAGAAAACTAGAACAATGCAAAATAACATGGTGCCCAGTGCTGATCTGGGGAGTCTGTCTGGACAATTTCTGAATTCTGAATGAGGTGATGAACTCCGTGTATGTATCTTTACCGAGCTGCAAAGTCTGTTTTGAATGTGCGGCCCCCTTCGTTTTCTCTGTTGTCTGTTTGCTTCCATGTTGGACTGAAATTCTAAAGGCTGGTGGCAAAGACATAACCAAAGAGGGTCATTCACTTTAACTTGTCTCCCACTGAAATGGACTCACTCTAAACAACTCTAAACCCAGCCAGAAGAATTGGCTTATCAGGGGAGAGGTCACTTAGCAACAAAGTCACCTGGTAGGGGTCTCTGGTCACCCAAGGAGGCTGATCCAGAGCTCACCCGACAGACAGGCTGGAAGATTATAAAGGTCAGAAGCTGCTTTATTTACTCTGGTGGGCTACTGGCAGGTGGAGTCTGACCAGACCTGTGGCACATCCATTAAATGGATTAAAAACGAGCTATGATCTCAAAATGGTCTGAGGGGGTCTCAAAATGTAATTGAACAGGTGTGTTTCTAATAGGGTGTCATAGGGACTGCTTCTTGGCCAGATGTAAGGTCATAGATCTAGGAACAAAGAATGCAGGCCATCCTTACAGGAGACTCTGTCCCGGGGAGCAGTGACTCTGAAAAAGCCTTGGGGGTTCCAGTAGATAATCAGCTGAACACAAAGCTCCTGGGATGATGCTGAGGCGAAAATATTTGATATTTTTCTAAAAGATGTGCTCTGGGTCAAGCCCAGCTATTGAGCGTGAAGCAGGAATTAATTCAAGGAAGTCCTATGGCCAGTGTTATGCAGTAGGTCAGACTAAGTGATCGCAGCGCTCCCTTTTAGCCTTAAAAATCTATGAATCTATGGCTACAGGAAATACAGATTTTCAAATACTCTCCTCACTGCTGTCATGTGGCCACACACACTAGGGGTGACAACAGGCTAATGCAATCCAGGAAAGGACAGCAGGTAAATTAGTCCAGCTTCTATTGAAGGTAATGGGTGATGGCTCATATCTCCATGAAGTTTAAAGGCAAGTGTGTTTGGCTTTGTACCCAGGAAGGTTTTGTGTTCACCCCTTTGATGACGTGCACTGGTTGTGTGGTTTGCAATATAGCAGATCTAGTCAACTGTAGTTTCAGTGCTTACTTTCTGTACATTTTTTTAGCTGCCTGTCTGCATGTCCTGCTTTGAATATTGGGGTATGCTTGATAGAATGAGTTGTATTTCACCTTCTGATTTGACTGTTGTACCTTTTGATGTCACTGATATTCAGACATGAATAAATGAATTTACTTACTGGTGCTTTGTCTATTAAAACATCTGTTTGCATGAAATTTGCTTTGCCTTATCACCTTATCCCCAGCCCACACTTCTCCTTTTGTGGACCACCTAAAGTTATTTACATAAAGCACTTTGTTTTCCCATAGGTCACCTTCTGCCCCTTCTCAAATAATGTTGTAATCTAATTCCCTCTGCTCAGCTAACTCATCTGGCCCTTCTGTGTTAGCCTTACATATGCGGATATGTTTTTTAGAAGTCTGAAGCCATAAGATATCAAGCTGGAACTGTTGCACCCATTTCAGAGGATCAAATATTAAAATAAATGATCACGGCAAAATGCTTTGACCAAGAAGGTGTTTCTGATGCTACCCTTTCTGTTACTGGTTTTAAGGAGACTCAATTATCAGATCAGATTTTTCAGTGTCGTGGTTTGGTTTTTTTGTGTGTATTTCTGTTTTGCTTCCCCATCATAGGTGCATAGGTTTTTGCACTATGAGCATGTAAATAGCATTGCCCATAATAAATAACCCAAGATGTTTAACACAGTGTTATCCCAAGGGTTAGGTTAGCTCCTTGATAGCTTGACATTCAAGGATCACAAAGCTTCACCATAACAACAACACATGAACAATCTAATTATATTTTGACAGGTCATCCTGCAAAACAATTAGGCAGGATTAGATGTATTTTGTCATGCTGCTCTGTGTGCTGCATGTGAGATATAGGCAGGAATACTTTAAAATGAATACTGCCTTCAAGACCAGATTTTCAGGTGGTGTAAACTGGCTTCGCTCCGTTGGCTGCAGTAGGTCTAGGCTGATTTACATCTGCTGAGGATCTGACCCTTCACATTTTGTTTGGCTTCTTTTTGCCACTGAAAAATGCATTAGAAAAGTCCACTTAGTTTCAGCAGCAATGATTGTACCAAATGCACGTGACATTTAGAGCTGGGAGAATTCAGCAAATGGTTTTCCGAAACATTCAGCTGAATTTGTGACAGAATTTGCCTCGAACTTGCTCACACTCTTTTGATATTTTTGCTTTTCCTGAATATTAATTCAGGCATTGGCCTGATTCTCCACTGTCGTGCCCCTCGTGTGGACCTTTACACCTGTGCCCAGTGAAGATAAAATGTTGCCTATCTGCCTTGGTTTACCCACACTTTGCAGTGGTATAAAAGATGAAGCGCTGCAAGGCACTGGACAAGCCTGGATGCAGGAGCAACAGATATTCTCATGATATGGGATGTATATGGATCTGGATAGATGGAAACAGATGTGTCGGGTCTCCTCCTCGCACCAGCTAGTTCTTTTGGGGAGAATAAAGCTAAAAAGGTCGTGTTCCTAACGCCGACAATGGTCACTTTTAGAGCGGGAGGTTGTTAAAGGCATTAATTAGGTTCAAAGAGGCTGTCCCCACAGTGAGGGTACTTAACCATTGGAACAACTTACCAAGGGTTGTGGTGGATTCGCCATCACTGGTTATTTTTAAATCAAGGTTTGATGTCTTTTATAAGAGATCTCCTCTAGTTCAAACAGGAAGATAATTCAGGGAGGTTCCATGGTCTGGGTTATACAGGAGGTCACACTAGATTATCACAGCTGTCTCTTTGTGGCCTTGTAACCTCTGAATCTATCTTTATTTAATATCTGGATGAATTGTTGACCCCACAACACTCCAACTTGTATCCTTACATAGAGGTCTAATTTTGTTTCTGAAATAGTCAAACATATACACTAGTTCCAGGATAGAATGCTTCATGAGAAAATCACAAACATACCCATATAGACAGTGTTCCCATGATCTAGCTCATCAGATCTTTGCTGGATTGATGTGTATAATTTAAAATAAAATGTTCTTTGCAATCACTATATGTATACTATTACAAGGGCTTTGTTGATTAAGAAGGCAGAATGCATTATTTAAAATGGCCCAAATAATTTTCCATTAAGATAAAGAGATCATTTAGCATAATGATACTTAGCACTTATGTAGCAGTTTTCCTCTTCTAAGCACTTTAGAAATGTTAATTAATCTAGGAGAACCCTTCTATTAAAAAAACACCCAACTTTAAAAGAACGTTAAGGTCACAAAGTAAAACACATAGAATGTAAAGTTTTCATTGCCTTTCCCTGAGGCTCTGGAGCAGTTCAAAAAACGATTGCAACAAAAGTTGCTTCGGAGAAAACCTGCATTTTCCCCTATGTTTTCTGTGCTTAAAAATGGTCCAACTATTTGTAATGACATTTTCAGCAGAAAATTTCCCTGTGACTTGGAAAAACTGTGCTAAATTTCAGCCACAGAGGGTCAAACTTTGAGAAAGATAGGAGCATCTGAAAATGAGCCTTTATAATGGAAATGATTAGCCATCCTTTACTACAGGGGGCAACATGCCTACCAGCTCTTAAAAAAAACCCCAAAATCAGGTGACACAGTGAGAGGATTCAGAGCAATACCTTTAATTGCTTCCCAAATGGATATCCTCTTCTACTTGGTAAATGCCAGGTGAGAAGGCATCTTGTTCAAGTTATCTTGCTCTTTAAAATAAAGGTTAGTTTAAGCTTAGCAAGAAAATTAATTGCCATTTCAGCTGTAACATGGAAAAAATGCTCTCACTCTACCCTGAAGACAGCTGTGTAGCTATAACTCCCTGTCTGGATACAAGAACAGCTTCTTTGCCAGGATAATAATTATCTCTGCATCTGTCTTGTTTCTTCTTTCTACTCGGAGAGAATCTAAAGCCCTGACAAAGTTTACAAATCAGAAAGCACAAGAGACTTTCCCCCTAAGTGTGGACATTTATGTTCTTAACCTCAGAGTATTCAACCTCCTTTTAGCCTCAGAAATCGAGTCCAACGTTGATATGGTTTTAGTGTTTTGGCCAGACACGTTTCCCCCCTCCCCCTCCCGCTTTTATCTTTACAAATTGTCAACATCACAT
Source organism: Eretmochelys imbricata (assembly GCF_965152235.1). Taxonomy (NCBI): domain Eukaryota; kingdom Metazoa; phylum Chordata; order Testudines; family Cheloniidae; genus Eretmochelys; species Eretmochelys imbricata. The sequence continues at coordinate 99,116,288 of NC_135580.1, forward strand.
TTTTCAGAGCCCCCTTCCCACCTCTGAACCATGTGGCCCTAACTGTACCATGCTGTGTGCTCCAGCTGGAGACAGCGAGCTCATTGCAGTCCTTGCCATGATCCTTTCTTCAATTCCCCGGTGATCTGGAGACCATTCCTCTCTGCATATGGCTCCCGGTGAAACCAACAAAAGCGCAAGCGTGCAAATGAGAAGAGAACGTGTCTTGTAGAAACATTCCCAAACTTCTTGGGAAACTGACTTACCCTACATGAGGGGGACTCCTCAGCAGAAGAGCTTTCTTAGGTCTTGTCTACACACAGACTTGCTCCAGTTCAATTAAACCAGTGCTAACACTGGACCCTCTAATTTTGGTTCAAACCAGTTCCCAATCGATTTAAGATTGAAGCACGAAATTGTGCGGACAGAAGGAAGGGAAAGCAACCCATTTATGTCTGTTCTCTCTTCTGAGTTAGCAGATGGGCCTAGCAATAATTTTCCCTTCAATCATTTACCTAAGTTCTTAAAATGGCTTATCTTGGGTAGGCCTTTGCTAGCCTCCTACGGTATTCCACATGATCTCTGTTCCAGGTGACACATCCCCCCTATATCCTTCACCTCTCTTTTGCCTTCACTGCTTCCATCATGCCCTTTTTTGTATAGGGTGCCTAGGACCACACAATATTTGCTGGCTCCCTATATGGAACCCTAACCATTTCCCCACTATCAGCTGATGGATTTTCCTGTCTCCCAGATTCGCCTGTTTTTCTCATTGCTGTTGATGCTGTGCTGAAGGTCTGCATTCAACTCATTATGAATCTCTGCGTTTTATTGCCTGGGACCACTGGGATTGGGGCGCCTGGTTTTATGCTCTGCCCCATCCTCATTATTTCATATTCCTCTCCTCTAAATTGCATACACTCCTTACACCCCCATATTCCTCATCTAGCCAAGGCCATGTCGAATACTATTACACTCCGTGTTGACAGTCCCCTGCATTTATTTGCCCCATCAGCAAATAGCATCACTTGGCTGTACCTTCCTTCCTCTGGGTTACTGATCATACAAATTAATTAATCTGATTCCAATACTGATCTGTATGGCGGTCTACACTTGGCAACCCAAACGGCTTTTACAGAAAACTACACTTTTCTCATCAATATCCCAGCCAGAGCTTTATCAATTCCAGCAGCGCCCCGCCAACGGTACACTAGCCAATATGAACTTAATGGCCCTACAAAACAGACCTGGTCAGTTCTTGTTCTTGTCCAAAAACTTCTCTAAGGTTTTAGAAGGTGTGATTGCTTTTCCTCTATAATGTCTTGCTGGTTGACTGAAATGAGAAATGATGCAGACCTTACAATGTGTTGAAATATGGAGGCAGTCACCCTTGAGAAAGAATTACGTAATTATAAACATGTACAGTGGCTAACGTTTAAAGACTCAGTGGCTACCAAAAATGGCCACAGCGATTTCCCTGTACTTAGCAAAGGAAGTAAACGTGCTATGGCACTTGAGATTCTGAAGTCACTTCCTTTGCTGAGTATAAGGTAGCCACTGGTATTTCAGATCCTACTGACTATGGCTATCATTGTTGTCATGTTCAGTGCAAGTGTTCTGTTTTCACGCTTCTAAGCCCCATAAGTCTGATGCGTGTCTCTTCCCCTGTCTGTAGCTTAAAGCCTCTGCGTGGCCATTTCCAGTTTATCATGATCATCTGCCTTGGGACTGAGACTGGATGATCTATTAATTTCTCATTATTTATTTTTAAAATGAAGACCCGCATGTAACCCACTCTGTAACCTTCATGGGAGAATGGCTCGCCCTTGCCAATTATCTCAGGGATAGCTATATAAACTCGTTCCCTCCAAATATATTTTACAGCAGGAGTAACTCATATGAAAAAAGACTCCCCTTCCTTTCAGCAATGTCACAAAAGTCACAGCAGCTTCAGAAAAAGCTGAAATATTAAAAGAAGTCTCGTAAAATCAGACACCTCTCCTTGTTTTCATTGTAAAGTTGCTTTCAGTTGTCTGAGCTCTCTGCCATATCTTTAACAAAGGAATCTACATTTCTACGTTGTTGTACCCTTTGACACATACAGTTGGCCCAGGTATCCCTTGGGACCAAAAATAAATGGGACACTACTTTATTATCTTCCCAATGAGACGTAAAACCAAGGTCCTGGCCACTTGTGATCGTTAAGAATCCTGTGGCACTTTTTCCAAGGGCACGGCCATTAGCCCTGATGTCCTGGCACAATTCCAACTTGGGTCATTACAATTACATTCTGCCTACCTTTTAGTTTCAAATGGGCAACGTATTCTGCTTCACTTCCTGTCCTAGACTGTTATGGAGTGTAGTGGTGTGCTATTAATCAGCTTTTATGCGCCTTCCCAGGGATGGCTGCCTCTCAGGGGCATAAGAAGTGCTTCTTCTGTGGCCATGTGTATATATACATTTTTAGAGTGCTTTGAGTTTAGACTTAGAAAAGGAACTAACTTCAGGATCTCAGATACCACAGTGTGGTAACTGTTGGAAAGGGTTGACCACTGTACAATAACATATACATGGTGCCTAGACCTTCTGCACAGGGTCAATTTTACCCTAGCTGAATGCAACCTCTCTCCCTGGACTGTGCACTCTAGGTGTATGAAACACACACTGGGTAAATTATTTGTATCAACCCATTGTTTATTGCTCTTGGATACAGCCAGCATTGTAAAAACCTTCTGATCTACAGTCTGTGTAGCTCATCCATCCCACGTTAGTATTTTGATTATAGAGATATTATACAATGAGCCCTATTGCCTTGGCAACTTAGTGCTTTGGGTTTTTTGTAATAGTTTAATAAATCTAAATTACATGTCTCACCTGCAACAGGAACACTGCCATTTATTTATCAGACTCGCAGCCTTTTCCAAACCCTTTGTAGCTAGATTCTGCAAGCCCAGCTGCCAGGCTTTCAATAACCCCAGCAACCTCTAAGGCTACGGCTGCACTACGAGGCTTTTAGCGACGCTGTTTGTCAGCATGAGAACACTGCTGCTGACAAAGCCCTGTTCACACCACTGCTTTTCATGGGTAGAACTTTTATGGTTCGTGGGGATGTTTCTTTAACACCCCGGAATGACAAAACCTTTGCTGATGAAGTCCCAGTGTAGACAACGCCTAAGTGAGGAAGCAATGTTCAGGTTCTAGGAGCACAGTGTTTTGTGCTTCTATGTACAAGCTATCGACCTGATCTGACGCTCACGGAAGTCAGTGGAAAGACTCCCATTGAGTTCAATGGTTATTGAATCAAGCCCTATGTCTATAATTAGCCTGGCCTGAATTTAAAGCATACAGAGTGAAAAATAAGAGCTTGGGTTGAGTTTTTTCTCAAAGCCACCTTAATGGGAACGGGGTGTCCACATTCCTCAGGGCACACCTTGAAAGGCAAAAAGGGGGAGCTTTTCAGTCAAAAGCTTCAATGAGTTAGCTTAACGTCACTAAAAAGATCGCTAGCACATCTGTAGCCATCTTTGCAGGCTGTATTGTAGCTCAAGTGGGAGGTCAGACAGTTTTGAAAATCTTAGCCTTAATATTTACAGATCCATACACAAAAACTATCAAGTGAGGCTCAGAACGGTCTCTAACCACTTGCATTTAACATAAAGTCTCTGTGATGGGGACTTCTCCCCACCCAAGGCAGAGCAGGTCCAGTCAGGTTAATTCATCTGACAGACTGCACCTGGGGACAAGCCAGGGATTGAAAGGCCGATTGAAGATAGAGCCCAGATGAGAAGGAACAGGTGGGGCTGGTAATAGGGTGACCGGATAGCAAGTGTGAAAAATCAGGATGGGGGTGGGGGGTAATAGGAGCCCATATTTTAAAAAAGCCTCAAATATCAGGACAGTAAAATCAGGACATCTGGTCACTGTAGGCTGCTATAAAGCCAGGAAATGGGCAACAGAAAGGAGCTTCAGGGGAAGTAGTCTGCAATCACTCCCTGGGAGAAGTGTGTGGGCTGAGAAGTTAAGTAGCCTGCTGCTACCCCCTGGGAGGAGGCACTTTGGGCTGGTAAACCCCAGTGAGCAGGGAGCCAGAAGATGTAGGAAGGAGTCAAGAGAAAGCGCAATAGGGCCTAGCAAAAGCAGAGCACGGTTGCTGGACACAGGGGCCCTGGACTGGAACCCCAGGTTCCCCTGCCAGCCACAGGGGAGGTGGCACAGACTGGACAGTGGAGCAGAAGGCTGCCTGGGACAGCGGTCAGATAGGAAGCGAAGGGCTACAGTGACCTGGCTGGAGGACCAAGCCATGAAGAGAGAAGACCCCGAGTCGCAGAGAGAGAGAGGTAGCAGGTGCATGAAGGAGCAGCAGGAGAGGGTGTTGAACCTGGAAGGAGCTAATCCCCAGAGCAGCCAGGAGGAGGTGCCCCAGCAGTGAGTGGACCCAAGGACACTCAGTTACATTACATTAGCTAAAACTAGAGCTGGTTGAAAACTGGGGGGTTTCCCCGCACTGAACATTTCTACAAAAATCAAAAAGGGTTGTCAAAATTTTCCATGGAAAATTTGGACTTTTCAGCAAAAAAAAAAAAAAAAAAAAAAAATTAAAAAAACCCAAATAACTGAAAATGTTTGGTTGAAAACCGAAAATGTTTGATTGAGAAATGCTACAGCAATGCTTCATGGGAGTCGGGTCCAGGTCACTTGCTGCAAATCCCCATCCACCCCTGAGACAGACTTCCTGGCATGGTGGGTGAGTGTTGTGCAGGAGGTCGGACTAGATGATCATAATGGTCCCTTCTGACCTAAATATCTATGACTCTATGAATGTACATCTCCCATAATGCACCACAGTTGCCTCTCTCGCTGAGCGGCTGCAGTGAGAGTCGCATGGCTGCAGTGCGGTATGTCAGCCGTTGTCCATCTGGGGAGACTGGCTCATAGATGAGAATGGGGGCATGAGGCACTGCCCTTGCATTTCCAGACTGACAATATTTAGTTTTCAACCTAAAGCTTTTTGGTCTTCAGCTGTTCAGGTTGACAACAATTTCTGTGGAAAGCAGATACTTTTTGTAAAACTCCCCAGTTAATTTAGTCAAAACCTCAGTTTTTCTCTGAAACTTTTGATCAGCTCTACCTAAAACATAGCTCAGCTGAGGTACAATATACCATACTCAGCCTTCATCACCCACTGAGTGGAGATATGTCCCCGTGGGGGCGCTCATGCCCCTGTCTCAGGTGGCATTGCCTCTTCTACCGTTCTGAGCCACAGATCTGCCTCTCTCCACTGCCAGGCAAAGCCCTTCCAAGAGAGATCTGTACTGCTTATATCCATTTGTTTAGACCCAGCTAGTCAACTTGATCAGCCCCTCTCACTTTTGCCTGTTTTTTGCCTGTTTGGCCTGCTCCATGTGTTTAATTTCCCCATTGTGTTTCTTTGAAGCCTGATTAGAGTAAATATGCAAATCACCTCTCCTAGAAACAAATAAACCTCCACCCCCTGGCAAGATCTGCTCCCCATAAATTTGTTTGTCTTGTGGGGGGGTGCAGCAACTGAGGAAGGAAGGTCAGGGCTTGTCATTGCTGGGTGCAAAGGAAAGAACTAGGTTAGATTTGTTTGAACGGAGAGAGGCGAGTTGAGGCTTCCGGAGGGAGAACTGGGTCACCGTTCAAAGGGCGCATGGGGAGTGGAGAGAGAAGACGGGGATGAGTGCTGAGGAGGGTGGCCAAAGTGCCTGGTCTGGCTCCCATCAGAGACAATGGAGAGATTCCCGTTGGCTTGAATAGGAAATCCGAATTGCACAAGTCTCTGTGCCACCGCCCCCGAAGACCAGGCTAGTCCAGCGTGAGTGCATTTGCCCCAGCAGCGGAGAATGCCGACGGAGCAGTGACGGGAGCGGTACCATTCAGCCCCCTGAGCGTACACTGCAGAGGGGTTTCTCCCGCTCTGCACTGGCGAACCATGGTACTTGTGCACTGTGGCCCTGATCCCCGCGTCACTGAAGTGAATGGAAAGATTCCTCTTGACGTCAGTGAGCTTTGGATCGAGTATCTGATCACCAAACCAACGGCCTCCCTGTGGCTCAGCTGTGAGAGGGAGGATGGACAGTGGCAGGCTAGGTGTGCGGGGGACTTTGCAAATCCTGCACACAGCAGAGTTGGCCTCTGTGCCAGCTCCCCACAGTTCAATGCAGGGGAGGGGATCATTGCATCCACGCTCTGCTTTGTATAGGAGAAGGAGAGTCACAATGAAGCATCTCCTCACCTTGGGAGTCTTCACCAGGGGCACCCACCACCGCAGTCCTTGAGCTGCCTGCATGTTCAACTTGTGGCATCCCAGGTGTGGGTGCCTGAGGCTACGGCCATGCAGCGGTAGACACAGTGCAGCTGGCGTAGGAGGACGTGCGACAGCTCCAGAGAGAGGTGTAAGGGCCTCCCCCCAGCACGCTCCAGGCAGTGTTCTGCCCCCGAATGCCTCTGGGGTCTAGTGCCCTATGTCCACTTCCCCCCACGCTGTGGCTGGGCATTATGCAGCCATAAAGCGGGACAGGGTGAAAAAGGCACAATGCATCCTTGGTCTAGGTTTGAAATCTGCTTCCAAGCACAGCTTTGCTCAGTGGCTGACGGCACAAAGACTCATTTGCTGATATTCCTGTTGCTGGATCCTGGAGCGGCGAAGGCTCCCAGCCTCTGACATAAAAGCACCGTGTAACAACAGAGTCACTTCTCTCTGAGTCGAGCATTGCTGGAAAGGGCTTGTGATGTGATAAGCTTTACTCCCAATCTATATTTGTAATTAAGCCCTGCATTAATATCAGACGAGATTGATGTTCAAAGCTTTCGCTTGCTGAAGGGGAAGGTGGTGCCTGTGGCTTACGTGTGTAAAGAGGAATTGGACCTGCTGATCTTGACGAATGGCTCATTTGCGCTCTAAGTTTTCTTTGAAAATTAGGAGGTGAGTGCACAGCCCTGGTACTGATAAGGAATGCTGTTGTTTTGTGTTCTGGAGCCATTTCTCTCGGAAGCCGACGCTACATTTGCATTGCTGTTTTAACCTTATATGCTCAGTGGGCCCAGCCAGACTCCTCGCTGCTTGAATTAAATGTAATCAGGCTGAGCAGTGAGGAAGAAATGATGAATGGGGACATCGCTTCGGAAAACACATCTCTCATGACTGCTTATCTCAATGACATAAGAGGACTTGAATACAGTATGGGAAATAAAGGCAGACAGGGCCTCAGCATATCGTGTTAGGGTATAATGCTCGGGGGGCTAGACCTGGCCAAAAATTATGTATTAATTAGGCCATTGCTGTTATTTGTAAAGGCTAATGGGGAAGATTAAAATTCTCTGAGAGGGAAGATAGCTGGAGAAGTCCAGTATTAGCAGTAAGAACGTATTGTAGGAAATAATGCACTGCTCGGAAACGGTCTAATGTGCACATCTGGCCGGATCCCAGTCTCTAGGTTGTGCTAGCTGGACTCCAGTGACCATAAGTCCTCCTGGAGGGGAGTCACCCTGGCACCAGCCACCCATAAACCCCAGTCTGCTGTGGCCCCACATCCTCTTCTGTTCCAGAAGCGACCAGGGAGCCGTTGTCCTGGGGTCACAGCAGCGCTTTAGAAAGCGGGGTGGGAGCTGGGACACAGATGCAAAGAAAGCACCAAGGCCATGCATGGTACAAGCAGAAGGGCAACGCTACTGCCTGAACTGGGGGTTCCCAAGTACAACCAAAGGGCAATTGTCCTTGTGCATTCGTGACAATAGCTCGTGACTTGGGTGCCCAAGCACCACCATGAATAATAGAAGCAAATAGTTTGCAAACAACCCCCATAGGCTGAAATGCTGTACCTTTGTGTTTATTATTAAACAAATGTGTAGCAATCAATGACTCCGCAGAGGTGGGGAAGGGCCCTTGTACTTCCCCCATAGCTGGAGTGGGTAAGTAATTGCATGGGTGGTGGACCAGGCACACTTCAGAGCAGAAGGGCCCCTCTCTGAACTTCGTTCTGGGCTGTCTCAGACTCTAGCAGCCATCACTGGAACAGCCCTGAATGGTGAGGGCTATAAACTCCCAGAGAGAGCTGAGATTGTGATGTAATCACATGACTCCAGGAGCTGGAGTCCTAGCCACATGCTCACAGTGACTGTGCCTTAATTGGCCCCGATCTTCACAAAAGAAGGTGGTGGAAAAGTCAGTGCTTGGGAAACAAAATAGCCCTATGGATGAGCTCCACTGAAACCCTGGGTTCAGTTACGAACAACCCCAGACCTTCAAAATCTGGATCCAGATCCCCATGCAAATGTTGTGGCGGGAGCCCATCTCAAAGGAAAACTAACAAAACCATGAAATAAGATAATCAAACACAGAACCGGTCCTGGAGTGAAGTAATGGCTCCCATTAGCAATCAGGGAAGGCTTTAGTGCTAATTGAAAAATGATTATGTCTTGCAGGTTACCTGACCCCTCTCTCAGGCCTGCTTCATGATGTAAGAGGCCGACAGGGTAGGAAAAATCTTGGCCCACCCACCAATGAAGATACAGTGAATTGGTTTGCATTACAACATTGTGTCCAGGGAACAGCTGATCTCCTCACCCACCGGTGGGAAATGTTTCAGCTTAGCTCTGTCTGCTGAAGGTTTGCAACATGCTGCTGTAGGACACGACACAGGTTAGCAAAGTGGGGCTCAAATGAACTGAAACTGTGGGTGGATGTGAATTCACATCCACATGTATTACCATTGCTTTCAGGTTTGTCATTAATTAATGAATGGGTTGCTAGTTTGCTGTGCTTACCGAGGACTTGTAGCAAGCTTTAGGCCTAATCCTACACCCTCACTCAGGAGAAGCTCTCAGATCACTGACTATACAAATGCAGCCAAATGTTTTGCACTAGGCACAGAAATAGGGGCAGCAGGGGAGAAGCTAGCTTCTCATCACCTTTGTGGCTGCTGTTCCTGGGGTAAATTAGAGTAGCCCAAAGGCTGCCCTAACTTACCGTTAGCTGTCCATGACCCATAAAAAGCTGTGACAGCCTCCAGGGATCATCAGACCATAGAAGTACCCTAGCTACACCCTTTCTCCCCTGGAATGTACCCAGAAGAGAGAGTGGCCTGGAACCGCTACATCAGCCCTACTCTACCTAGAGATTCCCCTGACATCCCCGAAGGAGAAACCCTAGGTAGCCGGGTCAGCTGAATTCCCAGCAACTTTTCATCACCAAAGTGGTACAAACCAGCTGGAGCAGGGCCCAGAGACTGCCCCGTGCGCAGATAGTGCTGTATGTTTGTGATAGGTGTGACCGTGTAGTGCAAGTATCCAGGATCCGTTCGAGAAAGGAAGCAACAAGGTGGTTCCAAGGACCGTGACTCTGAATTGCCTGTCTTTCCTACGATAAACATTTCAACCTGGGTGTTGTTTTCATGTATTTTCTTGCCTATCCCAGGGCCATACATTACCCAGCCTTGCTCTGAGTTTGGAATCATTAGCACAGAGAGTCTGCTCAGGGGAATGGCTGGGCAAAACAGTTTTGTGAGCAAGCTCTGCATTTTAGGAGCCATATCCTGGCCAGTGCACGGCCAGCGGTGTAAGCTCCTGCCAAATGGGCAAATGTAATGCAGTGAGATTAGTGTTGGGGCTCAGCAACCTGGCAGGTAGCAGGAATAACGGTACAGGGCAGGGGGAGGACGGCTGTGCAGGGCCGCGGCTGAGTGCTGGGCAGGAGACCTGTAAGGATGCTCTGTAGGTGCCACCTGGTAACGCCCTTCCACAGCTCCTGTCATGGAAGCTCTGCAGTGCATATGCCCTGTGGGCGCCCTGTGGGCGAACGAAGTCAGTCGGTGGCTGCAGATGTTCTGCTCAGCGCCTTCGACCAGCCTCTGCCAGAGTTTGGCCCTAGCATTCCATAAACCACCCGTTCCTCTCCTGGATGAGGATCCACTCCCTTGTGCTCCGGAGGAGACGGGGCAGCTCTGAGGCCATACAAGACTCTGGTGGGAACGGGAGCTGCGGTTTTCTTTCACGTAAACATTGAGTGAAACAAGTTCAGAGGGTGGCCACAAACCAGGCGAGCGAAACGGCGGGTGATGGGGAGCGAAGGCAGGGAGGCCGAGGAGGGCAGCAGCATTTTTGGCTCCCAGGACACCTTTCTCTGGTGCTGTTGTGTAAACAACGCAACGTTGCTCCGCTCCTGGGGCTGCTTCTCTGCGCCGCTGCAAGAGTTGTGCATGTGTGTGCCTCCGTTCCGCTCAGTGGCATGACACTGGCTTATAAGTGGTGTAATAGCGCAGAGTCAAGCCCCCAGCTTGTCCAATCAGCCATTAGGCCTGACAGCCTCATCCCACAGGGATCAATGGAACTTTTGCTGTTGGTTTCAGTGGGGCCAGGATTTCACCCGCAGTGTGAAACCCCCCCCTCCCTGCCCGGAAATGCTCAACACCGTCTCTTGACGCCTGTCGAAATCATCGGGAGCTGTAGATGTCCAGCACCTCCTAGGAGGCACTCAGCACCACATGGGATCATAGGCTGAGAGGAAGGTACCAGCAGAATTTTATTAGGAAATTTTTCTGGTCCCTGAAGGATTCAAACTTGAAACAATTCTGAGCTGCTGAGTTAAGTTTTATCAGACCAAACTGGGAATCTGGAACACGTTTTTATAAAATCATTTAATGGCCCCTTCCCTGAAAATGACAATTTTGTACTTCATTTGCTCATGTTTCATTTTTAAAAGTGTCTGGTTTTAGGATTTTCTTGGGTTCCCTGCCCCTCCTTTCTGATTTACTTTAGCAATTATCCCCAAGTCTGACTGTAGTGCCAGGAATCTGAGCTGTTATTCTGTATGCTGAAAAGCTGCTAAATCTAGGAAACTAGCCATGAAATCTAATAACAGAACTTTGGACTTAGCTGAGCCAGAGATGTCAGTTGTAGCAACTCTAGTCCAAAGAAAAAGAGAATTGCTTTTGGCTTTGAAATAATGACATACCCATTAACTTTGCTTCAGGATGGTCTTGCGGTAAAACTACAGAACTAGGTGTTGGAAATTCTGGTTTCTGGACTCAGGTCTGCCCCAGACTTGCTAAGTGAAGTGAAGTAGATGACATTAACCTTCCTCAGCAGAGTAGGAGATGTCATCCTCTGTGCCCTACTTTTGCCATCTGTAAAATGGGCATGATGACAGTTCATATAAGAAGTCCAGTGGGTTTGTGAAGCTTTATTTATTACTGTTAGATCCCACTTTGTGATCATCTAATGGAAAGAGCTATACAATTGCCAAGTATTATTAATATGATCAATTGAATCTTTGCCTTGTAAAACAACCCATTTAGAAATACAATCTAAACTTGTCCAGTGACTGCTATTTTGCAGGCCAGCGGCTTCTTTCTTGTATGTGATGCAAAAATAAATGTCTGCTAACAGTGAAACTGTGCAAGGGAGATATTCTCCCCACCCCCGTCCACATTTGCACACTGATCTTTCGATTGCATACTATAAATCAACTCTGCCAACCGAAGGTGGAGTGTTCTAAAAGATCATATTTGCTTTGGATCAGTTCACAACCAGATTGCTTTTATTTTGCTTCATAAGAAGTTGAGGTTGGAGATGTATGGACATGTTATGCCTTATGTTTGTATCTGCCTCACTGGCAGGAGAGAAATGGTTTCTCGGGGTTTGCAGACCTTCTCCAATTATTTTCTTAAAAGGGTTTGGATGAAATACGGCCGGGTGAAATAATTAGCAGAAATAATAAACTGGCAAGAGTTTGCTTTTGTTTCCTTTCGAGAGCAAAAATGCTGCAATGAGCTTGACATCCTATAGTATAACTTGACACTGGATAGAATGCTGCCTGGATTGCAAATGTTTGCTGCTGATTACGGGCAGGATCCCAGCCCAGGAGGAGACCCAGGAAGAAGTGTCAGGCGGGGAGTCCCATTTCCTCCTCTTGTGCCAGAGGACAGTAATTTACTGCAGCTCTGGAAACTCCTTGCCCCTAGCCAGCTCCAACAGTCCATGCAGGGCGAGGAGGGAGTCATGGCTCCACCCACTTGTTCCCAACAGGAGGGAGCAGCGTAGCCTTTGCCAAGATCCCAAGATCCAGCTCACGCTCAGGTGGCTGTGTGAGGACAGGGAGGATCCAGACCCCATGCACCTGCGCTATGGCTAGGGGTGGTCCTGCTCTGTGGTAATCGGATGCGTCACACCGATTTAAAAAGTGGTAAAAGGAAAGGAATGGGGTGAGTTGGGAACAGGGCTCCCAGTTCTCTGCTCTAACCGCTGGACCACACTCCCTCACAAGAGCTCAGCTTCCTTCCTGTTGCTGCAGGGGAGAGGCTTTCAGACTGTCACCCCGCCCTAATCACTCTGCGGCGTAGCACCACTTGTATGAAGTGTGTTTTCTTTGCGGAAAGGGGCTGATGTTGTTCCCACTGAATTCAAGGGGAGCTACTGAACAACAACAGAATATGGACCGTCCTGGTTTTTCAACGGAGCCCTCCGTGTCTCCCCTGAACCTCATTAATCTCTCTACTCACGACTGCTTTTACTCCCCACGTGTCTCCTGTGCAATGCCTGTCCCTTTGTAGGAGGAGGGGTGTCTGCAGCTCTCTCTGGAGTCTCTTGTTCTAGGTACTAAAGAACAAAAACGAGAGGCTCCCTCGCTTTCAAAAAGAGCGTGCAATTTGCACATGAAAATACTGCCAGGTAGGCCACTGTCAGGTAGCTTAGGTATAAAATCCTGGTTTTGCAATGTGTGGGTGGAGTTTCCTTTTAAAACCTGGGTTTAGTCATTTAAAACACTTATAAGATGCAAATGGGTGTTTGGTTGTTCCCCTGCAGCCTTTGCAACCCCTGTCTTGCAGCATTTGCCATCAGGTGAGAGGGACAGTGAGATTGACTAGAAACACACCTGAAACTGACCTGTTTTCATTGTCACAGCTAAGTGACCTGGAAAAGGCAAGCGAACAGCATAAGTGGCGAGTACTTTTAGACCAGTTACATTATTTAACTTTGAATCCACTATGGAGTAATGGGTAATATGAGAAAGTCAAAGTTCCCCTCCTGCCCATGGTCCATTGGGTTGACACAGTTGAGGCATGTCCATTTCATAGCCAATGGTACAGAGGGAAGTGAGGGGACCATCACACCTGACCTGATGGATCAGGTACCCATTTTGCCACTGGTTGAATGGAGGTGGCCCTTCTTTGTGAGATCAGGCAAGACTCAAACCTGTGTTGTAGTCGAGCTCTTTAACCACTCAGCCAAAAGAAGGTGGTTGTTAAAAAAACAATTTTGAATCTGGTAGCCTCACTTTTTTCCTCTGAACTCTGCAACATAGATTCATAGATACTAAGGTCAGAAGGGAGCATTATGATCATCTAGTCTGACCTCCTGCACAACACTGGCCACAGAATTTCACCCACCCACTCCTGCGAAAAACCTCTCACCTGCCTTCCTTCCAAATTCTCAGTCCATTGTTCCTTCAACCTCCATGAGTTGCATACACTTGAACGGTGGATCAGTCACCGTAATAGCTGTTGTCTTTAAGGTTTATTGAGGCTTTCCAATTCGATTTCTCTTTTCCTGCGAATAACCCTGCCACTGGAGCACTTTTTTGGGCACTGTGATAATTCATGTGGCAAACTGACCATCTGAATGTTGGTGGACAATTAATAAACTTCATACTCAACTAGAAGCAAGTCATTCTTAATTTCTGTGACTGCTCTGAAATTCCCGTTATTTCACTGTGGGCACATCTTTACTCCAAACAAAATACGAGAAAAGCAAAATAACTGTACACTTTGGAGAGACTGAAACAGCTGGCAGAGGTTATCCAGTGAGATTCAGTCTTCCCTGCCCCACAGTCTGTGCTCGAGGGTTTGTTTCTGCAACCTCATTTTCAGAGCTAAAACCGGAGAGACAGGCCTATCTGAAATCAGGCTGGAGGAGTGAAAGGGTCAAGGACTTAATGCCTGCTCCAGCACCCACTGAACTCCATGGGAGTCTTGTCACTGGGAGCTTCAGTGGGAGCTGGCTCAGGCCTTTAGAGAAAGGTACCGGAGGGTGGGAAAATAGGTGGCTAGAAAGAGGATGATCAGCTGACAGAAGTAGAATAACAGGGGCTTTGAAGACACGTGTGTGACACAAGATGACAAGGATGTGGATGTGGCATGAACTCATGTTGTTTCTGTGTTTTAACCACTGGGCCGTAGGGTTTAGGTACAAGTGGCCGATATTAGAAAGAGCCCAGCGGCGTGGGTCACCACAGTTCCAGTGACTGCTTGGCCACAACCTATAGAGTCCAGCTAAGGAGCCATCTATGCTTAGTTTATCTTTGGCATAACTCCCTTGACTTCAGACTCCCGTGGCGATGGAGAATAGCCATGGCCCATGATTATACTTCTCACCACCACCGTGATGAGAGAGAGCTGTCGCTCGCAGAACCGAACAGCAAGGAGCAGGGTGTGGACCAGTTTGTTTATTTTTGCTCCTTGTCATGGTCTCCACGCAGGGTCTGGTTGGGAAGCATGGCCCAGTGGTCACAGCCACAACCCCAGACTGCCAAGGGGGTTGTGGGGAGGGGAGCCTGGGCCCTCCCACTCCACCGGGTTCCGACCTGTGGCCCCTTGGGCTACCAGTAACCTGACAACCAAGATTACTTAAGGCTGCCCTCCCTGGGCCTCTTCCTCTCGTCTACCCCGCTGGGGTCACCTCCGTCCAAGACCTTTGCTTGGTGGGAAAATCCAAATCACAAGGAAGCAAGAGGGAGTCGCCACTGTCCAGGGCCACAGGATACTTCCCTCTCTGCTTGTCTCTGCAGAGGGTCCTCCCTTTCCTCATGGAGGGCCCCTTTGGGCAGCTGCATCAGAGCCTTTAGGTTTCCCTCTGCTCTGCTGGAGCTGTGGGCTGCAGGTCTGCTCACCTTCAGCACCACTCCCGACTGAGCTAATTCGCTGCCTTTTAATTCCTCCAGCAGATGGAGCATTTGCTGCAGGTGTGGCAGGGCGGGGCTGGCTGAGCCCAGAATGAGCCCTCGTTGCTCAGTGTGGGGTTTGTACACCCCATCACACTCCTGGTTGTTTAAATTAAGCTACAGGAATCACTTCACTAGCTAATAGAGAGAACTGTTATGGGCAGGACATTACACAGTATTCTTGTCAGCAAGTTAAAGAAGTACAGGCTGGATGAATGCACTATAAGGTGGGTAGAGTGTTGGCTAGATTGTCGGGCTCAACGGGTAGTGATCAATGGCTCCATGTCTAGTTGGCAGCCGGTGTCAAGTGGAGTGCCCCAGGGGTCGGTCCTGGGGCCGGTTTTGTTCAATATCTTCATAAATGATCTGGAGAATGGTGTGGATTGTACTCTCAGCAAATTTGCGGATGATACTAAACTGGGAGGAGTGGTAGATACGCTGGAGGGCAGGGATAGGATACAGAAGGACCTAGACAAATTGGAGGATTGGGCCAAAAGAAATCTGATGAGGTTCAATAAGGATAAGTGCAGGACCCTGCACTTAGGACAGAAGAACCCAATGCACAGCTACAGACTAGGGACCGAATGGCTAGGCAGCAGTTCTGCGGAAAAGGACCTAGGGGTGACAGTGGACGAGAAGCTGGATATGAGTCAGCAGTGTGCCCTTGTTGCCAAGAAAGCCAATGGCATTTTGGGCTGTATAAGTAGGGGCATAGCGAGCAGATCGAGGGACGTGATCGTTCCCCTCTATTCGACATTGGTGAGGCCTCATCTGGAGTACTGTGACCAGTTTTGGGCCCCACACTACAAGAAGGATGTGGATAAATTGGAGAGAGTCCAGCGAAGGGCAACAAAAATTATTAGCAAAAAGAAATGGAGTACTTGTGGCACCTTAGAGACTAACCAATTTATTTGAGCATGAGCTTTCGTGAGCTACAGCTCACTTCATCAGATGCATACTGTGGAAACTGCAGCAGACTTTATATATACATAGAGAATATGAAACAATACCTCCTCCCACCCCACTGTCCTGTTGGTAATAGCTTATCTAAAGTAATCATCAGGTTAGGCCATTTCCAGCACAAATCCAGGTTTTCTCACCCTCCACCCCCCCACACAAATTCACTCTCCTGCTGGTGATAGCCCATCCAAAGTGACAACTCTTTACACAATGTGCATGATAATGAAGTTAGGCCATTTCCTGCACAAATCCAGGTTCTCTCACTCCCTCACCCCCCTCCAAAAACCCACCCCCATACACACACAGACTCACTCTCCTGCTGGTAATAGCTCGTCCAAACTGACCACTCTCCAAGTTTAAATCCAAGTTAAACCAGAACATCTGGGGGGGGGGGGGGTAGGAAAAAACAAGAGGAAATAGGCTACCTTGCATAATGACTTAGCCACTCCCAGTCTCTATTTAAGCCTAAATTAATAGTATCCAATTTGCAAATGAATTCCAATTCAGCAGTTTCTCGCTGGAGTCTGGATTTGAAGTTTTTTTGTTTTAAGATAGCGACCTTCATGTCTGTGATTGCGTGACCAGAGAGATTGAAGTGTTCTCCGACTGGTTTATGAATGTTATAATTCTTGACATCTGATTTGTGTCCATTTATTCTTTTACGTAGAGACTGTCCAGTTTGACCAATGTACATGGCAGAGGGGCATTGCTGGCACATGATGGCATAAATCACATTGGTGGATGTGCAGGTGAACGAGCCTCTGATAGTGTGGCTGATGTTATTAGGCCCTGTGATGGTGTCCCCTGAATAGATATGTGGGCACAATTGGCAACGGGCTTTGTTGCAAGGATAAGTTCCTGGGTTAGTGGTTCTGTTGTGTGGTATGTGGTTGTTGGTGAGTATTTGCTTCAGGTTGCGGGGCTGTCTGTAGGCAAGGACTGGCCTGTCTCCCAAGATTTGTGAGAGTGTTGGGTCATCCTTTAGGATAGGTTGTAGATCCTTAATAATGCGTTGGAGGGGTTTTAGTTGGGGGCTGAAGGTGACGGCTAGTGGCGTTCTGTTATTTTCTTTGTTAGGCCTGTCCTGTAGTACGTAACTTCTGGGAACTCTTCTGGCTCTATCAATCTGTTTCTTTACTTCCGCAGGTGGGTACTCTAGTTGTAAGAAAGCTTGACAGAGATCTTGTAGGTGTTTGTCTCTGTCTGAGGGGTTGGAGCAAATGCGGTTGTATCGCAGAGCTTGGCTGTAGACGATGGATCGTGTGGTGTGGTCAGGGTGAAAGCTGGAGGCATGCAGGTAGGAATAGCGGTCAGTAGGTTTCCGGTATAGGGTGGTGTTTATGTGACCATTGTTTATTAGCACTGTAGTGTCCAGGAAGTGGATCTCTTGTGTGGACTGGACCAGGCTGAGGTTGATGGTGGGATGGAAATTGTTGAAATCATGGTGGAATTCCTCAAGGGCTTCTTTTCCATGGGTCCAGATGATGAAGATGTCATCAATATAGCGCAAGTAGAGTAGGGGCTTTAGGGGACGAGAGCTGAGGAAGCATTGTTCTAAATCGTCTGCTGCAGTTTCCACAGTATGCATCTGATGAAGTGAGCTGTAGCTCACGAAAGCTCATGCTCAAATAAATTGGTTAGTCTCTAAGGTGCCACAAGTACTCCATTTCTTTTTGCGAATACAGACTAACACGGCTGTTACTCTGAAACCAAAAATTATTAGGGATCTGGAACACATGACTTATGAGGAGAGGCTGAGGGAACTGGGATTGTTTAGTCTGCAGAAGAGAAGAATGAGGAGGGATTTGATAGCTGCTTTCAACTAACTGAGAGGTGGTTCCAGAGAGGATGGTTCTAGACTATTCTCAGTGGTAGAAGAGGACAGGACAAGGAGTAATGGTCTCAAGTTGCAGTGGGGGAGGTTTAGGTTGGATATTAGGAAAAACTTTTTCACTAGGAGAGTGGTGAAACACTGGAATGCGTTACCTAGGGAGGTGGTAGAATCTCCTTCCTTAGAAGTTTTTAAGGTCAGGCTTGACAAAGCCCTGGCTGGGATGATTTAATTGGGGATTGGTCCTGCTTTGAGCAGGGGGTTGGACTAGATGACCTCCTGAGGTCCCTTCCAACCCTGATATTCTATGATTCTATGATTCTACGATTCATATTCCTGAAGGGGGGCAGTGCTTCGTTATCACATATAGTCCTTGGGTGTAGCTCCCATTCACATCCGTGGCAGATGTGCGTACGACTGCACGTGGGATGAGAGTAACCGGACCCGGTAGCCTCATCGGTGTTCAGGAATCACTCTTGTGCCCACAATTCTCGAGAGACTCTTTATTCAGCCCTCTCAGACTACATTTCTCCAAAGCTGAGCCACCTAACGGTACAATACCCAGTATCAAAGTCTCCACCACCATGGCATAAGGTAAATTAGGCAGTCCAAATAGCTGGCCTGGCCTATGTGCTGGGAAGAGCTCTCATCTCCGGAACACCCGCACCTGACGCTTCTGTCTGAGACAAGGTTGGGGAGGGAATATCTGTTCTTAGATCAACTTCCGTAGGTGAGAGAGACAAGCTTTCGAGCTACACAGAGTTCTTCTTCAGGTCAACACAGCTACATACGAACTCTATTGGACTCATCTCTAATATTCTGGGAGCAGTTTAAAATGACAGAGGTTTAAAAAAACAAAAAACAAAAAGTTCAGTGGCACGAAGTATAGGTTTAATCAGTCTTGTTGTCTTTTCTTAAGCATTCCTTAGTGGCACTAGGCACAATACTGGATACTATTTTTACAGGGACCATGAAAATATCTTAGACCTATTTGCTCTCTGAGTCAGAGCCTGTTTCAAAGTGGGAGTAACTGAGAACCCACAATATCCCTGTTCGTTGTATGAATATCGAAATGGATGCAGCTAAACCCAGAAATCTGTCAATCATCTCTAGGCAACTGTCAGTGTCTGGAAGGGTGGATGCAAAGGTCAAATGCAGTCATGTGCACTCACGCATTCACGTGTCCTCTTATGCTCGTCTGTAGGATGCTGTGTTTGTTCCTAGGCAGGGTAAGTTGCACCCTCCTCTCCAGAAAGCCTTGTAATTGATTGTGGCTTTGCGATATACTCTAGGTGCCTCCTCCCATAAGACTGGATCAGATCAGCTGGTTGATCATAAAGAGAAAATGGAGATGAGCCAGGGGTTATGGACGTATCCAAAGCCCACTGAAGTCAACAGGAGTCTTTGATCTAGGATCTGGCCCTATGCTTGTCACCAGAAAGAGCACGGTTATGCAACACTGAGGGCAATGCCCCCTTCCACATGCAAAGCTCCCATTGATTCCGGGGCGGTAGTACATTGGAAGGACTCTAAGAGAGTCTGATCTGATCCTTAGCTGGTAGTTTGAGGCTTATAGATCTTGCTCTCTGAGAACAGGAACACTGTGAGAGCGAAGAGCTGGTGTGAATTACTTTATGCCCTCAGAGGGATAAAATTCTAGCCCTGCAGAAGCCAATGGCCAAAGCTGCCACCGATTTCAGTGGAACAAGGATTTTGCTACAGGACTTTCTGCTTTTCTAAAAAGCATTTCAGTTACAATGCTTTTATTATATTTTTTCTGTCACTTATCATTGGTCAGCCACTCTGTATTTGTTAACTGATTCCCATCCCAGTGGTCGTGGCTATAAACTCAGTAGGCCAAAATCATCTCCAGAGTTTGAAACCCATGGAGTTGCAACTGGTCAAAATTTGACCCAGTATCTTTAATTGGAGGCATTCCTTTTCATAGGTATTGCATTGTAGAGGTGTGTGTCAAGATTTTCTAATTCGCTGTGTAGCTTTAGAGTTTGTATAGAATTTAAATTATTCACAACTACATTTCAACCTATTTAATCACACTTAAGTTATTAATTTGTAATGTAGTTCCACAGAGAGTTAGTAAGAGGTTAGCAGTGCAGCCTCTGTCCACAAAGCTGAGTTCTGTGTGAATTAAGTGGGAAGATATTGCTGGCAGCAAAAGATACCTGGATAATTGGGGAAATAGATAGCGACTCAGCGAAAGCTATTACCAGTAACGTGCTGGGGGATACCATTAAGATATTGCTGGCACATTCACCCTGTATAATCAGTATGGACGCGGCTGAATAATTGAGAAAATTAAGTAGCGCTAAGCATTTATTGGGAGTACAAGTGGCATTGGAAGCAATTTGAAGCATATTCTTGTGTATCCCATTCAATACACTTATTTAAGGTTTTAGGGCTTGATCCTGAGGAGTAATAGTCCGTAGTGGAGCCACATCTGAAATAGCCCAGAGTTTGGGGCTGTTTGGATACAGGGTTTTGGCTTGGCTCGGTGTAAAGGTAAAGGCTACTTGTGAGCTTCATCTCTTGACCTGTGTTTCTGAACAGACACAGTTCAAGGTTGTGTCGTCCCCAAGTCTCGGTTCATGCTCATCTCTAGGGCACCTTGGAGAAAAATGCAGACTAATTTTCTCTCCTTTCTCCGCTGCTGCAGTGATGTTATACACACTGGGTTTTCTTGCTTCCACAACTATCACTCCTGACATGTATCCTAAGAAACTTCTCCCATGCTATCAGCCCAGGCCTTGGTCCTTTTCTTGACTTAGACCTTTGCTCAGGTTCTTCAACAGGCCAGTAAGTTTGTTTGTATTTTTTATCCCACTTTTGGCTCCAGGCAGGACATGCACTAGAAATGATGAAATGCTACAGGGAAGTCTGTTCTTGCTTCATTTTCTGCCTTCCTGAAGTGAAATGGGGCTCTGGGCTTATCTGACCACCCTTCAAATCAGAGCAAGGGGTGCAAGGGACCTGCTGGCTGTGTCATTAAGGCCTCATCTTCAGAGCTGAAAAAGGTCGTTTTTTCCTTGGGATACCTACAGTGTGTGAGTGTGACGTTATCTGATTAAAATATGACTATATAGATTATTGTTGCAACCACTATTATATATTTGCACCGAATTTTGTACAAAATGTGGCATGTAAGATAGCTATGAAAAGGTTATGATTTGCTGGTTATGATTACGCTATTTGTATGCATGTATCATTTTGTATTTGAAGTTATGAATATTGGCTCTATACCTGGATTTCAAATCTTTAGTCCTGGGGTACCACCCACGAAGTAGTTACCCAGCACACCTTGAAGGGACTATGCAAATTAAGTGGCCCATCCAAAGGATACTTAACTTACATTGGACCATGGGAGATGCCCATCTACATTGAGTGGACTGTGCTGTATATGTGCTGTCTGGAATATAGGTAATGTCTTCCTGCAATGACTGAGCGAAATTGCTCATGAACATGTGACTTGCCCATGTGACTCCAAACACTATCTGGTCACCTGTAATTGTCCACTAGCTGGGCTGAGGTTTTTGTTTGAAACAATGGGTTTCCCTTCACATGGCAGAGGATATAAATGGCCCTGGAAACCCCGCCATTTTGCTCAAATCTCTGGACTTTGGACTTATACTAATGGGAGCATTCTAACCAAGGGACTGAGGTCCTTCCAATGATTTGGAAGCAACCAGAGACTTGACTTAAGCCAGCAGTTTATTCCATCACTGCTACAAGCCTGAACCAAGAACTTTGCAATTACGATATGTATTTGATTCCTTTAACCAATTTTAACTCTTTCTTTCTTTCTTTTTCTTTTTATGAATAAACCTTTAGATTTTAGATACTAAATGATTGGCATCAGTGTGATTTTGGGTAAGATCTAAGTTATATATTGACCTGGCTGTGTGGCTGGTCCTTTGGGATCACAAGAACCTTTCATTTGATGAGACTGGTTGTAACGAACCACTCATCTCTGAATCCAGTGTTTTTGGTGGTGATATAAGAACTGGAATGCCCCGGAAACTGCTTTTATGACTTCTTGTTAGGCAGTGTGGTGAAACAGGAGTTTATTCTTGTTGCTGGTTTGGTATATCCTATGGGGGGTTAGCCACCAGTCTTGAGGTATATCTGCCCTGTTTCTCAGCAGTTCATCCTGAATCTGGCAACCTCAGTTGTGACCCACTGAGGCACAGTTACAGTGAGCTATCACGAGGTAAAACCACAATGAAGGCCAGATAGTTTGGTTTTACCACAGAGTAGCTAGGTGAGGTCAGCGCTATCTCTCAACCCATGGTTGACCTTGCCTAGTTTACCTCATGGTAAAACTGAAGTGCCCTGTCTTCACGTACGTCAGCTATCCCAAGTTAAAAACCTACCTTTTCTTAACAGTGAGGACAAGGCCAAAGAGGCAGGGATGAAGACAACCACCTGCTCCTGAAGAAGAGCTCCTTGTAGCTCAAAAGCTTGTCTCTTTCCTCAACAGAAGTTGGCCGAATAAAGATCTTACCTCACCCGCCTTGTCTCTCTATCTCCTAAAGGGGGACAGAGAGACTAGCTCCATGTCTCACTCTCAGGAATCTGACTGGAAAAATAGGCTCCTCCACAGACTGAACAAGGGATAATGCAGACTTATCTAGTTGTTCTCTGAAGATGCTGGGGCAGGAAGGGAGATACATTTGTCCTCGAAGTCCAGGAGTCTCGGATTATGTGAAAGCTTTTGAAAATGTCCCTGGGATTAACTTCGCATTGGCCAAACACTGTGAAATCTCTTACATATTGCCTGACAATTTTTGTCCTTGAAGGCAGGAACCTCTGTTTAAGTCAGGCAGCTGATGGGCTACCTCTGTCAAATGCCAATTAATGGGGAGCTCTACACTCAGATGATATCAAAAGAGGGGGGCTGAGTCTCTCTAGATTGCCAACACTCATCGCACCCGATGTGAATAGATGCTGTGAGAAGGGCCCGGAACACCCTCAATGTTCCATATATTTTTAAAGACCTATTTTGGGTTAAAACTTCCCCTGATCCCTCACTCCATTGCAGAAGGGTCCAGGAAAATACAAGTCCAGCCCCACTTAACTGCTGCATAACCCAACTCTAAATCTGGCTCTTTTCACGCACTGATCCCCCCAAAGCCCCAAATCTGACAACCCTCAAGGTAAGAGGAGCTAGATAAGTGGAAGCTGCTTGGGTCCAGCATCTTTGCAGCCTATGGCGAAAGTTCCACGTGCAGCATGCTGTAAGTTGTCACAGCCATGAAGTGCAGTGGTTCCTTTAGTCCGGCTGATAGTCTAGTGATGGAAAACGGGGTTTGATTCTGCAAGGCGCTGAGCATCCTCAATGCTCATTGACCTCAATGGGACCTGAAGGCACTCAACACCCTGCGCAGGATCAAACCTTCAGTCATCGTCTTGTTTATGCATTACTGTAGCATTATGGAGAAGTCCCGCAGAACATTAAATTACTTATCTCACAATTATAATCATATTTATATACTTGTAAGTAGGTCACCAGTCTCTTAGGTTAATCAATTCTAATGGCCCTCACGCTGGCTTCTTTTATAAATCACTAGCATTTAGTGTATCCACTGAGATAATGGAGGAGAAACATCTAATTTTGATCTAACTAGAATGAAATGTGAACGTGCATAATTTGCTTTTACAAAGTGTATCTAATGTTCTCTACATCTGTATTTATTTGTGCTGTTTTATGCTGCGTAGCGTGCAAGTGGCAAAGAATACAGAAGCTGTTGCACTTAAAAGTAAATGGCCCAATGTAATACATTTTGTTTGCATTTATTTTAGATTGTTCATCAGGGCAGTTATTTTAATGCTTGCTTCTGATGGCTGACACCCTAATCACAATCAAACTGAGAGATGATATCTGATAGCAGGATTGTTTGATGCTCCCTCAAAATATTTTGTAGGAAAGTCTGACTCTGCGTGCGTCTGACTGATCCAGGCAGCAAGAGAAGGACTGCGAATGCACTCAAAAGGAGACTTGGCTCTGCAAACACTTTCACAAATAGTTTGGATGCCTCCGAATGTTAAACATCTGCAGAGTCACAGATAATATGGTTGCTTTCATTCCTATTCAAGCTACAGATTTCAGGCAAGAAAGTGAACTGGATAAATCATAGCCTATTGGTTTCTCTTTTCTGTACGCTTAACTCGGACATCTCAGAGCTGTTGTCAGAGAGCAAGACATGCAGAAGCAGGATTTTATAAATGAACGAGTCTAGCCACATC
This sequence comes from Eretmochelys imbricata, assembly GCF_965152235.1. Lineage (NCBI taxonomy): Eukaryota > Metazoa > Chordata > Testudines > Cheloniidae > Eretmochelys > Eretmochelys imbricata. The sequence goes on from NC_135580.1 coordinate 99,140,275, forward strand.
CTCTAGTGCTAGAGATGGAACCAAACTGAATCCCTGACTCCAGACATGCCCTGAGCTTTAGCAGGCTGCTTTCCCCTTTATTATGGAATTTGCCTTTCTTACTGGGAGCAGCATTAACAAGTCTCACAGGAGTTTTTCTTAAAACCTCAGCTCCTGGAAGCAGGGGGTTAGATTAGATTCTCAGCTTTCATGTGAAAAAGTAACTTTGTACCTCTCATGGTTGCAAATAAAAGCTTGAAAATAAGGCCTGAGTGTGTCCTAGAGGCTGAAACATGGAAGGAAATAAAAAGAACCCCAAATGTATTATTTGTATGTCTCCCTTTTGGCTGTTCCCTGCCTGTCTGGTTCCGAAGCAGGTGAAAGATGCCTGTTTCCCCTTAGGCTATGATTGGTCATGTGATTCAGGTGTGAATCCCACTCTTCTGAAATGCTTCCCAAACAAATGTAACTTACTTGTTTAAATCTAGGAAAGTGTAAGGATTCATCGGGACATAGCTCTGCAGAAGGTGAGTCCCAGCTGCCCTCTCTCTGTTTAATTTGCATGCTCATTCAGGATTCAGTCCCCGCCGTGCCATGTACAGAATACTGGTGCAGGGTTGCCAACCCTCCAAGATTGTCCTGGAGTCTCCAGGAACAGAAGATGGATCTTTCATTAAAGATTATTTCATGTGATGAAACCTCCAGGAATACGTCCAACCAAATTGGCAACCCTCGGTACTACAGTATTACAAATAATAATAGTAACCAGCATTCTCGGGTTTATGAAAAGTGTTAATGGAAATAGAACACCCACACAGACGATACCAAAAGGAAATTCTAGGTTCTACCGTCCACCTGGGCCCACTCGCTGTCGTGCATACACACAGAGACACTGTTCACCATCAGAGTTCAAGCAGTCAGTGTATGAGTGATGGGGTGGCACAGAATCCTTGTCTAGACACAAACCACAACTCCTCAACCAGCCCCTCTTGTACAAAATGTAACGCACACCAGATTTAGCTCTCTGTCTGCATAAATGTCTGCCTAAGCACTCGTTTGGCTGGCAGCCTGGAAAATGCCAGTATTCTATACGTGGCACTGCAGGGACTGAATCCTGAACAAACGAGTGTGTAGATTAAATGGAGGGAGAGCTGCTGGGACTCACCTTGTGCAGAGCTATTGACTGTTCTGAAAACGAAATATGGGTCATGAAGTTGATTTTAGTAAGTGTTGTTTGTTTTGTTGTTTTGTTGTTTTCCTGTGAAGAGGTTCCTTTTGGACACAAAGTTTTTTCCCATTCAAATTACTTCTCAAGGAAAAAAATTCCAGCCAGTTCTGCTTGGCAAACTGGAGAGTGCAGACCATTATGGAAATGATTATTTGCTTTGTGGCAACAGTCAAAGATCCCAGCCTGGTTCCATTTCCATAGGTGCTGGTGTACAAACTCATGGGAAGACATGTTCACTGCCCCAAATTGTTGGAGGAAGAGATTTCCCAAGGCACAAAGGGCAGGTACCTAGCTCCCACTAATGGACCTTGGAAAATCACCTGCCCTGCAAAGTGAAGGAGACAGGGTTACTGTTGTAGCTTTCCAGGGAATACTCCATTCTGCTCTGTGCAGGAGAAGTATTCGGTGAGAACGTACGTGCTCCTTGTGCATGCTAAAATCCCATTTTTGGAGGGGAATCTGTCAGCAGACTCAGAAACTTGCTGAGTGATTTATGTTCTGAAGTGTAGACATCTTAGCCAAATAAGTAGATAAATTGTGATTTAATGTTTTATTTAAGCTTTAAGGGAATGTAGCGCTTTTGAAAGGTGCCAGGTTGATAGGCTGGGAGAAGAGCCAATACGCTCTGGGTAACTGCTTTGTGCGCTCCCCAAAATTGTTCTGTCGGGGTGAATGTCCCCTTGCACCAGAGCTCTGCTCAGTGCAGGAGAGGGGCAGGGCTGTCAGGGAGCTGCAGTCATGTACCACCGGGCACCTGTGTAAATTAACTCGTGCAAGGTCCTTAACTGACCTTGTGTCACTGATGAATGTGGATAGCACAGCTATGCTCCACCACACCCCCTGTCCTGTCCCTGGAATACCCTGACACCTCACTCCTTCTCCTGATGCCAGGCTGGAGATGGGTAATGGTGCAGGCATGCCCTCTCCACCAGCTTCATGCCAGAGGAGGCTCCTTTAGACAGAGAGGATTCTCTGCTGGCCATGTCCAGCCAGAATACATGGCCCGAGTGGTGCAAATGGACTGGAGAACCCAGTCCTCAGTGAAGAGCCCTTAGCTCTGTTCAGGACTCATGTCCATTTGCAGTCACAGGGTAAGAGTAAGTAATGCTTTGTTTTTATATAGCCACACCTCTCCTCCAGGCACCTAAAGCATTTTACAATGGCCTGCGCTTTACAAAGCATTTTACAGATTGGGAAACTGAGGCAAGGTGACTTACCCAAGGTCAGCCAGTGAGACAGGCAGGAACTGAATTCAGAACTCCAGGCTCCCAGTCCCTTGCTCTAACCACTAGACTTCCATGCCTCTCAATCCTGGGAGATTTTGCTGGAGTAGCCAGAAAGGGGATTTCATTAGTGTCTGTTGTGATGATAGCTTTTGCTGTTCAGAGACTTGTCCGCTAGCCTGCAGGAATGTACTGTGACCACCAGCTCGCTGGTGAACAGATACTGGATGGCAATGCCTGTCAGCCTCAGCTGGAGTCAAACAAATGGATTTGGGAGCAAGACTTCAGAGATCATATTATAACTCATTACAAATCCGCTGAGCTATCTAGTTCCTCTGGGACCAAAGAATATGACCATACTAAACACCCCTGGAGCAAAGAGACAGCAAAAGAGGTTGAGAGGAGAAGGCAGCCTTGAAGTAGAATCAGTATGGTATAGTTAGAAAAGGTATAACTTTAAAAAAAAAAACACCTTAAATATTGGGACTAGCAGATAATTCTTCCTATTTAAACATCTGATATACTCCAGCCTCATAATGCGGGTCATGGGAAGTTTTAAAAAAAATCTAATTTTTTAAATATTTTATTTCTCGGTAGATAGCTTTAATCTGTTTCTATTTATATGGCAGTTTGAAAGCCTTGCATGTCTGAAGCGACAGCAGATCGCACAATAGAAGGTTTAGCTGAATGTTGTGTATGCAGACAAGTTAAATTAATTAACAGTAATCTCTTTAAAATGTATGCCAGAGTAATACCAGCCTAGTCTATCGAAGATTCTGCGGGACTTAATAATGTACCATGAGTAATTAATTATGCAGTAACACATGGCTCAGAAGACGTTATCAGCCAATCAGAGGATAGGATTTGTACTTGCTGGTTTTCAAAGATTTACGCACAGTATTTAATCCTTTTGTAGCTCTTTCACAGTGTTAGATTTGTACAAGCATAGGCAAGGGGTGTATCTACCCTTTGCATGTAACACATTGACCACATATTTAACTGTATATACGTCAATCGATTAAAAATATTAGAATTTGAATTAGCAAGGGCCACAAGGGAACCACATGATTGCTACTGAAAGTCGAGTGTTTCGCGATTAACAATAATTATTTTATTTATTACATTGTATTATAAGTGCCTATGGAAGTTCTGTCTACACCATTATTAAAAACATAATACAAAGGAATCTACCCACTTCACATTGCATCTTCCATAAAAACCCAATAAGCCCATATAGCTGCCAAATTAAACGGTTAATTAGCTGGATTTAGAGATTACAATTGATTTCGTCAACCAGAAAAATACATATTTAGATTTATATTATTTGGTATTTCTAAAATGACTCCTAGAACCTGTCAAATATCGGCTCTGATTCAGCAAAGCGCTTGAACACATCCTTAAGTCCCATTGACTTCAGTAAGACTTAAGCACCTGCTTAACTGCTTTGCTGAATGGAATAAATTTAAGCACATGCTTACAATGAATCAGCTCCTTAAGGGTTTTGCTGAATTGCTCAGCCACTCATGTTCTTACAGCGCGGCATGTATTTAAATACTTTGCTGAATTAAGCTCCGCGGGCTGATCTTGCAAGCAAGCTGCACGCTTCAGTGACTTTGCTTTTGTGACTTCCCGTTAAGTTCAACGGAACCGCTCACCTGAGCGAAGTGATACCCGTGAGTCATTGTGTGCAGGACTGGGCATGCCCACTGTTCAGCTATTCCTGAGTGTAGCAGAACCTGTCTGATCTTGCCGTTGGAGGAGGAAAGGCAGGGTGGCAGAATCACATCCAGGGGTCACCACCACAGAGCTATACTCCACAGGATGTCTCTGTCCCTGCCTGCAGCAGGGTTTTTGGCAGGCCAGCCAGGGTGGGGAAGAGTGTGGGTGGGACCATAATTGTGTGGTTCCACCAGCCATTACCCACATAGTGAGAGCAGGGCAGGGGTTATGGAAGCTATTTTGTGCCCCTTGAGATTTCCTTTCCCTGTGCCCCAAGTGAACTTGCCAGCTCACAGCCCAGTTACTGAGGCTGCGAGTCAGAAATGCTCCATAATTAGAAACATTTATAGGAACCTGAATGAAGCTGTCAATGGTGGATCCTTGCTCTGCATAGAAGAAACAAAGCTGAAAGGTGCTGGTTGGATTTAAATGCACAAAAAGAAGGAGTTCCTGACCCTCGGCAGCACTGGTAGTTAGACAGTCTGGGTAGTTACGATATGTGGTAAAGACTAAAAAGAAATTGATCATCATTTTAAAATGTGGTGTACATGGAAATCCTGCACTTTGGAATTTACCTGGGGAGCTACTGGTGGTTTTGAAGAGGATTCCTTTTGTAAAAAACTATATTAGCCTGGATTTTTAATAGCACTGCTGCTGATAGCTGCTCAAAAAACTTACTTAATGCACCAACATTTAGAATAAAAGTTTCTACTCCACCTTTAACTAGTCCAACTGAGCCAAACTTATACTTGATGTAACCCAAAAGAAATCAGTGGAGTTTATGCTGGGGATGAATTTGACCATTTTGCCTAAAGGTGTGAGCTCAATGGGCTGCTGTTAGTGAGTTTGTGTGTGTGGTTTTTGGAGGGGGGTGAGGGAGTGAGAGAACCTGGATTTGTGCAGGAAATGGCCCACCTTGATTATCATACACATTGTGAAGAGAGTGGTCACTTTGGATGGGCTATTACCAGCAGGAGAGTGAATTTGTGTGTGTGTGGTGGGGGGGGACGCGGAGGGTGAGAAAACCTGGATTTGTGCTGGAAATGGCCCAACTTGATGATCACTTTAGATAAGCTATTACCAGCAGGACAGTGGGGTGGGAGGAGGTGTTGTTTCATATTCTCTCTGTGTATATAAAGTCTGCTGCAGTTTCCACAGTATGCATCCGATGAAGTGAGCTGTAGCTCACGAAAGCTCATGCTCAAATAAAGTGGTTAGTCTCTAAGGTGCCACAAGTCCTCCTTTTCTTTTTGCGAATACAGACTAACACGGCTGTTACTCTGAAACCTATTGACTTCAGTAGAGCTACAAGGATTTACACCACTTGAGGAGCTAGTTAGATGGGCAACTTTCAGAATAAGGAACCAGCCGTACAAACACTTCTGCACATGTGGAACTTTACTCAGGCAAGTAAAGTCTGTGCTTAAGGGAAATATTCATGTATTTGTAGGATCCGGGCCAAAGCCTGGACTGGATGCCTTAACTCTAAATGTATGTACTTTTGTGGGTTTACATGGCACGTGTAATGTTTCCTAAGCTGTGGAACTGTTATGTCCTTGTTTTCTGTGTAGTGGATTTAGAGGCAACTGCCACTGTTATGAGTTTCAGCCTGTTTCAGAAGAGACAAGCATGCTCCAAAGGTGACTTTTGTTCCTCTTGTTTTTCTGTTGCCCTTCCTCTAGTCATAGATTCCAAAGCCAGAAGGCACCATTATGATCATCTAGTCTGGCCTCCTGTACAACACAGGCCATCAAATCTCACCCCAGGATACCTACAATAGCACAATAACATGCATATTGAACTAGGGCATATACTTATTGTTTGTGGTGTCAGAACCCCAAGCTTGGATGAGGAGGACCCCACGGACGCTGTCCAGTCTTGATTTAAAAAATTGAAGTAGTGGAGAATTCATCACACCCCTCGGTAAACTGTTCTAATGGTTAATTACACTCGCTCACAGTTAAAATTGTGAAATATGTCCTTCAGGCTGAAAATATGAGACTTCTTTTTGTATAAGAGAAAGCTGACATGGAGCGTGCAGAGTATATACTCGTGTTTGGTTATGAGCTAAAGAAGCCAACAAATCTCTTGTATGTCTTTTCAGGAAAGGAGCGGAGAAATTTGGACCATTTGCACAACATAGAAATTTTATAGCACAAAAGGGCTAGACATACGTCTAAAGGGCTAGACATTTGCTTGAGAGATCTTTAAGACAGTGAGTAATAAAAGGAGGTGTTATGAATTAAGGACATATGGGAGACTCTTTTTTATAGGAGAGGACTTGGTCAGTTCGATAATCCCCAGGGGGGAAAGGTTAGGAGGGAATTAAATTTAATGTGTTTCTTTTTGGAAGGTCAAAGCAATTCCACACAATCGCAAAGCAGCATAAGACAAATTCTCTTACTCGTCTGTCACAGCGGTCCAAGAAACCCAAACACCACTCATCCAGAAGCCGGAAGGTGGTAACGATATTCTGGCTAGAAATTTATCTTAATGAGCAAAATTCAGCCAGTGGAACAGGGTGCAGATGAAAGTGACAGATGGGATCATTTACAGCTTGTTTCTTTGCATGCCAGAAAATATTTTTGATACGTTATTTTTCTTCCGTTTGTTACATTCTACTGCTTATTGTCACACATTCACATCTACCAGCCCTGCTGGTTTGGAGGAATCATTTATCCTGGGCTGACGCTCAAAGGAGTCAATGGAGACCCACCTTCTGAGAATCTGGCCCCCTGGGTCTAACCGATATTGGGGAATGGAGATGGGCTAACTGGCTGACACTCAGCTCAGGTAAGGCTGAGAGAGGCTTATAGGATGGGGGAAACAATCAGAATGAATGGCAGAGATTATAACATGGGCCTGAATCAGCAAAGTTCTTAAGCACATGTCTAACTTCAGGTGTGTGAGTAGCCCTAGACGAGCCAATGGAAGAGTTGCCATTGACTTCAGTGGGTGCAGGATCAAATCTTTTAGCAGCCAGAAATAAGGAGGGAATTGCACCCTGTGCGTTCAGATGGTGCTCTGTAGATCTCTAACAGGTGCTCTGTTCCCCTTGTGGTTTATAGGTCTGAAAAGGTGGACCCCCTATGCTAGGGTATGGCAAGGGGTTGGCTATGGGGCTGGAGTGGTTTTTCTGGGTTCTTTGCAAGAGCTTTTGACATTTGATCACTGATTGGGGCGTTTAAGTGTTGTAACCGTGTCACAAGTTGCTGATGGCCGTGGTGCCATTGTTTAAATTGCGCTGGCTCAGGGGTTCTCAAACATTTTTGCTGGGACCCGCTTTGAAAATATTTCAGGCTGTGATAAGCCACCTAAAAAAGTGACAACTCGCTCCCCTCCCCCACCATCCACCCTTCCTTCTGTGCTGCTGCTGGTCAGCAGCTGCTGCTCTCGCCACCCCCCTATAATAGTCCGGTGACCCCCCTTTTGGGTTGGAACCACCAATTTGAGAAACCTTGCAGCTGCTGGAAGCCACACCTGAGATCAGAGCCCCATTGTGCACTCCTACGTAGCGAGAGACAGTCCCTGCCTCACCGTTTACAGTCTCAAGAGATACCTTACTGACCCCTTTCAGGCACTGTTGTAGCATCTTCTCCTGCTGTGAAACTGAAGCATGGATGGATGTGCCCTAGTGTCTGTTAGTTACAGCCCCAGGCTGCTATGCAGGCTGCTGCTGGCAATGGGAAGGTTCTCAAGGTGCTGATGCTGGAAGTGGTCAGTTGCCTTTCCCCAGGAGGGCTGGGTCCCATGTCTGCTTAAAGGGCAGCACCATGACCCTAAAAAGAACAAAACTTCTCTCCATTTGCTGGAGAACTTCCCCGTGGTCTCTAACCTGCCCTCCTTGGGACAGGGTATTCCTGGACAACTCTACTTTCTTCTGAATCAGATCAGATTCTCAGAGGTATCCGCTTTCAGACAGTGTCATAGTAGAATTAAGGTTCTCACTGGGGTGGCCTTCTCCTGGTGATGGACAGAGAGGACATGTCCTTGTAGACAGTATTAGACCGGTGAGAATCCTCTGATGCAGTTAATCACTGGATGCTGGTGACCAAGGTATGGTCTTAGTGTGCAGTGATCAACTTCATATCCTGAAGTCCATCTTTTGAAGGGTGGGAGGAGTTTTTGAAGGAGTTTGCAGAACGCCGCATCCTTGCAAATACTTGCTGATTATGCTAGCACTAAGGTTCATGGGGGAAATGTTCACACCACCATTTTAAAATCCCCACCCTCCTTCAGTCCAGGAGCAGAAACAATATCACGTGACCATAGGTAACCCGTCCCACCCCTTGACCAGCCAGTAGCTGAAGGGAAGAGTTTGTGAAAAAAATCCCCTTGAGTTCATTTGTTTATTTTGCTTTACAGCAGACAAAAGCTGTCGGGACCCCTCCAAAGCTCGAGGCACCCTTGACAATTGCACAATTAGGTGTTCCAGCAAAAGAAAAAAATGGGAGAACATGGCCCCACCCTCCTCAGTCGTTGGAACAAAAGGCTCAATCTTGTATCCCATGGAAGTGGTTGGAACTGGGAGGTGTGCGCTGACTACTGACCAGCGGTGCAGACCACAGCCACACTGCAATAGAAAGTCTCTATGCTCCAGGTAGCGTTACAGCCCCGGCGTCCCATTCCCCAGGGATGCGCCTACGAGGGGTGTGCCTTGCGGCAGTGGGCACTGAGTGTTCCTCTCCAGGCTAGCAACAGAGTGCTTGACAGCCATGGAGCAGGACAACCACTGCTTTTCTTAGGAGCAGACGCATAGCTGGCTCCACGCTGCTAACCCACTGACCTTTGAGGCTGCTGATTCCTGCAGCCCCGAGCTGAGTGGCTCCCTCCGCTGCATCTCTCCCGTGGCTTTCCGACGACAACCCTGCCGTACAATGTGAGCTCAAGACCTAATTTTCTGGGCCAAATGTGCATGCTTTTTCTGAAGAGCATTTTGTGCAAGCTATAAAAGCCAATGCAGTGTATGAGAGGGTATGCGTACACCGCAATAAAAACCCACAGCAGTGAATCGCCAAGCCCAGGTCAGCTGACTCGGGCTCCTGCTGTGAAGCTGCAGTGTAGACATTCCCACTCAGGCTGAAGCCCAGGCTCTGAGACCCGAGGGGGAAAGGCCTCGGAGCCTGGACTCCAGCACCCACGTCTACACTGCAATTTTATAGCCCTGTAGCTTGAGCCCAAGTCAGCTGGTCCAGGCCAGCCCTGTGAGTCTCTTATTGTAGTGTAGACACCCCTCCCCACCCCCATCATTATCCTGGGACCAACCTGGCTACAGGAACACTGCAAACCCTGAATTGTGGGGCATTTCTACAACCTTATTGATGGATTAAAATTAAGTGTCTCACCTACAGAATTGACAGCAAATGGCTCCAACACAAAGGAGTGGATTCAAAAAGCAGGATGGTGCTTTGATAATGCAAATGCAGTCCTGTTGCCGAAAGATCAGCCCTGTTAAAATGTTGCCCCAGGGCATTTGACCTGACCTGATAGAATTTAAGATCAGAAGAGGCAAACTCCCCCCTGCCCTCTTTTTCTTTTTCTTGCTGCTGAGGGTTTAAACAATAACGTGAGTCCTAAACGTTCCTCGGAAACAGCAAGAAATTCTCCTCTCAGCATTCCGTTATTTAGCAATAGACAGCCCAATGGGAGTGTTGCTGCTTACTTCAGTGGGAGCAGGATCTGGAATTTACTGATTGATTAAATTATTTTGTTTTCATATTTCTGAGCCTATAAGACCAACCGACATGCATATTCGGCTTTCCAACAGAAGCGCACGTGAGCGAGCTATAAAGGAAGCTGGTTTGGGAAATGCCTCATATTTGTTTAATGATTAAATCTGAAGAGTAGAAATCCGGTACTGCTTTTTTGGTTTTATTACAGAGGGAATCTTGCCGCAGGCGTTGCAGCACCTTGCAGGCTCAGGGGCTTCATAAAGAGGGAAAGATCATTTAGTTTTGCCTCTGTCTCATGGGCAGTTATTTTTGTTATCCCTGGAAAATCAGCTTTGGGGAAATGTTGCTGTGAACCACAACTGTGTATGTGTTTCATTAGACAACCAGATTGCTGTGTGAAGATTGGCTACCATTTGAACCACCCATTCACCACGGCTGAGCTTCTGTGCAGGAAGCTAACCTCCACGCTCCCTTTGCTGGAATAGTCTGGTATATTTTTTTTCTTTGCCAGCGTTTATTTTTATCCAGAGCAGGTAACTGCTGGACCTGATTTGTGCACACGTACCGCCTGGTCCTGCAATAAGTCCTTACTCCCACAAGCAATCCTGTGAGACAGACTCTGAATCGGTGTTCCCAGGGTCAGATGACCGATTCAATAAACAAATGTTTCTACAATGTCCGAGGCACTGTCTGCCCACAGAAAGGGCATCAAATTCAGCTAAATCAATATTTATGACTCTTCAATTGATAAGAGTCTCCACTAAAAAGGGGTTTCACGGATTTAACTAAATCGATTTAGAGCTTGTCTACACTTGAAATACGACAATAGCACACTTCAGGTAATCCACCTTCCTGAGCTGCAGGAGCTAGATTGACAGAAGAATTCTTCCCTCTACCTAGTGCAGGACCATCCCTATGGGGGTGCTGAGCCCAGGAAAAAACAGCCCCCCTCGGTGGCACGCACCCCCTGCACCCACACCTATGTCTTCTGGGACCGACCGCGCCAACCAATCACACTGGCCTGAGGGGCCCCCCAAAGCGTGGGGCCCAGAGCGGTCACCCCAATTCGCCCTAGCCAAGGGACGGCTCTGACCTAGCGCTATGTACACTTAACTACGCCGCCCACGGGTGTGGATTTTTCATAATCCTGAATGACGTAGCTGGGTTGACCTAAATTTTTTAGTGTAGGCCAGGCCTTGGAAACACATTTAGTGGAGAGAAGGCTTCTCACAAGTGCCCCGGAGGCCAAATCCCACCAATCTGACTTCAGACAAGACACAAGGACTGAATTACATACTGGTAATTTTATGCTGGCTCCTTGTTCCTTAACTCATGCCCTCATCAAATTGTTTTCCCCATGGCTTTGGAAAGATGCAACTTAAATGGAAGCAGCGGATACTTTTATGGATGTTTTATAGCTTGCTTCTCTGATGAGAAATTACTGCTGAACACAGTTCTAAGTTACATAAGGTAGGCTCTTATCTACTGTAACTTTGCTAATACTGCAGTTTTATTTCAAAGTAGGTCAAATGGAGTTGTGCTCACATTATACAGCAGGTAACAAGAAACTGGAGGGTTGTGTGTGTGACTCCCAGCTCAAGCCCTTAAAACAGTGCAGGGAACACGGGAGTACATAGAGTGTAAGAGGAAGAGAGAAAGATTCGGAAGGACAACAAGTAAATATGATACGCCGTAAGATAGAAAAATAACTATCTATTAATTGATACTAGGCATGGAAATGCCATTCAGATCACATGGCCGACACCCATGTGCCATGTAATTCCTACTAATCGGCTCAGGAGTACCTCCAACAAGGGGGCCTCATGCACATCCCTTGATAATCTCTTTCAGTGCCCACTGGCCCTCATGACAGGGGGGTATTAATGTACACATCATTGTAATTACTCAGGCAAGTGAACAGCTGCAGGAGCAGTTGAAGCAGTCCTAACTTCCCACTTTTCCCAGTGAATAAAATGCATACTTGAAAAGCCCCTTTCAGCCACTCGGATTCTGTTTCCTGGAGTTGTCTCAGGCTGTCCTCAGCAAAAGGGAATGTGGTGTTTCAGCAGTTTCTCAGCCAAGTTCTCGCGGGTATAAGAATGGCTGGTGATGAGATAGTATCATGTATTCAGTATTTGACTGTTGTCCAGAAGCTTGGTAAACATCCAAATGCCGGCTCCTCATCAGGCCCTCCTATAAAACCTTTCCCAGTTTGGAGAGCTATGAGTGAAATGTAAATATAGCTAATATCAGATCACTTGAAATTAGCATGGGTGTTCGGCTGGCTCAAAGTACATGAGAGTGACCAAATGTTCGTTCTGATGAAAGGCCTGTTGATGGATGATTATTGACGTAGTGTGTTATGTTGCAGGTATTACTGACAGGCTCCAGCAAATCCTGCGCCATGAATCAAACCCATTTTTTATGTTTGATTTCTGCAATGTGTCTGTGAATGTTATTCAGCTGTAGATTCACACCGGAAAGGATTACCGTTGCCTCAGCAGCACCCCACTGACAGTTTCATGATGACTCCTTCCAGCTCCTAGATTTTTGCTGGTGTAATTCCTAAGACAGTCAAGTTGTCCGTGTTCATGAAGAGCCTTGACCCGTGTTTCTGTTTGGGAAGCCATTCTTAAGACCACCAAACCAAGAGACCATCCTCAATTAAATACAGTCTCTGGCTGGTCTTAGGAATGTGCATCAGCAGTGCCATAATAAAAAGAAGTAGAGAGAGAACGTGTCTACACAGCCACCCCTCCACCCCCGCTGCGACAAGAAGTCTCAGAGCCTGGGTCTACAGACTTAGGCTAGTGAGGCTCATGCTAAGGTGCTAAAAATAGCCATGTAGCCATCCCCCCAACCCAGGCTGCAGAGACCAAGCTCCAGCCCAAGCCAGAATGGGTACATGCAGAGATGACCCCTGCCTGCAGACAGTGGGCAGGGAAGTGAGGGCAGCTGGCTTCAGCAATGTTATGAGCATGCTCAGTCCATGTGCGCATGCTCTGTACAAGCCAAACAGCAAATGGGGAGGGGGGAGGAAGGGGGGCACGTGACCCCTCCCCCCATCGCTTCTGTGTATATGGCAATTTTAAGTGCCACAGAGTGAGCCTGAGTCTGGAGTCCTGGACTCTGAAAGTCGCTGCTGTGGGGTTTTTTTGCAGCATAGACATCCCATATAGAAGGGTGTGAGTTTGTAGGTTTAAGGTCTTTGCTGTCCATGTGATGAAGAGTATGCTAACTTACATCATTCCCTCGACTAGCTCCTCTCTGCTATAACAAGTACATGAATAATCTAATTAGTTTTATTCATCATCCTACTGATCCGGGCCTTTGCATATTGACATTTATGATTTCAATATCATATGATGCCAGGGTAAACCCTGCCCCAGGGATGGCACAATCTCTGCAAGGGGCACTTGGAGAAACCTTTCCTCTCCCTTCCATGGGGTTTTTGTAGGAAAGGGTGAACTAGTCCTAAGAGCGAGATTCTTGGCTACTAATTTACCATCCAATTTAATGTCTGCAATTAAGCTATTCCGAATCATGGGGTATTGTGGGGATGGAAGGTGTGAGCTGTTAGATGTGACATCAAATCAGTGTATTTACTGTTTCTTATTTGTGTTATTGAATCACCTAGGACATGGACAGAGACCCCACTGCACTAATCCCAAACCAATGTCCTGACCACTTGCAGCCATTACATTATTGTTTTGTAAGAGTTGGGGGAGGGGGGTGAACTCTGCTGCCCTAGCCAAATTACAGAGTGTAACAACAACCTCCCTGTCTCAAATTCAACCTGTACTTTCAATGGGCTTTGTTGTGTTCTGTCAAACGGTTGCCACTTCCCACCCCAGAAGTGGTTGCAATTCAGTGTGGGAGGGGTGATTTTTCAGAACAGTTGATAAAGAATCGTGAATCTTCGGGAGGAAAGATGCTGTGCTGATAAGTTATTAGTTGCCGCAGTAATAAAATCCTGGCCCTGGTCTTCAAGAATTTGCACAACCTTTTGCCTGTCAATCTTCCTACTGCTGTCTCCTTTTTGCACTTCCCCTCCTAACATCCATCTCTCCATTCACTCTCCCTTTATGCCTCCCCCTCGTATCTTTTTCCATGCAGCGCTCACACCCAACCTTGCTTCCTTTCTCTTCTGAGTCTGTCCTTAAAATTCCCTTCTTCCCAGGGGTCTAGTCGTCCCCAAAGAGAAAAATAAGTAACTGAAATACATGGAAGAAAAAAGTCCAAATACAAGTTCAGGGACTAATGCAATGGGTGCCCCACTTCCCTGGTCAGTCACATTGGTTTTTGCTACACCCCAACCTTTGCGGGGTGGTTAGCAGTTTGGATTTTGAGCTTCCTGGGCAGAGGCCTTGTAGTTTAGCTCTATATGCCAGTAAAGCTCCCAGCCCAGTGTCGACAGTAAGTAAATAGCTGATCATGCTTCTCACTGCCTTTGTGGGCTACAAGAGCACAGGAATTGCCAGACTGGATCAGACCGATAGCCATCCAGTCCAGCCCCGAATGAGTCAGGGGAATTTGCAAGAAACCCCATAACAGGCTGATGTGGGATAATCTGCCCCATGTGATGGTCTCAGCATATTCCCTAGTAGTTACTGAGATCAGTTTAAGGCTTGAAGCATGCGGTTTTATATTGATCTATCTCAGGGCACAAAAGCAAAGAAGGCTGACTGGCAAAATCCCACTCTCCTAGGGCATAATGACCTACTCCACGATTAGATTACTTAGGGGAATGGGGAGCTGATAGTGGGGCTGCCGGTCCACCCTGGTTCCAAGCCCCCACCAGCTAGCTGCAATGGGCTGCTCTTCTTGCAAGCAGTGGACAAAGCAGGCTGCTGCCAAACGACATTATAAGGGAGCATTGCACAACTTTAAACGAGCATGTTCCCTAATTGATCTGCAACGTAACAAGGATATTGGATATTAGGAAAAACTTTTTCACTAGGAGGGTGGTGAAGCACTGGAATGGGTTACCTAGGGAGGTGGTGGAATCTCCTTCCTTAGAGGTTTTTAAGGTCAGGCTTGACAAAGCCCTGGCTGGGACAATTTAGTTGGGGATGGGTCCTGCTTTGAGCAGGGGGTTGGACTAAATGACCTCCTGAGGTCCCTTCCAACCCTGATATTCTATGAAACAATCTAAGATCGCTCTCTCTTTTTCAAGAGTGTGGAGCCCTGTACTTCTCTAAAAGAGGACCCAAGCGTAACCAGCAAGGCAGATGGCAGGCTGTGAGAGCAGCCACTTCTGTGATACCACTGGGCCTTTGCAGGGAGCTCCACTTTCCCTGAGTTCAGCCCTTGAGCGAGCTCTTCAACAGACCCTGCTGAATCCTCCAGCCTTGCCCCACCACTCTGGGCCCAAGGGAAGGAGGGTGAAGGTCAATCTGTCCCTCCACTGCACTGGGCCTATTCTCTCTGCATCCCCTGGCGCTCCTGCTCTGACAACCTGACACCGGCCCATCTGCCTTCATCTGCTCAGCTCCAGCAGTCCCTTCCCCAGCCTTTGGAGGGAACAGAACATCCCCTGCCAGGGAGGGCCACTGACTCCAGCAGCTCTGGTGGCCAAGGGATGGGGCAGAGCAGAACCTCCGGTCCATCTGGGGACTGGCGGAGGAGCTGAGAGTTGAAGGGGGTAGTAGGCAGCAACAGCTGCACGGGAGAGTGAGCTCTCACCAGCTGTGAAGAGATGCTGCTAAGGCTGACAGATCTGGTGGGCTGGGTAGAGAATGAATGCAGTGTGGATGAGTGTCAAAGGAAGACAGAAGGCGTGTAGGTGCTTAGAAGGGCGTGCATGGGGGACATGCATTATAGGGTGGTGTTCAGCATGCATGGAGGGGCTGCTCAATTTTTACTCCGGGTGTCAAGTTTTCTTGACTGTTTTGTAAGGCTGAACTCAGCCTCCAACACCACCACATTACAGTATAACCCAAGAGTCCGATTCTATTTCCCTTTTATCTAATCAGGGATGGATTTAACTTCTTCAGCTCCGAGGCCTGATGCCTAAATGAGCCTTGTGTCTCCCCTGGTTGTCGCCTGGGAAGCAGTGCCTTTCTTGACATGTCTCTCCACTGTGGGTGAGAAGGCAGCGAAATGGAGACTCTCTGTCATCAGTGAAAGGATGATCATTGTTTGTTTAGCCCATTCCAAAATAATGGCTCTGTTGGGAACATCAACCCAGTATGCATCATGTCTTTTATAGTATATATTAATTTAGTGCAGACATTAGGCCTACATTATTCCCGCCTTTTAATTCTCCTGTATTAGCATTCAGGATCAGTTTTAACCCAGAACACATCTTTGTTCTTTCATGAAGCCAAATAAATAAAGCTGGAGAGCAAATGGGGTTTTTTTTTGTATAGACTCCTGTGTGAGAGTGATGAATATAAAGCGCAGCGAAGTCTTTATAATTTTAAAGCTTGAATTTCCGAACACAGTGTTTTCATTGCATGGTGCAATTCATTCATTTTGGAGAAAGAGAGAGATAAACAGAAACAAATTAACTCAATAGAGTCATGCCTAGAATCTTCGTGACAAAATTGCCTATTCTTGTGAGTGTAAATGTTTTCAAAATATTAGAGACAACTGGAGAGTCAGGAAAGACGGGGTAGGGCTCTCAAGGATAAAAAACCAGATATCTCTGCAGAATGCTGCCTGTAAATAGTGAAATTACTTAAAGGTGAATAGCAGGTAAAGGATTTGTACCCTTTTCCCCACCTTCTTTGTGGTGGATAAAAGTCTGGTAGATTTTTTAAAAGTTGTTTTTTCCTGCTTGTTTATATTAGAAATTCAACTCTAAGCTGATTAGCCAGCTAGTGCAATTAAGACATCACAAGCACCAAGAGAGTGAAAACTGAGCGGGAACAGGAGTTTGTCAGATGGTTTAAACCTGGCAGCTATTGGCCATTTGTTTTTATTATTTATTTACCTTGAATGAGTGAAGGAAGAAGCCTTTTTTTGAGAGTCATCACCTCTGTCCTTTCCATTCAATTGTGAGAGCAAAGAATACACAGGCTTGAATACTGCAGCAAAACCAAAGGCGGCCAGAATCGATGAGGTCCTAATGATTCTCAGGTTAAAACAAAACAAACAAACAATTCTATGGGAAACAAAAAACCTTCCAAGCACAGGCCTAAGTTTAAAGTTCTGTCATAGGTCACTTATGAGGCCCAGGTTCCCTGGTAATTAATCAGTGAGTCACTCCTGAGAGACAAAAACTCAGTATTTGGTATGCCAAGGCATTAGACTTGATCCTGGGCCTTCCTACTCTCAGGATAAAGATGGTTTTGCAAACAGCATAGTAAATGGTGATTTTTTTTCCTTGTGACTCCCGCATGCCCTCCGAGCAGTGGAACACAACCATACCATCATGTAAGCCTCATTGGCACCACGCCGAGAGCCTGAGGGCTGAACATAATTTGCATAAAATATACAAAAGATTTTAATCAGCGATAAATCCACAGAGTCCCTATTATTATTATTTTTGTTTATAGAATACTTTAATTGTACACAGTGCTTTCAAAACATGCTGAAAGACAAAATACACATTACCGGGTTCTAAATTAACTGGAACCACTTGGGGGGAAAACCGAATGGGATGTTATTGTGCACAATTCAGTGAAAGCCTCTGCTCATTGCACAGCAGGGTTCAAAAAAGGAAACAAAATGCTAGCACATGGGATGAACAGAATGGACAGTGATAGTGAAAATATACTCATGCCATTATATAAACCAGTAGTACTCGATGAATTGGTCAGGCAATTCCCGCACCTTGAATAGAGCAATCAGTCCTGGGCAGCCTATTGCAAAAAGGATAATGCAGAAAAAGAGATGAGAATTCAGAGATGGGAACCAACAAGGATTAAAGGCAGATAAAGACTACAAAGACTGAGACTCTTCTGTTTAGAGAAAGGGGGATATGACCGAGGTATATGAAATAGTGGATGATATAGTGAAAGCAGATCAGGCTTTGAAGTAGGGGGTCTCTGGTTATGGGAAGGCTCACTGATTCAAAGCATCGAGACACCATTGTGAGGTACACAGGTAGGAGCTCCATTCCTTATATATTGCAGACCTACCTCACAGCTTGCCCCAGCATGCACTGAGGTCTGCTTAATTAAAACCTGGACTTGGATCCCCCAGGGTAAATCTCTTCTTCGGTTTGTCCCAGAGCGCTGGTGACGGGATATCTCAGGGGCATTACAAGGAACAGGTAAAGTGGCCCTCTGCCACAGGAAGGAGGTTGGATGGCATCTTTGGGGAGGTAGAGAAGAAGCAGTCGGGCGGATGATTTTGGTGGAGCAGCTAGGGTAGGCAGGACATGAGGGATAAGACAGTATTTGTGGAGCAATGAGGATGGGAATAGCAGCGGGAGGAAAATGGAAAGGGATAGCAGAAGAAGTGGAAGGGGCAGCAGGAGATTCTTTCTGGTAAGGGGAAGAGAGTGTCTCTCTCAGGGAGACGAGGCTGAGGGCAAGGTAGGAGAAAGACATCAAGAGGTAGTTGGAGTCCTGGGTGTTTTTCCTGGGGATGTGAGGAGAGAAGAGGTAGTAGAAAGCCAAGAACGTGATGAGCATCTAAGCCGGTGCTTGCACACTCATGTTACAATGGATGCCCGTGCTTCACAACCATGTTGGCACATCCATTCTACACTATGCAGACCCAAGTCAGAACTTCAGCTTCTGTGGGTGCCGTTCCGTAGGAGTTGACCAGAAGTGAGCCACACCCGCTGAACCAGTTTTGTGTCCATACCCTCCCAGCAGCCAGGGCCTGCACGGATCCTGCTCTGGTGAAAGAACTTCCCTACCTCATGCTCTCAGTCCTACTTTGGGACACAGGTGGATCATTTGTGAAATGTTGGTGGACATTTCAGGAGCAGTTTTTGAACAACTGAAGGCATCTCGTGGTGGGGAATACTGGCATGTCAGCTCTGACCCAGGCTGTTCAGCACTTCTGGAGCAGGGCCCCAAGCACAGACGGAGGAGATCACATTGTCATGTGGCCCTGGGATGGCAGATGTTTCGCATGAGGAATCATACATTCCTGGAGCTTTGTGATCAGATTGTCCCTGCCCTCCAGTGCCACAACACCCACAGGAGGGAGGCCACATGGGTCCAGAAGCAGGTAGCTACACCCATCTGGAAGCTGGCTATCCCAGAATGCTGCAGGTCAGTAGCTAACCAGTTTGGAGTTGGCAAATCAGTTATGGCAGAGGTTTGTGAGATGATCAGGACTGTGATGTATGCAAAGATGGCAGGCATGACAAATGCCCCTGAAATCACTGTTGGCTTTCCAAACTGTGCTGGGGCCATTGATGGGACTTATATGCCAACAGCTTGCTCACTGCAAAGAGCATATGGTTGACCACAGGGACAGATTTATGGACACTACAGTTGGATGCACTGGCAGGGTGCATGATACCAGAGTATGCTGGAGATCGGGACTTTACTTTCAGGGACAAGCTAGGACATTATTCCCAGTGAATGACACTGTTCTAAAAGGAGTCACTGTTCCCCACTGCTTTCTAGGGGACCACGCCTAGCCCTTGTTGCCACGGCTTACGAAAGTGGAATCCGGCGGTGTTTCTCTGGCCACCCAGCAGCGTGCCTGATTCAGGACGTCATCTTACAGCATACGGGTTAACACTGGCTGTGTTTGTTGCTTGCAGATGAGCAGGCCACATGGTAATAAAGGGTTAATGCTGAGCAGCTGGTTTTAAACCAGGAGGTCTGGCAGGTGTTGGAAGGGACGGGTTGGGAAGCACAGCCCCAGGGGAGTGTGGGATACCCTGGTGCCCCAGAGCTGGGCTGTGACCCACCCCCTACTAGGGTCTGCGGGCCTGACTCCAGAGGGGTTCCTGCGCCAGTCACACTAATTTCAGGGTGGGGGAGGCTTGGACTTAAAACCGGAATCTGAGCCCAGACTGAATGGGCCACGTAGACATACCTCACCTGGGCAGCAGGCAGGGAAGAGGCATGGGGTGCTAGGCGGGGAAGAGGAAAGCAGCAGGGGGTGGGAACCTCTTTGGTGGGAAGAAGGGGGCAGTTGGCTGCTGGGGGCTGGGCTAGGGATGGGAAGAGGCCCTGAGAAGAGGATGCGGGGGGGGGGGGGGTGAAGGGTCTCGCTGGGGTAGGGACGTTTAGGGGTTCGTTTCTGAGCCCAGCTGCCTCCCCTCCAGGTCCCCGGGGCTGGGGGCCGCCTGGGCAGAGGGGGCCAGGAGAAGGCAGGACTTGCAGCCCTCTTCCCCATCGTCCCGCTGCCAGGGGCTGGTCCCTGCCCGGCCCCGCGGGCTGGCGGGGCAGGGGGGTGGCTCCTTGCCCGCGGCGGGGGGAGCAGGGCCGCCGGCGTCGCCCCGCTCCCGCGGCAGCCGCGGGCCCCAGCCCCGGGAGCGGAACCCGGCGCCGGGGCGAGGGGCGGAGCCGCGGCGGGGCGGGGCGGGGATTGCAGGCCCGGGCTGGCCGCCCGAGGAGCCGGGGAGGCCGGCTGGCGCCGGGGGCGGGGTCCGGCCGCCCAGGCTCCGCATCTGCCGGGCGCGGGGGCGGGTCGCAGGCTCCCCGGGCGCAGCGGCGGGGGCGGCTCCCCGGGCGCAGGGCGGGGGCGGAGGCGGAGGCGGAGGGAGGGTCCCCGTCTCCCCGGGCGCCGCGCTGCTGAGGCTGCCGGGAAGGCAGGCGGGGAGCCGGGCGGCTGGCGGCCGGGGCTGCGCGCGGGGCGCCCCGGGGTGCTGGCGGCGCGGGCAGCCTGCGCCGGGCGCCCCCGCGCCCGCCATGGAGGAGCGCTCCGGCAGGCTGCTGCTGGCCCTGGTGATGCTCTTCCTCTTCGCCGTGATCGTGCTGCAGTACGTGTGCCCGGGCTCCGAGTGCCCGCTGCTCCGGCTGCACGCCTTCCGCCCCTCGCGGGCAGACCCCTACCGGGCGGAGGACGAGACCCCGGCCCGCTTCGTGCCCCGCTTCAACTTCTCCGCCCGCGACCTGCTGCGGCGGGTGGATTTCAACATCAAGGGCGACGACCTGATCGTCTTCCTGCACATCCAGAAGACCGGCGGCACCACCTTCGGCCGGCACCTGGTGCGCAACATCCAGCTGGAGCAGCCCTGCGAGTGCAGGGCCGGCCAGAAGAAATGCACCTGCCACCGGCCGGGCAAGCGCGAGACCTGGCTCTTCTCCCGCTTCTCCACCGGCTGGAGCTGTGGATTGCACGCCGACTGGACCGAGCTCACCAACTGCGTCCCGGCCGTGGTGGACGGCAAGACGGAGGTCAAGCGCAGACCCTCCAGGTGAGAGCCCCGGCCCGCAGCCTTGCAACTTGCCTGGATTTGCGCTGCGCGGGGGCCGCTGCTAGGAGGAAAAGCCGCCCCCCCCCCCTTCCCTAGTCTCCCCCGAGGAATGGGGTGCAAGGCCTCCTGGTTTTCAGCAGCGCCCCTTCCAGCACCTGCAGGGTGCCGAGTAATGTGCCCCCGGACCGTAAAGATCCAGGGACCGTGAGCATCCAGCTCTCCCGCAGCCGCGCTGATTGCCCCCCGGGTTCACTTATTTCCCTTCCTTTCTCCCTCCCCTCCCCCCAGCATCTGTTTGTAGATGGAGACTAGATCTCATCCCCTCTATCCAGCCACAGGGATCCCGGCTTTTTCGTCCTCGGGCATTGCACGCAGTGTGCTACCGCAGTACATCGCTGCTTAGCGCAAAGAGGAGAGCGCTACTTGTCTCTGCTCTTTAAATGCCATTACTCTTGCAGCCTGACCCAAATTTCAGGTTGCCCAGAAAGAGTGCTTCTGAGCCATCCTGTTTTTTTAAAGCATAATTTGCTTTGTCTGTGCAAGGTTTTGGGCAGCCCCGGGAATAGCTTTCCGCTTGAGCCCACGCCATTGCAATGCTCCACACAGTTGTTGGTATTAAAGGTTTGTCATTGTTGCAGGGTGCTACAATCAGGAATGGGCAGTCCTGTCTTCTAGCCACAGCGCGATAACGCTCCCTGGATTGCTTTGATGTGTCCCTGCATCCAGATATCTAGTGCCCAGTACACAGATCAGCAGTGAATAGCAAGCACGAAGTCCCAACCAAACACAGCCACCAACCCTGGAAGTGCAGGGAGAGCTCGGGTGGGATAAAGTCTGGTGTTTAAGGTAGAGCTCCCGCTAGCCCAGTTTCAAACTGACTGGATGGGGGGATTCTGCAGCAAGTTTAGCTTGCCGTAAATTGCTGACTACAGTAAAACTTGGTGGATCGCTTTGCTCGGAGTTTAATGTTTTAAATGATATCCCGCAGGCAGATTTGGCTGGGGCGCTTATAAAGATCTGGTGGGAAGTCTAAGAGTTCACTGAGTGTGATCATTAGGATCTCATTGTTGTTAATGTACAAATGGGACCTTATTCGCTCCCCCTCAAGTCCTGAGCCCCTCTACTCCCATTGGCTTTAAGTAGAACTCTAAAATCGGTCCGATGATGATCGTATTGCAGCTCTCTATTGCAGATCCACCTAGTGTGCTGAGCTGCCTTCTTATCAAGGTGCCACTGCCCTTAACTAGACCATAAATAATGCGATTTTCAGCATGTTTGTGAGCTGCAGCGTTTTTATGTGCCTTGAGTTCAGCATTAATAAACACTGTGCTATGCAAAGCAAGGTTACTTTAATCACTGAATGTGTTACTTGCTATCGTTTGGATTGGCCTTCAGCTCCAACTTCATTTATTTTGGATTTGGATTTACATTCAGAATTTTGGTTACCTCTAACATTTTCTTCATCCATGTACCTTGTCCTGAAGTTGCCAACTCGAGCTATTGCAGTTTTGATATTTAAAGGGGGTTGTCACCTTTTAAAGAGATCAGGTGAATTAGTCTCATTCTAAACAATGACAACCCGTTTCAGATACTGTGCATCCGATGAAGTGAGCTGTAGTTCACGAAAGCTTATGCTCAGATAAATTGGTTCGTCTCTAAGGTGCCACAAGTCCTCCTTTTCTTTTTGCGAATACAGACTAACACGGCTGCTACTCTGAAACCTGTGAAAGATCTGTTGATTACATCACAGGGAGTCAGTTGTGACCTATTAAAGAGCTTGTACATTTGTAGCTTGGAACATGTCACGGTGTGGCTCGGAATGTGGTACAGTGTGTACGAGCAGGATATGGATTCTTTTTCCTTTGATATCTTGGTTTCTAATTTCTCAGAGAATTAAAGTCACTATTAAACTAATGTCTGGTGCCCTTGCAATGTGGGGGGAGGGGAGGGGAGGGTTCAGTTATATTTCACATTATATGAACATTCAAGTCTAAGCACAAATTCATTTGAAATAAAATGCAGTTTCTTTTTAGAATTTGTTTTATATAGGGTGACGCTACACTGCCATCTAGTAGAAAAATGATTAGCATCGTTATCTTCCTGTATCCAAGGGGAGGCTTTTTAAAAGACTTTTAGCCGTTAGGATTCTTATGCTTTGTTTTCCCTGCTGCTTTTAAATTTCATTCAATCTCATTAAGAATTAATTCCTCTTCCTCTGGATCTTCCACTGTGTTAGCTGCAGAGTGGTAGGATCATGAACCTTCCAAGCCGTCTGTTAATGGAATTTGTTTTACCTGTTTTGTAAATATGTGTTGTTTCTTGGGGGGGGGGGAACATCAATGGAAATACACAACAAGGGATCACTCCAGTTTTGTTGAATCGCTTCTAAATGAGATGGGCCCAGTCTGTGGAATTCTAATTGAGACATGGGATTCCTTGCCCTTGACTCATCCCTGCCCCCAAAGACAAAGACTAGTCACATTTTACAGGGTTTTGGTCCTGCCCTTTATGGAGCCAGGGCTCAGCTGCAGAGTAATAATCTGGATCTGAGCCTGGATATTAATGCCCCATAAAGCATAGGATGGGTGTTTACATAGGGGGTTTTGGTTGGGTTCACCTATGTTTTTCCTGCTGAATTACTGAACATCCTCCAATTCAAAACAGGAACACGAACTGGCTTGTGAATGTGTATACGACTAGATAGTTCAAAACAGAACAATGGATTCTCCATCCCGCCGAACCGTACAGTACATCGGCATCACCTGTGACTTATGGCTTGTGATCAATCACCACTCCAAAGGCCATAGCTGAGTGGTGGGGGAGCAGGGCAAAATCCCCCCAAAGCTCTGATACGACTACAGTTAGTAGAGGCCTGCTCTCTACAAAGCTTCTAAATGATGTTGCTATATAATTTAAAAAAATCATTACCCCAGCCTGCTTAAATAGCTACAGTTATTCTTTCAAATAATGTCTTTGATAAGCAGTTAACTGGGCTGTAACTTCTAAATGTTAAAAATATAGGAACATAAGAGATCTTTTAAATAAACAATAGTCCCTTCAAATCCTCCGTTTTATTATCTTGTATTAATTTATTTGGTGCTATAGCAATGACCAGCTACTGAGTGATTAGCTGACCTCTGCTAAGATTCTGAGCACCAACATCAGACGTAAATATAAAAACTTGTTGGACAGAATAGCTCCATTCTGAATTTAAATAGGTCTATTTTGAGAGGAGCTAGAGAAGTATTAATAATAATTAGGTATGTGCTTTGCCCAATGTACTTCTGTAGTAATGGTGAATAATCTCAGTGTAACCACATGAGCTGACCTGGAATCGGTAGTCCACATCAGTGCTCAGATACATGGTATGTACAAATGGCTAACAAGATTGATACACGCTTACAAAAGGTCTGAGATTCTTACTTTAATAGTATTGCACATGTGTACATCTGGCTGTATTCTTATATCCTAGAAATGCCTGGGAATGGGCACGACCGCTCATTGTTTCAACTAATATTCTAGTCTGCATCCAGTCAGTCAGAAGAGGGCTCTGGGCTGAGAAACTGCTAAAAGTATGACAGGTTTCAGAGTAGCAGCCGTGTTAGTCTGTATTCTTCTCAGCTGGTTAGATTACTGTCTTGATGTGTCACTCTTTGGCAGCCTTTCCTATGTTCAAAAGTTGAACGTTTTGTTAAGATCCAAATGGGTGCTCTGTGATTATCTTAAGACACAGCAGCAAATACTTAGCAACAAAGGTCTGATCCAGTTAGATGAGCTACAAGATGTCTATATTCAGAGTAACAGCCGTGTTAGTCTGTCTTTGCAAAAAAAAAAAAAGGAGTACTTGTGGCACCTTAGAAACTAACCAATTTATTTGAGCATGAGCTTTCGTGAGCTACAGCTCACTTCATCGGATGCATACCGTGGAAACTGCAGAAGACATTATATACACACAGTTTGTATAAGATGTCTGTAGTTCCTGGAAGAATCCTAGTTAATTGGATCCCTGAGAAAGAAAACAGTAAGTTCCAGACAGGCCTATTAAAATGGCTGCAGTGTACCTGAGAACTTTCATTTGAATGAAAATGAAGAGAGCTTTAGAGCTTATGTGGATCATCTTGGAAATTATTTCCTTGATAATGGAATTAGTCCTGAAGGGAAAACAGAAGGCTGTATCTCTGCCTGGAGTCAGAAGAGGGGGAGGGAAACTGCAGAGCATTTAACAGACTGTGTCACCACAGAAACTCAGCATGAAGCGGTTTGAGCTCACAAGCCCTGCAGCTCTATGGCAGCAGTTCAGTGTCCTGCAAAGACCATCTTCGGTCAAAGCCCTGCAACTGTATTGTTGGCCGCCTCCCTTCTCGGGGGCTGCTCCCTCTGCTCGACCTCTGGGCCTGCGCCTGCTAGTTTTGGTTGCCCTGCCCTCGCTTGTGGTGGAGTCTCCCGGCGGCACCTCCAGCCCTGCTTCACTTCCCCGCTGGAAACCCCTCTCTCCAGCTCCTGTTGGGCCCATCACCTGCTCTTCCGCTTCGATTCCACCTGATTGACCCTTGTCCCTCCCAACAGAGGCTGCGTCTGAAATCCTCCCAAAACATTGCTTCTAGGAGGTGTTTTTCCCTCTGTCCGACTAGTGCTGCCCGTTTCCTGCCTGCTGCTCTGTCCCTGGCTCCTGGTGACTGTACCGATCCTTATCCTGGCTTGTATGTTGCTATGGCCGCTCACCTCCCAGCCGGTCTCTTGTGCTCACTGAACCCCCTTGCTGGCAACAGTAGTTGCCCTGGCCAAACCTTTGTGTCTTACCACAGAAATGCTGCAGTGGGGAGGCAGGCAGCAGAAGGCTTTTTTAATACGTTGGGGCTTCCCCCACCTCCCCGTATAAACACAACAATGCGGGCTGACTGGAGCTGGCAGGGGACGTTCCCAGCACCCGGGTTACAAGCTGCCCTGGTGAGGTCAGGTGGACGGGGGCATGCCTTGCTCACCTCTGATGACTTGAAGGCACAGAGCAGGGATATGTTGGCCTGGCCTGTTTTTTGGGAGAAGCAGGCTTGGTCGGGGCACTGGCAGCCCTGAGTTAAGAGGCCGTTTTCTGAAAGGGCGGTGGAGTGGGGAGTTAGAATAATGGAGGCCGTGAGTTACTTTTGGCTCCCAGGGCGTTGACTGGTGACAGCTGCTTCTATAGCCAGAAAAACTTGGCGACGCTCCCTGGCTCGGTTTGGCTTTTTTCCTTTTCTCTCCACCCCTCTGCACCCTGGTGTGTGTGGGGGAGATGGATGGTGGGAGGGGGCAGGGAATGGCTCTTGTCTCATCTTGGGAGTTTTTTTGTTTGGGTCCCAGCCATTTTCTGTATTTTCTTCTCCCCTCTGTCCCTGGTGCTCTGCGCTCCCCCTGTACCAGCTTCCCTGTGCTCCCTTCCCTTCTTGACCTCCCTCCCTCTATCAGGTGCTTTCTCTTCCCCTGTCTTGTCTCTATTGCCCCTTCCCCACCCCATTATCTCCAGAATCTTGCAGCTCCTGGAGCAGGATGCGGGATCTCCTGTAGTTTCCTATCCCCAGCTGGCCTCAGTGACTGGAAGGCCGAGGACCCTTCTTTCCAGGCATTCTCTTTCTCGTGTCCCCCGCCCCGGAGAACGTGCCAGCTGGGGGAGCTAGGGGCTGAAGCTCCTGTCTCTGACAGCTTCCCCCATAGACTTGCAGTGGCTGGGCTGAATGGGGGAGGAACACGAGCTTCTCTCGGCTCCCTCCTGCTCCCGTGAGGTGGAGCTGCTGCTGAAGCAGGTGCAGCGGCACTGGAGGGAAGTGAGGGCTGCCGTTCCTTTCCCCAGAGTTGCATCTGGCTGGGACTGGCAGGGGTGCAAGCAGAGTTTTCCGAGAGAAGGGACCCAGGGAGAGGACCTGGAGGACTCTCCAGTCCTGTGGTGGTGAAGGTGATGGGGCTTAGGGTTCTCTGTGGGCATGACTCTCAGAAGGTAGAGCCAGCTATGGCCAGGTGTGCAGGGCTGAAGCCAGTTATGTGCCAAGCCCGGGCTCCTGGTGCTAGGGCAGAGTGCAGCCTGGAGAGCGCGGGGGTGGGCAGGGGAGAGTACTGTGTAGCCCTGCAGGCTCCCACTGCCCACGTTCCCCATGGAAAGCCCCAGGATCCGGGCTGCAGCCCCCACCCCGCTGCTGCTCCCCAAGGGCAGGAGGCTGGGGGAAGCACTGGGGCCCCCACTCTCAGCCCACAGCACTGGGACCCTGGCACCACCTTTCTTGGGCTGGGATGCTGGCGCCCTAGGCTGTTGCCTCCTGTATAGGCAATGCTGCTGTCTAGGGCATGGCCAGGAGTGGAGGTGGTGGCTGCTGGGTCTCCTCTAAGAGCTGGCCAGGGGTAGGGGGAGGCTGGGTCGGCTGGGCCCTCTCCTTGGGGATCAGATATCTGTTTGTGAGTGGTGCCATCTATTGTCAGGGGATTGTCCGAGCTGCCTGGCATCCTGGTGAAAAGGAAGACATGTACCTTTTCCTGGTCATGGCTGCCTGACTGACTTGGGTCACTTGATTGATTGGGGAAGTCTCAAAGCATTTTGCACAGAGAGCTGGAGCAGGGGCCAAAGTAACCGTGCGTGAGAGACGCAGAATGGAGATCCTTTGCAGCCACGGCTAATTATTATGGAAGGTATCCACCTAGCTTGTCTACGGTAATAAATCCAGGGGCACGGTTGTTAAAAACAAAGCGCTTGTGTTTAGACTGAATAATGTAACAGGGCATTTGAGCAGATCCAGGAACTGATACCTGTAACGGTAGGCTGTGCTGTTGGTGTGTGATGCATTGCTTCTGATGTAGGGAATATCACGTATAATACCAGATGGGAAGGAACTGAAAGATCAGTTGCTTTAGCTTCCAGAACCTCTAATAAAAAGGGGAGAGAGAAATAAGTTTGCCATATTCTACCTGAAATCATGAAATTTTATATGGGAAAATTTTTACACTGTTTATCAATTGGAAACTTCTTGGACTGGAAACAGGCCCACCAGCTTTAGCAGGTGCTGGATTTCAGAAAGTCTCAGACTCTAGCACCATATTACTGCGACATTGCGTGGAAGCCATCAGAGGTTCTGATCTGTTTTGGTTGCCTTTACAACCAACCAAATTCTTTTTTTTTTTTTTTGGGAGGGAGTGGGGAGCACTTCCCATTACTGCATATGAAATTGCATTAGAGACAGAAACATCTTGTCTCAAAGTTCCAAGTGTATATTTTAAGATAGAAGCATGATTGTTTTCAATAATGACTACATCAACCCATATGCTGTCTGGAAAGGGGTGTCTCTCTCTCTACCCTAAGTTCTGTACATTTTGGGGTTTCTCTGTGGCGATGCCAGAGTCCTTGCAGCTTGGACTGTTGGCAGCCCCTGGAATGAAAGAACCATGCCAGAATGAAGGTTGCCAGCAGAAGCTACATTTGCTAGCCAGTCTTGGATCAAAATACAGAACTGGATGATTGCATGCTTGAGTATTTTTAACAGTCCTGTTATGTGCCTGCCACTATATCCTGTCATCCTTGGAAATGGGCTTGGAACCAATTGTACTGCAGAAAATTCATGTCAATGTTGCATAGAAAGATGAGTGCTCTTCATAGGAGTCAATTTGTACTGGAGAGAGCTGTAAAACAGAGACACCTCTAGCAAATCCACTGAGGTTTTGGGGGACTCGTTTACTCACAAAAAGTCACATTTATCTCAGCGTTTATATTTTGTTCATTGCCATGATAGCTGACTGCCTACAGGACTACATGGCCAACAGTATCACTGGGTCAGTGCAAAGCTTTGATTCTCGTCCCCTGGCAGGATGAAAGGGTGCACAGTGTAAGCCCCCTCCCAGGAAGCTGGAGGAGAAGTAGGGTGTCCGAGATGAGCCACTCTGTCCGAAACAGTGGTAGTGAGGCTGTGTGTTGGGGCCTGTGGGTGGGGGATGGGTAGAAATGGAGGTGCCAAATTTATCAAATGCCTAACAGCAGAAATTATTACCAAAGATGGTGCCTTTAAGCTGGGCTTACTGCTTTAAGTGCGGTGAGGGTTGGGGGTCACGGTCCTGGAAAAAAGTATTTTTAAAAATCGAGCAAGGTTGCGTTGGGTTCGTGTTAGGCACCGTTTTACCAAATCTGCTGCTCCCAGGTTAGGATTGACACTCCACACGCACTTTTTTCAGACAGCTTTAGACTGCAGGGCCCAGGGCAAGAACCCTAGTAGGAATCCGTGCACCTGGCTTACTAGCATGCCAAGTACTTTTTCTCTCAGGGGCATTGCTCTGGGGTCTGCTCACCATTGTGTCTTGTAACTACCCCAGGCTAGTAGGGTTTGTCCTCTAGACAGTAGGTATCTGATTACTTTTTGGACCCTGGATTGACTATGATTTAGTAGCTGTCTTTTCTTTGTATCTTATGTGATCTCTGACTATAGAAAACAATGGGCAGAAAGGAGAAAGAATGGGGGAGACAGGGAAAAGGGAAGTGGCACACAGAAGGGAAACAAAAATGGAGAAGACAAGAACAAGGCACATGTGTGGGTAAACATAACTTTAAAGTAAATGTATGTATTTTATACAGCATCTTTAAACCAGAAGGACTCCACAATAAGAGAGTTTTAGTATATTGGATCACGCAGTCATTACTAAGTGTAGCTGTTTCTGGGCTGGAACATGTCAGCTGTCCTATCAGCAATGATAAACTGTTTCTAGGAGGGGAAACTAACAGTATGTTCTCCAGCTGAAATGACGGAGTAATTTTTAAGCAAGCAGATTTAGTGTCCTGCTGTAAATTGGAATTTGGCCAGATCATCCGGTATGACATGCCTGTCCTTGAGACAAGCACCATGGGAAACTCTCAAAAACCGTCTTTATATTTATTTGCATTATAATTAATATAACAAAATATTTGAAGAGATGCTATGAAGATCTCACATACAGGAGTACCAATTCAGTTACTGGGATGTCTTCATGACCAGGTGGGTTTTGGTTTGGTGTCTTATTCTGATGGTAGCTGCTCCATCTGGGGCACTTGTGGGGTACTGGGAGGGTAATGAATGAAAGGCTGATACTGCTTCCTGCAACATCTAGGTTTCCTTGGTGATCTCCATCCAACTACAGACCAGGCCTGACCTGGCTGAGCTTATGGGACCATGGAGGTGATATGGAATGTCATAACTAGTCTTCTGAGGGTGAAATTATTTTCTTAAATACACATTCTCTGGTTGTTCAGTCGTGTTAACATAATCCCATTGTAGGGTCCTTAGAGCTAACCCCCGTGGTCTTGATTACAAACTTTAACTCTAACTTTGTTTTGTAATTTCGGATACTTGAACTGGTCAAATATCTGATATACTGTTGCTGGTTTTGCAAATTAAATGTGTACTTTTAAAAAGGGCTTCTTAAATGGATTTTAAAAAAACTTGCGTATTATTTCTGCTGGCTCTCAGTCAAGAGCAGAGTGGAAGCATAGATGCTAATTCGAAATATTGTTGCACTAAAACACTTTATTTTGTGTGTTAGATACCATTCTGTGCTTTGCTAGGGTTTTAAATATTAAAATGCAGCTATAAGTGATGGTTTAAACAAGATCAAAATACATGCAGACTCTGCATCAAATTCATATTGAGAATTTGCCATCGTTCTGAACTTGGCAACCTCTGTTATGGGTTTATGAAATGTACTTTGAACTCAAGAAAAGCATTAAAAGATGCATTTTTATGATAAAAGATGGGCAGTTTTAAGTTTTGCAACTCAAGCATCAATTCTGACGTATATTAACTGAGATTAATTTGTCCCTCATTTATGTAATCTGGATTGTTAAGAATCATGTTCTCCACTGATGTAAATGTAGGGGAAAAAGGACTTCTTAGTAGATTTGATTGCTTTTTAAATTTGACTAGCAGAGATGCACTGGGATACCTAAGAGAATTGGCCTGTTTCTTGTGAATAGTTCAATGCCTAATGAATCACTTCAATGTACTTTTCTGAAGGAAAGCGGCGCAATTTAGATGTGCAGGGCATTGATTTACATCAAATGGATTAGGCCTCTGTGTGCAATCCCCTGCATTAATTTACTTTCTCCAGCAACTGAAATAATAAAGACAGTACTTCAGTACAGAATCAGCTCAAATTAACTCATATAGATCATTGCAGCTGTATGCAAAAGTGGAATAATAACCTACAGCAGGAAATCAAATCGGGGAATGGATCTTTCCGAAATTACTCCGGTTTATAATGGTTGAACAAGGCTACCTTGAACCAGGTTAAAAAGGCCACTGAATACTGCCAAAGAACTTGTCTTTGGAGTCTTGTTTTCAGTAAAGTGCTGCGTTGAAGAATGGAACCTTTCTTCTAGCACTGTGGAGACAACTAAATTGGGTTTACCTATATAATACAGCACAATTAAATGTACAGTTGTCTTGTGGTTTGTGTTGTATTCCTTTAAGTATGCTATAATTTGTCTGTGCTAGGGAAGTTTTATGGAGAGGGTGGTTTCACTTGGGCTTTGGTTGCATTTGAAGGATTTTTTGGTAGTGTTTACTTTTTCAATGATTTTTCTAGGTATTGTCAAAGAATTTCATTGACTGAGATGAGATTGTTTAAGAAAAAGAAATCAAAATCTCTGAGATTTTGGCCTTTTATAATAAAATTGTTATCTGGTTTAACTTCTCTGAAGGTTGTTGGTTTTGCTGGAATCTTTCTTAAAATGACTAATGAGTAATAGTACAAAAATCTGCTGCTAAAGTCAGTGTGAGAGACCCTTTCATCTGCAGAAACATTCTGATTAGAGCCTCAATTGCATTTCTTTATTTCTGTAATGTCTGATCTGTCACGCAGTTACTGCACTCTTCGGCTGCAGTCCTCTCTGACATGGCCTGGAAGACAAAATGCAGAAATCTGTCTAGCTTCTTATCAAACCGCTTAACTACAAAAATGTTGTTGTCTTTGCTTTGTTTAGTTAAATAGAGATTACTGTTAGTCTGTGAAGCTATTTTGCCTTGCTTGGAATTATCCTTGTACATTGTTTTTTAATACTTGAAAGGATAAAAAGCAAGATCATAAAATGGCAATAAGAATTGCCATTTGAGGAAATGGAGTCAGATATAAGACTCCCATATCTGTGTGAGACCAAAAAAACCCCCTGTCCTAGGCGTCTGCCTTAAGCCACTATGGGCCTGTTTCCATTCTAAGGCAAGTGTATGGGGGTGGAATTCCCATGGGATTCCTGCCTGAATAAGGATTTGACCCTGTAATTATAAAATGTGATTGTGAGCTGCCTGCCCATCGAAGCCAAGAATCCACATGATTTCAAAGACGCCTAGACTTATTTCTATCGGATGTTGGGATTTCAGGGTATGGCAAAGATAAAGCAATAGGAGAGGTGTGCTGGGCCTGATGCTTTGTCTTTGTCATGTAAGAAGTGAGCTGTTTGTTGTTCTGATCTCGCCATTGTAGGGGAAGAATCTTTAGGGAGCAGGCGCTACGTGCTGATTATTTTTGAGATTGATTTGCTGATGCTGGCAATTGTACAGTGTGTTCTGAGAGTAATAGGGCAGCACCAAATTATTCAGGCATTATTGAAATGAATCATATTTGTGATGAGTAATATGTAGCAGACTCTGGTATTTATGAATGATTAACCTAGTAAAGTTCTTCTTAAGTAGACATGAAGAAATGATTTAATTTCCACTATGAACACTCTGTAAAATTAATGAAAGATAATTGCACTCGCTAATGTGAGACTATGAAGCCAAAGCAATATTTTTTTGGATGTAAGTTTATAATGCTGGAGCAAACATCGTGTACATAATTCCTTCTCCACGTCTTTCCCAGTAAAACCCCCTATGAATATTGGACATTTAATGTTTGCTGCTTATTGAAGCGGTTAGAAGATCATTGGTAAACCTTAACTCAAAATGTTGCAGTTTTCTTTCGCGCGCTCTCTCTCTGTCCACATATCTCTGGACAGTATAGAATATATATTATGAAACCGTGCTGCTTGAGTTAATGCCAATTAGAAAACATCTAATGTTTTTTCTAATTTGACTCTTCATAGAATTTATGCTTTAAAGATGGAATTCATTTAAAATATCGGTTTTGCATGTATACGGCTTTGAGTGAAATCTCCATTTATTCTAAAGTGCCTTGAAAAATCATTAGCAAGGTGCTTAGAGACCTATACGTCATAAGAATCATTAAGATGAGACTCAAATCATACTGTTTTTTATTTCCAGCAGCTCATCCTACTTTTGATGCAATATGAACTAAATATATGCAGCTAACAGAGAGAGAATATTGCAGCATTAAACAGTCTTGCTCCTCTCAATAAAAGTGCTATGTAAGAGATGTCTTTCATGAGATCTTGGTAGCAATGTTCTTAATTTCCCATAATCAAAAAGATTGTTAGGTTCTGATGCTCTTGGAAGTCTGAGTAGCCTGAAGAGCAGTCCTTCATTTCTTCCATTTGGTAGGAAGTGCATAAAATATTGTCAGGCTTCCCATTGAGATTAAACCGCTACTGTACTCCTCTTTTAAGACACAGTGGATACAATACTATTTGTTGAATGAGATCTGTAGTCTAAATATCCAAAGATTGGAGGTGAAATACTGTAGCATTGTTTCATCCTCCTAGACTGTCCCTTGCCTTAGGGACAAAGATAATTGGCATCAAATGCAACTGAAAAATGTGTTTGTGGTTTTTTTTTTTTTTTCTATTTTTTTTTTTTTCTGATCAGAGCCAAAGAACTTAGAGATCTGGTTTTCATATCACCCTTTTTGTTGTGGAATTGAACATGAAAAAATCATTTTGGCAACAGTCTGAGGGAATTTTAACTCTGTAGAAAACCTAAAATTCAGGGTTTTTAAAATGCTGAAGCTGAGTTTTGGATGGGGAAGCTTAATATGTGCATTCTTGATACCTTCCTTTTTTGTCGTCTATTTGCAAAGGCTTCTGGGAAAAGCTATTCCCTGAAGTAATCTTGGCCCATTCCAGGGCTGATCGCTTCATGTGGTGTGAACAAATATGTTATTCAGAATACTTTTTGTACTTCATTGGAAATCCGCATGAAATAACTTTCCACCCCTCCATGGTATTAGTACACAAAGGGCAACCGTTCACGTCTCAATTGCAAGAGAGGGCACTAAGTAACTAAGGGCCCGATCCTGCGCCATTGACTTTGTGGTGATGAGCAGGTGCAGGGATCTGTCCCCACAGAGCTCACAGCCTTAACTGACAGCACAGGCTATATGGGAAGGGAGTGGTGGTTTGTACGCTTCCAGGACAGCTGTGTGTTCCCCTGCCCTGGTGCTGGTTCAGTCTGCATGGTGCATGAGAACAAGAGCGGTTTGTCCTCGCTATAGCTGGGAACGAGCTCTCCAGCACAAGTAGACAGACCTGCTAATGCTGCTTGAGCTAGTGTGCTAAAAATAATGGTGTAGCCAGGGCCAGCTTGGGCCAGCTGCCCAAGTATGTATCCAGGGGCCAGGCAGGTTTGTCAGGTGGCTAGCCCGAGCTGTATCTTGTGTTACCCCTGGCTACGCTGCTATTTTAGCATGCTAGCTCAAGCAGAGCTGGTGTGAACCTCTGTACTTGAGCTGGGAAGCCTATTCCCAGCCTGTGGTGTAGACACACAAGTGTGAAACTCAGCAGTATATATTTGTCCCGCAGTGGCTGAGTGAGATGCAAAAAACTTAACATCATTTAATGGCGAAATGATTTAGATAGCTGAAAGTGTTTCTTTAACGCACTAAAATAAATCATTGATAACCCGGGAAGCTGTACCCTGCTGTTCCTTTAACTAGTGGTTCTTGAGTTGAAAACTGTGGTTGATTCTTCAGCTTTGTTCGACGTGCCACAGGCATCTCAACATAAGTCGTTTCAGCGAATCTGTTAAACCAGTGAAATGTAGAATGTGGTGGTTAATGCTATGTGGCACAAAGGTGGTTTTGACTAGAAATTAGGCTATTAGAGATTGTTTCTTTTCAGATTGTTCAAGGACGACTGAATTAAGGGTACAGCTGTTGTGTTTTTCATGCAGGAATGCTGGTATCTCTCCCTCTGGTTTTGCACTGTGTCGGGCAGACAGGGTGGTCTAGTGGGTATGGTGCCATATAAGGAGTTGGCCCTTCCACTGACCTGTTACGTGACCTTGACTAAATCTGTGATGCATCATGACAATTGGCTGTCTGGTCCATTCAGATTGTTGTCTGTGGTCCATTTACTTCGTAAACTGCTTGGGATGGGAAAGATCTCTCATTGTGTTTGTTTTCACAGTGCCGAGCACAACGAGAAGCTATTGGGCCTGGAGGGGCTACTTCAATAAATAGTAACTCTACTGCAGACTCTATACGTGTTTTGTGTATAAATGGTTGTAGGTAAATATTTGTAAGGATTTAGTTTAAAAGCAGGTTTAGTGGAAAAAAATTTCTTTCTTCCTGAACAGTACTCTGTACTGGCAGACAGGTGCAGAGCTGGCATATGGTATGTTGTGTTTACGTGTATCCCAATATACTGTACCAGTATTTAGAGGGAGCATTTTATACTGGCAGGTTTTATAGCAGAGGTATGTGGGGATAAAAAAGAGTCCAGTAAGAAATAACGTCTCTTATGGGATCTTTTTTGTTTCACAGCCACTTACATTGGGGAAATAACACAATGGGTTTCCACCTTCCAGGAATTATGAAAAGACCAGATGCAGTTGATGTTGTAAATGACTTCCTTAGGCATGAGAAGCCAATGAAAAAACAAACATAAATATTAGAACCTCCTCACGCTTCTAACAGAAAGTCTGTTGGTTTGATCAGATCATAGCAGAGAGAGTTCAGGTGTCTAGTGACACCCAGGTGTCACGTCCACAAAATGCAAAACCGAGATGGCTGTCCGTTGCCTTTTAGCACTTGCTTTATTTGTTGAGACTAAGCAATTTCGAGCCACATCTGGTCAAAGTAGAGAGGATTGGGCTGTGAAAAGGCACCTAGCAGAGCAGAGGTAACTAGCTTCTGCCAGAAGTTTCCCCTGGACGAATAAGACCTAGCTGTTTATATAGCGTTTTTCACATGCCGATCTCAAAGTGCTTTACAAAGGCCGTTGGTATCAGTATCTCCATTTAACAGATGGGGAAACTGAGGAACAGAGCAGGCCAGGACGTGGCTAATGTCACCCAGCTCTGGCACTGGCCTGCTGGGAACTGAAGCCAGGTCTCCTATGGTCCTGTCCCCTGGTCTGTCCACTAGACTGTACTGCTTCCCATTCCAATGACCACTGAATTCTCAGGCCTATCTTGTATGTGTCTTAGTGATTGAAAAGATGAATCTGTAATATCTGTGAGGGCTGCTGTTTAAAACGGATGCTGATTCTGGAACAGGTACGTTAGCTGTTACAAATGACTCCTTACCCTCTGAGCACATCTCCCTCGCTTCCCTATGTCCTAGTGCTGCCTCCAGTACCATAAATGCCCTTTTTTAAAGTGGGAAAGAGCGGGTCGTGGAAGAAAGTCTGAGTGTTCATCAAACAAAAGAAAGTGGCAGCTCTGGTTACTTTTTTTTTTTTTTTTTCGTTCAGAGGTTTGCTTACCATGAAATTTTAATGGTCTTGCACAACGTTGTGTGTTAATAGATTTTTAGAGGTATTACCAGAAGTTCTGCATAGGATTATTAGCAGTCCAAGTAATGCATACATGCTTGTAGCCTCCAGCCTGAGTTAGATTTATAGGGTAGCAGTGAAGTTCAGCTAGTGTGTAATACCTGCTGGATTTAAGAGATTGTAGTTTGCTGGTGGTCATGTAGGTCAGCTGAAGAACAGAGCTTTAGCCAGTGATGAATTTTAACTGGGGAATATAGTTTTGCAGAGAGTCTTGACATCTACTGTTTTGTGAGATATTCAGTCTGCTGCTATGTGCAAGAAGAAATTACATTTTTGCAAAAATCCAGCCACCAGAAAATGTTTTCTGGAGACCCATGAACATTGCTTAATGACTGGTTTATTGTGCTTTTTGTTGCATGCTGGGACAAAAGTATATGAGTAACCATCTGTCTACAAGCCTGGCTAAGTGTACGGTACCTGTGTTTTGGTACAGATACAGCTTTTAAAAGCCTGCACTAAATTACCCTTTTATCTGTTTGGACAGCTTATTTGTATGAACACTGAACTGGGCGCCTGAATGATTGCTAGCAAGACGATTATCATTCAGGTGTAAGCATCCCCTCTGGATCTCTGTGCTCTGATTGCGGCCGTGCTCCTGATGGGATGGACAGGAGCGTAATGGAAGAAATTAAGTAGCAAGCTCGCCTTGCCAAACCACCGCTTACCACTTAAACATTGGTCAGCACTGGAACGCAGCATGCTCTGACTTCCGTAGTGTGAACTGCCACAGACGTCGGCAACGCTACAACAGAGAATGAAGAACTACGAGGACGGCGAGGTGAAGAGGAATATATCTGTGGGTACCGTCTGAAGCGAGGGTAGCATTTTAAAAAACTCCATCAGATGGATTCACGTCCATTTTCTCAGCAGCCATTGGACTGGTAGTTATCTGAGGCTGGATTCCGTGCCCGTCTACACCCACATCGGTCAATAGCATGACAAGGGTATAATGAAGGGTGTGATCTGGTATATTGTCTTCAAGGCTATTTAAAGCTCCTCTTTTCTAAAGCTATTTCCTTATGCCAAAAGCCTTTCTGTGTGCATGTGATGGGATCACACCTGTATCACCAGGAGCATTTATTTGGGAAATCTTTTCTTTCTTTGAAATCAAATTAGGATTATATTTAAACCGGGGAGTCAATTTGATGGAAAAAAGAGCCCCCAAATCATTGGTTGGTTTCCTTACCTGCTGCAAGGCTGAAAGAAGCTGTGTTCTGACTGGTTCTCACTCATAGCTACTAAGGCTCTGATTCTGTGCAGGCTCGATTTAGGCAAAATGTCCGCTAAAGCAGTGTTTTTACCTGAGTTAAGGATTGTAGGGTTGAGTCTTACATCAGTCGGTTTAAGATACCCAGTCTGTGTGTCTTGGAAAGCGTATGCAATATGGCCCCAACACAGCAAAATATTTAAATATTCTTAGCACACGCTTCTGTGCCTCTCTGAATAGAGGGAGCCTGCTGAATTGGGGGCTGTGGGCCTGATTTGATAAAACGCTGTGGGGTGCCGAGCATCCCTTAACTCAGGGGCGGGCAAACTTTTTGGCCCAAGGGCCACATCGGGGTTGCAAAACTACATGGGTAGGGAAGGCTGTGCCTCCCCAAACAGCCTGGCCCCTACCCCAAACCACCCCCTCCCACTTCCTGCCCCCTGACTGCCCCCCTCAGAAGCCCCGTCCCATCCAACCCCCCCTGCTCCTTGTCCCCTGACTGTCCCCTCCCAGGACCCCACCCTCTATCCAACCCCCCCTGTTCCCTGTCCTCTGACTGCCACCCGGGATCCTCTGCCCCTTATCTAGCTGCTCCCTGACTGCCCTGACCCCTATCCACACCCCTGCCCCCTGACAGGCCTCCCAGGACTCCCATGCCTATCCAACCCCCCCCCCCCCCGTTCCCCATCCCCTGACCGCACCCCCAGAACCTCCACCCCATCCAACCGTCCCCTGCTCCCTGTCCCCTGACTGCCCCCTCCTGGGACCCCCCGCCCCCTTACCATGCCAGAGCCAGCCATGCCGGACAGCAGGGGAGGGGCCAGGCGCTAGCCTCCCCTGCCGGGAGCTCAGGGGCCGGGTAGGACTGTCCCACGGGCCGGAGTTTGCCCACCTCTGCCTTAACTCCTGAGGTCAGTGGAAGTTTCAGGAGTCGCTTAATCTTACACAACTTTACAGGACTGCTCCTGCTCTCTCTGGGGTGTTGAGTGCACAAGGCCTGGAGGCTCAGGTCCCTTATCTAAAAGCACATTACCTGCTGTTGGGTTTCGCTGTATTTGTGTAACCCTTTGTTGTGTGACTTCTCTCTTAGAAAATCATTGCTGGTGCTGCCCTGGCTTTGGGAGCAACGTTTTCAGTTAACTTTCGCAGCAGAGAGGGCCGTGTGGAGTTTTGTTAAAATACATGTAGTTTTGAGTCCTTGGAGGTGCGAGGTGGAGGATTAATACTGTACCTTGAGTCAGCAAGCTAGATTTCGTAGGGTGCAGTTTAACAGTGAAACAAACTAAAATTGGTAGGGAAAAAGAAATTCTTTACCTCATGTGACTAATGCTTTATTGGAAACTGAAAATTAAGACAAATGTCAACTCAGTCAAACACTCCAGGGTCAAATGTCTCCTATCAATGAATTTTTTAAAAAGCAGATACTCTTTACATCCTCGGAGAATCACTCTGACCCTGTTAATTTGGACTTCCTTTGGGATTCCGATACACTTGCAGTCTCCCTGAGAGCTGATGGCCAGTGTGCGTACTGTTCTTAACAGTCTGCAGAGCAGTCACTGCCTCCAGCCCTGCGGCCTCTTTGTCCTTGCTATGTTTACTGCCTGTGGTGGGACTGCAGAAGGCATTGGCACCCACAGTTCTGAAACTCGGTCTGAAGTCAGAGAGGCCGTTTGCTGCAAGAGGGAAATTTCTTAACAAGGAATGTGGTGGATTCTTGCAGTGTTTAAATCAAGACTGGATGTCTTTCTATGGATATGCCGAAGCTCAGACAGAAGTTATGGGCTTGATGCAGGAATGGCTGAGTGAGGTTTTCTGGCCTGTGTTATGCAGGAGGTCAGAGTAGATGATCATGGTGGTCCATCCCTTTAAAATCTCCGACTCTGGTGGATGTTGCCTCTCCTGCTGATGACGATACTGACTGTTCCAAGAGGGGATGAGGTTCGCAGCTTGGGGCTGATTTTGGACTGAATGTGAAATGCCAGGTTTAAGCACTGGTCAAGAGTGGCTCTTTCATCTCTCTGGCATGCTGCTGGGAGAGAGCTTACCTCTCGATATCTCTGCTGTGAGAAAATGTGGTACTTCTTTAGTGGGGTTCCTTCAGTGGCTTTCCTGATAAATACACTCAAACATCAATCTTTCCCTATTTCAACCCCCCCGCCCCCCAATAGTGCAGTGAAATGCAGCTAGCAATCTGAGTTTACCTTTGGTATAGAATGGACACTGTCGCCTCCCGAGCACCCGCTTAGAGTTGAGTGTGGCTCTGCGGTGGCCTGCCTCAGTTTCCCTCTCGGTGAAGTAATAATGGAGCCCAGTCATGGAGAAGCCAAACGCTCTGTTTCACAGCCGTAGATCTTTAGTAAAGCTTTCTGAAAGGAGCACGTGTACAATAGATTAAAGGCTCTTACTTCAGAGTCCAGCCAAAACTTAAATGTCCCACGAAACAAATCCTGTAGGCTCCAGCATCTCCCTTGGCTGTGAGGCCTCACTTGGGCTTCTGTGCTGTCTGGAAAGCTCTGAAGTCTTTTCCCTGCTTGTTCTGGGTCTCTTCTAGGCCTCCCTGCCTGGAGAGCTTTTGCCTAGTTCAGGCTCCCCAGGAACTCCCTTCTTCCAGAGCTTCCTTCCTCCTCAGGAGCTTTTTAATTAAGCCCCACTACCCACGGGGGATGGGGGTGGGGTGGGGTGGGGTGTCAGTTATTAGCCCTTATGTTGCCAGCTCATCAATGAGGCTGAGGGACAGCTGCTAAGTCATGGGCAAGGATGAGACCAGCTTGCCACAAAGGACCACCAAAACAGTAGCGATGGGATTGCAGTACAACATCCCAGACAGCTTCCCGAGTGCACATTGAGAGGACTGTGCCCTGGTCCAGTGGGAAAACGCTGCAGGGGAATAGACCTCTGTTCCGTCGGAAGATGTCGCCCCTTGCTGAAGTGTCGTGCTCCTTGCATGGCACACGTTTGCATGGTGGTTTTGCAGCTTGTTGCTTCAAACAAGAACAGATCTGTCTGAAGTCCTCAGTATTGGTCACAGTGGAAGTGTCTGTCTCGGTTTTGTTTGAGCTGAGCTGTGAGAGGGGTCTGATCCAGTGACATGCTGCCACAATTATGATGGGGGCTCTTTCAAATTGACCTCCTCCTTTGGCAAGCTGTACGACATTTCCGGGATAAAGAGCTGTCTCCATGTACCCCAAATTCCACCAGTTCCATACACCTCCTCTTTCTCCACTCCTCTACCCCAGATTATCAATCTTTTCAACCCCACTCTTGGCTCACTTTCTCTTGACCTACCGTAATGTCCCCTGTTGCTTGCAGCTGCAGCGTGGCGGGTAGGCAGGAAAAATGTGGAAAAGGGCTAGAAACTCACTTTCAAAGCTGAGATTCTCCTTCATAGGGCCAACGGGCTGCCTCTGTTTAAAAAGCCACCTCCACAAACCCAATGGCCAGCATACACCAGGGAATTCCAGAGCTAACCGCTTGAGCTGCTAGAGCTAAAGAGCAAAGCCGCTGTAGCTGGGGGCTGGAACAGACTCCTGTCCTCTGTGGCTCTGGCACGGGGTACTGTCACACACACTCACCAGTGGGTTACAGGAGCTGTTCTCTGCTCGTCACTGATCTGAACATCCCTGGCCTTTGGGGTCTGAACTTGGATTTGAATCCAAATCTTGTGTCAACGAATGCATTTTCTGTGCAGCTGAAAAGGAAACAGACGGGGCTGAGAAAAGCCAGGCTCAAAGGGAGATACAGTTTCTAAGACTGAGGATTATAGAAGGATCCGGTTATTTGTAAAATATGTAAGCAGATTCTCCTCTTCCACTGTAATAACCCAGCAGCCTTGCTGGAAGATTTGATATGATAGCCGTCTGGTGAGTTCCTGTCTTCTAAACTGACTCCTTAATTCATCCGGTAGTGCTGATTTGGAGATGCTGAAAATTAAAGCATTAAATGTTAAAAATTAACTAACTCTTTGCAAAAAGCAACCTATTTAGAGGCCCTTTTTCTCCTAAATTGGATATAAATTACTCTGCTTTCTCCATCTTCTTTCTATTGTGTTACTAAGGATATTTCCATGAAAATAGCATCTTTAAACTCAGTTTGCTCCTCTTCTTCCTAATCTATTGTCTGAAGCCATAATCCCCTGGGATGGGTAAACTTCCTGCACCAAGCCTGTTTGCTCAAGATTTGTGAAGGGCAGGAAGTGAAAGGTTGTGGTTGGTACTTTGTTGAAGAGATGTATTCCTGTGTGATGTGCTATCATCATAGGTGAGGTCCTGGTCTCAGTTACACAGATGTAACTCTGTTGAAGACAATAACTGAGATCAGAATCTGGCCTCAAAAGGGGTCCTTTTGCATGACATCATTGTGACTAACAATGCAAGCTGGAGATGCACACAGCTGAGGCTGTTTGTTCATCAAGTAGTGTGTATTATTTAAACAAGTGGTGATAGTGTTGTGGTAAGTGATGCTAAAGATACAGTGGAAATCTCAAGGTAAATGAAGACACATGTATGAAAAAATTAAAGGTCAAAGCTAATTTTTAAGGCTTATGTCCCAACAGATTTTATTCACTGCGCAAAATAACGCATTCATATCACAGTGTGTGATCTCTGGCATGATTATTGCTTAAAACAGACTTTTTATTTGATCAGGTGCTTTTTAGTAGTGCCTTATTTGCTGTGGGTTATGGTACATTAGGCATCAAAGAAGGGCTGTCCCTCCAAATACAGGACGGGTGGAAACCATTGGTCTCACAAGCATCCGCAGATGGCTTACCTAGTGAGGTTTGTACAGTATTGCTTTATTGTAAAATGGGCTAATTATTTTTGTTAGTGGAGGACTGACTTAATTAACTATGGAGAGGAAAACTGTACATCTGGGATATAATTCAGAGTCAGCAGCTGCAGGCTTTGTGGCTGTAGGAATTGTCATCTATTGTCATCCAAGAAATACATTTTGTGCTCTATTGCAGGACTTGAGAGGGTGATCAGGTTAGGATTTATAAGCAGTGAATAACCCACTCAGTTGTCAAAGGCAGCAACCCAGCTATTCGTGGCC
This sequence comes from Eretmochelys imbricata, assembly GCF_965152235.1. Lineage (NCBI taxonomy): Eukaryota > Metazoa > Chordata > Testudines > Cheloniidae > Eretmochelys > Eretmochelys imbricata. The sequence goes on from NC_135580.1 coordinate 99,183,273, forward strand.
CTGAAATCCGTTGTGTGGTGTAGGGGGGAAGGGGTGATATAGGCCCTGGGGAGTTGGTACAGTGTGGTTGTGAATATGGGAGTGTGGAATGTTAGCTTTTGCCTCTTATGCATAAACATTCTGTTATAATTTTTATTTTCACCTAAAAGTTGAGATCAAAGAACCCTTTCGCTGTGTGTCTATGTTAAACTTCTTTTTAATGCAGGCATGATTGGACTGGGCCGTGCTGTGGTAGATTGTTCAATTTCTTAGCTCTGAATCTTGATTGTGGCCTGGGATCACACAGTGCAACTCAAAAGCATATGGCGCGGAGGTGGTTTTAATTCCCTGATCCTAGCACAGGCATAAATTAGAGTGCACTGAAGGCTGCTCTAAGCTCTCAATTAGTCCCCAGGAGCCATTACAGCAGCTGGGGATCATTGAAATGCGGGAACCTCCAGCCACATTCACTTTTCCCTTGCCATGCCCCCCACCCCAGCAGCCAGAAGGAGTGAGAACAATGCCTATTCCATGCAGTTCACAAGTCCCACCCTCCACATAATCAGGCTCTCCCTATAGTACCCTCCTGCTGAGCTCTCTGGTGTTAAGGCTTCGTAGAGATCTAGGCCAGGGAGAGTTTGGGGAAGCAGCCTGGTATGTGTGCTTGAAGAGGGTGTTAATACTGCTCCGAAGAGCTGCCCCCCTAATGTGGTGAGTGCGTGATGTGTATTAAAGTTCGTATTCTTTGCTAAGTGCTGTATGGAACTTATGGGAAAACCTCATTTAGCTTTTTGTATGTAAACTCCCCTTCCTCTTCAGTTTCCAAGGACTTTGATAAACAATATAAATACCTGCGTTCTGGAATGCTTGTTGGCGAACTCTGCTGCAGGTAGGGCAACCACTTTGCATTTTGTAGGCAATTTTTTTTTAAAGGGAAGACTTCAGCTTACTCGCAGTGTAACCACTGTTGAAGTTTTCTAGGGAAATCTAAAGAATTGGCAACATCTATTGTAATCTCTGTGCTGCCTTTCACACAATTTGCTTGTAGCATTGGCTCTTTTCTTTTTCATTTCCCTTTTTAATTTTGTGAAGGCTTTTTGCATTTTGTTCCTTCTGAATGCTAACTTCCCCATCTTTCTCTAGCGACACCATGCTCTTGACAAGAGAATACAGGGTTGATTTTTAAAAGTCGGGAGGAATACTGTGCATGCTGTAATCCAACCCTCTGACACTGATTTTTTTCCTCTTGTGTGTTGGCTGTACATCATCCAAAGATTCAGCATTTTGAAATGAAGGAGTTAAGAAAGGAAGGAGGTTAAATGAAGGTTTAAAAGGCTGCTTAGATCCACCCACCAATCCCTTTTGCCACATCTAAGGGCCAAATTCTGAACCCAGGCACAAAGGGGGCTTAAGGAGTCCCCCTCTCTGACACCACTTGCAGCTGGTTCATTCTCCTCCATGAAGGTTAGTTCTGGCCCCTCCGGCGCTTCCCACTGGCTCTCCCCTGCGTGCAAGGGTCTTTTGGGGTGAAGGGAAATCCTGCATTGCATAACTCTGTGGCATGCTTGGGGTTCATGCGCCCAGATTTTGCCTGCACTTCCTCAGAAATGGGAGGTTAGCGTTTGCCTCAAAGTACAGCAGCTTTTCATGCCAGAAAAAAGCTGCTCATTGCCTTTTCATGCAGTGGCCTTCTGCTGATGGAGAAAGGATACTGAGAACCCTGTTAGAGGGATATGGCCATGGTGGGGGGCAGTCTACTTCCTCTGCTTCCCATGGCTACTTCACCCCTTTCAGGTGCCTGTCAAATTCCCTAGTCCAGGGCAGTACCCCAGAGCTCTTGCCCTGGATCTCCTTGGCCCTGGCTGGCTTGCTTTTCCTCTAGGGAATGACTGCACAACTCCTCTTGCAGCCTCCTCCTGCTCTCACTTCCTGGCTTTATACACCTATCCCAGTTCTTCTGTAGGCCCTATCAATCGCTGGTTCCCTTCCAGGCGCAGCAGCAAAGGTTAACTGGCCCCTCCTGGCTCACAGGAACCTGGGCATGGCTTGTGTGGAGTGGACACAGAATCCGGCACCACTAGGCCAACTTCCAAGTGACCGTTCCAAAGTGGGTGGAACACGGAAGGTAAAGCATAAAGAGGCAATCTTCATCCATAGCATTGTCATGTAGCCCTTACAAATCTAGTTTGATACCTCTTGGCCCTTGCTAGCCGCTAGTTCTAAAGCGGTTTTCAGTATCCTGTTGGAGGTTCGTTCCCGAGTACGTTTCACCTTAGCTGTAGATCTGATACTGCTTAGATTGATGTCTTGAAGTATGGGCCTAAAAGTCAAATAGCAAATTACAGTGCTGTAACAAAACGGTTATTACACAAGACGTTATATTACAGAAGTCATTGTGGTTAAATAGACTATTGACGGAATCCTGCTTTATCAGGGCACTTAAGTGCCTTCCTAATTTTTGTGAAGAATTGTTTAGATGTTTTCCAGATGAGATTGTATTAGAACCCGTAGTTATAAATGTTTGGAAGGATTCCATTAGATGTGGGGATTTATGGGTTATTCATAATTACTTCAGAGCTACAGTGTCAAATTTAACACCCACCTTTAAAATCGCTTGTTCTGAAATATGATCATACTTCGTGCAAGTGACGCTCCAGCCCCTCTCAGAAGAGGAGACGCTTTGCCATTCAGTGATTCGCGCCACAAGATACAAAAGCTTCTTGGGCGGGTTTGGCAGTTTCTGGGGAAGCAAAATCTTTGTGGGGGCTAGTAGTGATATCAATTCCGATTTTTTGGCTGGGGGGGCAGAAGGAGGGGGAATTCCAGTCCCTGTCTGTCCTCCCTGTCCGCCGCATGGACCCTAGGCTGGGCAGTCTCCCCTCTCCTTTATTCACTCAGTGCATGAGCAAGTGCCTCCAGGAATCGAGTTCTCAGCGGACTCCCCTGTGCACTGCCATACAGGAACAGACTCGCTGGGGGCCAGATTGCAGCACCGGTTGGCCTGGCCGCCTCTTCCTCTGGATGGAGGGTCGCTGGGTCAGATTTCAGTGGTGGTTATGACCACACAACTGGAGTGGCGTGTAGTGGTTGAGTACAGGACCGCGGTTTCACAGCAGTTGGGCTGTGGCTCCCTTGGCTCCCCGGCCAATGGAGCTTTGAGCAAGTGCAAAAAACCTTCTGTGTGTGTGTGTGTACCCCGTCCCCGCAATTGGCGCCACTGGTGGGTAGCAGGTTCATTGAGTCTTCTCTGCTTGAGGTTCAGCCATTTTTGCTTAATGATGTTGTGCGGGTTCTTTTGGCTCCGACCTGCCACTGAGACCCATGCTGCCATGGGCTGGTTTAAATAACAGACACCAGGCCTGCATCCGTCTCTCCTCTGCTGGGATGGAATTGAGTACCCTGGGTCTCGGAATTGAGTGACATCTGCCCACCTGTCTTTCATTCATTAAACAAAATGGTAGTGGGGTTGTGACATCTGGACAGAAGAGCGTGTGTGTTTCCTTAACCTGTCTTCCCACTTTCGAAAGTGAGTTTGTCACACCAATTCTGTTCTAGCTGTAGGGTGTGTGGCATGGAGTAGCTGTGTCACATACTCAAAAAACACATTAAACAAGAGTAGGGACTGTCAGATGAAATGCATGTGCCTGAGGTTCAAGTGACTAGAATTTAAGCCCATCACAATTCTGTTTTTAACAACCTGAGATCAAAGTATGGAATTAGTAGGTGAGTCTCACAGTTAATCAACCAATAAGCTTTTCCATCTTCTGTGTCATTCAGGTTTATTTGTTATTTTAGTGATCGGTGCTAGAGATACCCCCAAGGCATCTTGATATGCTTCACTGCCAGTATTGTAATAGGAATAATTTAATAGCGTGTTTTTCCAAGGAGAATTTATTGGAGTTGCTAAGTCTTACTCCTTCATTGGTGGCTACAGGATTCCTATTCCTAATGCCATCAAAAAGAGATCCTGAAATTCTAGATTTGTGCAGACTTCAAAGTATCTGCACCCTGCTCAGGACCGGAGTTTACTGGCAAGCTGTGCAAATTCCCCAAGAATTTTTAGTTTGATTCAGGTCAGATCTCTTCTTGTAGCCAGCTGCATAGAAGTATTAACCATGTAAAAACTTGTCTGTAACACCCTAATCATCTGACCCTTTCATTCTTTTTAATTTATAAAGTTACTTGGTCATATACTTGTAATTATACGATGGCTTAAGCATGCTGCTATTTTTAAATGGTAAAGATAACCTGGATGAGAGGGACCTCTGGTATTGTCAGGCACAGTAAGAATTTTAACTGAGTTTTCAAGGAGATAGATGTATCTGAACCACGAATGCTATTTATATGCCTTTTAACTACCAATGCTGACAAGCTATGAAGTCTTAGGATAGCCCCAAGTGTCACCATATGGTTCTGTCTTCTCCAAATGGCTCCTTTGTCTGTCTCTTCAATGTGTAATGAAGTCCTATCCTGAGCTCTGTGGCTGGCTGCAAATACTGCAGATCACAGGTGAGCCGTTCTTAGAATTCCCCAAACAGGGAACAGCAGCAGTGTGATGCACCAAAGAGACAGGCAAGGGAAGCCTCATAAATATATTATAAAGCACCAGGGAGTTTTTCAAACTCCCTAATGCTGTATGAAAGGGTCCATATTTTGTTTCTCTTTTAGAGGCAATGTGGTCAACATGCAGCTCCAGAGCCCTCTGGTGGGAGAAGTAGGGCTGGCCATAGGGGTGGATGGGCAAGTGTTTGGTGGCTGGTGCAGGGTTTTTAATGCCTGTCCCCTCCCAATGCTCCACTCGGGGAAATGAGGTTGGCCATTGGTGCAGTATTTCTTTGAAGAGAGAGATTCCAGGGTGTTCAGCTGTCCGAGCTGCTGACTGATTTTCACAGGTTGCACCTGTTGGGGTAACCCTATTTCCTCCTCCTCCCATCACCTCTCTCTCAGCTGCCTGGTACTCACTGGTCACACCCTAGCGTTAGTAGAGTGTGAACTCCCCCTGGATCATGCCTTTCTCTTTGTACTATACAGTGCTTTGGGGAACTTCTGGGCACCTCCCAAAGGAGGGTTTTGGGGTGCCTCAGGTTCAGCGCCCCAAGTGGGGCGTCTTTTAAAAGGTGGCATTGAGCACCTACCCCCAGAGAATCAAGCACCTGTGAGGGGTCTCAGGTTGGGCCCTCAGAATCACTGGTCACCTCTGGAAGCCTTTAGTCATTGTGTGTAAGCAAATTCCAACCAATGAGGAGTAGCGAAATGGATATGGAGAAGGGGGGCCAAGGTACTAAAAACCAAACCAAAACACCCTTTTTTGATCTGTGCTGCAGATGCTAAAACCGCTCCCCTGTAAATTAAGATAGAGCCAAATGTTGCAGGCTTTGCACAAGCAGAACTCACTGATACCTGTAGTGAAGAATGATAGATCTTGTCCTACAATGCTTACACAAACAAAGCCTATCCAAACGTGAACAGCGCCTCTTGGGGAAGAAATAGGGGTTATGTTTCCGATTGTGCTCAGCCAAGGACTCAGCCAGAATGGGATCAGTTTAGCTTTAATTATGTGCATTGTTTTTTGTTTTTCCCCCTACAGTGTCAGCTGCTCTCCATGCAGTTAAAGATGGGAGCACAGCACCCATTAGAGTTATGCAATGGGATAGGAGGTCAAAGCGATGTGTCCAACCTTACAATTAAATGTCTCTGTGTCCTGTTTTAAATGCATGTAACTCCCATGTGTACTGGTTCTGCAGAGCAATCTGTCGAGAGGGCAAGCATCTGCTAGTGCTCTGCAGCCCTTGCTGAAGTTTATCTAATAAGTCCATTTTATGACATTCTTCATCTTTAAAATTGGGTTTCCACATATCATTTTCAGTGTTCTCATTAGTGATTTGCTGGTTTTTGTTTCAGTGTTGGGAGGCTGCTTCGAGATCTCCACCGTGTTCTGTAATGCAGTGGGACTACAGTACATAAAATACAATCATATTGCTTTCGAGAGCCGAGCCGCTTATTTAAAAAAAAAAAAAGCAGTCCAGCCTTTGGAAATGTGCCCGATTAAGCATATCTGTTGAGCTAACACTTCTTACAGGTTTTTGAGATACCAGATTTGATTTCAAAATCATTTTAAAGGGTTGCTTCTTGTATTCTTGCAATTCATTATTTAAACAGCCTTTTTTACATCTGAATTTCTCCAGTTTGTTTGATACTCAGCGTTGCAGCTGCATACAGCTGTGTCGTTGCTCTGTAGCCCCAAGGTGTTCCTTGGGGTTGCAGAGATAACTGTGGGTGGAATTTGGACCTGAGTGCTCCCAATGAAGGAGCCAGTTGAGTACTTTGCACCCGTTCATTACAGGTACCGTTCTGCAGCTGCTTAGTGCCTTCTGAGATATGTTGAGCACCCTCTTCTTCCACTGAAATACCTTGTTTGGGGAAGCTGTGTGTCTAAACCCATTAGTCTTGATCCATCCCCGCTACCCAAAGCAGAGGAGAACAACCTCCAGTCTAGACAGCTGGCTGTGAAGAGCCTATTCAAGGTAATGGGCCATTGGGAAAAACAATAGGCCTTAGGAGAAACTTATCCCCCACTGGGTGAGCCTTCCCGAGAAGGCTTCAGACAGCTTGTGAGGAATGGCTGCTCTGACTCAGCCAGGTATGCAAGGGTGTGTGATCAGGCCACGTGACATGAGACTCTATCTTGGATACCAGTGTTTTTCCACAAACTGAGTTTGGGACAAAGGTTCCTGCCATATGCTAAGGCTATTTAAGCAGAAAGTGACATAATCTGTTGCTCTTCACTCCCCACACAAGAGGACTCCTGGAAACACCTGAGGAACAAAGACTGAACTGGGAGAAGTGCTGGACCCATGCTAAAGTGATTTCTAGCCTGTGTATGAAAGACCTGGGAAACCCAAGATGCAAAGCACATGCAGCTTGTGTCTTAAGGGTCTGCAGGCCTGCTTGTATCATCAGACAGGGTGAGAGACTGCTAATTCATATCCAATCTGTCTAGTATGTTAAGCTTTGTTTATTTGCTAGGGAATCTGCTTTGACCTGTTTGCTCTCCCCTATAATCACTTAAAATCTGTCTTTTGTAGTTAATAAACTTGTTTTTGTTTTAATCTAAACCAGTAAATTTGGAGTGAAGTGCTTGGGAATCTTAGCTCAAGGGGCTGTTGCATATTCCTCTTCACATTGAGGGAGGGGTGAACTCTATGACCATGTGCTGTACTGTTCTGTGTGCAATGCAAGATGGGTATAAGTTTGGGTTTATAGCCCCTCTCTCCCCTGGAGTATCTTGGCTTTAGCCTCTCTGTTGTTGGTTCATGCAGTGGCTGGTCAGCCCGCATGTAACTGTAGCTGGGTGTGTCCCTATCTGTGCGAATGCTGGTGGAAGTGTAGGACCAGAAGCAGCTTGTCACAGCAGCACAGTGGGAGAGGGAGCCCAGGCTGCTGAGTCAGAGGGCTCAGTGGTACCCTAGTTCCCGGGGGGAACCCATCGCAGTGGCATAATCCAATAGGATTTAGTGCACAGCTTGCTCTGTGTGAGATTTGCACTTTATTCACCGGTGGTGATTTTAAGTGAGATTTTAAGTGTGGTAGCTTGAGATCAGTCAAAGAGGTTAGCTTTCTGTTTGCTTATTTCGGGAAGGGGAACTAGGGGCAGAAAAGCAGCTAGATGAGTGAAACTATTACCAAGTTGGAGCTGTGCAGATTGCAGGCAGAAGAGAAGGAAAAAGAACGTATGAGACTTAGGGAATTAAAACAGCTGGAAATTGAGACCGAGAATGCCAGGCGAGAAGCTGCTGGAAGCAGAGGGAGCCAAGGCTGGTGAATCAGAGGTTTTCCGTGGTACCCCAGTTCCAGGTGGCACCCTGGGGGGAACCTGTCACAATGTCATCTTAAAGATCTGCCTCATTTGGAATGTCGCTGGAGTTTTAAATTATTATTTTGTACAGATATTTGAGACCTATTTCCCCAGAGTGTCTGGGCACTGGGTTTAAAGTTTTAGCTACAGGAGCAAACACATGACTTTGAAAAAGGAGCATGAACTTTGCTACTGCACTACAAGATACTTAGCAGTACAACGCTCCATAACCTGACACGTGGGGAAAAACAAGGATTGAAATTCCAGAATGTGCAATGAACGGCTGGGAGGTGTCATTCCTGGCTCAGGTACGTGTGTGTACACTAGCTGTCCTCGAGCTAACATGTTAAATATAGCAGTGTGGCTACAGTGGCCTGGGTGACACTTCATGGTAGCCACCCAAGTACAGGATCTCGGATGGGGTAGTACTCGGGTGGCTGGCTGGCTCATGCCACCATGGCCCTGCTGCTCGAGCTAGCATATGTACATCTACCTGAGCTGGGAATAACCCCTCCTCGCTGCTGTATAGACATACCCTGAGCGGCTGTGACTGTGTCTTTAGCCTCTTTTGCATGAGTCTGTAACGTGCTTTTCAGTGAGGATTGAAGCATCAGTTAGCAAAGTACCTACATGTGAGTAGCCCCATTGTAGTCAATGGGGCTACTCACGTGCTTACAGTTATGCATGTGCTTAAGTACCATGTTGAATGGGGGCCCAAGTGTCTATTTTGTTTGCCTATATTTTTAATAAACTGTAGCAAACTGACAGCTTGTGGAGCTTGTTTTTGGTGTGCCGACAGTGCTATCGGGTAGGTAAGGCATGGGCAGCGTTACGTGGATTTAAGGCTGAAGGGTGATTTTGGTATTCCCTATCAAGTCTATGCCTTAGGAAGTATTCAGGTCCGTTTTGGAGTGGGGGGATACTCATTTAGAGCAGGAGGCATGTGTTTGGCTGTTTCCTATGGTATTTCAGTTGTCCCTGAACAGACCCGCGCTCTGCTCTATCGCAGTCAGCTTGGGGGTGGAGTGAGCGGACCCTCTTTGTTTCTCCAATTTTGAATTTTCTCACTTCTGACCACCCATCACTTGTTCTGAATCCCCTTAATTTAAATAGCATGGCGCAGAGATGAGAGAAGACAGCTCCCACTTCCAAGGGACACATTTTATGATGCAATCAAAACAAATGATAGTGCTGTTATGGTAGGTGGCAGGCGACCATCTGCCGGTGCTCATTATGATAATCCCTCCCGTTGACCTTAGCTTTGTTTCAGGGGGCTTTCTCCTATAGCCCAGTTACGGACCTGTGGGAGAAGAGAATCAAGCAGAAGAGGGAAGATTTGGCTGGATGTTCACTCTTGTCCAATTTACCCCCGTCATCTCTGCATCCTCAGTGCATTCGCTACTCTGCATTCATAGCTAGGGAGGAAGTTGAAACAGGACAGTCAGCTAACAAGCTGCTTATAACTGCAGAGAGACCGCTCTACCCTGGTAAAGCCAGTCCTTAGCCACCGCTTTACCCTCTGTCCTTATCCTGGAGCAAATGGCAGTAGAATCCGCATCTATGTAGCATCAACACAGCTACCCACATAAAGATACAAACTGGGGAGGCTCCTTCAGAAAAGAGCATGGGATTGCAACATCGGTGCTTTCCGCTTGGTATTCATTCAGGAAGGAGTGGCAAAGAGTCCTGTGGCACCTTATAGACTAACAGACGTATTGGAGCATAAGCTTTTGTGGGTGAATATTTGTGGGTGAATACAAATATTTGTGGGTGAATATTTCATGGGTGAATACCCACTTCTTCAGATGCATGTAGTGGAAATTTCCAGAGGCAGGTATAAATATGCAAGCAGGGATTTGTGTCCATTTATCCTTTTACGTAGGGACTGTCCGGTTTGGCCGATGTACATAGCTTGCTTGCATACCGATGTACATAGCTTGCTTGCATATCTATACCTGCTTCTAGAAATTTCCACTACATGCATCTGAAGAAGTGGGTATTCACCTACGAAAGCTTATGCTCCAATACGTCTGTTAGTCTATAAGGTGCCACCGGACTCTTTGCCGCTTTTACAGATCCAGACTAACACGGCTACCCCCCGATTCAGGAAGGAGACACACTTATCGCAGTACTGTAGAAGGCAGTTCATTTTTTAGCAAACTTATAGTTCTGTGGATAGTTCCAGTATTTGCTGGGTGCTTTGAGCAATTGAGTGTATTATATGTGAAGAATTTGTCAGAAACCCTGTGATATTAAGCAAGTGAAAATCCCATGTAAGCATATGAGATGTACAGGCATGCTGTCATCAAGAGTCAGCCCAAACCATGGTCTGGAATTATAGTAGGGGCCTAAGACAGGGAAAACCTTAACGGTATTATTTATTAATAATACTTTGCACTTAAATGGCCACTTCTCCAAATTTTCCAGACTGTTATAAATGCCAATAAGTTATTACCGCATTCCCTATGGAGTATTTAGTACTATTCCTGTTTTTACAGATGGGTAAACTGAGGCACTAAGCGGCAAAGTGGTTTGTCAAAAGTATTTCAATGAGCTAGGGGCAGAGCTGGCAATATAATGCCATAGTTCTCTCTCCCTTTTCCTTCTTCTAGCTATTACACATTGCCATGCTGCCTTTTTATTACATGGGAGATTCCATTCTTTAAACAGATGCGCCCAGGTCAGTGTTAGACCCCCTGGGAACTGATTTTCTGATGCCGTCGTGTGTCTCACAGGCAGTTTTCATGATGTTAGTAGGGATGAAGGATTAACTTAACTCAATCTTGACAGCCATGACTTAGCACTGGTCAGGGCTAGGTTTCCTGCCTACTCTTTTAACAAACCTTTCCCCAGTGCAGTTACACACTAAAAGCATTTAACGATCTGAATATTGTGACCAGAGTGGCAGACTCTAGCACCCTGAGTCATAAAGATGTCAGGTGGTTGAACCCTGAATGATAGTGCAATGTAATAATGGTGGGGTCAGACTGGAGGTGGATTTCATTACATCCATGCAGGATATAAAGGCTCATAATAAAAGAATGATTTCCTGGCAAAGGGAGGGAGGGCCTGGGGCAGGAAGTTCATGCCAGGAAAGCCTTGGGAACAACCAAGTTTGGGAAGAAAGTTTAGGCTGTGGTTTTTTAAGTCTGATGCAAGTTGGATTGATTTAAACCATGATTTAGATCACCAAGTGGAAAAATCTCAATTTAAAACATCCACTTTAATCAACTTTTCTATTTGTACTTCTGTTACTTTCTAAAGAAAGGTGCATTCTCATTTGTTGCACTATTGGTGATTTACAACTAAATAGAGCCTTTCCACTAGATTTGGTGCATCTTTTTTGATACTTAGGACGATGCACTATAACTATATGCATTTATTTAAGTATTTATATAGCTTAATATTTTCAAATTCTTATTAATTGTATGTTTTTAGTATGTTAGAAAATGGTGAATGATATATTGCTTATTTATTAGATAATGTTTTGCTTGTGATTTGTGTCAAGCAGTGTTAGGATAACTGGAATTTGATTAAATGAACAGAAGAGCATATATCATTTATTTTTATTAAACAAAACAAGCTCTTAACACAGTGCATGACCTACTGTGCTCCATTTATAAAGCTTGACCTCAAAAGTTAGATATTTTCTCCTTGATTCTTTCTTTTTGTAGAAAAGTAGCCTTTAACTCAGTCTTCGATAGAGGCTCATGGATTCAGCATATTTATTTTTATTTAAATGTTTTAAGACACTATAATAAGTTTAGGCCTTGGCATATTTTGTATTAAATTCAGATTTCATTTTAAACCACTTTATTGTTTAAAAGAAAAATTTACTATCATTTAAATAACAAAATAAAAATAATCTGAGTTAGGCCAAACGCTAGGAAGGGAGTGAGGTTGCCCTAGCTTCAGTGTGTGTCATCTGTTCTGGAAGCTACACTTACTTACAAATACTTTGAAGAAATATAAGATTGCAATCTGAAGTGGCACAAAAATAGCACCAAACAAGGCACCTAAAAAAGTTACCTGGCACTGGGAGGAGTGGGATGCTGCAGTTTCTTTGGGACCTGGAATCTTACTGACAAGCAAAGACACTGGCACAGAGGGATCTTGATTGGACAGAATGTGGAGCGCCCAGGGGTTGAGAAGTTTGCTCACTTGTGTCTCAGTGAATCTGTTCCTTATGCATCCACAGTGGAAGTTGTTCACTTCATCTCGCATTGCTCATGGCCTGAGTATGGCTAGCTGGTATGTTATTGTCACTTTACTCTGAAAATTCTGGGAAAGGAAAATGTGAATGTGTATGCCATCATCTGTGAATAGAGTATCTTGTTTCATTGTTGCAGGGTAAATTATAATTTATATGATCCTGTAAAGCAGGGAGGCCCTGTAGCTTTCCAGTATTTGAAATTCTGGCTGAACTCTTATGTACAGTTCTTCATTTTCCTCCGAGTGATACTGCAATAGTTTCAGTACAGATACTGTGGGACAAGTGACGGTGATTGTGCCAGAGGCAACATCACCTTCCTATTCACTGCTCCCCTGTTTATACATCCAAGGGTCGGCATGCTAGAAGCTCATGTGGAATTGTTTGTCCATTATGATATAGACCCTGCATTCCGTAGGTGTGTTTTGCAGTCTTTGTTACTAGATATGTCCTTGCATTTAGTTGTATTCAAATGCATTTTGCTTGAAAATTGTGTTTTCGATTAACCAAAATCTTCGGTGGAAGGTGTCTGCATTCCTTCAAAGTGTTTGGGCTGAAAATTTCTAGGTTTTCAGTTGTCAGAAACAGACCAGAAGTAGCAATCTCCTTCCCCCTTTGTTGCAAAATGAAAGTTTTTCCACTGAAAATATTGTCGTCATCCCAACGTTCCAGGGGCAATGGTTTTTTTAAAAAAATCCTGGTCCGCTTTAACTCCATAGGCTTCAGTGTAAGACGAATAAAACAACTGCAAGGAGACCCAAGTGTCCCATTGGGGATCTTAACCAGACATGCTGTCGAAGGCTTCCTTTAGGCCACCAAGCTGTCACAGCCTAAGATCGCATCATTCTGGCATGGAAGCTGAATGGCACAATTGCAAAGTTCACTCTGACCCCATTTGAGCTTTTGGTTTGAGCTCTGTTGCTTCACCTTGTTGCTGAGAGCCTTATTGGTGGTCATATGTTAGGCCAGAAGGACAAGTGAGCTTCAAGTGCTTTTCACTTAGCCCTGTAAAGGTAGCATTAGACTTCACGGATTGCCTGCTTAAAGGAGACCTGGGCTTTTAACAGTATGGTGAAAATACTGCTCTTGCCCTATTCTGGAGCACCCGGTGAAAGAATCCATACATACTCCTTTCGCTGATTCTAACACACACACGTTATCTGGACTAAGCACTTAGCACAGAACGAAGGACTGTGGTGTGCAGGGTGGCAGAGATGACGGCACTCTGTGAAATGCCCATTGGTACATCGGGGGTTTGTGTATCTGGGAGGTTTACAAATGCAATGACAGCGCTTTTCCAGCTTGTCCTTGCTACCTCCTCCCCCAGAGATTTGCTTAGTTACAAAGCAGATAGTTCGTCTGTGGCCGACGATTTCTCCTTGCTGTGGCACGCTGTCACTCCTGCCTTTCTCAGAGTATGCCTTTTTGTTCCTTCACTCCAGATGTGGTGTGAATGAGTTTTAATTCTGAACTTCACAAATGTTGGTTTTTGTTGGGTTTTTATTTTTTTATTTTTTTATTTTTTTGCTGGTTCCCCTGTACCCGTTCTGGACCTGTCCTTGGTTTCAGTGAATGTGTATTGCTCAGAATCCCAAGGGCGTAAGCTGGAGATCTTTGATTTGTTTTGCACCTGCATGCTAACTGCAGGCTCTGCCATAATGGGACTCCTTTGCCGGTAGCTCAATGTTTAGTGAAGCATGCCATGGGGATGGAGACACCTTAGAGACGGCTTTCCCAAGTTCCTCATAAAATAAATTATTTGGACAGTCTTCCCTGCCATCCTCTGACTTTAACAGAGAGGAGGCCAGCATAGCTGTGTCTGGCATTTGTGTGAACTTCAGTGGCATTGGCTTAGGTTACCTTTCCCCAGCTGGAGGTTGTTCTATCCAGGTGTTTATTTCCTTGCCCTTCCCAGGGGACTTCTTGCATCTTAGGCCGCAGGGATTCTTGGTGCTGATCTGACTGGATCTGTAGTTTCCCCTTCACAGTTTAATTATTTGCTTTTCATTTCCTGAATACAGCTGACAAAGGCAGAGCCTATTATACCTTAATAGTAAATAATACTCTGCACTTCTAAGCGCCTACTGCCTGAGGGTATTGAAGTGCCTTATAACAACATTGCAGAGTTCCTTACAGTCACATAATGAGTTACACCTTTCAATAGCCCCACAAGGGAGCTAAGTGTTATCTACTAGTTATGCATGGAGAAACTGAGTTAGTGGGATTATGTGATTCATCAAAACCTTCCTGCTTTCCACATTATATTTGTAATGTCCTCGAAGGTATTTCTTCCCTTGTCACTCTTATTCTTCATTTGCTAGACCTAGACTTGATTTCCTCTCTCCTTTTCTAATTGTTTTTTCTCATGTACCGCTTTGTTACGGAGGGAGGTATGACTAGCTAGTGTGGATGGTTGTGTATCAGCAGCATCAAAAAACTGGCTTCTAAACTCTACATAATACAGTTGCACCTCTTCCAAAAACAAAACAAAAAACCCCTTGATGACAGTTACTTAAAAAACCTGCAGATGTTCAAGTGCAGATTATGTTAACTCCACGATTGTCTAGACAGGTTACCCACATCCCCTTTGCACTAGCTCATTATTTATTTATAGTTTATTATAATAGTGTCTTACTGCAGGCAATCACATAATTCCAGTGAGTCACATTTCAGATCACGCAGCTAGCTAGACTGTGTTTGGATTTTTAGAAGAAATATTGCACCCAGAGTTGAACATGAGTAGTCTGTTTCCCTCCCCGATATCTGTATACAACTTGTATTAATGTGTTTGGGAGCCATAGTATTTGTGTGTGTGTACAGAGAGGAGAACAGTCCCTCTGTAGTTATTCCATCACTCTGGATCTCAGGATCTAACCTTAAAGAATGTTCCTGTGCTTTAGGACTAGCTGAACTAAAGTCTAAGAGTAAAATTCTGGTCCCATTGATGTGGCGAAACTCTTGTTGACGTTAATAGGGCCAGGATTTTATCTTGAATGTTTTACAATACAGGAACTCTAGGAAGGAGTTAGTTTTGTATTTAATATAATATTCAGCCACAATCCCCCTCCCTTCTTAGATCTTTACATATGTCTGTTAATACTTAGTGCTACCATGAGTGCAGGGGACTGAACTAGATGACCTCTCGAGGTCCCTTCCAGTCCTACGATTCTATCACATATGAGTCAGATTTATTCTTTGCTTAAAGACAGACTCCATTGACTTCCATGGACTTACTCTAGACTTGAACAACGGTATTTGACAGCAGACTTTATCCCTGTGTTTGGTATGCATCCAATGAAGTGAGCTGTAGCTCATGAAAGCTTATGCTCAAATAAATTGGTTAGTCTCTAAGGTGCCACAAGTCCTCCTTTTCTTATTGCAAATACAGACTGACATGGCTGTTACTCTGAAACTTGTTGTGCCATGATAAACTTGCCAGCACATAGAACGCTCACTCAGAGACTTGTGTATAAAAAGATTCTGTGCAAATTGTATTGTTACTTCTTTTTGACCCAAGTGGTTAGCCAAAATTTGGGATCCTGAAAGTTAGGAGAAGAAATTGATGATAGAATCAGGTATCTTTGATGCAGTCCTGTGCATTCACAAAGAACGTACACAGCCCTGTTTCACTGAACGCAGCAGGAATCAAACAGCCAGAGACCATTTCTTTGCTCACAACTCCAAGCTGCTTTCTAGCCAGCACACAGCCCAAAAGCTCCCTCTAAGCTTTTTCTCAGGGTCACACTGCTGGTGCTGCTGTGGCTGTATCTGGTACTTCCTTGCTGCCTTCTCTCTCTGCCTCTCTGTTTTTTATTTGCCGTTTTTTCACAGACACACAAACCTTCACAAAACAGTACCCAGAGATACTCCTCTTCCCACAAGGGTCTTGCATGTGCTTTTGTTCTGCGTGGTGACGTGTGCCTATGTTTTGGGTGGATACTGCTGCTGTTTCAGCTACCGGATTCTATAAAGGAGCTTAACTGTTTCTTACATTTATCCCAAGTGAAGCGTAGCAATTAAACCTGCCGTTTTCAGTTTGGTTTAACCCTACCCATAATAGTAAGTTAGGTTTCTGCAGAAGAAAACCTTGTGCCCTGATAAGAAACTGTGAGGTGGGGATCCAGTGCTAGAATTCCTAGCCGTTCACAGTGACAGAATTGCGTATGGTGGGTCTGCTTTATTTGGTTATGGATAGGTTGGTCTGAAGTTAACAGATGGCCAAAACTGTGGAATTTTGCTAGACAGATGTTTACTTTCCTACAGAACTTAATTTTGCTGAAGTGTAAAAGAATATTAAGTTTGGCACTTTATGGAATTACTAAGGGAAATTGAAGATAGTTGTTCCCTGTAGCATTTGATAAAATATAAAAAAGCCAGAAGGAATGAATGACTCACTTCTCAACTGTCAGCTGTAGGGGGGAAATGAGGTGAGGCTGGATTCGTGATTTGAAAATCTGTTCATCAGTGTTGAAACCTGTCAAAACAATAATTTCATCTTGTTCATTTTAGTGAGTTACTGAGTCAAAAGTATATTATAAAGGTTTGGGGAAGGATAGCAAACCAGTGTTTTCATAATGAGGGCTTTTTTAAGCTTGATTTTTCCAAGAGACATTTTATAAAAATTCCTGCTGTTAACATTATCTTGTTCCAGTAAAGCCTTCCTAATTACAGAATCTGAGATTGAATCATGTACCATCAAACTCTATTCAAATTAGAGTTAAGAGACACTTTCCCAGGCAATCTTAACGTAACCTGCTCGTTTTTTGTCTCGCTGCACATAAGGCCAGAGAATTGATTGTGCATTCTGTATTTCTCTCATTAACAGCAGTAAGTTAGAACTACAGGTTTTTTTATCAGACCGCACATAATTAAGCGGTACTTCAAGTGCATTTTTTTTAAAAAAACTCATTTCCAAGGAATTACATGCAGTAAGGTATTGTGAAAGTGTCTGTCTCTTTCAAACATCGTGGAGCAGATTGGTTAAGTGATTTAACACATATGGATAGCTGAAAGCCATACACATAAAGCCTCCTAAAGCTTACTAGTCATTCTTGTACATAAAACTGCCTGTCTGTTCTTCGTGGATGGGAACCCAGTCACGCTAACCTTTAAAAAAGTTCAGATTCACAAACACAATGGAACTTCCATTCTGAAATGTAATAACAGTGGGTGAATTTCAAAGTTGTCAAAGGTTCAAATGATATAGTATAAAATAACTGTTGAAACATGAAGAAAAGGAGTCCTTGTGGCACCTTAGAGACTAACCAATTTATTTGAGCATGAGCTTTCGTGAGCTATGAAGTGAGCTGTAGCTCAGGAAAGCTCATGCTCAAATAAATTGGTTAGTCTCTAAGGTGCCACAAGGACTCCTTTTCTTTTTGCGAATACAGACTAACACGGCTGTTACTCTGAAACCTGTTGAAACATGGTGAGTTTTGCAGTGGAAAGGCTGCTGTGAAATATGAATGGAACTCCTTAAATTGGGCTGGCAAGAAATTCTGGGAAAGGAAGCTGGGAAAAGAGGAACTAGAAGAGAATAGCAGTTGCTAGAGATGCCGCTCCATGAGACTGGGCAAGACTGACCGTGTGATTGCCAGCTGAGAGGGAGACAGGCAAAGGAGGCTTAGCCCTGGTCTACACTACGAGTTTAGGTCGAATTTAGCAGCGTTAGGTCAATTTAACCCTGCACCCGTCCACACGACCAAGCCTGTTTTGTTGACTTAAAGGGCTCTTTAAATCTATTTCTGTACTCCTCCCTGGTGAGGGGAGTAGTGCTAAAATCAACCTCGCTGGGTTGAATTTCGGGTAGCGTGGACTCAATTCGACGGTATTGGCCTCTGTGAGCTATCCCAGAGTGCTCCATTGTGACCACTCTGCACAGCACTCTCAACTCAGATGCACTGGCCAGGTAGACAGGAAAAGCCCCTGGAACTTTTGAATTTCATTTCCTGTTTGGCCAGCATGGCGAGCTGATCAGCAGAGGTGACCATGCAGAGCTCATCAGCACAGGTGACCATGGAGACCCAGCATGGACTGAATGGGAGGTATTGGATCTGAGGTGCCCGTTCCTGCTGGGCTGTTTGCCTTTGGCTGAAAAGAAATCATCCCTGTTGTTAGCCACATGGTGGGGGGAGGCCCGTTCATGCTGAGCTGTTCGCGTTTGGCTCACCGGGATCTTCCCTGATACTAGCCACGCGGTAGTGGGGGGTGTGTGAAGCTGTCATCCCAGAGAATTGTGTGGTGGTGGGGGGGTTGGGTTGTGCTGCATCTTCACCCTAAAACTGCAGCTCCTCCTCTTAAATGGCCAACCCAACAGGCTTTGCTTGGTATGGGAAAGGAGGGTGCTGCTGTTTGAAACCATTCCCACATGTTATGGAGATTGAAGAAGCCAAAACCCTTTGCCTTACCGTGGCTGCCTGCAAGCCGAATTCTGTTGCCTAGCCGAGCGTGTGTTGTGTCACACCAAACCAGCAGGCACTCAATATAAGAGGCAAAATGCAACCTTGTACCAAAAGCACATGTGCTATGTAATGTGAATCACTTGATTCAGTGTGAAATAGTCTTTCCTTTGTTCTCTAAAATGTATCTTTTTAAATACTACTCTCCCTTTTTTTCCTCCTGCAGCTGCAAATGTTTCCATGCTCCCCCTATCATTTCCGTCCCAGAGGCTAGCACAGATTAGAAGGCGAAAAAAACGCACTCGCGATGATGTTCTCAGAGCTCATGCAGTCCTCCCACACTGAAAGAGCTCAGCAGAATGCATGGAGGTAAACAATGGCAGAGTCCAGGAAAGCGTTAAATGAATGCGATGAGAGGAGGGAGGAGCACGATGAGAGGAGGCAAGATGCAATGCTGAGGCTAATGGGGGAGCAAAGTGACAGGCTCGGGCATCTGATGCAGCTGCAGGAAAGGCAGCAGGAGCACAGACCACTGCTGCAGCCCCTGTATAACCGCCTGCCCTCCTCCCCAAATTCCAGATCTTCCTCACTCAGATGCCCAAGAACGCAGAAGGGGGGGCGCGGGGAAGGCTGCGGGCACTCAACCACTCCACCCCGGAGGATTGCCCAAGCAATAGAAGGCTGGCATTCAATACGTTTTGAACTGTAGTGTGGCCTTGTCCTTAGAATAGAATAGAATATCAGGGTTGGAAGGGACCTTAGGAAATCATCTAGTCCAACCCCCTGCTCAAAGCAGGACCAATCCCCAATTTTTGACCCAGATCCCTAAATGGCCCCCCTCAAGGATTGAACTCACAACCCTGGGTTTAGCAGGCCAATGCTCAAACCACTGAGCTATCCCTCCTTCCCTCATCCACCACCCCACGCGGTGCTTCCCTCCTTGCCCACCCCTCCCGGGCTACCTTGCAAGTTTTCCCCCTATTTGTGTGACGAATTAATAAAGAGTGCATGATTTTGAAACAATAATGACTTTATTGCCTCTGAAAGCGGTGATCGAAGGGGGGAGGTCGGTTGGCTTACAGGGAAGTAGTCAACCAAGGGGGCGGGTTTTCATCAAGGAGAAACAAACAGAACTGTCACACTGTAGCCTGGCCAGTCATGAAACTAGTTTTCAAAGCTGCTCTGATGTGTAGGGTGACCAGCTGTGTTCTTCTAGTTGCCCTGGTGTCGGGCTCTGTGTAATCGGCCGCCAGGTGATTTGCCTCAATCTCCCACCCCACCATAAACGTCTTCCCCTTACTCTCTCAGATATTGTGGAGCACACAGCAAGCAGTAAATAACAGTGGGAATATTGGTTTCGCTGAGGTCTAACTGAGTCAGTAAACTGCGCCAGCGCGCTTTTAAATGCCCAAATGCACATTCTACCACCATTCTGCACTTGCTCGGCCTATAGTTGAACTGCTCCTTACCACTGTCCATGGTGCCTGTGTACGGCTTCAGGGCATTAAGGGGTAGGCTGGGTCCCGAAGGATAACTATAGACATTTCAACATCCCCAACGGTAATTTTCTGGTCTGGGAAGTAAGTTCCTTCCTGCAGCTGTTCAAACAGACCAGAGTTCCTGAAGATGTGAGTGTCATGCACCTTTCCCGACCATCCCACGTTGATGTCGGTGAAACGTCCCTTATGATCCACCAGGGTTTGCAGCACCCTTGAAAAGTACCCCTCGCAGTTTACGTACTGGTTGCCAAGGTGGTCCAGTCCCAAGATAGGGATATGGGTTTCGTCTATGGCCCCACCAAAGTTAGGGAATCCCATTGCAGCAACCTGCATTGACAGACTGACAGGTAGCTGTCTGGTTTTCATGATTCTTTCCCTGTAACCAGCTCCATGTTTTTTGTTCACTAAAGTTATTGTAATTTTATGTGTGGAATTAGGACCACACATTATCACAGCTGCAATGGATTCATTAAAGGCCCACTCCTGAAGCCCAAATCTATAGAGCACAACCACAGAAATGCACCTGTCCAGATACCTATGTAAATAACTGTAGAAACTTGACTCCCACACCTACATGCAGATACACGTATATTCACGTGCACACATCTAGCATGCACTAACACATGTACTTCCACATTATAATTGTTGTTTAGTGCCTAGAGACCCCAACTAAGGCTCCAGGGTGGTAGGTGCTGGACAGACGCATAAAAAGAGAGAGTCTGCAACAAAAAGTTTATAATGTCGCTAGACAAAGGTGGGGAGAAATGTATGATACATTGGCTCTTCTGCAATTACTAGTCAACAACATTCACTTTTTAAGAAATGATACATTTCTTTTAGAGTTCCCTTCTCTTTTAAAAACTCGTTATGAAATGAATACACACACATCTGATATCATCAATTTTTTGTGCTCAAGCCCACCAAAGGAATAAAAGTTAGGCTGCAAATTTTATTTACACAGGTATACTCACATGCGGCAATACACACACCTCCCTACACAAAGATACACAGTCTCTTGTACACATACTTGCCTACACAGAGACACTTTTTCATACACTTTTCCAGGGGATGCCTAAATCATCTAGCTAGGAAGGGAGGTGGGTGGGCTGGAGGGGAAAAGATGGGGGTGGAGGAGAGAGCATGGGGAGGGAAAGAGGGATGCAGCAAGGGCGATGGGAGGTGGAGGGGTGGGATGGGGAGGGATGCAGTGAGGGGGATGGGAGGTAGGGGGGGTTGGGACGGGGAGGGATGCAGTGAGGGGGATAGGGGTGCTGGGAGGTTGGGACGGGGAGGGATGCAGTGAGGGGGATGGGAGGTGGGGGGGTTGGGACGGGGAGGGGTGCAGTGAGGGGGATGGGAGGTGGGGGGGTTGGGACGGGGAGGGGTGCAGTGAGGGGGATAGGGGTGCGGGGGGGTTGGGACGGGGAGGGGTGCAGTGAGGGGGATAGGGGTGCGGGGGGGTTGGGACGGGGAGGGGTGCAGTGAGGGGGATAGGGGTGCGGGGGGGTTGGGACGGGGAGGGGTGCAGTGAGGGGGATGGGGTGCGGGGGGGTTGGGACGGGGAGGGATGCAGTGAGGGGGACGGGGAGGGTTGCAGTGAGGGGGATAGGGGTGCTGGGAGGATGTGACGGGGAGGGGTGCAGTGAGGGGGACGGGAGGCAGAGGGGTGGGACGGGGAGGGATGGGGTGCAGCCCCATTTCCCAGCACTCAGAGACGGGGATACCCACACCTCGTAGTGCTGGGTGCCGGCGATGGGGCAGCAGGCCGTGGTTCGCCGCAGGACACGTGCCGCAGCTCGAGCCCAGGCAGCAGCGGGAGAGAGCGCTCGCTCCTGTCCTGACCTGACCTAGCCAATGGGAGCTGTGCCTGTGGGCGGGGCAGCACTCGGACCCCCCTGGCCGCCCCTGAGGCTAGGAGCCGGACATGCCGGCTGCTTCCTGACCCGGGAGCTGCATGGGCCCCACCCCTGCGGCTAGCAGGCCAGCCCGCCTGGCCTCGACTTTCGGCGGCCCGCCAGGATCCCTTTGGACTGGGGATTGCAGTCCAAAACGGGACACCTGGTCACCCTAGTGGGGGCGGGGTTGCTACACATCCTGTTTGAAAGTAGTTACAAACAGGAGCACAAACTGCTGCAAATGGACTGAAGGTCAAGAACCGGACCCTGCAGTCCTTACACAACCAAAACTCTCCTTGCAGTGTCGGAGGCAAGGAGGGTCACAGGCCCAGGAGCTGAAGAGCTACATGGGTGCGGCTCTGGCAGCAGCAGAAGCTGCGGCCGTGAGCTTAGAGTCTGACCTTTGAAAATGGAAAGTCGGGTACGCTCGGGGGCGGCTACCGCCGCTGGGTCGCTGGTGTGCAGGCAGCATTGTGGCGGGCACACCGGGCTCATGCCTCTGCCAGGCAGGCTTGCGTCCACAGAACCCACAGTTTGGTAAAAAGTCTCTGAGGAGAGAGCAAAGAGAGAGCCAAGTTAGACTGGTGCTTCTGGGCGCTCAAATGTTCAGCAGCAAGGGGGCTGCAATCTGGTGCTCGTGCTGGTGCGGAATGCTACTGCATGACCCAGTAGATACATTTTGTAAGCCGGTGAGGGGAAGTGACGTAAATGTACGTAGGTGTTTCAACAGGAGCTTGCCCGGGCATTTGGGATCAACCAAATGGCACACGAGACATTCAGGGCAGCAGACTTGGGGTGGGGGGTTGGTTTTCTCTTAAAAAAAAAAATTACCTAAATTCCTGCCTCTTGTATCCTAAATTTGGAAGTAAAGGGGGCAAGGGGAAATACAGTGGAGGGGATTGAAAGAGGCGGTTGGTTTGGTGAGTTTGCAAAGCACTCTGGGATCCTTGCGGATGAAGGCACTGATTGTAATATTAAGGGATTCTGGTGATTTCATAATGAAACAGTAAAACATGAGTGATTTGGGATGTTACCAGGACCCAGGTATCCTTGTGTCCTGGTCGTTCCTTCCCCCCCCCCCCCCGACCCCAGTTCTTTGTTTTGTGTTGCAGCACAAAATGCATGTACATTCTTACAAAATCTGTATGCAGCATACAGTAGTTGTGAGCTTCACCATCGGCATCATCACACCCTGTCTGGCAGAATCCCTGGAACGAGTGCTATTTCTCCGGACAGCCCCTTGCTTTGCTGTTAAAAAGACACGCCGTGTGTTGAACTAGAATTCGGTGTGTTCTTTAATGTATTTGCATTTCTAATGAGAGAACTGGAGAATTCACATGCTGTGTTGCCTGAAGGAATAAGAACATAAATCATTTTTGCAATCGAGAATCACGACAAGAAACTTATTACTGGAAAAAAGCAGGTACTAAATAATGGGGATTTTTTTAACCTCTTTTGCTTTCATGCCTCCCCGCCCCACTAACTTGCTGAGGTTTTTCAACAGGCCCTTGATAAAGGTGGGAAAATAGGACCACACAATCAATTTGTGTTACTGTTATCTAGTTACTAATCTCTTCTTTCGTTTGGCTCTGGCTGCATCAAGGGTGGGTAGCCGTTAAAAAACCGAATGATTTATCCTAGAAAAAACACCTTTTATAAGCAACAGTAAGCTCTGCCTAGATCAGAACTGGCTCTCTTCCTATCATTTTGACTTTAACCGCGTTGGTTGAATTCTGCCACTTTAAAGAGGATGGTGCTTCAAGATGAAATCCTTGCTTTGTACTATTTTAGGCAGGCCCCTCACAGTGTTGTTTTCTGCTTTTGCCGTTTCTCTGGCAAAGCCAGGTCAGAGACTCCTAACAGTGACTGTGAACAGCCCATTTTGAGTTCTGGGCCTGAGCTTTAGGAGTGATGGAGTTTACCCATCCCCTTTCGTTCTACTTTAGCCTGTGGAATATGTCCATGAAAATGGCACTTGGCAGTCTCTTGAATGTCTGCAGTACATCAAAGAAATAAAGTCTGGAAAAAGATAATCCCAGCTGGAAACTGGGGTTTGCATTCAGTGAGAATCTCGTGTTTTGTTCCCCCTCCCGACTCCTGGCTGTTCTTTGTTGGCTGGTGGTCAAATATAAAGCCGGTGTCCAGCATTCATCATTCCAAAGAACAGCTCCATTCAAGTTGCCATGAAGGAATGAAACACACACAGGTATTGCAGCCCTCCAAATGGTACCAATAGAGTTGGATGGGCAAAGGGATGGTGTTAAGGGGCTTATTCCTTCACCCACTTCCTTCCCTGGTCCTTCTCGCATGAACAGAGAGCAACAATACCTGAAGTCCAAAGGTGCAAACAATTCGATGTTTATTGGGGTGAACTTCCAGCAAGCATGATTCCAGTTTCCTCCCTTAGTGTCCCCCTTCCCAGCTCTGACACCACAGAGGCATACACCTGTGTCCCTGTTCCCATACCTGCCCTTAGCCAAACATGATTCCAATTTCCCCACCCCCATTCCCTGTTCCCATCTCCCCCATCTCCCCCACCCACACACCCACCCCTCACTTCCCTGATTGACTGCAGACTATATAGTAAAACTTGAGTTCTGCTTTGCTATACCTTAACCAATCATTTTCCTGAAATTTAACTAACCAATCTGAACATATTGTAACATGATTATTTAACCAATTATATCCCACCACCCTAATTAGTTTACACCCAGCAAAATTAATTATACAGCAGACAAACAATCACAGAACCAGACAGAGATTATACAGACAAACAATGGCAAAGTGGGAACTATAATGACAAAACAATACAGAAGTGAGGATTTCACATCCCAGCTATTGATAAGTGAGTTCTTGCCAGACAGGATGCTATCAAACTAAGTTTCCTTTTACATCTTCTAGGCACTTCCCTTTCTCTGGAGGCGACAGGCATTATCAGGACAGGATTGTATCCTGACAGCCCAATAGCACCTTCTTTCAATGTGACTACTTTGGAATGTGAGGAGGTGGCCGGTCGCTTCCCAGCTTATGGCTGCCTCTGCTGCTTAGCCAAAGGCCTTAGCCTAAGAACAGGGCCTCAGACTGCCACAGTGAGGGAAGGACCTTACACCGGCAGACAGTGATTTTGATTCTTTCTTTTATACCTCTATAACTAGCCAAGTGATAAGAATACACCTAAATTCGTAGAGTACAGGTCCTTACCGACAGGCCTGAATATCTGTATCCTAACAGGCGGGATAATTAATAAATTATCAGACCTGCTTTCCAAACTGTCTAAATGATTAAAAAATGTAAGGGGAAGGGGGGAGAAATTAAGGCTCAGGATTGTGTAAAGGGCTCCGTTGTGTGTTGTAGATCTGTTTTGCAGTTTGTGTGTAATTGCTGTGCTCCTACCTGAGCTGACCAGCCCAAGTACAAAAGGATAACGCCCAACTGCAGACTGATACGCTCTCTTTTTTTATGAATAAAAATAGTCCCTCCCCCTCGTGTTTTGTCACTGCACCGATACATGGTGTAACGCAGCACAGACTAATCCAACGTACTGTGCCCCAACTGGAGAGGGTTCTATCTGATGAGATAACTGAGACGTTCTGGAGGGTGTCTGGCAGACTGTCGTGTCACTGCCTAATGATTATATATTTGGGCAGGTTTTTTCAAGTTCTCTCCCTAGCACTCCCCGGGGTATTGAGAGTAGCTGCGTGGCTAATGTAAGCATTCAGGGTGTGATCCTTTTCTCATGGACTTTGATGGCCGCCGATCAGCTACTAACTAGGTGCTAATATTCTTCATGCTGGTCAAGTTGCTAATTGCTTCCTCCCAGGTGTGCAATGACTTCATTTCTTCTTCATAATTCCTTTCCCTATAGCTCTTTGTTTCTTGGACCTCACGTGTTTGGTTGAGTGGGTTTGGGGAAGTTTTGTTTTGTTTGTAGGCAGTGCTACAATGCTGGTTTGACTGAGGTAAAGCCACATAGAGAAGACATTGATCCCTGCAGGCTGGCTCCACCGGTCTGGAATTGATGAGTAATGATCTTGCCAACTGGATTGACAGGTAGTATCAATAAATACACCTGACCTCCGTCCTCTGCTCTTGCCTCTCCCCAGACAAGGGTTACCCAAAACTCCTCCATACAGAATAATAAACTTGGTGCAGAAATACAGAAGGCTCTTGCCATCTTAACTTCCGGATTGGGTAGCTGCGAGAGGCAGGATCATCATTAATAGGGACTATACCAGATTCTTCTTTTCGGACAGGGGGGAAGTATCTGATTAGAGATCCCATTACCCCTGACTCAGTGTAGGAGGCTCTTCTGCTCTGAAAATGGTCTCATCAGGTGTCCGATCCAGCCATAAGACCTGGTGAAACAACCTAATGTTGACCACACGGATGCCTTGCTAAATTACCTGATGGAAATTCCTTTATGTATTTTTTTGTTCGTGGGAAGAGTGCTGTGCTGTCCATTCCCAACTGCTGGAGTTAATGAGTAGTGACATTTTTGCTTTTCCAAATTTAAAAAAAATCTACTTTCTTATCGGTGTCACAGGCATTAATATTCTACAGGTCACGCTGGAAATCGCTTTCGGCTTGAATAGGCCCCATGTCTCCTCAGTGCTGAGCTTTGGCCACAAGACAGCCAGCCTCTGTTAGGGGAGTTAAGGAAACAGACAAAATCGGTGCTATTCTAATTCCTGTTCTGGTACCTGCAAGGTGGTGAAATGTTTATTTCTCACATGAAAAAATGAAACTACCTGTGTGTCTACATACTATAGCGACTGGTCCAGTGTAAGTACGGTATGAAATAGAGGTCAGCTCAGCCAGAGGATGCATCGCATGGCAAGGTCATTGATACATACAGTCTACAGCAGTCCGAGTTTTAAGTGTAACCTCTCAATTTATTAAAATATGGTGCTTTTTTTCTAGTTTAGAGCAGTGACTTAGGTCCTGATCTTGCAAGCTGCTCTGTATGGGCATAAGGACTCCATTAACTACCTCTAACCTAATTGTATTTCAGTGTAAATAAATTTGCCTCTTTATCTAGGCTGCCTGCTTCCAGGGTGTACTTTGGTAAAATGGCAACTGTACGAATTTTATCAATTTCAGTTCACAGACAAAACAAGCTGTGGGAGCACTTCTCCTTTGGTGCCTTTCCTGGCATCAGCAGGCCCCCTACTTTGGCTTTTTAGAACGGATTTGCTGCTAAACTTCCTTTCATTTTGGTTCCTAGCCAGCCATTTTAATCCGCAGAGTGAATAACTCTTTGAAATCAGATTACCCCGAGGTTTTGACAATTTGTGGGTATTAAAGCAGCTTTAATTTGAAGCTTGAATCTAAAGTAATGGAGCTTTGAGTTTCAAGGGTCATGATCTAGATTATTCCAGATCCTTGTGCTGGCATATGTCAGGAGTTACTCCAAATAAACTACAAACTAGTGTAAAGTTGGTGTGAATGAAAGGAGAATCAGGGCCTAAATGTTCTGAAGTGTAAACAAAAGGGGTAAATTCAGACCAGGTGTAAATAAGCACAGATTTCTTGACCCTAGCAGAGTTGTGCATGGATTTACATAAAGTATGAATTTGGTCCAAAGAACTTAACTGGTCACAAATCAGATTGCAAAGGTGTCAGTTCTCTTTTTAGGGATTATGCTACATTTTGCATGCTCAAGTGGCCAACACTGTTTTTTAAGAAAGTAAGAACTCTTGACGTTCCACCATGTCAATACCTATAGCTTTGGGGAGATTATTTGTTCATAAAAAGGGACTTTAATAACGGCATTGTGTGAACAAGAAAAGCCCTCTTGGGATAACAAGGAACATCATTGATTCACCTCAAAGACTTCATTTTACAACTTGAAATGACTCAAGTGAGAGAGAGAGAGTGTGTGTGTGTTGCCCATCCAATGTCTTAGTGTACCAGAGCTACTGACTGTAGTTAGTGTAGATCACACTGGATTACAGTTAAATTGCCTTTTGAAAAAAGAAGAAAGGAAAGGATCTAAATAAGCAAAACAGACTGTACCCAGTATGGCTTCCGCTAGAACATTAGTGAATTTTATTTATGTGTTCTTTCTAAATCCTAACTTCCACATTTAGTTTGTTGTAATTCCAAATGTGTTACTTCGTAAAAAGAACATTATCAAATGACATTCACTATGAACTACATTATACGCTTGATTTACAAGCTGTGTTTACACTCTCTCCGTATACGCTCTGGTATAACATACATCCTCCGATATCAGTCATTTTAATTGTAGAGCCATGTGGTAAATGATCAGAGAACATTAACTGCCTCACCTGCACTCTGCCCATTAATCCATCTCCTGTGGGACTGACTTTCACATTTTAAACCCACGAACCGCTTCAGTCCATCATCACCTAAAAAACCCCAAACCCAAACCTAGTAACTTGCCAGAGAAATATTCCCTCCTCTCTTCTTCTTGTACAACAACAAAACACCAACCTAAAAAACCCAGAAAGTAAACCTGGCTGAAGCTGAGATGGGTGAGATTCAGATAGTTTTTAGGTCTAGAAAAGCAAGTCTGTGTCCTGTTGCCTTGCAGGGTTGGAAACAGGAGCTTTGCCCCTATTGGGAAGGGGGGATTGTCAGCATCCCAACCTAGGACACTAGGCTGTCTTGAAAATGTCAGTTACTTAAGCGTGTAATGTCATAATTGTTGCAGAAACATACTTCAGTGATGGGCAGTTCCTGGCAGGGTCACAGCCTATGTCTGTCTTTCCCTCCAACGGTCTCTGAGCAAAGCAGTTATGTCTCTTAATTGAAGTTTGATTTGGTGACATCGAGTTAGTTTAAATGGGCTCTGCATACTACTCATTTGTCCACGGTGCAAAATAATCACATGGTGGAAGCTTGGTGTGATTAGCAGCCTGTCGTCTGGAGTAGCCAACATGTTACAAGTTCGGACTCAGGTGCAGCTGGGGAAGGTAGCAAAATGCATGATATGTCTTTGTGGACATTCTGTGCGCGCCCAAGCTTTCATTATAAAGGAAATGAAAGAAAAATCCACCTTCACTCGTCTTGCATGTTTTGTGCTGCGTATGTTCAGGGGAGCATATCTGTTGCGGCTAGTTTATTTCTGGGAGGTTGTTAAATCATTGTTTTGTCCTACAAAGGAGCTTCAGGGCATGATGGGGAGACAGTATAAAGAACTGTCAGCGAAATAAGTGTAAGAGGTTTAAGCTTTTCTAATTCAGTGGCAGAACACTCTTAAGGGAGTATGTTCACTAAGGTCTGAGTCCCACTGAGTCTTTTCCTGTTGATGTGTAGATTAATGGTGATAAATTCTGCCGTGTCAGGAGATGTGTGAGGCCCTGTGCGTGGCTAACTGTAGCAAATACTTCAAGTGGAAAAAGACAGCACTTCCTTGCTGTTCCTTTGGCATTCTCCTTCTACGCTTAGTAATAAATAAATAAGTGTTTGTGGGTTTTTTCCCCAGATAGTTTTGGAAAATATTTAACTAGAGACTCTAATGAGAAGCCATTATAGCTGCAAACAGAATTGTTATTGTCATTTCAGCTGTTAACAGTTTAAGGGCAGTTGCTCACAAATTGTTTGCTAATTAGGGACCAATTCACTTTTAAAAAAATGTTTAAATTGTAGTTAAGTTGCACATAGTGTACAGTACAAAAAAGAATTTGAATAGAAGTCAGCTGGTCCACGTAGGGTTGCCTACTTGGTAATATTTAATACTCGGAGTGCTGGAACCTCCCTCCCACCTCATCCCCCCTGAGGCCCCGCCTCTTCCCTGAGGCCCCTCTCCCACCCAAGTCAGGAGGGACTCACTTGCAGAGCTGGGGCTGGAAGTTGCAGCTGCCCTGGCTGGCACAGATGATGACCCGGTGCCTTCCCCACCCACAGTAAATGGACTGTGGGTGTCCGGTCAGTCGATCTGACCAGTTACTGTCAGGTGCCCTTTTCAACCAGACTTTCCAGTCGAAAATTGGGCACCTGGCCACGCTATGTGTATTGGATGTAAAATGTCTGTAGTTAGCCCTGGGCGCATGGGACCTCAGTAAGAGCGAGTGCTGAGAGAATGTGGAATCGGTCAACACTACGTTCGGCTGGTGCGGCAACTCATGGTGTCAGACACCGTCAGGTGGTTGAGGGACATCTACGTAGAACACATCACTGGATATCGGCAATACCAGGAGGGATGAGCTGCACTGCTGATGAGAAGCACAGTCGGGAAAGTAACTGAAATGCTTTTCTGAGGGTCTGTATTTTCTAAATGGAGAACCTACCCTAAATTCTCAATTACTGAGGGACAATCTTCACTCATTGATATATTTTGCTTTCCACAGCCAACTCTCTGTACAACATTTCATGAGTGATGTACCCGAATACTTGGATGCTAAATATCTAAACTGTATTCTTAAATTTATTCACCTAAATTTGGGTTATTGCTGATTATGCACTATAGGTATCTTATGACTTTAAAAACCAGCTTTCGATTTGTGGATAATGTAAACACTATACCCAGACGTACAGACACGCTTTTCTTAACCTGCAGACTGTATCATTTTTTAACATTAGCTTTAATAAAATTTTTTAAAATGTATGTAACGTTTACTTACTCTTCCACAGCTTGAACCCTCTTTTTCGTTCTAGATTACAAAGGTTTAAATCATAAAAAGGGTATAATTTCCTTTGGCAATCACATGATGGGTTTATTACTCATAACCAGAAATGTCAAGAGATGATTTCACAGTCCTATTTTAGGTGCGTGAACGGAAGGCTGCGCTTTTGACAGCGGTTCAGAACAGCACTTTTAAAAGTTTAAACTTAATTTCCATTTCTGGCACAGCTTGCTCGAATTACTGTGTTCTGCAACAATATCCTGTACTTCGTTATATTCATTTATTAATGGTTAAATAAGCATCCTCACCTCTTAGGAAAGTTAAACCATATAAATGGGGTAGGGTAGGAAAGACAATTTACATCTCTCGTTGATAAGGGGCAACGTTTTACTCAGTGTGATGCAAATTATTGCTAGTTAAGGGGATGTCCTAAAAATATAAGCGTGTGGAGGAGCTCTCACTATAGCTACAGTAACAATTATGCGGGTTATTTTTAATTTTATATTTTAAGCACGGACTAAGATGAAAGTATTTGTTCTCTGGGGATCTTTTAAAATAAATCTAGCTAATTCATTCAGCAGCCCTGGAGGTCTCACATAGTCTCCATCAGACAGATCATTTTTCGCCTCTGCCACTCACTTGCTGTTTGACCCAGGTAAGTCCGTTCACCTCTCTGTGCATTATTTGTGTACATCTATAAGAAAGATCATACAAAACACATTGAGACCTTTCTGTGGAAAGTGCTTCTTGTTGTTTTGTTAAATTAAGAGTTGGATAAAGTACAGCTAAAACATGACATTCTGATTTCTTTGTGAGATAACGTTGGGGCTTTTAGTATGTTTGGTGCTAGTCTTACATCACACTCCAACCGTGCATTAGTAGTTTATTATTCTTGTATTTATTTTCTGCATTGGAAAGCAGAATACATCTCCTTTTTTAGTCCAGCAAATCCCTTTTTTGAAGTGTGAGTCTTGGAGGTGGTGCAAATGAAATGGCCTGGCATGTGGAAAAAGGGGTTAAGAGCTTCCAGTTGAAGAGTGGACAGTACCCCCAGGTGGACTCAGTGATTGTAAAGAGGGAGTTTAGCTAGGTGCCCTCTGGGAATTTGTCTGGTACTGTGCCTAAGGCATGAGCCTCTCCTAAACCTTTTCTTATCTCCTCCTCAAAGGCCTAGGGAGGTGCTCTGTCGAGGTGCATTCAGGGGTAGTTCCTTGGACCTGAAATATAATTTTAGCCACTCAGGTCTGAGTAAAACAAACTCTTGCCAATTGTTTACTCTTGGCCGATGAAGGGTGTAGGAACTTCTGTTAGTGATGTTGGAAGAGCAGACTCAAAATGGCTGTGAAGGATTGAATCCGTAATTAAATCCTCCTACACAGCCAGTCCCTGTTGCAGTGGGTGCTTCTGATTTCACGTGGGCAGGTAGATTACATCTGGCAGGCTTCTTAGGCAGGTTAACATAGTGGTTAGGGCACTGGAGTGGTACTCAGGAAACCTGGGCTCAGTTTCTGACTCTTCTGTAGACTTCCTATGTAACCGCGAGCAAGTCCCTTTGTTTACCCTGAGCCTTAGTTCCCTCTCTGTCCAATGGGGCTGTAGCTGCCCTGCTTCCCAGCAGTGCTTGGTGATAAAATTCATTCATAATTGTGAAGTGGCGATGCGGGGGTTCTCTCATCAGTGTAGGTAAGCCACTTACCTCAAAGGCGGTAGCTAGGCTGACCAAAGAATTCTTCCATCGACTTAGCGCTGTCTACACTGAGGGTTAGGCTGGCATAGCTATGTCTCTCAGGTAAGGTTACCACCTGGCTGGTTTTTTTATGGATTTGCCAGTTGCCAGAAAAATAATTTAATCTGCCAGGATTTTTTTTACGTGGGTCTAAAGATAAGTTTCTGTGTCCAGCTGGAGATAACGCAGTGTTCCCACTGCCGCAGTTTAAGTGATAACAGATCAAAACTGCTGAAAATACGGCAGCGCTCTGCCCACCAACACGCAAGTGCACCGTGCATGTGTGAGAGAGAGGTTTGAGTCATGCAAGAGTGAGAAGACGTGCGAGGCATATTAAATAATGGAAGATCAGGGCAATTGTGCAAGTGATCCTATTACATCCCTGAAAAAAAGCTCGCATCAGAAACTGCACATTCAATGATAACTTTGCTAAACGAAAAGACTGCAAAGACTGGCTGGCAGAATGTGCTGATAAAACAAATGCCCGTTTGTTATCAATAATGATATCAATCTTCTCTATATGTGTTATCTCACAAGATACTATTAAGTGGCTGTTGAAGGGTGGGATTTGCGTTGAAGGGTGGGATTTGTGGAGTTGCCTTATGGTTGGGGTTGCGGTGGGCTTGCCTTGTGGGTGGGGGTTGCCATTTTTTTTTGCATTTCAAAGGTGATAACCCTACTGTCAGTGGTGTGGATTTTTCACGCCCCCGAGACCTAGCTATGCCAATGCAAGTTCCCACTGTGGACCAGCCTTGAGTGTCACAGCTAAATACAAAGTGGAACAGATTGTTTAGCATAAGTAGTACACCTGTAGTATGAGAGATCTTCAAAGTAAAAAAGGCTTTTACCACTTCTACAGTCATAGGACAAAATATATATATAAAAATGGGTGTGTGTGTATTAGTGGTTTACAGATTGTTGTAATAAGCCAGCGCCTTTATTAAGGCCATGGTTTTTAGTGTCTAGCAGAGTTATGAATTTAAGCTCCCAGGCTCGTCATTTGAACGTGTTGTGCAGGTTTATTTTGAGGAAAAGGACTGAGAGGTCAGATATGGAGTGATCATTTTGTGAAGTGTTCGCCCCTGGACAGAGTGTTTTTTGTCTTTTATCATTTTTCTGTGTGAGTTCATTCGATGCTAAACCTGCAGATGTATCTCCATGGCTACGATGATCAATATCCCCCCCCACAACACACCTTTCAAGATCAGTAGGTCCTACACATGCCTATCGCAACATGGGATGTACCTCATCGGGTGCACTAAATGCTGTAATAACTATGTGGGTGAAACCAGACAATCCCTGCGCTCTTGAATGAACTCACACAACAAAATGAAACAAGAAAAAAAACACCCTGTCACCTGTGAACGAACGCTTTTCACAAGTGGAGGTAGTGATGTGATCTGGCCAACCCTCTCTTGGCCTGACTGGAGCAGGATACCTCTCAGCATCAGGACGAAGAAGGCCCAGTGGGATTACAGTGGAGTCCAGGGTCCCAGGAGACCGTGCGGGTGGCTGCCCTGAGGGTGAAGCTTTCTCCTTCCCCTTTTTTCAGTCAGCAGTTGTCCCCCTTTTGCTTCCTTTCTCTTGAGTTTTCCTCTCAAAATAGTTTATTTTAAAGACCCTGAAAGGCAGCGGTGGGTGGAATAGCCTATCCCCTCATTATTTTGTCCACCAGTGAGGGCTGGTTTTGGACACACCAATTTTGGTTCATGGATTTCCAGTCTCGTGCTGTTCTTGTTTTCCAAATGTGATCTTAACACAGTCCTTGAATTATGTCAGTACTAGGCCGTTTGGTCTGTCTCCCTTTTGTGCTGCTCCCCACTGACATTTATTGCGATAGGATATTGTGACCTTTTATGCGCTTTCCCTCACTTTTCACAGTTGAGCTCACAGTGAGGGTAAATCTGGAGACCCAGTTATTACAGCAGAAAGTGCAGTTACTGAACAATTCCCCCCATGCCACCGTTCGCAGCAAGGAAGAACGATGCCACGTAGGGCTCGTCGGCACTTAAAAAGCTGCAGCTGCACCACTGTAGCCCTGCAGTGAAGAGGCTGCCTATGCTGGAGGGAGGGCTACACGTTCCCCTAGAGCAAACACCTGACTCGCTCTTCCCCCCTCCCTTCCTTGGAGAGAAGCGCAGCCTGGCTTTCTGAAGATCTAGCGACTGGCCTGGGATTCGAGTTTCAATCCCCAGCTCTGCCACAAACATCCTGTGTGACCCTGGGCAAGTCACGTTATCCCTCTCTGCCTCTTTTTCCCACCTGTAAAATGGAGATAATAAACCTTCTTTTCTCCCACCCATGTCTGTTTAGGTCGCAAGCAGTTCGCAATTGGGATTTCTTGTGTATATTGAGTAACCAGACAATGGGGCCTCAGTCTGGGTTTGGGGCCTTTAGTTTCTACATATTCCAAATGGTTGCTACTGTATTCCACATAATATAAGATATTTATATGCTCGATGTTTATCTTGTTGCGTACACAGCAATCTGGTAGCAAAGGAATTTATGGTCACAAAAATAGTTTTTGTGTGTGTGAAGTGCAGTAATATATAGCAATAAAACCCATAATTGCTGCAGGAATATACTATGTTATACCAAACTGTCACTTAATTATGGCTTGAATATAGTTTTGCTAGAGAGAAACTGGTGCTTTCATGTGAAAAAAATACATATTATCTCCTTTCAAACACACCTTAATTGCCTGCAATGAATTCATTAATTAAGCAATAGATCTTACAAAACAGGGCAGGCTCATCTGTGCATGCAGAGTATGAGAGAGTATATGTAAAGACATAGCAAGGTTTTAGATTCAAGCAAAGAGTGGTCTCGTGGTAAAGGCTGGTGGGGAGAAGGGAGGGACAATTGTATTGGGACCTGGCCCACCCAAATTGAAATGGGAAGGGGTGGGACCCCAGCGAACATGATATACTGGGGCCCCAAATGTCTCTCGTTGGGTGGGACTCCCATAGCCCCTGTAATGATCACACACGAAGGTGTGAAGCAAAAGGGCATCATGGGGTTAGGTTTTACTCAAAATGCCACTTGTTAAGGGTGAAATATGGTCATTTCTGCAGCCATTTCCGAGAAGCCGTAGTGGAGAGGAGCGATAACGAATGCTCCAACTTGTTCTGTAACAAAGGTTCCCGACTCTCAAAATATTGACTTGGCGATACCGCTTGGAACTGACCTATAGAGATGGGATGGTGAAACTTCGGACGTTAGATTACCATTGCTGCAAGGTAATGCCTGTCAGGGCAGATTAGTTCCAGACAGCACCACTGAATAGATATTTTGAGTTGGAAGCCTCTGTTATGGGGGTGATTGGAGCAGTTCCTATTGTGGTATTGTGGAGAATAAATAGTCCCGGCATGTGAAGATCTCAAATTTGTGCTCTTTTGCACTTGCTTTTCCAATGGTTTGTGAAGAAACAATACATGAATCCCTTGTAAGAATTGTAGCTTGCAGAATGGTGAATGATTGGGGGGAAGGATTTGTTTTTAGATTTTGGAGTTAGGGTTGATATATGGAGCTAACTGATTTAACAAATTGAAGCAGTAACAAGTGAATTGCTTTTTCCTTGTACTGTGAAATTCTTTATAGTCCAGTTGCTTGCTACATGGATTTTTTTTTTTAACAAGAACATATCTGTGCACCTCTAGACTTATGTATCCCTACTTGTTGTGGTGGTCCCTTGGGAATCTTTACTTGTAAGTCAGTGAATTTTACCTGAGTAAGGAGTGTAAGGACCTGTAAACTCAATTTCTTCTGTGCATGGTAACTTGTTCATTAGGAGCTTGAGAAGTAAACCCTACATTCAGAGGATGATCTTAAATTAACTCAAATGTGTATCAGTCACTTTTTGTTTCCACCCTCTTTGAACAGTCTAGAGAGTCATAAATGTTAATGTGGAGAGACCTGGGAAGATGGTTGTCATGACTTGAATCAATTTGCTCTGAAATCCCAGGCTATGGATGAATTAGTCTGTGTTTAATGCCACCTATGTGAAAATTTGACACTTCGATTTTATGACACTTCTCTATTTGGTAAGCTCTCTAGGGCAGGGGTACTCAAACTTTTTGTCTCTGAGGCCCCCCTCAATATGCTATAAAAACTCCAGAGCCTAGCGGGGGAGCTCGGGGCAGGGGCCTTGGGCAAAAACGTAGTTTGACTTCTGTTTGGGGCGGGCAGGGGCCAGCGGGGTTCTCCGTGGGGTGAAAGGAGGGAGCGCCATCTCCACCCCCTGACTCACCTCAGCAGGCCAACCAGCCTGTCTGGGTTGGGGGGTGGGGTGCAACCAAAAATTATAACTTAAAGGTTGGGGGCTTAGCTCAAAAAGCTTGAAAACATCTTAGAGTGCAAGGAGGGGGTAGCTGGGGGTTGTGTGTGGGCAGAGGGGTAGCTCAGCTTGCAGGGAGGGGGTATTAGGGGCTGTGTGCAGGTAGGGGGGTAGCTCAGGGTGCAGGGAGCAGGGTATTAGGGGCTGTGTGCCGGGAGGGCTCCCCTGCAGTCCCTGTTCCTGGCAGGGTCTGCCAGCCACAGAGCCAGGTCTCCCCACCTGGGTGGCTCTTACTGGCTGCCTCTGTGGGAGCAAAAGGGGCTGGGAGCTGAGGAGCAGCTTCAACCTGGGGCACCATCAAGAGAAGAGGGAATGCCAGGGCTGCCTCATCCATGGCACCAGCCAGAGCAGCAGCTGCCCCGCACTGCCCGGCTCCGCCTTCCGCCTCCGACCTGGGGCGGGGGAGGGAAGCAATGCCCTTCCTGTCCCCAACTCTGCACATGGGCTCTCGGCTTATG
Organism: Eretmochelys imbricata; assembly: GCF_965152235.1. NCBI lineage: Eukaryota > Metazoa > Chordata > Testudines > Cheloniidae > Eretmochelys > Eretmochelys imbricata. Next base: position 99,220,220 of record NC_135580.1, read on the forward strand.
CCCCCCAGAGAGCACCAGGGTTCGGGGCTCCAGGATTCAAAAAGCTGACCTCCCAGCTTGAGCTACACGGGGGGCGCCGGGGATCGAGGCTTCAGCTTTGGGGCCCTGCAACCCCCTTGAAAGGGTTCGCGGACCCCTTGTTGAGAACCGCTGCTCTAGGGCACAGAAGTCATCTTCATTCTTGTTTCAGAGTAACAGCTGTGTTAGTCTGTATTCACAAAAAGAAAAGGAGGACTAGTGGCACCTTAGAGACTAACCAATTTATTTGAGCATAAGCTTTCGTGAGCTACAGCTCACTTCATCGGATGCATTCTTGTATGTGAAGTGCTTAGCCCACTTCTTGGTGCCATTAGATAATTTTGGCATAGGTGTAAATTTACAGAATGTCAAGGCAAGACAAACTATCTTTATTATAGTAAATCCTTTTCTCTGTTTTTAACGGCGATTAGCCAGGATGGGCAGGGATGGTGTCCCTAGCCTGTTTGCCAGAAGCTGGGAATCAGCGACATGGGATGGATCACTTGATGATTCCCTGTTCTGTTCATTTCCTCTGGGGCACCTGGCATTGGCCACTGTTGGAAGAGAAGATCCTGGGCTAGATGGACTTTTGCTCTGACTCAGTCTGGCCATTTTTCTGTTCTTATGTTTGCTGTACATTCTTACAGAGCAACGTTAGCCTCCATTTTTCTCTGGCTGTGGAGGAAAATGTGCCTCTGAAGTATTAGTCTCATGAATTTGCAAAGACATTTTTATTGCCACTGGTGGATCATAAAGATGTTTATTCTCAAGTGGCGAAGGGCTTGGTTTCCATGAGGGACATTGACTGTAAAAACTAATGAAGAAACCTTTGGTTCCTGTGTGATCCCTGGAGGAGAGCGATTTTGTTCTCTACTGTGATCATATTTTAACTTGCATTGTGTTTTTATTAATTTGTTACTGTGACTCTAGATGCTAGAGTTTGGGGATCACCGGAGAGGCCAAAGTGATCATTTATCCAACAACAAAGAATTGCTTAAGGTGGGAGAGAGCACCCAGGAGCGAGCACCCCGGAGCCATTTTCTTCCTTTCAGTTTTCCTATGACTAAACAGGAGCTATTTTGTATATTTAAAAAAATAAATAAAATGGTGGTTTCACATTATAATTCTGTAAGGCCTAGGCCCCTGCATCTCTGTGTAAGTAGGAAGAATGTTCCCAGTTACACTTTTATGAGTATAGATTTTCCACTTCACATTCTTGAGAGCATGGAAACGTGATTAATGTAAAAAATTTCAAACAGCATTAATCATAGTTGATTTCTTATTGATTTTTCCTAAGAACCAGACTGCTGCTTGTGCTGGCTGGTGAACTCCTGTATAGTGAATAAAAACTAAGCTTGAGTTGGACTTTTTTTTTAAACAAATAAGTTTGAAGGAAGCCTTGATAAATACGCTTGAGAGTAAGTCAGTTGCTCAGCCAGTGTTTTGTGGAAGCTTGTCATAATGGTAGGCTGAGGTGGGCTGAAGAGTGGGCAGTCAGCACATTGTATTTTATGTAATTACTACACAATTAGGTTTCCTAAACTACACCATGAAAGACAAGCAGTTTTACATCTAATATATATATTTTCAACCAGGTTGGCCTTTGCAAGACATAAATGACATAAGGTGAACAAACTGCTTATTAAGGTAAAACAATGAAGGCCCAATTTTTAAAAGGTTAAGATGTACTAGAAAGTATCAGTGCATCCTCAAAGTCATTAATGTTATACAGAATGCACAGTGTGTGGTATTTTGAAAGGCCACAGTAACCTTTTCAAGTGTGGAGCATTCTAAAAGGAATATATTTCCACATTGTTCAGAAAAGAGAAATCAGTTTTAAAAAGCTTTTTATCTGCTTAAAAATAACCCTCTTTTTGGACCCTAAAAAGAGAAAATGATCCCCCCTGAAACATATAATTGGGTATGGGTCCTGCTTTTGAGCAGGGGGTTGGACTAGATGACCTCCTGAGGTCCCTTCCAACCCTGATATTCTATGATTCATATTAAGAACTCAACTAAACTACCAATTACAAAAAAAATAACCAAAGACAGAAAACCTTTTGGTAATAAGAGATGTAAGCTATCCATTTTTTTAAACGTTCATTGCTTTGCCGTTTCTTACCTAAATCTTTCCCTAATCTTAAGCTTTGTAATATTTTTTTGGTCTTAAATAAAGTCACTTTTTTTTGTACCTACAGTTAGCCAAATGCTGCTATTTTCAGTGATCTCCTATCGGTCCAGATAGGACTGTAAATTGAAAGTGAAGTTCAAAGCTTTTGGTGAAAATAGAAGTTAGGAATCTGATCCTGCAAACAACTGTTTATCATAATGGTCCAATTGCAAATGGGCCCAATGAAGTAGTACTCTCTATGCCTATTAATAAGTGTTGTCAGGTCCTTGGGTCCTAAATATCAAAAATATATTTATAGATTGAGTGCATTTGAATCTTCAGAGTTCAAACCCAAATATTTCAAAATCACTTCCGCCACTTGATTGCTAAAACAGAGTTCTCAGTTGTCTTCCCTCCGAAATGCTAGAAGTGTTGCAGTCCTGAACATGCATTCCTTGCACATCCAACATACATTTTAGGTAGGTGTTTTGAGGGCCCCAGGAATGCAGGAACAAGCCTGTTGTTGGTAGCCTGTTGCCCCACTTCAGCAAAGCACTCAAGCCTGTTGACTTCAATGATTTCAGCATGTCATGCTTAACTTTTCAGCATATACTTAAGGACATTACGAAAGTGGGACCTAGAGTCTAAATGTGGCTTCTTCTCTTTGCTCATGTGGTTCAACTCAAGGCTCTTCTCTTGCTGTAAGCTTGCAGTTCTCTTTTGACTGAAAGCAGGGTGAGAAGTGCATGTTTCATGAGTCCCAGTGAGTTTTCTCTTTATGTTCCTTTTGGGTAAGACAGCTTGTCTCTTAGAAATCAAAACTGAAATAACTGGTCAACCCTGCTAATAAGCAACATCTTCACTTTCCAGCTGACAGTGTTTGCTTTGGCAGTGGAGAAGTTCTTCATTTTAAACCAGTGCAGAATCTGGTTTAAACTTGCTGGGCAAAGGGAATTCGAAAGATAACTTAACACGAGAAAGTCCTGCTAAATGGGAAAATCAAGCTCCTTGCCTCCTCTCCTTCACATCTATTTGCCAAATTACCTTTTCAGAAATACACTGTAATTCTGAATTCACCATGTTGCCAGCTAAACTCTTGATGATGAGGGCTTTTCTCCCAACTATTCATGCTTTTAGCTTTAGCAATGGCTGGTGGAGTCGAAAGACCTACAAGGCAGGATTTTAAAGTCTATGTGCTTCTTTTACACTCTTGCATGCGGCGATCAGACTGTTCCTGAAAAGGAAGAGGGAGAAATAAAAATACGCCATCCACTGCTGGAGGTTCAAAAGGTAACTGTTGTCTTGCTTGCATAGTGCAGCTAGTTCTGGCTGGATTATATTGTTCCAACGTGCTTCCAAAGAGAACATCCCGAGCCTGTGACTCGACTGAGTGAATTTTGGAACCCAGTGCATTAGGACGCTGAGATCTGGAATGATGAACGTCTAGGTTATGTGGTCTGACAAAGAAAAGAAATTTCCTGTGAAATAAGCAACAAGAACCCAGCTGTCAATGGGATTTTTCCCCTCCCCCTTCCATCCTTCCACATCTGACAGTTCTATCTCCAATTTCCACTTTCTTGAAAAATAATCCCCATTTAAATAATAAATTTGGAGCTTTTGGAGGAGTTTTCCCCTATGTAACACCGATTCAAATATCAGATCATAAACAAGGAAATCTAGAACACGCATGCAAGGGACAAAGCAAGTATCTTGGCAACTAAACCGATTTGCTATCTTTCCTGGCTGAGGTTTGTAAGCATCAAGTTGCACTCCTCTGTGGAGGAACAGCAGTGTAGTGTTTGATAGCAATCAGATCAGGAGCAGAGTAGAGCACCAGGCATCTGACAGGTTGTCAAACCTGTCACTTTCCAGCCTTTTCTGGCCCCTGACAAGGTTAGCCGCTGACTGAGAAGGATACAGTGAGACAGAATGGCAGCGGAGCATCAAAAGTGAGGAAACCTGCTTGCACAAAATGGCTGACATGCTTCTTACTGATCATATAACATCTCTGCAAACAAAACTCATTTATTTTCAACTGGTCTCTGCAATGATTTTCCAACCCCCCTCACACGTAATAACTAATAACTGCAACACTTCTTGCATGTTCTCTCTTCAGGATCCAATTGCCCGTCAGACACTGATGTAATTTTATTGGAGATCTTGTTCCCAAACTTTAAAAAAGGCTACGTTCCTCTTCTTCACCAGTGGGTTTTTTGTTTCTGAAAGAGACCTGACTTGTTTTGTTAATCCCTTCTCTATTGTTTCAGTGATCATTTGGAAAATGGCTACATAATTGAACTGGGCCACTTTGGTTAAGTGGCATTTGTACCATCAGACATGTCCAGCTGTGTTGTCTTAATGCTGCGCCAAGCTATTTGCTTGTGTTGCAGAAACATCGGCTGGTTATTCCAAGATGGGAGTCCTGATGTTCGGTTTTCTCCCTCCCAACCAGGGCCAGCTCTTGGTTTTCTGCTGCCCCAAGCTCCAAGAGCGCAACTGCCCAAGCAAAAAAAAAAAAAAAAAAAGAAAGGGGCGGGGGGAACATCACCCTTGGAGTTGTGCCAGCCCAAGCCCGTGCTTGCTTTGCTGGTGCCTAGAGCCGGTCCTGCTCCCATCTTCCCCTTGCTCCACCTTGTTCTATGTCCATGTCAAAGGCCAACGCTTCTTGTTGGGCAGTGCTGGTGTGCGAGAGCAGCACTCTGCTTTGATCCCACTGATGTGCTGGTCACAAGCAGGCACCAGATGTTGCCTGCTATTTTAATGCAGTTGCTTTGCTCAGTATAGATCATGCACTGCACAGTTTGGGTCCTGGACTCTGTATTGTAACCTGGTGTGTATGCATGCTATCTCCCTCTGGTACCTGGGATAAGACCTGCTCAAGAATACAGTGTCCTCATGATCCCTAATGCTGCTGCTGCTGATGGAAATACGCATTTATCTCCTGTGGTGGGATCTGGGTCTGGCCCCTGCAGCAGAAGGGCATTTGTTGTATCCCTTTCTTTGATCATGGAAATACCGGTTGCTCTGGGATCCAGTACAGCTTCCAGCACTTCCAAACCAACAATTGAAAGGTTCATCTTTATATTAGATATAAAATGTTAATGTGCACTCGTTTATTTTAATTTTCTCTTAAGCTGTAACCATCTGCTTTTCTAAATGCTTGGGGTGGTGGAGGAGGGGAATGTACTACCGAGGAGCTGTGGAAACTAAGCAATAGGATTTCTCTTGCTGCCGTTCAGTTTTATTCTATTTAATTCATTCAGGAGAGAAGAAAACAAAATTGAAGGGAAAAAGCAACCAGAGTAGTAAATTCAGCTCAGAATGCTCTGGATAACAGTAAAACCAAGAAACTTGTTGGCTCGGACAGCTGTGGGTTTCTGTAGATCTATCCCATAATCAAGAGCTAAACTTAGAGTGCATTCAAATGAATTAAAAATTTCAAAGACCTCAACATTTCCAAAAGTTCAAAAGCTGTAACTTCTGGTGTTAGTCTCACACAAATACCTAGCTACCAACAAAGTGTGTGTGTGTGTTTGTGTGTGTTTGTGCGCGTGCACACACGTTCTCTCCTATAAAAAATTACTTACTCCTAAATTGAAAACTTTCATACCTTTTACAGCTTCATTTATAAGTTATGAAGCTTCCTGATAAGGATGAATTTTATCTCCTGAAGCAATGCAATGTAAGTTCATCTGTATGATACAAAATGGCACTGGGATTTACATTAATCCCATAATTGAGAAGAAGCTGCCTGTGCTTTTCACTGTGACTTGCATTTTGCCAGGGTGTGTGTGTGTGAGAGAGAGAGGGAGAGAGGTACATACATGTACATATACACTCCCATTAAACTAACACATGCTTGGAGAATCTCAAGACTTTCAATGAAACTGTTTATTTCTCAGCTGAAGCATTGAGGTGGCAGAGTGGGTATATTTATGTAGAAACTTGTTTATTTAAAGGGTTCATACTTATTCACCATCAGATCCATATAGGCATAAATTCTATTTTTTTTAGGTGGGAAGGCAAGCAGCAGCCTCACTGTACGTTAATGCCCAAGTTGGCTGCTTTCATGTTCATCATGTCACTTCAAGCATCTGTTGACAGGCGGGGAGAGTTCTTTGTGAAGAGAAGTATCACTTTATTGCTTACCTTGGGTATCAGCTTCCTGTTAGAACACTGACAAGTTAGCTGAAAACTACTCCTCTGCACAGGACTCTGATCAATTAATATGTATTGTTATGGGCACGTCTTACGAGAGAAGAGTGGCATTTGGTAAGTGTTTTAGGTGTGAGAGCTGAGCGATTGTCATGTTAACTCTGCATGAGAGCACTGTTTAGATGTGGGAGAGCCATATGCACAATGCTGTGTGCTAACGTATTATAAGCCAATGACTTGTTTTGATATGTGCAGTTACAGTATAATGCCATTTTGATGTAAATTTTAATCTAAAATTTGAAGACAGCACCAGGCTGGTGAGCACATTGCAAATGCCCAGCTGAAATGAAGATTGAACCAGCCCTCCAGAGACGTGGTGAATATTCTGTTCCGTAAGCTGTTTCTAGAAGAGCGGTCCTGCTTTTGGGTGTCGCGGGTGTTGTAAATTTGAGTGCGGCACTAGTGGCTCAGTGCTCTTCGCTGGAGTGTGTCCAGTGCAGTAGGAAAAGGTAGTAGTGCCGTTCATGATTAAATGATTTGTAACAAGCTAAACAAAAAATACCTGCTCCTTCCCCATATGTCTTCAGAATGTCTGGAAAGTTTTTGACCTATTCAAAAGATCAGAGGTCCATCTAGCTTGGTAGGGTTACGGAATAACTTACCAGAACAGCAGTTTTCATTTGTGGACCCCTAAAAATTTTTGAATGGAGGCGTGTTCCCCTTTGGAAATCTTAGACACAGTCTGCGGATGCCAGGGATCCGTGGCCCACAGGTTGAAACCCCCTGTACTAGAACAAAAGTGGTTAGATCTATTACTATAAACAGACAGTTTGGTGATTTGCTTATTGAAGTCCATCTTCTGAACCCTTGTGTATTGGTTAAAAAAAAAAGTGCAATAAAATTTCTTTAATTCAAAACATACCATTCTTCACGCTGACTAATAATCAATAGTACCATAACTATTTATCTATAGATGCTGTTTTGTTGGAGTCTCTCTCAAGGAGAATAATTGTATAATAAAACCCACTATACTAATATATAACTTTTTAAATAAAGCTCCATTGTTATAGAGATTTTTGCCTTTTACTTGGGCTGCAGGCCCAAGAAGGATGTTGATTCCTCTAATTTTCCTCTGCTCCGTTTTCTGGCTTTGACAAACCCATTTGACTAAGGAGGCCAGCTCAAGCAAGTCCTTAATTTGATCCATAAGCACCAGCTTGGAGATTGCAGCATGCTTCACAAAACATGGCTTGGGTACACGGAGCTGCATTGTACTCTTGAAGACGGGTTGGACCTTCTGTAGTGGCCCCAGTGAACAGGCAGGCCAAGCTGGTTTGTCTCTCTTTCCCACAGGAGATACCCAATAGAAGGAAAATAATGTGGCACGCTGTTCCTTACGGTATAAATTATTACACTTGGCAATATTTTTGAATTAATTTTTTTGCACAGGTTGAGCATCCTTAATTGGTTTGGGCAACTATTTGGAAAGTATTAAAGTTTAATTCCATTTGCTGCATCTCTACTATCTTATTCCCCAGCTGTACTCTTCACCTTTCAACACCAAACACAATCTGACCAAAAGGTGCTTCTGTGCAGTGTTTTCTCTGAATGAGTTGCCACCTCCTTGGAAGCAATCTGCACAAACCAGCCCAACAGACCTTGTCTTCACCTGCTTTCACTCCCAAATCTATTTCATTAGGTGTCTCCCTCAGCTAATTTCACAAGTGTCAGGCCCCGGATGTGAGAGACCTGATTAAATTCTTGATCATGCCACGCTTGTAGAAATGAACTCAAGTTTACTCATTACCTCAGCCCTTCCTTTTTCCCACGCTGTACTGCTTGCTAAGGTAGGTCAAGAATTTGAGAATTCCCATTCAAAAAGTCAGCCTGAATTGCAGAGTCAAGTCAGTTTATAGGCTTGGCTTCACAACTTATCCAGTTTCATATTAGAACTGGGTGAGGGCAAAACCTTTATTGTTGTGAAGATTGTTCCTTTTCCATGTGGTCTAACTGCTCCCCAATCTTAAGTGATTTTGTAGAACTCCAGTTTCCCTGGACCGTGAATATGATTTACAAAGACTCTTGGGCCATACCCTGGCCCTGCTCCATACCTTGTCCAAAGCTGTGCCAGACCTGTGTGGCCAGTCTAGGCTAAAACCAGTACAGGGATGGTATGTGGGAATTATGCACTAAAATGCAAGTACTTAGGGTTTGGCTACGCTTGCGAGTTACAGCGCAGTAAAGGAGCCCTGGGTGCACTAGCTCACTACCCATCCATGCTGGCAAGGCACGTAGAGCGCTCTGAATCCGTGGCTACAGCGCTGCTGGTTCTCCACCTCGGCGAGTGGAATAACGTTTGCTGCGCCCCTGCTGAAGCACCGCGGTACCAGTGTGGACGCCCTGGTCCTATAGTGTGCTGTGATCGGCCTCCAGAAGTGTCCCACAATGCCTGTGCTAGTCACTCTGGTCATCACTTTGAACTCTACTGCCCTGCCCTCAGGTGACCAACCGTCAGATCCGCCCTTTAAATTCTCTGGGAATTTTGAAAATCCCCTTCCTGTTTGCTCACCCAGGCGTGGGGTGCTCTCAGTGAATCTTTCCAGGTGACCATGCCTCCACACACCAGGCGAGCCCCAGCATGGAGCAATGGCGAGGTGCTGGACCTCATCAGTGTTTGGGGGGAGGAAGCTGTCCAGTCCCAGCTGGAATTACGATACCTTCGGATATCAAGGGACATGATGGAAAGGGGCCATGACCGGGACACACTGCAGTGCAGGGTTAAAGTGAAGGAGCTGCGGAATGCCTACTGCAAAGCCCGCGAGGCAAACAGCCGCTCCAGCGCTGCCCCTGCACCCTGCCGTTTCTACAAAGAGCTGGACGCGATATTTGGGGGCGACCCCACCTCCACTCAGGGGACCACCATGGACACTTCAGAGCCCAGTTCAACAAGGCGGGAGGAGGAGGAGCAGCAGCAAAGCAGGAGCGAGGGTGCTCCGGTGGAGAAAGACCCCCTGGAATCCCTAGATGCATGCAGCCAGGAGCCGTTCTCAAGCCAGGAAGAAGGTAGCCAGTTGCGGCAGCCGGTGCTTGGGGAAGGACAAACACCAGAGGCGGTTCCCGGTAAGCGGCTTTTATTTTGGGAAGGAAGTTATTCGGTGCGGGCTCTTGGGGCGAGGAGGGTTAGGGCCGATGCATGCCTAGATGCAGAATAGGGCGTTGATGTGCTCTCTCACATCGCGGTAATCGGCCTCAGTGATCTCTTCAAAGATCTCATCCAGAACTTGGGCAATGTGCTTGCGCAGATTTCTTGGGAGAGCCACTGTGGTCCTTGTCCCAGTCAGGCTAACTTGTCCATGCCATTGTGCTGTGGGTGACGGGGGGACCATTGCTCCACACAGGCAAGCTGCATATGGGCCAGGGTGGAAGCTGCATTGCAGTAGAAGACCCTCCCTTGCTTCCCAGGTCACCCTCAGCAGCGAGATCTCTTCCAGGACGAACTGCTGTGGAAAATGTGGGGACAGTGTTCAGTATAGGGGCCCCCTGCCGCTGTTGGCTCTCCCCAGGCACAGAAACCCAGAGGACAGTACAGCCGTGAAACAATCAGTCACGCTTGACCCTGTGCTTACTCACTGTTTTGGGGCTCCCGTGGGTTACGTGTGCTTGCTATGGGGCGGACAAATTATGCTATTGTGTAGACTGTGCTGGCCCTTAAGTATGGGGGAATCCTTGCTCTGTCTGGTGTGAACAATGCTGCCTCTGTTAAGTGTTGCATTTTGCCTTTACAGATGCAACCTTGAGATCTCAGCCATCAGGGTTATCACCGGCCGAAAGACTCCAAAGAATTGGAAAGAGGCCACGTAGAAGCAAGGAAGACATGTTGCGTGAAGTAATGCTGCATTCAAGTAATGAAAATCAAAAAACGCAGGAGTGGTGGGAGAGTGAAAGAAGGGTCCGCTAGCAGATCGCAGCTCACCGGCACCAAAGCATGGATCGGCTGATAAGCATCATGAAGCGCCAAGCGGACTCTATCCAGGCGCTTGTAGCCATGTAGGCGGAGCGCTACTGTGCCTGCCCCCCCCTGCAGCCCTTATCCCCAATATCTTTCCCTTGTGCCCCTATGTCACCTCCAACCCACTTTACCCCACATCTGGGTTCTTATCGCCACCAGCTGCCTCCAACACCTGTAGCTTCACCACCCGGCCCTGAAAACTACGACCCTTACCCACTGCACTCAGCCCCCATCACCATGCAGTATAGCCATCCTGAGGTGCAGCACTCATTGCACAGCACTCCAGACAGAACATACGCAAATCTGTGATTGTACCGTTCCCCACCCCTTTGCCCTTTCTGTTTCCCAAGCAGTTTTGTCTCTTTTCAATAAATGAATTTTCTTTTCAATAAATGGATTTTTTGGCTTTGAAAATATTCTTTATTATTGCATAAAGTAAAAGATACCTTAGCCCAGGAAAGAAACAGGCACTGCAAGTCAGCTTAGCAAACAGAGATTCCTACTAACATTGGAACCACTGCACTTCACTCCCGTGCAGGGCACCAGACATTACTGGTGGCTTCAGCCTCAGATTGCTCTCTCAAGGCATCCCTAAACCTTGCAGCCCCGTGCTGGGCCCTTCTAATAGCCCTGCTCTCTGGCTGTTCAAATTCAGCCTCCAGGTGTTGAACCTCCGAGTTGCATGCCTGAGTGAATCTTTCACCCTTCCCTTCGCAAATGTTATGGAAGGTACAGCACGTGGATATAACTGCGGGGATGCTGTCATCTGCCAGGTCCAGCGTCCCATACAGAGAGCACCAGCGGCCCTTTAAACAGCCAAAAGCACACTCCACAGTCATTCTGCACTGGCTCAGCCTGTTGTTGAACTGCTCCTTGCTGCTGTCAAGGCTCCCTGTGTAGGGTTTCATGAGCCATGGCATTAAAGAGTAAGCGGGGTTTCCAAGGATCAACAATCGGCATTTTGACTTCCCCTACGGTGATTTTCTGGTCTGGGAAAAAAGTCCTGGCTTGCAGCTTCCTGAACAGGCCAGTGTTCCGAAAGATGCGTGCATCAAGCACTTTTCTGGGCCAGCCTGTGTTGATGTCAATGAAATGCCCCCGGTGATCCACAAGCGCCTGGAGAACCGTTGAGAAATACCCCTTCCAATTAACATCTCGGAGGGTAGGTGGGCTGGTGCCAGAATTGGAATATGCGTGCCATCTGTCACCCCTTCGCAGTTAGGGAAATCCATTTATGCAAAGCCAGACACAATGTCCTGCATGTTACCCAGAGTCACAGTTCTTCTGAGCAGGGTGCGATGAATGGCCCTGAAAACTTGCATCAACATGATTCCAGTGGTTGATTTCCCCACTGCAAACTGGTTAGTGACTGATTGATAGCTGTCTGGAGTAGCCAGCTTCCAGATTGCAATAGCTACCCGCTTCTCCACCGTCAGGGCAGCTCTCAATCTCGTGTCCTTGCACCGCAGGAGGGGGGCGAGCTCCTCACACACTCCCATGAAAGTGGCTTTTCTCATCCGAAAGTTCTGCAGCCACTGCTCGTCATCCCAGACTTGCATGACGATGTGATCCCACCACTCAGTGCTTGTTTCCCGAGCCCAAAAGTAGCGTTCCACGGTGGTGAGCATGTCCGTGAATGCCACAAGCAAACTTGTGTCATATGCATTACTCGAGTCGATGTCATCGTCGGAGCCCTCACTGTCACTTTGGATCATAATGAATAACTTGACTGCCAAACGTGACGTGCTGGCAAGACTCGTCAGCAGACTCCTCAGCGGTTCGGGCTCCATTCCCGCAGACCGAAAGGGAAGACAGAGCGCGCAGTACAAAAAACGTTGAAAGATGCTGCCAATTGTGAACAGAAGCAAAGGGAATGCTGGGATGCGAACCAATGCATCACGGGGCATTGGGACAGGACCCAGAATGCCCCGCACTCCCTGCCCCCTTCCCACAAGCCACAGCTCCAGAATGGGAAGAGGTGCTCTGTGGGATAGCTGCCCGCAATGCACCGCTCCCAATGCTGCTGCGAGTGCCGCAACTATGGCCACGCCATGTGGACAGTCTGTGTGGACAGACTGCAGCGCTTTCCCTACTGCGCTCTCCGAAGACGGGTTTAACTCAGCGCGCTCTACATCTGCAAGTGTAGCCGTGCCCTGGGACCTCCTCCACAGGTGGGAGGTAATTCCACCCATTGATTGCCATGTACCGTAGCTGGTGCACCCAGCTTGTGTTGTCAGAAGCTACTGGTGTGGTGCTCTGCTCATGTTCGGTGATGATAACAGTCGGCTGTGTGCGTGTTCCCTCTGTGTGCTGTCCCAGATCTGCGCAGATAGCTAACGCAGCAGACCCCGAGAGAACCCCCAATGACCACAGACTCTAGTAAGGTATGAAGGCACCCGGCCAGGTTTATTGCTCAAACGAAGCACAGTGATAGTTCCCCATAGACTCTACAGGGCATACTACGAATTTGTGCTCCCTGGCAATGGACTCAGCTCAGTCAGTGGCGGGACTTTCCACTGCCCCCTAGTCTGGACAAAGACACCACCATAGGGATGCGTTCTTATACACAGATACAAACAAGTTACACAATGCTCCTGACATATCGAGGTGCAACCCCTTTACGTAACTATGCAGCACCCTTCTGCTTAGTGAGGTGCCGCCTCTCACCTTGTCCATGTTGGTTCGAACAAAACAACTCTATCCATCATACTAGCCTTTTGCCCCTGTCCTTGTTATCTGTGTGGATGGTATCAGAATGTTCTTGTGCCATTTCTATATGGTCCTGGTACCCAGTACACTTGAGATCTATGTTTGTGCAACAGCATATCTTTATGCACCATCAGCCTTTTCCTTGCCAGCTTCTGTGAGCAGGGCCTGCCTCTGGCTCACAGCTTAACTTTGCTTTCTGTTAGCAAAGTCTTGACCATTACTTTAGCTCAGGCCTTAGGTCTTATACCGGGCCTTTGATACCAAGGTTTTATGTTTCAGGGCCTCATCTTACTACAGCTTGCTGTCCCAGCAGGAGAGGCAGAGATGAAATGGACCCTGTGGCCCAAAAGCCTGTCTCAGCTGATAAACTGACTGTTGGCTGGGGGGTGGACAGCAGCCTTTCAAAGCAACCATTCTTCTTTTAACCTGGGTGAACAAAGAAGAGTACAGCATGCCCCCATACCTCCCCCAAGGCCATTTCTCTATAATCACCTACCAGAAGGGCCCGAGATCCTGATCCTGCCCCTTCGCTCCCCAGGGCTATCAAATGCCCTGGGGCTACAGTAATTTCCACAGTTTCTGTTCAAGGAGAAAGGGGGATGAGCATCCGTGCAGGGACTCTGAGGGTGTGTACGTGAGTGCTCCAGTCTCCTAGAGCAGGCATGGGGGTTTCTCAACCCCACTTCCTCCGTGGGACTCCACTGTCAGCAGGCTGGGAAATCAGCAATGTTGGAATGTTACTAACCTGACCTCCTTGTGTCCTACCCTGGAAAGAGCCAGTAGTGTCCAGTGCCACTAGAAGCAAACTCAAATTGTCATCCGTAAGATGGATCCCATAATAGCTTGTTAGATAAATGGAATTATTCCCTGTTTCACATAAGCCCTGTGCTAGGGCTCCCAGCTTTGCCAGTGTCAGTGAAGCTGAACCTGTAGCAAGAAATGTTCCTGTTGTGGACAGAGCTGGGTAGCATAAAGTAGATGATTGCGGGAGCAGGTCCCATTAATTGGAGGTCTCATCGGCTTATTTGTTGCTGTTTGAAACATAGTCACAAAGGCCCACTGGTTTCTAAAATATCTTCCTACAACTTTCCACTAGGGCTGGTCTAAAATATAAAATTAGGTCAACCTAGCTACAGTGCTCAGGAGTGTGAAAAATTCACTCCCTGGAGAAAAGTAGTTAAGCCGGTGTAGACACTGCTAGGTCAATGGAAAAATTCTTCTGTCAGCCTAGCCACTGCCTTCCTGAGGGGGTGGATTTACTACGGTGAACCCTTATCTTTCTATCTGGATCATGTGAAGATGGGTTCCTTCCCTTACATCCTCAGAAAGAAGAAATAAATAGGTTCTTGGAACTGTTGTTAGGATGTTGGTTTCCAAGGGGCTCTTTTGCTAGCCTTGAGGCCAAGTGCTAGTTTTTTTGGACAGAGACTCCCCTGGCAGCCAGACTAGGTGAGACTTAATTATAGCCCAGAAGTATAAATACATTTGAGTGTTTGAGATGGAAGGGACAAGGGGCAAGGAGAGAAGGGTCCTGCAGGGGAAAGCACTGGAAGAGGAAAGCTGGAAGAAAATGTAGGTTGAAGTTTTTGTTGTTTAAGGTAACAATAAATACGAATCCCAAGAAGAAGGCAAGTTTGGATGTGGTCTGCTGTGTGTGTTATTTTAGGAGCAAAGTAGGAACACACCTCATGTTTTCCAATTCCCGTAGTCTGTCTTAGCCACCTCTCTGAGCAACATAACTTATGCTGACTTAAGCACTGGTGTGTCAGCAGAGCGCTATGTCATTGGGAGAGCTGCTCCTGCCACCGGCGCTTGCAGGGCCTGGAGTCATTAGGCCAATGGGAGAGCACTCTCCTGTCGGCTTAGAGCAGCTACACTAGCAAGTTTACAGTAATGCAGCTACATCGGTGCGGCTGTAAGCTCTCTAGAGTAGCTATATCCTGAGTCTTTTATTACTGCTTTTCATTTTTTGTTTAACCAGGCAAAATTGGCATGATTTCTACCTGTCTGGTTTTTGCTCCGTGACTTCTTTTGCTGCCTTGTCCCTGATCTGTCTACCTATGATTCATTATCTTCAGTACCTTAATTAGGGCTTTTTTAAAAAAAGTAACCCGAAGGGCCCAATTCTGCAAGGTTCAGCGCATGTCCTCTGAAGTGAAGAGTGGCAGATCAGAAATTTGTAGGATTGGGCTCTGCTTACTATTGGCTGTTAGGTGCTATACTTAAATTGCTTCACTGGCAATGAACACAACTCAAATCTGCTATCAGTAAAGCAGCATCACAAGACCTTTAGTGCCACGACCTTGCCCAAGTCCAGCAATTACATTTTAATTCAATATTTCATTAGAGTTTTCAAATAATTTTAAATTAATATGAAACAGATTGCAAGGGGAAGAGTTAGCTTAATGCTCTATTTGCTTCCCGAGTTGTCTTCACTGCAGAAACCTGCATTTGACATACGTAGCTGGGAGGCCAGGTTTCCTCCAAGGATGTTGGAACAATTGATGTTGCCAGTGCTAAACTGAAACTGGCAGGGAACTTAAACACCAAAAGATCTCTGAAGTTCTCTAAAAGAATAGTCATCAGTTGGATATGAGAAGTAATTGGTTTCTCTGGTTTGGTTTCGATTTTACAAAGAGAGGAAAGAAACAAAAGGGATTTTAGTTCCCTTCTGAAAGTGCTCCTTTAAGTAAAGAGAGCAATAACCAAATGCCAAAGTACTGTGAGTTGGCAGCTCCTCAGAGTCCTCCTCTGATTACGTCTGGAACCATTGACATCTAATTCACAACTTCATATGGAAGAATCAACTTGAGTTTTGACCCAGCCTCCTCATTCTGTGCTTGGTAGCTGCAGCGTCCCCTTGTGGATCGCTCAGGCACCCAGGGACAGGGTGGACTAGGCCCAGAGGCCCCCTGCTGGAGGCCTCAGGGTCCTGCCACACCCTGTCCCAGCGAGGAGCAGAAGAGAAGTCCTCCAAGCAGTCTAGAGGGGCTGCAGGGGAAACAGCCAATCAGAGGGGCTGCAGCAATGGCCAATCAGGACCTAATAGAGCCATATAAAAGGTGATGCAGAAGAGAGCATCAGGCAGTTGCTGCCTAGAGCTGGAAGGGAGAGGACCGGGTTTCTGGCTGGAAGAAAAAGCAGTCGGACCACGGGCACGGAAGAGGGGAGTTAAGAAGGAGCTCCTTGCTGGCTGCTAGGACTGAGCCTTAGGTCTTGTCTTCACTACAGGGGTAAGTCGACCTAAGTTCGCTACTCCAGCTACGTAGCTTAGGTTGACTTACCCCGGGGTCTTCGCTGCGCTGGATCGATGCGAGGTGCTTTCCGGTCGACTTCCCTTAGTCCTCTCGGAGAGCTGGAGTGCCGTGGTTGACTGGAAAGCGCTCTGCCATCGACTTAGGGGGTCTTCGCTGGACCCGCTGAATCGATCCCTGCTGCATCGATTGCAGCCGCGTCCATCTCCCCGTCGCGAAGACCAGCCCTACGACCGTTTGCTAGCAGGGACCGAGGGAGCGAAGAAGGAGCCCCTGGCTGGCTGCTGGGACTGAGTAAGGGCTGAACTCAGGGATGGCTGCAAGAAGACAGTCTCTCCAGGGAGGAAGCTCTGGGGTACGGCCCCATACCAGAGCCAGGACTACTTAAAGACTGAGCCTGGGGAGGGCTAGAGAGGCACCAACTGAGGGGTCCCGAGCTAGGCCCCTGGTGGACTGTGTACCCCAGAAGGGGTCTGTTCTGATTCACGTACAGATGGTGTGTGTGATTCGACCGGAGAGCTGAGTCACTGAGAACTACCCGAGAAACCGCTGACAGGTCTCTGTAAACTAAAGACCACAGGCACACTTGACCAGAAGGGAGCGCTCACGAGAGGTGGGTGCCGACCCTGTTACACACCCTGACGCGGCTGTGGGCCTCTCTCGGGTGAGGGGAAGTAAGGGTGAGTGTCTGCCTCTGGCGCTCTCTGTAGCGGGGCTCCGGCCCACCAGCTGATTTGTCCTTCAGTCTTATTCCCTTCTGTGTGTGTGGGGGGGGGCTCAGCCCCCAAAAGTTCTGAAACAAAAAGCAAACCCAACTCAATAATGGGCCATCCCCCAGTCTTCTAGTGGGGCACCCCTCTTCTTCCCTATGGTTGTATCTCCCAGTCTCTTACTTGTGTGTCACTTGCTTCTGGGGTCTAACTGCTCCTCCCCAGTGGCTGCTCAGGCTAGTCCCGTCCCCTCTGCAACTCTGTGAGCAAAGCTCCAAGGTGGCCGGCCCACCCTCAACTGAGCCAAACTCTCCTTGGATTCCCCCACCAGGCTTTTTGTTGCCTGCAGGTATAACGGGAAGTGCGGGTAGCAGGGCCCAGAGAGTCTTCTTTACCCCTTCTCTGCTGGGGTGAGCTGCTCTGCCCCATCATGGTAACCCTTAAGTCAATCCCTGTGTTAAGTCTTTTGCACATTATCTAGCTTCTTACTTTCAGGAACCGAATACAGTGCTACTGTTTCTTGCTCTGTATCTCATCAACTTGCATACCAGCACCAGGCAAAATCCTGCCCAGAGGCTTCTTGAGCCATCCTCGTGGCTCGGTGTGACGGGCCTACAGCAAATGCCCATGTAGAGTTGTGAAAGAAACATGGGTACCTCGCGGCACCCCCTCCCACTTCCTAGCACAGAAAACAGGATGTCTGCCTGGGTGCCAGAGGTCTGCCAGTGTCATGTTAGGGACTTTGTAGCTTCAGCCCTAAAGGGAGCACAAAGCTTGAATCCTGCTCATCTGGGTGAACGCTAAAGGGGGAAGACTGCCATGCCTGTACCCTGCCCCGGCCCTGTGCTGAATGGGGGTGATAGGATTTTACCCTGGACCTTTAAGGTTCCTCAGAGAACTTTTACCGCGTCGCTAATCTAGTCCTGCAAAGTTTCACTTCTAGTTTGCCACTGTTATATAATGTTATAAAATAATACCGGTAATGTTATCATCATCGACCAGGCTACTGCTGGGTTATTTCCCCAGCTCTAGGACCTGCTACACGAGCTATCTACCAGGCTGTGGCTTTCCTTAATGAAAAGTGGTCCCTAGTGTGTGACTTCTAGCAGTGGAAGCATTGTGCTGCTGTTGTTGAGAATATTGAAATACTTGGTATACCTTCATTTACATATATCTCAGCTGTTTTACACCTTATTGGGCTGACAATTGACACACATGCACATTTGTTTCCTTGTAAGAATTCTTACAAATCCATTGTAAAGAAGTGTCAATTTTGCAGCATTTTACCCTCCTTAAAAATAAGCCAATTTTGTTGCATTTAGAAAACCCCCTCCCTGCCCCCATTGTTTCTGTGTACAACCCTACACTGGTTTTTGTTCTATGCACTTCTTTGTGTGCCAGCATAATTGATGATGGGGAAACTTACTTGGTCATACTAACTGTGACTTACAGTAGCAGTGCAGAAATATTGTAGGTCTTGCATAAATATTTTATATCTTTGCTTTCATGGTGACATAACAGAGGAAGGTGTGCGTGTGTGTGAGAGAGAATATTCCTGTTCCAGGGTGATTTGCCCCTTTTAAGGGGAGATGGGCCTAGCCTCTCACCTGTGACAAGTCAGCTGTGGCCTAGGACCTGAAGAGCACGTGGTCCTTCTAAAGATCAGCAAGGACTCAGCTGACCTACAGAACAGCAGGGAGCAGATGGGCTGAAGCAGGCCCTAGAGCTGGGAAGAGAAAAGCTAGGTAGTAGGTGATTTCCAGACAGCTAGCCTGGGGAGGAGAGTGTTGCAGGAAGGAGCAGAAAGGTTTCTGCACAGTCTCAGGGCTCTGACTCTGAGTGAGGTTATACAACCACTGGGAACAAGCAATCCACATTGGGCAGAGGAACGACTTTTATTTCAATATTTTGCTGCCTTCGGTTTCTCTTGAGCTACTAAATTGTGCCCTGAGGCAAGGCCCTATCACGGACTCTGGCATGTCATGGATCCCTCCTGGGCTGGTAAGCAAGCTCACTGGCTTAGAATTCCTTGCTAGAGTCTCTCTTTCAAATAATGGGTTGTGTCATCAGCCAGGGTAATTTGCATGGTGTCTTTGACATTGTGATGCTAACGTGCAGTGGTCAAATCTCTGGTGAGAAACAGAAGAGGATCCCACACATGTAAATATGTAGGAAAGAATGCCATAGGATATTGCATGAGAAGCTACTAACTTCAGCAGGAGGTGTGGGGGCTTAACATCTGAATATCAGGCCTGCCTTCTGTTTAAGTGTCTGCACCCATGCTTGATATGTGACTGGGCCAGAATCTTCTGTGTGTAGACCAGCCTAGTGCATGCTAGTGAGGGTAGTTTGCTAGCTTAGTTCGCAGCTTAGTTCCTTAGTTTATGTCCTGGATATAGTGTAGAACAGTGTTTGGGTTTACATAGCACATTTCACACACAAGAAATCTGTGTGTTGATGCTCCCTCATCCCCTTCGGAGGTAAAGGCAGTGCATTGTCCGTCACATTTAAAGGGCTTGGCCTGGATTCTGCTGCACTTAACCAGTGCAAGGTGCTGACAGGGTGACATCTTTAGCCAAGATCTCTCCTTACCGTAGTGGTTGAATTATTGTCCTTGAGGGCACCATAGAGAGATTTGTTGTCAGGCTTGTTGCCAGGGGCTGAGTGGGAGCTAGTGCGCTCAGCTCTTGAGTTGGGTCTCAGACTTAATTTACGTGGCTGTAGCTATGTGGATGTTTTCTAATGCAGAAGGCTGCGGGTGAAACCTTGACTCTACTGAAATCAATAGCACTGACATCAGTGGGACCAGGATGTCATTCCTAGTGCCTTAAATAATCAACGGTGAAAATTACACCTTGTTGCTCATGATTCTAGCAGAGCAATATGTGGTCAAGGAAATATGGAGAACAATTTAATTTGGATCAGCCTTTTTTAAGCAACCCTTTGCTCATCACCTTAAGCGTCATCACTGAGTAGTAAAATATTGCTGTCAAGATCCATATGGTAGAAAAGTTATAATGATAACAAAAGAAAGAAAATAAATTTTCAAGTCTTGACCTTGAGAACGCCCGCAGAAGAGAGAGCTTTGTTCCTTCCATGAAACTAAAATCCTGGGTCTTGATGCCAGAAAATTGTGACCATCCTAGAATTTTAAATGCCAACGGAAGATTAGACAAGTATTTTAGGATCGATTCTAAGTTTAAGCTTAAAAGTAAAGAAATTTCTATAGCTGAATTCTGACAGGCACTATTATTGTTACAAATCCTGCAATTGCATCAGAGCCTGTGGATCCTCGTCTCCATGTGAAGTCCCATTGAATGAGCTGCCCCCTTGGATCCAACAGCAGGTTTGGGGCCATTGGAAGTTTTTCTAGTAAATTTCAATTCAGCTGAGCTAAGGAATAAGGTAAAGCCTCTTCAGTACCAGCTTTCCTGTTACCTTTGGAAGTCAGTTGTGAAGAGAAACTTTAGCACCATCAAAATAAAATAAGCATATATTCTGAGTCTTTGTCAAGACCGAATTTCCAAAAAACCCAGTAAACCAATAGTCTTTAAAACCCAGAGAGAGAAATTCTGTTCGTAAAAGCCATAATCTTTATTTCCTTAGGCTTGTCTGGTCTCTGATATAACAGGAAATATGTGAACATTTTTATTCAAAAAGAAGGGGAAACCCCTCCTTTTCCACCTTATCCAGAGCAGATTCATCAGCTTTAGTAGGTTGTGGGGAAAACCCAGTTCTGTGCATGACAGGCTTCATGGAGACCAGAAATTCAGCGTCTCAGGTTACAAAGAAGGCTGTCTGTTTGCTGGGGCTGTCTGTTTGACATTGGCAGTAGAATCTTCAAAGGTTAGTTATACCATTGAAGTGAATGAACCTTGCTTCTACCCAGAAACATTTATAATCTTTAATCAAGATAAATACAAGTTTAGTGATTTTTTTTTCACCCTTTGTAACTTTACGTTTTATCTGAACATAGTGCTGGTTTGACAGCTCCACAGAGCAGGTATGGTGTGCCCACAGCAGCCATACAAGCTTAACTCATGGTCTCCCTGTATCTGGTCCTCCCTGCATCAGTGTTAGCAGTCCAATTCACAGTGAACGGCATTCACCTCCTTTTCATTTGTACATCGACCCCCCACACCTCTCGCAAGCAGCCACTGCACAGTAGTAACTTCTAACTGTAGCTATCTAAACTGCCACGTAAGAGGTGGAGATCTCTAGCCTTCAGAGCTTTCCTTCTGCTGGCCGATACGCTGTACAAGGAATCAAAACCATTTGCCTAACCTAAGGGGTAAAATCCTGGCTCCATTAAAGTCAATGGCAAAACTCCCCCTGACTTCAATAGCATCGGTATTTTGCGCAAGATATCTTAGCTGTGCAATTTCTAGGCTTCTCTCCCCTATGGACCACAGACTTCTCACCTAAAATGTAGACAAAATCTGTTTAATTGCTACTCCGAGGCCTGTACCAAAGCCTGTTGAAGTCAAAGGGAAGACTCCCACTGAGTTCTCATTGGCCTTTGAGCCGAGTCAGAGGTGCGCCATCCATGTTTTGTTTGCTGATTTTGGAAGTACAGTGTCACCAGCCAGTTTTAAAACCTGGACTACACAGAGCAACTAGGAAGCGTCATGTTACAACTATGGTTTGACTTGGGCTCCGGTACAGGTGTTACTCACCCTGGACATCTGTTTCTCCTGTAGTAATGGCCTTTATTTCACCTCTTGCTTGGTGCTGTCTAAATTGAGACTCGTGTAAGGTGTGTGGGAAAAGATGTTACTGTCATGAAATATAAAATGTGGCTGTGGTTTCCAAGTAGAAGCCTTTTAGATGCATGGTTGGATTCCTGCGAGAATGCTCTGTCCTAGCAGGCAGGTTTTTGAATTTGTATCTGAGTGCTAAGACACAACGGGACACAGATGAGGAAGAAAGTCTGAGAGTAACATCAGATGCTCTAACATCCTACCTTTGACTGAAACAACCTCCCTGTGTGGGAGGAGATAAACATTTTTCTTCTCTTAAGGGAAAATCCTGCATAGACAGAGACAAGCACATATAAATAATTTACAAAGCTGTAATACACTGTAAATAACAAGCCCACTGAATAATGAATTAACCCAACTGCTGATTTATAGGTAAATATTTCTTGTAAAGCTGATATTTTTTAATGGATTTTACAGCTTAGTTAATATCCAATCCTGTTTTGTTAAGGCTGTTCGGGTGTAGTATTCTGGTAATAATATGTATCTCTTTGGAAGTGATGTGGGGTGTTTTTAGCCCACTGCTGAAAATCTCTCCTCTTAGCACACCCGGTACGTAAAGACTTCTGTGGCCTGGATAAGCAATTTGCTTTTGTGGGGGAGTTTTTCTTGTCTTCTGAAGAAGGCAACAGTGATTAAGTAGGAAGAATTTTGATGTGGGCAAAGAATTAGAGATCTACAGGGAGAAACAAGTCTCTGAGCATCTTTTTCTAAGCTTCTGATGATAAATAATGTATTCAGTCTACTTCGAATGTCTTCTAGTCATCGTGAGATTTTCTGTGTCTTCAAGGCCATGGAGTTTGAAAAGTACCTTGAGAATGGGGGGTAGGGGGGGAGTTGCTACCTGCTGATTTTCAATGTTTGTGCCTGTGGCCTGGCATAGAGAGTCCTCCCTGGTCATAATTATTGTCATTAGCCCCTCCCATCAGTGGAGTGAAAAGAAACACAACATGACAGCCACTTCCACAAAGCTCTCCCCCCCCCGCCCCCTCCCCCCCGAAAAGCCTTAAGAGATGAAAACAGTTGCTAAGCTACAGTATAGGGGACATCACAATGTTGTGTTGAAATTCCAGTATTAAATAGCATTTACTGGCGACTCAGCAGATCAACAACAGAGAGATGGCAAGAGTTGTTTAGTACCTTGACTTGCTTGCCAGTTAAAGTACCCAACTTCTAATGCAGCTGATACGGAATATGTCAATCGAATGTACGTCTGAGGAGACCCTTTCTTCTGGGTCCATTGCTGGCTAGTGGGATCGGTATCATCCCCATTATATTCTACGAGGTTGAAGACATGTCTCTTGTCAGATATGCCACTGCTTTGTTTTATTTCTCAAAACTTAAATGATTGCTTTCATACAACAGCTAGGTTGTGTTTGTCTGTCAGTGCATTTGTTGTAAATGTATAGATGTCAACACTGATTTTCATGGGCAACTTACAATGCTTTCCATGGAAAGATTTTGTTGCAAAAGTGTCTTTAAGAAACTACATGATTAAAATTATTTTGAACGTCATAATAAATGTTCCTCTGATGAATAAAGTGGTCACTGTGGAATTCCCTGAATTAAACAAGCGCATGATCTAAGTTTAAATTTGTTATTAAAAATGAGTCTTTCACCGAGTGTGTAAGTTTTTAAATTAAATAAAATTATGCACCCACTTCAATCAGTGTGGAATATGCGGCTTTGAATATATTGGCTCCTCTTTAAAGCAGCCTTAAGCTTCAGTTTTGATTGCGAGACCTTTTTTCAAGCACTGCATCCCATAAAAGGGACGTGAACACAGTCTACAGTATTCATTACAGATGAATTGGCTGTTTGCATGTCTCTTGTAGCTATCTAGGTCAGTGGTTCTCAAAGCCGATCTGCCGCTTGTTCAGGGAAAGCCCCTGGCGGGCCCCACCACTTTGTTTACCTGCCGCTTCTGCAGGTTCGGCCGATGCTCCTACTGGCCACGGTTCGCTGCTCCAGGCCAATGGGGGCTGCTGGAAGGGCAGCCAGCATGTCTCTTGGCCCGCGCCACTTTCCACTGATCTAGGTGATGGAATTATTCCTGAGTTTAGTCCTGTTTTCTATTAACTTGGTTGTTCCCTGTGCAGTTTCTTTATCTATATTTTTAAAAAAACATTGATATCACAGGGCACATTTTGTGCAGAATGCAATGAAAGTAAATCTGAAATGAGAACGTCAAAAATTGTGCAGTGTCTCCTTTTGCCTGTCTGAATACCCCAGAGAATTCTCTCCACTATTCAGGGGCATATTTAATTCAGCGACCTATCAATTCAGTGTGGTGTGGATGGGCTGACAGTGCACTCACCGTCTGTGTGGCTTACAGCGGAAGTGGCAACATTATCAACACTCTGAGGGAACAGGGGGAAATGATAATTGGTCACACCTGCGTTTCTTTTAGCAGGTTGCGTTAGCTGTGTGAGGTGATGGATCCCAATTAATTTCGAAGGTCGGCGTGTACACATCTCTTGTTTTCTTGCCCTTCCACTGAAATCAGCCACTTGATTTTTGTGCTCAAAATGTCGCTTCCTATTTTCGTCAATCTAATGGGAAATTTTTAAACTTCAGCTTGAAAGAACCAGCATGCAGAGAGTTGTTATAAGAAAGAAGCTCAAGTGTAGATTTTGGTCCTAAAAGAACAACAGTTACTTCAGTCTAATTGGCTGGAGAATGTCACTATCTACTTGTTGATGCTTCTTGCTGGAGCAGTGAATGTATTTTACAATGCAAAATACCTTTTTATTTTTTTTCTCCTTTCTAGAGATTAGCAGAGCCTAATCGTTGGAGAAGAGGAATGCATGAAATTGGTTCTTAAAATAAATGTTTCTAGCATCAAGTTGAAGCTTAATTTAAAAAATACAGAACCTCCCAATAGCTATAAAAGCTTCTGTAGCATTCCACCTTTCTGCCCATGAAGCATTTTTCTTGTAATTGTTGTGCATGGGGAATTTCATGGAGACTCAGGCAAGCTGCCTCTTATAGCAACAAGGGAAATAAGAATAAATTGTGAAGGGTTTAGAATTACTAAGCAATATAGGAGCAAAATACCACCTCAAAGAAATCCGTATGTATATTTTATATGAGAAGTTTGAAAATAATACATTTAGGTGCTTTAAAATAAGGCAGTCTGTGTTACAATAGTGCCTGGACATCCCAACCAAGATCAGAGCTCCATGGCACTGCACGATGGACAAACACCATGGTGCTGTACAGTCCTTGGTCTGAAGAACTTGCAGTCTGTCAATTACATGGACTCTAGCTTGAGTTTGTGTCTCTACAGAGAGGGAAGTAACAAAATCCAAGTCATCACCTAAAACCCTCTTTAGAAAACTCATGCTCCCACCACAAAACATTTACTAAACTTATTTATATAAATAACATAACCCTAGGCTGCAAGCAACTAAACTGGGAGGTTGTCCGGAGTAACACGAGCTGATTCAAACTGAGTATGTCTGTCTGTCTCCATTCGGGGACAAATGGGGGGACATGAATTTCTTACTCTTCTGTTAATTTTCAAAATATTTTCAGTCCTAACCTTAAAACACCCATCCCTAGCTGAAGTACTGAGGATATGTTTAAAATAGGTTGGACAAACACCTCCTCCAGGATGGTCTAGGTTTACTTGGTCCTACCTCAGCCCAGGGGGCTGGATTTGCTGACCTGTGCTCCTCTGTTATGCTCTGCTGTACAGCATCGTTTTGCATTGCATATGGTTTGTCCTGATGGGGCCCAACCCGGCGCTCTCCACTTGGGCAAAACTGCCATGAAATCAGTGTGAGTTCTGCCTGGGTTAGAGGGTGCAGGATTGGGTCCATGATCTACTAATTTTGGAGTGAAATTCTCCTGAAAACAGGCCCTACTCAAGAGCCTTTGTTCGGCCTGAGCTCTTCTCTAATGGTGTCCAGAATCGGAGCTGGGCAGTCCTCTGTCCTCCAGTGAATGTCACCCACTCAGACTGAGCCAGGTTTAATGGTGGAGTAGCTCCCCTTTGTAAGAAGCACAGCTTTGCTAGGTAACAATAGGAAATCCAATTTCTTCTTTGTTCCTCTTGGAAGATGGTTTGTGGATTTTATGTCTCAGAAGAGATAAGATTCTTAATAGTAAACAACTTGGAGCAGAACAACATCACTGCCTCTCCTTCCTCAAAGCTTTGCTGATAGCTCTTTTAAGTCCTGTCTTTGTGCCTGCATTACAGGGCTAAGATAAGGGAAGATAAACAAGGTTTCCTCTTTCATAGCTTAATTTGTTTTTGCATCTAGCCATTGCCAGCATACAGTATGTTCATGGTTCCTTGCTTGTGAGGGGGGAATTTTAAAAAATCCCACCCATATTTCCTGCCTCCTAGCAGGGGTTCAGTACCCTCCTCCATGCAGCGCCAGTCACCCTCACATAAGTCACAATAGCTGCTATATTTGAGTGGTAACCATGTTAGTCTGCATCAGCAAAAACAACAAGGAGTCTTTGTGACATCTTAGAGACTAATGTTTATTTGGGTATAAGCTTTCATGGGCTAAAGCCCATTTCATCAGAGTGAAAAGTACAGTAAGCAGTATATATATGAAAAGATGGGAGTTGCCTTACCAAATGGGGAGTCATGCTAACAAGGCCAGTGCAGTCAAGGTGGATGTTGCCCATTTCCAACAGTTAAGAAGAAGATGTGAGTATCAGCAGAAGGAAAATTACTTTTTGTAGTGACCCAGCCACTCCCAGTCTTTATTCAGGCCTAATTTGATGGTGTCCAGTTTGCAAATTAATTTCAGTTCTGCAGTTTCTCATTGAAGTCTGTTTTTTGTTGAAGAATTGCCACTTTTAAGTCTAAAGAAAAAAGAAAAGGAGTACTTGTGGCACCTTAGAGACTAACCAATTTATTTGAGCATGAGCTTTCGTGAGCTACAGCTCACTTCATCGGATGCATACTGTGGAAACTGCAGAAGACATTATATACACACAGAGACCATGAAACAATATTGTTTATATGTGTTTATATGTGTATATTGTTTATATGTGTATACAGTTTCCACAGTATGCATCCGATGAAATGAGCTGTAGGTCACGAAAGCTCATGCTCAAATAAATTGGTTAGTCTCTAAGGTACCACAAGTACTCCTTTTCTTTTGTTGAATACAGACTAACACTGCTGTTACTCTGAAACCACTTTTAAGTCTGTTATTGAATGTCCAGGGAGACTGAAGTGCTCTCCTACTGGTTTTTTAATGTTACAATTCTTGATGTCTGATTTGTGTCCATTTATTCTTTTGTGTAGAGACTGTCCAGTTTTGCCAATGTACATGGCAGAGGGGCATTGCTGGCACATGATGGCATATATCACATTAGTAGATGTGCAGGTGAACAAGCCCCTGATGGTGTGGCTGATGTGGTTAGATCCTATGACGGTGTCCCTTGAATAGATATGCGGACAGAGTTGGAAGGGACAAGCTTTCAAGCTCCACAGAGAACCTTCTTCACATCGAGGTTAATCTTTGTGTGTGTGAGAGAGAGAGAGGTAGTAGACCAAAGAAATCAAATCCAGCTTGTGACTGAGTCGGAATGCCACCCTGTATTGCAGGGGCACCCTCTGAATGTGGCAATGGTTAGGCAATGGGCTTCTGCTGTATTGAGGGTTCTGGCTGATGTCTGCTGCAATTTAGGGGTACAACAGCCCTGTGTGTATTTGGAGTGAGTTATTTTTATGCTCTTGCTCTCTGTTCACCTCCATTTGGACTCATGAATTTCTGATTTCACTTAGCCTAATCTATTCTTTTAAAAAGAAATGGCCTCCTCTCCACCTTACCTGAACATTCCCACAGAAAACAGAGGCTATTTGTCTATATACCAGAGCCTCCCCGTTAGACCTCCCCGTTAGATCTTTCATTTAGCTGGAGGTTCTCAAGTAGATACTTCACTTGAGTACCAGAAGCTGGAGTGGCTTAATCCCCAAGGTCTCAGGGTAACCTGACAATTTAACTACAAAAAAGCCACGAATCTTAATTCCACATCAGTTGGGTGCAAAATCAAGAGCTTGATCCTGCTCTCAGATTTTCTTTGCAGATCTCAGAATATAGACAGACCAAGTCGTACTTTTGAGGGGGAGAAAGAAGAGTCACGGTCCACTGATGTGCTGGCATCTTCCAAAATCCATAGCTGCGTATGATACTAGCTCTCCAAACAGAATTGGTTACTATCTGAAGCAAAATTTAAACCAGTTTAATTACCTTAAATTGCAGTTGACTTCAGAAGGATTAATTTATTCTCCTGAGCTGCCTCATATAGGCAAGAGAGCTGTCTAGCTACTTGGGAGTTGGTATGTTCCAGTGATACCAAAGCTCCAAATGCAAAATCTAATGCTTCTGGACAGGATATGGGTTTATGTCACTCCATAGAAAGCTTGAGGTCCTGAAACCAACGAACGGATTACACTGAGTCTTAAGTGCATTGAAGTTTCTCTACTTAGACAGTGTAATAATATTGATAACAATTCCCCATTTTATCGAACAGCTTCAGTGTACCACGTACCAGAATATCATACTCAGGCACCATGCTGTTGAGTATCGTTATGAAAGCTTAGAGAGAATTAAGTGGTGATTCCTTAAGGGATTTGCTGCTTCCCTTAAGTGAAGTAAAAAGCATGGTACACACTATTTTGACTGGCATGCCGCAGATGACAAGGCAGTGGGAGACATGCCTTTCATGTCACTGGGAGACATGCTAGCTAATACTATGACCCCTGTGGCTAAATGTTGCAATGCGTATTGTTGACGTGTGCAGCACTGCTGTACCATATTTATCTTGTGAAGGTAAAAGTGATGAGTTTGGAGGCGTTTTATATGCAGTATCGTTATTGTATTCCCTGGCCATAACTATTTGGCCAGATCGTTTTGTTGCCTATGTTGTCAGAAGATTATTACTCCGATAATGCTCATGTCTCTCAGTAATTGGTCCCAGACTCTTTATTTTCAAACTCTTCAAGTGTTTCTTTCCTTTGAAGCCCAGTATTCTCAGTATGGGTTCTGTAGGCCGCACACTGCTACATTTATGGCTGACTTTCATGTAGCCAGGTGGTGCAACAAGAGCGGCATCAAACTTCTGTGTTCGTTGATTATTGGAGTCTGACTTTCAAACACAGCTTATCTCCCAGTCCATCTTGCCTTGAGCACAGGTGTTTCAGTGCTCGATGTCTCGTCACAGGGCCTCGTGTGACACTTTCTGAACAAAACCAGCTCACATCAAATTGGGCCTTCGTGTGGAATCGCCTCCACTCTTTTATCTTCAAACTCTCTTACCATTAAACAACTTACCTTGGACCCACTGCAGAGTAAGCAGAGCACTTTCACTTGCTCTGTCTCCCATGTCAGACATGCCAGTTTGCTGTGCTACCCTGCACCCTTCGGGCAGAGATGTAGGCTGTCGCTGCTTTGAACTGGCTCTTGTCTTCCTTTGGTGGTGCTTTGATTTTCAGTGTACCTCCCCTCCCTCCACCTGCCCCCCAGGGGCATTCTAACACCGAAGCCAGCGCTCCATCCCGTTCGTGTTGTGAGATTGGCACCTGTGCAGCTCAGGTCACCAGCTCTTTGACACACTCTTTCAGCCTGCACCCCACCATCCCTTGCCTTCCAGCTTTGTCATGTCCTTCTCTCATTACATGTCAGGATGGGCTAATGTCTTTGGAGCCAGCATGGTGATCACTCCCCTGATGTGCCGCCTTGTTCTCCTTAGACAGCACACTGTTATGGAAACCTCTTTGTAGTACTGGTTCAAGTTACCAAGACAGAAGCCTTGCAGGAATCTCTGCATGGAAAACCAGAGCATTCCCTCATCCCTAGAGCTGCTCAACGTAACAGACTTATAGGGCAGTATGTGCCAACTCCTGGGCGCATGTATATAATGTAGCTATTTAAATGCTAAGCGTTTCTGTGAGGGATCAAGTAGTTTCATTATGAATCAAGGGGTTTTGGTAAAGGGACTATTTTCAGTAACACTTTCTATTTTTATATATAATAAAAATTAGGGGGGAGGAAATTGCTGGAAAATTTTTGGAGGAAAAAAAAGAAAAGTGGGTCTGTTTTGAATGCTTCACAAAAAGAATCTGAAAACTCAGAAAACCTTTGCTCAAATAGCTTTCTGGGTTTTCTGAGACTCCAAATAAAGGACCGTAAGCTACCCTGGTAAGATGGAAGCCTCTTAGTTATAGGAAGCTCTCGAAGAGACATACGCGATAGCGCAACCTTAGCTCCTCCAGTGTCATCTGCAAATGGCAGAGCACTGCTGTGTAGGAGGCGAGTGACATGTTCAGTCACTACCCAGGCTTGTAGGTGAATTCACAGGTAACGTTTTAGTCCCCAAGGATTTTACTGGGGTTATTTGCAAATTCAGAGAACTTGTGTATTTAACATACTGTATGTCACACCTGCAGTCTCTCAAGGCACTGCTGCTTAGAGGACATCTACCCAAATTGTTCTTTCCTCCTTATGCCTCAGTCCAGCTCCCACTGAAGTCCATGATATAACTGCTGTGGATTTCAGTGGGAAGGGGCTTGCAAGAGATGAGATTCTAGTCTTGGCCTGAAAATTGGAATTTCGCTAAGTGAAGGCACTAGCCCCAAAGCCTTCCCAGTTAGGTGCTCTCCGTCCAACACTCTAGGATTTCTTAGCATATGGCTATATTATGCATTTTTATAATAGTTAAAATGCAGCAACCACCCACTCTCTCACAGCGCTTCCTGCCTTAATAATGATCACCTCTGTAACACCTACCTTGGTTTTGGCTGCTATGTAAATAATAGTTTCTAAGGCAGCAGTGACTAGCTGATTCTGTGTGATGCAGCGAAGAAAGCAAGGACATGCCCTATGGTAAATCCATCTGATTGTCAGCTGGGGTCAGTTCTTCATGTTGGTGTGATGAGGGTTTTCCCAGTGAGGATTGTTGCGTTAATTTCAATGGAATATATGTGCCCAAAGAGTCAATGGTGGTAACATAACCCTGTCATTGTCCAACATTAAACAGCGTTAAACAAGATTCGGGGTTTGGTAAACGGACCTCAGCCTGTCTAGTACCATGGCAAGCACGCCATTAAAAATCTTTAACCTGCTATTAAAGATAGAGAAAAGACAGAGAAACAGATCAATCATTGGAAGTGCAAGGAAAGTAAGGCTTTCATTGTAACAGCCTCCCTTGTTCCCGCTCCCTTTGACTGGAGACAGCTTGAAGAAAGTTAAACAAGGGGTTTTCTTCTATCTTAGATGGTCTCAAAGATGGCAGTAACTGTCCTTTGTGGGGAAAAGAGAAGAGATTAGTTAAGCTGGGCTGGAGTTGCAGATGGCAACCACGATTGTGAAGCTCAGTCCAATACCCAATTTTTCTCCCCAAAGTCTCTGTCTTTAAGGACCCAGAAAAGGCAGTTGGGGGTGGAATAGCCCCATCGCCTCACTCTTTTGTTTTCTTGTTTACCAGACATGGTCTTAACACAGTCCTTGAATTATGTCAGTAGGCATTTTTGTTTGGACTAATTGCATCTCTCTGTCTCCTTTTTGCATCTTTTCCCATCAACATTTCTTATAGGTTATTGTAACATCTTCTGGACTTATTGACTTTTTACAGTTGAACTCACAGTTCAGGTCAATATGTAGACCCAATTATCCCAACGTTATCAAACTTTTCCTTATTTCTATGACGAGTTAAGTGTGTGTGTGTGTGTGGCTAAAAACACACGTTCATTTGAATAACAAGATGGATCTGCTTTCGGTTTTAATCATTTTTATTGGAAGTTATGAGGTTTTTTTAATTTTTTTATGTTGTTCATGACTTTTTCGCTAATTTGACACTCTGGGATGTTGTTTTACATTTCATTTTAGTCTGTAATCACTGAAAATTATTGCCAGCCGTACATGCTGGCTTTGCATTCTTGCATCTTTTTTATGTTCATTTGTACTAAGGGAGAGCTCTCCCTGTGTCTGCCCAATTTATTTTTTCCACAGCAGCATGAATTTCCAATACTCTGGAGTTTCATTACTCTGTGTAAGAAGCTAAGTCCAAGGTTACCTACTTTGAACTTCATGACTTCCTGGTGTACAACATTTTTATTTATTGATTGATTGATTTAGACTTATTAAACTTTTCTTTTAAAAATCGCATTCACTTTTAGAAATAGTATCTGGTCTGTAGTTGATTAAGCAGAGGGTTCTTTTCATTTGGGATTTAAACAACTTCAATTTTGAATGTTCCAAATAGTTGATTTCTGTCCTGACAAACATGGAGGAGAGATATGAGCCATTTAGAACAGTCCATGCAGAAGGTTCGATGTCTCAGGGGCAGAGCATTTTCAGAGATGGATGGATGCATGTTGACACCATGTTGACCATTAGGACTTACACAACATTCTGTCTACTTGCTTTTTTTATTAAGGGTTAGAATGGTGGGATTTAAAAAAGATTGATTAATAACTACTGACTGTTTTTGGCTGCTTGTTTGTGTTCCCGGTTACCAGACATATTTGTCATTCTTAAAATGCCGATGGCAATAAAATCTGCATGTGTCTTACGGGGCATGCAGCAGAAGTAATAAAACAATGGGTGCTGCTTTGTTCAAACCTTTCCCCGAATAAAAATCCCTAGGCTCAAAGGAGCTAATTAGGTCAGAATCCATCAGCAGGAGATGGCATCCAGTCACTTCATCACCTTCTTGAAAAGAAAAGGAGTACTTGTGGCACCTTAGAGACTAACCAATTTATTTGAGCATGAGCTTTCGTGAGCTACAGCTTCATCAGATGCATACCGTGGAAACTGCAGCAGACTTTATATATACACAGAGAATATGAAACAATACCTCCTCCCACCCCACTGTCCTGCTGGTAATAGCTTATCTAAAGTAATCATCAGGTTAGGCCATTTCCAGCACAAATCCAGGTTTTCTCACCCTCCACCCCCCCACACAAATTCACTCTCCTGCTGGTGATAGCCCATCCAAAGTGACAACTCTTTACACAATGTGCATGATAATCAAGTTAGGCCATTTCCTGCACAAATCCAGGTTCTCCCGTCTGTTGTTCCCTAACATATGTGAGGACTGGTTTTCAATATGTGTAGGAAATGCAACCCAATGGCCACCTTAGTAATTGCTTTCGGATTTTCCTGCTTGTAGAAGGGTGCGAATTAACGGCCTGATGGGGGCGTCCTTACTCAGGCAAAACTCCCATATGTGTAAGTGCCATTTAAGCAGAGTAGCTGCCTGCTGCTTTGGCTGATCTTCCTTATTTAAAAATGTAAGCAGAGCAGTCTCAAAATGAGCTGATGAGGGGAGTTCTTTGATTGTGAGAATCCCAGTTCCAAAGTGAGAGCTGCTACTTATGTCTTGAGTTGGCATTTTGGAAATCCTCTTTCCTTGAGAACGTACAGCTCTTTCCCAGTGTCGTTGTCGCTTCAGATGTGCTTCTTGTGTTTGCCCTGCAGTCGCACGGGTTCTGAAGGATTTCATGCTTTGATCCGGAGGCCTGTTGCACATCTTTGTCTCCCTAGTGTTTCATCATCTAACTGAGAAATAATATCGAGAGGACTGAATAATGCTATTTGCAAAGAATATGGGCCCTCGCCCCCATCCTTTCATCTTGGTGCGGAAAATGCTGTTAACTGTCCCCATCAGTGAGTGGATTTTTGTTGTTTGGGTGAGATGTTGTGTTTTTCCTGAGTGCTTGTGAATGCTGCCATATTGACAGCCCTGAGAGTGTAGTGCTCTCTGTGCCCAGCGAACAAGTACAGCACTGGCTCCAGGGGTGCCACTCTTTCACTCGGTCCTGTCAAAGTGCCTCAGTCTTGCTCAGTGGGGACTGCTCTGAGGGAGTGGATGGCTAGTTGTCTCCTTGTCTCTCCACTCTACATTGTCTGCACGAAAGGGAGGAAGGTTGGTTTAGTGGATAGAGCTCAAGGCTAGGACTCTGGAGACCCAGAGGGAGGGAGAGATAGCTCAGTGGTTTGAGCATTGGCCTGCTAAACCCAGGGTTGTGAGTTCAATCCCTGAGGGGGCCATTTAGGGATCTGGGGCAAAAATTGGGGATTGGTCCTGCTTTGAGCAGGGGGTTGGACTAGATGACTTCCTGAGGTCCCTTCCAACCCTGATATTCTATGATTCTATGACCCAAGTTCAGTTCACACCTCAGCTATATGCTTCCTGTCTGACATTGGGCAAGGCATAGAATTGTAGACTCATAGTGTTAGAAGGGACCACAAGGGTCATCTGATCTAACTCCTTGCCAACATGTGGGTGTGTCTGAACCATCCAAGACAGGGGGCTCTCCAGCCTCCTTTTGAAAACCCCCCAGTGAAGGAGCTTCCACAGTCTCCCAAGGCGTCTGTTCCATTGTCCTGCTGTTATTACAGTGAGGAAGTTTTTTTCTGAGCGTTAATCTAAATCTGCTGTGCTGTAGTTTGAACCAGTTGCCTCTTGTCCTACCCTCTGTGGCAAGAGAGAACAACTTTTCTTCATCTTTTTTATGGCAGCCTTTCAAGTATTTGAAGACCGCTCTCATATCTCCCCTTAATTTCCTTTTTTCCAAACTAAATATACCCAGTTCCTTCAGCCTTTGTTCAGATGGCTGCATTCCATCTCTCAGGTCACTCAATCCACACTGGGCTTCTGTCCCCCATCTGTAACTGGGGGGTAAATACTGCCCTCCCTTGCAAGGGCATTGGGAGGATAAGCATGCTCAGATGCTATATGGAGGAGGTATGCAGAGGTACACAAATATGTTATCAAGTGCTAATTGGTGATTTTCAATGTGGACACTTGCTTCGAGTGAGCTGCACTTGGACCCCAGTCAAAGCTTTACGTTTTTGTTGCTATATCTTTATTTTGTGGCTTGCACGGAGTAACAATGTGAATTTGTCCATGGTAACATAGCTAAAAAGCAATATTTCTCCCCTCCCCAGGGTATAGCTCACCATGCGTGGGCATACTGTCTGCGCCTTTGATTTCCCATGTGCACATCGGGCTGCGCTCATTCCATGTGCAACTACCATGGTCCGTGCATGTTATCTACCTTAAAATAACAACTAACGGGCCTGGATTACGTTTGTCTTCTTTTCTTGGTTCAGTTCCCCCTCATGAGCTGCTTGGGCCTCCCTGATGAAAACAATTCATATATGATCCTTTAGTCTTCAATTTCCAAAATGAGCTGCATCTTGCTATTAAGCTGTAGCGCTTTAGTGGGCGGGGGAGCTGTAGGTTGGTAACTGCCTGCTCTAGGGTAAGCATGACTGTATCTGGACCCTATAGTTATTGTCTACACTGGTGTTTTGCTCCCTCCTGTACGTGCAGCACTTCCAGATACCTCAGTGGGATTCCACAGTTGTAGGAAAAAGCAAACTATCAAATCGGCTGGGCAGATTAGAGTGGAGAATCAGCCCATTCTTCCAAGACTATATGAATATGGGAAACAGATTGAAATGTCTTGTAACGAACCTCGTGTGCGCATGCAAATGTGCACTGCTACCCTTTGGAAAGAATCAGGATTGCCCAATTGTTTGTCGCAGAAACTTTTCTGCTACCAGCTGGTGGAGAGTCTCCTTTAACTCAAGCTTTCAAATCTTGAGTCTCTTCCTGCGGTGGGGAGCTGAGCGGGTGGGGGCGTGCAGCAGAGCCGTGTCTGTCCACTCCTCGCTAGGCACAGACGGGTTCCTATATTACGTGTTTCAGAGTAACAGCCGTGTTAGTCTGTATTCGCAAAAAGAAAAGGAGTCCTTGTGGCACCTTAGAGACTAACCAATTTATTTGAGCATGAGCTTTCGTGAGCTACAGCTCACTTCATCAGATGCATACCGTGGAAACTGCAGCAGACTTTATATATACACAGAGAATATGAAACAATACCTCCTCCCACCCCACTGTCCTGCTGGTAATAGCTTATCTAAAGTGAGCAACAGGTTAGGCCATTTCCAGCACAAATCCAGGTTTTCTCACCCTCCACCCCCCCACACACAAATTCACTCTCCTGCTGGTGATAGCCCATCCAAAGTGACAACTCTTTACACAATGTGCATGATAATGAAGTTAGGCCATTTCCTGCACAAATCCAGGTTCTCTCACTCACTCACCCCCCTCCAAAAACCCACCCCCATACACACACAGACTCACTCTCCTGCTGGTAATAGCTCATCCAAACTGACCACTCTCCAAGTTTAAAACCAAGTTAAACCAGAACATCTGGGGGGGGGTAGGAAAAAACAAGAGGAAATAGGCTACCTTGCATAATGACTTAGCCACTCCCAGTCTCTATTTAAGCCTAAATTAATAGTATCCAATTTGCAAATGAATTCCAATTCAGCAGTTTCTCGCTGGAGTCTGGATTTGAAGTTTCTTTGTTTTAAGATAGCGACCTTCATGTCTGTGATTGCGTGACCAGAGAGATTGAAGTGTTCTCCGACTGGTTTATGAATGTTATAATTCTTGACATCTGATTTGTGTCCATTTATTCTTTTACGTAGAGACTGTCCAGTTTGACCAATGTACATGGCAGAGGGGCATTGCTGGCACATTACGTGTGTGGCACGGACGGATTACACACGTAATACATTACGTGTATTACGTGTGTGGCAGGGACGGATCCCGGAAGACTTTCTGGTCCGATGTAATACTGGAATCGAGCAGCCTCCTCCCTTAAAGCTCCAGAGATGCTTTGCCCATTTCTTGTGAAACTGAACTAAACACGGTGAGGACTTTAGGCAGACAAGGTTGGAGGAGGGCAGCCTTTCGCCTCTACAGACAGAGGTTGGAAACCTTAGCGTGCTGCTGAGAGCAACCCTCCATGGGCCTGGGCTCAGAGGGCATACACGTGCCAGAGCCCATGGCTGGCTGTGAGCAAAAAGCCTTCCCCTCAAATCTTGCACGAGGGTCTCCCACGGCAGCAGTGCCTGTGTTCTGGGAAGCTAGGGACTGCATGCTCACTCTCCAGGAAGCAAATTGCCCAAATGAGGGAGGAGGTAGAGCCATGTCCCATCCCCACTGCCTGCAGAGCTGGTCCAGTACCCCGGAGTGCCTGATCCTGGGTGCACGTATAGAACGGCCACAGTTGAGATTGTGTCAGCATGAGGCATAGTCTCCCTGCTGGTCTTTCTAGAGGAGGGGTGGTGTCACGACCCTCGTGTGAAGGGCTGTGACATAAACACCATGGTGTAGCCCCAGAAGCTGCCAGAGCTTCACAGGCTTCTTGCCTTTAGAGAGGAGAGGCAGCTACCACCTACCCTCTCATGGATTACAGTTGAACTAGTGATGGCATATTCGCTAAGCCTCTGCTACCTGGTGTGTGTTGCATTGCATGGGGTCTGGAGCAGAATGGCGCCTGTCCAGGGGAGCTGCACGTTTGTTGTGTTAAAATATTAGTTAGCCTGCAGCCCATCTGCAGCCGGTTTCTGTGGCGAGGAAAGTTGTCCCTATTTTTCATACTCTGAACTGCCCAGGGTTTGCTGTAACCTCAGTGGCTGGCGAGGGATTAAAAATAGGACGTTTAGCAAAGACGGATGGCAGCGCGTCCATGAAAGCAGGTCAGCCTTTGGGGACGTGGCTTTTGTCAAAGGTTTTACAAGGCTTCTTCACAAAGGGCTTCAGGTAGTTTAAATATATGGATCAATTAAATAACTCCACTGCGAAACAACCAGGCATTGATCAAAGGAATATTGATTTTAATTTAGCACAGAACATTGAATGAAACTGGAATTTGGCTCCCACTAGTTTTAAAGGTGCAAATACACAGGGCTCATTTTGCACCTGCAGGTAACTGAACCCATGTTCTTGTAATTGCAGTTCACTGTGGCTACAAATACCAGTGGATATTTAAATGCTTATTTGTACCTACGAATATCGGGTAGTTAGATGTGACTAATCACACTTCTCTTTAGGATTTATAGGATTTATTTAGATAGGTCCATCAATGGCTATCTTCCATGAATCTATTAGCCAGAATGGGCAGGGATGGTGTCCCTAGCCTCTGTTTGCCAGAAGCTGGGAATGGGTGACAGGGCATGGATCACTTAATGATAACCTGTCTGTTCATTGCCTTTGGGGCACCTGCCATTGGCCACTGTCAGAGGACAGGATACTGGGCTAGATGGCCCTTTGGTCTGACCCAGTCTGGCTGTTCTTATGTTCTTATAACTTGGAGGAATTCTTCCTCTCCATTCTAACCCCAATTATCTCCGAAGGCCTTGCCATGTGCCTTGTCTGTCATAGGGTGCTTAATATATTTATGCCTTAGGCTATAAACTCTCTAGATTGAGAATGTGTCCTGCTCTATAAAGTGCCATGTCCATTTCTGGTACTATGAACGATGCAGGCAATTTTAATCGAGGAAGAGTGAGCAAGGCTGGAAGGTGAGATGGCAGGCATGTGGCAAGACTATAAATAGTTTAACGGGGAGTGTGTGTCAGAAGCAAAGGAAACGTGTATCATTTATTATTGGTATTGGAGTAGCACTAGGAGCCCCAGTCACAGACCAGGACACCATTGTTCTAGGTGCTGTACAAACACAGGACAATCTGTTTTTTGTAGCTTGAGAGAGCGAGTAGATTCACAAGGAATTCAGTGGTTGAAATCCCATTTCTCTATGTACCCAGAATCCTTCCCCTCCTAAAACCAGGGACCAAACCTCCCCTGAGAGGCAGATCTCTGCTAAAAACAAATCCTAGTGCTCTGAAACCCAATGGTCACGTTCCTCCACGTCATGCAGAATTGCTATTTAAAGATGCAATCTTTCGCACACCAACCCATCCATGAAATGCCACCAGGCTACTTCATTTCTTTTAAGTAGCTTCCAAGAAGTGCCTGGAAAATTCTTATTAGCAGTGTGACATTAGTCCTAGGGATAGATTTTTACAACTGGTGCTTTGTTAAAGCATTTAGCATGTGGAAGATCTTCATTTTTATCTTCGTCTGATGTGCCTGTTCATATGATTTTTCTCTTCTTCATCATTTCTGTTTAAGGGTTTGTGAACTGATCCCTTTATTTTCAGAAGAGAATAGGAAAGCCACAGTAATTAGCATGAAATGCGACTCATGGCTTCCTAAAGAATGTGCTTGTAACTTGTAAACAGTTGTAATTGCTATAAGATGAAAGTAGTAAATTGAATACATTCTCCAATTATTATAAAGAGAGAGACTATTTATGGTCGCAGATCATATTGCAATGCTATAAGATTCAGTTTGCCTTCCAGAGGATGATCTGTGTAAAAGATAAATAAATACATTATAAGCTATGGTTCTAAATCATCAGGTCAAACAAAATCTGTTTCTATAGTGTCTAGGAAAGCAGCATTTGTATACCATGTTTTGCTCTGTGCAAAGAAATGCATGCAATTTTCCAAAGCCAGGCTCTATTACTTCGAAGTAGAGAAATTCCTTCGGTGAACTGGTACCAAAGTGCCAGGATTTTATAGACACAAGATACTTTATTTAATTGGACAATGAGGAAAATCCTAAAAAGTGGATGAAGAACTTGATCGTGATAGACCGGACCTTTATACGAGGCACAGTAGATGTAGATGTGTTTGAAACTTAACTAATTTAACTTCATTAAAGAATCATAAGGCATCTTTAATAAGAATAGTACTTACTGCATAATTAATACAGAGATCATTACTTCAGATATGCTTCCTGCAGATAAATCCTAGAAAATATACTTTATTTTCAATCCAATAAACCCATTATGGAAAATCCTATAGGATTTAATGTAGTATAATAACCTCTCTGGAGTATCTTTTTACTGACTTACAGAGTTCTATAGCAGCGAAATGATTCTCTATTAAATTTTATAGATTGGTTTTAAAATTCCATAGACAAGATACTCTTTAAATAGGGGCCCACAAAAGTTGAACAACTTCGATAGAGTCCCATTGGTTTCATCCCTGTTAAATTCTATCGGGCTGCTTAATAAGGTCTTAACATAGCTTAACTCTGATCACAATTTGTTGTGTGATAGCTGGTGGTTATCAGCTGGTGGTTATCATAGCTGGTTGACTTGACACAATAGGATGGAAAATATCTCAGCAAGAGAATATTGCCCCTGAAGACTGAGAGCGTAATTTGGAATCGTTATGCGACAGCTAGAGGAAGTGGGTTTCCTGGAAGCTTTTACTACTATTCCAATTTGTCAGGTAACTAAAATGACCTCTCAGCCACAGGGAAGTGGATTTCAGTTCGTTTGGGTTGCCCAGCAGTAAATCACTGTGTCAGAATCAGGCAGGTAGCAGCATGACCCTCTCTAGCTACTTTACCAAACATCAGGAGCAGGAGGAGTGGTGTGTTGGGCTTTCCTTGCACAACACTTCAGCCTGGAAAGGAAAGCAATAGGGTGCAAATGGGCTGCTGCTTTCTCGTCAGGTCAATGCCAGCACAATTTGTTTTCTGTCTTCCTAAATTCACCCCGAAGACTTGGGTGGCATTTTTTCCCTCCGTTTTCTATTCTGGTCCAAGTTTTACAAGTGTTTTGGAAAGTTGCCGAAGGAGGACGATGATTATCCTTGTGGGATCAGGTTGTAAATATTTCATTGTGCATGAAGTCTGAGCACAGCTTCCATGAATGTCAGTGGGAGCTGTGCAGGTATTGCCCTGGAAAACACAGGAGTAAGCCTGATGGCTGATGTTCCAGGTGTATACACCAGGATTAACAATCAGGCCCCCGTTGTTACACGAACAGATGTTGTACGGTGTAGCTATGGGGAGCACAAGAACAGAGAGTTCGGAGCTGAAACCCACAGCAGCCAGGATTCCCAGGCCTCACGTTCCAGCTGTACCCAGCACCTGGGCTGAGCTCTGGTAGGGATATTTGAGCTCAGAGCGGGGGGAGGGATGGCTGAGGTCTGCAAAGCGTAAACGGGTGCTCAGAGTGCATGGACTGGCCGTTCTATCCCTCATGCCGTGCCAGTGAGGGGAATCCCACGGAGGTGGGGCTGGTAAGGTCAGGTAATTAGTGAATGGTAAGAAAGCCAGAGAAGGCCACATGCTCCCCACACAGGGGATTGGAACTCCTTGGGTTTGTGCTTGCAGAACTTCCTTGGAATTGTGGCTTCTCGGTGCAGTCCCAGCCCCTCCTACCTCCTGCTGAAATCTGCATGCGTGTCCAGACAGCCTCCCAGACATCTGGATCTGGTCTTCCCTTGGGGATGGAATCTAGGAGAAGTTGTTGCTGATTAGAAATCAATAGGCAAGCACGCTGTAGAAAGGGACAGCTCTCCAGGTCCCCTCCCTTTGTGTCCCAGCTTGGGAGCCATGGTGCTCAGGACTGGCTGGGGATGGGGAGGGCGGGATGTGGCAGGTGTGCAATGGGCTGGTGCATTGCTCCCCTCCATATGCCATGTGGACCTGAGCTCTTTATGTGACAAGCATATGCTGGATGCTACATCTTAGGCCTGGTGCAATCAGTTATTTTAAAATAATGAGAAAATTAATTTGAGAGTCAGTTTTGTAGCTAAACTTAAGACGCCGTTGGATACTGTCCAAACCTCCATGGTGATAATGCAGTGAATAGAACTGTTTTGAAAGGCATTAAATAGGCAGGTTGTCTTACTGTAGCTAAGCCCCTGCAGATAAAGAATCCGTGAAAACCAATAATTTTCATTATGTGCAAATATAATACGGTTAAATTCTTTGCAAATAAACTTCCAAGTGGGGCTCGGGGAGAAATAGTAGAAAATGCCATCACATTGTAATGTTACAGGAACCTGTTCTTGGCAACAGTTCTTTCATTTTAAACCAAGTCCTTATTAAAAAAAAGACGGAGCAGCAGAATATACTGGAGTTAAAAAGAAATATAAGCAGAACCCGTTTTAGTTCTGTAAAAGCAATGGATTCAGCATTTGCTAGGAGCAGTGTTTTGAAGAGGAACTCTGAAACTAGCACAGGAATCCTAATTAGCTCCTTCTTCCGAACAATAGCATTGTCTCTCCAACCGAACAGAAAAGTACAATAGTGGGATTTTTAGCAGAGGCACCATTTGATGAATTTGCAATTACGGGGTTCTTAAAGTTTTTTTTGTCCTGACGCAGCTTTTCTGAGGTTTCACCCTTAAATAAGCACATAAGCATCGATTCACCTGTGAGTTTAAAAATAACGAGGCCCTAGCTCCAAATGCCAGTAGCCAGAAGATTCAGAGTCAAGGGGCTATTTCTATCCAGAGTAGATAAAAATTGATTTAAAAATAATAATTAAACAATGGATATTTTTATTTAAATTGCAGTTTTTATTTAGATACATTTTTCATTTTTACAAAAGAAACCTGTTTAAAATGTCATGTTATGACAACCTATATCAAGGTCTAAACTACTATAATCTATTAAACTAATTTAAATTTCATAAAGTGCATCCATGAGTCCTCCTCAAAAAGGACACACCTTTAACTCATTAACATTTAACTATATACAGAATCAGGAGGAAAGCATCTTTAACTTTTGAGGTCAACTCAAGCTTTATACGTAGGTCACAATATCCTGTACTGCATCAAGTATCTGTATGATTTTCAGTCTTTACAATGGAGTAAATGCTGCTATGTACATTTTTCCAGATGTAAGTGCTTTCAGTTGTTGTGGAGAAGAAAAGTTTTTGCCTTAGTTACCTGTGGTTTCAGCTTAGCTAACAGGTCCAGAGACAATATTTTCTTCATTTGGACTAGTTCATTCAAAGCTTGCTTCTTTCAGTCGATGAATAAAAAGCAACCGGGAGAGGGTAAGAGATCTACTAAATACAAAAACTTGAAGACCATGGGGCCAGATTTTCAAAGGTATATAGGTGCCTAAAGATGCAGATTGGTGCCTCTGTTGTGGAGCATTTAACCTGGCATTATATATTGCAAAGATAGTTAGACTATTAGAAACCTTCACTGGAGCGGGGCCTCTTAATTACTGCGTAATGGTGTAATTAAAAATAACACAATGGAAGGGTTATTTGCTGCTGGCTTCTTTTTCAATATTGTGTTCTAGCAGCATGTTGTGTTCTGGCAGCTGGTCACAGTATTGGACAAGGTCAATCCAGATAAGGGTGGACCCTCCTGGGTCGGCTATAAAGCACACCCATCGGAAATGTAGTCTGAACATCTCTTTCTGACCACACTGAGCTGAGATCTGGGTTATTTCTTCTTTACCCAGTAATTCTGTATGCAGAGGGAGAATGTACACCAAAGCTTTTAAGTTAAACTCTTCTATTTTAAGCAAAATCCCATTTGTTCTTGTTGAGCACAAGGTTTCTATTCCCAGGGGAATGCATATTATCTGGTTGCGAGACAGTGCTTAGTTGAGACAAGCTAAAGAGTGGTAATACATTAAATGCTGCAGCTGTAACTGAATCGCACCAAACATCATCTGGCTTTAAGTTATTTATGAGTTTGAACTATTTATAAACAGAGACCACTGCAAACAGGTTAGACTTGCTTCAAGCCCTGGCTGACAGTAGAGACTTTTCTGTATTGCGTTCAGGCGTTTATCGTATGTGTTTTAATAATCATAGAATCCTAGAATCTCAGGGTTGGAAAGGACCTTGGGAGGTCATCTAGTCCAACCCCCTGCTCAAAGCAGGACCAATCCCCAACTGTGTCTTTTAAATAATCAAAGCACAATTGTTACAGCACCACAGATATGTCACTTTCATCTCGCAGAGACGGGGCTAACACGATCCAATGGTTGGAAGTTGCAGCTAGACAAATTCAGCCTGGGAACAAGGCATACATTTTTAACAGAGTAATTAACCATTGGAACAATTTACTGAGGGTCTTGGTGGAGTCTCCATCATGGACGATTTTTGAATCAAGACAGGATGTTCTTCTAAAAGAGCTGCTCTAGGCGTTAGCTTGGGGTAGTTCTCTGGCCTGTGTCATACAGGAGGTATGATGATCACAATGGTCCCTTCTGGCCTTGGAATCTGAGGGCTTCTCTACACTGGCAAGTTTCTGCGCCGGAAAGCAGCTGTTTGCGCTCATGCTGCAGACATGCACACGCGGCCAAGCCACTTCGTGCGGAGAGACTCCTCAGTGGCAGTGCTGCAAAACCCCACCTCGGCGAGAGTCGTGAGGCTATTTGTGCAGAGGGTCCAGCACTCTATTGTCAGGGTAGAAACTTGATTGCTTTCTGGGCTGTAACTGGCCTCCGGAGCTGTCCCATAAGGCCTCAAGTGACCGCTCTGCTCATGGTTTTGAACTCAGCTGCCCTGGGGACGTGTGTCCCTCCCCTTTCAAAGCACCATTTCTCACAGCCCTTGTGTGCTGTGCTGATCTGCTCTGGGACACAAAGCAAACCATTAATGTGGGATGCTCATGCTGTTGAACACAGAGTGGTGTGTGTGTGAGAGAGAGAGATTGCTGTGCAGAGAGCCCAGAGAGGGAGGCGGGGGCTGATGTCAGGGTATACCCGTCCCCCTGCCTCAGGACTGGTTGCTTCCTGCTGCTGTCTGAACTTACAAGGCAGCATGCTCACACACGCTCTGTCCCCCAAAACAGTCTTTCTCCCCATCTCCATACACACACACCCCCCCCCCCCCCGCTCAGTTGAAAAGCAGTTGGCAATGTAGTAGGA
Organism: Eretmochelys imbricata; assembly: GCF_965152235.1. Taxonomy (NCBI): domain Eukaryota; kingdom Metazoa; phylum Chordata; order Testudines; family Cheloniidae; genus Eretmochelys; species Eretmochelys imbricata. The sequence continues at coordinate 99,264,483 of NC_135580.1, forward strand.
TGCCCATGGAAACAAGGGGATTGGGAAACCTGCATCCTGTGACGCTGTGCCTGCCCCATGAGGCATTGCAAACCCTTCCCAAAGCACCCTGTGGCCAGTTGCACAGTGGGATAGCTACCCACAGTGCACTGCTCTCTGTGTTGATTCAAGAGCTGCTAATGTGGATGCGCTCCAGCATCGCAAGGTGCACAGTGTGGACACGCAACAGAGGTTTAATTCCAGCGGTTTAATAAAAGTGATATAATTTGTGACGCAGAAACTTGCCCATGTAGACATACCCTGAGTCTATTACAATGCTGCGTGTAAGCGGCTGGAATTATTTCTGTCTCCTCAGCAAAGCACCCAACTCTGGCGCTAACTTTCCGTCTCCAACCGTCATCCCAGGTGTTCTGCCCCTGCAGAGCCCAGCCCAGAAAGGGGTTTACTGGGTATCTGCCTCCTCGCCATGCCTTCCCACAGAATTGTTGACCTACAAAGTTATTCAGATGCAGTTGGAGTGAGTGAGATATCACTGCTGAGTGCAGTTCAGTGCCAACGGAATTATGCGATGGTTGGTAGGCCACCATTCCTCCCTTCCTCATTTGAATGGGCCCCTGCGTACAGTAGCCCTGCAAAGTGTCTCTGAAGAGTAAACCATGGCATTTCATTCTTCAGCGCTGCAGATGGAAGTTAACCTGATATCTTCCCTTGCATTGCAAGAAGGATTGGCAAGCTGGCCAGGGACGTTTTGGTTCGGTGAAAGGCTTGAGGTAACGTTATACTGTACTACAGTGTCTGCTTCTGAACAGGAAATTAAGGGAATGAGAAACAATGGTACAGGTCAGGTTTCAGGGGCGCTTTACAGACCTGCTGTCAGTATTTTCAGATGTGATTTGATCTTGGGGGGAAAAAACAATGGATCTTCCCTTTACCATTTTAAACCAATTTCACTCTTCAGGAGTTTTTCCCGCTTCTGTCAACTCAACGCTACCGGTCAAAAGTGGGACCCTTGCAGCAGATTGAGGCCTAACTGAACAACCAGAAACTTCCTGCTCTCAGAGGGAAAAGGCCACACACAGTTTCTTTTAAGAGCCCCAAAACTTAAGCATTTAAAAAATTGTTTTAAAAAATTGCCGTATTTATAAACCGTACAGTGAAACAAAAAACTCTCCTTGACTGCAAGGATTTAACTACAAGGCTGTGACCTGATTGGAGATTTTTAAGAGCAGGTTAGACAAACCCCTGTCAGGGATGGTCTAGATAATACTTAGTCCTGCCACGAGTGCAGGGGACTGGACTAGATGACCTCTCGAGGTCCCTTCCAGGCCTGTGATTCTGTGACCTCTAAAATGAACCCAGCACAGGTAGGCAGCCTAAAAATAAACACGTCTTTTCATTTGTTCTTTGCTTATCCTTCATTTCTAGACATTTGTCCCTGGGGCTTTGTATTTCCTTTAATTTTTGGTGAGTGCTTCCTTCACATGTAATTTTCTTTAAAAATTTGAAACATAATTAAAAGTCTGTAAATTTCTCGCTTTTTGCGAGAGAGTTGACAGAATATACTTGCTGTGAAGGTCACTTCCACAGCTGTACTCAGAAAATGAGCGTCATGATTAGTATTTGTCTTCAGTAATATTCAACATGAATTGATTTAGTGTGTTTGTGTGAACACGTATGTTAATTGGACTCTTACGTAACCTCAGCCACTGCACCTCAGCCATTTGAGGGCGGGAATGAGGCAACGGTTGTGTCATTCGTGTATCACAATGGGGAAGTGAACAGTAGCTTCTCCGACTAGAATCATCCTGACTGCTGCTGCTTAGGTTGGAAGGTCTGATGGAAGCACAGAGGATGCTGATTTGACCACCAATTTTGTTGCAGACTACGAGCTCTGACGATTTTAAATTATGTTAAAAAGAGAGTTTGTATAGTTTCTCTGTGAGGTGCCATGTCCAGCCACCCTGTTATGGAATTAACAGCATGGCTCCAGAATAGGCAAATGTGGGATAATACTCCCTCCTGTGAAGGTCTCACCCTAATCCCTCATATTGTTTTAAGACCTAAAACATGAAGTTTTATCTTGCCTCCAAAACTTGTTAACATTAACTTCAGATATTCACATAAATGTCCCGTCCTGTTCACATAAATGTCCCGTCCCTCTTTTGAATCTTGCTAAATTCTCTGCCTTAAAACATGTAGCAGTGAGTTCCACAGTCTAATCATATGTTGTGTGGAAAAAATATTTCCTTTGATTGGATTTGAATTTCTCACCTTTTAACTCCATTGAACGTCTCCTTGCCCTTGTGCTACGAGGCAGGAAGAGCACGAGGTCCTGATCTATCTTCTACATACCATTCATTATTGCAAAGTCTCAAAGCATACCCCTCTTTCTGAAGTGGTCCTGTCCAGGACAAATGACTACTTTAAAACTCTGTCCCCAAGAGAGTTGGCTCAGTGACTCAGGCTCATTCTGTTTTCCCTGATTTAGTCTTAAAGAAGCAGGGTCCCAGTTGGCTGACTCGGGGAGGAGCAGAACTCATGGGAAAGCTGCAGGGGACTGAGGCACAGAGTAGCGTATTCTCCACCCTGTTCGTCCTGGTGAGCCTCCCCATTGCCTTCTGCCAAATGGAAGGGCAGCGCAGAGAAAGCGAACGGGGCAGGGGGATTTGGGACGAGCTGGGTACATGAAGATGGCGTGGCTTTCCCTAAACCATGCAAGTTGCTGGTCATGATAATTGAAGAGAAGTTGCTCCTCCTGCACGTAACAGCTTTTATATCATGGTTTTCAGCTCATTGTGCCTTTCACGCACGTGCTTGTTACATACGCAGAGGTCCAGTCGACCAGGAGAGGTTAATCAGTAAATCAAAGCACTGTGGATGTGCACAGGATGGTTTGGGGAAGCATATTAATGAGATCAGAATCCCAACAGATTATTTTTCTTAGAAACCCCCTGCATTGTGCCGCAGGGACTTACTTAAGCACCAACTTGAGATTCTTGTTTTTATGGATGCTAATTGAACGCTGGGTGGTAGGATACAATGGGGGCTTTCTCTATCTAGAAAATGCTAGTGTTGTGCCATAAAATGAAAGATGCCTCCTCCTTTTTTTAAATGTCCTTCATGTTAATATTGGAAGTCTAGCACTCTGCTTGTGTGTGTGTGTGTGTATAAAATGAAACATTGTACACCTGATGCAAAATGCTTCCACGACAGGTAATTAATTACATTAGAAACTAATTAACTGGAAGCCCCACGTAGCCCATGATGAATACGTGAGCAGACTTGATTTGGAAATCACTTTGGGTGTTGGGTAGTGCTCTCTCTCTCTCTCAGTCATCGCGTCTCGGCTCCAGCGGGTGAAAGCCTCAGACCAGGCCCCCTTCTGTCTGTCTCTCTCTCTTTGGAGTTCCGTCATGTGCAATGCATTTAAACCAAATGCCCAGTGCAGCTGTGTGCATTCACCCCCTCATGGCATGAATCGGTGCAGTAATGACTCTGCCTCAGTTTCCCCACGGGCCTCCACCTGTTCTGCCCAACTCCAACACCTTCTGGGTAGCCTTTTGGTGAGGGTAGCCTAACAGTTCCAGCCTTCTGGGGTGCCCAGACTCCAAAATCAACATGAAGAAAGGTAAACTCTTCCCTCACCGAGGCTCTGATAGGCAGCCTTTTGCCCTGGCTCCTGGTCCAAACCACCTTCTCTCCTGCAATGAGAGCTCAAGGTCTACTCTCCCTTTTTAGCTCCTCCCTCAAAGACTGACACCTGCTTCAGCTGTGTGTGGGGCGGGGGAGGTGATTGGGCCCCCAGCACCTTGTTTACCCTTTCCTGTCTTGTTTGGGGTTTGTACCCCCCATCACAGCACGACTCTGTCTGGAAGGTTTAATGGCCCTCCAGCTAACGGTGCTGATTTGCATGTGGAGAGGTTAAGACATGGATGAGCAAATACTCTAACAAATAAATGCGTCCATGTCGTCCCTTTTAGTGACCGGAATTGGCTGGAAGCTAGGATCCAGCATCTGGGTAACTGTATCTCTTAATAGATGAGCAGGGGAGAATGGCTTGTTAACATACAGGACTTGTTCTTTGTTCTGTTAATGAGACAATCCCAGAGAGAAGCCTCCACATCAGTTAGCTTGAATCCAAACCTTCCTTACGCTTTTCCACAGCTTGATTTACCGTGTACCCATCCCCTGCTCCCCAAGCACCCTTCCGTATGACGTCTGCAAGGGCTCGAGCGCAGTTCAAGTTACAGTGTCATGGGTCTTGTTTAATTAACACTGAAGTATCTTCCAGGTGCTTCCTGACTGAGCTGTCGTTCCCCAATCAGCCTGCATTAAGCTGTCTAGCATCGTTTCATCAAGAACCAGATGAATGGCTCAGTGCAGAACCCATGATTTTGCCGTTTCACGACTAGCTTTTCTTAAATTTCATGCTGCTTGTTGCAGAAGTAAAATGCCAACAGCTGGTAAGAGGTGTAGGGGTGTGTGTGTGTGTGTTCAGATTTCAGAGTAACAGCCGTGTTAGTCTGTATTCGCAAAAAGAAAAGGAGTCCTTGTGGCACCTTAGAGACTACGAAAGCTCATGCTCAAATAAATTGGTTAGTCTCTAAGGTGCCACAAGGACTCCTTTTCTTTTTGTGTTCAGATTGTTCATCTGTAGTGTGTGCCTGTGACGTCTTGTTTTTATTTTTAATAGCATCCCTTTTTTTTTGTTGCAAATGGCACGCAAAATGTGTGTATGTATACATGACTTCAGGCTTGTACTTAGCTTTCATCTTTCCAATGTAGAGGCATTGAGTCCAATGCCCTTCCATTCCAGACCTTCCTGTTTGGTGTGAACGTTGAGAATCCGTGACATTTTTAACATGTTCACCTGGTCTCCTTGGCCAGATTTTCCCTCCTTCACCCCCAAAGTGTGGTGCAGCGTCGTTTTCCACCTGTAAGCTGCCTCGCCCTGCAGAGCCAGCTGCATTTTGCTGGCACTAGGGTCTAGTTTGTAAAGCCTCTTGGCGTGAGAAGTGCTTTGAGAATGTCTGTCTGTCAGCCGGAGAAGAGGCTTCTGAGAGAGAGCTGTGGTGAAAGGGAGAGGTGATAGACTGATGGGGCTGGTGGTGATTAATGGGTCAGATCAACCTCCCTAGAGACCGTCACCAAAGGGACCCTCCACGCTTAGGTTGCCCCCTCAATCAGCCTCTTCCCCAGTACTCTCTCTGTCACCCCAGAGTCTACAGAGACCATGGTGGGCCAAGGGAGGGGCCAGAGCTGAGGTGGGCCATGGGTTGGATGCATCTGGGGATGGTGTATATCGTCCCTCCTCTCCAGTCTTGTGCAAACACAGCCTGGGCTGTTACCGTATGCATGGAACCCTGCCCCTCAACCTATGGAGCTGCAGGGCCAGGGAGCTAAAGGGGAGCCTATTGACCAAGGATATTATGGAGGGCAAGCTCCATGGCTGCGTTTGCCCCTGTCTCTCCCGCTGGGTTGGTGTGGGGCTGTCTCCCCATAGGCAGCCTGGCAGAGCAGTCCTCTGTTCCGCAGGAGGAGATGTAATCCCATGACCCCGCAGTCTGATTGCAGACGGACAAAGATCTTGAGAATGGATTGGTGAATCCAGAACACTATTTCCTTGTATGTGGTGTTTTTCAGGTGGGCACCTCCAAGCAGCGTATAAAGACATGCACTACGGCCATTTCACGGGTGGGGGAACTGAGTCATGGTAGGTTTAAGAGACTTGTCCAAGATCACACAGGAAATCAGTGGCAGAGCTGAGAACAGAACCCAGGTGTCCAGATTCCTGATTCTGTGTCCTGCCTACTAGACCAGGCTATCCTGGAATTTGTTCCCCAGTTCAAGGCAGGTCTCACTCTGGTATCAGGCCACTGTCAATGTAAAATGTCTTCTTGTAAGAGCTGAGAGCAAATGACAACAGTTTGTTACTAGCCTGACAGATAGTGAGCAGTGCTCTCATTCTCATTATTACTAAATCAAAATCCTATTGATTCCCTGTGGGTGAAAATCCAGCACAACATAAAACGTTTGATTTACACTTTTAACCGGGCCTTGTAATAAAAACACCTGCTGTTTTCATAAGTAAACAAGGTAAAATTCACTGCTGGGCTGCAGGTTTTCCAGCCAGCCTGCATCTCTCTGAACTCTCTGGACAGAGTCACTCTGTGCCACGTTAGTCTGCGCAGAGCTGTTGGGGGTGACCCCCAGCCCTGCAGAAAGAGCAGTGGTGGTCTGCTCCTGCCCTGCGCTTGTGGACTAGCCAGCTTCTCAGACAGATGAAAGTACTCACCCACCTAGCAGGGGGCAGGCTCAAGCCAGAAGAGTTTGTGTCACTGCCTGTTCCCCATCCCTGTGCCTTTCCCAGGAGTCTGAAGGTTATTGCAGGCCCAAAACGATAACAACCGAAGTCTGCCCCCGCTCCTCCCGCCTGAGTGCTGGAGGCAGGAGACACGATTTAAAAGTAAAACACTAGCCAGCAACAGTTCCCTCCCCATTTGGTTTTAGGCATGCTGGAAAATACATGATAAAAGTGGAAATGTAACAGTGTATGTCACTGCCCCTTAATGGATAAGAACCCACTACTGCTCCTCGCTAACGGGCCTGCTATTAGTGTTGCTAGCTTGGCTGAGGCTTGTGCTGAAGCCCTGCTCAGACCTACCCTGGGGGTCATGGCACCAAGCTCTGTAGATAGATGCTCTGTTGCTGCATGTAATATGGTGCTTTGCCCGTCAGCGCAGCATTAATTGTAATTGTTTATTGTGGTGATTAGCGTTGTTGGTTCAGATGTCTAATGCAGCAATTAGCTACGGCAGGGTGTGCATTGATAGTTTGCTAGCGCACACTTCATGCCAAGGGTGCTGCTCCTCCCCTCCCCTCCCTGCTTGGGTGGCCTGATCCCGTCTCCCCTCCTCACCTGTCGAACAGGAGAGGGCATATGTGTTTAAGTGCTAAGGTCCCCCTTTGGAATGGGGGCACTGATCTGACATCCTCCAAAAAGCTCTAGCAGCTGATGAGAATCTTGCTTTGGACAAACAATGTCTCCAGCCAATCTCTGATTGTGGAATGGTCTGGATCGGTGTGCAGAGTCAGGCCTAACCTTCCAAAGCTTGGCACTATTGAAACCCTACTTAAATCTAGGCTCTTTGCCTGGGGATGACTTTTGCCTTCGGAGTGCAGAAGGAGAAGTAGTGTCTTTTGGAAGTGGTGTCTGGTTAAAACCCAGGTGTCCTTAGCTGCTGCAGAATCTGCATAAATACAAAAAGAAAAGGAGGACTTGTGGCACCTTAGCAACTAACCCATTTATTTGAGCATGAGCTTTCGTGAGCTACAGCTCACTTCATCGGATGTAGCTGTAACTGTAGCTCACGGAAGCTTATGCTCAAATAAATGGGTTAGTCTCTAGGGTGCCACAAGTCCTCCTTTTCTTTTTGCGAATACAGACTAACACGGCTGCTACTCTGAAACCTGCATAAATACAGTATCTGAGAACATGCACCCAGCAGGAGGCAAAATGCACCCTGTGTTAGTGAAATAAAAATCTGTTGATTCTCCTCCACCGGGTGAGATCGCGCTCTGGGTTTTGATGGATGACAAGTTGAAATGTAATATAATCTCCAGACTGGGGGTGGGGATTGCACTCCCAGGTGCTGCTGCGGGCGTGCTCCCAAAGCTATTCGCTGTGGCAGGCTGCTCTATCCTTTAATAGCGCTGTCTTCGCTCAGCGAGAGCAGAAGTGAGAGAGAGGTGTCACAGCAGCAGGGAAACTTTAAAATAGATTGTTTAATTAGCAGAACACTTACACTCAGATGGCAGATTAGAACATGTGGTGAGGGATGGGGAGGGCTGAAGTTCTCAAGGGAAGGCAGAGCAGATTTATGCAAATTGACTTCAGAGCATAACTGTGTTTTAGGTTTGATCCCTACCCGCAGTATTGTCCATCACATAAGACCCCTCGTGTAAAGATGCTCCACACAGTTTCTGCAACACCTGCGCCTTCTATAAGTACAGAAGTTCTGTTCTCAACCTTCCAGAGTTATGCAAGGAGGAAGGATAAGGATTTATGTCCTAGCAACTCCATCCAAAATCTTCCCCATGCTCACAGGGACTAGCCAGAGTTGGGAGTAGGAGCCATCCCAACAAAATGAGAATTGACCTGGAACTGGTGAAAATGTTCCATATTTTATCACACACCTGAAAATGGGGCCTTAGACCAGAGAATGTGCTGGACGTGGTGGGTTTTTATCCTGACAGCGGGGCCCCATCTATTTAAAAATAGACGCTTAGGAAAATCATGCCCATTCTGACTGAAAAGCAGCGGCCAGATATCGCAGAAAGGAGAGAGTGCCACACCTCTTTTACCCACTAATAGGCCGCTGTGCCATCAGACATGGTGTGGCCTGGTGTGTTTGACTCAGCAGCTGGTACGCAGGTGCCGATAACAAGTGAAAAGGGGCGACTGGCCCCTCACGCCCACTGAACCCCTCTGTACCTCTGACGATTTTATCAGCTTAGCAGCAAAAGTGCCGATGCGGAGGAGTTATGACAGTCTGAATCCAAGTTTAGAGGGCGAGGCCAAATTCAGCTGCACTTATTGACTCTTCTCGCCCAAAGTCTGGGAACTTCAAAGTAGCGGATGTAGGTAGAGTGCTTAGATGTCAGGAGGGTACTGTTGGCAACAGCCTTCTCTCGTCACCTTCCGCAGGTGAGCCCAAGGCAACGTTCCCATTAGCTGCAGAGGGAGAGCTAGCCGAGTGGTCGAGGGGAGTCACGCTGCCCTGGCCAGGCTTGTCGGACTCTGCAAATGGAAATGCTAAAAAGAAAAACAGTCGTGCGTCCTCTGTAGAGTTTGCTCAGTCTCTTCCGTGGGTGTTGTCCCTGACACCCCTCCCAGCCGTGCACACAAGCCACTCAGGGTGAGCTGGCTCGGCTGCGTGCGGTGCAGTGGTCAGAGCTGGTAACGGAGCAACTCAGCCGCAGGGCAGGGATGACGCAGGCCAAGTCGCTGAGGGATGATAGTTTGTCAGTGCCTTCCAACAATTCCCCTGTGTACCTAGGACAGGCAAGATCACCCACAATTCCCTGGGAGAGAATTAGTGAGCAGCTCCACTTCCTGCAGTGCAGAGAACCATGGGATGCGTCCTTGGAAGCCTTAGCAATGCACACGGTGAGCGCAGTGCCCGTGAGGACACAGTAACTGTGGCAGGGCTTCACCGTGTGCCCGCTCGCACCTGGGCTAGGCTAACCCAGTGCTGATCGTCTGAGTTAACTGCAGTGAAGACATTCCCTTGAGGGATTTTGAACACCATGCGTGGCAGAAATTTTGCATAGACTCGGGCTCTAGCTCCGCTAGAGAACATACAGGGGAACCAATGCGGCCGCGGTGCTCGAAGCTCTCTCGTGTAGCCGCTCTAAGCTGACGGGAGAGACTCTCCCTTCAACTTCATTAACCCACCCGCGACGAGCGCTGGCAGCTGGGCGGGTAGGAGAAGCTCTCCTGCCGACAGCGCTCTCCACACTGGTGCTTAGGTCGGTGTAACTTGCATTCCTCAGGGGGGTGGTTTATTCACACTTCTGAGCGACATAAATTATACCGAAATAAGTGGTGGTGTGGACATCGCCTAAGATAACACGCTAGCCCCTCTGCTCTGGCTGAGATCACTAGTGCTTGTTGTTTTCATTCCCACTGAGCACTTCCTAGAGTGTTTTATGCCTGCGTTTATGGTCTGTGCGAAGGCTGAGCTGAGTCAGCTGCAAAAGAAAGCCGTGTCGTTGTTCTCGGGTGCACCGGGGATCATTTGTGATCGAGCTACCGTGTCCTGGAGAAACAATGGTCCTATCTGAGGGTGCAGGGCTGTTGCTGCACCGTGTTTAATGCCAGGGCTCTGCTGCAGGCTGTGCTGTGTGCCTGGCCGTGTCCCTCGACTGACTTTACTGCCCGGTTCTTTGACGTTATGTGACCCACCCACTTCAAGCTGCGATTTTTCTGTCTAAGATCTCGTACTGTCTCTGTAAGACACTGTTTTGTCTAATAAATGTTCCTGTTTAACTTGCACCAACAACGTCCTGTTTTCCCAGCATTGTCCTTTTCCTGAAAAATCAGTTATTGGTTAAAAGATTGGCCCTTGGGCATATGATTGGGGGGCTGCAGAGAATATTTGGAGAAGTTAGCAGCAGTCAGATTCTAGCTATGTAGGTACGTTCCTGGCCCCCACCACCTCAGCACCTGGACTCCTCCCGAGAGTTTACGGATTTCTCTTCCAAATACCCCTGTCAGGTAAAGGGGTCATTATTTCCCGGGCGAACTGTGACACTGGGAGATTAAATGTCTCTGCCCACGGTCACTCACTGAGGCTGTGGCAGAGCTGAGGACAGAACCGGGATCCCAAATCCCCCTCCAGTGCCTTAACCATAGCCTTTCTCTCCCAGGGCATCCTTCCTAACAGTGCTGGAACCCATGAGCTCTTCAGCCTAAGCCTCGTCGGGTTGCTCTGCAGAGCCCGGCTAGCAAGCACAGGCAATTCTGAAGGCTGCACCGAGGTTTTTTCCTTGCTCCCCATGCCTTGGCAGAGCCACTCTCTGGGTGTGTGCATTCGTTCTGGGCTGTAGTTCTCAGGCCAGGCTCTGCCCCTCTCCCACCGGGCATGTTGGCCCTTGCTGTGGAAGTGGGGTTCACTCTGGGTAAAGGGTGGGTGTTATTACCCCCACTGCCACCCTACCTCCGGGCTTTCTCCAGGAGGCTGCTTTAAAATGTGCTCTGGGCTCCTGAGGTGCCCTACTGAAGGAGCTTCTGGCTGGCTGGACCCTGGGAGGTGAATCTGGCATATCATCTCTTCGCCACCTGTTGTTTGATAGAAGTAGGCAGCATGGTCGAGGACAGGGCACAAGACTGGGAGTCAGGAGGCCTGGGTTCTGCTCCCAGTGTCTCCCTTGTCCCGCTGGTTGGCTTTGGGTGAGTCACTTCAGCTCTGAGTGCCTTTGTTTTCCCTCCCCCTCACTGCCCAGGGCTCGCTCTCACGAGGTGTGTGCAGTGCCCAGTGTGATGTGGGAGGCCTCTCGGCGCGACTGCAATACAAATAATAAAGGTACAGCTGAGAGTCCTGGGGTGATACTGGCTTTTGCCTGGATCCCCAGCACAATGGGGATCAAATCTGGTTTTCTTTGTGAGTTATGTAAAATGCAGAACATGGTGAACTGCAGCATCTGTGTTTCCATTGTGGGTACCAACAGGATCAGAGCAGGACGCTTCTTCATTACAATAAACTCAATTGCATATTTTTTCCATTGATAAGCGATATTGATTGTCGTGCTGGTGGGTGGCTGAGCTTTGCCAAGAACGCGTGTGGCTGCCCAAGGATGCCGACTGGCATTTTTAAAAAAGACAGGATGTGCATTTCTGAGTAACCTAGATGAATGCCTGATGACGGTTTCATTCATCTGCGGATGCTTTGTGGAGGAGGGCTGTATTTATTTAGGGAGCAGGTGGAATAAAGTCAGGCTTAGCTCAGTGGAAAGCTGCTCATTGGGCAAACGAAAGTACTCACCTGCAGTACCTATGGCAAGAGAGGAAGCTGCAGATAAAAGATTGCTCCTAGTGAGGGATGTCTGTCTTGCAGCGTAACAGTGTATCACTTCTCATGGGCTGCAAAAAATGAGGCTATTCCTTCTTGTAATTAACCAGGTAAATGCAGGATTTCTGTTAAGTGGGGCAGGCTGTCCGGCTATGACTAGATATTAGTGTCTGGAAAAAAAGATTATCCTTTTAAGGGTTATAAAGGGAAAAAACCCCACATGCTTTCCAGACCGCCCATGCCTCTGTACATAACCGAGGCAGACAGCAGGGAGCCCTTTGAATCATAGAATCGTAGAATATCAGGGTTGGAAGGGACCTCAGGAGGTCATCTAGTCCAACCCCCTCCTCAAAGCAGGACCAATCCCCAACTAAATCATCCTTAGGTTTTGCTGCAGAATAAACCTCAGACATACTTGATCAAATTCAATGGTTGAGTATGTTACCATTACGCTGATTTTATGTTCAGAGATTTATTCCAATAAAGTGTTTCTTGCCTATATATTTGAAAAGGTTGTGTTATATTTAGTTGAACCCTTGGGCTGGTCATAAAGATTTATTTTTAATTATTTGGGACTCAGGATGAAATTGCACCAGTAACAGATATGAATAATAAATTTACACAGCGATGCCACACCCAAACATTGAAAAATCCTGAGTCAGGTCCGTCGAAACCATGAGACTGACATAAAAAATCGTGAGGGTTTTTTTAAAAAATTATTCCTTTTGTCTCCTAGTTTTTGAACTTTTAAGGTGCACTTGGGTCACGTTTTCAGGCTTTTCTTTGCACTCATGATGGCTTGAAACCTATTTTTTAAATTAAAACTTGGTCACATGTTCTCATGACTCCAGGAAGTGGGACTTCTTGTGATATTTTATGTTTTTCTTAGAGTTGTCAGCCCTGCTGATGAGGCCTGATTCTGCTCTCCCTGGCAATTTTTGAATACAAATTAACTCCAAATCAATGGAATTACACTAAGTGGAAAACCAGCATGACCTCAGAATTGGAGAATTTTGGGTTGATAACTGTTTGAAATTCAGGTTGATTGGCTTACAGTTATGTGCAGGTGGTTTAAAAGTTGACTGACTTGCATGTTCTGTTATCAGTGGGTTATTATTCATCTTATACATTAACATTTTTCTTTGAGATGACAGCATACAAATTAATCTCATGGTATTGCTACAGCGGGCTTTCCAATACAGGAACAACCACCAAGTATGTTAAATGGAGCTTCCTTTTTGTTTCATCCAGTGTAAAAAATCTGTGTTAATTTGCATTTGCACTTAAGGTTTCAAATTAGTTAGACGCGTGCTCAAAAGACCAGAGGCTCAAGATCAGTTTTAGTGATAGTTTTATTATGTGAATGGGATGTTGTCAGCCCTTATGTCTGGATTCTTTTAACCTACTATTGTTGCAGTAATGTGTAAGATTACTGCAATGGAAAGAAATTAGAGAATATTTTCTCTCTCTCTTTTTCTGTTGGTTTATTGTTTGCATTTTGTGTTTCTTCTGTATCGTGACTTCTTCGGTCCTCCTTTCTTTTGTTTGGAATTTTCAGCAGACAGAGGAGCTATTATTAAGATCTGTAAAGGGAAAACTTGGCAGTAAACTCCCAAAACATTGGCAAGGGAATTCAAGGACAGGGGTAGTACCTGAAATCTAGTCAACTAAAAAAATTACTTAAAAGCAGTTTCAAGTTGTTGTTCCTTTAAAGGTGGACGAGTTGAAGCCAAGAAACATGGAATTCATTTCTGCTGCTGATAGGATTGTTTGGGAGAAGAGGGTTTCTAAAGGTTTTCTATGGATGTAGGTCAAGAGCCGGGGGGCTAAGGGACAGTAACTGATTACACTAACTTAGTAAGCTTTGTATCACTTTTCTGGCTGGTACGTTCTAAGGCTGATGCTTCAAAGTCCACCTTATCTTTTATTCACAAATGCTGATGTGTTTCAGTGAATGGCGCAGTACAGTTGCTATAAATAAATGTGTTCAATACCAGGCATTAACACATGAAAGGCTCATTGATGGGAACCAGCAGTGATAATGGCTCGGTGGGTTCCTTCAGAAGTCAGCAGGACACAGGGAGAAGAATCGGTTTTGAGATCTGTTGCAATAACATTTTGATCTCGGTGGTGGTTCTTGCTTTGTTCTGAATGGGAAATGGAAAAAAATAACCGTGAAACCATAGATGATGATTCTTGTGAGAATGCTGGAGGAGACAGAATCAAAATGGGTAGCTTTTATAAACTGATCTTTTATGCAAAATGCTTCTCTAGACATCTCTCTTCTTGTGATTGCTGGGATGAGTGAGTTTATGATCCGTGCAGGAATCAATCTCTGTGTATCTTGGGTTGTTTTTTTTTAAGATCATCTATTTGGCATCCTGAGTCCAGAATCAATTTTTCTATTTGTAAAAGTGAAATATCAGCGACCTATTCTCCCCCACTCGCCCCAATCACTGTAGCCTGCAGGTTGACAAGCGTAGCTCCCTTGCACACAGTGATGTGTGTATTAACCATGGCAGCTGTGCATCCAGATCTCCAAGCACCACACTGAAACTCTGCTGGGTTTAATCAAAACTGCCCATCCTCCTGCTCCTCTGGGTAGTGCTGCTGGGACCTGTAGGGCAAAAACACCGCTGCAAGCCCTGAAGTGAGCGAGTGAGGCTATGCCTACCCTGCGAGCTAGCTGTGTGATTCCCCAGCTCGCATATGCACACTCACACTCGCTCTTCGCGAGCTAGCAGAAGTATCAATAGCAGTGTAGCTGCGGTAGCATGGACAGCACGCGGAGACACGGCTTCGCTGTGCCGAGTACAAACCCGCCCAGAACTGCGGTGTGTGTGACAGTTCTCGGGGTGCCTGGGACTCTGTCATCTTGTTCCCCCCACCCCGCTTCCAGTGGGAGGGAGACTTGCATGTGCTGACGGTGGTGCCAACTCCCTGACACCTTCAGCCTGTCAGCCACCCCAGCACTCTCCTCGGGGCTATGCCAGCCCTTCCTTTGCCTTGCAGGTTAACAATAGGTGCACCCCAGACCCTAAGCCTCTTTGAAGCCTCCCCCAGAGCATACAGCTCCTTATTTGCTGGACAGCCCCGGTAATACCAGAGCTGCTGTCCCAAAGGGAACCCTGTACACACCAGTGTGAAGGATTTAGCTCAGACTCGGCTCCTTGGACAGTACTGCAGCACTGAGATATACTTTGGGTGAATAACGCAGCTGAAGTTGATGTACTTAGATCTACTCACTGCGGGGTCCATGCTACGCGACGGGAGACACTCTCCCGTCAACTCCCCTTGCGCTTTTCGTTCAGGTGGAGTACAGGAGTCGATGGGAGAGCGATCTGTAGTTGATTTAGCGGGTCTTTGCTAGACTCACTAAATCAACCGCTGATGCATCGATTGCCACACATCGATCCCCGGGTAAGTGTAGACAAGCCCTAAAACCCTGCTTGAATTGCAGGCTGATGTTAAAACAATTGCAGCTGAGTTGCAGACAAGAAATGGAAAATCATGGAAAAGTAATAATAGACCTTTATTAGTAGTGATAATTTGGAAAAGCCAGAGTGGATCTACTTGCTTAAGAAAATGTTGCTAGAACAATATAAACACTCAAGTACTATGTCATGCCTGCTAATTTTTTTGATAACTAGACATTTTGCTGCAACTATATTGCAGTCATTAAAAAAAGAAGTGACTGATGTCAAATTGGGCCAAAAGAAATCTGATGAGGTTCAACAAGGACAAGTGCAGAGTCCTGCACTTAGGACGGAAGAATCCCATGCACTGCTACAGACTAGGGACCGAATGGCTAGGCAGCAGTTCTGCAGAAAAGGACCTAGGGTTTACAGTGGACAAGCAGGGATATGAGCCAACAGTGTGCCCTTGTTGCCAAGAAGGCTAACGGCATTTTGGGCTGTATAAGTAGGGGCATTACCAGCAGATTGAGGGACGTGATCATTCCCCTCTATTTGACATTGGTGAGGCCTCATCTGGAGTACTGTGTCCAGTTTTGGGCCCCACACTACAAGAAGGATGTGGAAAAATTGGAAAGAGTGCAGTGAAGGGCAAAAAAATGATTAGCAGGCTGGAGCACATGACTTATGAGTAGAGGCTGAGGAAACTGGGATTATTTAGTCTGCGGAAGAGAAGAATGAGGGGGGATTTGATAGCTGCTTTCAACTATCTGAAAGAGGGTTCCAAAGAGGATGGATCTAGTGGTAGCAGATGACAGAACGAGGAGTTATGGTCTCAAGTTGCAGTGGGGGAGGTTTAGATTGGATATTAGGAAAAACTTTTTCACTAGGAGGGTGGCGAAGCACTGGAATGGGTTACCTAGGGAGGTGGGGGAATGTCCTTTCTTTGAGGTTTTTAAGGTCAGGCTTGACAAAGCCCTGGCTGGGATGATTTAGTTGGGGATTGGTCCTGCTTTGAGCAGGGGGTTGGACTAGATGACCTCCTGAGGTCCCTTCCAACCCTGATATTCTATGAAATTCAGAAGACTAAAAGACTTCGCACAGCTGTTGTAGAAATTGAGTCCAGTCACTTTTGCCTTTTACTTTTTCCAGGTATTGAATGTTAGTGCAGTACTAATTGCACACTCAAAATGTATGCAAAATTGTGGACTGTGCAAAGTAAGCTAATTAAAACCAAAATTGCAGTGGAAGCCTACTATTGCGGGATCCGCAATATTGCAAATGAAGTGGGGCCTTAGTCATCAGCTTATTACGATCAAGATTCAGGAGCTACTGAGCCAGGATAATGGAAACAGAAAGGTTCCATAAAAACCAAAATCAATACACATTTTCTAGAGACTAAACTTAGCAGGCTAACCTCCTGCCTAGAACGGTCTTATCTCATCCAAAGCCTTTTGTAGCGTTTCCAGCCAAGGCTGGCTGTGATCCTATTTTCAAGAACGTAAGTGCACTGTCACATTACTTCCTAGGTACGGCATAAAAGGGTGCTTTCTTTCTCCCCCAGTTACAGTTCAGTGAACCTTTGATGGACACCCCCAGATAAGACCCTTTCCGCCTGCTGCTGTTCTCTTAAATTTCACAGTCCTTCATCTGCATTTAGCTCAGATTGGTGATTGGGAATGAGACAATGCTCCATTTACATTTCAGGAGCCAGATGGAAAAACGTCTCTGGTCTAGCCAGGAACCAGTTTGTCACCTCTGCTGAGGATTTACACCTTGATACAAACTATATGAACATATTTCCATTAATTAGATACATAACTCCTTACATAGCAGCAGAACATATTTTACAAAGATATTCATGACTAGTGTGGCACCGGCTTTCCTTTTATACTTTGTGTGACGTTCTTTGGTGACCCAGGATGCACGTATCAGAATCGGGATGTTTTCGTAGCCCCTTTGCCAGCTGGAATTGAGAGGTTCTTGGGTCACAGGACGTACTTCGTGCGGCTGTCAGTGCTGCTGCGGCTGCACGGCTACTTGCGCTGTACCGTATAAATATACGATATTTAACAACTGGCTAGGTGGCAGCCCTCCTGGGGTACCAGTTTGCAGCCCAAGGGAAACAGAGGTGCTAGAAGCATTGTTCCCTGCCAATTCCTTTTCCTAGGGAATGTTAAAGAAAGGTTCTTTAACTGGACGCTTCTTTGTTTAAGGCTGGGAGTGAGTGGGAAAGGGTTGCACCGACAAAGCCTTAACTATTTAAGACTTTTTTTTTTGGTGGAACTATAGAATATATATATATAGTGTGTCAGAGTAGCAGCCGTGTTAGTCTGTATTTGCCAAAAGAAAAGGAGGACTTGTGGCACCTTAGAAACTAATCAATTTATTTGAGCATAAGCTTTCGTGAGCTACAGGTTAGGGTATGCACTGAATGCATCCGATGAAGTGAGCTGTAGCTCACGAAAGCTCATGCTCAAATAAATTGGTTAGTCTCTAAGGTGCCACAAGTCCTCCTTTTCTGTTGTGTGTGTGTGTGTGCACGTGTATGTCAAATTCCCCAACTTCCAACTGAAATATCCCCTTGAAAACTATCACCATGTTGTTTTGCATGCTGAAGCAAGTGGTCATGTATTCCACACCGGTATTGCATATGCAAACAGTCACTCAAATGATGCACTTGAAAATGTTGCCAGGTGCACGAACATGTGGGGTGTAGTTTTGTAAAGTGCCAAGCCCATTAGGCCTCTTGCATGGTAGAACATGTTTTGGGCCCCTGCCTACTCTAGTAATTGGAGCTTCAGAAATACTTAATAGACAGGTCTGTGCCCTTTTGCCTTATCCTCTAATGTTTTTATTAATTAAATGTTATGATCCGTTTTGGTTACATCAGTAGTGGCAAGGCACAGTAACTGAAATCAAAATGAACTGGCTGATCTGAGCCCCCGCACGCAGCTGATTAGCCTTTGATTGTTTGCTGGAGTGGCTCCCATTAATTCTGCAGTGCAGTGGTCGAGATTGGGTCAAGCGTTCCCATTTCATACACAAAGATGTATGTCTGAGTTCCTGTCAGTCTGTGTCCTCTTTTGGTCTCTCTGAATGGGATGTGATCGGGATAATGTTCACGGCAAACTTCAGAATGTAATATTTGCGCGGAGCCGCTGCTTAGCGCGCACATCCCAGCCAGCGCTCTCGCTCTTGCCCATAAACCCCTTGCCTCTGGGGTCTGTGGCAGGCAACGGATACCTACGCTGTAAGTTTTTGGGGGCAGGGGCCAGCTATCATTGTGGATGCATGTGCTGTAGCTCAGCGGAGCTCTGATCCCTGATTGGGGCCTGTAAGTGCTACCGCAAACCAATTAGTAATGAGGGTGTGAAATCGGATGAATGAGTTCGCAGAGACTATCTACTTCTGTGTGTCCAGCACCTAACACAACGGTGCCCTGACTGTGGCCTCCAAAGCCATTCTAATACATGTTTATTAGTAGTTAGCACAGCCATCCCATGGCTAATCACCGTTGTTTGCATCTCCTAACCCAGAAGGCCTGATGCATACCTCTAGCTTTTAGCTGATGTTTGATGTCACCGCGAACAGGTGCTAGCAAAAGACAGCCCCTAAAGAGCTGGAAACATGTTAACCGGCATTAGGGCCAACATCTTACAGAGCACATTGCCCCAGCCGCCACGTTTTATGCTTGCAGGTTTGCACATCCAGATAGCAGAATGTGCACTCGCTAATGGAAATGGAGCAATTCCACCCCTACACAGTCTGCCTGCAAAAGTGTTGTTTGTGTGTGCACGTTTTTTGCACGCATAGGTGCCTGCATGCGTACATGTGGAGCCTGCATTTGCCCTTAAAATTTCCATTTTTCACAGGTGACTACAGAGGATGTCAAACCTCCGCTGATTTGTTTTTTACCAAGGTATGGGGCGAGGAAGGAGAGCAACAAGGGCAAGCCAGAGTATGAAACACTCCAGCAGGTCGGGATCTTGTGTCCTGGCGATACATCGAAGCTCTTGTAGTGTTAAGGGACGTAATTCTTGTAAGTTTTGAGTCACATTGAAGTGTGAAGCGAGGGCAGGGATGGGATGTTGGTTTTATTTATCTGTAGTCCTTTTGATGCTAGGCTCAGGTGAAGTGGAAATTTACTGAGTTCTGGAGATGATGAAAATGCTTACAAGGAAGTTGAGAAACCAGTGAAACTGAGTGAAGGACAACAACAACAAAATAACCCTGAAGAAACCAGAGCCCTTCAAAGTCAATGCAGTATACGTTCTCGTGGTTATAGGATTCTGGGTTTCTTTTTCTTGATTGGCAGTTTTTAATTGTGGCTTTGTAGTGATAAGCTAATGCTGATGGGTATTTCTTCCCCTTAATGCTGCTATTGATGGTTCACTCTTTCTTTCCACAAAGAAAGCTGTTTAGCAATCAAATATTATGCTTCTTAATAAGTAATGTACATGCACATTGCAGAGGGAAGTGAATCACTGAAGAGACTTGACTATTTCATTTTACAATTGTTCTTCTGGCACAGAGATGGATCTGATTCCTCTCCTGATAGTTGAGGTTTGCTGAGCCTTCATGTTGTTTGCTTATGAACTTTTTCCTATCCTTGCTTTTGTCCTGCAGTACAAGATGAGCAAATTAGCATTCGTTCCATAGGAAGCATGTCTTCAAAGAGAGGCGCACAGTTTTCTCTCTGCAGTGCAAAATACCAGAATAAAGGACAGCATAGCGTGCATTCCGCCCAGCCCCACTAAACTTGAGTTCTGACAATAGATATGCAATAAATACAGTGACATTCAGTGATGAAATGGGGCTTAGAGGGGACAGGTCACCCTGGCATCAGTACTATCCATTCCATTGACAAACGCAGCAGGATTCTGGAGAAGGCAAACGCCTTTGTAGGAGAAGGCTTTATTCATTAAAGCCTTGTGTGAGATAAAGAATCAAACCCAAATTTAACTTGAAAATTGAATTATCAAGAAGCGTGGGGGCTAGGCTTTTCAAGTGATGCTGCATAATTTAGCACCGATCTTTATCACATCCTAAAAAATTGCCACAATAACATCAAAGGGTCAGCCTGACAAAGTCAATTTACTGACAAAGTCCCCATTCTTCTCTTGTCTCACCTTCTGTTACATTAAAAAAAAAACCAAGCAAGCTGCATCCTGTGGGTGAAGTGATCAGAGCCTGGCTTGTCATAAAACCTGACGTAAAACAAAACAGTCTGGGTTTGTTCAGCAGGCTCCATTGGCTGGTGGCTACTGCTGTTGCACCAGTCATCTTGAATGCTATTTGTCTTAATCAGTCGCTTCATTTACGTTGTGTCACTGCACAGTCACAGGGAATTCAGAGTTCTGCAATAGCATAGAGATTCACTTGATCTTACCATGAAGAGGAAGCCAAGGCTTTTAGGAACTTGCAAGCGCATGTTCTGTGTTGGGTGTTAGGGTGACTGGAAGGGCAAGAGTAAGCCAGAAGTCAAGCCTGGCCTTTAGTTTAGACTCGACTCGTGTCTTGGGGGTGGTGGTGCTAGTTATTTGGTGGTAATGCTCCAGGACCCCAAACAGAGATCAGGACCCTGTTGCATTTTGTATTCTACAAGAAAGTAACAACGCCGCTCCCTGCCCTGGAGAGCTCACGGCCTAGGGTAATCTATAGCCAATTCCTGAGGCCTGTACTCAATTGTTATTCGACTTTACTCCATCCTTACTGAACCCAGCATCTGTTGATGTCAGTGGGGATTTTGGGGAGTAAAGTGGAATAAGAACTGAGTACGCCCCCACAGGCTACCTGCCTGATCTATTCATACTGCATTTCTGAGTGGAGCTGAAATTTATGAAGCTCGATATTAACTCGCCGTTGTCTTCTAAGTGTTTGGGTCTGTTAACTCAGATGCAAGAACGATTCAGCTAACTCCTCACCTGCTGATGTTGCCTTTGTAGTGCATAAACCATTCCTGGTTTGGGTTGACGCCTTAAAAACGTTAAGCAGATAAGAAAATTTTGAACAAAGACTTTTTTTCCAGGATAGACAAGCTTGAAAATCCTCTATCAAAGGGAGATTTCTTTTTTTCTGTTTGGAAACAGTTCCCACCTTTGATCCATCAGCTTCATATTCTTAACCCATCTGTCTCTGCAGCCAATCAGATTTAATAAATCAAGGAATTCAAGGGTATGTAACTGGACAGGCAGAGTTTTTAGGGATGATGCTTCACAACAGCTATAAGAGCCTGATTTAACGCCCTTTAAGTGTCCTTTCATTGAGCTCAGTGGATGTTGACTGAAACCTTAATACACTCACTCTGTTCAGAAGTCGAATTATGGTAGATTCCATGGCACTAATGATAGATTGAGATAGCAGTGAGCATGGATGGAACTTCATTAGGGATCTGCAGTAGCAAGGAGAAAAACTTCTGAAAATGAAATTTAAGACATTACCAATACTCTTCTTAATTCTTGCTGTCAGAGGAACCCCGGTTCTCTCCTGTAACCCAAAGAACTACAGAATTTGGTTAGTTAGATGTGCTAAAAACCATAGTCCTTTCAACTGACCATCCCAGATAACTTACATTTGGTGGGCCTCTCCTTGTTGCGAGGAATTGTCTTTCATAAACTCAAATATTTTTCTCTTTAAGCTCCAAGGTCACTCAGGGATTTATATTTACCTTCCGATCCCAGTGATGTTTAGGTGAAGCTGTCCCTCACCATAAAACTCTATTTTAATGTAATCGTGTATTAACATTCTGAATAGTTCTTTCTCCCAAATTTCCTTTTTGACCAGAATTTATTTAAAACATGTGCAAACATGTTCAGAATAAGTATTGACTACTAAATTCTGTTCTCTTTCTTACATCATTTTTTCAGAGATCCAATTAAAAGGTTTTTTAATACCCTGAAATGCCCTAGAATATCTGTTTAAATTACATAGTGTTTGTTTTTGTGTTGAGCTGTAGAGTGGTTATGGGAAGCGGGCGGGGAGGGAATATTTGCTTGGTTAATAAGCATTTGGCCCTGACTCAGATGGAACCGGAGCTAATGTACTCTGATTCACTGGGATTTAACTTCAAGAAAGAGATTGGAATGTTAGAAATAGATTTTCTAATAGTAATGCTGTGTGCTGCCAGGCAAGAATCCTGCTATCAGGAGTAAAGTCCCAGTTTTTTCCACAGGCACTGATGGCAGCTCCATTGCTTGTCTTTGAAAACCGGACTGGACAATTAATTCCATGTGGTTCTGCAGGGAGCGATCCTGAACTGGCCCAAGGGGAATGGAATAGGTGGCCCAATACATAATTTCCATCTCTGTTTTGTCAGGTTTGTGTGATTCCCTTGAGGTCTTCCTTGGAAAACAACCACCCTTCTGTGTACTGCTATGGCTCAAATGTAACTCCAGTGCAAACTTCTGTCTGTACTTGTTAATTACTAATTATATCTAGCCTGCCTCCACTGGCTATGAGGATGTTTTTTCCACTTTTTTTAAAAATCACTAATTAGATGTCTGTACAGTAAAGATATTCCCAGCCCCTCCTCAATATTTGACTGCAAATTGATCTTTCCAGGCTTATGCCATTATATGTCACCTTGTCTCAAACAAGGAGAGAGAATCCCCTCTTCTGGAATACATGCTTCCCTCTTCTTTGCCCATCAGCCAGTCTCAGTGCATAGGTTAGTACTTGCTCCTTCCCTCTGGGCTGCCAGAAGGCTGCTGGCTATGCTGTCCAATGGATCATCAGACATGAAGGTGAACAAAGCAACCTCCACTCTACAAAGCACGTTCCGTTCACACCTCACTCAGGGCTTGATTCTGCAATGTGGTGTTCACCTCTTCAGTCACTACTCTTGCTCTTCTCTGTACCCCCTTCAATTTGGTATTTCTTTCTTTCAATCAATCACATTCCCATAGCTATAGTACAACACAACCAGAAGATGGAGTGCCCTCTGAAAGGATGCGAGACAAGTTTAGTCAACCCAATGATTTTTTTTTTTTTGTCTGTTATTGGAAATGATGGAAATGTCTAGTGGGAAGCCTGGAACTATATTTATAAAACTTTGTTTTCATAAACTGCTGGCTGTTCAGTAGGGCATAAAACAGCCAGTATGAGATAGTTATTTGGTCTGCAAAATCATTTTGCTCCCCAGCTCCAATTTCACAGCAGTTACTGCATTTCATTTAGTTCTCTAAGAAATGTGACACAGTAGATTAACTATTGATATCGAAATATGGTGTTTCCCATGTGGCTGTCAGTTATCTTGTTCCTTTCTCTACTTCCCAACCCCCAGATGATCAGGTAATGGCAAGCCACGCCACTTGCCGAGAAGATAGATTCTCAAATGCATCAGTAAAGAGAAGCTTTATGAAAACGTGACTCAAACATTTCATGCCGATTCCCTGATCACCTCCGTGTTAGTGTGCAGACTGCTGGAAGTCTTTGCGCATGTAAAGCATTTTGGTCAGACCTGTTGTAGATGGTGGCTGTTTTCCTAGTGACTAGTCAGCACATGTAACCACCTCAGCACAAAAAATATTGCACTTGTCAACATAAGTTACTGGGTATTAAGTCAATAGTATATAATTGGTAAGATGACAAATAGTTGATGGTGCGGACAATTGGAAAAACACTCACTGTGAAAAGAAGTAAGACTGTGAAAGCTTCTTTGGGGCAAGTTGATTTTTCCATCTATAAAGGTGTGTTATTGTACAGCATTCTGCATCCCAGGAGTTACACCTTGAATTCCAACCGCTTCGAGGCTAACCTCCAAAATGTTCCCAGTTGTCCTTGTCTGTATTAATTGTGGTTCTCAACAAAGCATCTGGAGTCCCAGCATTGTCTACTGCAACTTACTGGGTTTTGCTGGGTACACAGAGGGCTGGCATTTGGGATCTGTGTCTGGGAAAGATGTCTGCCTGAGTCACAGGGCTAGATTGTGTCCTTGTCACAGTTGGCCGAACAAGAGAGGTGTGGGAAGCTTTCCTGTGCCACTCTGCCAGAGCTTCTGCAGATCGGCTAACTCTCCTCTTGACAGTGGGCAAGCAGGGGTGGAGTCAGGCAGAGCAGCTGGCCTGGTGCCCGTGGAAGTCATCTGTGCCCTTTTGAAGGCTGAACACAGTGCAGGAGGGTGTAGCTCAGTTCTGCTCCTGATTCAGGTGTAGAGGCTCAGTCTGGCCCGTAGTAAATTAAACTTAGCATGACCTTGATTTTTTTGAGCACACTCATGGGGTCAAACTGCTCTTTCCACACCTACTTGATTAGGACATCTGGGGCCTCATCTGCCCAGGCTGTCCCTTGCATTTTCAAAGGAGCACTACCGTTAACAGAAATGTGCACCATGCCTGGATGCTGGGTTTAAGCACGCTCTTGCAGCGTTGGAGCCCAAGGATCGCTGCTTTGTGCTACGTGGGAGAACCAGAAAGGGAAGTTCGTTAGAAATGTATTTTTAATCATTTCATCCCATTTGGTCCATCTTTAATCAAATAGTTACCTGGTTAATTATTTGTAGCCTGACATTGTCACTTTGACTCTCTTGCACTTGCACACAAAATAAGCAGCAGATACCCTCAAGTATATATATTTTACATATTCCGCGTATTGTCAAAATAAGTTTGTGACAAAATCATCCCAAAAAGGAAGCCTCAGTAATGTAGGGGTAAGCTGCTGCTTCTGAAGTGCCGGGGGCACTCTGCAAAGCTGATTTGCTTGTACGTTAAAATGTGTGTAATGTGGTGCAGCAGTGTAATTTATGCAGAACAGGAATTAACTAACAGAGGTTGTCCGCAGTGCTGTTTGTGGGCAATAGTTTGTCACTTCACCAATTCGAAGGGGTTAATTTGTGAGCCATATAATTCCCAAAGACTCTGGTGGTTGCTTTCTTGTTTGCTTGTTCTCTCAGGGTTATATATTATTGGGTCATTTCTTCATATACACATATTCATAAATGATCTGGAAAAGAGGTTAAACAGTGAGGTGGCAAATTTGCAGATGATAGCTATCTTGAGTAATTTTGTAAGTCCAGAGCTGACTGTGAAGGCTTACAAAGGGATCTCGCAAAATTGGGTGATTGGGCAACAAAATGGCAGATGAAATTCCAATGTTGATAAATGCAGAGTAATGCATGTTGGAAAACATAATCCCAGCTCTACACACAAAATGTTGGGGTCTAAATTAGTTGTACCACTCAAGAAAGAGATCTTGGAATCATCATGGATAGTTCTCTGAAAACATCCACTCAACGTGTAGCAGCAGTCAAAAAAGCTTAACAGAATGGTAGGAACCATTAGGAAAGGGATAGATAATAAGTTAGAAAATATCCTAATGCCACTATATAAATCCATGGTACACCCGCACTTTGAATACTGCTTGCAGTTCTGGTTGCCCCATCTCAAAAAAGATACATTAGAATTGGAAAAAGCACAGAGAAGGGGTTTGGAACAGCTTCCATATGAGGAGAGATTAAGAAGACGAAATAATTCTTCACACAGTGCACAGCATGGTATCAGCCTGTGGAATTCATTTTCATGGGATGTTGTGAAGGCCAAAAGTATAACAGGGTTCAAAAAAGCATTAGATAAGTTCATAGACGATAGATCCATCAGTGGCTATTAGAGAAGATGATCACGAATGCAAACCCACTCTCTGGGTGTCCCTAAACTTTCAACTGCCAGAAGCTGGGACTGGAAGACGGGGTGAATAACTCAGTAATTACCCTCTTCTGTTCATTCCCTCTGAAGCATCTGGCACCAGCCACTGTCGGAAGACAGGGTACTGGGCTAGCTGGACCATCAATCTGATCCAGTGTGGTCATTCTTATGTGCTTACAGATGTATTTGTCACAAAGTTATTTATTAAATCTGGAAGCTATATTTGCAGCAAAGCATTCTTTAAAATCAAAATGTACCTGATTTTTCAAGCTTGCAAAACATTAAAGAAATTGAATGAAACAGTGTCAGGAAATGTGGAGGCTTTTGATACAATTTACCACACAACTTCCTTTTTTTGTTTTTGGCATTGGCATGTAAAATGTGGCATATTTTACATTTTCAGATTTCTCTTGGGTTGATTTGCTGGGATCAGTCACCTTATTCATCCTGTTTCCTTAATTGGCGGAGCCTACCGTGTTGTTTTCATGTATTTCCACCCCATTCTGTACCTTTATGGAGCTGCGCAGGCAAATGAAAAATGTTTAACATAAGTTATTTGGACTCATTTTCTCCGAGAGGAGCTACATTTGTATGGTCTGTCAGCTATGCAGAAAATGACTGTACAGAGCAGGTCTGTGCTTCAGTGTGAGGGATGCCCTGCTACACAACATCTCTTTGGGATAAAACAAAATGTAAATCAGGCCCAGATAACTTGCACCTGAGAATCCCAAGAGGGTTGGCTGAGGAGAGCCATGGTCCTCTGAGTCTTGGGATACTAGAGCAATTCCAGAAGACTGGAAGGAAGTTGATGTTGTGCTGATATTTCAAAGGGCATGTGGCATGTCCTGGTAACTATAGGCTGGTTAATTATACATCTGTCTTCAGCAAAATAATGGAAAAGCTGAGACAGGAGTCAATTGATGAAGAATTTAAAAAACAAAACAGGAATATAACCAGTAGCCCTGAGAAGCCCCTTGGACTGCATGGTCCAGCCACTGTCCACACTTGCAGGTGGTCTGCTTCTTGAGGGGTGATTTTTCCATTCTTTCAGCTATACAAAGGGGCATTTTAACTGTTCCCTTAGACAGCTGCTTTCCATTCAGGCTATCTCACTCAACAGCTTCAGCAAGGTGCTCACCGAACTCCTAGCATAACAATATAATCCCACCGTTGATAACATTTGTGGATAACAAAAAGATGGCCAGAAAAGTGAATAATGTGGGGTCAGACCCGTTATACAGCGAGATCTGGATCACTTGGCAGCCTGGACCTATTCTAACACAGTGCCAGGTGCAAAGTTCCACATCTAGGCGCAAGGAATGCATGCCAGACCTACAGAAAGGGGGACTGTATCCTGGAAAGCAGGGACTCGGGAAAGGATTTAGGGGTCATAGAGGACAAACAACTGAACATAATCTGAAAGAGCTCAATCTGTTTATTTTATGAAAAAGAGCATTGAGAGGTGACTTGATTATGGTGCATGAGCACCTTCACGGGGAGAAAATATTTGGTACTAAAGCTTCCTTTAATTTAGCTTAGAAAGGCAATACAAGGGCCATGGGCTGGACACCTAATCCAGACAAAGTCCCAGATTTTTCACAGTGAAGGTGATTAAACACCTTAGAACAAACAACCAAGGGGAATGGTGGATTCTGCATCTCTTGATGTCTCCAAATCCAGACTGGCTGGTTTTCCGGAGATTTGGCTTTAGCCAAATTTAAGTTACTGGGCTCAAGACAGTGGTAACTGGGTAAAAATGTAATGGCCTTGATGTACAGGAGGTCAGACTAGGTGATCTAATGGTCCCTTTCAGCCTTTAGGTCTCTGAATTACTGTGCAGCTAGGGTAAAAGGTTCACTTTTCACAAAGGCTTGTACAGCTCCCTGTTTTGGCCCAAACTAAGAGATTCCCTGTCAGTGAAATTCATATGAGTATGAATTTGTGTAAAACTCCTTTCTTGCACACCTGAGCATGCTTTCTCTCTCTCTCTCTCTCTGATTAATGCAGTGTACCCAGTGCATTCTGGAAGGCAAGTAGGGAAAGGAAAAACCTGCAAGATATGTGTACATCCAGAAAGTGTTTGCAGCAGTCAAACTGAAGAGTTCCTCTCTTCTCAGTTTTTCCTCAAGGTTTCCCAAGAAGAGAGATATTGATGGCTCTTAACTCGCCTTCAGCAATGGGATTTCCTTTTAGTGCTTCAAGATGCAAACGGTGAAATTCAAAGAAGCATGTTGAGTATGACAGCAGTCGGTTGTTCTTGCCTTGCATAGTCCCCTGCTGCTCAGGCAATCGTACTCACTTTTCAGGGCCTAACACATTGTCTAAAAATGTTGCAGTATCAAAGAAGGGTGGGTTGGGGGAGGAGAATTACGCATACAGTATTATGTTAAAGGGAAAAATCAATCTCTCTTGCGATTGTGCGGTTGTGCATGGAAAGGGGCTAGAAGGCAGTAAGTAATGAGAAAAATGCTGCAATCTTTCATTCCCAATTGCACTAACTACTCGGCAAGATGCAAACTGGTGTAGTATTCCTCAGATGGCTTTTGTTTCTCAAACTGTTAGTAATTGCACAGCGAGAGACTCGGCAGAACAGGGAGAGGCACCTGGACTGGGTAGAGAGAGCATCTTCTCGAGCATCCAAAGATGGCACTCTAGGCAGGCTCACTAGTCTAGAACTTGTTAGGTGACTAATCAGAAGCATTCAGTTAAAATCTGGCTCTAATCTGGAGAATGACCATGTAGAAATGACACCCACACCTTTCACAGGTGATCTGCTCCACAGGTACAGTCACGATCATGTTTGTTTTCTTAAGTAAAAACTAGTAAGACTTTACTACTTTTATTACTGCCAGCCATGCAGAAGCCATGCAGAAGCTAGGGAGAGTGAAATGTATTTTTGCTGGTTCGCAAATCAACAACATTGTTAACTAAAGTCCAATTTCAGGTCTGCCCTAATGTCTTCAATTTAGGCACTTACTCAGGCCTCTGTAACTCCAGTGAGGACAATATCTTGAGTATGATCAAGTTGTACAAGTGTAATGCAATACAGCATTTAACCTGTAGAACCTTTATTATTAGTGATGATGCTAAATAAATAAATAAGTGCAGGCTAGGCTATGTTTTCAGAGCTGTCTGGATAAAATGAATAAAATCTCTTTACTTGTAAACCAAGCAAATTCCACAGGAAGTTACTCTGAGGCAATAAACCAGAACCCTCATGAGGCTGTTTTTACAGAGTAAGTCTTCAGAGTAAAGCAGTACATCTAACGCGGAAGGAAGTAGCTGTCACTTCTGTTGGCTGAAAACGTTTGAATGAACTCCCAGAAGTTGGGAGTTGAATACTCTTATGTGAACTTCCTGGGGTGTGTCTCCCCCAAATCTAATAAAATCCTGGCCTTTTCCTCCACCTAAATTTGCCTAAATTCCTATTCCCCACCCCCAAGCATTGACCTATGTTAGAGATATTCCACCAAGAGAGGGAATGTTTTTATGGAGTCTGAGTCTATCCCATTGGCCTTTCCTGACTTCTCTATATAGATCCCATAGGTGCCAAGTCTTCATGACCTATGAGGGAAGATTGAAAAAATTGGGTTTGTTTAGTCTGGAAAAGAGAAGACTGAGAGGGGACATAAGTTTTCAAGTTCATAAAAGGTTGTTACAAGGAGGAGGGAGAAAAATTGTTCTTGTTAACCTCTGAGGATAGGACAAAAAGCAATGGGTTTAGCAAGGGCGGTTTAGGTTGGATATT
The DNA here is from genome assembly GCF_965152235.1 of Eretmochelys imbricata. Lineage (NCBI taxonomy): Eukaryota > Metazoa > Chordata > Testudines > Cheloniidae > Eretmochelys > Eretmochelys imbricata. Next base: position 99,293,836 of record NC_135580.1, read on the forward strand.
AGGAAGACCTTCCTAACTGTCAGGGTGGTTAAGCACTAGGATAAATTGCCTACGGAGGTTGTGGAATCTCCACCATTGGAGATTTTTAAGAGCAGGTTAGACAAACACCTGTCAGGGATGGTCTAGATAATACTTAGTCCTGCCATGAGTGCAGGGGACTGGACTAGATGACCTCTTGAGGTCCCTTCCAGTCCTATGATTCTATGATTCATAACCTCGCAGAATCATCTAATGACCTTAAGTAAACAAGGGCCTTCTAAGGTTTATGAGAGAGGAATTATTTGCACTTTTCCTAATCTAAAAACAAAAGTGGTCTTGGATTGAGGTTTAGGCTGGTGCTTATGTTTTACTAACCAGTTCACTGGCCTGTGCTAGTAATTGCCAATTGATGTCCACGTGGTCTTGTTATCCCTTGAGGAGAGTCGGAGAACTGTCAGTCAACGAGCTGTGGGAGAATGGTAAAGAGGGTTCCGCTTGGGTTATCCACATCATCATAATAAGCGAACCTTGTCTGTCTGTCCTGCCAAGCTGCTGTCTACTTGATGGACATGCCATTGTCAGACATCGTGGGTATGCTCAATCATAGCGCCATCTACTGGTGGAGAAGCCTTCAGAGGACAGAGGTCTTCAGGGCTCTAAGAGGAGAGGTGAGGTGAGTTGGGGAAGTAGAAGAGAAAGGGGGGAAGGCATTACTCCTCAGTGTGCAGTTCCACAATCTGAATTCGTCACAAGTTACCAGTTGGTGATTTTAATAAGCTGCAGTTTGGAAATCACTTTATGACACAAATAAATTAGGAAGAGGGGATGTTTATTTTGCAGCTGTTTTAGTGGTCTCTCCTGGCCTCAGGGTCTCAATCAATGTCACTTTAAATGACCTCTTGGGATTGTAATTCCAAATTTTTAGATTAATTGCCCCATCAAATGTGCATATGATGCATTAACTTTGTTAGGCCACTTTCCACAGCATGAACTGACAGAAATGAATCTGGGAGTTTTTGTGATTGTGTTTATATCTCAACCTTCATTAGGAGGCTTTGGGATTTCAGGGATGTGTGGATTTTAAGTGAAGGAAAATCAATCTTGCTTGCTTGCTTGCTTCCTTCCTTCCTTCCTTCCTTCCACTATATTGTAGTCTTTGGTCTTCTTTCCTTGACCTTTTCTCTTTGATAAAGGCAACATTTATACATGATGCATGAGCCTGGTTCTTTGAAACCTGCAAGAAATGGTTTGTTCATTGAACATGCAAACAAATTACTTTTTTGTGGACTGGAATTTAAACTGACATTAAGCTTGGAGAACTTCTGTATTTAATTATGTATAAGGGCCAGAAAACCATTTGTAACCTTAAAACAGTTTAATTAAAAGTGAAGTCCTTCCTGTGGATGGGATTTATTCTAATAAAACTCTGGCCCTTTGGTGTGGTTTTTGCTTGTGTATTTCGTAGAACCGACCTTTGCAAAACAGCAGACTCCTTACCGGGTTTCTGACATTAGTTTTGGATTTGAAAATAAATGACCAAAGTATTCACAGATGGTGCAACAGTAGCCACTGAAATTGGTGAGCACATGACCCCTGCTATGTGGTGGGGTATTAACCCTTCGGAATCCAGACCTGTGTCTGGTAACTGGAGCCAGGAAATACAGTTCAGCGTCTTTCCAGCACGATTTTCAAATGGGAAGCACAAATCCTGAGTGGAGCTGATGCTGTTGTGTAAGACTCCCGTGGCCCTGGCAAGCAGTTGCCCCTTAGGGTAGGAAGAACTAGGAATTGCAATTATTCCTCTCCTTTGAATCATGTACTCTGCTGCTTGCAGAGCAGTTTGATATGCACAAGCAGTGATTAAGCTGACAGGATTTCCAGCCTGTCTCCTTTCATCGAAGTCTTTACAAAGCAGAAGGGGGGATAAACATCGAGTCCATGAATGTGCACTTACAAAATGGCAAGCTGCCGAGGCATTACTTTTGACTTCGCTGCTCCCCATGCTGGGCTTTCTTGCACTGCAATGGAATCCATTTAAATTAATTGATTCCTTGCACTTTAAAAACAAAAAAAAGTGTCCTGTCTGTTTGATCTTGCAGTTGCATTGTTTTATCCAGGGGCTTTAGGGCAAATAGCTGCCAAGTTAAATTGTTTTGCTTTTTTGATTGATTAGATTGTCTTACGTGTGTGGGTTTGGGGCTTTTTTTTGGTAATTTTGAACATTTACAGAACATTCCTAATATCTTTAATGAAAACTGTAAAAATGGGAACAAAATAGTTTTGCAATTGGCATTTCCAGGATGCCTTCTTCCCAAAGAGAGAAACTAAAGCAGGTTCTCGGGGAGGGAAAAATCCTCCTCCTATCTCGATGCAGGCTTTTAAATCACTGATGTGGGCTGCCAGAGCACTTGCTGTTGCAAAGAGAAAAGATATCAATGGGTTCACCCCGGTATATTGCCTGATACATCGTTTACTGACACGGGTGAGGCCTTGTACATTGAGGAGGGCCATCCGCTGACATAGCCATCAGATACCGCAGTACTGGGCACACTATAAAACCAAAGTACAATAGACTAGACATTGGAGAAAATAGAAACCAAGCTGTCCGAAGAACAATTAATAAAAGTACATGTTCCCTTCGCTACATACTGATACAAGAACACTTGCCATTAATGGTCCATTAAGTAAATGTGTGTGTGTGTGTGTGTGTAATACTTGGAATAAACATGTCTCTGCTAACTTCTTTACTATAGAGAAAAATGCTTTAGCTTTGTGGCGGGGGGGAAGAGTGCCAAATTCTGGCTGATGCGAGGGAAGCAATGTAATGCCTTTCAACAAACCCAGGCGTGGTTTGGAATTGCAAAAGTAGTGTTAAACCCTGAGACCTTCCCTATGCATATACCCACATGCATTTACAGTCCCCTTCCACGTTATATTTCTGCTAAATAGTTCCTTCTAGCCAGCCACAACTGAACCCTGCCCTCTTCCCCTGTGCTCACATCCCAGCATGTTCCATTGAGAGGTCAATTGCCACGGCCTTGAAAAGCAGTCGCTCCATCACTTCAGAGGTGGCTAACTTCCATCCTGTGCCTCTGCTCCAGGAACTGCTCTGGCAAACAAGCATCAGAAGTCAGAATTTGGCCCTCGGGACTTTGATTCAGAACAGGATTGCATCAGGATGATGTGCGTTATGTCAACTATGGTTAGAACAGCTCTGTAATATAGGTTACCCATCTCTCTTGTGCACTTGCCCTGATTTCCCTTTAACATCCGTCAGAGCCACCTGGCTTCTAGGCATCAAAAAGCTACACGTTTAAACAGGTGCAGAAGAAAAGGCCAGAAGTGACAAGGGCCAAGTTGCAGTCATTGCTTTAATGGATCTGAAGTATCATATGCAGAGTCTCAAGGTCAGATTTCTCATTAGGTCAGAGGAGCTTCATTTAGCTCCCCTTGCCAGTTGGAGAGGTGAGTTGCGTCTGTGACTCATTGTTCTGCATGTCAGTGCTTTCTGTCTGTGTGTCTAGCAATGTCACTGGCAGAAAACATCTGTCAGCTTTGCGGAGCCCCACTCTTTGTTGCTGGTTTCTTTCTCCCTATATAGCAGGAGTCTAGAGCTTTAGGAGTTGCTCTTGGCATATATTAACATATTCATCTGTTTCTGACTCCAAGTCGCAAACTTCTGGAGGATGACATTGGAGTGATGAAATAATTGCTGGTTTCTCTCTTTGGTGGTTTGTTTTTGGTGACTGGCACTTTTAAAGCCATTTGATACTTACCCCTCAGAGGCAGGGAATCAGTGTTATTCTTCTGAACCTTCCAAGTCCTCTTTAAAGCACCTCTTTCAGATGTAAATGCACCGAGTGCTTTTGTAGTATCTTAGTTCGACAGCAGTAGCTGCCACATTGTGTGGACAACTTTTTCTCACTTGGATTGTAAACCAGCTCTGAAATCACTGCACACTGGTGAATGACGTTTCTATTTCCCCATCCCCCACCCCACATTTTTGAGCTGATGATTGGGGAACAAAGCCAGTGGTGATGTTTGCTCTCATTCTCCATGCAAAGCCCATACCTCAAGTCCCATGTTGTGAGCAAGACTGAATGTGAGCAAGATTGAAGATGACGGTTTCTGTAGTTCAGTGCTTAAACCCAAGCAAGCTAAGCCTTTTAGGCTTTCCTGGAATTTGAAAGCTATTGTGTGTAGGGGGTTTTCCCTAATGTTTAGAAGTAAATTTACTAGTTTAAACCTGTGAACGTGAAGATTTGCATAAGCAATGTTTTATACTTGTCCTGCAGAAAGTCCTAGAGATTTGATGCTCCACAGTATTTGTGCTGTGAGTGAGGAGGAGGTGGGAGTCAGGCAGTTACTTCCTTCCCCTTAGGCCTTGATGCCAGAGGCGGGAGATAAAGTAAGTTGCCAAGCCAGTGTTGGACCGTAGGGGACCAATTGCTTGCATGTCTTCAGTATTCCAGTTCTGGGCATGCATCTAGGTCCTGATTCAATGCTCACTGAGGTCAATGAGCTCAATGACTGCAGTGGGGTTTGGCCTAAGCCTGGAGTAAATTCAGCACCCCTTGATGAAAATTTAAAATTTACTTTAGCTTATGTACACAAACAGGGCAATAAAAGCTGATCAGTCGTATTAATAGCAGCAGTGTTCTAGTTGTGACTTAGTATAGAAGCAACAAGCTAAAAGGTGAGTCTTTGGCTTCCAAGGAACTACTAGAAGCAATAATGCAAATGGAATAATTGTATGACTTCAGAAGTGCAAGTTAAATCTATCTTCCTGTAAAATTTCCTCCTTAAAGCTATAGGCATTTTGAATCTATGGTCTGGCAAATACATCTGAATCAACTTTGTGCTTATCTCCAAGTCAGCACTGACCAAAACACCTGAAAACCATTTTTCCCTTGAGAATGGGAAGGGAGCATGCTTGTGTGTCTGCCATATTTTAACAAAGAAGATAAAAACCGTATCTGAGTTGGTCAATATTTACGCCAGAAAGTATGTCCTTTAGCGATTCTCAGGTTCTTCTCCATTCTGGAAAGGGATGATAGCAGAATATTCACTGTGAATGATTTTGATCATTGAACATTCGTCTGACCTTGGATTTATTTAGTTGTGCAAATAATCTCAGGCTGGATTTGGCAACTTGAATAAAGCTGGGTTTTTAAAAGGGCGGGTAGGGTTAGAGTAATAGTTTATTCTTCTTTACAGGCATGGCCAGAGCATCCACATTTTCTCCTCTTATGTTTAAAAACACATGTTGTCCCTTCCCCACCCCCCAATTGTTAACATTTCGGAGAAGCAGTTGTATCCAGCATTGGCAGTTTGCCATCTGCTGTCAAAAGTGTCAGCATAAAAAATTATAGATGCAAGCTGGCGGTAGCCCCTTTGCAAAGCTGAGTGTAGCAGCTGAACCTTGTCTTCCTTTCAGAAACAACGTGGGGCTATTAACACAAAATACTGTGCACGAGAATAACGTGAATAGGCTGGACGAAAAAAGCCACCTGGAATGTTGCAAAATCCAAGTCAAAGGGGAAGGCTCATATCTCTGTCCACTCGCTCACTGTTTCCTTGCGTGAGATTTCTCCCATTTCTCAAACCCCTGCAGCAGCGTGGGTATTAGACAGAGGTAAACATAGCTTGAAATGCGTTCAGTTTTTAAAAGGTAGTTTTGGATATCGCACATTCCCTGAGACTTCCTGCTAGTTGCTCTGGTGTTTACCTTCAGATTTTCTTTGTTTTCTCCTTTCTTGCTGTGTGAAAGATCCACACCACAGAGGAATGGGAAAGAGTGAAAGTGATTGAACACAAAGTGCTGTCAAAATAAACTGTAAAAACACGGGGAGAAGGGAAAAAACTCATCTCTCTCCATTGTTATCACAGGAGATTTTTTAAAAAATGTGTCAAACAGAAATGTGATTTGTTTAAATTGATCCTGTCCTTTAAACTTTCCTGGTTCTTATAGGATTCAAATATTTTAGGTTTTGATGTTTGTTTTTCTTTAGAGAATTCCTGGTAGTATTAAGGGAAGATTTAGCCTATGTAATATTCTTATACAATCCATCTTTCATAGACATTATTACAGTGTGTACTGTGTGTCTGGATTATCTGTGTAACCTATAACAAACCTCAAAAGACATAATGCTTAGTGCATAATAAAACCAATTTGAAAAGTGCCCCCCTGGCTAACGTAAGTGCAAGTTCTTGTTTGGGTGTTTTAAATACCAAATATGATAGGGGAAATCACATATTCATCACTTATGAAATTTCTTTTTTAGATGGCAGATTGTCTAAAGTTTTGTACCTCAGAAATGGCCAAATGGATATTTTTCCTTAAATAAATAAATAAAATAAATAAAAAGCTCATAAGATGAGGCTTTCTAATCTTTGCAAAGCTTCATGTAAGAATGTTTTTTTTATATATATAACCAAGGTATGCACAACTGTGAATATCAGTGCCTGTAATGCAATGCTGATAGACCCTTAACTAGAACAGCGCTAGAGGGTGCCATTATAGTATTGAAATGGCCAGATTTTCTTGAGCTAATTCACAATCGCGGATAGAATGACTAAACCTATAAATACAGAGAGCAAAGTGCTCTAAGAGAATTGTATATCAGCCAGTGTGGCATGGTAAACATTTACCTAATATTGTTCAGCAGTTCTCATCAAAAAAATCCACAGAGTTTTAAAAGATGTGATTGGTGCATTTGTTTGAATACATTTCTGGGTGAATGTACATCCATTCCTGATGTAAATGGAAGGAATATCAGAACCACTGATGTTTATCACTGAAATCAAGCAGTAAAAACAACATTTGTTCAGGAAAACACATGAGAAATGAGCTTTAGCAAATTTATGTTTACAATTTAAGAGCTACTAGAAAGTAAGCATTGTAAATACTTTAGTTTTGTTAATGGTCCTTTAAGTATCTCTTCAGTCCTAGTTATGATTGCAACTTCCAGGATAAATATACGTAGGCAGTAGAAGAGGTTCAATGTACTTCAGTTATCGACACAGACCTATTTTAGGATGCTTTACCGATATAATTTTGTTCAGTCTTTTTCCTCCCCTCCTTTTAGTTTTATGTGGTGTCAGTTTCATTATTTTTCTTACAGCCTCTTTCATTTGATCCACTAAGAACTGCATGTCTCTTTCAATTTTAAAAGTAGTCTTCCCAACAAGGTGGGGTCTGAGGGTGAGGGAAAAGTGCTCTTTACCTGTGCAGTACTCTCATGATCACAGCTCTTTGCTTCCAGCAGACCGTTCTGTCCCCATCTTGCTGGTTCATACTTTTTTTTTTTTTGAAATCGAGTATGTCATTGATTTTTCTATTGTCGGTTGTCCACTTGAAATGACTCTCTGGAGATGAAAAACCAGTGAGCAGTCATCAAAAGCCTGTCAGTTTTGAGGAATGTAATGTTCTTCATACGAAAAGAAATAAGCTATGTTTATTAATGAGATCCCAAAGTATTCACATACTGTTTGGTCTTATTAACAAGTGAGGATACATGTGTTCATTAAAACATTATTGGAGCTTTTCTGCCTTTCTGCATGGCAGACCACTGGATTCTTTTTATAAGTTAAATCCTTTTAATTATTCTCCTTGGCCAAGTTAGGGACTGCTACCAATATTGTTCTTTGAAAGGTTACAGTCCTTCTTAGCATGTGCACAACATGCTGCAATTGGCACGTGACCAGGATTCATCACTGAATCCACTGGTTAAATCTTTAGCTTCCCAGGCCTAGGCTGGCTACTGATGGGGAGTGCGACGTGAAGGCTGATCCACGTCCCCAACGTTACAGTAAGAAGCTCTAATAGTTTAGGAATAAAGTACAGAAGCATAAATATATATTTCATGTTGATGTTAGGGAGTTCAAGTATGGAATTAGTGTTCTCTTCAAGCTCTGCAGCTTTTCAAAAGCTGGATGTGATCAGAAGTAATTTTCAGTTTAAGAAGAAGAAGAAGAGAAGGAGGCAGCATCTTTTGGCAGGAGTGGGGTATAGTTTTAAACTTTCCAACGCTGTGTTGGAAACTCCTACCGAACCACCGCAAGTGGGGATGTTTCAGCGAATGCTCCAGTCTGACTGTGCAAAGAGTCTGATTCTGCGAAGCACTGAGCACTGCCAACCCTCTGATTTCAATGGTAGATGAGGGACATCAGCACCTCACTGGATCGGGACCAAAGTCAACAAAGCAGATGGGATTTTCAGAAGCGCCCTGTATTAACCCACCTGTGCTCCCACCAAAGTCGGTGGGAGTCTCGCCACTGACTTCCATGGGAACAGAATTAAGCCAGCAGCATGCTGCTTTGAGACTGTCACCTGTAGCCTGCAAACGGTGGGAAAGTTGGGAAGGGCACCAAGGTCAGAGCCATTGATTTGCCAACTCCAGAAGGGAGTATCGCTGGTAGGGATATATTGGGGGGAGACGCACGGGTCACTGGTTTTACAGGCCATGTTTTACTCCCATAGTCCTGCTGGCAGAAGAGGTGACTCTAGGTGTCACTGTAACTTGGAGTCTGGAGCACATACAAGTCTTACCCTTCCATTGGTGGGGCCAAATCTATGCAGAAAGTGCAATTCTGCTGACTTCATTGATGTTACACCATGAACGAATGTGGCCCACAGCAGCCCTTATGGGAAAGGTCTGTAGATTTTAGGCAAGAAATCTGGCCTCTGTTTGCCAGAAGCTGGGAATGGATCACTTGATGATTACCTGTTCATTCCCTCTGGGGCCCCTGGCATTGGCCACTGTCGGTAGACAGGAATCATAGAATCATAGAATATCAGGGTTGGAAGGGACCCCAGAAGGTCATCTAGTCCAACCCCCTGCTCGAAGCAGGACCAATTCCCAGTTAAATCATCCCAGCCAGAGCTTTGTCAAGCCTGACCTTAAAAACCTCTAAGGAAGGAGATTCTACCACCTCCCTAGGTAACGCATTCCAGTGTTTCACCACCCTCATAGTGAAAAAGTTTTTCCTAATATCCAATCTAAACCTCCCCCACTGCAACTTGAGACCATTACTCCTCGTTCTGTCATCTGCTACCATTGAGAACAGTCTAGAGCCATCCTCTTTGGAACCTCCTTTCAGGTAGTTGAAAGCAGCTATCAAATCCCCCCTTATTCTTCTCTTCTGCAGACTAAACAATCCCAGCTCCCTCAGCCTCTCCTCATAAGTCATGTGTTCTAGACCCCTAATCATTTTTGTTGCCCTTCGCTGGACTCTCTCCAATTTATCCACATCCTTCTTGTAGTGTGGGGCCCAAAACTGGACACAGTACTCCAGATGAGGCCTCACCAATGTCGAATAGAGGGGAACGATCACGTCCCTCAATCTGCTCGCTATGCCCCTACTTATACATCCCAAAATGCCATTGGCCTTCTTGGCAACAAGGGCACACTGCTGACTCATATCCAGCTTCTCGTCCCCTGTCACCCCTAGGTCCTTTTCCGCAGAACTGCTGCCTAGCCATTCGGCCCCTAGTCTGTAGCGGTGCATTGGATTTTTCCGTCCTAAGTGCAGGACCCTGCACTTATCCTTATTGAACCTCATCAGATTTCTTTTGGCCCAATCCTCCAATTTGTCTAGGTCCTTCTGTACCCTATCCCTGCCCTCCAGCGTATCTACCACTCCTCCCAGTTTAGTATCATCCGCAAATTTGCTGAGAGTGCAATCTACACCATCCTCCAGATCATTTATGAAGATATTGAACAAAACCGGCCCCAGGACCGACCCCTGGGGCACTCCACTTGACACCGGCTGCCAACTAGACATGGAGCCATTGATCACTACCCGGTGAGCCCGACAATCTAGCCAGCTTTCTACCCACCTTATAGTGCATTCATCCAGCCCATACTTCCTTAACTTGCTGACAAGAATACTGTGGGAGACCGTGTCAAAAGCTTTGCTAAAGTCAAGAAACAATACATCCACTGCTTTCCCTTCATCCACAGAACCAGTAATCTCATCATAAAAGGCGATTAGATTAGTCAGGCATGACCTTCCCTTGGTGAATCCATGCTGGCTGTTCCCGATCACTTTCCTCTCATGCAAGTGCTTCAGGATTGATTCTTTGAGGACCTGCTCCATGATTTTTCCAGGGACTGAGGTGAGGCTGACTGGCCTGTGGTTCCCAGGATCCTCCTTCTTCCCTTTTTTAAAGATTTTTAAAGACACTGGGCAAGAGGGACCTTTGGTCTGACCCCGTATGGCCGTTCTTAAGAAACCCATAAGATTCTATGGAAATTAGTCTAAAGCCAGCCAAGGTGGTAATCCTCCGATTTTTTTCAGCATCCCATAGATTAGCAAGACTACAGGTCTCTATTCTTTCTGGAAGAAAGGTCATTATTCTCTATTAAATTCATTATTTGTTTTTTTTCCCCAATGCTAGGAGGGGGGAAAAGAATATCTATAAATCAGTATATGACCATACGTTTTTCTATTTACGAGTTGGAGAAGTTGGCTACAATGACTGCGTGATGGCAAAAGCTTGGATGGTTTATTAGGTATTCCATTACTCTTTTATAGCACCTCGAGGTGAGCTAGGTGCTCTAACAAAAGCCCTGGAAAGATACGTCCGCTCCCCAAACCACATGCCAGCTAAATACTCGTTGCTAAGCACAATGCTGCCGACCTCATGCATTAAAAAAATCACAAGTAAGACTCAGGAAAAAAACATTAGATTGGCTTCGTAAAGGTCCTAATTCAGTAATGTGCCAAAGCATGTACTGATCTTTAAGCTCACAATTAGTTCCACCGATTTCTTAAAGTTAAGCTTGTGCTTAAGTGCTTTGTTCAATCAGATCCAAATTTGGGGTGCTTTTTATTTACCTTTTGGGTTTTGACTTTGAGCCTTGATGTGCAAACATTTCTCGGTAATGATAAGGCTAGAAATGTACTGCTTTTGTAACGGCAGCCCAGAGTCTGACGTAATCACATGATTTTGCGAGCAGTGGCTTTAAGAAAAATGCCAAATATCTTGAGACTTGCAGTAAAATTGTGAGAGATGGCAACACTATAAGGAACTGCCTGTGTATTTATGGGGGTGATCCTTTTCTCTTTATACGTTCATTTCACTGCAATGTCTTTAGTTTTTGAAAGATAAAGAGGAATAAAAATCAGGAATTTAAAAAAAAACAAACCACCATATAAAACCCCCCAATTCCAGGCAGACATTTGAAAAACCAAAGGAGCCATTATCTAGGATTCATTGCAAAGGAATATTCCTCTTATTACTCCAAGCACAATAGCTCCTTATCTGTTGGCTAGGTAATGCTTATATTAACTGCCCTGAGAGCTCCCAGCTCACCTCTGGGGAGCAATGTGAGTCACAAAGGGGCTGTGAAAGCTGTCTCAGATTTTCAGCCTCTAGGAATAGATGGGAAAACACTGTGCTCCATTCCGTTAGAGAAACTCCTCAGCTGTTTAAATGTGTATTCAAGTATTATAAAACAATGCTTTACAGAGTTCTTTTTATTACAGTTATGTGAAGCTTGATCACATAAAGTTATATGGCCAACAAACAGACCAGTGCTGAAATGAAGTTCTTACGGCTTTGTTTTGATTTCCACAAGGAAAAAGAATGAATTTGAAATGCACCTTCTAGCTGCAGACAGAAATCTTGTTAAAAGCAAAGCAAACTCTGCTTGCTAGAGGGTATAAATTACAGTTGTAGTCTTAATGGTTCTTTCTTGGAATTATTCTCAGCTATTGGACCTGATCCAGCAGACAAAACACCCATGGACTTATTCACGTTTCTGTTGACTTGAACGGTAATTTTGCCTGAGTTATGACTGCAAGATGAGGCCCGGTCTTATGAAAAAAAATTTATAAATCAATATTTTCATTTTAAAGTGAAACCTATATACATTTAAGAAATTAGAATGAAAAATATTAGCCCTTAGAGTAATGGAGCTAAGAGTAATAAAATTATGTTCCAAAAATGTATTCATTTTGCCAATCAGTCTCTCATTTGTTTCTCTCCCCATACTCCTTGCTCACTTGTGATGACCGGCCATGCCTCAATTGTTGGACTTCTGGTGTCTTCAGTTTTTTATCACGATTCCATAATTTTCTGGAAATATCAACTTGAAAGTAAGCAAATTATTGCCGACAGTGCCTTAACCTATGTCTTTGGACCAGCTCTAATAAAGGAGTTCAGAGAATAGGAAAAATGTATCTCCCCTGGGAGAAGGCTGGAGTTGATCAATCCATGATATACAGGAGAACCTCAGAGTTACGAGGTGTCTGTAAACTTTGAAATGTTCGTAACTCTGAACAAAGTGCAGTTTTGGCTTCAGATCCAGCAGCTGACACTCCAGGCCAGGTTTAAGTAGCAACTCATCTCCCTTCTTAGCATGAGTTTGCAAGCTTGTCCCCCTCTGGGCAGGGAGGGGTGTGTGTGTGTGTGTCCCTCCCTCTGGGCAGAGGTGTGTGTATGAGAAAACAGTGCGTCCCCTCCCAGCTGGGGAAAAGGGGGGCATAAAAACAGCAGGGGGTGAGGGGTGAAAGCTGTGCAGACCCCAGCGCTGCTTTCTGGCTGCCTTGGGCTGGCAGCCCCAGTGTCTTGCTGTAAGTGGCTGCCCCATGAATGGGAGGTGGGGATGGGGTGGGGACAGGCAGCCCAGATGTGCCTACCTTTAAGATGCAATACTGTACTTGCCTTTTGGGGGGCTGGGGAGGGGTGGGTCTCTGCTGCTGCCTGATTGGTTACTTCCGGTTTCACGTGGTGTCCTTTTGCCCGGTCAGTCCGTAACTCTGGTAATTGTATTTTGAGGTTATACTGTATTCAGTTGGATTGGATTTAGAGGCCAGGCCCATAGAATTAAAACAAATAGCTTAGTTCAAAATCCAACTTCAGAGCTTTCAGGTGCTGAGCGGTTAAATTCTAAGCATGATACATTTAGGAACCTAGTAAGTGTTGCTAACTCTCAGGATTTTATCCTGAGTCTCAGAAATGGAGAGTTTGTCTTAATGCTCCTGCTGCAGGAATCTAGTTACTACTTGAGGATCGCAGATTACATTTTAAAACAAAGTTGCTAACTGTCCGGTTGTGGGGAAAAGCGTAGAAATGTAACCCTAAACAAGCTAGCCTCAGAAATCAAATAAAACTAACCCAACATCTAAAATCTCATGATTGGGGCAGGGGGGAGCTGATTCATAATTTTTGAATGTTTGGGCTTGAGAGAAACATTGTTTTAATGCACATATGCAGTTGCCTTCTTAGGCAGAAGAGTTATTTAACTCTGGAAGCTTGTTAACACTAGTCAGTCAGACTTGGCATGTTTGGGTAGGTCTGCAACACAACTCTTGCCCTTCCTGCCCGCTTCAACCCCACCACTATCTGTGCATGCCTGGGATCAGGGAGGGGTTTCTTCAGGTTTCTTCAAACCTAAACTAGAGATTTATTTTATATAAAGAGAAGAGGGTTGGTGGCTGTCACACTGTCTGGAGCGGCTCACGACCGTGAGTACCTACCTCAGGGCAGACTGTCAAAAACACGTCAGACACCCCAAGCTGGTGGTCTGTTCTATAATTAGATTTCACCAAGCTAGTGACAAATGTGAACTCCTGGATCACTGTAACAGTCTTACCATGGAGTCACAGTCCCCATAGACTCTCCAGTCTATCTTGCCACCCAGGCAAGCTCGATTTAGTGATAAATGGTCACTTACACCAAAAATCACAAAATATTCAGGTTGCTTCCAGTCCCAAGAGACCAGTCACTGACCCCAGATCAATCAGTGCCGTAAATCTTACATCAAAGACAACGTTTGTACCTAATCCTGTAATAAACTATTGAAAGGCTTATTATCTAGGAAAAAAGAATAAGAGAGTTAAAGCAAGCAAACATATACACACAAATGAGTTGTAGATTTGTAGTGATCTGTCCATTCAAAGTGTCTTTGAAGGTGGACTCAGGGGTAACCCCTGGGGATATCTGGCTTTAGTTGAGTGTCTCTGGCCCTGTGAGAGTTCAAACAGTGAAGAGATGGAAAATTTTCATGTGTCTTTGTTTAATTTCCTTCATTTGGCCTCCATAGGATGAGCTTCCTTGTACATAGCACTTCCAAGATGCGAAAGGGCCATTTACCAATCCTTTGTATTGCAATGTTCCTGGATGGCTCATCTGAATTTGATAGTTCTTCTGGGGAGTCAGGGGGAAACATTCTTCCCATCTAAGTTCACGAGTTCAGAGCAAACATTTTTCAAGTTGTAAAGAAAAATGTACATGTTTCCTTATAGCCTGGCACACAGACATTAAAATAAGATAAATGCAGGCAGCAACTTACGAACATTCTGGAGAGTCTAAACACTACATACATTCTTATAAGATTAATACCTATTTTGAGGAACACTAACACATAAGTGAACTGGTCCGGTCTCCAGCTATGAGGTTGCCAGTTTTTAGCTAATGCCTGCAGCTTGGGCAAGTACTGGCACCTAGCCTGCCAGCGTCACAGTATGATCTTCAGACCATCACCGGTCTCCGGCTTCAGGACAAGTGGAGCCCAGCGGCTTAGGTGGGCATCATTGAGTGCGTGCCAGAATTCAGGTACTGGATTCATTGTGCGTTCTGGTGAAAGTTGGTACTTGATAGAGTAGTATGCTACCTATATGAACTGATCAATCATCACTAGCCTCTTGGAGGAAGTAATTATTGTTCCCATTTTATAAATATGGATACACAGAATAAGTATTTTTTTCCAATAGAAAATTTCAAAAATTTTCTGTGAGGATTTGGAAACTGGAGAATTTCTGCCCCAAACTGAAAAAACTTCAATTTGTTTCCACAGTGCCTCATGGGAGTTGTAATTTGGATGCCTCATGCTCCCATTCTCTTCTATAAGTCAGGCTCCCTTTCAGACTACATTTCCCATAACGCACCATGGTCTTGGTTCATGGAGAGGAGAAGTGCTGCATCATCAGAGTCCCTGGCTCTGGTGCATCATGGGAGATGCAGTCCTTTCAGGCAGCCCAGCTGAAAGAGAAGAGGGAGGGACATGAAGAAACTGGACTGCAACTCCCATGAGACACCGTGGCAGAATATCCACATTGAAATATTTAGGTTTATGGTGGAAAGCAAATGCATCTAGTGAAAAATTGTGTCGCTGCAAACCCAGTTTTCCATTGAAAAACAATTTTGATGGAAATTTTTTGACCAGCCCTAGCCCTAATGTAGCAAGGTATGTGAATCCAGTTGGAGGGAGTAGGGCTGTTGCTTAAAGATAGGCTCGTGCTTCTGTACCTTGTTGGACGGGGGCGTGCTTACACTGCAGTTAGATACCTGCGGCTGGCCGGTGCCAGCTGACTCAGTCACACGGGGTGTGGACTAAAGGACTGTTTAGTTGCTGTGTGGACATTCAGATCTCGGAGCCTGGGCTCCAGCCTGAGAAGGAACATCTACAGTGCCATTTTTAGCTCCGCAGCATGTGCCTGAATCGGTTGCCGCAGGCTCTCAGACTTGCTGCTGCAGGGTTTTGTTTGTTGCAGCGTAGCTGTACCCTAAAGCAGTTGGCTGCTGTCAGATCAGTCACAAGCACTTGTAGGACTTCCCTGTCACTTTGGGGCATGTTATACATGCATCGTAGTCCCAGGCTTATTACTAGCAGGTAGCAGAGAATGCTTAGAAAGCTACTCATGTGCAGTAGCAGCAGTTATATGAGTCTCTTTACATAAAAGCCCAAAGAGTAGAGTAGGGCACAAGCAATCCTGTCTGGTGAAGGCTGTTTTCTTCCTTGTTTCTCTGTGCGTGCTTTGAGTTCCAGGCACTTGCCTAGGAGAAGCAGCCAGGTCTCAGCCCAGCTGTATCTCTCTCTCTGTCTTTGTTTTAATATCTCACTGACAGACTGAAAAATTCCTTGCCAATTCCTCCCAGGTCCATTCAATCCATCTTTGCTCTTTCCATGATGCGGCAGGTTTTTTCGTCAGAACCCAGATTGCTGCTGTTCTTTGTGAAAGGAGATTTAATTACAGTGCAAGCGAGCAGCATCCATCATTTCCAGTTGAGAGCCCATTCAGAGCTTTTCCTCTCAGCGTGGGTACGGAGAATCACAGTGCCCATTTGGGCCCCTTCCACTGAATCTCTGTCACGTTAGCATGCTGAAATGGTAGCTAATTAGGGCAAGAGCAGGACTTCCTCAGAGAGATTTCCTTGCAGGGTTTGAGGATATCCAGCTTCAGTGTGAAATTAGGCCCTGCTCCCAGGCTAAATATTCCTTGCATGGGGCTGGCTCAGTAGGAGGTGGTGGAAGCTTCAGAACTCAGAGCCTTAGATAGAAGTGATAATGCAGTGCCGCTTTTACTGAGCTGTGATAATAGGCCGTGGAAACAGGACAAAAATAGCAACGCAAGTGTGCCTCGGGTCAGAACAAATGAACTAAAATTGTACCGAGATTGCAGCAAAACACATGTTCCCAGCCTTCCTCTTGTCTTTTAGGCAGCTCTGATCTTAGAGGTAAAGCTGTCCTACTCTCTGCCACCATAAAAAAGCAACGTGAGGTCTTTAAAATGAGAGCGTTTTATTAAAATCACAAGGAATACCATAGAAGCCAGCACAATAGATGGGGTAAGAAATGTGATTCAAGTACCAGGCTGGAGCCAAAGGTGTGTGACATGGTTGTGGCTTTAGTGTCATAAAAATGACACTGTGTCGTCTATCCTTAGAGTGGTCTAAACTTGTACGTGGTGTGAGAGCTTATATTACCCTCCAGGCTGACCGCTGCATTACTCTGGGGCTAATGAAGGATGAGGAGGGAAGGAATCCCTGCATCTCAGCTAAGGAATGTAGTCAGTTGAAAAGACAATGGGACCTTTTTTTATTGTTTGTGTTTTATAGAAAGCAGAGATGTCTCCCTAGCTCAAAACAATGTTAGTTAACTTAAATCAATCGCATTAAACCAGATCCACTTTTGTGTGTGGTCCCTCATGTTGGCTTAGAACTGGCTTTACCAGCTTAGCTTGTGCCTGTACATAAGCCAAACCAAGGAGAGCCTGGTTTAAACTGACATAAGAGAGTCCGTGTGGAAAAGCTGCACCGGTGTCACTCAATCAGTTTCAGACTGTACTGTTAGGTAAACCAGTACAAGCCACTTCTGTCCAGCCTCAGCAGGGAGCTGTGATCACTTCACACACCTCGGATGGCTTATGCTACAGAAGCACACAGCCATGTTGTGGTTGTCTCTGGGCCATATCCTGCAGCCCTACCGTGTGCACAGCTCCCACTGAAGTCATGGTACTGTATTCTCCTACCTATGGATCAGGTGGAACCATTCCCAGCTAGTTGGAATGTGGCCTTTTGCTCTGAGCATTGACTTTCCTCATTCAGCGGCAAGCTGGGGCCCATGCCTGGGTTGATGGGGAGCAATAAGAATGGATTTGGGGTGCATGCATGGCTGTGTGTATTTTGTTATAGAGAGTTACTCTGAACAAGTCACTGTGTTTTTCAAAGACTGGAGTCTCCAGTCCCTTAATATGGGCCAACCTGGATTGCATTTGCTAAATTTCACTCGGCCCCTTCGTCCAGGTATTCTGAACACTGCATTGTATTAAAGCCAGTAAGTGCATTATGAAGCTGTGTATGTTGCTGTGAGCTGGAGTTGGTGATCTTGAACAATATTCCTGTCGGGGGGCAAGTGGTGTTATCCCCAAATAACAGCTGGGGGAGCTGAGACTGAGAAGTTGCAATTTGCCCAAGGTCACAAAGGGAGCTCAGAGCAGCGGTTAGAGCTCAGAATTCCTAGCAGTCAGCCCTGTGATCACACCGCTAGCCCACAACTCTTTAGGCAAGTCAGTAATGTGAACGGGAAGGTAAAGCGTGCACTCCAATGCTGTCACTCCATAATACAGATCTTGGACGACTACTGCGGCAGAGAGCTGCTCTAGAAGCGTTTGCTATTTCAGAAATGGGGGGAGGGTTGTATTTTTTTTAAATGAACAATCTATAAATGATGGAACTGTTTTGGCACATGTACATCTTTCCCTCAGAAGGAAGAGAGTGCCTGAAGTGGCTATTTATTCCTGGAATTATGATCTGTTCAGTCTTGAAATCCCTTTGGATATGTATTTGGAATGTCTAAAGTACTTGCCACGGCTTTTCCTGGGCTATAATGCCCACTGCGCCAGGCTGCAATACCATGTCATGAAATATCACAACATCATGATTCTAAAACATGCAGCTAAAACAATAAGGTAACTATTACTTTGGCTATCCCTGTTGTACATGCGGTTGCATAAATGTGCGAGATTATGATTATCTCTGCCTCGTAATTAGCAATTTGCATAACTGTTTGCCATGAACAAGAAGTTCCATCAGCATTTTGAAGGATTTATTTAGCTGTCTGAATATATTTTTGTTATCCAAAGCAGGAAGAAAACAATCGAAATGGAAGCTGTCCCAAATGGCTGGTGTTATTTCTAACCCACACGCATAATTAACAGCAGTACTAATTGTTCAGCACCAGAAACTCATTTGTTTCTCTATAGACTGGAGGAACATTAATTCTCAAAGCGATTGTCTCCTTTTTTCTCCCCTATAGCCAGCAGTATTGTAAGGTCTACAGTGAGTTGTAAGCAGATTATATTTGTTATGTTTGCCATGTATCGCTTGTGATACGTTTTCTAGCTTAGACAGAAACTTGGAAAAAACATGTCCTGTATTGTGAAGCCCTATCTCCAAACCTTCAACTTAATTATATACTCCTGGGTGAGGATGCAAAACTAATTCAACTTGGAAGATAATTGGTTAGGTAGCATTTAAATTTGTGAAAATGTGTGGTTGGTTCTAACATGTTTGCATTTGTGCCCATGTGGAAATGCTGGACTGGAGCAGTTGAATGGAAACTTCTCTGATTGCCTTTCAAATCCACCTCTCTTAATTCATCCTGGACTAGGGGTATGTTTAAGAGGTCTTACGACCACTTCAGTCATGGACTGGCTCACTTAATGTCACATGCAGTTAAGGGTCTGCACTGCTAACCTATGCAGTGGCTTCAAAATATTTAACAGCATTAAAGTGATCTCAAGTAGTCTAATAGGTCTGAGACAAGTTATGCTTTGTACTGCAACATTAATCCAGCCATGTTGCATGTATGTTGAATTTTCTATTCTAGAGATGCCAGCAACATTACATTTGTTAACAGTGTTGTAGTGAAAACCAGAGATGACCCATACCTGTCGGGGTGAGTGTGTGTGTGTGTGTGTATAATGTGACCCTGCATCCCTCCTCCCTCCCTCCCGCCCCGCCCCGCCCCGCCTGCGGTGTGTTGTATGCCAAGTCTAGGAAAAGCTCACTTTGCCACCTCTTCTCAACTTCAGTTGTTAAGAGAGTTATAGAGAACCATGTGTTTCCTGATTTCATTTTAATAGAAAGAATGTACCATGCAGGTTTTATTTCAGATTATCTTGAACTATGAGTTTGATGGAAGCAGTAGCATATGTCTTGAAGATGTCCAGGAATTTTGGCAACTGAAAACAAAACTAAAAAAATCCATCCGAATAGGCAAAAATCTTTGGTTTTACAGAGAGTTTCCACTGACTGCCTGAAATTTTTCAGTGTTCAATTGTCACAAACTGATAATTTTTTTAGTTTTATTGGAAACCAAAAACTTTTCAAACTGACATGCCCTTCAGAAAAATCTAACTCAACAAACCAGCAATTTTTAATAAAAAACTTCTTGATAGAAATTTCTTAACCTACTCTAAAGTACCTGCTTATGGTAGTGATGCTGTGCCCTGGTGTCCAGCTAATGCCAAGAGCGTGTGAGTGGTCTCAAGCCATATAAAATATGACCACTGGTTTATTTCCTCCATCTTTGGCCTCCACTTTCCATGATCAATTAAGTTATGAATCAAAATCTGAAGACAACTTACTTCTTTACTGAAGATGGCCTATTAAAAAGGATAGAGTCAGTTATAAAACTCAGTGAATTAAGTTACTGACTGTGTATTATTTTAGTTGTAACTTGTAGAATAAATGCTTATATGTACTTACAGGAAATTTAATACATTTCTGTCCAGTATGTATTTGGGTGTTTATATCACTGTGTATACTGGAATGTAATGTTTCCTTATAGAAAATATATCAGACCATTTAGTGACAACATCCTAGCTGCTCAGAGCAAAGCATAGGTTTCAAACAAACAAGAAGACACACAAAAACTCTCATCTTACAGGGTTTTTTTGGCTTTTCCCAATCACCGGGAAGTGAGTACAAGATAGGAAATAGCCATATCTTGGAATACAGTAGCCAGAATCAGATGTTTTGTATTCTGTGCCTTAAGGCTGGGCATAATGTTGGCAATATAATGCGAGTGAGAATAGGGGATACCTTGATGTTAAAAATGAATTTAATTGAGAAAGAATCAGATTAAATTGTAACAGTAATTTGTGGCTTCAGTTTTCAAGTGTGATATTGATTTAGAAGCCATCAAAATGTAACACTGCCGCAGATATATTTTTCTAGCACTGCATTCATGTCTCTCTTATCTGCATCACCTTGGAGAAGCTACGCTGCCTCTAAGCTTTTATGTGCAGTAGAGAGATCTCCCAGTGTGGATGCAGCTGAATAAATGTCTGACCTAAGTGTGATCTAACATCAGCATAGCCATAGCAACTAATCTGTGTCGTTGTCAAATATATGGTAACCGGAAAAGGTCTTTGATTGGAACACCCCAATGCACTGGCAGAAGAATAACAAAAATGCCCTATTGAGACAGAATAATATCTGGTTTCAGAGTAGCAGCAGTGTTAGTCTGTATCCGCAAAAAGAACAGGAGTACTTGTGGCACCTTAGAGACTGACAAATTTATTTGGGCATAATAATATCTGTTTATTTAAATGGAGCCAACTCAGTTTTAACAGCTCATACGCTGGCTGTGCAGACAGGAGTTGGAACGTGCATGACCACTACCTGGATGATTTCACACATCAACCATCTAGATTCAAATTCTGGACCTTCACCTTCAAAACCACAAACTCCTGCTAGTTAAGTTGCCAGATCTGATAGCCTTGAGGGGACAAGGGACTGCTATACTCAGGAATTGGTCTGTTCCCCCATGTGGTTACAATTGGTATTTGTGTATGTAAGGAAATACAACAAAATGTCCGCTAATACAAGTGCAATTTTTAAGGCAGTCTGGAATAACTATCAACACAAGTGTTTAAATCCAGGACATTGACACGTGACGACGGAAAGCTTGCCAGCTCATTAAACACCTTGAGTAAAGCAGTAAGCAGATTCAAATCCAATCCAGAACTGTTGTCTCACACTTCTTAAAAAAACCAAAATCTTTTCTTATGAATTTTTGTTGTAAAAACTCTAACTCCTAGTCCAAATGATCATTTAAGGGATCTTTATTAGTTATTTGGTGGGATTTCGCCCTGAAAACACTGTTTGGTTGAGTTTTTTCAGTTAAAATATTTTGTTTGAACTAGGTTTTATTTAAATGACCAGGAAATATAGAATTTTTTTTAGCACCAGAGTTGCAATAATGGTTTTCAGTGCCACAAGCACTTCTAGCTAAAGAAGAATTGATGTGAGATCAAGAGCTTAGATGTGAGGTCAAGAGCATCTTTCTGTTTTTTTGTTTGAAACCTTTTTATTTTTATTTTAATGGTTTATATCAATTAACTCAGGAAAGATCCAACGAGTTGCCCCCTTTCTCAACAAGTTGCAGGTTCTATAAAGTTTATGCAGCGGTTCCAAATGTGCAGTTTTGAAGGCCCTTGAAAACTAAACCTGAGTTCATTTAGGTTTGAGCTTTGAACGATGCCGTTAGTAGGCAGATGTCACACAGCTCAATGTGCCTCTTGTTCTGAGGTCCCTCCGCTTTCCTGATGTCTGAAAGAAATAGAAACTTGGTTGCTTCTATTGCCACAACACTTGAGTTCAGCTGGAGTGCTTTGATAAGTCTCTGGATTTGAACGTCTGGGCAAGTGAGACAGGATCTGAGTCTGATCCCAAGCCTGTGTAAATCAGGAGTAACTCTAGTAAAGCTAATGAAATTACATTGGTGTGAATGAGAGCGGAATTGTGGCATAGTTAGTGGAAGAGCCTGCGTCATTGATTTGCATGGTGCAAGGCACCTTGGTTCACTCAGGATTTCCCCCAACGAAGAGGGGAATTTTTATGGGGTTACAAGTACATCTTGTATGTTAATTATAAAAAATCATTTTTTCCTTTTCATAGAATCATAGAATATCAGGGTTGGAAGGGACCTTAGGAGGTCATCTAGTCCAAACCCGTGCTCAAACAGGACCTAATCCCCAGCTAAATCATCCCAGCCAGGGCTTTGTCAAGCCTGACCTTGAAAACCTCTAAGGAAGGCAATTCCACCACCTCCCTAGGTAACCCATTCCAGTGCTTCACCACCCTCCTAGTGAAAAAGTTTTTCCTAATATCCAGCCTAAACCTCCCCCACTGCAACTTGAGACCATTGCTCCTTGTTGTGTCATCTGCCACCACTGAGAACTGCCGAGCTCCATCCTCTTTGGAACCCCCTTTCAGGTAGTTGAAAGCAGCTATCAAATCCCCCTCATTCTTCTCTTCCGCAGACTAAACATCCCCAATTCCCTCAGCCTCTCCTCATAAGTCATGTGCTCCAGCCCCCTAATCATTTTTGTTGTCCTCTGCTGGACTCTTTCCTATTTTTCCACATCCTTCTTGTAGTGTGGGACCCAAAACTGGCCACAGTACTCCAGATGAGGCGTCACCAACGTCAAATAGAGGGGAACGATCGCGTCCCTCGATCTGCTGGCAATGCCCCTACTTATACTTTATGCTTTTAACTACAGCATGCTGCCTAACACTACAAAGTGGAATTAAAAAGAAAGGGGGAACGATTTATTGTGATTATTCCCATTTGCTATATTAACTGAAGTTTTGATGGAACGGCCATTTTTACAAGTCCTGGAAATGTCACAGGAATTAGGACATTACTTGTTGCTTTAACCTTTGCCACCTAGGACATCAGTTCTGTTCTGTGGTATTAATTCTGTAAAGTACATTTATCCTGCTTGTTGCACAAGAACCATTTGACATGCATTTTGGAAACTGAAATTTGTTCCAACTGAGCAAAGTGTTTGCATTATTTTTTTAAAATGTTGTTAAATTGGAAGGGTTAATATTTAAAATGAAATTGAAGAGTCATTTCCTGAATAGTGGTTTCCTGGAAGTATCTTTTAAGAACACAGGAAGAGACATACTGGGTCAGACCAAAGGTCCATCTATCCCAGTATCCTGTCTTCCCACAGGTTTCAGAGTAGCAGCCGTGTTAGTCTGTATTTGCAAAAAGAGAAGGTGTACTTGTGGCACCTTAGAGACTAACCAATTTATTTGAGCATAAACTTAAGTGAGCTGTAGCTCACGAAAGCTTATGCTCAAATAAATTGGTTAGTCTCTAAGGTGCCACAAGTCCTCCTTTTCTTTTTGTCTTCCCACAGTGGCCAATGCCAGGTGCCCCAGAGGGAATGAACAGAACAGGGAATCACCAAGTGATCCATCCCTGGTCACCCATTCCCATTCCTCTTAACACATAACATTGAGACAGGTTTTTTTCTATTTGTGCTTAAAACAATAGTTATTAATCCTTAGTAGCTCACACTCAACCACGTTTGGAATGGGGGATATCAATGTTCTGGTCTGGCAAGCTGCTGTGCTTCCTGCTGGTATTGTGGAAACATCATTGGGCACTCTAGTTAAAGCTGTGTTTACTTTCGCAGGCGGTGTGGTGGTGTTGCTGTAGGGCATGAAAATAAACGTTGATTATAGTCCCTTTTTCACCATTTGCCCTTAGAATATAAATTCAATTTTCTAGAAAATTACCAGTCACCTTTCCTGTTTTTGTCAGAAAAGCTTACTCAGACCCACAGCTCTTAGCTTTGATTCCAGGCCTCTGGCTGCTTTTTTGTAGGCAGAAATGATTGTGGATGCCTTTTTTGTCATTTAGACATCCCTCTGGTTTCTGTGTGCAAGCAGGTATTAGCAAACTAGTTAGATGCTGTCTTTTATAACACTTAGAATTATTTGCATGTTGAAAAGCTTTGTCCCAAAAAGCAGAGGCCGCTTCTGTAAATCAGGCCCAAAGAGAACAGAATGGCACATCCATACGGGTCACTGACTACACGTGTGCTCCAGACAAGGCCCAACCTTCAAAACGTTTGTCTTGATTAGCATCTTGCAATCTTTTAGAGCTATTGTACAGTGATCAGAGTCCCACTTGTGTCAGTATTCTTCTAGCAAGTCAGTTCTTGGTTCAGTTAATAACGCAAAGAACCCCAAAGAGACTTACTTCAGGTAAAAAGAAAAGGAGGACTTGTGGCACCTTAGAGATTAACCAGTTTATCTGAGCATAAGAGCTGTAGCTCACAAAAGCTCATGCTCAAATAAATTGGTTAGTGTCTAAGGTGCCACAAGTCCTCCTTTTCTTTTTGCGAATACAGACTAACACGGCTGCTACTCTGAAACCTGTCTTCTGGTAAATGTCTTTGTTCAGGAAAGCATTTAAGCACATGCCATAGAAATTTGGTTGTCTTTAAGCACATGCTTAAGTGCTTTCCTAAACTGGGGCCCTAGTGCATAGAATCAAAACAGGTTTCAGAGTAGCAGCCGGGTTAGTCTGTAGCTGCAAAAAAACCAGGAGTACTTGTGGCACCTTAGAGATCAACAAATCTATTAGGGCATAAGCTTTCGTGGGCTACAGCTCACTTCATCGATGCATTGAATGGAACATATAGTAAGAAGATATATATATACACATACAGAGAAGGTGGCATTTGCCATACAAACTGTAAGAGGCTAATTAATTAAGATGAGGTATTATCAGCAGGAGGAAAAAAAAACTTTTGTAGTGATAATCAAGATGGCCCATTTAGACAGTTGACACGAAGGTGTGAGGATACTTAACATGTGGAAACAGTTGAAAAAGGCTCTGTTTTGAGAACGTGCAGGAAGTACGCAATGCAACATAAGTTCAGAGCCAGGTGATTTTAATATTTAGGGAACACAAAATCTTATTTAAAGGAGTGAGCTTGCAGAGCTGCATCTACATAATTTGCTAATTTTTATGAGTGTCTTCCACACTGCTCTTGCACTGCTAATAAAATATGAACTATTGAGAGGTTTTTAATCCAATCCGCATTTATTACAGGGTGAATGGGAGGCTATAAATAATGCTTCACGTGAAGTGTGAAGCAACGTAAATGGGTCCATCATCTGTTTCTTGAGATGCGTTCAGCTGGCAATGAACTGCAGAAGGTAAAGCTAATTCTGATGCCAATCAGCATCTGAATCAGCAGTGCATTGGGGTAATTAATCGGCAGGGTTTTCATTGTGGCTGGCATATAGGCCGTTCTGACACATCAGGGCTACTCTCTGCGCCAGCATAACCATTGGAGAGGAGGACACTTTTCAATTTCAACCCCATGTGATGTGATTTTTAAGGACTTCTTTTTGTATTGTCTGTGTATGTAGGGTCAGAAAAATTCCTGAGATATTTACATTGTGTGTATCAGAGTAGCAGCCGGGTTAGTCTATATTCACAAAAAGAAAAGGAGGACTTGTGGCACCTTAGAGACGAACCAATTTATTTGAGCATGAGCTTTCGTGAGCAACAGCTCACTTCATCAGATGTGTTAATCTCCAGGGGCTGAATTCTGAGCTCCTTACACAGGTAACACACTTCCAGTGGTCAGGGGAAAGACTGCTGACTCTGGGCTCTGTTAAAATATCCATGCAAGGCAAAGGTCAATTTCTTGACCAAACTGTGTAATATTTGTGTGTGTTTAATATATTTCCCCTTCCACTGATATTTTTAATTGAACCTTAACAGAGAAGGGATTTTAAAAGTGTAACTTGTTGGGGGTGGTCTGGTCTGCCTTTATGGAGACACTAGATCTGCTCCCAAAGATTCGAGTCCTTATCGCGGCTGGCTTAATGGAGCTAGTGTGTAACCTATCTCACAGCTGTTCAGCGCTCAGTGAGCACCCCGAAGCCTGTGGCCCTATCCAACTGAAAGATTATTCAGAAAGGCCTAGATGCCAAGACATCCAAATGTAGAACCCTGAGCTTGATAGGAGAGCTGTGGGACCTAACCCAGTTGACTGTGTTCTGTTAGCAAAGAAATCATGAGAATTTTAGCTTAATCGCTTCTGAAAGGAAAAGACGAGAAGCACACAACTGCTTAGGTCATGTGGGGAGGGGGGAAAGAAGGCGGGGAAGAAAGAAGTGGAGAAAAGTGTATGAGAATTGTAGGTGACGAGGAGGACAAAATCCAGAATATCTCTAGGGGCTGCTCAGCAAGTTCTTTGGCCTCTGCCAAGTGTTAGTAGTAGGGATCCCTTTTCCCCTCTTCCTGTCGGGAATTGCTGTTCTTGTAAGTCTGGCTCCTTCAAAGGAAAAAGCTCATTGGAGAGAATACATGGAATATAGTGTGATAATGAATGATAATGAAATACAAAAAGAAAAGGAGTACTTGTGGCACCTTAGAGACTAACCAATTTATTTGAGCATGAGCTTTCGTGAGCTACAGCTCACTTCATCGGATGAAGCTCACGAAAGCTCATGCTCAAATAAATTGGTTAGTCTCTAAGATGCCACAAGTACTCCTTTTCTTTTTGCAAAGACAGACTAACACGGCTGCTACTCTGAAATGAAATACAAGTATTGCTGAATGTAATGTTGAGGATGCAGTTTTAAACACTGCAAAGTGAGGAAGTGTGCACACAAACATTCCCATAGTGATCTTAATTAGAGCTGGTTGGAAGTTGCATTTTTTTTTTCCACTGAAAATTTTGACTTTTTGGTGAAAATCTACAACTGAAATATTTTGGCTTCAATGTTTAAAAAGTTGATTTGGAAATGCTGCTGCAGTGTCTCATGAGAGTTGTAGTTTGGGAGCCGCATGTCCCCATTCTGCATGGGCCAGGATCCCTGGCTAGACTACATTCCCATGATGCATCATGATCTCCACTTCTACTGAGCCACTGCAATGCATTTTGGGAGATTTAGTCCAGCTGGGAGCCAGGCTCATAGAGGAGTGGAAGGACAAGAGGCACCCGAACCACAACTCCCATGAGATACCACAATAGTATTTCCGAATTCTTTGACTGAATGCGTCTAGGTTTTCAAGTGTTGAGTTTTTTGACGAAAAGTCAAATTTTTCCACTGTAAGCAGGCACTTTTTGTGATGCATTTTGTTTAGTCAAAAACCCAGCTTTCCATCAAAGAATAGTTTTGATGGAAATATTTTGAAACGCCTAATCTTACTTCACCCATGTTGCACAAATGATCTTGATTACATTGTCCTCAGATGGATTCGTGCAGCTCCTACTAGAGGCAATTGGAGTAGTGAATAAATATTTGAGAGCAGATTGTGGGTCGATGGTATGTTAGGCTGCATTAAACAATATAGGGCCAGATTCGGAAATCCATTGGGACTACCTCTGGCAGAAGGGACTACTCAACATAAATAAGGCTGCTCCATAATTAGTAACCCAAAGTATGCCATACTGGAATGTTGGCAAGTTAAAGATCTCATAATAACTAAGTTTATCAGCATATTGTTAATGGGAATTTTAATGTGATTTTTTTTGTTTAATTTCACTAGGATGTTTTTATTATTATTATTATTTTAAAAGTAGATTAGTGTTACATCTTTACAGATTTTACACAGCCAAAACTGTGAACCAGAACAGTGAAATAGGAAAACCAAACCATGCCTATCTAAGAAGCTAACCTCCATATTTATAGTCTCACTAATCCATCTACGCAGGATCACTCCTAACGTCCAAACCCCAGAATGCTTTCATATAGCTGCCATTTTTAAAGCAACTTTCAGAGAAATATTTTATTTGTTCTTCCTAAAATGTGACATTTCTCTTCTGTACCCTCGCAGCCCTATTTCCCCCACCCCCAGAAAGAATAGACTAATGCAATGCGCAGGATGAGGAATGAATCCTGCACCATGAACAAGTTTCAGTATATCGTGAAACTTCATGGCCAATAGTGGAAGCTTTATATCATTAGAGAGTTTGGAGATGGCTGGCCTGGCAGTGGGGCACACCGGCCCTCAAACGGATGAGACCTTAAAAGTGTGACTTCAGCATACACAGAAAAGCTATTTTAGGTGATTTTTAGTGGTGTCTAGAATTTAGAACTTACAATTTCCCTTTTCCCTCTAAGGCCTATGCCGTTGTTTTACAGATGGAAAAAATGGCACCAATTAGTTTTAAATGCTCTGTAGAACATTTCTCACAGTTCTTCTGTAAAATACGTGGCAGATCTAAAGAATACAGGGTGGTTTTTGGCACATAAAGGTTTCATTGGCACTCGTTTGGGGTGACCAGTGTAACTCACCACCCCACATCGTGCCATTTTGCCCGTGTGTACATCTGTGTGGTCTTATTGTACTGTATCTTAGGAAGCATCCCCTTTATGTAGGTGGTTAATTTCCATTGTAGAGGACTCATGTGACCTTCTTTGACTCTTGTGAGCTTCTCTAATGTCTCAGTTGTCACAGGAGGCCTGTGATATTTGGCCCAGGCAAAGCCCTGGGGCGAGAGACATGGATTTACTTGCCACCATGGAATCTGCAGAGCTCTAACCTCTTAAAACCCACAGGTTTCTTTCTCTTGATCATGTTCCTCTGGAAAATTTTGACAGGCTGTCAGAATCACTGACCGTGAACACTCTAAGGAGCTGGGCTCCTGGGGCAGCAGCACGTGCCGCACTGAGAATGCCTGGGAGTTGCCAGGGCTGGGGGAGAGTCTCCCTCGCCCTACCCACACCCCCTTGGAACTGGCCCCGTGGTCCCAGCATGGGGAGGGGGATGAGTGAGAGCTAGGGCAGGGTGGGCTCCCCACAACCAACCCCCAGGATCCAGCACATGGCATCAGCGACCCATTCCACGACCACTTTGCGCGCCCCCTCCCACCCCCACCGTCTCTGGTGTAACATCCTTCTTTTGCTGCCAGCTAATATAGCGCGATTGCTCAAGGAGCAGCTTTCTGTGTTGCATTGCTGAAGGTTTCGGATTGAAATGCCACTAAGACGTAATGGGGGTTGTTACAGTCCATAATAGACATTGTTTTTACCTTTCCTTTAACAAGAAATCCTAGGGAATTTACTTACGGAACTGCTGTGCTAGAAGCACTTTATTTTGATTGTAATGTCAAGCCACCAGAAGTTAGGAAATGCCACATTTATGTTTGCTTGTGCAACCTGAATTCAGCCCTCTGGTGTGCATGCATTATGATACAATCTTTAATTACATGATCGCATATTAATTTTCTCCACAGAATCCATGCCTCGTTCCATGCGCAGGAAATGTCAGTGGGACCGCACGGGGGCAGAATTAAGGTGGCAATGGCAACCGTACATGTGGCATTTCCTAGCTTTAGAGTGCTTGACTTGGCAACCTAAATAACATTCTTTTTCCATGTTTTTTGTACTGTCATATTTACCAAAACAGAATTTCAAATCACCTTGACTGGAGACCAGCTTTCATTGAAGATCTATAAAGTTACATCTTGCAGAGCTCAGCTGTTTTGGGGGGTTATGCACGTACAAAAGAAAACGTATTCGGATTTGTTATGAAAATCCGCGGTAGAGACCCCTGAGAATTTGGCCAAGTGTGAGGATATCTGTGTATATCATAAGATAGATATAGCTATAAGAAATTTTTATCTCTAGTTTTTGTAGTCTAAGTAACACTGTTATAATTTTCTTGTCTTTTACATTTTCTGTTCTTCTTCCTTAGGCAATTTCCCATTGAACTAGATTTAAATCAATGTTACTTAATTCTGAGGAAATTTATCTGAAGCCTGAGAAATCATAAATATAGATAGGAGTTAGATAGAAATTATTTAAATAGCCATATATTTAAACGTTATCCATAACATTTTATTTCAGTAACTTTCAATTTACTTTCTTTTTTTTGTTTAAATCCTACATTCTTTGTAGATATCAAGCTGATCTATAGGAGAGTAATTTAACACTTGAGCTAGAAAAAATCAACCTGCCTCAATAACAGAAGGGAATTTGCATGATTAAAAATCTTTAAGCTGAAGAGAAGACGCTAACGTTTTTATTTGGCTGTAAAGTTAAGAGAAGGTGTATACCAAATTAGTGACACTTGATGTGGAGAAGCTATTCACCTTTATGATTTCACTTAGATTATATACGTACTACCATGGGTGGTATTGCTAACTGCAGAGTTCCAGATAGAGAACGTGTCACTGGTCGTTGTTTGTTGGCAGGATGGCTTCATGAGCAGGAGAAGACTAATGGATAACACCGTTGCCTTCTGTGTCACTTCGCTTTGGTCCTTTTCATTAAAGGGACATCTTGGCCTTTTGGCCAAAAACTAAAAATTGACATGTCATGCCACTTGCCAAGTATTTAAGGTCTAGGGATCTTTCCATATATTTATTTTCAAAGTCTTTTTTTTGCCTCATCTCCAAAGGGATAAATATAACCTCAAAGTGGTGCCTTACCATGGCATTCTCAGTTTAAAAAAGAGTGTAGAGGTGGGGCACATCCATAGCTAGTGTAAACTGTCACAGTTCCATTCACTTCACTTGGCTTCCCCGGAAGTCAGTAAAGCTATGAACAATTACAGCAGCTGAGGATCTGCTAGCCAATTACTGCCCCTGCCTAGTCCACATACACAAGATCCATGCTGTTTATCCAGGATTACAAAATTCTACTTGACTTGGGCAAGTTTTGTTTGTTTGGCTGGCTGGTTGGTGGCTCCGCTAGTAAATGTTCCTGTTTTGAAGATGCATGTTTGTATTTCATTGTCATCACAATACATACCGAATAACTGCATGCCAGGGTTTCGAAAGGCAGGGACACAACGCTGTCACTTTTGCCTTCCACTCAGTCATCTGAATTTTATCAATGAAAGCCATTTTGAAGCCAGTCCCTCAGCAGAAATACTGAATGAACTTCTCTAGCTGGGTTGAAGTGAGACCCTGAGCAAGTAACATTGCTGCTGTATTTGTCAAACGCTATTAAAGAATCCCTCTGTGGCTGTTCTTTTTTCTCTGTTGACAGGTAGATGTCTACTGATAAGCAACTTGTTTGGGCGTTACCACTGATTCTTACTACAGTATCCAATTATATGGCTTTCCTGCACTTGCAATGTTGTTTACTGCTTTATTATGTAATCTGTGGTAAAGTTGGGTCAGTACTACATTAATTCTGGCTTGACATGACCTGTCTGAAGCTATGAGAGTAATTTGGTTTGCATTTACTTCTGCACGGGCGCATTTATTCACCAGACATGCCGAAGAATTCATCTCACCTTGTTTTACTTACTTCGAAAGAAAGCGCATTGGAAGAATTTAATTGTGGAAATCCTGGACAGACTTTGTTCAAGCTTTGTCAAATTCCTTGTGGAACCTGGCCAAAATTTATGTTTCGCTGATCACTCCCCCTTAACCGTAGTTCTCACAATCACTGACAGCCTCTCCCTGTTTCACAGCAAAGATTTAGGAACTGAGGCAGCAGTGTAGCAAGGCCTGTTTATTAATATATGTAAGTACTGTGATGCAGTATCCTTGTTGTTTTATGGTATAATTCACAATATTCAGTAATTGTACCAGTTAATCTCCCAGGCATTATTGCAGTTGTTGTGGGTCTATTGTGTTTGCTGTCAAGGGCTTGACCCCCCCCCCCAGCCCACTGAAGTCAATGGATGAATGTCTTTCCATTGACTTCAGTAGGCTTTGGATCAGGCTCCTAATGAGCATTTGAAACAAAAGTGTCTTTTTCTAGTGGCTCTATATCCAGAGATTTCACTGTTTAGAAGCCAGATTAGTAGCAGGTGATTTTTGTGATCCTCTGTGAATTGGATTAGAGCACATTAATCAGACTGAAAGTGGGACATAAACTGGATCATTGCATTTGTCTAAAAAGTAGATACAACATTTGACATGTGCTAAGGTTAGCATCAGGAGTTTAGGGATGGATTAAACTGTTGCTCTGATGTAAGGACCTGCCTCAGTGGGGTAATGTGGCTGCCATTATGCACAGGGGGATAGTGATGTCAGCTGGGAAGGGAAAGCCTGCTCTCTTTTATATGGCAGTAAAGGTGCATTCCTGGGAAGGGACAAGGGAACCCTTACGGAAGAGCAGCTGGGGCTTGGAGTTCAGCTTTCTCTGCAGATACATAGTGCGGAACAAATGAAACAAACTAAAGGGTAAGCGTAGGCCTGTGATTGAATAGGGAGACAAGGGGAAATCGAGGTTCAGACAGGTGAGATTTTGGTCAATCTCGTCTTTCTTTGTCATTGGGCAGCAATCTTTCCATGCTTTGACCAGGTTACTGATTTGGCCATGTGTAGAAGAGTCAAAGAACAGCTTAAATAAAAGGGGAGAGGATGGGGTATGTCTGGGAAAAAAGTTCACCTTGCCAGACAAAAATAGCACCGAGCAGCCCTGTTCTGTGCCTGCTTGTCACAGGGGAGAAATTGCTTTGAACTTTGGTGGAACACGGAAAAGAACAACGAGAAGAGAAGTGTGTGAATGTAACCCTTCCTCGTGCAGCAGAATTTCTGGCAGGGCGAGATCTGAACGCCTTTAATTCTCGCCACTGGAGCCCGCGGTGAGCTCTTACAATCAACAGCTGCTTGCAGAATACTCTTGTTTTTGCATGGTTCCATGCATTGTTACAGTGTAGCATGTGTAACTGTGGGGAGAGATCAGTGTTATTTGGCCATTCGGATTTTAATCTTTCCTGAACTACCCAGTGCTGTTCTCCTTGCAGATCTCCTAGCGGAGTCACTAAGTACTGGGTAAAAATCAGCGGCAGGATTTGGCCAACAATCTTAGTAATCCTCAGATCTTTGGCAGGCAGCCTTCAATAACTTAGAAATTCCCAATATAACCAGCGGCAAAGAGTCCTGTGGCACCTTATAGACTAACAGACGTATTGGAGCATGAGCTTTCATGGGTGAATACCCACTTCGTCGGATGCATGTCATATAACCAGTAGTTGAAGCTTCAGAGTGTTTGGGTCTCTTTACACTGAATGCCTCTCTGGGGCTTGGGGGGGTTTGTTGTGTTTTTTTAGGATATTTTAGTGAAATACTTAATAGGTTTTGTCTCCAATTTTATTCACTGTTAAAAAAATAAAGGCTTCTTTTTCCAGGCAAAAAGGTCTTTCTCTTGAGGGAATAGTCTTTCCAGGTATTTATCTGCCCCCCCCCCCCCCCCCCCCCCGGTGTAACTTTGGGAGACAAAATGTTATCTGGTAGAAATGGCAAAGCCACAACCATGACCATTTGTGAATACTCTCCAACATGCCAGTGTATCAGATTTAAGAAAGATCATGGATCGTTTCTGAATACAGTATTTGACATGCATGTACAAATGTAAAAGCCTAGGTAAACAAAAATATGCTCTACATATTTTTAGACTAATTTATGTCATCTGTAAGCCTTTATTTCTAACAGTACTGAAGAGAAACTTCTCCGTTGCTTGTAAGGCTTAGTGTCTTTCTTTGTTGGCTAGGAAACCTATTGGTTGAATAATTATCATGAGCAGCTCAAAGAGTTTTCTATGTAACAAACTATTTGCCATTTCAGGGGCAGATTCTCATTATGCAAAAGGGAAAATAGCCAGGAGAAGTGTTAAAACTGCTCGAGAGCCGGATAAGGTTGTTTGTATAATGAAAGAACACTGCTTCTGACATTGTTCTGTCGCAGGTTTCCCCCTGTTGCTTTGGCAAGGAATCAAAGATCTTCTGTGGCTGTTAAATCTGGCCAAGGGACCAAGGTTCTAACATGCCACACCAGCCTCCTGCTATCGCAGCTTCCCTTTAACACAGAACCATACTATCATGAAAAAATAAATACTCGCAGCTTAGTTTACCCAACACAACCTGCATATGAATAAACAAGCATTAATCGTACAGACTGCACCGACTCAACATGCATGCCACTAGCAGGCAGGCCTCTCCATCTGGAAATAACATTCTACTCCAGGTCTCAGAGTAACAGCCGTGTTAGTCTGTATTCGCAAAAAGAAAAGGAGGACTTGTGGCACCTTAGAGACTAACCAATTTATTTGAGCATAAGCTTTCGTGAGCTACAGCTCACTTCATCGGATGCATACTGTGGAAACTGCAGAAACCTGGAGTGGAATCTTCATCGGATGCATATTGTGGAAACTGCAGAAGACATAATGTGTAATGCAGCCGTGTTAGTCTGTATTCGCAAAAAGAAAAGGAGGACTAGTGGCACCTTAGAGACTACGCTGAATGCATCCGATGAAGTGAGCTGTAGCTCATGAAAGCTTGTGCTCAAATAAATTGGTTAGTCTCTAAGGTGCCACTAGTCCTCCTTTTCATTCTACTCCAGATGAGACATTGCAAATGCACCTGCTAATAACTGATAAAAGACCTCACCTCTCCATTCAAGATTAGCATCCTGTTCAAACTGAGTGGAACCCAATGTTTCCATCCACCTGACATGCGTATAGTTTCCTCGTCCACCACACACAGCCAGGTCTCTGTTTGAGACGTCATGTGGTTAGCTCGTCACCTGGGGCAAGGTCAATCCTCATAATAAGGATCCCTCTGATAGACTCTTAACAGGGGATAGCCCATCCATACCACTTTGCTCTGATGAATTGCTAGCATCCAACAGGTAAGGAACCAACTCCTGCAATGCTGCCTTGAACCTTACTCAGGCAAAATCCCGAGTCAGAGGGTAATTCACTTTGAGGCTGGACTGCAAGGTTTTGCCGTCATTAGTGACTTGACCCTTCGCTCAAGTCAGTAACCTCTCATCAAATCCTTAAGGTGTATGGAAGCTGTAGCTGGTGCAGTGTTCCACATTCTGTTTGGTATGACTGCCATTTGTCTGAGCATGTCACACTTGCGCTCTATGACCTGCACTGGCTATCTGTTAGTTGAGCTCTTTAAGTCTATCACTAGGAGGCATGTTTTCTATTCCTTTAATCATTCTCGTGGGACTTCTCTGAAATCTCTCCAATTTAGCAACAGTCTTCTTGAATAGCGGACGCCAAAACTGGACTCAGTATTCGAACAGCGGTTTCCCAGTCGCCAAATGCAGAGGTAGAATAACCTCTCTACGGCTCCTGTAGATTCTCCTGTTTATGCGCCCCAGGATGGCATTAGCTCTTTTGGCCACAGCGTCACATTAGGCGCTCCTGTTCAGCTGGTTATCCACCATGACCCCCAAATCTTTTTTCAGGATGACTTAGTATCATGTTAAAAAATTACTAAAACATTTAAACAAAAATAAAATCAAGATAACACATCACCAAAGCTAAGCTACCGTTGATAATGTTAAACTAAACTACGAATAAAGCAACGCAACTACAGTGTTAAATCAATAAGTTAGTCTCAATATTGGATTGGAGTTAATTCATCAAATGAGTACCCAAAATGATCAGTCCTTATAGCTTCTAAAAAAGATGGCTGTCCATTTGGTAAGTTCTTGAAGTGGGATTTATAACCAAAGTCAATCAAATCTGTATGTTGGGGCTGGTTAAATATCCTAATACTGAAACCAAATTATTACTTAATATCTGGACCACAACTGCAGCCAATTTTAGAGCTTTCTGCTTTGATTTATATTCTTATGTGGTAGTTAATCGTTTTCTTTCCCCTACCCCTGAACAGAGATGTTATAATACTAACGTTAACAGACCTTTCTTCATAATCAGAAGTTGGGCAACTTATTTAGCAGAAATTATTGGTGACCAGGGATCCTAGTTTTCCGTGATCAAAACAAAACAAAATTCTCCGATTTAAAAAAAAAAAACACAAAAATCTGCATTTTTCCACAATTAAAATGAAATCTGACCATGGGAGCCCTGCTGCCTGGGGCTGAAGTGTCAATTTCCCATATTCCTGTGTGTACACTGGTGGCCCGGGGTTCTGTTGTATGTTTTTATTTTTTCACGAAATGTAAAAACGAAAGATTCTCTGTAAAAATGCAAACTCCACATTTTTCTGTGGCAAACCAATTTCTCAGATCCCTGTTGATGACCATCTCAAATCTCTCCAGACTTTTGAACATAGAACTCAGGACACGCTCTGGGTAACGTTATGAGACAATATTGAGGGCTTTTGAAGCCTGGGGAATTGTTCTTTCACGTGCCTCCGCTTGTGGACTTTACAGGTGCTCTCACACACACACAGCCACGCTGTCATTTCCGCATCTGAACAATAAAAAGGCCGAACAGGCTGGGTTGTCTCCCAGCTAATAACAAGAAGACAAAAATGGGAAAAAAAGAAAAAGGAGGAGAAGTAAAACAACAAGGGGTTTGTAAACTCTTCGCTGCTCACCATCTCCTGGATTCATCTGGAGCTGCAGACAATGATATTCTGATGGCAGAGCACTTCTCACCTCTGGGCCTCCTTCAGGCAGAGCCTGGTCAAAGGCTGGAGCAGCGTGGATGTTGATATTGTGACTTCGTGTCCCCAAGGTGGTGGGTCTTGGAGGCTCTGGAAGGTCAGTCTTCCCTCAGGTGGATTGTTCACCCCAAAGGGCCTTCACCGTGATCCTCATGGTGTGTGACCATCAGGTGTGAGGCTGACCTTGCTCCAGATGGATTTGAATTAGGTCACTGAGCATCAACTTGGAAACGTCCCGCTTAAATCAGAAATTTTAAAAAAATCAGTGTTTTCTGTACCACAGAGACTGACGTCTGTGACTTCCTATCTCTACCCCTCCCCTCCCCCTCCAAAAAATCAAAGCTCCGGATACATGAGACCCCACAAAAGGAAGCTGGCATGCGCTTATCAAGATGAAAAGGTCTTGAGAGCACATTGTGGCACCAGTTTAGGGAAAATTCAACATGCAAATCCTATAAAATAGCTGATTGCAAGAGTTCTTTTCAACCACCAGTCACTCAGCCTTCGCCCATCAGCAAAATTAAAAATAAATTGGAACAACTTAGGGCCAATGGTGTCGTTCTTCTTGCAAACGAGGTAGTTTACCGTAACCTTTCTATTTTGGGATGAGGCTGTAAATCAAACAGCTTATTTTCTGGAATCTTCATCTTGATAGAGAGAAGTTATTTAAAAACCTATCAAGTTGAAACCCATTAAAAACTAACATTTATCAAGTTTATGTAGGTCTCTATTCCCATGTACACATGCCCCAAGTCCGTAGCAGCCTGAGCATGTCAGTCTTCAGAGCATACTTCAAGACCACTTTCATTCCCTGGCCAGTTTGGAGATGTGACTGGGTAGGGCTGGTGGTGTGGGAGTCTGGGGAGAGGGAGACGATTAATTTTTGTTTGTGTCACTCGGTTATTTGGTTCGAGCTGAGGGAATTAACAGGCCTGTTTATGTTTTGTGTATTTTTAGAAGATTGCTAGGGCTGCCCAGAGCTTTGGATGGGAGGTATTTTACCGTAGTTTGTAAAAATCCAGATAAATCAATAACATGCATTCTGTAAATTTGAGGTGAATGTAATGCCACTGCTTTCATACAGGTGGGACAATCTGCATAGTTTAGTCCCCGGAAGGATGGTCCCACGGTTAGGGTGCTGATCTGGGTCTCAGGAGAGCTGGGTTTAATTTCCTACTTTGCCGCAGACTCCCTGCGTGACTTTACACAAGTCACCCAGACTGTGTCTGTTCTTCATCTGTAAATTGTGGGTAAGGGTGCTTACTATCGCACCAGCGTGTTGTGAAGACACATTAAAAATTGCAAGGTGCTCAGATACTATGGAAATGGACACTATGTAAGTATCTAAGATAGATATAATCAAGATGAACCAAAAAACTGGAGGAAAAAAAGGAAGGGAAAATATGATCATAGATGTGTGGAGAATGGGGTAAGATGTCTGACTCATTCTTTTCCTTCTTGTCAGCATTCCTGACCCTAACTATAAATTGGGTGAACAGATAGCAACTGTGAAAAAACGGGACGGGGGTGCGGGGTAATAGGCGCCTATATAAGAAAAAGTCCCCAAAAACGGGACTGTCTCTTTAAAAACGGGACATCTGGTCACCCTAACTATAAAGCTTACGTCTGCATGAGTCTAACCTTTAGGATGCATCTAATCAATATCATAACCTTGTTAGGAGTATATTGTATCTGTCACTTAAATGGCGTTACCCAAATGCTCTGGGAAGACCATATGGAAAGATTTCCCCCTAACTTCTCCAATACGATAAGTGCATATTAAACAAATGAGCAGGCAGACGGGGAGCAGTCATGTCAATGTGCTAGAAGATGTCTGGAAGAAAAACCTAACATCGTGCCCCCGCAGGGCAAACCCAGCTTTTTTTTGTCTGTCTGTCTCGTCCCTGCTTTTCCATGGTGTGTGATGTAGTGTGTCAACATTGGCTGAAAGGAGGAGGGAGGGGACTGTCATTTGGCGTTTCTTCACTTCCAAAGTGGATAAGCCGAATCAGAAGAAGGCGCCCTTACTCCAGAATAAGCGTGTCCACATGGGCTTTATCCGAAATAATTATTCTGGAGTACCTATTTTGGGATATTTCCAAGAAGATAAGCACTTACCCTAGGGTAAGTCAAGCATAGTATCATTAGTCATGCTGCAGTAAAACCTGGCGAGAGATCAGAATCAGGTCCCACATGGTGGTTGATTTTGGACTTTTAGAATGGATTTTCGCTCGCCTTATTTAAACACTCCTCTCCCACTGCCTTTTCAACTCCCTTCAGTCATGTTGAAAAACCCAGCCTAGAAGATTGGCCATGTTGGCCACTGCTGTTCTCATTTTCAAAACCCAAACCAGCCGACAGGTGATATTTCTGAACACCAGATAGTTCTGGTGGATTTGTGTGATGTTTGGTCCTTTTGATGATGTTTAGCTGAATTCAAAGTGTATTCCTCCAGCCAGGCCTCGAAGAAGGACTTTGTCTGTGTTGGTTTGTCTCTTCTGGGAAGATTTTTCAGATGCGAAGACACTACCAAAAGCCGAATGTGCAACTCTGAGAATTATTTCCTGTGGTAACTTTCATCCAACAAAAGGTTTGGCTGCCTTATTTATGACTTCTTAAGTAATGTGGGAGTTCAGAATAAAAAGGCCTAAGGTTTTCTTTTAGTCTTCTCTGCGACTCCCTCTCTTTGGTTTTGCTTGGTGAGTTCTCTAACGGGATGAAAGTTGCGGATGAGGTCGGCCTTCCCCTGAGTTGTTTCATTACACTGTTGACATGAACAGTAAATCCTGCTTTCCTTTGCTGCATGCTGAAGGTCACTCCTGCAGTATGCTCATAATGAGCCTCATAAGCCTGTGTCTCATCTCAGCAGGGCTCTCCCGTATTGCCCCCCCTCCCAAAAATCCATTAATTCTTTAACCTTATTAGTCTACAGATGCCAAAGGCATTGGGTGAGCTTTAAGCCCTGTATCTCACAGATGTCAGGTGATGCTTTGATTTTGTGGGATTTGGGGATAACTCAAGGAATAATAGCAAAGGATCCAAACACTTGAAATTTCAAATAGCAATAAATAAATGGGGATTTTAAAAACTCAGAGGAATTATTCACATTGGTTTATTGTACGTGATTATTACCTGCATCCTTTGCCGAGAAAATTTTTTATGCAAACATACAACCCTTGCTTACTTGCAGTGGGAAAGCGGGTGGGGGGTGAGTGTGTTTTGAAAAGGGTACAGAAATAGGCTTCAGCACTGTGAAATTAAAAGCTTTCTAGTCATTGTCTATTGATTTCTATCCTTTTGAGCTGGATTAAAAGAATTTCTGAAATGGAAGGAGAAATTAGAAACCGACCATTTTAACAAATACACCTGCAGTCTATCTGCCCCCATTGTTTTTAAATTAACACCTGTGCATTTAGAGCCTATTCAAATAATAATTTAATGCTCTAATGACTCTATGTCTGCTACAACTATGGCAGGATATCATGGGAATACCCAAGCAATATGCTTGTTTGATGCTTGTCACAACACAGATTGACATCAAAGAGCTGCAGTTTGTAAAACATTCATTACATTGCAATTTAGAGTGTCTGGTTTTGGTTTTAATTAAAAATACAAAGGGAAAAAAACCCCAGAATTCAGAGTAAGACAGCTGACAGAAAACTTCTGATAAGCCCTTTTGATGTGGTTTACACCAAGAGCATGACTCCAGCCTCACAGGCGTCTAATGGGTAAGTGGTAGCCCCCTCTCAGCCACACTGTATTTAGACATTTCAGTGCCGGCGTATTTTGCTCCCTAACCCTTTGTTAGGTATGAATTTATGTATCGCTGTTTATTTGGAGCTCTGAGGCATTTGGGATGTCGTGGTTGGCTGGGTGGAGGAGGTACCCTGCTTCTGAAGCACTTGGATATCCAGTCTGCCTATTTTAGTGAGTTTGTCACTTCTGAAAGCCTGCTAAGCTAATGCCAAGGGACTGCTGCTTCTGTCTGGGAGGCGGCTGTGCCTTTTGCTCTTGCAAACTGAGGTTGGTGCATTATGAAAAACTGAAGTCATTGCAGGATTAGCTGCCATAGGCTGTAGGGTGAATTTTGTCTGTACTTGGAGAAACTACAGTGGGCAGCCCCCAAGTACCAGCAGTGCAAAACAAATTAATGTATAGTTTAAATACTTAGAGTGCTGCACCAGAGTTAAATCTCTGGTTGCAGTCCTTGTTGCATTTGCTGATTTCTGACTGCTTGACTTGGCAAACTCCTTTTCACACAGGTATTTTGTGTGGGGGTGGGAGGGATGTAATACTGTATACGTTCGTCCTGTGCTATTTATTATGGGTCTGATCACAGATTCTTCGCTGTCCGTGTGACTAGTGGTCCTCGCGTCCTTCCCCCTTACAGCCTGTGCTCTGCATGCTGCCCCAGAGATCTCTCTCCAGCGGTGCGTTACGGCTGGGCCGCTGCTGAACCTGGCTTAATCTGTTTCATTTGCTAAGCTGTGTTCTAAGTAACCCCCAAAGAGTTCATTCAGTCTTGCTCAGCTAACCCCAGGAGATTGGATTGTGTGAGCTAGCGTTAGAGTGGCAGGAATTCCACTTTGAATTTGTGAGCCAAGGCAAGTATCAGGAGGTTTTTGTGGGCTCATCTTTAGGGCCATATTTGCTGCTCAGCATAGTGAGAAAGAGATCACTGTAGAGATGAGAGAGGGCACTCGTCCGTGATACAGAGAGAGTATGACAGCTGATTCAGCCCTACTGAGGCAGCTGATCATGCAAAGCTGCAGTAGGCTTGTATATCTTGTTCTGATCGCTGTTACAAATAGCTTTGAATAAATGCGCTTGCTATCTGTGTAGCCACCAAGCAGGAGATGGCAGGTAACCCCAGAGCTTGGGGCTGTGCAGGAGGAGTTAATTATCGGGAGCTTTGTTTCAATCGCAGAGTCTTCCAGAAACACTGTGGGCAAGATCGTTTTCAAATGAAGACGATCCCTTGGTATGCTCCCCCCGCTTCACTTTATTTTAAACTGACTCCGTGCATGGCAGCGTCAGCTGTGTGAGCACCTTTCAAAACTCACCGGAGGCGCCTCTGAGGTGCCCAAATGGTGCCCCTCTACAAGGCCTCTCTCTTTACCCAGGCCTTTACCACAAGGAAGGGGCTGCAGGCAGGCTTGGCAACGCTTCCCCTCAAAGACAAAACGCCAGGGAAGTCTGGGGCGGGACATGAGGTCAGAAATGCCATTATCCCTCATCGGGTGCATGGTGCTGAGAATGCTTTTTGCAATGCAAAAGGGAGTTTGTACCTTCTCTGTGGGCTAGGTGGTGACTGGGACCATTCTCTGGCAAAGGGCCCCTTCTTCCCCCCGCCCTTTTATCCATGTGTGGGCTACCTGGCTTTGGATCCTGGAGTGGAGGAGTCAGTGGGGCTACTTGCTCATTTGCTCCCTACCTAGAGCAGGTGGGCAGGGAAGGGGGACAGAGCTTTGGTTACAGGGTTACACACTCACACTCAGACACAGACGTCTCGCTGCTCAGAGAAGCTGAGCATGCCCCGGTGGGGTCAGTAATGTACCACTGAAAACTGAATGGTCCCTAACCCTATGTGGCAGCGTAAATTACTGTCCCCTGGCAGAAAACTGGGAAGGCTCTGTGTATCTCCAGAGTTACTCCGGGGTCCAGGGCCAGCTCTACAGTTTTTGCCGCCCCAAGCAGTGAAGAAAACTGCCGCCACGGACAGCAAAAGGGAGAAGCTGCCGTCGATTTCCCGCCGCAGCGGGCGGAACAGAAAGCAGGAAGTGCCGCCCCTTTCGAACTGCCGCCCCAAGCACCTGCTTGGAACGCTGGGGCCTGGAGCCGGCCCTGCCGGGGTCACTGCAGTTTCTGGCCACCCCTCTTCTCTGCTTCATTAAACGTACTGAAACAAGGCGCAGGTGGGGAGTATCAGTGGCACTGGAATAGCCATAGAGTCACCTAGCTGCGTCTGCTGCTGTTACGGTGCCCAAGCGCTCTGCACCCTTTCCCAAAGTGCTGTAGCGTTTGACGGGGGGAGAACTGAGACCGAGATTAAGTGACTTGTCCCCGGTAACACGGGAAGTCAGTGGCAGAACCGGGGATTTAACCCAGCTCTCCAGAGTCCCAATCCAATGCTTGAATCACAAAACTACCCTTCCTGTCATGTTGACTTCAGAGGCTACATTTGAATAAACTTGGTTGGAATTAATCTTAGTTGTTCTGTGGTATCTAATTATTATGATTATAAACTAATAGACAAAGTCAGGTCAATAGCTGAGGTCACTCTTAAGTGGGGCCATTGTGACATCAGAGGTAACTCAAGCAATCATCACACACTCTCCAGCTAATTTGCATAAATATGTATTTATTTTTTTAAAATGGAAGCTCCCAAACTACATGAAGCTAGAGTTAAGTTGAACGTACATATCAGTAACATTTAAGAGTTATAAAAAAATAGTTAAAAGAATGCTATAGTTATCCAAAAACCAAGGAAATTCAGAATTACTTTCAAACTTAAAAGTAGGACAAATATTTTAAAGCATAGAAATGCACAGTCAAGGCACCCAACAACCTTAACTCTGCCCTGTAATAAGCTCATGGAATAATCAGCTGTGATGATTATGACATTTTAGTGTTTGTGGTTTAGGGTGGATGAAACTGATTTCTGAAAACAGATGTGTTTCTTCCCTTGTTCTCCTCTTGACATCACTACAAGGCAGAGTTAAAATTGTTTGTGTGTCTTTATAGCAAAGCACATTGTTATGTAATCTCTGTCTCTCTCTCTCTCTCCGATAGATAGTGTAGAGGCTTCGGCAGTGTAAGCTGGGAGGGTCCTGTACACCTCTTCCTACTTAATACTATTCCTTGGGGTGAGATCATTAGGGACCCTGTGTCCCTCATTCCTCACTTGTTTCCTTGTTCTTTATAGGTTTCAGAGTAGCAGCCGTGTTAGTCTGTATCCACAAAAAGAAAAGGAGGACTTGTGGCACTTTAGAGACGAACCAGTTTATTTGAGCATAAGCTTTCATGAGCTGCATCTGATGAAGTGAGCTGTAGCTCACAAAAGCTTATGCTCCGATAAATGGGTTAGTCTCTAAGGTGCCACAAGTCCTCCTGTTCTTTTTGCTCTTTATAGAATTCCTTTCTGTGGTCTGCTGTGTCGGTGTTTTCAGCTGAGCTGCTTGCAGTTCAGATGAGCTAGCTCCAAAACTGGCGTGCTCACACTTGCATGGCTTCTCCTGCTGTCTGCAGGCGTTCCAGATGCACCAACTGCAGACTCTGCAGGCGTTCATTTGGCACAATGCTTTGTAATGATAGCACCGTTGTTTGTTTTTATGTAATATACTTCCTACGGAGAAAGGCAGTGTTTCAGCCATTCTTGCTCCTTCTCCAAATATGGCTAACATGGGGCTGGTTTACTAAAAACTGCTATTACCTTTATAGCAGTCTATAATCGACATCCCAGCTGCCTGTTAAACAAAAAAATCTTGTTCTAGCACAGCTTAAAATGCTTCCCTTGTAGCACCAGGATAACGTGAATACTCCAGTGGCCTCCTGGGATCATCTGGCATGAAAGTTCCAAGTTTCTGCACTCAGTGCTAAAGGTGGTTCTGTTATGAGTATTTATTGATGCCAGGTGAGTGTTCTTTGATATTACCTGTGCTAATTGTAGTTTGTAATGCTAATAATCCCTCCTAAGATTTTATATTGCAGAACAGCCCTCTTGTTTGCATACTGCGATAGGCTTAGTTAAATGCCAGAATACGTTCCTTACTATGGCATGAATTAATTTTCTCTTCTTTTCCCCTGGCCTTGTCGTAATGGGTTTTTGTGTGGACTGCACACCTAGCTGAAATGAAGTTTAGTTTTAGTTACTAAATTATAAAAATGAGTCTTAGATCTGGAGTAGATAACTTACGATATCGCTGTAAATTCTGCTGTATGTCAGAGAGACAGCATGGGCCCGAGGTTACAGCATTGGCCTGGGAATCAGGAGACTTGAGTTCATGTTCCTGGCTCTATAACTGACTTGCTGTGTGACTTTGGACAAATCAGTTCACCTCTCTGTGCCTCTGGTTCCCCTTCCATCCTGTGTCTGTCAGCTATTTAGTTTGGAAGCTC
Source organism: Eretmochelys imbricata (assembly GCF_965152235.1). Lineage (NCBI taxonomy): Eukaryota > Metazoa > Chordata > Testudines > Cheloniidae > Eretmochelys > Eretmochelys imbricata. Next base: position 99,338,331 of record NC_135580.1, read on the forward strand.
TTTGGAGCAGGGACTGACCCCTTATGTATTTGTATGGTGCCTCGCACAGTGGGGCTTGGATCTCAGCTGGAGCCCTTAGAGGCTACTGTAATACAAATAAGCAACTCAGATATTTAAAATGAGTTGAATTGTGTACTAAATTTTCTTATAATTCTGAATGGAATTAGGGAATAGGGAACAGCTCTTATAATTATTTGCCTTTCAAAAATGAGCCGGCACACATGAGATAGCAGGCAATTTTCGGGAAGCATGATGTTTAATAACATAGTTTATATTGATGAATGGTAGTTTTAAGCCTGTATGGGAAAGTCGGCAACTTAATGTAGAGGGAAAAAAGTGCTGTGGAATGTCAACATGTAGCTTCTTGGGCAAAAAGTTTAAATTTAAAAATCTTTCATATGTAATCATGTTGGGATTGCATCTTCATGGTAATGCTGCTTTGATTTGCAACCTTTAACAGCCTAAATATGAGTAGGATTATCTTTCTATATGCAGAGTCTGTCTTTAGGTTTGGTGACCTTGAATGACTCTTTCAATTACCCTGTTATCATAGGGAGGTGTCATTTTTGATGAAATTCACTCTGATTAGTATTGATTTATTAGACACCACAATCCATTGGCTGCCCTTTGCCCAATGATCTGTCAGTAAAAAACGGACCTTGTGATGTCTGAATATTCATCAAGGAGTGCAGTGAGCAAAACAGGCTTTTAGGTTCACCTCCATGCCAATTACTGTCCTCCTTTGCTCCTTACAATACAACTTCTCCTCAGTTAGAAAATCTTCTAACATTCAACCATGCTGCTTAGATCAGTCTATCTGTGTAGTGACTTAGATTTAAAAAACAAAACAAAGACCTAGGTTAATGTTCTATCTTAAACCAAATGGGGGGGAGGGCGGGGGGAATCTTGAGCTGCTGTTAGGAAAATATATTACCATGTACCTACATCATTCTAGCACATATACGCTTCTTTCAAAGCATGGTGGGCATGGCCAAATGGATGTCGTTCCTATACCTATCCCATTGGGAAAGAAGTGTTCTTCCGTATTATGTAAGTGCTCAGCTATTACTAAATCATGGCTGGCTGGATATTTTAAGACCCTCTTACAGAAGGCTGGTCTGCATTTAAGGCCAAGTTCAATGGTGGAAGATATGAGAGGAAATAAATTAATGGAAGCTGCTAGAATCTGGATGGCGTATATAGAACTTCAGCTGATGTAAATTGTCATAGCTCCGTTGAAGTCTGTGGAGCTGGACTGCCATCCTAAAGACATTTTAATAGATGAACCCAATTAGAAAAAACTGCAATTAACCTCCAAACTCTGTTCCAACTATGAGCCCCATTGGAAGCATCTGAGCTATTGGTCCCTGGTGTAAGTTTTGCAGTATTAAATGTTGTTGATGGGTTTATTCACTTGATATTTTTGCTTTGGCGAGAAGACTTTGCCCAATTGGTTTTTTACAATAAAGTGGCCCGGGGCGGGGAGAGGAGTGAGGGGAGAGACCTAGACAGGTGTCCCAATGATTTGCATAGTACCATCATGTTGTGAGCAACTTGTGGGCCTGACATTATATGCCACAGATTCTCTAAGGGACACTGACACCAATCGGCCAGCTTCTTAGTGAGCACTTTTTTCAAAGCTCTGTACAAACTAATCCTCACCACATCCCTGTGATGTAATTGGATAATTATTATCCCCATCTTATAGAAGGGGAGAACTCAGACCCACAGTGGTAACTCAATTCTGACAGCCGGTTGCTATCAGAGCTGGGAATGGTACTCTAGACATCTGGACTTGCAATGCCATGTATGATTCTCTGGGTCATGCACCTTTCACCTAATTATCTGGAAGGTAATTCCACCGTTTTCAAATTTAAAAAAAAAATGATATTCTTTTCCAAATAACCATGGAAACATTAAGAGCTCAGATGCATAATTATTGAAATGTGATGCCTGACTCTCTGTAAGACTGGGTCTGCACTGTCTAGCAGTGAAGACTTTACTTGTCTTATCCAGAGCAAATATAGTTTGATAGGGTATTTTTGCTTTTGCTCTCTCCACTTTACTTCACCAACTCTGTGCACCAATTAGACACTCTAAGAGGGCTTAAAAATAGCTTGTTATTCCATTGGCTCATGAAGTGGCAGCTCACCAGATCTGAACAGTTTTTGAGTGTTTATTAAATAGAAAGTCAGTAATTTGATTGGGAAGAGTCTCAGAAGTGTCTTTTCAAGACTATAAAATGCATTGGCAACTTGGGAGAGGTCTGTTTTTTACAAGTTGGAATAACTCTGTAAGGTTAAATAAAAAGCAAGGCTTATCCTAAATACGTGGCTAACTAAACTTCCTATTATTTTAGTTGGAATATGGTTTTGTAATTAAGAAAATCTAGAAGAGCAATAATGTCCATCCCATTTTAGCACAGAGTGCAAAAAGCAAACAGAAGGGTAATCACTAGCAGATTAGTTGTTGCTCTGGGAGATTCTGCTTCAAGGTTATGCAAATTCTGTTATATTCACGACGACTAGTAGAGGTGCAGAAATATATTTTCTTGTTTTATTGGCCTTTGTTGTAATAAATAAGCCTGCACTGCAAAATATATGGGGAGCCTATAAATATGGATTTGTTTGAAGCAAGATGCTTCCTGGGCTAACTTAAAAGCATCCTTGCCGTTAATTAATGAGGACAGGTCGCATGGGATCCTGTGAGAATTTTCTCCTGTCTGCAACCACTGACAGCAAAAGGACAGCATAAGCTCAGAACTACAAGCAGTAACAGCAATCCAGGACAGGAGACCAGACATTTTAAAGACAGGTATCCCAAGAAAATGAATCCAGACTACAATGGAACTAGTCAGTAAGAGCATTTAGAAAATTAGCGGTATTCTCATCCAGCTAACTATACTAGAGACACACATGACATTGTCTCGATAGCATCAGAACAGGGCTGCCTGTTTTGCTTTCTTTGTAGAGTTGACCAGATAATGCACATGGGGAAAAAGAAATGGAGTACTTGTGGCACCTTAGAGACTAACCAATTTATTTGAGCATGAGCTTTCGTGAGCTACAGCTCACTTCATCAGATGCATACTGTGGAAACTGCAGCAGACTTTATATATACACAGAGAATATGAAACAATACCTCCTCCCACCCCACTGTCCTGCTGGTAATAGCTTATCTAAAGTAATCGTCAGGTTAGGCCATTTCCAGCACAAATCTGGATTTGTGCTGGAAATGGCCTAACCTGACGATTACTTTAGATAAGCTATTACCTGCAGGACAGTGGGGTGGGAGGAGGTATTGTTTCATATTCTCTGTGTATATATAAAGTCTGCTGCAGTTTCCACAGTATGCATCTGATGAAGTGAGCTGTAGCTCACGAAAGCTCATGCTCAAATAAATTGGTTAGTCTCTAAGGTGCCACAAGTACTCCATTTCTTTTTGCGAATACAGACTAACACGGCTGTTACTCTGATACATGGGGAAAGTATCAGAGGCAACAAACTGCTTGTGGATTTTTGATAACTGAAGTGGAGGTTTGTGATAATTGCAGGAGCCGTCAACAGACCCTATGCCAATGCTATGAATGGTATTCTTCCTAAGCAAAAAGGTAAAAGAAGATTTAACCAAACCATAATATTAAGAAAACAATTGAAAAGAGTGAGAGAATGTTTGGAGATTTTGCATCCTGAAGATTGGAAAGTTTAGGGCTGCTGCTTTCTTGAGCTTCCTTCTTAATGCCTCTTTGCTGGTGGCCCTTAGATGGATAATTGTTTGAGAACACATGCTAAGCAACAGAATGAATTCCGGATGTGCTGCCGAAGACAGGGGTCTGATGCTGCCCAGTTCAAGTCTCTGGTTCTTTAAAGCACTTAGCGATGCACTTAAATTTAGGCACATGCTTAAGTCCATCCCTATTTGGCCAAGCACTAAGGCAGGTGTTTAACCTCAAGTACATGCTTAAAGTTAAGCATGTGCCAAAATGCTTTGCCAAATCAGGGTGTGAACACCTAAGTTAAGGCCCAGTCCTGCTCTTGAACTTCCATCGACTTCACCCCTTTTGGCTTGGTTCTGTCCAATACCCATGAAACCACGAGGGTTTACGTACAGGGTGATTTGGCAGCCTTTTGATATTTACTCGGACTTTGAGAATTTGGGCTTACTCTCTCCTAGAAGTGATTTGTTATCTGAGTAAATGTGCTTTGTTGGGCCAGGCATGCTGAAGGTGCTTCTGTGCATTTGCTGTTTGTTAGCTGTGGTCTGCGTTGTTCTGGATATTCTCCTGCTTTGCATTCCTGATGGCTTACTTTGTGGTGTGATGCTCTTAGTTCTGCTGCAGTTGTTGGTGAGGTTTCATGGCTGTGTGGGGACCGAGTAACGCTGGCACAGAATAACACAAAGGAAATATAAAGAGGCGTGTGTGTGTGTGTGGCAGGCATGTTCACAGTCTCATGGGGCCCCTCCAGGGTTCGGTGGAATGAAGAGCTTGTCAATAACGGAGCACTCCTTCGGCATGGAAATCCACTACCTGAGCCCTTGTCTCCAACGCTCTGAGTGCCTGGCAAGCTGCGGTGTGAATGTACAGCACACTAACCGGCTGGGTGGACCCTGCCACCCCGCACGGCAGGGTCCCTAGTTCACTTTGATATACTCCTGTTCCAGTGCACAGTAGCAGGGTCCATGCGGCCAGTCGGGGAACTGCAGGCTAGCGCACCATAGAATCACACCCCTGGCTTGCCATGCCCCGCCTCGCTGGGTGGACAAGGGCAATGAGACACGCTGCCCCGCAGCACCGGCAGGTGAGTTGAAGTCAGTTGGAGTTTCCTGCGGGTGAATGAGGCAGGAGACCAGCTACTGGAGCAAGTGGCTGTGCTGGGTTCTGAGGCAGGAACCCTCTTTTCTCCCCCAACAAGAACACAAAGTGCATGGCCCCATAACGTCCCCATCCTCCTCTCCCCCACCATCCACAATGGGGAGGGAGCCAAAGCCCGGACCAGCAGCGGGATCTCTGGTCTCCTTCCCTCCCTGAGAGCGCTTGCAGCCCACCCACCCTCCGCAGCCCAATGCCACGTGCGGAGCACAGCCATGGAGTAGCCCTTGTCCCTCCTCCCCATGAAACCCAGCCTCTGCATTCTCCACTGCACACAGATCCTGCCCAGGATGGGGCTTGCATTTCCCTGGGGAGCAGAGTGCGGCTCCAGGAGCCGTTTGTATGTAAAGCCAAGCTGTCCAGCCTGGTGCCTTGTTGGGATACAAGCAGACTGCATTTAGGTGTAGAAATGCCTGGCTCACCCCCGGATGCTAATGTGGGCATCATAGTGGGAGCCCTGGCTGACCTGTCAAGCTGTCCTTATGTTTTGCACCCTAAAATAGCAGCCAGGCCCTCACTTCCTTTGCTGTCACCTCCTAGGTGCACTGCGTTCCATGTGGGAAATACTTGTGAGTGCACCTGTCTTTAGCTCTTCCGTCTTGAGGGTTATGAGAAGGGAGGTCAGGTGGCACTTCTCGCAAACATAGCCATTGCATCAATAAGGGTTTCTGGGCTGTGGCTGAGAAGACAACCCTGGCTGTTTCACTGATGCAAATGGCTGAAATGCATCTCTCCTCGTTTAGTTTGTGAGCAGGGTCTGGTGTCATGAATGTTTTCTGATAGTAGAGAACATAAAGAAACAAAATGTAATAGAACTAATGACTGAGCGGCGTGGCACATCCTTTCCGGTCTTCAGGAATAGGAGCTGAGTTCAAAGTAGCAGTCTAGATAAAAAATAATCCTACCACAGCAGATATATTGGCTTTAAAATGGCTAATGATTAAAAAATTATCCTTTTGCTCCTCTAAGCGTTCTACCTGTCAGGGGCGAGGTGCTTTGATGGAGTGTTAGATTAATACCTTCAGTCTCCAGCTTAGTTAAATCTCTCCTGTTTGATGAGCATGGTTATTAAAAACACTTATAAATGGAAAGTTGTGTGCCACTGGAAATGATCTGGGGCCTGTAATTTACCAGTGATTGCTATATTTGTGTACGGAACACACTGTGCTTTGCTTCCCTTGTTTATCAAGGTTTTTATTCCCCAGTGAGCACGCCTCAAGGAGAACCACAGTCAGCTTCCCACATCCTCCCCATTAGAGTGTATTTATTAAAATGTTTCATTTACTGAAGAAATCTCAAAGGTGGGGCTGATAAAACAACAGCAAAAACATTTGCTGGTGAACTTCTCCTCTGAGTTAACTTCGGTTTAATTAAGCTTGCATTCCTAAGTTGGATCCTAAATTGCCTTACAGAAGGGGGAGAAATGTATCCCAGATAATACATCCATGCTTTGTGCTAGAGAAATCGCTGGTCAAGAGAATAAACGTTGAACCCGCTGAATAGCAGCAGTTTGGCGAGGCGCTATAAGCAGCCATATTTATGAGCAGATCTTATGGCGTCTACAAGAAAGGCATGGCCTCTTGGCATGGTCTTACGATAACCCAAAGGAGTGAATTTAGGATAGGAGTGTGGGTGTTGCACTGGGTAGCCACAATCCCTGAACAAAGATGTTTAGTCTCATAATAGAGCGATTTCCCTGAGAGTAAAGCAGCAGCAATGATCTTCATAAGAGATTTTAAAACCACGAGGAAATACTTAAAAAGGAAACAGAAAGAGAGGAAAAACCACTATGGGCCAGATCCTTGGTGAATGTAAATCAGCATATCCCCACTGATTTCCCAGGAGCTGTGCCAGCTGACACCAGCTGAGGATCTGACCCCATATTTAAGGTGTCAAAGGTTTATATGCCTCTGAGCAACTGACATAGAACCTACCAGGAGAGTGGTGAAAAAACAGGGAATTCAGGAACTAAAACTTTCTGTGGAAAGTGGGAATCCTGTCCCACTCTCGTCAACGGGAGAGAACACAAATGCTGAGAAGTCAGGTGCACGCTGAAGCCTGCTGAAACAGCATGCAGAGCAAATAGATGAAAACATCCATTTAAAAAACATATATGGCATGAAACTGTGTACTGACTGAAAGGAACCAGGGCTGCCATGGGTGAGGAGCACTTTAGGGGCAAAATAAAGGTTATGGAGAAGGTAAAGTTACCATAAAGGAGGACGGAGGGAATCCTGTTCCCCAGGAAGTATTGGAGTGCGGCCCTAGCAGCGGACTGCAGTCTCTGAGGGAGACTTTACGGAGCAATTTGAGAAATTACCACACTAACGCCATGAGGTCACCCTAAGGATTCAGAAAGAAGCAAAATGCAAAATAGAGAAGGTGCTTTGGCTTTTAACAGATTGAATTATTTTGTGGCCACTTACTATTGTAGCTATGCAAGTTAAAATTGTGGTAAAAATAATCCAATTTCTGTCTTCAGTGTGGAACCAGATCCCACACTTTATGATCACAGGTGTCCTAAAGGATTTGATTTTTCATATGCACAACCCTGCATAAACCAGGGCTATTATGGTTTTTCAGTCTTCTTGTGAAACGTGATATAATAGACCGTAACAGAAGCAAGATCCTGGACTAGTTTGACCCCTTCTAAAAAGCCCAGTGTTCCTAGTAATTATTAACTCTCGTTTTTCATTATTTTTTGGCGTTTCTGTTGGTTTCTTCGATTGCTTTTCTTCCGGAATTACTCCATCAATACAGCACTAGCTGTTTTGGCTATGGGTCTAGAGTTCAGCGAGTAGAGTATTTCAGAGAACCCATAACGTATCGTGTTCACCACAACTAGTCTCCAGTTGTGAATTTTTAATTATGCCAGATCATTTTCAGTAAATGGGACTTCAGGCTCAATTAGTGCTGTCAGATCCAATTTTTCACTCACCTGCTATTGAGCTCATCCTATGTTGTTTGCAGTAATTGCCAAATCCGCAGGAAAGATGAGACTTGCACAAGATGAATGTCTGGCATTTCCCATTCTCTGAGCCTGTCTTGGCATAGTGATAGAGGGACTTAATCCAGCTGAAAGTCAGATGCTGAGAGAAAAGTCTATCCATTGAGAAATATTTTCTTTAAAGTGATTATAAATGAAAAATTGGTTCTTCCTTTACACAACAAGACAGTTTTCTTTGAGCCCCATGAACTTGCATCTTAATCAAAAGTACAGTTTCTCCATTCTGCAGATACCGCTTTGTGAAGCCTTTGATCGCTCTAGGGCTATCAACCAGAGTCTGTTCTTAAATTTGATTACCTGATCAGAATGCGAGTTTGCAAGTGTTAGCCATAAAGGAACTAAGTCTAAACTAAGACCCCTTTTAATTCTAGGTGATAATAGGGCTGGGCACATACCTCCCTCCTAGCAGATGCCTCTAGAGGTTCATCCCATTTGAGAGAGCCCCTCAAAAAGAAGCCTATCTCCCCTTCCAGGTCCCTAAGACAAGTCCTAACTCAAGGCCCTCAGCGCTCTCTCCACAACCCCAAGACAAGCCTTGCTTCACACTGCCACATCTCTCTCATCTACAGCATCCCCTACTTCTGATTGCTCACTTGAAAAAATATCGTGTTTGAACTTGGTGATATGCAGCAGAACCATCCACTGAATTCAGCTGCTTGTTCATTTGAGTGGGTCATTTTCAGGAGCCAGACGTACAGTCTGTACCGTTGGATTTTGATCAGTTTTGATAGATGGATTGATTTGAAGCCCCAGAAGGCCCATTTTGGGGATATAGTCTGACCTCCTGCATAACACAGCCATCAACCCTCACCAGGAATTCCTGCATGAAGACCCCAACTTCTGGTCAAGCTACTGCAGATCTTTTCGAAAGGCACATGCTCTTGATATAAAGACTTCAAAGTGATGGAGAATCTGCCACCTCCCTGGGGGGAAGTTCTGATGGTTAATTACCCTCAATTTTAAAAGTTTTCACCTTATTTCTAGTTTGAATCTGCCCAGTCAGCTTCCATCCATTGGACCTCGTTATGCCTTTGTCTGCTAAATTACAGAACCTTCCACTGTCAGAAATCTACGCCCCAAGTAGGTACTTGTAGGCCACGATCAAGTCATCTCTTCACCTTGCTGTAGGCAAGTGTTGCTGCATGATTTGGTCACGATCTATACATTACATTAAAGGGACCATTTTTAAAGGAGGGGCTAAAATTCTCAGGCCCAGTCCGTGCCAGTTGCATGTGGCCCTGGATGTGAAATCACCCCATCCCAATGGGGGAGAGACTCAGTCACACACACACCCAGCTCCCTTGCCTGCAGAGGGGCACAAACACTACATCAGCTCCTCATTTTTCCTGCTTCTCCCATCCTGCTTCTCCCAGTGCACCTTGCCAGCTATGGTGGAACAGGTTTCCTTCAGGAAGTTTCCTTATCTCCTCTCCAGTCCCCCATCCCTTCACTCAAGGGCCATGTAAAATCCAGCTCAGAATGAGATGAGAGGGAAGAACAACCTGAGGCAGGACATAATCATCCAAGATGAGCGCACACGTGGCTGGGAGTCATGTTGTCCCCGTGGTTTTATTGACGCTGTTCGTACTGACTCTTGTGTACTCTCCAAGTTGTGATGCCCCTGGAGGTAACAAGATCAGCCACTCTTAAGTGATAGCAATGGACTTGAGCAAACTAAGAAGAAGGCACCTCCTTTTATATAAGGTAAAAGAACCTGTTCTCTCTCTCAGAATCCAAGCAGCCCCATCTGCCTGCCTCAATTCTTAACCAGAAGATTTTCTGCTAGCAGTGAGCTGAGCATTTATCTGTGGTTGAAAAGTCTGTTCTCATCATGCTGGCTTCATTCCATACTGCACCTTGCTGTATACAGAGAGTGGTTTCCAGCCTATACTTCCCGCTGAGCACAGCTCCTCCTCTCTTGGCCGGAAGCAAGCTACCTTTTGGCTCACCTGCTAATAACAGAGCTGGCAGACTTGGATTCTCTTGCATGCGTCTATCTTGCACGTGTCTATCTGTGCTGATTCTCTTGCATGTGTATTCTCTTGCATGTACGATCTGTGCTGTTCAGCTTACCCATTCACAAAGCCTGGGTAACTGCTGTATATACATATGGCTGTTTTAATAGTTTAGTTCCTGATAGGAATGCACCAGGAAATGGGTCCTTTGCCAGACAGGTTTTTGGGAAGAGTAAAGCAAACTACAGACCAGAGAACAGTTTGTGTACAAAGCCCTGACAGTTATCTCAGCTGAAAGCAGTGAGATTCAGCCAATCTTCCATCGTCCAGCAGCCAATCTAACCTACCCTCCTCTTGCACTTTCCTTTCAGCTAATGTTCTTACTGCATGAATTACTGGAAAGTAGGAAAAACCTCCGTCCTCCCCTCTGGTCCAAGAAATCAAACCTCACCCAAGACAGTGCTTATATGACACTCAGTGCTGGAATTCTTTATAGTTGAAACAAAACCAAATGTGCATTAGGGAAAGTTAACCTTTATTTATTTTTATTTCTGTGTATTTATAAAATATAGCTACAAGGGCCTATCCCTGATCTGGGCGCCTATACCATAGGTTAAAATACACAGAAGAACAGAAATACTAAAGGACTACCCACGAATATAGCCATTCAGTCCCTCAGCCCACTCCATCCTGAGCACCTAGAGAAAGGAGACAGATAAGATTGGCTTCACGGTGTGTCTCGAAAGTTAGAAAGTCACCTGTTTTCTAAAGTCCCATGAAAATGTTATTCTTGAACCTTGACTGGGCCTCTGTGGGTGCACATGTGGACACACGCATGTACACAGAACAGTTTGGAGCATTTCATCTGTTCTGGATCATCACCCTAATGTAACTTAAGAACATGTAACACCTAATGGGCAGCTTTTCTCCTGTATTTTGCTCTTTGGGGATTGAGAAGCTATGGAATGTACAAAGCTGTCTGTTCCGCCATCAGTCGTGAGCAATGAACTCGCAGCACACTCTGCCCCATGTAAAAACAAGGCTGCTAACAAGGCTGGGACTCTGTGCAGAATTCCTAGGAGGGACTCTCCTTCTGCACTCGGGGCTGCCTGGATTCCAGACTGCTTTGCACAGCCTCACTGAGTGCTGTGGACTGGGCAGATGTCTCTTCAGGCCAGCTAACAGCAACCAAAGGTCTGCAAGGTTAGATTTACAACATCGTCATTCTTGCTGGATGGACAGGTGCTTTCTGCTGCCTGAACGGTCAATGCCTAATAAGGCGGATAACAGGTCCAACTGAATGTAGCCACTCTCATTAGCTGCCCGTTTCTACAGGGACTTATCTTGCAGCAGTTTGTGCCTCCGAATCAGGTGTGTTTCTAGCCAATCTAAAGCCCTTTCCACACATCCGGGGTTCCTGCTGGTCAAGTAACTGGAGATTGTGAACTGATACCCAGGGCTGCCAAAGCAGTGTTTGAAACAAGGTCCTTAGAGGGTGCTAAATAGCATAATGATGACACATCTCTCTCCCTTGGCGGAAAGTAGCAGGAAGTGCCCTTCTGTCTTGTACATTATCAACCTGCTTGCAGAGGGACGAAACAGATCTGTTTGCTGTGTTTTCTCAGCTATGTGTGCTTCCTTTTGAGCACGTCAGGGGGCCGGACTAGATGACCTCTCGAGGTCCCTTCCAATTCTAGGATTCTGTGAGAAGCTAGAAGAGTAGAATAAAAAATGTAGAGATCAGGAAAAAAGGCAGGATGGGAAGAAGTCTCTCTCTGCCCAGTGCCCGCCTTTCCGTGCTCCCTATAGGACTCTCTGCTTTAAACAAAAGGGCCGGCTGCATATGAAAGGCAAGACAGTTTCCCAAGAAGCCTGTCCCTGAACATAAAATTTTACAGAGCAGGATGTTTATGAATTCACCACACTGCAGAGCTGGAACAGTCACCCATGCAGTGTGCATTTGAGTCGTGTCCCTCTGGAAATAACATTGCCTTGTAATGAGAGTCTGTTCAGGGATTTGGCTTTGTAAACAGTGGCATCTGTATGCTACTCCCTGAGTATCTCCCTGATACTTTCCCATTACTGTAAAACCTGCTAATGGAAGCAGAGCTGATCAATTGTAGAGTACATGCGCCCAGCCATTTCTGATGACTCCAGCCATAGAATTTAATACCAGCTAGTCCATAGGAAAGTTAATAGCATGCATTCTGTCTCCGTCCACGTAGTAAAATAGTGGCACAGTTGAGGCCTAGACGCTCACTAGGAAAAAGCTACTGTCCAAAACCAAATTCTAGCACCTGAATTTCCTGAGAACGAAAGATCTAGTAGCTATTATATTAATCCTCTTTCCCCCGCCCATTACCTGTCTCTTTCCTTGCCTTTTGAGCTCAGGCTCCTTGTGCTTATCTACACACGTGTATTTTTGCACTCATGTTGTCCTGTAGTTCCCCTGCCTCACCCTGATCCTGTTGCTTATGTCCTCTTCTACCCTCTACATTTCTGATGTCTTCTGTGGGTTGTCCTGCCTTTTCTCATGCTTGGAGCAATCATCATGTTCCCAGGTGCCTGGCTACTCATCCTCTCCACCAAATTCCTTCACAAAACCCACTTCTTTTTCTCTTTAAATCCTCCTGTGTTGATCTTCAGAACTGTAAATCCAGTCCTACTGCCTTTATGCTATATTATAGCTTTCATTTGAGATGGAATGGGAACTTTTCTAGGTAAAGACCTGGTCTTTGTGGGTGCTCCTTGTGCACACAATGTACACATATACAGTGTTCTGTAAATAGTCGTGATTCTTGCTATGATTCCACGGAGCAATGGTGCTTCTCACGCTTTTGTCCCTGTGTCATTCGCCAGTATTTATGATTAAATATTATTGCATTGCCACAAAAAATATTGAGTGAGAGCTTTGGAGACAGAGAGAGTCTCCAGGGGAAATTGCCTGGTGAATTTAAACACTGGAACAAACAAGCAAAAAACTGTTTTATAGACCTGTCCTGTCAGAACATTGCTGTTATCCTCTGCTGGGTAATACCATGCATCATCTGTGTGCACAAGTGGCTTTTGCAATTTAAAAAGTCAACAGTTTTTTACCAGGAGGCCCAAATGTAGAATGCAGAGCAAGTTTCTGTTTGAGCCCCATGTCAAGTGAGGAACTGGAAAGAGAATTTAAGAGGAAGGGGAAAGCATCCAGAATGGTTTGAATCTGTTTCCTTCAGTGTGTCTGCTCCATTTTGAAAAAGCAGGTATAATAAGAATTTACCTTTGTACTGAGTCTTTCATCCCAAAGCACTTTGTAAATTCTCTCTCTCACACCTCCCCCCCCACACACACACATCCCTTCCTCTGGCCATCTGGCTGCTCTCGTGTTCTTGGCCATAATCCTCCCTGTTGTACAAACTCCTATTCTTACAACGGGGCCATGGGATCTTTAATGGAGGTCCTGTCTGTGCTGACATGGTTATTAAAAGTCCCATATGAAAAAGATGGACACAGCCAGTAAATTGCATGGAACGCCAGTTGATCTATCTTGGAAGAGTGAAACCTTGTCTCATGAATGCCAGGATTTGAACCTGTCTCCACAGAGTCTAGGATGTTATTGAATTAAGCCAATGCCCTGGCTATATGGAGGCATGGATAGTCTGAATCATTTATTTTATAAAGAAAAGCACTTATGAACCATATCTGTTGTTGAATACTTAGGCATGTTAACTCACCAGATGTTACCAGGGATTTACTGGTATGTTACAACAGCAATAAAAAATAGATCACTGTGTTGTCTGCACATGTGTTGGTATCTAAACCAGAAAATTAGCTGCCTAGCACTTCTTGATCCACTGAGCTATTCTCCCTCAAGCACTTTATTTGATAGAGATAAGAATCCAGATTAGAGTAGATCTGATTGCACTCACCCGGTTTTAAATGCACAGATCTCCATTCCGGTTACAAAGCAGAGTTTTTATACCACCCATCTCTCCCAATACAATATAGGTAAATATAGGTAAAAACACTGCAACCTTTCTGACTCACTTTTACTGCAGTGATGCTAGACGCTTTTATTAAGCATTTTGAAAGAACTATACTTAGCCCATGTAGACTGACAGCCGCAGAGGCATGCAGAAGAGCGTTCCCGTATTAATTAACTCATCCTGCCAAGAGCACATATTGATTTGCTTTACAGAACTTTGATGAGTCTTGATTATGATTCTCTGGAGGTAGGAAAGTTTCTTGCCCTCAAAGATTAGAGAGGCCATAATTATAAAATAATTGTGCTTGTTTTCTTCTAAAGTAGCATTTTATTATTTGATGAATCTCTTGTTTGTACCGAATAGACAGTATGACTTCACAAATTATTTGTTTACTGTCATACCTTTGATTTATAATTCTTCCTTGAAATTGTAGGGTTATTTTTTTTTCACATATATACATTCATATTACAGTAGAAGTAGTTCAGATCCCATTCAGCAAATGTTACCTTTTCCGCTGGTACATGGTCTGGCGATGTATTGTATTTTGAACCATCCCATACATCTCTCCCCCTAGCCCCGCTGAGATCCTGCAATGTGGCAAGGGCCTACCCATATGTTAAATGTGTAGTTAAGTGAAGTTAAATTGCAATTTAAAATGTGACTGATGATTTGGGGAATCTGTCTAAGCACGGCTTACGAATTGTTTGAAATTTGTGTGTGTGTGGCAGACTGCAAACTGCCCTGGGAATGAGGGAGCATTTCTGCCTTCACTGTTGTCTTTTTACCACCATGTTGGACTGAAATTCCCAGGGGTGTTGATGCAGGGCTAACGGTAGAGGGTCGTTAATCCTCAGTGGTCCTTTATTCACATGGAAGCCCTCTTGGGCAAGGAATTGACTACCTTACAGAGCAAAGCAGTTTTTCGAGTCAGAACTCCAGGGTGGAGGCAACTAAGCAACATCACCTGGTGAGGCTGATCAGGGGATGGCCTGACAAAGGGGACCAGAGATTATAAAAGAAAGTGTCTCTCACCGGCCGTCTTGGGAGAGAGGGAGAAAGGAGCAGAAGGCTGGCTGCAGAACTGAGCAGACACTCCCTGTTCCGGTGGAGAAGCCACGGGCAGCAGGCAAAGGGGAGAGGAAGGATCTCTTTAAAAGGCTCTGTTCATAGCCCAAAGAACTCGGCAGTATGGGGAGGAAAAGGAAGCAGGGAAATGCATCCAAGTGTGTTTGTTTTGTCTAGATCCGTTTATTTCTGGGGCTTTCTAAAGAGTAACTGTGTTGGAAACCTTTCGCAAAACCTGTGTATGACGTGCTAGGTCCATCCCATGTTCCCAGAGGGGTGAACTGTAAGCCACAATGCCCCAAGGTTGGAGCTGTGGGAATGGAAATCCTTGAAAAAGGAGGTGTGTGGGGGAGCTGCAGTCATCACAGGGGATAGGCAGCTGGATCACAGAGTCTGAGCTCTCAGAAAGGGATGCTAGATGGAGGATCTGCACCCCACGTGTGCCTAGAGCTCAAAGCCGTAGGCAGTGCCTGGGCTCTGGTCAGGTAGTTTAAAAGCCCCACAAACCCGATGGGTGAGCCCAGAACCACGGCCTCGTGAGTGTCCAGCATGGGGAGCTTTACCAGCTCTGGGACAGCATCCATTGTTTATCTTGTGGCGTTTCTGAATCATACACTTCTCCTTTCCTAGGTGTTTTCACATAGCTAGCGCTGTTGCCATTTTAACAGATTGTCACTGGCATCTGATCGTTTCACATCTCAGATCGTTTCAGGCTGTCTGCAAACCCAGGCAGACATCACTGCATCTGTTCCACTCCGACGACATTTTGAAGGGTTCCTTCACAATCATAACAGCTAGAGACCTCCTGGTTTTAATGAGACTCTGCAGGAAAATAGAGAGGTCTGTCCATGCTCCCCCAACTAAACCTTCATATGCAGGGAGCAGGGACCTGCCCTACATTTGGGAAATGCTGCACTGAGGTATTGAGCTAGCTTTCTTGCAATGTGCGCAGTGATTTTATGCCGCAATATTGCTACTTCTCGCTTGCTCTAGCTCTATGTTGTCCTCTGTCTTCAGGCTCGGTGGCATTATGCCAGGGAAGAATTTAGTCCTCGGGGTCCAAGTGTGTAGCCTTTGCTCACACTGGTGAGCATTTGCTCCCTTGAAGTAATTCCACTGAAGTTGCACAGGTTGGGCCCCCACAGTTCCCAGGGTTGCAGTCATTCACATTTGTGCTCTCTGAACTCCGCTGTGTACCTGCCTTGCAGGGTCTGTGCTGCATCAGAGATTTGCCCTCTCCCCCCCACCCCCCGATGGGACTGTAACAGAATTTGCCTTTTTCCCCAATCTGCTAGCAGGTACTGGGACTTTTCATGCTGATGGAGGATCATTTCTGTTGACGTACTAGGGGAAGTGTGGCTCAGACCCTGCCCAGGTCAGAGCTGTTTTCTGGGGAGAGAAAGCTCTGATGTAAAAATGGGCAATTTCCTAAGAGAAAGGAGGAGCCAAGCCTGAGAAGGAGGCTGAGGTTTACTGAGTGTTCCTTTAGAATGACCTTTCTGTTAATGAACCTGGACCAGGAGAAGAGGGTGCCTTTTCGCTATTTACAGCAAGTTTGGCTTTGGGTGGGGACTGCTGTAGCTCTCACCAGCTTTCTTTCTGATGACGACAGTCCCAAAGGCAGGCAGCTGGGTTTCACCCACCAATAAAGCCTTTTCAGACCTTACATTTGTGCACACCCATTCAGTAACAGTTGCTTAGTGAGCTGAGGTGTGCCAGTCTGTAGACTAAGTAGGTGCAAACACAGTTTCCGGGCGCAAGTTAGATACCCACATTTGTCCCATGTAGCGTTCTCTCTCTTCTCTTACTGAAAAAATACCTACAAAGCTGTCAGGGAAGAAGTCTCCAGGGAGTTCTCACCTACCCTGCTAGCGCAATTGAGTGAGTTTCCAATCTTCCATGGTGATATCCATTACTTAAAGAAAAAGAAGCATCCTCTCTGTCTTTCTCACACAAGCAATTTTCCCATTGCATGGTGTGCTGAGCTGCCTTGACCATGCAAGGCCCTTAGTCAATGCTTTGTGTGTGCACCATGTTCCTATCCAGCACCTGAGGCAGTTGGATCCCTTTGGATTTCTGCAGTTGTACTTGTGGGGCTGAGTTACACTGGATTTCCACTTTCCGCAAGGGGTTGATCAAACAAGCTGCTGACTACGCTGGGAGTTGTGTGCACGCATAGCTCAAAAACTTGTACCTTCCACAGGCAGATGTTGGGCCACCTTGTGTCTCTTGCGTATCTCCAGGCAGAATTTGAGCCATAAAAATACACATAGTCATCTAGGCAAGTACTGGAAGTGTTAACTATTTCAAATGTAGCGGTAAGTGTACATAATGCTGCTGCTGCTGCGTTGTCTAAGTGCTATCCCGTAGGAGGTTTTCCTTTATTGGAATCGAGAGGTGCAAGAGACCCGCTAGATCATCTAATCCAATTCTCTGGCAATGCAGGATTGTTCCCTGTTACTCGGTTTCGAGTGCCCTGTGAGTATTTTTCACTAGCAGCTACTGGTTTCATAAAGATTTGCTTAAACTTTGTGTTCTCTGCATCCCAAGTTCTTGGCTTTTCCCATCGTGTGCAGGCTTGAGGAATCATAGATACTTCTCTGTTTCCTGCTCTGATGATACATAATGATATCAAGATCTTGCACTTATCACTCAACCGTCCATGCACCTTGGCTGACATATCCTGTGGACATGGGTAGTGACCTTGAATAATGACCCTGCAGATTTCCTCCTCTGTGTAGAGCTGCTTTCCCTTTCTTTTTTTTAAATGCTCAGTTTCCAATAACCGTCCCTGACACAGCATCTCCACAAACAGCCCCCCCTTTCCACAGCAGCAGGTCAGCTTGCATCTGTTTCATTAGCTCAACGTTTAACCATTTAACGCTCAGTTAACTAGGTGTTCATTTACTGTTCTGAAGAACATGTATTACCAGAGTGCCCAAAGGCTCTGATCAGCTTCATTGCATCTTGCAGAGTGGTGACTACGCGGCAAATCCAACCACAGCCTGCATGGCCACAGTAGGATGAGCAAGAGGAAGCAAGCTTTGGGAGCTGAGCATGTAGGGATCATGGGGGGTGGGGAGGCAGTCGATGTCTGCTAGAGGGAAGGGGTTTCTACAGAATATCACCTTTGCCTGGCTCCTCTCGTCCTCCATCAGATGGAATACATAAACAGGCCACTTCTGCTTGTACCCTCGGGAGAAGAGTCTTTCCTCCACCCCTTCTCTCCTGGGTATCTGCCTGGTGCTCCTCTTCTCTGGCATGAGGATTTTCCCCGTTTGGAATTAACACAGTAGAAAGCATGGATGGGACCTTCCTCTCCATGTGCTCTCTTGTGTTCCAGCTCCCCACTTCACGGAGCAGTGGTGCTGTTCTGCAGTGTGTTTAGAAAAGCTGGACGAGCACAAGTCCATGGGGCTGGATGCGCTGCATCCGAGAGTGCTAAAGGAGTTGGCGGATGTGATTGCAGAGCCATAGGCCATTATCTTTGAAAACTCATGGTGATCCGGGGAAGTCCCGGACGACTGGAAAAAGGCTAATGTTGTGCCCATCTTTAAAAAAAGGGAAGGAGGAGGATCTTGGGAACTACAGGCCAGTCAGCCTCACCTCAGTCCCTGGAAAAATCATGGAGCAGGTCCTCAAGGAATCAATTCTGAAGCACTTAGAGGAGAGGAAAGTGATCAGGAACAGTCAGCATGGATTCACCAAGGGCAAGTCATGCCTGACTAATCTAATTGCCTTCTATGATGAGATAACTGGCTCTGTGGATGAGGGGAAAGCAGTGGACGTGTTGTTCCTTGACTTTAGCAAAGCTTTTGACACTGTCTCCCACAGTATTCTTGCCAGCAAGTTTAAGTAGTATGGGCTGGATGAATGGACTATAAGATGGCTAGAAAGTTGGCTAGATTGTCGGGCTCAATGGGTAGTGATCAATGGCTCCATGTCTAGTTGGCAGCCGGTATCAAGTGGAGTGCCCCAAGGGTCGGTCCTGGGGCTGGTTTTGTTCAATATCTTCATAAATGATCTGGAGGATGGTGTGGATTGCACCCTCAGCAAGTTTGCAGATGACACTAAACTGGAAGGAGAGGTAGATATGCTGGAGGGTAGGGATAGGATACAGAGGGACCTAGACAAATTAGAGGATTGGGCCAAAAGAAATCTGATGAGGTTTAACAAGGACAAGTGCAGAGTCCTGCACTTAGGACAGAAGAACCCCATGCACCGCTACAGACTAGGGACTGAATGGCTCGGCAGCAGTTCTGCAGAAAAAGACCTAGGGGTTACAGTGGATGAGAAGCTGGATATGAGTCGTCAGTGTGCCCTTGTTGCCAAGAAGGCCAATGGCATTTTGGGATGTATATGTAGGGGCATAGCGAGCAGATCGAGGGACGTGATTGTTCCCCTCTATTCGACATTGGTGAGGCCTCATCTGGAGTACTGTGTCCAGTTTTGGGCCCCACACCACAAGAAGGATGTGGAAAAATCGGAAAGAGTCCAGCGGAGGGCAACAAAAATGATTAGGGGACTGGAACACATGAGTTATGAGGAGAGGCTGAGGGAACTGGGGATGTTTAGTCTGCGGAAGAGAAGAATGAGGGGGGATTTGATAGCTGCTTTCAACTACCTGAAAGGGGGTTCCAAAGAGGATGGATCTAGACTGTTCTCAGTGGTAGCTGATGACAGAACAAGGAGTAATGGTCTCAAGTTGCAGTGGGGGAGGTTTAGGTTGGATATTAGGAAAAACTTTTTCACTAGGAGGGTGGTGAAACACTGGAATGTGTTACCTAGGGAGGTGGTGGAATCTCCTTCCTTAGATATTTTTAAGGTCAGGCTTGACAAAGCCCTGGCTGGGATTCTTTAGTTGGGGATTGGTCCTGCTTTGAGCAGGGGGTTGGACTAGATGACCTCCTGAGGTCCCTTCCAACCCTGATATTCTGTGATTCTATGTGTTCCATCAGGCGAAGATCAGATCTTAGTAACATCACAGCTCTGTGGCTCTCACTATTCGATCCCTGCTGAGAATGAGGGACAGTTGGGGAAGATGTCTACATAGATTATAAAAAACAGTGTAGATCCGGGGGGTTCCCCACATTGTGAAGAGAGGGTTGGTGCGGCTGAGGGCCCATTTGACAGCAGTTTTCTGAGCACTGTTGACTAAGTTACCAGAGTTTCTTACTCTTACAATAGGATTGGATTTTGTAATCTGATAGTTCCAGGTGGTCCATATTTGAAAACCATATTTCATAACATTGATTTAGTTTTCTCCCTGGGAAATTCCAGGAGGGCTACCAGTTTAAGTTTACCAGCTGTTCTTTCCAACATTCCGGAGTTTCTCGCATTATAGATTCACAACAGAGCTGGTCAAAAAACATTCCATCAAAATGTTTTTGACAGAAAATGGATTTTCAATAAAATGAAAATTTTAGCCCCCCAAAAAGTCTGTTTGTTTTTGTCCAATTTTCAGTTTCCATCCAGAAAAAAAAAATGGCAACTGAAATATTTTTGGTTTTGTTCTTTAATGAACTCTTGAAAAATGTCAGAGAAGATTTTTGCCTGAAGTTTGGTTTCATCAAAATTTTGCTTGCAGGGAAGAAAAAATAATTCCCCAACCAGCACCAATAGATAGCTTTTGCTAATAATCCAAAAGAATGTGTTCGCCTATCCCAGCTCCCTTCTCGGTCTTATTAATTAGTGTTGTTTTTATATATTAATTATTAATGAGTCCTGTTAATGCTCAGTAGACATAATAGGAGAATGGGCGTTTATCGTTTCTCCATTCATACCGGGGTAAAACGTTTGAAGGATCCTGTGTAGTACAGGGCTGGCCCAGAAGAAGTGTTAAAATGTGGTTCCGGGGGAGCAGTGCTTTGTTCCGGTGGGCAGTGGATCCAACTCCAGTCCATGTGTTCGTAGCAGCTGGAGAACAATACAATCTGTGAGCGATTAAAATATTGCATCTGAACAAATGCATTGCACCCTGTCAACTTGTATAGCAGGACCCGAGAGCTGCTCATCGGTTGACTTCAAATTCATTGTTTGGGTGCCATCAGCTCTTGGTAGGTTACTTGGTACGTTGTGCTCCAGGCTGTACATAGGCTAGAATGAAATGTAGTTTATTGAGAGAGAGAGATGATTTGAAAGAGCCAGCTGATTTCTTCTCTCCCCACCCCCCAATTGTCTGCAGAGGTAGAAAAGGAAACTGGGACTGTGCTCTATCAATGAAGTTGTGACGTGGTTTCAACGGAAAATTGCTTGTTGTCTGTTTTGTAATAATTTTGCTTCACTTGTGAAGATAAGAGCTGCCCACCCAGGAATCCACTGTTAATCTTCTGAAGTAGGCTCTTGTGATGCTCAGTGTTTGAAATACTTGTTCTCTAGCTGGCTGACTTTGTGGCAACCCAACATTTGGAAGGTTAAGTGTTTTAAGCAGTGTCCAGCCTCTGGAAATGTCCTGGTTCAGGGCTGGATCTGCAAAAGGCTTGATCACCTGAAGCACGTGTTTAAGTCCCATTAGTGTCATGCTGCTCTAGTGCTGAAGTCTATGGGATTTATGCACATGCTTAAAGTTAAGCAAAGGGTTGAGTGCTGCCTTGCAAAGGGATGGAGGTAAACACATGCTAAAGTGCTTTCCTGAATCAGGTCCTGCTGTGCAGTTGGGAGCAGCTCTGCAGTGATGCACCTGCTTTGTGCTGCTCAAGGGCTTGTAGACGGTTGTCAGTTCTGCAGGGGTATAGTATGGGTTGGAATGATTTGCCAGTGGGGATTCCTTCTTTCAGCAGGAAATGTTAATCTAAGTTCAATAATGTTTTGTTGGGCCATTCCTGAGAAACCAGAGTGTAAACAAGCTGACATTTATCAGATAGTCTGTTTTTCTGTATCTGTGCCCAGAGTGCACAGAAGGACATAGACCCCTGCCCGGAAGAGCAGACGGTCTAAATGGGCAGCATGCAGGTAAAATACAAGCATATGACTGGAGAGGAAGGAAGGTCAGGTAGTTAACGTATTGGACTGAGACTCAGGAGCCCTGGGTTCGATATTTAATCCTGCTGCAGACTCCACATGTGATTATGGGCCAGTTACTTAATCTATCTGTACCTTTGTTGCCCATCTGTAAAATGGGAATCATTTTACTTCCTGTCCCCCATCTTTTGTCTTCATTGTCTGTTTACAGTAAGTTCTCGCGGCAGGGGTTCTCTCTTACAGTGTGTATGTACATTGCCCGGCACAATGGGACTGTTATTTCAACGGCCACGTCCAGGAGCTACTGTATTACAAATAATAAATAATGAGTGTGGGAAGGAAGCAAGTCAAAGACAAGGAGGATGGAATGTTAGATTGGGTGGGAAGAAGCTGAACAGCTGAGGAGCAGGAAAGACGGACCCTGTACTTAGCCAGGAAAAGCCAATTGAAGAGCTTGGGGGAGGACTGTCAGTGGAATGGAGAGGAGGAAAGCTAGACGGCAAAGTGTCCAGGAGAGTGCGGCCACTGAGGAAGTATCTCTGCACTCAGACAACTAAATGGTTCCTTTTTAAAAACCTCAGACTTGCTGTGGATGTACCCTTCGTGTGGCTCTATCTTTATTCGGGCAGAACTCCCAGTCAGTCTACTCATTTGCCAAAGTAAAGGCGACCGGGATGGGCACACGGAAGTGAAGCGCCTTACGCCCATATGGAGACTTTTTTCTCTTTTAAAATACTGACGTTATAACCCTTAGAAGATGTGCAGTGAGAGATTTTCATTAACGTTTATCAGTGCACAGAGGGGTGGAGGTACAGGCCCATATGTGCAAACGTACGTGTGTGGAGTGCAATAAACACCCTGAGCCTGGTTCTATTCCCTTGTCTCTCCAGCTCACCTCTCCAGGTGTAAATCAGGGGAGTAACCGCACTGAGCTGGATAGAATTATGCTAGTGTAAAAGTGTTGTGTGAAGAGAATCAGCCTCTCTTGATTTTAGTTCTGTGATAAGTGTGTCTCAAACACGCATGCCTTCATCTGAAAGTCTGATTTCCTGTGAACCCTTTTCATGCATCGACCAGGGACACATGCATGTGCTAAGGAGTGCCTTGACAGTGGGGGGCACTCTTTGCTGTAGGAGTTCTGGTGTCCCAAGGATGCAGATCCATAGGTGTTCTTCCTGGGGCCTGCAGTTCATGGCCGTGCAGTCAGTTAAAGGCACCAGGGTTTTGTGTTTTATTTTTTTTTAACAAGAATTGAATTGTGTACATGAAAACCTCATCCATCATGTTTTATTCAGGGTCAGATTTTTTTTTAAAAGCCTGTGCTTTCGCAACCAGAGTTAACCTTATTCACACCTGAGAGCACACAAATATCCAGTTGATTGGTTTGTGATTCTGGCAGCGTCATGAATGTCGTCCTCTTTCACATATGGAAGAGCAGAGGTCTAACTGTGCCCTGAGTGCACAAGGAAGGAAACTCAGAACTATGGTTCCCAGGTTACAGTTCCTTCACTACTTCCAGTTGTTGGTTCCTCTCTGTTACTACATTTGTAAATGTGACCCATGGCCAAATTATTGATAGTTCTCCCCTGGTAAGTACTATTGAATTTGGCTATAATGTATTAATGTTAACACCATACAAGTTGCTACATGCTGTGTGTGGAAGGTGAGTGAAATCATAACTTTGAATTTCCTGATGCTATTGCATCTAAAACCTAAACCGTTAACATAGCGCTGTGTTTAGAATGCTATTTTGATTAGCTACGCTTCCTAAGCACCATGCTTTTGCCATGTTTTACGTGAAACATTTTTATACACATTGCATTATTAACATATTAGTGATGCTGCATTTGCTCTCTTTAGTTTGCCATAGATAACAGCACTGAACACTCTTTTACGTTTGATTCAATAGTGCATGACAAGGGAATCCAATTTGTTCAGATTTAGAGGACATGCCTCCAAATTATGTAATTCCATTAGGAGGTGCCGGCAGCCAGGCCTCAGCTCACAGTCTCTGCAGACATCACCTATAGTGGGACATGTTGCAGATATTACTGTGAGCACAACACTGATAGCTTGACCTGTCTCTCTGGGTCGTGTCTGGGGGAATGGAGGAGATGGAAAATGGTTTAGTTGTACTAAGGACTCTAATCTGGCAATAAATTATGTTGCTACAAGAACAAAGCTTTGCAATGAACAATGAATTTGTAATGGGACTATATTTTATGTATTCAAAATTAGACTGTAAATGCTGCACTTTCATTTACGGAATTGAATACAAGTTCATATTCAAAGGTATATTGGTTGCAGATATATAGAGATCTATTTCTCCTGCATACCATTTCAGGTTCCCCTATAAAGTGGAATGTTGGATATTTAGGAGGAGGATGAAAACATAAGACTAAATCTTACCACGCTTACAACTTGTTTTAAATTATTAATCTTTAAAATGCATGATAAAAATTCTACTATGTAAATTCCAAGGAAGTGGGATTGGCGCACGCATTGCCCAATAGCTATCTAAATAGTGTCTTTAAGATAATTTTTGAACATTGAGTCACAGACTTAAAATATCTCTGAACAGTAAGAGGCGGTTCTAGTGGGGAAGTCTACTTTTTAACCTGCTGATAAAGCTGTTTATATGGATTCAGTGTTACATAGGAACAGAAGATTTCCACTGTGCCTTAAATATCAATTGGGATAAATAGCTCTGACTCAAATTTTTGGAAAAAATGGAAATTTAATGTGGCCTGCTGATCATGTTTGAGACAGAATAGATGGCAGATCTGTGGAACTAGGCCAAATGCTATGCACAGGATTCAGACCAGATGTAAAGGTTCTTAAAGCCAAAGCCTTGGCAGGACTAAGGAAAACACTAGCCTCTTGCTTCTGTCTAGGGGGCTGTGGATGGGCTCCATGCCTGCCATGCGTTGGGAGCTCTGCAGTGGCTTGAACCATTAGGTGCTCATGGAAATCAGATTCCTGTTCCCCTGAGCAGCCACCCTGGCCGATGGAAGCAGGGCAGGACAAAGGCCAATCCATAATGGTGTTCCCTGCCCCAACGTGCATGTGGTGTGAGGAGTGGCAGATGAGAGGCCTAGGGGGTGAACGGGGATCGTGGTGGCTGTGAAGGTTTGCAACACTCTGGGCCCCACTGCTGTGAGGGACCACAGATTTCTTCAAGAATTGTAAAGCCATTTAGCTAGTAAGTTCCTATGCGTGTGTCTACACTGCAGCTGGGAGCATTCCCCCCAGCCCACAAGGGTAGCCTTGAACTGGCTCCTCTCGAGCAGTTGTGCTAAAAATAATAGTGTGGATGAGGTGGCATGGACGGCGGGGCAGAGGAGGAACGGGACAGGGTTGGACTCATGTGGCTAGCCCAACCCGCCACCCATGCCATGACTTCCACACGACTCTTTTAAGCGAGCTCATTTGAGCAAACTGGCACAAGTCTGCGTATCCAGGCTGGGAGACTTGCGTCCCTGCAGTGTGGACGTACCCTCAGTTACTGAGCGACCAGGGACCTTGTCCCCACCCTCTACGGTGTCCTGAGGTTCTGTGCACGAACAGAGCCTCCGCGGAATCCTTGCCCTGTACCTGGAGAAGTGGACGCCACCGGAGTCATATCTGGCCACAGAGTACCAGCGGGCCAGGATCTGGTGCTTGGCATCTGCAGCTAGTATTTTTTCTGGCAGCATCAGGGGCTTGATGGAATGTATTTTTTGCAGAATTCAGGCCTTGACTGGAACAAGTGCATCCGAACCTTTACTCCGGTTAGGTATAACTGGAGGAATATCTGCTTCTGTAATCATTTTATTATGTGTGTAAAAGGTTTTAATAATGTTCTCGGTTAGAAAATAAGCATGGGTGTGTGTTTATGCATGTGCCCTTACAAATTCTGAGACATTCAGTAACTGAGATTATACAATTTTCTACTCTGTAGAAATATAAATAGAGAGCCAGCAGCCAGTGTGGGCAAACAGTTTCCAGATATTGACCCATCCCAATGTCCCCTTTCACACGAAGATGGAATATACGCTTCCTTCTGACAATAGGGTGCATTTAAATGTCTGGTGGAAGTGCCATTGTGCTGAAAACAAGGTAATGTGAAGTGTCAGCATGTTCAAATTCTCCTAGTTGCTGCTATCTTAACGGGAGACTTATTTCGATGTACTTGAGGACACTGTTGCTTTGTCTGATCTTTGGTATTAGAGACATTTTCTGTTTTACTAGCACTGCTTCTTAGCCTACTACCACATTGCAGCATCCCTTTACTGGACTATTAGAAGACTATATACATTAGGGAAAGAAATTAGCATGTTTTATTTGGTTTTGTACGACTGCAGCCTCTTGGTGTACAATAGAGGATGTTGCCCATACACTATTTCAACATCGTATTTAAAGTCCAGTGTAATTTTGAATTAATGATTTGTTTAGCTAATACTGCACAACACATTTTCTTAATTTGCTGTATGGGAAAAGACACTGTTATCCAGTAGTTATTTGATTTCATGCAATTTGGGAGGAAGTTAGATTCCCTTAGATTAGCCAGATATGGAAACCTGGGAAGAGAATGTAGTGTCCCAGTGGTAAACCAGTTTATTTTAAGGGTAGTTTATATGAACAATACATTGCCCTGTGTAACTAAAAGCAAAATCTGAGCCATTATGTTTATAGTCAGTCACTGGTTGGTGCACCCATACATTGGGTTAGAATGGAGGAGTTCTGATTCACTACAAACTGAAATAGACACTATTCAGCAGCAGTGCTAGCTAGCAATTCTCTTCCGTTATTGACATCCTAGAAAAAAATTCTTCTGTCCTGTATCTGCAAACACACGATTTGTGCTGTAACTTGGGAAACTTATGTGAAGATATGGACGTTCCTGAATGCAGCCCACATTCCAAGGAGAGGTTTGATTTTGGGAACCTCAGCTCTCTTCCACCCCCTTTTCAAATGCATTGTGTAACACCCCTTCATTACATTCTCACTCAACACTTTCTGAAACACAGTATATACCGGTTTAGCATATCTTGTCCTCCAAAAATATGTACATGAGTGGCCTTTAATTACTGTTGTCACATACTAAGCATATTAATAAACCTATAGTGAATGTCAGTACTGTATTCACCAGCCTATGATATACTTTTTGTGATATGATGATATGTTTTAATTACAAGTCAGCATTTTCATAATTTGTTGGTCTGAGTGCTTCTGAGCTAAGACACAGCATAATACAGAGATTGTGCATTTTCATTATTGCTTTATACTAGGCAGGATTGTATGTAAGATGTAAAGAACAAAGCTAGCTCAGAAGTCTCTATGGCGGTATTCTCCAAACCACCCGGTTGTGATTTCATGGAATTAATATCTGCAATGTCTGGGCATCCCTCTCAAACTTTAATTTTAACGTTGAACCCAGAAAGTAGGAATAGTAATCTCTTTACAGCCAGGTCACCCCAAGGAAATCTGAAAGCAGAGGCCAGAGGGGACCAAAAACTCTGAAGGGCACCTCATGTTTTTCAAGACATTCACCCCCTCTCATGGGAGTGATTTGAAGGGTGGGAGCAGGCATGGGTTGAGCCTGCAAATCCTGGAGATTCAGGCATGATCCAAAGACAATTGAAGTCAGTAATTTCCCATTGACTTCGGTAGGCTTTGGATTATCCCTTAGAGAATAAGCCAGGAGGGCCACCCTGACCCATCAAAGCATTAGCCATCCTGCTCTGCTAGTCCCCTGTCCACGGTAACGTGGCTCCAGAAGACGCTATGCTGATGTTGATTGAATCCCTTTGCAGCTGCGTAGCAGCAGCAACAGAGGTGGATTCTGCCAGAGTACTGCTGCATCAGACAGGCTTCCCCCTTGCCCTTATTCCCCAATAGAAAGCCAAGGGTGGAGAGGGCTGGGGGGTTGTATGGCCAGGGGGAGTAGTGCCCAAGCTGGATCCCCTCTGACTGTGCGCTCTAAGTGGAAGGAACGGTCTTGGCCCCAGAACTACAATCCTCCACAGAACAGGCCAGAAGAGCAGGAGAAGGCAGAGGACAGTCGCAGTACAACAGGCTCAGTGGTGCATTTACTTACAATATATGCGCTCGTTGCACAGCCTCAGGATTAGACGCACAATCCGTTGCAAATCCACTGCCTAGCACAGGTCTTACAGGACAAATACGTGATGGAAACCAAGATCACCAAAGTGTCTCTCACCCACCCACAGGGAAAGAAAAGAACTGCTCTGCCACCCTCCTCAAGCAAGTGCTTGGGTAGGGACGTGGATCCAGGTTTCAGCTCTGGTTTTCCCAAAGTACAGCTCGAGGGCCCGTCAACAGGAATATGTCCACTGTTAAGGTGTGAGTTAGCGGGAAAGGTGGCTTCGTGTGGGACAGTGAGGGGGGAACTCCCTTGATGAATCTTATTGATGGAAACAATGTTGTAGAACGGTTGTGTAGATGGAGAAAATAAAGCCAAAGTTTACTCCTGGATTCTGTTTCACTGGGGAGATTTAGATGGCCCTTACGATCCCTTGTCCATCAGGAATAGAGAACTCCAGAGCAGATTAAATAAGCTGCCAAATAATTCTCAGGCAAGAATCAAAGCTCGGCAGAAGAACACTCTGTATCCTAGAAGGATTCAGATGTTTAGAAGACTTCCAGAGCAGCAGCAGATGTCTTTGTGAGTCTGGGGACTGGCCTTAGAACATCTTTCCAGAAAGTTTCCATTGCATGTGGCACTTCTGAGCCATGTGGATAGCGGTTGGGATTTTTGATTTTGAAGTTCAAGTGACCCAGATGATGCTGTTTTGGCCCATGTGGTGTTTCACATTACATCTGCTTTCCTTGCTCTCCATTTATACAAGTACTTTCATATTCCAGATAGCTGTCTGCAAGAAAGTAATTTGGGAAGGAAGATCTTTCAATAATAGTATTTCACCTTCTTTGGTACCTAGCACCCAAAGATCTCCAAGGGCTTTTGTAACCATCCATCAAGGCAATCAAGCTTCACAGCACTCCTGTAAAGTTGGTGGAAAATAATTGTATTCACATTATTTTTTTAACTGGATAAATTGTAGGCATGGCATGGTTATGACTTTCCCTCGGTTAGTTAGCTCAACAGTGAGACTAAACTTGATTCCCTACTCTAAGCTGTTGTTGTCCAGGCTGCATTGTAAGAAATGAGGCATTTCATATGGCATGAAGGAAAAATGTACAAGTTTTCAGGAGCTGCAGCTGGCTGTACGCCTAGTGCTGACATTGAGGGAAGGTATTATCATCACATACGAAGAGCAGTGAGAGGAAATGCTCAGTGCGTTATACACTGGGACATCTTCCCAGAAAACGTTTCCTCCGAGTAATTACAGAAATGACACCACAAGCCTAGGCTGTGGTTCTCCTTTGCATTTACATTTACGGTAGTGAAGATGAATGAAGAAGTGTATCGCGAAAGCTTACAAAGATTAAATTTTCCCATAGCCCATTCAGTTCGGGCAGTCGTTATTTCTTGGCCTAAAAGGGAAATAGCCTCGTTAGATGAAACTTAGAGTGACAGCACGGAAGGCATCCCCTTTGTTTCCTTAACTCTCCAACGATCCAAGTAGACTTTTTCATATAGTTTTTGAGCTCACTCCCATTGCTGGCTATCTTTTAGCCACCTAAATTAGCCTTAGGGCAGTGACCGTATTTTTTGTGTCTTTCTAAAAGCACAGGGAACACCTACTCTCCTTACATCACCCAAAATATTAAACATTTAACGAGAGTCACTTGTCGCCGTCGGAGATAGCTTTCAGTTGCAGAATCCCATGGTTTTTCTGTCTTTCTAACAATATCACACAGGAGAATTCCTGACCATAGAGAGGTTTATGTAACCATTGGAAAGGAACATCTATCACACACATCTGCTGGTTCTTGTGACTGAAATACACCAGCCGTGAGTTTCTCCCTTATTTTCAACACAGGCATTATTGCAACAGGGCTTCCTCTCCTCCTGCTCAGAATATATCCTTTCTTACAGTCTCTCTCTTGTGTTTCTTTCCCACGTGAGCAGAAGTTGTTATAAGGTGCTCAGAGTTTCTCTCTGCCCCCAGAGGGTGTGCTAAGGAGAATTCTGCGATACCTGTAATTATGTTGTCTCTTACTTTTTGGTTTCTAAATTATTTTGCCGTGGCAAAGGAGAGAGCGAAATGTAGAAAAGGTTGGCTGCTTGCTACTGGAATTATTTCTGGCAGAGTAGGAGAACATTAAGCCTCCAGAGGAATGGAAAAGTGCTTGGCATTGTTCCTCAGGGATCTCCCAGTGAACAGAGGAACTGCCTTGATGGGCCCCAAAGGGAGACCCATCCAGCCCTCTCCAGCTGGGAAATATAGGGATCCTAGGGTAGGGACTAGAGGGGTTATGGCAAGGGAAAATGAAGGTAATCTCAGCATTGCAACTGGTACACGGAGAACCCCTTGAGGAAAACTGTGCAATAAACAAACGCACTAATGAAGCCTTTCACTGAGATGACAGCACCAGGTGACATCACATCATCTCTTGTCTAATTAAGACATGAGCCACCTTTGCCAACTTTCCTGTCTTAGTCCTTTTTCCTAGGAAGCCATGTTTGCCCACTCCTTGTGACGTTATAGTGTACAATGCCCTCTCTTGTAGGGAAAGGATTTACTCTTGAGTGGATTTTATTTTGACGTCCAAGGCTGCTGTCCCAGTCTCTTTGGTTGCTTGTGGTTGAAACAGGGTTTGGAAGAATACAGTACAAGGCAAGATTTAAAGCGCACTGATGAGTAAACTGTAAATTTTATCCGGAAAATGCTGGCTACCCTGTAAAATTCAGGACACCATCTGTTTCATTGCTTGCTTGCGGTAACATTTGTACTTGATAATTAAAATGTCACACACATCTTTAGCTAGAATAATCCATGCAAGGATAGCACATGTCTCTCTTTGTAGGGATCTTTAAATCGTTTTAAAGGTGGTCACAGATAAGCTCATTGTTATTTTGAAGCATTTCCTGCTGCTTCAAGCAAGCAGAGTGTTTACAAATTCTTTCCTATCTTTTTTAAACAAATGGCAGGTTTCAGAGTAGCAGCCGTGTTAGTCTGTATCCGCAGAAAGAACAGGAGGACTTGTTTGTTAGTCTCTAAGGTGCCACAAGTCCTCCTTTTCTTTTCTAAAAAATAGCAACTCTGAATTTGTCTGGAAGAAGCTATAAATTCCATTGCACTAACCCATGCATTTTTCAGTTCATTGGGTGTAGTGCAGTTGATGTTCATTCCAGACATTATAGGAAATGTACAAAAAGCCTTTAACAGAAGGGGTCTATGCTTCATTAGATATGCCTCTCTGTTTTTCATTAGCATCAGTAGGAGGTATGTGAATGTAGCATGGAGAGAATAGACCCCTAAGAATTTAACAAAGCACCAAAGCTGAAATTATGCCTTTTTAGAATTTGTTGTTTCTTGTCCGTGTGTCCTTAATTTTGCAGATGGTTAGAATTGCCAGGAGGCATGTGGTGCCCCACTACCCAAGAGGAATGTGGTTCTGTTTTACTGGTTGTAGCTTAGGTTCAAAATCAGTAATTGCAATCAGCTCATTTTTAAGATCCCCATATACCATGGAAAGGTTTTTCCGCTACAAAGCTGTTCCCCTTTGAAATAGAAACTCTTCCTGAGAGACCTCAGATGAAACTAGTGCTGCTAATCCAACACCCACCGAAACTGGATCTCTGCTCTTGTAGTCCCAGAACTCCACTAGAGGTAAATCCACAGGAGTATGATCATCTCCTACGAGCAGCGTGAAGGAAACATTCTTAAATTATGTGAACAGATACCAGGTAAAGTAGACAAGCATTTTCCATATGTCCACAGTAGGTTGGTTAAACAACATGCCTACCTTCATGCTGTGCTATCTCTGCTATTTTTAGTCCGTCTATTGACAGATTAAAGACAGAATTTGGAATTTTATATTTCAAGGTCACACATTGGAAACCAATGCAGTGACTCTGTTTCCTAGGGGTTAAAGTGCAGCACTGACGGGGAAACTGGATTCTCGTCCTGACTCTAGCTTCGGCTAACTGGACAGGTCGCTTAGGCCCAGAGGATCAGAAGTAGACGTTAGTTTGAAATCAGGTCCCCAAATAGAGACTTCAGTTGGAGGTGTGGGATGTCCGTACCTCTGAAAATCAGACCATACGTGTCTCAGAATTCCTGGGCGTTTTTGGAAAATTTTGGACTTGACCTCCCTTATGCCTCAGTTTTCCCATCAGTAAAATGGGAGATTTACTGTCTGCCCCACAAGAGTGAGGAGTCCTTAGACAGAAGGTGTTGGATGAGTGCAAAGTATTTTTATTTGTTTAAATTTAGCATGATCTCAGGTCTTATCTGTTTCAAATACATAGAAGTTAAACAACTAAACTGGCCTTGTGGTTCAAACTATTTAAAGACCATGACAGCTTTGGATTCTTAACTTTAAAAATATTAAGTGTAATAAATAACAGAATGGTTTGTAGATGACCTTAGTGCTCATGACACCAAAGGACCAGTAGCACCAACTGGAGCCAAATACATGGCTGGCCCAGCTTCCCAACATAATTTGGCCAACAGGGGTAGATGAAGGCAGAGTCCTCAAGATCTGGGCCCCCAAGACAAAGGGTGCAGAGGAATCCTGAATGGGTGCAGCACTGTGGATGGGGCCTGCTCCAAAGCCCAGTGAAGTCAGTGGAAAGACTTCAGTGAGTTTCTCAGGCCTCAGGTGAGCAGCTGGCTCATTAGCACATAACACTGTTGCCAGCGCAGTGCAGGCCAATAGCACGTAAGCTCCTGCCGGTGCACAAGCCAAGATGGTGGAAATACAGCACAGAGGCCGAGTGCCCTCATCTGCCTCTGCAGTCATGTCATGGCATCTTGTCGTAGCCTGAGGGAAAGCAGACAGGCTGGAGCCCATGTCACCTCAGTTCGGCTGCTGTGTGCTGTAGATGCTGCGTACCAGCCCCACTGAACCGGGAACTGGAGGATGGTCCAATGCGGAGGACAGCTCAATGCTGCCAACCCACTGCATTACACCCCATTGGTGCTGGGGAAGGCTGGCAGCATCCCAGACTAGGGTTCAAGAGATGGACTGGACAAGGGCCAGCTGCAGTCAAAAGAAGTTGTGTAAAATGACAACAGTGTGGCTGGAGAATAATGCTGTCTGAGGGCAGGGATGGGGCCTGTCTTGATCCCTGGGTACCTGGGATCAGTGGGCTATGTGGAGTGGACTGAGCTACCTTACTTGCAAGACAGATCAGTGTTTTGATGGGTCTCCACCCAGTGCAGCCTTCCATGGACCAGTCCCAGCACAGGGGGGCTTTGTGGGGGCCTCTGTCAGCTGTGCTGGTTCTGAGCTGGTTCTGGAGGGGGATGTGTCGGGGTGGGCAATGCTGCCCCCTGCAATGACCGACACTGAATTGAATTAGAAGTGTTACATTAATGGAGGCAACGCAATCAAAATTCAAACAGAGAACGTGGGCCAAACATTTAAACCGTATTGATTAAGTTTTTTACAGTAGGGTGCCTTTGCCTCAATAGGGGAGATGCAAGTCACCATCCCTATGGCTGATGCAGGGATGAACTGGGGTCTTAGTCTTCCTGGACTTCATCACCCCTGCTGTTCTTGACCCACAGGCATCTGCAGTGGAGACTCTTGATAGTGCCGAATTGGTGTTAGTTTTGTGGTGTTTTAAAGGATGCAACAGCTGAACTCACTTTCACTTGTGACCTAAATCATTATTTGAACCTTAACGCTAAGGATCAGTTACTGATACAGGAGCAGTGTAAAATCCATATCCATTCCATGTGTCGCCGGTGGTGTCTTTACGGCATGCGTGTGCTTTCACGAGCATTCCCAGAATACCAGGAAGGATTTTCTGTTTACTTTAGGATCTATACTTTCCATGCACGATCTAGAGCTTTTCCTGCACTTTGGCTGAATAAGATATCTTCTTACAATCAGATTTCCTCCCCCCGT
This sequence comes from Eretmochelys imbricata, assembly GCF_965152235.1. NCBI lineage: Eukaryota > Metazoa > Chordata > Testudines > Cheloniidae > Eretmochelys > Eretmochelys imbricata. The sequence goes on from NC_135580.1 coordinate 99,372,147, forward strand.
CCCCCCATGTTTAATCTTATTTTTATGTAAGATGAAAGCTTTGTTTGTCTGCCTTTTTATAAGCCTGCTGCATCATGGTAAATGGATCAAATTCAGCTAGAAAAAATGGCATGCCTTTGCAAAATGAATGAGATGAAAGCACAGTAGAGAAGGAATGTGGGTGTGTCCTGGCTCTTGGACGGGTTGCAAAGGCTTATTTCCTTAATTGAAATAAAAGCTTGCACAGGTTGGACTTTACACAGCAAATATATAGAGGAAGTTTTATTAGAAACACAGTTTACCATTCTATGCAAATTAAATGCAATTAGGTTAAGTGGGTGGGTAGTTGAAATTTCTAAAATCCTGGTTTGGCAGGAGGTGTTTAAAGCTCACAGCTTCACAATGTATTGCTATGCAATAGCAATCAGTACCCAGTCGAGATTAAAGATGATGGTTCTAAGGAGAATGCTGGGATTCTTCAAAATTACCAGCAAGTGAAACATGTTTTGGACAGTTTTAAGACTTAGATCCTGTTTTGTAATGAGATGCATGCAAGGGCAGCAGATCCATGCTCCTGTGCTAAGAAACCCTATTGAAATATTCAGCGTGAGCATCTCATTGCAGGATCAGGGCCTTAGTATTGACAGCAGGAATGCTTTACAAAATGCAGGATGACATTTTAAATATTCTAATCATCTGTGATAAAATGCCAACTTTGTTCCCTGGAGGAGAGAAGTGAGTTTAAATCATTAGCACCGCAACCCTCAGTGATGATTACAAAAATATTTGCAAGTGACTTAATCCGTATAGTTTAAGTGCCTGGTTTTAATGTTATTGCCCTGGTTAAGTTTCCTTAGCTAATATATGTTCTGTTTCCAATTCAGTTAAATGAGAACACCCTTTCATTATTTGATATCACCAAAGAGCCTTGGTGGGAAAGGGCTAAACTTGGCTCTTTCAATTGATACAGACTTCTTCATTATGTAATCTTGCTTAAATTAAAATTGCAGCAGGGTGCTGCTGTAAATATTTTGTCCATCGCTCAGTCCATTTTTCAGCATCAGGCTGAGAATGTATTAGCTTTAATTCCTAATGTCCAGATATTTTTAATCATTGTTTTTTTCCGATGACAACATTTTAGAGATCTGATAAACAGATTCTTGTAGATTTGCATATGTGCAGTAACTAAGTTACGCAAAATATACATCACCTCTGTTTGTGATTCTTTGTATAGCAGCAACACATGCTCGATCTGGCTTTTAAAAACATTCTTTAAATCAATTTGATCAATTTGTGTCTATTTTTTTTGACAGCAGGAAGGATTAATGTTATTGCCTCCTGAGTGAGTTGGTTTGGGAAGATGGAGTTCTCTATGCAAATGATTTGAAAAGAAATGAATATCGATATTACACTTTCTAACTCAAGCCAGACTTTCTTCTTTCATATATTATTAAAGAGAATTGATTTAGTTCTGGAATAGAAACAAAAGATTTAATAAATATCTACCTTGACAAAATTCTGAGTAGTGCAATGTGTAACAATTTGTAGGTTAACGTATATGGTCAGTTTCTTAACTACAGTATTTCCAGAATGGTGATTGTTGGAGTTTTTTACTATCCATACCATTTTATTTTTGGTAAAGAGTTGAGTAAATGGATATGAGGCGGTTAGGAGTGCTCCGGAAATGGGCTAGCACACAATTCATAAGTTCATATTCACATAGTCATTTTTAAAAGAGATTTGGGTAACAAGCTGAGATCAGAGAAGTTTGCATGTTCTTGCTTCTTCTCCAGGTTGGCAACAAAATTTATGCTGCACTAGACTGCTTGCAAAAAACTTAGAAACTTTTATATATTATATTTATATTGTGCATTCCAGTTGAACAATATGTGGCTATAATAATCATTTTGTTTGACTTGATCTGAGTGCAGTTACCCTGTACTATCTTGTTAGCTAGTTAACTGTTCATCGGCCTGAAGAAACTCTACGCTTCATAGGAATATATACAGGTGCAGAAAGGAAGGCCCAATCTAATATTGTTTTATTCCGTTTTAATGGCACTGAGCATGCTGTTATATTCAACCATGTGCCTTCTACTTGAAAACTAAGGGGCAAACCAGCTAATTTGTTGGACCATTGATTGTATTAAATTATTAGTGTATTTTCCTCTAGCCACTACACAATAACAAGCTTTGCATGACACGTTTGAGACAGAGCTAAAATGAAGATTTTTTAAAAACTTAATATATGTGTTTTGGGGTCTTTTTTACAAAAAGAATCTGCAGTTCGTAGAGTATAATATCTATTTCCGCATAGTTATTCTGGCTCCATAGGTAGAATGTAAATGCTGACCTTGGCATAGCAGTTGTGTTTTACAGATTACTGTAATTTCCTGAATGTCAAAACTCCAAATTTTTCTACTAAGCAAACTTTTCAGTGGCAAACCGGATTGCCTCTCTAATATATCACCGTGTGCAGGAGAAATGAAATCTTTATGTACTGGATTATGAATCAATGAGGCATTAGGATTCTTGGAAGGGTGAGTAGACTCTGGAAGATGAAAAACTGCCACGGTTCCATCACTGTAAACCACTGTTTATGGAGTGTAGGCTTTGGAAACCTACATCTTGCATGCCACCCAGTTATACGGTACAAGTGGAAAACAATTCCTGCAACTGCATTTAAATGGGGTAAATATCCTCTGATTTATAGCAAGGTCCATGGCTGTTCCCTGGCTCTTTTGCAGTAACCTAACGGCATTTTCCTTTCTGGTTTAGGAGAAGTAATGTGCTTTTCAACAAATCTGTAAAAGGGAGTGTTATTTAGAGGGTAGATATTATCCAGATGCTGGTACTAATCCTGAGAGATGCTGCATGCATGCAGCTGCCATTGAAATCAATGGAATTTTAGGATATTCTTAAACTGTGAACTCTAGGGGTAGGAATTCTCTTTTTGTATGTTTGTACAGTGCCTAGCGCAATGGAGTAGAAAGTATGTCCACTTGTCAGCACTACAGTAATACAAAAATCACTGGTATCTTGCAGGGCTTGGACCTTAATTTCCAAAAGCTGTATTTTAGCCTCATTTACTCCCAGACACGCCGACTAGTGTCTCTGGGGCTGTTCAGGTGTAACTAAGGGCACAGTTTGCCCCCAAATTCTTTGCATAGGGATACTCACAATTGGAAAATTTCTTCTCTACAGAAGAAAGATTTTGAAAAGCTCAATGGTACCTCACTGAGGAAAAAACGAGCACGAACAGTTAGGGTGACCAGATAGCAAGTGTGACAAATTGGGACTCGCATAGTGGGGTAATAGGTGCCTGTATGAGAGAAAGCTTCGAATACTGGGACTGTCCCTGTAAAATAGGGACATCTGGTGACTTAACTATAGTTCTTGGTATGTCAAGAAGGAAGCATAATATTCTCTCCTATGTAGGTTCATCTGCCTGCTTCTTTTATTGCTTGGGGTGTAATTCCAGGGCCTGATTGCCTGTGACACTTAGATCTACATGTACAGTGAATGCGCACCCCTTCCCCCCCCCCCCCCGGTGCATTTGTGGTCTCCAGTAACAGTGTGATTCATTGGACATTAATAGAAGAAAAAACTAATGATTACTTGGAGGAAGTTTGAATTTACATTTGCTAAAGTCTTTCATTTGCAGCTCTGGAATTTACTTCTCTCCTTTCTTAATGGAGCCTCATTCCGAACTGCAGCTTGGCTATGAATCGCCTGTGCCCTACTCGGAGCAGAAGTAAAGAAATATAGTGTATGTGCGGCATGGTTTTACAGAATTCTACAGAAAATACCAATATTTCATCTTTTTCTTAGAATCTTTATGCTTGACCTTGCAAATAGTAGGCAAGGTGAGCAGTGTCACTCTGACACCGTGAATTTCCACGGGGCATAGTATGTTAGACAGGAGTGTATTAATTATGAACTGCAGAAACAGAACAGAAATGGGCTTCGACTGCATTTTTAAGAGCTGCTCCTGCAATAACTTGCCCACAATCAGACATCCAGCTCAGCCTAATTTTGATCTGAGGAATGAAATGGATCCTGCAGCTGAATTTAATTTAAATGCTACAGTTATGGTATTCTCTAATTTATGGATAACCATGTTTTACCTTAAATCTGTGGGGTCGATGTGCCGTTTTCTGAAAGTGTGTTACTAGACCATTTCTATATTAAAAAATAAACCTCAGGGCTGCTTCAAGGAACTTTTAAAACAGGATTTTTTTCTTCCATTTTCAGCATTTGTAAAAAAGCCAGTGTGAAGAGATACTGTGGGCTGATGAGGGCTGGGCAGGAGGTTGTTTTTACAGTATTTGGGCCTGTTTCTGGTCCCCTTTCCATCACTGGCTCCTGATTTACACACACATAACTGAGATCAGGAACAGGCCTCTTGTTCTTTAAGGCTGCCGTTCCTGTAAACCAGTCCTCCATTGCATACATTCAGCAATTAAAATACCACTCTTCTAACACCCAGGGAGCGGTCGTCAGGAGCTCTGCGGGGATCCCTCTCTCCGGCAGCCTTAGTACGCTCTACTCTCTGCCGCGTCAGACCCCTCAGGGCCGGCAACAGAGCCTCCATAATAATCTGTTCTTACAGAGCAGCTGAGACCCTGTCCCTCCGCTCTAGAGCTGCTGCTGTGCTCTGCCATAGATGTCATTCAAACCGCGTCCTCCCAGCCTCTGTCTCCAGCAGGACAATGAGACAGGCCGGAAGTTGCAAGTACAGTCTGCAAGAATGGTACTTACTCTTTTATTTGAAACGCCGTCTGGATAATGAATATACAGGGCCTTGCCATAACTGTAACATGTTTGAGGGAAATGTGGTAATATGGACTCTTGTTCCCAGTATAGTGTAAACCACTTAGTTAACTCCTCAGGCCGAGACCCTGCAAACTGTCCTGCGTAGCCCTGTAAGCAAACAGTATTCCCATTTTAGAAGGTGTGAAACTGAGGCAGATTAGTTTTGACTTGCCCAGGGAAATGCAAATGAATCTGTAGGGATTAGCACGCAAGAATCCCATGTTCAGTCTTTTTAATTGTGCCTCTGGGTGATAAAGTTTTGGTGAACTTTTTTTTTAAATGAGCATTGCTTCCCACTTCCGGTAATATCCAAACAGGTGCCTTCCTCTAACAGTAAGGCATCGGGGGTGTTTCTCTTTGAGGAATAATTTACAGCATTAACAAATCAAATTCTCTGTGGGTCACTGTCGATGGGAATTAACCTCACCTACTGGGAGTGACACGCTGTAGGCTGCTTGTGTGATATCATTGAGTTTTACATCTCATTGGCACCTGGTAAGAATGATTGATTGATGTGGGAAACGTGCACTATTGTTGGTCTCAATTGCCTGTTTACATTAGGGTTACATTCTTGGGAACTGAGGGTCAGGAATAGTTTTTAATCTCAGCTTTTAGCTTTAATGTCATATCCTGAAATTTCCTAGCACAGGTTTAGAAAGCCAGTAACAGAGGTAGGTAATATTCTCTGTTAGAATTTGTTGCTATTAGAATAGGTACATCCACATTCCTGGATGTACCTTTTTCCATTTTCCAGTTTCTTCACAGCTTTACTATAAACGAGGCAAAAAGGAAATCCTTCGTTAAATACACCCAACTGCGTTTTAGGGCAGACAGAGAGTGAAGAAATCTGCAAGCAAAAAAGCTGATGATTTAGTGTTGAAGTAATTGTATGTGGTAAACAAAACAGAACATGAGTCAGTGCTGCTTATAAACCAGGCTGTCTTCATGTTGATTCGGTCAGTTGGAGTATTTGTCATTTAGAGCTAGGCAAGGCAAAAACGTACTATCCTAAGACTATCAAGTCAACTGATTGTTGTTGTTGTTATTACTATTATAACTGAACCATAAGTATGTTCATTCAGATGCGTGAGCTGTCGGGGGCCAGGGCGAAAACATTTTAAGAGATGCATGACCCTTGAAATACTAGATTTTGGCCGATTATGCCCTATATAGGGTAGCGTTTTTGATGCCAAGTCATCAACCATCTGATTTTTCTCACTCTGCTAAATCTTAGACTCCTGGCTCTCTCTAATTCCCATTCCTAGATCCCCAAAGCACCACTTCAATTTCAGCCTCATATCTCAGGAATTCTGAATCCCTGCTGGGGATTCTGTTGCCCGGCTGTGTCGGGAAGGGTCTGTAGTTCTGTCTTTCTGTTAATCAGTCCCTCTCTACTTCACCACTCCCCCTTCAAGGAACAAGAACATTAAAAGCTTCAAAAAGAACATTCAAAACTTCTTTAGTGTCTGTGGCTGTAACTCACTCTCATCAGGGTATGTCTATACTACCCGCCGGATTGGCAGGCAGCGATCGATCCAGCGGGGGTCGATCTATCGCGTCTAGTCTAGATGCGATAAGTTCACCCCCGAGCGCTCTCCTGTCAACTCCTGTACTCCACCGCCGCGAGAGGCGCAGGCGGAGTCGACAGGGGAGCGGCAGCCGTCAATAGTGAAGACACCACGGTGAGTAGGTCTAAGTTATTCACGTAGCTGAAGTTGCGTAACTTAGATCGAGCTCCCCCTCCCTCCCCCCAGTGTAGACCAGGCCTTAGAGATTGGCCAATTAACGCATTGTGAAGCCTGCGGTCTTAATTGCTGGAGGAAAAGCTCCCAAGACAGGAAACATCTATATAGCCAGGCCCTTGTCTAAACTGCTATTTGAAAAGGCTACAGTTTATTATACAAAACCCACCAATGCTAGCGAGGCTTGCCACCGTTAAAATCTTGATCCCAGTACATTTAAATATCAATTTCCAGCTCAGGCTAGAGGACTGGACAGCCTTAAGCTAGCCCCGAGATTAATACCGTCCCTACATGGTTCCTGGTGGTAATACCACAGAGAAGTTTCTTAAGCTGTTTATGCAAAGGCTGCTGATTTTCCCCATCCTAATTGGACCACTGGGCAATTCTAGCTGAATTCCCCATTCCTGAAAGGATCCTTCTAGTTACGTAAAGAGCTCTGTCCCCCGGCACATGGTCCCCTGTGCCTGAGAACATCTTCCACGGGAGCTTTTAATAAATCACCTCTTCCCACCAGTACAGCCCCACTCCTACTCCTGCATGCATGCCGAGAACAATATGCATGTGCTCCAGGTGGCCTCAGCTGCCACATCTATGACCTTTAATTGGTCCAACTCTTCAGGACAAGGACCATGTTGTCTTCTAGATTCGTGATGCACCCAGCACAGTTGGGTCTTGTTCCTGACCAGAGCCTCTGGGCACTAACTTAAAGAAAATCAGAACTCCTAATACTCCTGAGCTGTATAACTGCTCCTCTCCCACTCTCTACCTAGGAATAGAAGCTCCACGTGGGTCAGGCAGGACTGACATGGGCAGTCCATGGAAATAAGATACTCGTCCCTCCGACCCATCCTAATATTCTGCATGACATTGTGTGACTCGCTTCCTCTTCTCCACGTGCTACCTTGCTCTTGTTTTGGCCCTCTGCGGCATGATAGACACTGCTCTCAAGCAGATGGCTGATAAAGGCAAGAGAGTCTCTTTGCTCATATCCTGATTGCTGACACCATGCCTTTCCTGCCCATGGTTTGGACCCTGTGCCCATTTGCCTGCCACTAGCTCTGGGGCTTGCTTGCCTGTCTGCTGAGAACTCCAAACAGTTCTCAGATCTTCTCAAATGCTTGGCTCTCCAGACTAGCAAGAAGGTGCAATCCAAGCTAAAGGTGTGGAAAGTCCTGCAGCTGTGGTGCTCCACCCCTCTTCCTGGGGATTTCCCTCCCCGATGGGGGGTCCCTGCCAGAGAATATTCCCTGGATTGCACCTTCTGCTATTCTGTTTCTTATAGTCTGTGATTTCCCCCTCACTCCTCCCAAGTATTTGAGGATGGGTGGAATTAACCATGTGGTGCAGGGGGACACAGTTTTTATTTTCTCTGCTGTTTCTTTATCTCCCTTGTCTTCCTGACCTGCTGTATTCGCAGCGTAACAAGCAGGGCAGTGACTGCACTCACCAAAGGGCTGGGTCTGGAAAAAGCTGTGGCAACATCCACAAAAGGGAGAAGACAGCTGTGTTAGTTTGTACCGAAACCCCACTTCAGTCCAGTGAAAAGAAAAAGGCTGGAGAACATGCCTGTGGCCCACCATACTGTAATTTGCCATTTAGGTGCTTTAACTTCAGGTTTCCAATAACCCCTGGGGAAGGGTGGCTAGCTCCCCACGCACCAATACAGACTTGGATGGCTGTAAGGGTTAGTGGATGCTTAGCTCTCAGCTTCGGTCTCTGAACTTCTTAGCTCATAGCTCCATCAGGCGAGGCTCAGGTTTCCAAGCTGAAAGGCCTTGCATCCTTTATCGGATGGCAGCTGACACCGGATGACCTCTAGTCTTTCTTTACTTCAAAGAGCTATTAAGCAGCACGGCAGCCCTCTCTCCTTTGTCAGGGATCAATACTCTTCTGTGCTGGCACCGACAGGACTTTTGACCTGATGGGGCTTAAATGCACAGAGCCAAATTCAGCTGGGGTGTAATCCTGTGGACTTCATTAGCGTATACTGCAAAGCCAAGCCAGCGGTTTCTGCACAGGGTTTTGTTTAGAGCACTCCCTATAAAGTTAGGGCTAAATCCAACCCTGCAGCTTCGTGAAAGCCAACAGAGTTGTTTCTGCTTATCCTGGAGCTGAATTTGCCCGACTGTCCTCACATGATGGAGTCTCTCAGAAGATCTCTTCCTTCCAATGGAAGAGAAGCTGTTGGCATGTCAGGAGCACTAAACCTTGCCCAGACACTATACTATGCCAATGAGGTGGGCCATAACCCTTTCCTCACCAGCATCCAGATGCTAATACTCACTTGTATGTCACAAAATCAGGCAACTCCAGCACAGATGAGCAGTGTCTTACATCTGTGGAATTCAGATTGATTCCCTTAAGCAAAGTAATGAGCTGCTCAGTCCCAATTCAGCAATGCTTAAGCCTATCCCTACTTAGCAAAGCACGTAAGCCCAAGGTGAAGTCCCACAGCAGTGAATAGGGAATAAGACCATGCTTTGCTGAAGAGGGATGGGCTCCTGGATCAGGGCCCTGGAGATTATAGTGAGTAGTAACTTGTCATTTTCTGCGTAGTGTTGTGAGTCCCATCTGCTTTTCAAGAGGCTGCGCTCATTAGCTTTAGCTAGGAACATAATCACTTAGGGGTTTATTCCGCACACACACAATTTCAGATTTGCAAACTCCTTCCATTTCTATTTGTGTCTTTATTTAAAAAGTTTAGCAAAAATACAAATTCTTTCAAACTGTAAATTAAGAGGATTCTGAGTCAGCTCTGGCCTTCTCCCCCACCCCCACCTCAATTCCATCTCTCTGGACCGAGATGGAGCAGGGGGATGTAGACGGAATCTGTGAGCATAGACTCTTCTTTCAGAATGCAGCAGATTGGTTTAATCTCAACAAATCTCTCAGGGAAATGTGTCCTTTTGAGTTTTTCTTGGTTTTTTAAAAGATTGTACCCAGGAGATAGTGGGGCTTTTCCAGTTTTCCTGTGAGATAATCATTATTCAAGCAGCAATCTTTTCACTGCCGAAGGTCAGCCATTGCACTGACAAGCACTGTCTTTGCTCTTTCGTTCTTCTATCTCCTTCTCGGACAAAGAAGTCTGCTCGTGGCTTACACTGTCCTCACATGCAGGCATGAGTCCCCTCCTTCCTCTGCATTGGTTTGAAGCTGCTGGCACCAGGCAAGGTCTGCGTAGCAGAGAAAGGAGCTGCGTGCTCTCAGACAGCAGGAGCTGCATGGCTGAGTACCGTCCAACTCCTTAAAATATTATTAGTCATATACGTCTGGGGCTCAGAGTGTGATAGTGCAGAAACACAGATGGCGACTGCTTTGCTAGCATCGAGCGAGGACTGTGCACCACGTCTCCTTTTCGTTAAGCGTGTCACTGGACTCTGCGTACCGACATCCTGGGTTTTGCCTCCAACCTGAGTTGCAGAAGTCTTTGTCATTTAACCCCCAGGCAGGATCGACAGCTCTGGAGATGGCAGTTATCTGTTTATCCACAGCATGGATACAGCACCCGTTTAGAGAGTCCGCTTCCTTATACCGCTTAGCCTACGTTCGCCACAGTGGCTTGGCTTGATTTGACTAGGCCCTCTCGCCGTGAGAGAAACTTCAAGTCTTTAGGTCCATGCAGCATAAATTCATGAGGTGATTTCCCCTGGAAAAAATCCTCACCATTAATCTGCCTGGGTCCCTTGTCCCGTGTCTTAGACATCACATTGTTTTCCTTGAGTTTGTCCAACTTTATCTCTGTGGCAGACAGGAAGCAGTGGCCAGCGTCCACGTGGCGACTGTGGGAATGGTCAATTTTTCTGCCCCCGGCGCACGCCTTCACAGCAGCAGCTACAGAATGCTCCATCCCCCGTAGGGACCGACAGCAGCCGGTGCCTCTCTGTGAATCCCCCGCTGTGAGCACTCTGGAGTCCCTTTTTCCCCAGTAGTACAGGGAATGGTCCAGATCCTCCGCTGGAATAAATCAGTGTCGCGCCATTCTCTTCAGTGCTGCTGGACACTAGCTGAGGGTCTGTCCCATTGTCTTCTGCCAGGTGAGAGAACAAACACGCAGCTGCTGCCCTGCGAGGCAGTAGGGATGGCGTAAGGTTTTACGTGACCCCATACATGGCCTTGTCCTGCCTCGTCCGAGTGACCGTCCTGTGACCGCGGCCCTCTGTGCACCTGCAAAGCACACCGTGGCCACCCTCTACCAGCCTGTGACCCCACCCCCACTCAGCCAGTGATGTCCCCCCACCACACCCAAACACAAACTACATCTGCTTTTTGGCTTCTCGTGAGGCCTCTGGTTGCCCCGGCCAGTGAGAGAGGGGCTGTAAAGCAGGTTTTCCCAACCAGGAGAGAGCACTTAGGGAGAACACCTGGATTTGTGCTGGAAATGTCCCACCTTGATTATCATATACATTGTAAGGAGAGTGGTCACTTTAGATAAGCTATTACCAGCAGGAGAGTGAGGTTGGGGGAGAGAAAACCTTTTGTAGTGATAAACACCCATTTTTTCATGGTTTGTGTGTATAAAAACATCTTCTGTATTTTCCACAGTATGCATCCGATGAAGTGAGCTGTAGTTCATGAAAGCTTATGCTCAAATAAATTGGTTAGTCTCTAAGGTGCCACAAGTACTCCTTTTCTTTTCGCGAATACAGACTAACACGGCTGTTACTCTGAAACCTGTCACTTAGATTTGCTGGTTCTGGACTAGAATAGGAATGTAGACAGGGAATCATGGCCGGTGCTGTGTCAGGTCTGGGGGTCCTGCTAAGGCCTTGTGGGCCCTGGTAGGCTCAGGCTGCCACAGCAGTCTCTTTCTCTAAGAGCTTTGAGGGGGATTGCATTTACTAGGCTTTCCCATTTAAACCAGTGTCTACAAGGCCCTGAAGTGCTGCTGGGAGATCCAAGTGAATCACAGCCCTGCAGAGTTCAGAGCCACGTTTCTTTTCTCAGCCACACTGGTGTAAATCCAAAGCACGGGGCTGGTCCCAACAGTGAAGTAAATAAAGCTGATGTTTCTCAACAAACACAAAATGAGAGCTGCTGTATAATGGGGCAGAAGCTCTCGAGCGAGGGTGGCTCTGACCCAAGTGGAGTTGCGCCAGGTTTGCAGCCATGTAGCTGAGTGCACGGGTCAACAGGTCTTTATTTTTCTTTATCTTTTTCCAGGACTCCGGTAAAACTTTTTGATTTAACGACAGCAGTGGGTCTTCGGCCTGCCGCTCTCTTGCTGCTGTTGAAGGCTGGTATCAGTGTACCTGCTGCGATCACTAGCTCCTCTCAGGCAAGATTCTTGAGGTGTGGCCAACAGCTTGTCAGCCGGCTTCAGAAGTCTTTTGAGTAGTTGCACTGATTATCCTGCGCAGGGCCAGGGAGACCTGGCTTGTTGTGGCTAGGCGGTGGCGAGTCACAAGGGTGATAGAGATAAGGGGAAGGTTGAGAGGAAACAAGAGCTGGCTTAGAACTTTCACCTGAAACTAAAGCTGAACTCCTAACATTTTCAATAAATTTTACTGTGCATTTTAACAAGCTAACTGTGCTTCCTGCTCCGTCCATCAGTGGAAGGATCCAAATACCAAGAGAGGTTGTTTGGGCCGTCTTTCCAGCCAGCGCAGAGCTATTTATGACTGTGTTTATTTCTTTGTATTGTAGTAGCATGTCAAGGTTGCTAGCTTTATGTGCACTGCACAAATGTGAAATAAGACAGACCCTGTCCCGAAGAACTAACATTGCACAAGAGTTTATCAAGCGATTTCCAACCCTGTGTTGCAGACTCCAGCAGTCTGAATAAGTATCCAGACTAATGCATGTTGATCTGAACTCAGCCTCCAAATCTGTGGTGGGTCCGTTTGTGGTAAGATGTAGTTTGTGAACAATTCACTGACTCAAGAAAATGAACTGGCTTAACCTTGAAATAATGCGATAAGCAGAGCAGTTGATGCTGAATTGGCTCTCTCTACGCTATTAAACCATTCACACACACACACACACACACTTTACTCAAGGGTAGAATGCACACAGGAAGTTTTCAAGAGCACATGAATGTCAAACCCGTCTCTTGGTACTTGATAGCTTCAGGGTCAGCCTTGTTCGTAGGCTGCCTGTGAGCTTCTTTTGTTCTTTGTTTCATACTCATCCAAGCATCATTGTGAGTAAGGATCTGTGCTTTGCCTGCACGTACATCATTGCAGCTCAAAGTTTGGGCAGGAGCTCGGTGCTCTTGTCGAGATTACCAGAAGGAACAAGCTGTTGCGTACAGTACTAAAAATAATTACAATGCACTGACACATCTTACTAGTTATAGCAGATCATTCTCAGACACCAAGGTCAAATCCATCTCTGGTAGAGGGATGGAGTGAAAAGGTTTAACTTCTACAAAAGGAGCTTGTGGCTAACCCAGTAACAGATATATTTTCTTTTTGCAGTAAACTTTTTACATGCAAACTAGGATTTCAAAAAAATCTGCAAAATACTTGAGATTGGGTCCAGTTGCTATTTAACACAGTGACCTTCCATGCCCATGTCTTCAATGGATGATGCAACTGGGAAATCCAGGCTTAGAAAGAGTGTGCATGCAGGACCATATGTAAGAGAAAAACTAGGTAGAGATAAGCAAGAAACTGGAGAGACATGTGCATAGTGCAGCTTAGGTCAAAAATACCATTCCATCTGAACAAACATTTGGAGTTCCCTTCTGCAGTCAGATAACCCTCACGTTTCCTGACTCTACAGATGTTCAATAAAACTCTCTAAACACCTCAGGGTTCCACATTTCAATCCTTATGTTTGGACATATTTCCCAATAATGAATTTAATGTTTACTGTTTTTTTTATTTAGCCTTTTTGATGTACAATAATGATATTAGCTAACATTAAATACATCTGTTGTTCCTCAAACAAGGCATTTGCATGTGATAGGAAGATACTGTAAGCAAAAAAAACCTGAAAAATCTGTTGACTTAATTTTACAGAAAAACTAAACAAAAGAAAATTAGTAACATTTTTAATTGTAAATGTTCTCAATCTTTTTGTTTATCAAAAATGGTTTTGATAAAATATAATTCACAACCATTTTCAAAGCCTGCAAAATGGAAGCAACTTCGAAATTTTTCCACCATTTAAAAAAAAAAATTTTTTTTTGACCAACCCTGTAGAGTTTATAAGCATGACTGCATCATCAGTAGGCTTGGGAGAGCTAGGTTTTTATCAATACATGTCAGTAAACATTAATACCATATCCACACAAACAGCTTAAACAATGTTTCCATCAGTGATAACAGAAATTTACAAATAAGCAAAGAAAGAAAAATGCTGCTTGAGAACGTCTTAGAGTTTGATTTAAGGCTATTTACTTTGTAAATTTTGACATTTGATATTGACAATTTGTGTTTTGGATCTCAACATCTACTGTCATTAAATAATTAGTTTGACCCCACCCATCCGCCACTGTCAGCTGGCTCCCCCATAATTTCCTGAACAGTGAAAATTCAAATAGATAATCATTGGGGAAAGGGGCTTAAAATAAACATTAATATTAATAATTAATAATCATAATTAATTATAAATAATAATAAATAATAATATCAAAATTATAACAAAATTAAAAATGAATTCTTCCACGCCTATCATCACTCAGACACATGGAAATGGCCAGTTTGGGGGGGAATGGCAGATGGGAAAGTTCCTTGCCAGCCAGGAGAGGAATAGGAAGTTCTCCAAAGTACCCGGCCTTATAAGATGGAGCAGCCTTATGATCACCTAGCCAGGCAGGTGATGTGACGGGATCCCCAGGGTGCTACCTGGACTGTGGGACTACTGAGTCCTCCAGAACCCACCAGCCTGGGTTTTGTCAATCCTCGCACTGTGATTCTGATGTCAATCTACAAACCTCTGACAAGCACTGCACTTACACAGCCATCCACACACCCAGGTGAGTTACATGAAGATACATGGCTGGGAGATCATTCATGAGCTAACAATAGTGAGGCTTCAGCCAATTCCCCCAGCTCCAGCCCTATACCCCAGGACTGTATCATCTTACACTGCTGAAGACCCCCTTGGGCAGTGCAAGTTCATTAAGTAGTTCACCCCTCCCTCAATGTGGAGTGGAGCTGTGTTCCCTCTAAGCTGCGCGGTTGGGCGTCCGCCCAGGAGTGATTCAAGAGCTGCGCACTTGATTAGCAGAGCGCGCACATCCAGCAGCGTGTGTTCAGGTGCCCCTCCCCATGCTGCTTTGCAGCCACGTTTCTCCTGCAGCTGCTCCCGGGACCCTCCTGCTGGCTGTGCAGAGTGGGGGGAAGGGGAAGGGGTGATGACGTCAGAGTTTCCATCTTCCCCTGCCCCCCATCTCCACAGAGCAGGGGAGAGGGGACAGCCTGGCTCAGGACTCGGACCAGGAGAAAGCTGCTGGGTCTGAGGTTTGAACCAGCCTTCCAGATGAGTGCCTTAAAGATACAGCTCACAGTCGCTGAGACTTACCCAGGAGCCAGCACACACTGTCTCTGTCTCTCTCTCTCCCCCTCCCGCTCCCATCTGCCCAGGTACCCCATCTCCGCAGAGCTGGGGAGGGGAGACAGGGCTCGGGGCAGAGCAGGAGAGCTTTGTGAGTACCTTAAAGAGACAGCGTACAGCATCTCTCAAACTTCCCCAGCAGCTAGCATGTGCTCACACACACTGTGTGTGTCTCTCTCTCACACACACACACACACAGTCTCTGCGTCACACATACTTTGTCTCTTTCACACTCACCTCCCAACACATACTTGGGGTGTTGTTATTACTTCTTGGTACTTCCTGCAATGCGCAAATATTCTCTGTAATGTTATTCTTTCACAGCGTGTTATTTTAGTTTTTTGACTGGTCTCTGCATTTCATACTTTTTATTTCTCTTACGCTTAAATTTAATTCTTTGAGTAATGAGTTCTAAAAGGCCTGACCTGTCCTGGCTGGAGTAATTATCCCTATGATAACTTTTTTAAAATATATATTATATCTAGGTTTTTTGTTTCTGCTGGTGGCACACATCCACACATACCTCGGTGCACGTAACAAAATTTATGCCTCACATGGCTGGAAAAATTAGAGGGAACACTGGAGAGGAGACCCACTAGCCTTTGTAAACTGAGTTGAGATTTCTCAAGGACTTCAGCCAAAACACACTGTTTTAGGTAAAATATAAAACAGGTTTATTAACTACAGAAAGAGAGATGTTAAGTGTTTATAAGTGGCAGGCATAGAGATCAAAGTTGGTTACTTAAGAAATAAAAATAAATTTGCAGCCTAAGTTCTACAAACTGAGCAGGATTTGAATCAAGCAGTCTCTCACCCTGACAGATGGTACATGCCAGGTAACAGTTCCTCAGTGTACAGGCTGGGACTACCTTCCAGCCTGGGACCACCCTTCCCCAGTTCAAAATCTTTGTCCTCCAGATTTTCTTCCAGGTGTTGGCCTCTCTTCCACCCCCCACCTCCCAAGTGATGATGTCACTTCCCCTTTCATATTTTCATCCAGCTTGCTAGAAAGATCCCTGCTGTGACGTGGGGATTAGGCAGGGGTGAAAGTAACTGAGGACAGTAACCGGTATGGGCCAGGGCCACTCCGGTCGCTGGAAGAGGTGGGGTTGGGGGGTCAGCATCCCCCAGCCAGCCCTTCCAGACCACCTGGCGCAGCCTGTGTTGATTTAAAGGGCCTGGGGCCCCGGACCCTTTTAAATCGCCAGCCCCAGGGCAGCTGCTCCCTTTGCCCCCCCACCCGCCCCGCGCCTGTTGGCTGCCGGGGGTGGGGGGGCAAAAGGGGCAGGGATGTTAAAGCTCTGCCGTGGCAGCCCTTTAATGTGGGCTGGGTACGGGCCGGTGCAGGTTCCTTACCAGTACGCAGTACCGGCCCGTACCGGCTCTCTTTCACACCTGGGGTTCGGCAGCCCCCACTGGTCAGGCAGTCTCCACTGCCCGTGTGCTCTCTCTGAGAAGTCTCTGGGGTGGCCATGGGGAGAGTGCATTCCCTTTAAAGGCCCATCAGCACATGTCTGGCGGGTCCTTTGTTGCAATTGAAAGGTCGGCTGTGGGTGTCTCTCAACCTCACAGCCTTATTTCAGCAACACACATTCATAACGTCACATATAATGATAGTACATTCAATCCAACAGGTTATTATTGTTGAGCAGATCAAGACTTACCAAATGATACCTCACAAGGCATACTTTGTACCAAACATTGTAATCCTATCACAGTAGTGAATATGGGGGTTCCAGGGTGCTCATGTGAGGTACACAGTGTCACAGGTGGCTTCTAGAGAAAAGTCCCTCCATTATTGAAAAGGGCAATGTGATTGGTTGGCTACACTTTGGCTGTGTGATTTGAGGACCTAACTTCATTCTTGCTGCAACTCATTCACGTATTTGATTATATTCAATGGCACCAAAAATTAGCAAAACTGTTTTCCTCTGTGCTGCTGCAAGGACTTTGATTACGTTCTGGAGGTATTAACTATTTCAGAGAAATGACATTGTGACTGAGGCTTCTGGAACTTACTATACTTTAAACAGGTGAAAGCCTGCCAAAGAATAGAGGTACTAACTGCATAATGCCAAAATCTTCCTCCCGCTCTGCTTCAGAAATCTGATGCTGTTTTGCTCTCCCTATCGTCTTTTGCTTTACTTTGTTTCTGTAAATTTTTCTTTTATTTTTATCCCTATTTTAAAATGTATATTTTAAATGAGAAGAGAATATCATGGCTCGTGCTTTTTCTCTGGGCTTCTAATGTGCTTACTCTGCATTAAGACTCTTTTTTGATCCAGCCACAGACAATTGCCTGTAAAACAATGACACCTAGTGGTTTTTCTTCTGAAGGAAACAATGCGAAATAAGGGTTTAGCTGTTGTTTATCAAGTGGTACCCTTAGAATCTAAGGAGCAAATTAATATCCCACATGCTGATAGCGGCAAGGATGACAATAGGAAAGATGACAACATTATAGTACTGTTGTGATGATGGAAAAAAATGAACATCTGTAGTGAGGCAGGGATTGGAGAGTTATGGAGTGATTGCTCCTGTTTATTCAGCTCTTAAGGAACAGAATTCCATGACATTAAAGCTTGTTTACTAAGATAACTCCTTCATTTCCTTAAACCGATCACCCTGAAAATGTCACTCTGGTGTCATTACTGACCACCATGTACCAAACACTATTGAAAGAATGTGCAGACACGTCTGTGGCTGGGGGCAGTTATGGGCATAAACTGCTGAAAGTGAAAAACATTGTTTAGCGTGGTGTATTTTAATTGGCAATCCATAGCATTTTCTTAATACTCTATATTACTTGAATTTAGAATATGGATTCAGTACTTAAAAAAGCTGAAATGCCAATATATTTTTACTGTCAATATGTTGTTTGCAGTGGTGTTATATAGTCTGTCAGTCCCAGGCTATTACGGAGAAAAGGTGGGTGAGGTAATATCTTTTATTGGACCAACTTCTGTTGGTGAAAGAGACACGTTTTCGAGCTACACAGAGCCCTTCTTCGTGCTAAACACTGTTCAGAAGAAGAGCCCGGAGTAGCTTAGATGCTTGTCTCTTTCACCAACAGAAGTAGGTCCAATAAAAGATATTAACTCATCTACATTGTCTCTCTACTAAAGTATGACATTCCATTTTTACCAAAAGATGCTTTATAATATTTATATAGTTTCTCTCTCTCATATGCCAGAACATCTTTCCAGACACAGGAAGCAGCACATCAATGCCATTCATTCTTGTCTGTGCTTGTTCCTCCATTAAGCCCAGCTTGGCCATGTCCCTGCATATGGTGTCCTACCACCTAGTCGATTGTTGACTTCTAGGTTGGACTGACCTTGGTTGTGCTTGCATTGTTTTCTTTGGCATCCCATCATCTGTTTGTCTTCTTCAGTGTCTTCACCATCAAAATCTTTTAAATTGTAGCCAATCCCATGCCCTGATTTCACATCCTATGCTCCTAACTTTTTCATTTGTCTTAAAATTGTTCCACTTTACACCTACCATCTTTCGAAGAACTGTCTTCTCTACTGCCTCCAGTCTTCTGATGTCTGTTTCATTGAATGCAGCTGCTTCCAGATCATAGAGTGATACTGTTAATAGATGGGTGTGATAAATTTTCACTTTGGTACTAAATGTAATGTTTTCATCAGGCCATAATTTCATCAATTTCTGTGGAGCTCTTGTAGCTAAGGCACATCTCCTTTTATATTTGTCCTGAATGGAACTGTTGGCACTGATCAAGCTTCTCAGATACGTATAAGATTCTGTTTGTTCTGTGGATTCACCACTGCTACATTTCAACACTTCATCTATTATCCCTTTTCCAAGATGCAACCACTTCATCATCTTGGCATTTATTGTAAGTCTAAGTTGACTACACCAATTTTCCAAGGTAGCAAAGAGTATCCTCATCCTCATTAATTCCAGTGTGACTGCCAGATGCATGATGTCACCTGCATCAGCTAAGGAGCTTAACTCTAGATCATCCAATGTCATGGCCTCCAACTAGTCTAACATTCTTAATGTCTGGCTTAAGAACATGATAAAAAGCAATGGTGAGTCCATGTCCTCAAACTTTGTCTTGAACCAGTTGCTACATTTTCCACCAATTCTTACGGTGCTGCAGGAGTCATTGCAGTTATCTTATCTGGAACTCCATATGCTTTTGCTACTTTCCATAAAGGTTCCTGCCAAACCAAGTCAACTGTCTTTATGAAGTCAATGAAAACAGCCAACATCTTTGTCATAAATATAAAGGGAAGGGTAAGCACCTTTCTGTATACAGTGCTATAAAATCCCTCCTGGCCAGAGGCAAAACCCTTTCACCTGTAAAGGGTTAAGAAGCTAAGGTAACTTCGCTGGCACCTGACCCAAAATGACCAATGAGGGGACAAGATTCTTTCAAATCTGGAGGGGGTGGGGACGGAACAAAGCGTTCTGTCTATCTGTGTGATGTTTTTGCCGGGAACAGATCAGGAATGCAGCCTTCCAACTCCTGTTAAGTTAGTAAGTAATCTAGCTAGAAAATTCATTCGATTTTCTTTGTTTAATGGCTGGTAAAATAAGCTGTGCTGGAGGGAATGTATATTCCTGTTTTTGTGTCTTTTTGTAACCTAAGGTTTTGCCTAGAGGGATTCTCTATCTTTTGAATCTGATTACCCTGTAAGGTATTTACCATCCTGATTTTACAGAGGTGATTCTTTTACCTTTTCTTTAATTAAAATTCTTCTTTTAAGAACCTGATTGATTTTTCATTGTTCTTAACATCCAAGGGTTTGGGTCTGTGTTCACCTGTACCAATTGGTGAGGATTATTCTCAAGTCTTCCCCAGGAAAGGGGGTGTAGGGCTTGGGGGAGATATTTTGGGGGAAGACGTCTCCAAGTGGTCTCTTTCCCTCATGTTCTTTGTTTAAAACGCTTGGTGGTGGTAGCATACTGTTCAAGGACAAGGCAAAGTTTGTACCTTGGGGAAGTTTTTAACCTAAGCTGGTAAGAATAAGCTTAGGGGGTCTTTCATGCAGGTCCCCACATCTGTACCCTAGAGTTCAGATTGGGGAAGGAACCTTGACAGTCTTTAATCCCCATTCTGACTTTTTTCCCCTCACCTGTCAGAGCATGAATATCTGATCAGTACAACTTTGCCCTTGTCTGAAGCTGCCTACTACTGCCTCTAAACTGGCCTTAATTAGTTGACAGTTTGTTTGTTGACATGATTTTTCCTGGTACTGCTGATAAGCTTATACCTCTAACTATTCAGCTGGGCAGGATGTCCTGTCTTCAAGATTGGTACAATATTGTCTTTGGCAAGTCAGCTGATACCTTCTTGTATATCTTTTTCTCATACTTGCTGACTTTTAGCAGCTTAGCTGGTATATTGTCCATTCCTGCAGCTTTTCCATTTTTAACTGTTTTATTTATATATATATATATATATATATATATATATAAATAAACACTTTTCAGTAAACATGTCATATTTTATAGTAATGTGTGTCTAGGTGTACGTGCGTGTATATATGCGGCATTAGTATTTTTATAACTTTGGGGTTCTCTGATTTAATAGTAGAACCCACCGTTGAGGATTGTCCACACCCATTGTCCGCTGTGCCATGCCTAGATCATCCTTCAGGCTATATGACTCCCTCTTGAGCCATCACTCCCACCCCTAACTCAGCCAGAGAGGATGCCTGCAGAGTAACACGTGGTATTCCTTACTCCCATGGTCGGTGCTCCAACCCATGCCAGACATTGCACTAACCACAGTGCCCTTGGACCAGCTCCCTGATTACTCATTGATTTGGCTTTAGAAAAAGCTTAGTCTGAAGATCACTAGGCAGTCTTACCTTCTGCCCTTTTCACACCGAGGCCCATTGGAGATGCCCTTTCCAAGAAGCATTCCTGCTGCTGGGGAACTCTTGTGGACGTGCCCCTGGGTGAAGTGCTGCAGACCAGAAACCCTGGGAATTGTTCAGTACATACAGGCTGTATGATTGTGTTGCCCTTCTTCCTTTGCTCGTTTGTCCCCCTGGTTTACGCAAATAAAAAGCAAAAGACATAAAACAGAATGAATGTTTGACGGGAAGGACACCATCCGTTAAGTAAAAGAAGATTATTTACCTTGGCTGCAACCCAGATTGAATCAGAGCTTGCTACTGGAGTCTTTACGCAGCCCCTCGTGTGCTACGCGGTGCATACCACGTCACTGTACGAAAAGGGCCCTGGCGTTAGCCGAGCAGGGCTCTGGACACAGGGGTCGCCATGCCACCTGCCCTGCTGTTCCCCTTTGTCTCTCTGCTACGAAGCACAGCTCTCCCCCCTCTGCTGTTCTCGCTGACGTCTCGGTACGTACGGTTACCCTGTGCGTAGCTTGTCCCTGAAGTTCCACAGCTTAAATCCCGCCCTGTGCACTTCCGTGAGGTCAGTGCCACATCCATCGTGAACAATCTCCCTTCCCACTCTGAGGTACAGTGCACTGTAGAGAACGTCTCCTGTAAATTCAGCCAGTAGCACTTTGCGGCTGCTGCCTGCTCTTTCCCTCTCTTTGCTCCGTTCTTTTTAGTACTTCACAAAATATATGGTTAAGCAGGAGCTGGTGCTTCTTATGCACGATTTTTTTCTCTGCATATTCATTATGATGTTGCTCATGACAGAAACCAGTGCTCCAGCCAGAAATCCTCTTGCTATAAAATCATATTGTAATGCATCATTTAACTTCCTGCTGTTTACTTATCTCTCCTGTTTGCTTTTTGTGCACTGGTATCAGACACACAAAAAATAAAGCCGGGGTTGTGCAATGACTCATCTATTGAAGTCCTGATTGTCGGCTCATTTCACTTCAGTTAGATTAAGGGCTGGTGAGAACACACCTGCTTGTCTTGGCTGAGGAAAGGAGCCAGGTTGTTTCTCCTTAGGGGCCTCCTCTTTTAATGAAAGATTCATACTACTGGGCTCTCAGGGTTCGTTGGGAAATGTAGTCCAAGGCAGCATCTTGTGGACTATAACTTACAGTATCAGCAAAAAGAAAAGGAGTACTTGTGGCACCTTAGAGACTAACCAATTTATTTGAGCATGAGCTTTCGTGAGCTACAGCTCACTTCATTGGATGCATACCGTGGAAACTGCAGCAGACTTTATATACACACAGAGAATATGAAACAATACCTCCTCCCACCCCACTGTCCTGCTGGTAATAGCTTATCTAAAGTGATCTTCAAGTTGGGCCATTTCCAGCACAAATCCAGGTTTTCTCACCCTCCACCCCACCACACAAATTCACTCATCACCAACAGGAGAGTGAATTTGTGTGGGGGGGTGGAGGGTGAGAAAACCTGGATTTGTGCTGGAAATGGTCCGACTTGATGATCACTTTAGATAAGCTATTACCAGCAGGACAGTGGGGTGGGAGGAGGTATTGTTTCATATTCTCTGTGTGTATATAAAGTCTGCTGCAGTTTCCACGGTATGCATCCGATGAAGTGAGCTGTAGCTCACGAAAGCTCATGCTCAAATAAATTGGTTAGTCTCTAAGGTGCCACAAGTACTCCTTTTCTTTTTGCGAATACAGACTAACACGGCTGTTACTCTGAAACCTTACAGTATCAGAAAATTCGACAGACAAGGTAGGTGAGGTTATATCTTTTATTGGACCAATTTCTGTTGGTGAGAGAGACATGCTTTCGAGCCACACAGGGCTCTTCTTTCGCTCTGTGTGCTTTGAAAGCTTGCCTCTCTCTCACCAACAGAAGTAAGTCCGATAAAAGATATAACCTCACTCACCTTGTCTTCCTAATGTCCTGGGACCAAGACGGCTACAACTGCCCTACATAGTACCAGAAGAGGTCACTGTTGTACAAGGAACACGTTATTTGAATTGAAAATATGTGGTGTATTTGTCTGTCACAGATATATAGTTACTTGAGCTGAATGAATGACCAGCACTCAGCCAGGGTAAATGAGAGTGAGGGCACTCGTCAAAGAAAGAAGTAAATTACTAAAAACTAAAACTTAATTTAACATTCTCCCCAAGTTGCATGTCTGTAATGATCCCAAACACATTTTCACTTGTGCAAACACTGCAAAGTAAGGCACTGAATACTGCATTTTGCTGGTAACATGCACGGTGCCAGATTCTGTATGGGGACCCCAGGTGATCCTGTTAATCCGTGAGATTCCATAATGGGGATTGGCCATGCACGGGCAGCATGAGGCCTTTTAGAGGTTAGGGAAACATATTTTTCTCCAGGACTGAACGAAGATGATTTGTGCTGAGGGTCTGGGCAGTGCTTACTTAGTCCTGGTAGCTCCCCAATGCCTCTGAAACTGACGAATATAACCATGTTAAGTCCGGTCAGCATTAGGAGCAGTTGAGAGCTCTGGGAGGCATGCCCGAGAATGGTTCCTGTAGCTCTGTGCATAAGGGAACTACACCTGCTGCTACCCCCCTTCCTGGAGTACAGCACGTGGCACACCCTGGAGTACAGATGGGCTGCCATCTTGAATTGACATGGTGGTGGAAAACTCACGGGGCACCAGAGTCTTGTCTACGCTAAGGCTCCCACCAGTGATAGCAGCTGTGGCAATTTTTTGGTGACGTTCCCTAGCGTAGACACAGCCACAGGAAAGAGCATCCCTCCAGATCCCGGAAAAGGCACATTTTTGTATGTGTCAGTGGACAATGAAAAGGAATTTAGTTTCCGGGCTATAAAGCACTGTTAGTAAAGTCAAAATAAATTATATTTTCAGTTTATACTTTGCCTGTAAATGCAAATCTCACAGTCAGCAGGGAGATTAGGTGCAGAGAAGAACTGCCCTATAGCTGTTCTATTCCCATCAGGGATTTAGGTACATTGTATTGCAAAACACTTTTCACTAGAGTTTCTAAAGCTTATTAACTAAGCTTATCCAAAAATCTGTAGATTGTGACTGCTAAAGCAATGTATGCCAGAGATCTACCTGGTTAAACACACTTTGCCTTTTCTTTTCTCCCCTTCCCAGGAACTTTTACTATATTACTATCCTGCGCGACCCTGTGTCCCGATATTTGAGTGAATGGAGACATGTCCAGAGAGGAGCAACGTGGAAGGCTTCCTTACACGTGTGTGATGGAAGATCTCCAACTACTGAAGAGTTACCCAGTTGTTACACAGGAGACGACTGGTCAGGCTGTTCCCTTAAAGAATTTATGGATTGTCTGTACAATCTAGCCAATAATCGGCAGGTCCGCATGCTGTCTGACCTGAGCTTGGTTGGATGTTACAACTTGTCTGTCATGCCAGAGGAGCAAAGAAACAAGGTTCTTCTAGACAGTGCAAAAGAGAACCTGAAACGTATGGCTTTCTTTGGCCTTACGGAGTTTCAAAGGAAGACTCAGTATCTGTTTGAAAAAACTTTTAACATGAACTTCATCGCGCCATTCACACAGTATAATAGCACAAGGGCCTCTAGTGTGGAAATAGATGAGCAGACTCAAAAACACATTGAGACCCTCAATTTTTTAGACATGGAGTTGTATGATTATGCAAAAGACCTTTTTTTGCAAAGGTATCAGTACATGCGACAGAAAGAGCACCAAGAAGCCAGACGGAAGCGCCAAGAGCAACGGAAGATGCTGAAGGCAAAACAAGCCCACAATAAAGAACAGAGTGATGATAATGCAACTACTGATTACATAGGGAATGTGGAACGGTGGCGATAATGGGGACTGAAATCTTTTAAGTTAGACTGGTTGAATACCATAAACACAAACCATACAACTCCTAGACGACAATGTTAGTCCAAACAAATTACACTTCTTAAATGTTTGACGCAAAAGAGGATAAAATGTTGCCTTTGCAGTTGCCTTTGCATTACATGTTGTACTGTACGTGGAAAACGTAACCTTACAGTGTAATTAAATTGTCCTTTTTAGGTTTGTTGGATTATTTATGAAACACAAAAGCCAGGTGGGCTCTCCAGAAATTGTTGCTTGGACACTGAAAAGAAAAATCCTTAAATTAGTTCTGAGTATCAAATGGGGTGCTGGAAATGTGATGCGATGCCCTGTTAAACCTGCCTCGGAAGCAAATTGATTTTCTAGTAATGAGCGTTTAACGCACGCACATAATAAAGCATCCTTGCAAAACCTTTCCTCTTGGATTTTTTTTAAATTTTAATTATGTATTTCTAAGGCCCCCAACGGCTTGCGATATTTACCAAATTACAAGACAGTGAAACAAACAATAAAGGTATAGAGGAAAAAATTGACTCATTTTGCGTACAATATTGGCTTTAAAAAAATAGAAGTAATTTGTCTAGTTATATAAATATTTACTATTTTAAACTTTTTCTACCTACTGCTAAGAGTTTTAAGCTTGGTCTGTCTCACATTAAAAAAGCAACACTACACTTTTCTGAACTGAACGTCAATGTTAAGGACACTATTTTCAGAATTTTTCAGGGCAGTATAATTTTAAACATTCTGGAAAAATTACGTCACATCTTCATGTTTCATAAAGTCTTCTCAAAATTATACTCTTATAATAGTATCCAGTTTTAACAGCTTTTCTTATACATTGGAATACATGTTGCATTTACCAAATGCTGAATATTTGGTGATTTAAGTAAGACAGGAGAGTCTTTCTAAGAAATTATCTTGTGAATGTTTGTATAGTGTCTGTCTAAAACAAAAAACAAAAAAACCCCATCTCTAGTCCTGGCAACATTTTTCAAATAATTGCTTTGGTTATTCGTGACCAATTGGAGGTGAAGTAGATTTACACTTGAATTGTGACTTGCTTTTGGTAAATCTTTACTGCGGAATGTAAAAATCAGACTCTTTTCTAATGTTTTAGAGCCCTTTTTAGTGCTGACAGATTGTAGACAATTATAAGAGATTGCAACAAATATGAGTAAATAGCCATAGTTATACAGTAAAAGAAGGTTGTCCGGTAAAATGGGATGAGTACCTAACCCAAGAAAGAGTGTTATTGAGGCTCTGGATTTAGAGAACATTCTGAAAGTACTCCTGTCATCCAGTCTCATCTGGAGCAGATCTAGAGGATGCCTTTTGCTGGCAATAGCACATAGATCATTTAACTTGAAAGCAACAGGATGATAACGTGAGGGGTAAGGACAAGAAATGTGATTTGATCGTACAAATCTCTATGCAAAACAACTGTAAAGATTCCAGTTATAAATTAGGCAAGTTTAGAAATTTTATATGTAGCCCACCATGCTCTTAAGCATTGTACTAACTGGCCATTTGAATTTATGTGCTTGTTATATTTTGTGTAGGCTTGTGTTAACTTGACTGACCCCCTTGTTCTTGGTGAGTGCGGGAAGCTATCTGAACATGGCCTTCCTTGTTCTAATATGTATGATGCTTACAATGCTCATTTCCACTATATCCTTTCATCTGTAATGTTAAATGCACAAGTAGGGCCAGGAGACATAGAAATTAGAAGGCTTTAAAACACACATCTATGGCTTCGTGCCTAAGTTGTCTAAAGGTCCTGTTACATCGGACATTCTGGTGGTGTTGCTGATTGGGAAAACTGGAAAAAAATCAAATAAATTATCTTAGCAATGTGGGAAATAAAATAACTTCATGTGCAGTGCATTCTTTCTAAGAAGTCCATTCACCAATATGGTGTCTCAACTGTATTTTGGTTTTTATGGGGGAAAACAATCCACTCTTAAAACTGAAAGGCATTGCTGTAAACAGGACTTAAACCCAAGCCACTTGGTGGGCCTGTTGCAGAAGACGCTTTTTGTTTTTATGCTGTGGTGTGCATGGTTTACAAAGACTAGTTGCATTTTCTTTGTGTATACTGTTTATTGTATATAGGGGACATATGAATATAAGGATACAAGGTTTTATCATAAACATATAAATTCTACTGATTTCCACTGTAGACTGCTGTCTTATTGTGTAGATTTACAAACCGATCCACTGACTTTGATTGTGTAATTTAACAATAGAACCAATAAATAAAATTTAATTAAGTCTTTGCTCTTAGTTCATTATTTCTTTATCTGGAAACGCTTGTTGGGAATTGTGCAGTTAAGAGGCAATGCTAAGTTTGACAAGAATGAAGTAGACAGTAAGAGTCAAGCATGTGATATGAAAGTTATGGCCATCTTGAAATGTATTCCAAACCTAGACCATTCTACTTCCTATGGGCAGGGAGGCTTTGAACCATGGTGAAGATTTTTGTCCTGCTTTTCAGAAGCGACTGAGCACCCACCGCTTCTGTTAGCTCCAACACTGCTTTGGCTGCCCACACTTTTTTTTAACAATATCCACTGTTTTTACTTGGGGGCTAATCCTGCTAGATCCTGAGCCAGTGGTTCACTCCACTGAGTCCATTGGCTTCAGCCCTAGAAAGATTTCAGTGATACAGAGAAGGCCTTTATTGTCGTTGGAACTGGGGGACACAAAAGAGATCGGTCAGAATTTTTCAGGCCCTGTGACAAGCAGAGGGAAGTAGGAACATGGTTCAAGATTGGCCAGCCAAACGACTTATTTCTATTTGGGTCAGGGGCTTTGTCACATTCCTAACATGTGCTTATCAAAGCGTCGCGTGGGGTGCTTACAGAAACCAAGAAATCCACAATCCGGCTGCCAGCCAGAAACTACTGGTCCCAGGTCTCTCCAAAACCCTTCAGCCCAGCTCTGCAAATGCAACTAGGTGTCCAATTCTGCTCTGACATATATACCCAATGCAGCCTCCTTGAAGCCAGCATGGTGTGTAAATCAGAGCAGGATGTGGCCCTTGACCTACACAAATTCCTTTGGGAAAAGTCCACTTTCTTCCCAATTCAATGTAAAGGCGAAGAATGGTGTCTTGGGGTCAAGACTAATGCTGGGCGGAGTCTGACGGCTTCGGCTTTACACAGAGGCCTGTCGGTCTGGTGAATAGCCCCAGTGGACCTGTTCATAGATGCCAGTTGTGAAAAATGTTTCCGTCCCATACCAAAAAGCAACCCAACAACGAAGTGTGGCACAAAACCAGGCACATTTTAAAAAAAAAAAAAAACAGCCAAAGAGAAATGTTTTGACAGTTGAATAAAACATCTTCTAGCTCAGAGGAAGAAGGATGTGGTGTGTGTGGATAGAGGAACTTCAGTCTAGAACCCAGAGTTCGGAAGCTCCTTGCCCTCAGATCATCTGATGGCTCAAAGAAGAATGGACACATGTAAAGATGTAACAGGAGAAATCTTCTGAAAACTAATGAGCGGTTTTAAGTTTCCACCAGATTTGGATACAAGCAAAACTGAAGGTGACCAGCTAGCAGGACATCAGCCCAAAGACCAGTCAATGCAGCAATCTGAGAATTCACAGACTGAGATGTAACAGAATGAGAGAAGCAAATTGATTAACACACAAATCCAATACAAATTTTAATTGGTGCTAAGCACTCCTGACAAACAGGCAGTTTCGCTTAGGTGCTTAAATGGGAGACGTGCAATCATGAAAATCTGGCCCCAACATTTTGCGTGTGGACTTTCGAAGGTCCAAATGGAGCAGAACCACTTGACCATGACTGACATGTAAACAGCTAAATTGTAATGTATCAGGAGATTAAAAGCTGCATGCTCAACAGTACACAGCTAGTCAATATCATGGGACTATATTTTCCCAAAGACAAGCTCATAGGAAAACTCCCCAATTCCTTTCTTCATAGATCTGGATTTGAAAGCTTTCCTGTGCATGGGTTACATTGAACTGGCTTCTTATAAACATGAGGATGGATGCAATCCTGTGAGACTTTGAATTTAACTAAAAATAAAGTTTGAAAATTTCAGAACCATAAAATCTGAACAGCCTTTTACAGGGTGTTGTGTTTTCAGCTAATATCTGATGTTTACTAGAGTGCATATTAAAACTATTAACACATTGGTATGTAAGCAATGTGGAAGATTAACTGCTCAATGGATTTCTGTTAATTAGCTTCACAGCCCATTTATTCTGTTGATACTTTTTAATACAGCATCATACATGTTCGATTCCTATGTGCTATTATTAAATAATAATGAACTAATCCATTTTCTTTACTGTATAATTACTTCTTAAAAATCCAAATACTATACAA
This sequence comes from Eretmochelys imbricata, assembly GCF_965152235.1. Classification (NCBI taxonomy): domain Eukaryota; kingdom Metazoa; phylum Chordata; order Testudines; family Cheloniidae; genus Eretmochelys; species Eretmochelys imbricata. The sequence goes on from NC_135580.1 coordinate 99,401,259, forward strand.
AAATCATTGGTCAGAAACGTGCCTAGGAGCTGATAAATGCCAATGCTATCAGTGATCCCATTAATCACATTAACGAGGGAAGCATCAGGCAGACTGACACACACCCTCCTTTTAAATTTTGGTAGAAACATAAAACAATTGAGGAAATCCTTCAAGCTGATGGAAAATTAACCCTAATTTGTGACCCAGGCCGTTGATAGGTGTTGAGCATTTGCAGCAAAGTGTGACGGAGGGAGGCCCAAAGGAGAGCAGGTCCTTAGAGAACAGTCTTTCTACAGTGAAAATATTTCTCAGGCTGTTTATATATTATTAAATTTTTCAGATTAAAAATACCTCTGTCACCAAGGTGATGAAATGGAGCTGGGCATGTCCCTCACAAATAGGCTCATTCCGACTAGCCCACTGTGGGCTTGCTTGTCCTTTCATACCGTTCATATGTTGGTGCAGCTCACCTGGCTTCAGTGGAGTCACTCCTGATCTAACCCCATGCGGGAGAGGAGGCTCAGGCCCTAAATTGTGACGGTAGGTTCCATCCACAAGAGCTGCCTTCAGTTTGCTTCTCCTCTTCTTCCTCCAGACCCATGTTAGTTTAAAGCTAGCTCTGGTTTCATCTGTATCTGGGGCTGCGTGCAACTGGTCACATCCCCAAGTGACTCGCTGTCAGCAATGACCAAGGCAGCACAGAAGGCAAACACCAGGGTTGCTTTGGAGGGTCACCTTGGTCCTGGTACATGAGCATCCCCTGAGGACCAGCCATTCCTTAGATATCTGATTCTTCTTGGCTGAGATGAAAGCAGCCCCTTCGCATCTTTAGGCATGGCCTCCCATCTGCATGCTGGTGCTGATGTGGGAGGATGGGAATGGGGAGAGAACTGGCCTGCAAATACCCTTCCTTCTATTAGCTCCCTGCACCAAAGGGTAGAGAAGCACTAGGCTGGGACTCAGGAGACCAGGCTCAGCCACTGACCTGCTGGGTGACCTTGAGCAAGTCGCTTCACCTCTCTTTGCCTCAGTTTCCCTCCCTGTACAATGGACCCTCCTTTGTAAAGCTCTTTGAAAGCTATGGATGGAACATACTAGGCATTAGACACTCACTAGGAGATGAGGCACTGGGGATCCTCTACCTGTAGGGCAGAATGGTAGTGATGTGAGGAGTGGGTGTCACCTACCACCATCTGTCACATCACCCACCCACACCCTGTCTCTCCCATGCCCCACCCAGGGCCTACCACACTTGCTCTTAGGTTTTGACTACACACTAAAACACGGCTGCCAAAGGCTCAATGGAGAGAGAATGAGTAGGTGAGCAAACGAAGGGGAAGCAGAAAGAGGGAGGGAGAGGACAGGATTGTGGGGGTTCACCAGTGTGTTTGAGGGGAGCTGTCTCACCCCCAGGTGACCAGCACCTGCCATCTCAGCTTCACGATGGGGAACTGCCCTCTAAGCCTCAGCTAAGAGGTTTCACCACATTCACCGACGGCCTCCTATCTTCCCTGCCCGCTCTTGTGCCCTGACAGTCTGATGTGGTGACAAGGAAAACATAAAAACCCAAGGATAAAAATCATTAAAAAACAAGAAGTTGAGCCCCTGAGGCTTTTCTGAGTTCCCTTCCTCGCAGGTATGCTGCCATCTCAGTGACAATGACTCCTCAGGTCAAAGCCCTGAGCCACAACAGAGAGATCTGCATAGAACCGGAGCTTTGCTGACTAGGTCTGGGCTGAGTAAATGCCCCAAATCCTGTCCCAGAATGAAAACCCCGGGATGGGTCCCCTAGAGGAATTCTTGCCTTGAGCTGTTCCAAGGCCCTGGTCAGGCAGCTAGTGGGGCCAGACACAACATTTCCCACATCCCTTGCTCTGCTGTCCTGCCTTTGTTCTTGTCTTCTGCCCAAGGCTCAAATTCCTGTCTGGGAATCTCGTTGCGCTGTTGCCCTTAGCAGCACCATTGCACATTTCCCCCAGGGCCGGGAAAGCGGTGAAACGCAAACAACTGCAGTTTTCTCAGGGCAGGAGCCTTTTTTCATTCTGAAATTGAGTAATTGCCCAATATTACTTAAAATACAATGTTAGCGACGCGGCGGGCACGGCCTCTAAGTTCCAGTCTAAGGCTCAGGGGCAGAGCCCGCTCATTACTTGCTGGGTGGGCTCATGAGGACTTAAACAGAGCCCCCCCATGCAGGCATGGGGATCTGGCCACACCAAATAACTATTTGCAGGAGCACGGCCTAGATGTGAGTTGTTCAATTGACAGCACTGTTGTCGTCCTTGAACGCTGGGACAAGAGCTAGGGACCGAGTTGTTTTTCTCCGATGGCTAAGGCTATACAGTGCTATAGAATTATGTGAGGGGTCATGAGGAGGGAAAGGCCGGATTGGCTTTAAGCTGAGCTGCAAAAGAGAAATACCAGGCTCTTCCTTTTCCTGCTTCTGGCTGATCTTTAGAGACAAGATTAACAGTTGGGACTTCAGTTTTTCTTTCAAACTTCAATGGATCTTATTGGGGCCTTTTCTCTTTTAGCGCGATGTTCCTTTGTTAATATAGATTTTATGACTTGTTTTCCACTTCAGTGCCGCCAGTCTGTTGAGTCTATGCACTGTTGCCCACATCCAAGATAGCTGCCAATACATTTGTTTACTTTTTTCTTTTGCCCTTGACAAAGATGGCCACTGCAGTTTCAGGCTCTGAGCATGTAGCTTTATAAGAGAAAAGGGGTCGGGGCAGTGGGGGCGGGAGGGGTCTCCTCACTGTGTCTTTCTCAACAGAGGGAGGTGGCTTGTTCTTTCTGCTGCACTGCTGTCTGATGGCAGATTGTGGCCCAGCTTCCTGACAGATTTCTTCTTGTTTGCTTTGATGTTTTACCTTCCTTCTGTATCGTCTGTTTTCTTTTTCTCGGCACTGATTCAGGATCCTTGCAGCCAGCTGTAGCTTCTCCTGGAAGAACCCCAGTTACATGCACAGGTACAGAAACGATGCTTTTTTATTCGCAGAGCACCTGCAGGATACTAACAGCCTAGCTCCAGCAGGGCTGGGAAGCTCAGGTTACAATGCGGGGACACGTCATACCTGCTGCCAGTGCCCTCTCCAGGGGGCGAGGCTGAGCCTGAAGAATGTCCTGCCGCTAATCCTTATCTAGGGAGGGGGTAATATTTGCCAGGTGAGCTCTGGCCTCCTATAGTAAATCTCTACTGGTACTCCCCTAATTTCATGTGAAACACAGGTTTAGCACCCTCAAAGTGGACTTTACACGGGTAACCTACACCAGGGGTCAGTTTAGCCCATCAGTTTAAATCAATACATGGTAAATAAGTAATAATAATAATAATAATAAACCCTAATTACTGAGAAACAAAACATCTCAATTAGTAAGCATGAAATTCAATCAGGATTTCCTAAGGCAATCTGCCTGTTCCTGCAGCCTCATCATGGAAGTGGCTAATTTCATTTAGTCTGGTTTAACTTGGTTTTAAACTTGGAGAGTGGTCAGTTTGGATGAGCTATTACCAGCAGGAGAGTGAGTCTGTGTGTGTATGGGGGTGGGTTTTTGGAGGGGGGTGAGGGAGTGAGAGAACCTGGATTTGTGCAGGAAATGGCCTAACTTCATTATCATGCACATTGTGTAAAGAGTTGTCACTTTGGATGGGCTATCACCAGCAGGAGAGTGAATTTGTGTGGGGGGGTGGAGGGTGAGAAAACCTGGATTTGTGCTGGAAATGGCCTAACCTGATGCTCACTTTAGATAAGCTATTACCAGCAGGACAGTGGGGTGGGAGGAGGTATTGTTTCATATTCTCTGTGTATATATAAAGTCTGCTGCAGTTTCCACGGTATGCATCTGATGAAGTGAGCTGTAGCTCACGAAAGCTCATGCTCAAATAAATTGGTTAGTCTCTAAGGTGCCACAAGGACTCCTTTTCTTTTTTCATTTAGTCTGTTTCTTGATGGTCTTCAGCCCTACTACTGTGATGCTAATATTGTCCTGTTGTATTATCTCTAGAGAATGAGTGGCCAATTTGAGCCCCTTAATATAATTTGGCTTCTAAGTTTCAAGGGGATCTATTCTCCAGATTACACCGTCTCTTCTCGGAAGTTGGGTGGTGAAGTCTGGAAAGCCGTGAACATGTTATGTCGGACAGGTAAGGCATTAATGATATAGCTCTTTATATTTGAAAACAAAAACCAAAATGCTGATGCAAACTATGCAAAGCAAAGACAGGGTTCCTAACAAGAGCTGAATGTTCAGACACACAAAACATGTGAGTTCAGTTGGTGACAGATACTGCAATCACATGCAATCTCTTTGGGGGCCATACTGTATTAAATCTATAAATGGTTTATGTATGATTTTGTTCCACTCCATGGGGGTAGGGGGAGGGAAGGGAACTACTGCTCATCCAAGAACTCAAAACAGTGAGAGGTGATTGAGGTGAATCACTGAGACTAAACAGGAGTTGTTTGGATATACTGGTTCAAGCTGGGTTTTCCAGAGACAAGGAGTTAAAGAAAGGGCTTTTGGAATAAAAGGATGAACTTGAATTGACTCAGGGCCATCTTTCTGATCCAGAAAATAGACAAGATCTTCTTGTCCGGGGGGGGAGGGGTCGGGGAGGGAAACTCTTTCAGAAGGGTTGGAAAGACTTTGGCCTGCTAGGGCCCCATAAGAGTGATGGGTGACTCCTGGTATGTTTAGTGTGTGTTTAAATCTGCTTCTTGCTTTTATGTGTGGTCTCTGGAATGCTTTTATCCTAAGAATAAAGGTGCTTGGGTAGTACCTTGTAACATGCTCATGGCCCTGGGAGAGAAAGCAACACCCAGGTGCTGGCTATTAGGCAGGCTGGCTTTCTGGAGATATCACAGTGTAATACTCCGATGGGTATTTGTGCTGAGGTGCTGCAAATGCATGTGTGAACAAGAGACTTATTCAAAGCCTCACTCTGTTTATAAAAGTTTCAGTCATCCAATCCAGGAGTAGAAACACCACCCGGTGATTATTCGGAGTGTCACTTTCTCTTACTTAACCTCACCAGTCAGAGCAGACACTGACTTCAAAAGAGAGTGCAGCCGAACTATGCAGACAGAAAGGGATGACTGCTCCTGCTTGGGATGTGCTCAGGAGTCAAAAGCAGCCTTCGAACGGCCACTAGAGGGAGCAGACGCGTTGGAAATAGCTCTGGCCTGGGAGAGTTTGCGAACTTGAAAACTGTCTGCCTGACTCCATGACAGCTGAGTTCTGTTAGTGAATGTTGTGTTTAAATGCTTTGGTGCCACCCATCCCTTCAAGGTGAAGGGGGAATTGTGGCTTGTTTTGGTGGCTGTACTAAAAGGATTGTCTCACAGCAAGATGTGGGTTTTTTCTTGTACACACTATAACATTAGTTTCTGTGTCACGGTGTCCCCTGGGCCTCTGAGCTAGCTTGGAGTTTTACATTTGCCGAGAGCACTTCTCCTTACCTTTTTACCCCTTATTTGCTTGTTATATGTGGATTTCAATATATGTCTTTGCATCATTGGAAAAATAAAGTTTGCCACATGTACAGCTCTCTGTTCCCATCCTTGGGGGATTGGATGGTCCTGGGGAATGAAATGAACGAAGCACTGATCAGACCCCCAACTGAACGTAGAGATTCAAAGTGCTGGTTCAAAGTTTTTAAAATGTTTGTTGTTGTTGAGCAAATCACATTATAACACTTAGTTGTTTTCTTTGCTTCCCTGAGAAGATGTGGCTGCCTGATTTGTTAGGACATACAGCATAGACTGCACAAGCAAAAACCACTTGAATGTCCAGGCCCCCGCAGCCCACACGTACCGTAGCAAGAGACAGTTAGGAGAGTGCTCATGTAACTACTTCTACTGCATTGCTGAGAAATGTTTGTTAGTGGGAGCGCTGTCCTTGAAACTGACGGCTCTGGTCCAGTTGCAGCTCCCTCGGCACTGCCTGCTAGCCCTCTCTACTCAACTCGGGAGCTCAGAAGCAAACTGGCCCTCCATGGTGTCTGCATGAGGAGGACTAGGGATTTCCATTGTATTTATCTCCTCTCCAATCATTTCTGTTAGCATTTCATGCAACTAGAGGTGACTTGCTTGGGGGCGGGAGGAGGGTCTGTGCCCATTGCTGGGGAAATTTTAAGACTGTGAAAAAGGAGAGGAAAGAGGTAATAATGTTGCCGGGATCCAATGTTGCCTAGGATATCTCCAAGTGAAATGTCTCTGGACTTCTGGGGAAAGCTGCTGAACCAGTGTTAACAACAGAAGACTCAGACTGGTAATAGGATTCCTCCAGAGCCGTGAGAATCATGCAAGCGTTAGTAACAGAATCGTTAAGTGCACGTGAAATGCTGGGGGCCATTTCTTTCTCTACAATTGATTGGACTGTTGTGGTTCCCATTGCCACAGCATTTGTGCATCTCACAGTGTTCAATGGGTTTATCCTCACAACCGCCCTGTGATTCTCCCCCTTGTACAGGTGGGGAACTGAGCCACAGTCAGACTAGGAAGTAGGTTTTTGAAGGGATTTAGGCACCTGACTCCCACACCATTAAACATCTGGCCTGAAGTGACTTGTCCAAGGTCACACACATCTGTACAATGGGAATAGCTTACTCTGCTAGGGATGGAAGCTGTTTCTGTAAGAGCAAAGTATTACGAGTATAACCCTTCTACCCATCAGAGTTGGCAGCAACAAGGGCCGGGTTCAGTATCTAGAGGTTTCATTCCAAAAACACAATGTAAAACTGGCTCGAGCCCCCACCCAGTGACCTGGGACAAATATATACCATCCCCGCTGGGCACCTCCAAGAGGCAATACTTCCCCTCTCACAAGCACAGAGTCTGAGGGTAGCAAAAGCCTTTTAATAACAGAGAGAAACAATGTGGCATTATGTTGGGGAAACACCACCAACAGGATTCGTAACACAACCCATGAGCAAAAAAAACCCCACCCCAAGCAAATTGGGCTGTGACCTTTCCCTTTGGTTCTTGAGTCCAGCAACCCAAAGTCCCAAAAGTCCAACAACCCAAAAGTCTCCATCCCTGGTCAGTGCAGCACCAGAGTCTGAAAGTTTATCTGCAGAGTTTTACCTCCCAACCTGGGTGGATGGGGGGGCGGTTTAAGGGGCACCTTAAGTGGTCCAAAGCCAATTGCCCCAACCTCTCCATGGGGCTCCGCTCCACTCCACCAGCCATCCCACGAATTGCTTCACGCTGCCAGCCATCCCGCAAACCACTCTGCTCCAAGAGCTGCTCTGCTCTGCCAGCCATCCCGCAAGCTGCTCTGCAATATATCTTCAGGCTCCCCCACTACTTAATACAACATTCAGTGATTTCAGCTCTTGTAAGTTTAGCTCTTTTGTGATTTCAGCTTGTAGTAGGAGAGCCTCAGTGCTGGTGCACCATTGGCCCAAAGTGAATTCAGCTCAGTTGCCTGTAACTAGACTTCTAATAGAATCAAAATTAGCTCTGATATTCCACAATGGAGAAAGAAGAAAGTGCAATTAGCATGTAAGGCCCTCACCAGAGGGCCCATACCACCAGATATTAACACCTATCCTCAACCTCTCTGCATTCACTGAGTTTTGGAACCCATGCGCCTCGCCTAGCGAGTGCTACTTAGTTGGGGGCGAGTCCCTCCATCATAACAAAAGGCCAAGTACAGTTCCACTATCCTTGATTCACACAATCAGGGTAATAACAATTTACTCTTCCTGCCCCAATAACAGAGAAACTGGGGATCCCACAGCAGCCAAAGTGACCATTTGGGCAGCTATGGGCTCATGCTAGGCGGGGTGGGTGTGCCTATGCAAATGAGATCAGCGCCTGAAGTTCTTTTCCACAACTTGCCACAACTCACCACCAGATGTCAGGGTGGAGCTCATCCTGACTCTGCTTACACGAGTAACGTTATCTATAATAAATGGCAGACTTTTTAATACAATATAATGCAGGTAGGAAGAGTTCTCACATTATGGGAGAGGATAGATTGCACTGGAGACACGTGCTCAATGTGAGAAAGCTAGGAATTTCCTCTCTGGGCTAGGAGAGTGGGTCAGCATATTAACAGACATCATCACATTAGAATAATTGCCATGACATCAGCAAGCCACATACATAATCCTTAATGCTGGGGAAATCACACATAGTTTCAAAATAATTAAAAATGGGATTAACCTGGATGCCAGCCATGGCCTTCCTAATTACTGATGAATAAAGCTAGCCGAAAAGGCCAAGGCGACCGAGGCAGCATCAACTGTGTTAACACTTCCAAATGATCAGTTCTGAGCAATCTGGTCATGTTAGCCATGGGTATAATCTGAGATTTTATCATAGAACCAGTTTGACTGGACTTCAGAGGGGATTAGTGGGCAAAGGCAGGGGAAAGGAGCATTCATAGAATATCAGGGTTGGAAGGGACCTCAGGAGGTCATCTAGTCCAACCCCCTGCTCAAAGCAGGGCCAATCTCCCAATTTTTGCCCCAGATCCCTAAATGGCCCCCTCAGGGATTGAACTGACAACCCTGGGTTTAGCAGGCCAATGCTCAAACCACTGAGCTATTCCTCCCCCCTAGATCTGCAACAGAGCATGCAAAGGAAGCACAGCTTTTGCAGGACATCCAATCAATGGAAGGAACAATTTCTACCCCAGGACTCAAGATGCACCAGGCATTAGCCATTGCCTCGCCATCTCCCTGAGTTGCTATAACTAGGGGCTGTATGGAGAGTCAGCGGGGGGTAAAACGAGACCGAAGAATGGCGTGGTTTTAGTGCCGGAGCCTACAGCGGGAGGGGAAATTGCTCAGCATGTCACAGGATCGGGCCCTTTGCCACTACCGGGCTTGGAGGTCAAATGCAGAATGAGCATTTGTTAAGCTCATGCAAGCATCTTTAGAGCCCTGCTACTGTTTACTCCTCTTCTGCTGCTGTCATTATTGCTTTGATGTCTTCCTCCTCCACTGTCTCCACCTCTCCCACACTGGCACCAAAGGGGGTTTTTGAGGCTAATGCAGTGCGTGTAATGCTGCACCGGGAAGCACTCCTGGAAACGAAACCATGCATGGCAACCCACTGACAAGCCTGTCTGCTAGAGAAGTGTGAGCCGCAGGTTCTTGCTTCGCAGGGAACAGCCTGCCAGCCTGCGTTTCTGAGAGCAGCAGAGCTGGTGGCGTGGGGTGAGGCAGAGAAGGGGCTGGTTGCTGCTCCCTGAGTCTGGGGTCTGGGTTGGTTGGTTGGTTTGTTTAGCAGCAGCCCTGGCCCTAACCTATTTTCGAGCCGCCTCAGTCTCATAGCACCCCCTAGAGGCCAGCCAGAGTAGCCGGCGCACAGTTGCAGTCTGATCGCAGCACTCCCTCGACACCAGGCGTTTCATGGGGTCAGTGGTACAGCAGCGGGCCATGCCACCGACTGGGGAATCCTCCGTTTGGGATGCGTGTCCTGCTTCCGGATGGAGTGCTGCAAATAGTTCATTTTGGGGGAGAAACTCCATCCCTGTATTCTCAGCGGGTGGGCGCGAGCGTGGGACATCACTGGGTGAGATATTTTGAAGACGTGACTGCCAAGAACGCTGGTCACATTTTGATTCTGTTTCAAAATTAGCAGCAGTGGTAAACATTTCTATTGCAGCAGAGCTCCACGGCCTGAAGGGGGCTTGGGTGCCGCCTTGTGCCGGGTGCAGTACAAACGTATCGTTACCGTTCATCCTGGCAGGAGGAATTGTCACACGTTTGCCTGCTCGTGGCAGCAGAGTGATGAACCATACAACTGCTTCAACGCATAGTCGTGCGGCGTTCCGAGGGCGACTCCACCCCTCCAGAGCAGCCGTTCTCAGGCTATCGCAGAGCAGAGCCCTCTCCATCACCACAGCTGTCTGTCACACCCACGGCCTGAGCTGGGGCCCTCGCCAGGACTGGGGCAGGCAGAGACGATTGCGCCTTTCAGAAGCATTCTGCTGCGCTGTGCTAAGCCACAGAGCATTTCAGCGGGCGCGGGGCAGAGTCCTGGTACTGGGGCTCCGTGAAAGCGATGGTGAGTATTTTTTTCAGGAGACTTATTGCAAAAACCACCAAACCCCCCAGCCTGCCTTGGGTGCTTTAAATTGCCCCCCTTCCTTCCCCCTCCCCCCAGATTTGCTTTTCTGCAATGTATGCTTGTGAGGGCATCGAAAACAGCCATGTGGGCTGGAGTGGCAGCCCAGTTTCGGAGCTCTCCCATAAAGGTGTGCTCAGCCCTGCCTGCCATTGTCATTTGGGCAGACACTGGGAACTCCAGGAGGCATGCTGTTGATTTACAGTTCTGCACCACAGCTACAAAGGGGCCCTGGCCCAAATGGCAGAGGAGAGGCCTCGGAGGAGTGTGATAATGGAAGATTTATGTTTCCTCCATATATTTTTGAGACGTGGTATTAATGCCCAGTCGGTTGGAATCCCGACTGCACCCCCATGTCAGGAAGGTCGGACACCAGGTGAACTGTATATAGGTGTCTCCTTGTGTATCCTGCAATAACCTAAGGAACTAATAGTATCTCCTTAGCATTGATTGCTCTCACAGGGTCAGGAGAAGAAAATGGACAGCTCCTAAGAGAGGTTTGTCTAACCTGTTCATTAAAAACCTCCAAAGATGGAGAGTCCACAATTTTACAAGGTGATTGTCCCAATGCTTAACAACTCTGACAGTTAGGAAGTTTTTCCTAATGTCCGACCTAAATCTCCCTTACTGCAACTTAAGCTCATTGCTTCTTGTCCTATCTTCAGTGGGTAACGAGAACAATTTATCACCCTCCTCTTTTTAACAACCTTTTAGGTACTTGAAGACTGTTATCATGTCCCCCCTCAGTCAGCTCTTCTCCAAACTAAGCAAACCCAATTTTTTCAATCATCCCGTATCGGTTATGTTTTCTAGACCTTTGATCATTTTTGTTGCTCTCCTTTGGACTTTCTCCAATTTGTCCACATCTTTCCCTAAGTCTGGTGTCCAGAACTGAACACAGTACTTCAGCTGAGGAGCTATCAGTACTGAGTAGAGTGGAAGAATTATTTCTTGTGTCTTGCTTACAACCTTCCTGCTAATACAGCCCAGAATGATATTCACTTTTTTTGCAACAATATTACACTGTTGAGCCATATTTATCTTGTTCTCCACTATAACCCTCAAAACCTTTTCTGCAGTACTTCTTCCTAGGCAGTCACTTCCCATGTTGTATTTGTGCAATTGATTATTCCTTCGGAAGTGGAGTACTTTGCATTTGTCCTTATTGAATTTCATCCTGCAAAATGCAGACCGTTTCTCCAGTTTGTCAACATCATTTTGAATTCTAATCCTGTCCTCCAAAGCACTTGCAACCCCTCCCAGCTTGGTATTGTCTGCAAGCTTTATAAGTGTACTCTCTCTCTCTGCCATTATCTAAATCATTTATGAAGATATTGAACAGAACCAGGCCCAGGACAGATCTTTGTGTGACCTCACCCAAGGTGCCCTCCCAGCTTGACTGTGAACCACTGATAACTACTCAGAGTACAATTTTCCAGCCAGTTGTGCACCCACCTTACAATAGGACCATCTAGGCTATATTTCCCTATATATCCTCAGAGACAATCGTTTTTATTACAAAGCTTTTAATTAGGGCTGGAGAGAGCTCTAGGAATGTGGTGTGTATATAGATATATTTTTTTTTTTAAAAGCAACAATAAACCAATTGTTCTGAAATCTGTAATTATGAATATTCCCTGTGGTGCAGGGGTGAGAGCAAGCATTGCTCTGCCTGTTATTAAAACTCCTTGTTTTCTAATTATTTTCTGATTTCGCAGTTGTTCATCTGAAGTGCCATGTCCTGTGTTAGCTCCCTGGGGGATAACCTTCCATTACCGTTCTCTTCCACAGTCAGCTTCAATACACAGAGTTAGCTGCCCAGGCTCCTTAACCAACGACATTTAGTTTCACTTTTCATGGGGATGTAAACAGGGCCAGAACCTGGGATTTGCAGAGCTGAAAACACGAGTCTCTACAGCTTGAGCTATAGGGCCAAGCTCTCCAACAGAGCTGGGACAGACCCGTATCCTCTGTAGACCACATACACACAAGGGGAAGTGGCCGCTTCCCCAGGGCCCAGCCCCAGTCTCCACCTCCCTGCCACCAGCGCTCCACTCCACCACAGCCGACTCCAGCCGGTGCCCGGATGTGTGACACTCACAAGGGCAGATTTGGAGTCAGTGGGAGCCAGCCTGCACCATCTAGTCCCTAACCGGGATTGTTCCCCTCCACTGTATTTAACCTTCATGCCATCACCTTAACGACCCTGGACAATCCAGCCTCTGGCGCACCATTCCCTTCAATTCACCAAGCCTTTACGCTCAGCACCATGGGCGGCAGGTGAAGCTTCCCCTGAGGGAGGCTAGCTCCCTGTCCCACCTCTTCCACCCTCGCTCCACCCCGATCCCTCTCTCTGCCCCACTTCCCCGCAGGGACGGGGAGGAGAGGAGGGACTCACCGGGCAGCAGCTGCAGCAGGCGGTGGTAGTGGTGGCCTCGGGGAAGGGGCGGAGCAGGGACCGGAAGAGGCGAGGGCACCATGGCCCAGGTGTTGGGTGGCAGGTCGGCCTATTATACCCACTGCCCATGCTTGGCACCCTCCTCCCACTCATCTCCATGAAAACCCCCCCACCGAAATGTCTGCTCCTGCCCCACTGTGGGTCCAACTCTCTGTGCCTTCAAATCCCACCCCTAGACACACACCACTTCCAGGGGGCTGGGAATGCGAAGGCTCATCAGTAACCAGAATCCCATCGGGTTTCAACTGGCAGCTAACAGGCCTGCTGACTATCTTGGCATCCTGTGGAACATCTGCCGCCCTCCGTCCCGTACAGGACAGGGAGAAGTCAAAATGGCTGCTGCTGATCCCCGTGAGCGTAATGCTGTGACAAAACCCCGGGATTCCAGGGTTAAGAGCTAGACTTGGGAGTTGTTCGTAGGGCATAATAACAGTTTTACTGACCCTACTAATTTCTCAGTGAGGCTACTTATTCCCAATGCCAATAGGGGGCACTCTCTATATTAGCTGTCTATGTACACCCACGCACACACCGGTATATCTCTTTTATATGTCATTCCCATATAGGGTTGCCAATTTTGGCTGGACGTATTCCTGGAGGTTTCATCACATGGCAATCTTTAATTAAAGATTCATCTTTAATTCCTGGAAACTCCAGGATAATCCAGGAGGGGAGGAGTGGTAACAACGTCTGGTGCAAAACTTAGAATGCACAAGGAAAAAACTAAGCCGAAAAGTTCAGTGATTTCTCAGTCCTGAAAAAAATGGCCCTGTCCTCATAATTTTGTCTGCCAAGAAAAATTTTGCAGAGAGAAGCTCCTAGGATGCAAAAGAGGCTCAGTTCCTACAGCCTCTCTGCTTAATGGGAGGGGTCTGATGGAGAAATTACCCCAACTTTTTGTAGTAAACCTAGTTTTAGTTAGCAATGCCCCCAGCTTTGCAGTTTGCTGTTCCATTGCCTGAAATATTTTGTACGCTCTGGACCAGATGTCAGTAAGTGAGGCTATTTAAAAGGCATTATTCATTGAATTGGAGAGTTTTTACATGATTAAATACAGCCTGTCTCCACCACCTACAGGCTGGGGCTTCCCCAAGGGGCCTGCACAATGTAGGCACCCAGTCCTTGACCAACAGGTCAGTCTGATTAGTATGCAGCACGCATCAATATTCCTTAACAATATGTTAATGTCTTAAACTGGACAGGGGTTTTTTTTAACTAGAGTTTGCTGTTAACCTAGGAGCCAAGTGAAATTAATTTGATTAAACAGCCTCTTATTACAAACCCATGCTGCAAATGAAAAGCCGTTATCCCAGATTATAGTGCTCAAGCGCTCATATACGGTACAGCTTTGATCACCTTGCTCTCTGAAAGGGTGGTGATCCTCCCAGCTTAGCCTGGAGTATGCACTGTACTCACTCTCTAGCTGCCTAGAGAATAGCTTGCAGAGATTTGCATTTTCTTTGTAGATGCTTGGTGTTCTGGATCTTGCACTTTTAATCCTGCCTACACCATGGGATCATCATGGTGGTTTTCCTCTAAGTGACTATGTAACTTTGGACATGTCTACACTTGCCATTTAAAGCGGAAAAAGTCCCTTTTTTGCACAAAAACCGTGGGAGCCTCTATACTTGCCAATGCCTTTTTGCTGTGAAACTCAGAAGTTTCACCACAAAAAGAAAACCACCTCCACGAGAGGTGTACAGCTCTTACCGGTGATGCTTTTGCGGTGATGTGCAAGTGAAGACTCGCTCTTCCTGTTTACAGAGCTTTCAGCTTCCTGAGGATCTCCCACAGTGCCAATTGACCTCTCTGGCCAGCAGCTCTGCAGCTCTGACTCCAGGTAAACAGACATCCACCCCTCCCCCTGTAAAGCCCCGGGAACTTTGAAACTCCCCTTCCCGTTTTCTTGGCAAGTGCTCACTTATCGGGCCAGTGAGGATGCCTGCCCCATGGAGAAAACGATCCCCTGCTTGGAGCAATGCTGAGCTACTGATGCTGATCAGTGTTTGGGGAGAGGAGGCTGTGCAGGGACCCAGGATGCCCCGCGATCACACCCCCTTCCCACAAGACCTGTCGTCCAAATGGAGAGCGCTGCACAGTGGGATAGCTGCCCTCAGTGCGCTGCTCTCATCCGCGACGGAAGTGCTGCAAATGTGAACACTCTCTGACGCCTGTGGAAGCAAGTGAGTACACAAACCAGCGCTTTACTTTCATCGGTTCACTGTCATCGGTGAAACTGACAGTGCAAAAACTCTGCAAGTGTAAACATAGCCTTCTGTTTCGGTGTGGCAACTCGTTGTAATTGGAGTGTTCAGTGCTCTCGTGGAATTAGACGTGTGTTATGTGGCGACTAGGTTTAGGCCCTGAGCCTGTATCTCATGTCCACAGACTAGTCTCAGCACAAAGTTACTTTCACACATCTTGGCAAGATGGAGTCTCTCAAGACAGGCCTACACTGCATCCACCTTTCACAGAATAACAGCGCCAGAGCAACTGGAGATGTGAGGGGGAGAGGTGATATAACCCACTTCATCAGATGCATGGAGTGGAAAATACAGTAAGCAGGTATTTCATGTGCTGTATATTTATACCTGCTTACTGTATTTTCCACTCCATGCATCTGATGAAGTGGATTATATCCCATGAAAGCTTATGTCCAAATAAATTTATAGTCTCTAAGGTGCCACAAGGACTCCTCGTTGTTTTTACACGTACAATGAAATCTGCTAGTTTGATTTTAAATCACAATAGGAAAAAGTTTCCGGAGATATTGTGATTGCACATTACAACCACTAGATGCCAGTCATGCCAAGTGTAATAAGTGAAAGCTTTGCTTCTGCAGCACATGCCCAGCATACTTAGCATTGGGCGTGCCAGTGGTGTGGTACATCAGTACATGACACATGGATATAGGTTGGATGAAATGCCAAAAAATCTGTTTCCATGTTTTGAGATTCCCGTATCTGATAGGTCGTGTCCCAGGCATTCTCTGCCATTCTCTGGGAAAGGTTCCTGGGACTCTGTGCTCCGTGTCTCACCCGGAAGATGCAGACGGAATGGCTGGCTATTGTTACTATCTAGCACGCGTGACGCAAAAGCCTCACCCCCATCCCTCCACGCTGGGGGCTGATCCAAGGCCATTGAAGTCCCCAGAAAGTCTCCCTCAGTGACGTCAGTGGGCTCTGGAGCAGGCCTCACGTCAAGTAACAGAAGTGAGGAACTCCATCTTTGACTGAGCCGTTCTATCATACACTGGGGGGGAGGGGATGGTGCCATTTGTCACAGTGGAAGTTCCCAAACTGTGGCAATGTAACCGAGCCAGTAGCTTGGTGACTTTGATCAGCAACTCCCCAAACTTCCAAAGGGATATGGCGGCCTTGAGGCCCTTCAGGAAATGTGCTGCACCCGGATGTTCTGGTTCATTACTGAATATTAAGTATCCAGTATGTATTTATTACATTTCCTTTGCAGTGCCCCTGATTTTCCCCTGCTCCTGGCCCTGATCTTTCCAGCAAAGGTCACACGACGTCTTTCAGACCAGCTGATTTGTACCAGTGAAGCATGAGAATGAATAAATAAATAAACGTTATTTATGATGACGAAATTCTTTCCCCCTGCCCTATATTGTAAGATTCCTTCCCCAAATGCCCTCATGTTTTACTGCAGCGTTTGCTGCTGGCCACACCCCACTCGTACCAGATTTGAAGCTGAGAAGACTTTTGTTTGGGATTTTGGAAAGAGAAGCTTGGCCTTGTAAGGGAAAGCCAGTCTCAGCGTTACCTGTCTCTGGCTCTTATGCCTCCATCCCTCGCAGCCAGAACACCTCACATCCTTCATGCATTTATCCTCACGATCCCCCTGGGACGCAGGGCAGGGCTGTGAAATATAGGTGGGAAACTGAGACACAGAGAGGCTACCTGACATGCCCAAGGTCATACAAGGAATCGATAGAAATTGACCCCAGGTCTGCTAAGTCCCAGGCTGGCACCCTGACCGCTGGACGGCCCTTCCTACCTACTGAGCAGCAGCCCTGGCTCCATTTTTTCCCTCGAGAGCACATTTGGATCATACTATTTAAAGCCTGATAAATGATCCCAGTAGTACAGGAAAGTAAAGCAGAGCAGTAACTAGCTCCCTCCTCCAGCCAACCAATGATGTGATTGTTCACATCGCTTTCCCAGCCGTGGCTTGGTCTCTGCTCTAATGCCAGGTGAGACGCACCGCGCTGCCATGGTGCAGCTACACCAGAACAGCTGCAGCACGTGCGCTGAAGATGCTCTAGGCCAACGGGAGCGAGAGCTCTCCCGTCAGCATAAAAAAATCCCCTCCGCGAGTGGCAGAAGCTATGTCAGCAGGGGAAACGCGGTGCACATGTGTGCTTACGGGGGTGGAATATTCACACCTCGGAGCGACACAAGTTTTGCTGGCAAAGGCTGTCGTGTAGATATAGCCTACGTGCATCCCTGGGGAAGTTAGAGGAGGTGGATGAAAGCAATCAGCTAATAGGAACTGCTTGTCCCTTTGGAGTGGTGATCATAGTGCTTCTGAGCACGCAGCCGTGTCTCATATGCCGGCCTCTCTTCACCTGGGCTGAGATAAGAGGCTTTCAGCTCCCATATTAGAAGTTAAAACATCTGCTATTGCAAACATGACGCACTTTAGTAGAAGTTAAAAGCTCTTCTCCCCAGTAGGTAAAGGTTTTGGTGAGTAGCAGCCCTGCTGTATGTCACCCTCGGGTTAAATGTATTATAAACACAGAGGGCCAGATTCTGCTCTCTCTTACACTGGCGTAGTCCCATTGACTTCAGATTCCAGTTACTCTGGATTTGAAGTAGAGAATCCATCCCTCGAGGGTACATCTGGATCATCTTTCCCAGCCTTTGCTCTCTCTTGATACTGTTGTCTTTAAATGTCTGCTTTCAGTGAGCTCTGGCCCTTTTTATAACTATATCAATTAAAATCTATATAGTGGGTAATGAAGTACTCCCCTCCCTGGACATAGAGTTCAGCTAAAGTGCATGAGGACACATGATAAAAACACACATTCCATCCACACAGTCCTACTGCTACCACTGGGAGTTTAATAGCGCCCCTCTTGTGGAATCAAACACCATATCGCACCAGACAGAATGTCTGCCACCAACATTTTCACCATCCCTCGGAGTTTCAAACTAGAACTGGGCAAAACAAAATTGACTGAAACTTTTTTGACCAACATGCAGTTTCTCTGACACTGAAACATATCGCAAATTTGTGTTGGTTTTGCCGAATTGTTCATTTAAGAAAAAAAAGAGAGAGAGAGAGAAAATTGAGAGCTCACCATTTTCCAGTGGTGTTCCGTGACGTCGGTGGCAAGGCATGTGATTCTACACTGGCAGGCCTTAGGGGTGGTCCAAAATGGCGTCCTCCATGCGGCATACAGTGCGTGTGAGGTCAAGCTGCTGTCCATGTGTGTTCGGGGGCTGGATGGAATTGTTCTGTGGGCCAGACCACGCCTTGCAGGCCATAGACGGCCGGCCAATGATCATTTTCGGAACAAAGCATTTCAATTTTTCAGTTCCAATCACTTTTTTGTTTGGAAATCGCCTTGAATTTTATTTTTTAAAACTTCAAAACCATATCAAACTGCTTGAAATAAAAAAGGAACAGTTCGTTCAAACTGAAACAAGGTTTTTTTCACTTTTCAGTTTGCTGAAAACTGGACATTTTCATTGTCAATCAGACCCCAAACAGTTTTTATCTTGACTTTGTGAACTTTTCCACAAGTCAAACAGCCATTCACACAGCTCTACTTCATACCTTTGTGTTCTACTTTCCAAAACCAAGACACCAGGCGGGAAAACCCTTACCCCATTCAACGGACGTGCTATCTCTGGGACAAGCTCAGTCACTTCAGATGGGGTGGCGCAGTGGGCAGCAAATGGCCACACCTGGGGATCTGGCACAGCCCTTGCTGTGGTTGAGGCCTTTCCAGACCCCACACTGCTGATGCTGAAGCTTGTGTGGCACCTGCCTAAACCGTGATGACTTTTTTTTTTTAACGTATACATCTCATTTCCCTGCTTTATACTTTGTGTTTTGAAACTTTGTCCATCTTTATTGTACCACGTGTCCATTTGCTCGTAATACTCCACCAGGGCTGGGTGGGTAACTCTGCAGCTGCCTGTAGCCTCACCATGCTTGGGATCACTTCTGCTGCTTCCTCTCTTCCCCAGGCCCCCGCATCTGCTTGCCGAGGATTGAATGCTCTGGGAACCGTGATGGGATTGACAGTATTTAATTAGAGCTTTACATTCCCCGTGGCACCATCGCTCGTGTTAATTAGCCATTATCACTGCTGGCTGTGTAGGTGTCTGGTCACTTCACAGACCACTCAGCCCTCCTTCTCCAGTGGAGCAGAGCCCGTTAAACTCGGTAACTGTCACGTCGCTGGTGTGATTCTGGGCACGGGGGGGGGGAAGGGAAATGTTCTTGTGTGATGGCGATGCACCCCCAGCCTCTCCCTTGGAGTTTTTACAGGTGAGCGTCTGCGGATCCAATAGAAAAATGAATGGTAACCCTGGCTATTATAGGAAATGGAAGTTGTAGGGCATTAGACAGCAGACTCAGTGACATAAATCTCTCTCACACAGGGAGCTGGGGGGGGTAGAACCCTGGTCCTGTCAATCATAGACTCATAGAACATCAGGGTTGGAAGGGACCTCAGGAGGTCATCTAGTCCCACCCCCTGCTCAAAGCAGGACCAATCCCCAATCTAACAGTATTGAGGCTCTAGCTCTTCAGCTAAGGGTGAGCTCCCTTAGCCTGCCTCTGTCCAAGCCACCACTCACTCATCATACAAACAGACCCCGGTCATGCTGAGCCCTTGTATGTTTGGATTGGTTCCATCGTGCCCACATAGGGGGCCAAGCTGTGTTTAGATACTGTCGTGTGTTCTTACTGTCACGGCCCTGCACTCTGTTTTGTTCCTGCGGAGCATCGAGCGCAGAGGGCTGGGCATGCAGCTCTGTTTATAGTCGATGGGGCTCTTCACAGAGTGCTGTGTTTAATCCCTCTTGTGTCTAAACCAACTCGCGCCTGCCATTCACCTCCTAGATAAACAGAGTGCTAATTCCTTGCTGAACACCTGGCGTGATTCCAGAGTTGTGCTCGAGCTCTTGTTCCCCTTTGGCTAACCTGTCTTCCCTCTCTTCAGACGGCAGTTTCTTTGGTTTCCGAATACATCAGGATGAAAGGGAGATAACTGGCAAATCAAACTTTGATCAGGCTTTAAAACCAGGCTCTTCCCCCTGGAGAGATCAGAGGTAGGTGTTTGGAAAGGGTGTTTGATAACAGGTCAGAATTGTTCACGCAGAGAATGTGTAAGCAACTTTGTCCTCCTGGATTGCAGAGCTGCAGGAGAGCTGCCAAAGGCACGAGGACCTCATTCAGCTGGCAATGGAGGGCTCAGCAGCAGCCACTAACCTCTGCAGACAGTCACGTCCCGTTTCCTGGGAAGGAGGAGAAGGGTCTTGTGATTAGGAGAGTCCGGGTGATCAGGGCTCAGATCACAGCTCTGCCAGACTCCTCGGGTGACCCTGCAGCGGTAAGTGAATCTCTCTGTGCCCAGGTTTGTCTGTGTGTGAAACAAGGACGGTCCCGTTTCCTCCCCTCGTGGGGGCGCTGAGAGGATGAAACGGTTGTTTGTGAGATGCTCAGGCGCTGTGCCGACAAGAGCAGGGGAAAAGCCTGGGTGTATTTGTCTCCGGGCCGGATTGCGACTGTAAGTCATTGCCCACCAGCTGGGGGGCAGCTCCTGGCTCCTTCAGGTTTGACTCACTCCCATGCGTGCAGAGGGGGAAAGTGGCATGACACATTCCCCTGCCCCCAGAGAGGTAGCTGCATAAGACAGGGTGAGAGCACTATTTACCTCAAGCGCCCACCCCAGCTCGGAAGTGTTGATTTTGCCTGGAAGGGGTTATGTCGGTGCTGTGGACTCACCATGATGGGATTTGTCATGATGATCTAGGGTGTGGACTGAGAAGCTGTGAGGGAGGAACCCTGGGAACAATCCAGCCTAGGGAGAAGGCTTCATATGACCTTGTTATTAACAAAGCCAAACGCAGGCACGGGGAACACTTCTCCAGTGCAGGGCAATGGGGCAAAGCACTTGCTCACGGGGGGTGGGGGCGTGCCAGCAGGCTGCAGCACACAAACCATTTCTTCTGGGGCTCGGGAGTGGCCTGACTGACCGAGGCGGCCTGGGAAATGAGCTGAATCAGTGCACAGGCCGTCGGCCAAGCCTGGCCTCCTCTGTGGCCAGCTGGTTCCCAGCCCCTGAGGGCCAGGAAGTGGGTGGGCAGCTTCCTTCCCCAGCAGTGCTGCCCGTGGCCTGGCTTTCACTGGCAGAGACAGAGCAATGAGTCTGGCTCATCGGGATAGGCCCAAACCCTGTTGGGGCACAGATATCCAGGCCTGCTGCTACGCCATTTAGTAGGACACCAGATGCCCTGCTCTGCTGGGGCAGCGGGGTGTCTGAGGAAGAGCATGGCCATTCTCCCACCCTCACCTCCTCTGCCCCATGGCACTGGGCTTCCCACCTCCTTACATGCTGCAAGCATGGGCACTGAGACCCTGCCTGTCTTCTGCACAGGGAAAGGAGAAGGTCCCCTGAGCCCCCAACCCTTCTGGACAGGGCTTGGTACAGTCCAGCCCCTTATGTGTCCTTCGGCGAGAAATAACATGAACAGATCCGCTCAAACTCAGCTCTGTGTCAGGAGGCACCAGCAGCTCTGTGAAGCTTGTGCCTGACCTGGCTATGGCCTCTACCCCAGTAGTCCCTGTGAAGGTGAGAGAGTGCTGTCTACGCAGAGAACCGCCCTGCCTCTTGCACAGCTCTTTTCCTTCTTACGCTGTCAGCAAGGTTTAGTCCACCTAAGAAAGCAGAGGCTGTTAATTATCCACCGATGCCAAAATGCAGCTGAAACAACAAGTGCTCTATTCTGTGGGCACTTCTGAAACCAGAGCGATGGATTTACAGCAGACCTGGAAGTGGGAAATCCCCCCCATCCTGAGACCTTTCCTCCAAGTTTCGACATACAAACAATTTTTAAGGCCAATGTAAGGCCAAGTCTGTCTTGCGTGTCTGTTTTCGACAACGTTCCCCTTAAGCTGAAGACGGCTCAGTTGAGCATTCCCCGAACCCTCTCTGCTTCTCGATGACAGATTTGCCCAGGAGCATTCGGCAGCAGCAAACGAAGGGTCCAGTCCTGTTCCTGCTGGGTTCAGCAACAATACCCCCATGATTTTGTCTAACTTACTACTCACCAAATGATGATCAGTATCGCAAAGACCCCACAACATCCCCACTCCTCCGTAAATCTGCAGCTCTGACCCAATTGCGGGGAAAACTTGTTTTCAAAGATCTGGCTTTGCAGGCTGCTGGGAAACCCAGCGTACTAGTGGTAGCAGTGATTTGGGTTCAGCTCTCCCTAGGCGATCCTACGTTAACCTCTTGGTGCTGGGCTCTCATGCTCATACTAGGCATGTACGTTATGGGCGAGAAAGCCAGATTCGCAGGCATCTGTTGATGGGGGAGTAGCCGTCCCCGAATGCTGGCTGTATTGTCTTTTCTGGAGACCGTCTGGTGGTGTTAAGAGAGCAGTCCAGTGTAGCGAGATCTGATCCAGCCCCTCTCACCCACAGAGGATGCTGAGCAGTGAGAGGATTTCCTTGGTCAGGTTAGAAAGGGGGCAATCATTCTTTGAACAGTCAAGAAAAACAAGATGCAGATGGAGCTAAATTGGCCCCTTTCCTCAGCATCCCGAACCCTCAGATGGGAGCACAGCGCTGATGGGGAACCACTCGTTCCCCGTTCTGATGAGATTTCCACCCCAGCTGGTGGGGGAATCCTGCAGGGTCATCTGTTCTCATGGAAATTCTGCTGCTCAGGGCTGAAATCTCTCTTCCTTCACCCTGCCCCCCTCCCCTCCCGGAGCAGTCTGAGAGCTACAGCTCATACTCTCTGGCTCACGCCTTTGATCATATCTCCCTTCTGCTTATCCAGAGGTTACTCATTCACGCTCTCACTGCCTGGCATCCTGCCACACCTGCATTGTCAGCATGGCCTTCACTTCAGTAATCACCTCTTCCGGGAACTGCTTTCCCTTCCCCTGACCAGTCACTAGCACCGGCTCCTTAGAGGAATATTGGCCTCCCACCTAGCCTGATGGGTGTTTCAGGAGGGGTGGAGAGGCCAGATTGATGGCTCCAAGCACAGACCATTACAGACTTTGGTGTGGTTCTGCCTTAGGCAACCCATCCTTCTACCCGCTCCCGGTGTAGGGCCCGCGCCTTCGCTGGTGATTATGGACGGCAGCGCTGGTGCACTCAGGTATGGTGCAGCAAAGCGGCTATTTGATGCAGAGAAGGGGTGCTGCTGAACGCAGCAGGTGAGGTTGGTCATGTGTCCCTGGCCCTCATTCCTGTCTCATCCCCTGCTCTGCTCCGGGGACCTGAGTCCCACAGCATGCAGGGGGTGTGGTTAGACTCCCTGTGCCAGGATCCCTGCGTTATTGCCCTATTACCCACAATCCTTTCGGTCTCTGCCTAGCATGGCCATCTCAGGCAGCCTCTTCTCTGTCCAAATTTCCACACTGAACATTCAGCCTGGTCAATTACATTTTAGTGGCTTGCAAACCGAAAAGCATGGGGTGTCCTATTGGCACCCACAATGCTGTGGGTGACACACATCCCCCTCTGTGCTTGGCACCGCTAGGGGACTTGGTCCTTTAGCCACGCTTATGTTCTCTGACTGGTGTTCCAGTATCTTTCTACACTCAGCCACAAAGCGTGTAACAATCACTCTTAACTTCTGTGCTAAGTGCCAGGCTTTTGTTATACCGTGATTCCTGCAACAGCCTCCTGGTCATTGGTTTTAAACCTATTTGGAGCAATTGTTTTCCTGGGAGCTACAAGGTCCAGTGACTCTAGAGCACTTGTGTTCACTGTATTGAAACCTTGCTGCTCTAGTCACAGTCCTGTCTTACCTGCGGGCCTTTCATTTGTTATGGGAGGTGCTGCAAAACTCAGGCCTACAGGGGGCACCATTTAAAAACATATCGACATTAGCCATCTGGGCCATCTACCTGCAATGTACGCGCAATGTGGCATTCCCCGCACTAAGGAAAAGGCATCCTGGAAACATCACACAGGTGAGATGCAGTGCTGCCTCATGCCTCATGGTCCTTTAACAGCACCTGCTGTGGGCTGCGGCCCTGGAAACGTTCCAGATGCCCTTTCATTGGCCAGAGCTTCTGCCTCAAAGTGGGGTGGTTTGCTCAACAGGTTACCCCATTCTTCATTTCTCAGAGAGCTGATATTCCTCCCACCAGCTGCTCCTTTCCGACCCACAGAGCAGCTCGCCCCTTGTTTCCATGCAAAGTTTGCAGAGCTAACTTCAAATCCCAGAACGGATGGGCTGATTTCAGAGTCTGTGCAAACTCCCCAGCTCCAGTGAACAACACTGGAAAAGGCTAGGTGTAGGTGGTTTTTTAATGCCGGCATCCCTGGATTGTTTGGCTTGCAGAGAGCAAGTGAGATTAGATCTCTGCCTCACACACCAGCCTGCTGAATAGCTTGCCACACCAAGGGAGTTTGTCTAGCCGTGCTCACCACACAGTAGGTGTGGCAGTTGCACTGACGGCTTCCAGTGAGAAGAGACGCTGCCCGTTGGGCATTACATCAGACCCTCTGCAATCCCCACCTGGCTTTCCCAAGGCAGAGACGTCCCCTGAGTGGTTGCAAATACACATTCTACTCCTGGCATTGTCCTTACTTGCTGTCCTCAGCTCTTCCAACATGATCTACCTCGATTGGGATATGGGACAGAAAGAGGCACACAGGTTGCTCACTGTGAAGTTAGCCCGTCTTCTCTTTAGAATCAGGGTGGGCAGAATTTGATTTTTGTTTTGTATCATTTTGAGGGATAATGTCAATGTTAATTTTTCAGGCATTTTTTACATTTTTAGAAATTTTAATTTTCACAGTTGCATGGAACAACAGTTTTAAGCATTTTTTTTTCTCCAATTTTTATTGATTAAAATTTTCACTGTTTCAGGAAATTGGATGGGGGGGAGACAATTATTTAATGAAGTAGATTCAAAAAGATTCAAGAAGTTAAAGCTTTATAACTGTTAAAACACAATGTGTCAACATCACATGTCAAAACAGACAAAGCAAATATCCCGAAATCAACAAATCCAATCTGGTTTTACTGTTCATTCACCCGTTGCTCGCTTTGTACCAAGCTTCATTCAAATCTTAATTGCGGGATTTTGACTGTAATGAGTTCTCAAGCAGCATTTTTCTTACTTTGCCGGTTGGTAAATTTTGATGATTATTGATGGAAATATTTTTGTCAGTTTGTGTGTGTAAATCAGCAAAATCGACATTTACCAATAAAAATCTAATCCTTACAAGAGTATTTATAGTGCATCTCCCCACGTGTCCCCCTTTCTCTGCATTTGCCCACTGACTATAAACATTGGTCACTCCAAACGAAGGACACGTGGACTTGCTTTCCCTCTAGAGGAATGGTGGAAACGTAGGGATCAGTCAGATAGTAGCTGGTCCAAACTGATTCTTGATCCTGAATGATAAGCCACCTTTGTGCCATCACGGGAACTGTGTTAGCAAAGGGAAGGGAGTTATCACCACAGGGAGCAACCTGTTTTCCTTGCTCCATGTAGCAGAGCAGAAGCCGAGATAATGTTGCACTGCCTTGCACACGGCTGGTCTTGATTTCTTATGAAAAGTGCCTTATTATGAGGAGTTTCCCGACAGAAACCACTGTCCCATCTTCTTTGAAGTGCCCCTGTGGAGGGGTTTGTCTCTTCCTCTTCCAGATCAGCATGCCATCAATCCCACCTCTCAGTACCCCTCCAGCTAGGCTGGAAACCTTTTTAAACGTACACGGACATGATCCGCCTCTCCCCTGGCCCGAGTTGCTGCGGCGAGAGAGGGCTGGGAGGAGTCCTCTCTCCCTGCTGCAGCCCCGGGGCAGCTTCTCTCCCTGGCCCCACCACGGAGCCTGCACCCCCAGCCAGAGTCTTCACCCCCCCGTACCCCAATCCTCTGCCCCAGCCCTGAGCCCCCTTCCGCACCCCAAACCCCTCATCCCTGGCCCCATCGCAGAGCCCACATCCCCAAGCAGAGCCCACACCCCAATCCTCTGCCCCAGCCCTGAGCCCCCTTCTGCACCCCAAACCCCTCATCCCCGGCCCCACTCCAGAGCCTGCACTCCCAGCCAGAGTCTTCACCCCCCTGCACCCCAATCCTCTGCCCCAGCCCTGAGCCCCCTTTTGCACCCCAAACCCCTCATCTCCGGCCCCACTCTGGAGCCTGCACCCCCAGCCAGAGTCTTCACCCCGCTGCACCCCAAGCCTATGCCCCAGACCTGAGGCCCCTCCCACACTCCAATCTCCTCATCTCTGGCCCCATTCCAGAGCCTTCCGCCCCACACACACACAATACCCCAACCCTCTGCTCCAGCTCTGAACCCCCTCCCACACTCTGAAACCCTCAGCCCCCAACCCCACCACACATCACCTCAATATTGGTGCACATAACAAAATTCATTCCACACATAGCTGTAAAAAATTAGAGGGAACACTGCTCTCAGCCCCTCTGAAAATGTCAGTTTGGGGAGGGTTGCGGTGGTTTTCCAATGAATACTCTGAAGTTTCAAGTAAAGCAGAAGAAACTTTCTGCAAAAACATTTGTTTAGTCAAAATCCCAATTTTCCATCAGGAAAGAATGTCGATAGAAACTGCTCACCAAAGGCCGATGAAAACAAAGAAAGGTTCTTGATGATTTCAGAGCACACTGGATTAGTTGTATAGCAATGGCGGTGATGCACGAGACACAATCTCTGTTGAGATGTGGGTCACACTCTGACAATGTTTGGGAACCCCATCAGCAGAGGGCAAGTAAGCTCATCTTACAGTTGCTTTGCTACAACTGCTGTGGGACAGAGCGGTAGAGATCTGTGGATAGTTTTGTATTTGAAAGATGTATTTGATTTCCTTATATTGTGTCTTATATCGTGAGCATTATTAGTTCCTTTGAAATCTGGCTGGGGCTATGTGTAAATTGTGATAAAGATTATACATCCTAGTTTTATTAGGACAATATGTGTTTTTCATATGTGATCCTGGACATCCCTGTTACCTCTCTTGGGACACCTGATATGTCCCTGTTTTCCACTTATTCAATCAAAATCTTTGGGTTTAGAGAACCACCCACTGTTTGTTCAAGACCGTGCTATGCTGAGTGGAAGTTGCTCTTTGTTTGCTCAGAACATAGATCCCGACAGAACAGGCGTTCGCTGTGATGGACTCTTTGGAATGAAGAGAAAATCCTGACACATGTTACACAGATACTATCAAAGCTGAGCTTTCACTTGGTGAAAGTTACAAACACTTGTTCAGCGCTTTGTGATGCACTCAGACACTAAATTAGTGGTTAAAAAAAAAAAACCAAAACCCCTCCACTCCAAGAAGAGTCAGAAACAACTCCAGCACACACTTACAATAGGACTCCTTATTTGTATTCTTTCACAGAGGTGCTGGGGGTAGCCTGCATCAGAACCGTTTGAGAGAACAGTCCTGGGACATGAGGAGAGGGGGTAGGTAGCTTTTTAAAGCCTAATCACTTTTAAAGAAACACCTTTATTACAATTGTATTTTAATGGTATTGAAGAGGAAAATCCATACTATGTATCTTCTCTCTCAGAACAGCTGTTATGAAGTATTGGAAATAAGGCAGTGGTTTAATTTGAATGGCACAGAGAATGCCAAACAAGTCACCTGTGTGCCCAGGTTTCCTGGGCCACAGTTAAACCTTACACATGCCTTGCTTCTGAAGGCCAAGGCAATTCCTGAAGCAAAAATTTTGTTGGAAAGAATTGGCAGATTTACCACGTCCATCAAACCCACTGCCACTGACTGCGGAGGGAGTCGCTCCCTGTTGCCCTGCTGTGGGTGTAAACCTCTGTTAACTCTTCTGCTTATCTTCTACTCACGTTTTAGTACCACTGCTGAGGTCCTCTGCTGCCACCATGTTGGATTGGCGGTGACCGTTGTGCCAGGCCCTTGACTCAGCAGGGGCTCTGTATTTCAATCAATCAATAATAACCCGCCGAGAAAGGAAGGCTCACCCTCTTTGAAACTGGGTATTCACTTTTGCTGTAACGCTAGGAGGCTGGTGGGACTTTATTCAGCCCTCACGTGAACTAGGGGGAAAAGAAGATGGCTGCCCCTCGTGAGTTCTGTTTGCCCAGCATCGGCTTATCTGCTAGATGAAAGCAGGGTCATGAGGCCATCATGTAATTCCTGTTACTGCTGAGGGGAGGAGGAAGATTTCATTTATTTATTTAACTGTATAAAAAGCTTAATAGGTCCCATCCCTGCTCTGTGCACCCAGGCCATAAATTAAAGTACACGGGGCAAGATTCAGTATTCTGGACTGATCAGCTTCCCTTGGCATGTCCATAAATATTCACCAGCTAATATGGAGATGACAGACTACCCCCAAATCCCTCCACCAGCCCCTCTCCCAAAGCTGGGAGCACAACTGGGCATTTCTGGTATCGGCAGGTTACCAGACCCTACTGGTAGTGGACCTAGGGAAAGGGAGTGGAAGCAGCATCTGAGATTGAGGTGTACTGAGGGGGCTCCAGTGACTATGCATCTCTCAGCAGCACTGTTACGGCCTGGGGACAGGGTGCCAGCCTGGTAACCAGGTCCCGAACCATTTTAGCACTGTGTAGGCCAAAAACATCCCCATGAATTCTACCTGGAAGCTAGTGCAGAGGCTGGCATGTTTAATGTGCTCTTAGTGTGAAACTCCACAGTCAGCAGGCTCCGCCGTTCAGCATTGCCTTTAGTTTCTGAGTGATGCAGCCCCATTACAGCAGTCTACAGCTGAGGTGATTGATGCACGGGGATAACTGGCCTCTGCGCCAGCGAGAGAAAGTCCCACTCTTCTCTCTGGGTGCAGGTGATAAGATGGCTCTTGGGGTTTGGTCTAAAGCCCACTGCAGTCAGTGCAAAGCCTCCCATTTACTTCAGTGGACTTTGGACACCCCGTAGCTGCCCTTGTTCTAACCACACACCTGTGCTGTGCACCTGTTATAAATGACGGTCACACTCCAGGGGCACAATGAAGGGGGAAGGCCCCTTGTGACCCTCGACCAGAGCTGGGTGATGTAATGACAGAGCTCCTTCCCGTGCCCCAGGTCACAACGCCATTCCAATTTGGAATAGCTGGTTAGGGAACCTGGACCCCCTCCTTAGCAAAATTCTGGTCATGGACCCATCATGCTCTCTCAGGTGGGGGAAGTGATGTGAGTTCCAGCAACGCCTCTGCCTATTCCAGTGTCCCTGTGTTTGAGTTGCAAACAGGCCGAGGGGAAGTTTTCTTGTCTTTCAGAAATAAAAATGTTTCCCATTAGCACTATTTTGAGAACATGTCACGGAAAGCTTTCTACTGGTTTTAAGCTCAGCCTGTTTGACAGCCTGAATTTAAGGCCAAATTTGACTTAACAGTATCCCTTTAAATTCACTTTTTAGTGGAAACCATCCAATCTTTCTTGATCATGATGACATGTATCAGCCATTTCTATTGTTAACTAAAGACGCCTCATCTTTATATAGTACTCCAGCAAACTCAAAAGCTGAGTTTCTACACAGTACAATACTAAAGTAAGATTTTTTGGGAATCCCTGTTGATATTTTGACCAGGATTTTTACAAACTGAAAAACTGATTCTTATAGTAAATTTGTATGAGACTAAGGCTAGGGGTGGGGAGGGGAGAGACCAAAATCATCACTTGAAAAGCCTAGCAGACCAAGTAAATCCTGCCTCACAGAGTCTATACACATTCCCTTAGACAAGGGCCTGCAAGGTCAATTGAACAGAGAGAAGGCACTTGTGTTGTTAGGGATGGTGCAGAATGAGTCTGAATCTTGATGATGAAGCTCTGATCTCCTGTGCTTCGTAGTCAGCTAGTGCAGTTTATGTGACTACAGGAGCGATTTTAAGCAGAGAAGAGCACTTCTGGGAGGTGACTGCTTCCCGAAACAGTGACAAATGATTCAGCACATCAGGTAACATGTGAAGGTCTCATCAGCCTCAAAGGCATTCCAGGTTTCAGATGATAATGTGAAATATTGGTTTGTTTCCCTTCGCGTCTCATAAACGGCAGATGGGTGATTAACATTCCTCTGTCTTTTTTCCTGTTAAAGCCTTGTTCCAAAGCTTAGACATTACGATTCCTCTGATCAGCTGTCAGTCTGAAAGCTGCAGCCCTTTTATTTGCTTAAAAAACAGACTCCAGGACTTGTCTCTGTCCCTCGGCTCATCTGTCACGTAGTTAACTCTCCCACTTTCCCCCCTGCATAGGAAATGACAAACGGCGAGAGGAGGACTGCAATCATCTGCTGTGATGTAAAAAGACACCCCACCAGTCTCCTTATTGGTCAGTCCTGAATTTCAGTAATGATCAGACTATTTTGCTGTAAGGTTGTGCTTCCCATCTAGAGATCTCACTGCACTTACAGCTAGGCAAACAGGGGCACAGAGGGGTGAAATGACCAGGTCATAGTGTAATTTGGTGGCGGAGCTAGGGAGATGGAGTCTTCGTCTTCTGACTCCAATTCCAGTCCAGAGCCACGCTCTTGGGCCCCTCCTGAACTCTGCTAGAATCCTTTACAAATAGTAACTAAAAAAAGGTACCTTCTGTCTTATCTGGGCCCTGTTCTGTACTAAACCAGTCTCTGTGTAACCCAAGACTTCAGATCAGTAGAAGTTAAACACTACCCTCAGACCAGTGCGGAGCGTTCATTGCTACAAGCACGGAACACCTCCTTTACTAACAGTGGAGTTATCTTCCCATGTACTCAAGCTCAGTCACGACTTGCACATAAATTATAACTAAGAATGGCGGCTTTCCGTTCTCCGGCGCAAACGCATTCAGAATACATTATGCTATTGCAGCTCTGATTTCCTCCTGGTGGTGTGTGTGTGAGCACGTGGTGGGGCCTGGCCGTACGTTGTCGGGGGCGAGGGGAGTTGATCCATGCTTAGCGCTTCATCCTGGGAATGTGGCCAGAACCTAGCCAATGCTCTCGCAGGCTGCTGCTGATTCGTGCTTTGGGGTACTTGCTGCTTCTGACTCTAGGTTACGCTACTGCAATGCATTGTCTCCTGACCTTGCTGAGCAAATGCTGCACTGGCCTCAGGGTCTGCAAAGGGCTGCCTGCAGAATGCTAACTCTCTCCAAGGCCCTTTCCAAATGCTGCCTCCTGTCTGGAGGGGGCCTCGTTGGCTCTCTCTCAAACATCACATTGATCTGAAAATTCCTTCAATGGCTTTTTAAGGCAGAGCACGCTTTGTGGCCCTCTGTATTTGTCTAAATTGCCCTCTCTGCTACCCATATCATGGCAGAGCGTAGGCTTTGTCCTCTGCTTGTTTTGCTGCTTTGCGGCATTTTTTGTGTGCAAATGATGGGTCATATTTTAGAAGGGATCAATCAGGGCTGAAACCCTTGACTCTCAGCTTAGCCCCAAATTAGGATAATACTCAGCACTCATGCAGACTTCACACATCTGAAGCACTCTGTGATCTTAAATAATCCTCATAAGCCCCCTTAGTTCCTGGAGTGAGACAGATTAACTCTGTTTTACTGGTTGTAAAGCTAACACCTAGACAGCTGATTAGGGAAGGTGCCCAGTGCCATCCAATGAGTCAGTGACAGAGATGGGTTTAGCACTCAGAAGTTCCTGTTTCCAGGCATTTGCTAAATCCATTGGCCACGTCCTGAATGCCCGCCCTCTGACAAGTCCATTGGACCGTGCCAGCTTGCTGTCCCTTGTGTACCAAAAACACAACTCAGCTTTTGAAATGAACATCGAATGGTGACTCATCCCAACACCTTGCTGCTGTGGCCCAAGGAGCAGCTTGTCCTTGAGGATCAATCAGATCACTGTATCTATACACTCAGCCATGAAATTTGCAAACTAAGTACAATGTTTCTCAAACGATTGCATCATTACTGTCAGTGGAACAAGCAGCTGGAGCCTGCTGCCAGGGAAGTGGATGATGCTAAATAATGAATGTTCTCTTCTTGGTTCATGCCCAGTTTTTTAACAATGAAGGTGATTAACTGCTGGAGCCACTTGCCCAGGGTTTGGGTGGGTTCTCCCTTTCTGGATGTCTTCAGATGAAGGTTGGGTGCCTTTCTGGAGGACATGCTTTAGCAAACACGAGTGACTGGACTCAGCTCAGGGGTAACAAGGTGAAATGTAATGGCTTGTGAGATAGAGGTCAGAGGAGATGATCCAATGGTCCCTTATGGCCTTAAGATCCATGAAAAAAGAAATAGACATTTCAGTGCTTGCCAGTATGCTTCATTATTAATACCAGTTCTAAAACAGGAGATCCTTGAGCCTCTCAGCTAGCAATGTTTCAGAGTAGCAGCCGTGTGAGTCTGTATTCGCAAGTACTCCTTTTCTTTCAGCTAGCAATGTATGACAAAGACCCAGATTAGGGACTCGCTATTCATGCTGCAAATGGAAACCACTGTTGGATTCATCCCTATATTGTAAATGGCTCCGTCGATAGCCTCAGTCTTCTGGTTCTTTATTTCTGATGCAAATAATTTCCAACCATAAAAGTGAGGAGCACCAAGTTTGGGTGGAATGTAGCTAACTTGGGGGCTGGACTGAGTGATGGCCCTTGAAATGAGCTGCATTTAAGAGGCTGCAGCTTTGAGTTTTATTGGGTCTGTCTTAGTTGGAAATTTGGAGAACTTACATCTCTTAGGGCCTTATCCTCCGAGGTGCTGCACGGGATATAATGAAATAAAGGGCATCGAGATAGTAAAGCAGCTTCTCCACCTTAGTCTCTCTCATAATAAAAGAGCAAATGGGGATGCTTAGTGAAACTGAACGGCAAAACTGGCTAAAGGGCATGCAATGGAAAATTGACCTGTGGAACTCATTTTCCACGTGAGATTTTTGATGTGAAGGGTACTGCTGTTCCTAACTGATCAGACTAAGCCACACTTGCTTTGGGAGATTAAAGCGAGCTCAGGTATGTCAGCTCCAGCTTTAATCCCACCCCAGGACAGCAGTCTAGACACACCCTTAGTGTAGACCAGGCTCTGGCCGCTTCTGGCATTTTCACCATCATGCTAGTTAAAACTCTTTCGCACAAGTCACTGCAGTAAACCAGGCCATGGAGAGGAATGTGCGTGCTCAGGTATTCCACGCTCCGGGTGTCTGAAGACAGAGCAGTGGCTGCAACAAGTGGTGGTAGCCCTGGGGCAGTAGAGTACATGGCCTGCACATTCCCCAAGGAGGATTCGGCTGGGCCTTGTGAAAGACAAGGAGGTAACTCCAAACATGAATGTTTGGGAAGGGAAAGGCTGGCCTTGTGAGTCAGGCACTGGGCTGGGACTCAGCAGATCTTCCGTTAAACCTGTATTATGCTGTTCAGCCAACTAGACGGGGGGAGATGTGAAAGCAGGTTATCCGACAGGTCTGATTTTTCAAATGCTTTTAAGAATCTCTTCCCATGTAATGAGTTTTTTACACAGTCTAAAACTTGGGTCAGCAGCTTGGCTGCCAAGGGTCTGGGAAGTAAAGATTGCTAAAGAGATTAACCCAGCCAGTCACTGGGCCATTTGCAGACTCACGTTTTTAGAAACGTAAGGATTTTTTTCTACTTGATTCATTGCCCCAGCTCAAGCCGAGTGCAGACTGCTTTGCTAAGTGGCGTAATGGGGCCACTTTGTGGAGAATAGGATGGACAATTAGCCACTTTTTTTCCTTTTAGATTGCCTGCATTCCTATAAATGTCAAGGGCTCATATGACAGCTGCTGTCTTGGCCAATATGCTGAGG
Organism: Eretmochelys imbricata; assembly: GCF_965152235.1. NCBI lineage: Eukaryota > Metazoa > Chordata > Testudines > Cheloniidae > Eretmochelys > Eretmochelys imbricata. The sequence continues at coordinate 99,434,731 of NC_135580.1, forward strand.
ACTGAACGGGGCACCACCAGAGCAAGACTGTGTCTTGTGTAAAGCCAGACTCTGAAGCAAGGGGCGTAACTCGCCCATATCCTGCGTGTGTCGGGAGCAAAGGCAGGCTCCCAACTCGAGCTGGTTGAGAATTATCCAACAAAATGGTTTTTCGTTAGAAAATGCTGGTTTGTTGAAACCTGAAATGCAGCAGGGTTCCTCTCTCGCTTGGTGGGCTGCTGGAGACCCAGAGCCTCCAGGGTCCCTGCCATGGAGCCTGAAGCCTGGAAGCCCAGGGAGCTAGAGTCTGGAAACACAGAGAACCCCAGCTCCCAAGCTGCAGTTCTCTTGGCTCCCAGGCCCTTGTGCGCCGTGCAGGAAGCCTACTGGCTGATGGGGGAGGCTGGGAGCCTCAGAGCATAGGAGCAAAGGCTCATTTTCACCGAGACATTTTTGAAACTGGCTTTGATCATTTCTAACTGTCCCACACCACAGAAATGCCGACTCGTGGCACAAGCACTCGGGTGTTCAGGGAAGCTACCTGTGCAGTGTTCACAACCCTCATCGGAGGTGGGGCGCTGACTGCCGACAGCCTGGAGACTGTCCCGCTGCAGGGATGCCGGCATGTGCGGCAGGAACACATGCTTCCCTCCTCCCCGCCCCTCTGTGTCTCAACCACCTCTCTGGGTGAGGGCGGGTTAGCTCATCTCCATGCCCAGGAAAGGAATGCTTAGAAGTCTAATTGCTGGCAGCTGCAGGGCCTCTGGATGCTTGACTCAGAGTTTTAACCCACGGCTTGCCAGTCTCCTGCATCCCTTTACCTGGCACATGCTGTAAAAGTGGAACTCAGACCAGTCTGCAGTTTGCCATGACAACTCCAGTTGGTTCCATTAGAAACCTTCTCCTGGCCTCTGCTGGTCGCCGGGCTCTCCTGGCCTCTGCTGGTCGCCGGGCTCTCCTGGCCTCTGCTGGTCGCCGGGCTCTCCTGGCCTCTGCTGGTCCCCGGGCTCTCCTGGCCTCTGCTGGTTCCCGGGCTCTCCTGGCCTCTGCTGTTCCCCGGGCTCTCCTGGCCTCTGCTGGTCGCCAGGCTCTCCTGGCCTCTGCTGGTCCCCGGGCTCTCCTGGCCTCTGCTGTTCCCCGGGCTCTCCTGGCCTCTGCTGTTCCCCGGGCTCTCCTGGCCTCTGCTGGTCGCCAGGCTCTCCTGGCCTCTGCTGGTCGCCGGGCTCTCCTGGCCTCTGCTGGTCGCCGGGCTCTCCTGGCCTCTGCTGGTCGCCGGGCTCTCCTGGCCTCTGCTGTTCCCCGGGCTCTCCTGGCCTCTGCTGGTCGCCAGGCTCTCCTGGCCTCTGCTGGTTCCCGGGCTCTCCTGGCCTCTGCTGGTCGCTGGGCTCTCCTGGCCTCTGCTGTTCCCCGGGTTCTGCTGGCCTCTGCTGGTTGCTGGGCTCTCCTGGCCTCTGCTGTTCCCCAGGGTCTCCTGGCCTCTGCTGGTCACCAGGCTCTCCTGGCCTCTGCTGTTCCCCGGGTTCTCCTGGCCTCTGCTAGTCGCCAGGCTCTCCTGGCCTCTGCTGTTCCCCGGGCTCTCCTGGCCTCTGCTGTTCCCCAGGTTCTCCTGGCCTCTGCTGGTCGCCGGGCTCTCCTGGCCTCTGCTGGTCGCCGGGCTCTCCTGGCCTCTGCTGTTCCCCGGGCTCTCCTGGCCTCTGCTGTTCCCCGGGTTCTCCTGGCCTCTGCTGGTTGCTGGGCTCTCCTGGCCTTCGCTGTTCCCCAGGCTCTCCTGGCCTCTGCTGGTCGCCAGGCTCTCTTGGCCTCTGCTGTTCCCCGGGCTCTCCTGGCCTCTGCTAGTCGCCAGGCTCTCCTGACCTCTGCTGTTCCCCAGGCTCTCCTGGCCTCTGCTGGTCGCCAGGCTCTCCTGGCCTCTGCTGGTCGCCGGGTTCTCCTGGCCTCTGCTGGTCGCCGGGTTCTCCTGGCCTCTGCTGGTCGCCGGGCTCTCCTGGCCTCTGCTGTTCCCTGGGTTCTCCTGGCCTCTGCTGTTCCCTGGGTTCTCCTGGCCTCTGCTGGTTGCTGGGCTCTCCTGGCCTCCGCTGTTCCCTGGGCTCTCCTGGCCTCTGCTGTTCCCTGGGCTCTCCTGGCCTCTGCTGTTCCCTGGGCTCTCCTGGCCTCTGCTGTTCCCCGGGCTCTCCTGGCCTCTGCTGTTCCCTGGGTTCTACTGGCCTCTGCTGGTTGCTGGGCTCTCCTGGCCTCTGCTGTTCCCCAGGTTCTCCTGGCCTCTGCTGTTCCCCACGTTCTCCTGGCCTCTGCTGGTCGCCAGGCTCTCCTGGCCTCTGCTGTTCCCTGGGTTCTCCTGGTCTCTGCTGGTCGCCAGGCTCTCCTGGCCTCTGCTGGAAGAACAGGGGCCCAATATGCCCATGTCTCTGCCCGAAAACTTGGATGCCGAATGGAGCTAGGATGAACCTGTTGAAAATTTGAACTAGATTTCCACTAGGGGGACACCATGGCTGTCTAATCTTTATCCTATCCTGTCCCCCAGAGTCCCCAGTCAGGATCAGGGCCCATGTGCTTGGTCAGAGGCAGATTAGGGGTTTGTGGGGCCTTGCGCCAGAGCAAGTGGGGGCCCTTCCCCACCCTTTCTGCCTGCAGCCCCTGCCCCTTCCACCTGCACTCCTGCTGGGGAGCGGGGTCAGGATGTGGGGCCTTCCCCCACTTGCAGGCAGAAGCACCAGGTGGATGGGCAGAATGGGGCAAGCCCCCACTCCCCAACCCCACTCCCCAGTAGGAGCACCAGGCTGGGGGCCCCTGGACACGGGCCCTGTTGGCCCAGTGGCTAATCTGCCACTGTGCTTGGTGGTGTGCAAGCCATGTAAAGACACAATCCCAGCCCTGAGAGCTTAAAACCAAAGAGGAGAAATAGCATACATACATGCATGTGTGTATGTATAAATAGGTAATTATGTTGGTGATGATTATAAATAGAACATAGAACCGTATCTATAGAGCAATTCGGTTGCCAGATCTCCCACATCCATCTTCATGCTTTTGTTCTTTCTCTTACACAACTCTTAGGTCCCTACAGCAGCAGGGAACGGGGATGTTGCTGGTCACATGATATTGAATCCTAGATTCACAAATTCCAAGGCCAGAAAGGACCATTCTGATCATTTAGCATGACACAGGCCGAGTGTGCGGTTGAGATGTGTGCTTCGAACAAATCTGTGCTTCTCTTTCCATCAGTGAAAGGAAGCTGTTTCTTCCTTGACAGTGCTGCCTGTTCACTGTGAAGATGGTGAATTTTGAGGAATTGAAAGGGCCCGGACAACTTTGATAAAGGTTCGCTCATTGATCAATCAGTTTCTTGGGTAGCACTTGGAACATTCAACCTACTTGTTGCTGAGTAGACCATCCTGTACCCAGTGCCTTCTCTTAATGTACAATGTACATTTTACAGGACATGCAGGAGAAGAGCGGCATAGAAAAGATGGGGAAAAGATTTGGGCTTTAAAGAAATAGGGTCCGACTAATAGAGAGAGGATAGAGCCAGGTCTTCTATGTCTAGTTGGCAGCCGGTATCAAGTGGAGTGCCCCAAGGGTCGGTCCTGGGGCCGGTTTTGTTCAATATCTTCATAAATGATCTGGAGGATGGTGTGGATTGCACTCTCAGCAAATTTGCGGATGATACTAAACTGGGAGGAGTGGTAGATACGCTGGAGGGGAGGGATAGGATACAGAAGGACCTAGACAAATTGGAGGATTGGGGCAAAAGAAATCTGATGAGGTTCAATAAGGATAAGTGCAGGGTCCTGCACTTAGGATGGAAGAATCCAATGCGCCGCTACAGACTAGGGACCGAATGGCTAGGCAGCAGTTCTGCGGAAAAGGACCTAGGGGTGACAGTGGACGAGAAGCTGGATATGAGTCAGCAGTGTGCCCTTGTTGCCAAGAAGGCCAATGGCATTTTGGGATGTATAAGTAGGGGCATAGCGAGCAGATTGAGGGACGTGATCGTTCCCCTCTATTCGACATTGGTGAGGCCTCATCTGGAGTACTGTGTCCAGTTTTGGGCCCCACACTACAAGAAGGATGTGGATAAATTGGAGAGAGTCCAGCGAAGGGCAACAAAAATGATTAGGGGTCTAGAACACATGACTTATGAGGAGAGGCTGAGGGAGCTGGGATTGTTTAGCCTGCAGAAGAGAAGAATGAGGGGGGATTTGATAGCTGCTTTCAACTACCTGAAAGGGGGTTCCAAAGAGGATGGCTCTAGACTGTTCTCAATGGTAGCAGATGACAGAACGAGGAGTAATGGTCTCAAGTTGCAGTGGGGGAGGTTTAGATTGGGTATTAGGAAAAACTTTTTCACTAAGAGGGTGGTGAAACACTGGAATGCGTTACCTAGGGAGGTGGTAGAATCTCCTTCCTTAGAGGTTTTTAAGGTCAGGCTTGACAAAGCCCTGGCTAGGATGATTTAACTGGGAATTGGTCCTGCTTCGAGCAGGGGGTTGGACTAGATGACCTTCTGGGGTCCCTTCCAACCCTGATATTCTATGATTCTATGATTCTATCAATGGTGTTCAGGTTCCTTAAGGCAAAGTTATAGCATTTGTTGGCTGTGGTGCAAGTAGAGACAACTCTGAGCCATCACCGTTGTGCTTATGGGGCTGTTTCAGCTGGAAAGGCATTTCCTAGGCAGTTGGAGCTAGTGGAAGTAGTGAAAATACTGCACCGTTTCATTTGTCACCAAGACCTGAACAACTGTCAGAGCGTGACAGTTTTACCACGGAGGCCCCTGAGGGGCTGCCCAGCTCTGAAACACCCCCTAATAGGAGTCAGCTGTACACCTAGACTTAATAGCATTTGGGGCTGTTCAATTATCTTTGTAGCCCCCTCTGGCGGGATCTGCTCTAACACCCCCGACCGTGAAGTGCATGTCCCAGTGAGGGGCTCCCCACTACAGAACTTCAGGTCAGGCACTCCCATTCACTGACCAGCCCGGCATCTGGGCTGCGGGGCATTTCCAAAAGTGCCCTAGCATCTCTCTCAGTTCAGCAAGGCACCTGTGCGCACCTAATTTTAAATCAACGGATTAAGAGCCTGAGTATCTTGCTTAAGCTGCTCCTTAATGTGTGCAGTGAGCTGGAGAAGGTGTGGTGAGCTGAATTATGTAACTGCTATTCTATTTCGGGACATTGCACCTTTCAAACGCTAAGGACTCTGCTGTCTGCAGAGACAGACCGTCATTTTATGCACAATGCAGAGTATCACTACACACTCTGAGCTCTCTGGTGGGGACTTGACTTTGGTTCCTGTTTGATTTTCTCTTAAGATAAAAATGAAGGTAACTCTAGACAGAGAATACAAGTTTTGCTCTTTGTGTCTGGCAGATAGAAGGGGCTGTGTTTATCCTGTCATAATGAGGCAGTGGTGGAGAAAGTGGCCAGTCACTGTGCTGGGTCGGAGTCAGGTACACTGCAGGGGAAGGTGTGTGCCTTGGGTTTTGATGATTAACTTATTCTGCCATGCTCGAGATGAGCCGTTGAAGTGGTGCGGCTTTGTCTCATTTCCAGTGGCAAAGGCACTTTGTGCTGGCCCTGAGCTGGTGTGGAGAGCTCCCACTCGGGCGTGGGGAGAGGTGGGAACCATACGACTCTTTGGAGGTTTGTCAGATTCCGTAAGTATATGGTGGCCTTATGGCAGCAGAACAGATGAGCCGCATGTCACCGGGTTTCCCAGGCTTCCTGGCTTGGATCCCGCTGACTGGAATGGGTTGTTTTCATTTGTTTTGCACTAGAACTGGGTGTGAAGGCTGAGGCTTTGTGTGTTGGATTTTGGGCCCAAAATTTGAATCAAAAAAGAAGTTTGCTGCAAGGTGAACAACAGCACCAGGCCTGTGCCTCGCAGAGCCATACGTCCCACATTTCCTGTCTCATTCAGAGCTGCTTTCCCCTCCCCTGCAGAAGGATACCCCACCCGAGTGTTTCTGTGTTGCTTTCCTAGTCCACATGGGTGTCTCCTCCTGAAGTTTCTCAGTGGCCTGATAAGGCATCACCCGTTTAGACCCCTTAAAAGATGACCCTCCTCCAAACCGTGTGTGGTAAAGACTGCCTCTCACCCTGACTCTTACAGCCTACAGAATTTAGGAGCAGATGTGTGTGCCATCTTCTCCTGCCTTGGGCTGACTGGGGGGCCTTCTCATGAAGGGCCCATGTACGTGACAAGAACTACTGGTGTATATTACTTTCGAGAGCTACGGCATGGTCTTCCAGGGGGGCTTGTCCATTTTGATTCCCTTTCGAAGGAGCCAGTTCTGAATGCTAGCCTGGCGCCGTAATCTGGTCTCAGCTGCTACCTGGTCTGTCACTACAGATCCAGCCCCACTGTGATGTCTTCGCCTGCCTGCTAGCTGGGAAGACAGAAACAGAAAGAGCTTTGCCTCTGACCGGTGCAATGACATGTCATGTCCCCTTGGTGCTCTGAGTGCCGTACTCTCCCATTTCCGGCCTGATCTGACCATTCACATTTCCATACGCCAAATGTAATGGGGGAAAACCGATCCAGAGGCTCGTCTTGCAAGGCAAGGTCTCAAGGACCTTGACACCAGGGAGGGAATCTCTGTGGAAGGCTCAACTCACCTTAGACAAGGTATCCAGTGCTTTGGACACAAACAGGCTTTCTCTGAGCCCCCTCCACATGTTCCTTTTAGCAAAGATACTGAATGTACCTAACGCCAGGGAAACCCCTCACGCATCCGTCCACACTGGGTTTGCTGCTGGGCTCCCTCCTTGTTTTGATTAGCCAGGGGGCTGGATCGGGTCATTGCCTTGAAGTGCATTTCACACCTAGGAGCACTGGGACCCTTGGGTAAGGCTGGTATTTTGATAATTGCCCAAGAGACTTTGTATCCCGCACAGCACTTGTCCGTGGGAAACTCTCATTGAGACCCACAGAGAAATGTGTCCTTTCCTAATGCTTCACTAACACTTCTCTGGGAGAAGAGTGGGAGCAGGTCCCCAGCTGGTGACAGAGGGAAAGGAGAGGATTTGCCTTCTGTAGGGCACTATTAGGAGGTTTACTCAGCACATTCTCGAATGTTTCTGTGAACACTAACTTTAATGCTGACTGTGCAGAATACTGCTGTAGACTGAGTGCCATTACTCTCTTCAAAAGAGACACAGGTATTCACAGTCTGACCTACCTGGCCTCCATTACCTGAGTGCCTCCTAGTCTTTAATGCATCCTCACCCCCACCCCTCGTGAGGGAGGCAAGTGCTGTTATACCCCCGATGGGGGGCTGACGCACAGACGAACCGTGCTCATACGGGAAGCGTGTGGTGGAGCTGGGATTCGAATCGAGGCCTCCTGCATCCAGGCTATTGGCCTTCCAAAGCCTTCCTCTAAGCCAGTGATACTTAGACGGACGCTTGTGAGTCGCAAGCGGCTCTTTAATGTGTCTCTTTGCAGCACATGGTATTAAAACACTGGGTGAGTTCATTATTAACCCGTCTAAGTTATTAACCAGTCCAGATGCTTTTACTATGTTGTTAACCAATTGTAGCTGATAAAATAATAATACCTGGGCAGTGATTTTGCTGTGAGAATAATTTTTGTGCGCACACGTGCACACACAAAATATTTCTCCTGTCAGACTGTCAGTAGGACTGGTCAGTACTATAGTAAATGAAACAATGAAGTCACACAACGGTGGCTCTTTTGGGGAATGCTGATCACTGATTTGGCTCCTGAACCACTGAGGTCTGAGTATGGCTGCCATTGCCTGGCCTTCCTCAGGGCCCTGGCTGGCCCCTGCGACAGCTGTTAAATACCCAGGCCCTCGTGATGTTAGCTGGCCCTCGGGAAAGCATCCCTGTGTCAATCTCGGTGCTGCTAATTAAGCCGGATGCACTCAACAAAGGGATCTTGGTTTAACTCATTGCTTTGGTTTTGCTTTTCAGTGAGATTTTGATGTGCTCGGCAGGAGCCTCGCTTGTCAGTGACCAGTCAGCTGTGAAACACTTACGCACACGGAGGGAATAAAAACAAATCACATCAATGGGGTTTCTTCCTGGTGCCAGCAGCAAGTTTCTGAGCAGCTCCCACCTGAGGGTGCAGCCCCCCTCAGCACCAGCCTCCGTCCTGGTGGGAGTCCCAGCTTGGGGAGCGGGTGCAGAGGAATCTGTTCCAAGCTAGAGGCTGCCATCACTGCATGAGATTTCCAGTGAGAGCGGCGGCTTGGCCCTGCACAAGCCAGTGTGGAGCTCCCACCGAGAATGCTCAGCCTGTAAGCAGAGAGACGCACCGAGCACCACGCTCCAGAGAGGGAGTTAAGAACTTTGGATGGTGGAGGTGCCCGAAGATCCGGCACAGATTGTCCCTCAGCGTGGGATAGGGGAGGCTGTCCTGGCTGAGAAGAAAGGGCAACCCCGATGTGTAAGTGGTGTCAGTCTGTGGCAGGGAAACAGGCCTCTGGGGCAAGGAGAGGACGTGGGGTGGGGCTTGAGGGGAGACAGGTTTTACAAAAACACCTCTATTTACTGTGGGGCACTAGGGAATCGGGACGCCTGAGTTCGCTGCCTGGCTCTGCCAGTGACACCTTGGCCATTCAGTTAACCCCTCTATGTCTCCCTTTACACCTCTGGATGGTGAATGCAGCCAGAATCCCCTGCCAGGCAAATTACCAGCTGGATTCTGTGCTCAGGAGAGCCCTTGGAGGTCCAGGTAGGACAGCTGCTATAGGAGTGCCAAGGGCGTCTTCCTGCCCCAATTGAATTGCTTCAGATGAAAGGTGCTCTAGAGCCCCATCCTCCCCTCCAGATCAGGCTACGATAAACAAACGACTCTTTATTAAACAGCAGAAGCTCAGATTCAGAATCTGCCCAAAAACCCTGCTGGGCTGCTTGCAGAATTCCCCTCCTTTCCCAGGGGCTCCAGGGTAGGATTTAATGTGGAGACTTTCTGAATTCTGCTGATTACACTTGGCTCTTCCCAGGCTTTCCCAGGGCCCATAGCCCCATCTTGAAACTGGAACTGCACACTGTCCTCTGCAAGTTCAAACACACCTGCACTCTGTACTGCAAACCCAAGCCTTTACTCACATGAGTAATTGCCCACTGCCTCCAATAGGGCTAGTAAGACACGTAACGGTTTGCAGAATGACACCCTTTGTTTGGACTCCCTGGAACCACAGGGCCAAATTCCAGTAGGTCTCTCTCTTTCCTCTCTTTGGGGAATACTAACAAAGCATTGTTGTGTGTACAGTCTCAGGGGTCTGGGATGGGCTGTGCCACCCATCTGGTAACCTGAGATCCCTGGGCAGCTGGACCAGCATTACCTGGGTCCAGCCAAAGCCCCATTTTAGCCACCAGGTTTGCAGGGGTTTGGAGTCAGATGGGCTGGGTCCAGCTGCCAAGTGTACAGGGAAGAAGGAGGAACGAACAACTGGTATGGGAGGGGAGATGCCAGGCTTGCCTTAGGCAGAGCCTTTCCTGGGCCCCAAAGAAAGGGTGGTTTTCTTGGTGGACTCTTCTTACAAACTGGATTCCTATCTGTTCTGCACTGCATTTTTCACTGCTTGTACATTAGCCCTGTGATCAATCACAGGCCCAAGGGCAGAATTTAAACAGATAGTTACTGGTTGTGCACCCAGACTGGCATCTAAATACTGCCACCGTTGAGTGTGGATGCCAAACTGTAGACATAAAATGAGAGGCTGGTTTGGGGAGAGTGGGCCTGTGCAGAGAGGATGAGATTGCAGGATGGGCCCCAATGGCCTGAGCCAAGCCTGCTGAAGTCAAAAGTTTGCAGTTGGATTTTCCCCACATCCCCCTTGGTTTGTTTAGAGCTGTCTGCCATAGGCTGGAGCTGTACTCTAGCTAGCTGGCCAGAGGGTGGAAAGCTTTTGCTGTCCAGTCACATCTGGTGAGTGCTCCAGGGAACTGATTATTCTAGGTTTCCATTGCCTCTGTATGAGGAGGGTGGATTAAGGCTGCATCTATTCTTGTTCTGTGCTAATCTTGTTACTTTGAGAAGTTGCTCAGCAGAGCCCAATATTTAGCATAGATTATCATGGTATCAGAGTGCTTGAGAGGTCATCTAGTCCTGCCCCCTGTCCAACCTGTTCTTCAAACCCTCCAGTGATGGGGATTCCACAGCCTCCCTTAGAAGCCAGTCCCAGAACTAAGCTACCCTTAGAGGTAGAAAGTTTTTCCTAAATCTCTCTTGCTGCAGACTGAGCCCCTTCAGTGACATGATCACAGTCCTCTTTAAATCAGCCCTTAACGCCTTTGAAACTTGTTACATGGTTCAACCTCAGTCTTCTTTTCTCAAGACTAAACATGCCCAGTTGTTTAACCTTTCCTCGTAGGTCACGGTTTCTAAAGCTTTTATTGTTTTTATTGCTCCCCTCTGGACTCTCTCCAATTCATCCTCATTTTTCCTAAAGTGGGGCACCTAGAGCTGGGCACAGTACTCCAGCTGAGGCCTCACCAGGCCGTCTGGTGCGGGACAATTCCCTCCTGCATCTTACATACAACACTCCTGTTTATACACCCCAAAATATTAGCCTTTTTCACAGCTGCAGCATACGGTTGGCTTGTATTCAGTTGGTGATCCACTATAACCCCCGGATCCTGTTCAGCAGTGCTACCCCCATCCCATTATTCCCCATTTTGTAGTTGTGCATTTGATTTTTAATTCCAAAGTGTAGCCCATTGCATTTGTCTTCCTGAATTTCATCATGCTGATTTCAGATTCCATTGTCTCATTGGCATTTGGATGCTCATTTAGTGTCTTCCACTATCAAGGGCCCTGAAAATGTTTGGAATTTCCTTTAAATTCCAAGTAGCATTCCTTCTTCTCTGCCGTGTATCCAGTTTGTGAGATCTCACCCTTGTCTCTCCACCCCAGTGGTCCCCCCACCCCTATCTCCTATGCTCTCAATTATGCTAACTGATCCATCTGGTCAGGGAGGAAAAGGTACTGCCCCTGTCAGTGACATTGGATACATCTCCCCCTCCAAAGGGCTGAGTCTGCTTCTTTCTGTTCCTAGAGCTTAGGCTGTGAACTCAGATACATTCCCACCAGACCATGGGAATAGCCGTAAAGAAAGTTGTAAATATGTGTATGAAATAGTCATTTGGTTCGTTACGGGAGAGAATGATGATGCTCTAGTGGCCTGAACACAGATCTGGGAGCCAGGATCTCAAAATTCTAACTCTGGCTCTGACACTGACCTTCTCTTTGCCCTTTGGCAAGTCACATCTCCTCTCCACCTCATTTTTCCCAACTCAAAAATGGCTACCAGCTCAGTGCTGGGGCCTCAGTCTTTGCATTGTTAACCATGGATCAGTGAGGAGACGCTCACTGCAGGTGGAGCTAAGAACAAAGCACGGCTACAATCTGAATCTCCAAAGACAGGTTTGAAGCAGCACAAGCCGCTATGGTGCAAAGGCTGAATGAGTTTGACTTCAGAGCATTGTCGTCAGTTGTGTAAGCAAGATAAGGAATCCGGCTGGTCGACTCAGGCAGCCAGTTATGGGGTGCCACCTGGCACGATCGCTGTACCCAACTTTGCCATGTTTGTGAGGCAAGGTGGCACCTGATTGTCCAGCAAAGAATCAGGCTGGCTGCATCGGCCAGAGCTTGCAGGATTAGCTGCATCAGTGGGGAAATCATTTCAAGAGACTCCTCGATTGTCCGTCCCCTATAGCCCCTCTTCAGGAAATTCCAGTCAGGCTACCTGCCTTCAACCAAGAAGAGACTGGGATCACAGTCCATAAGCTGAAGTCATGGAAGATACCAGGGTTTTCGTAACATCGTCCCTGGGTTGCTGAAGACAGACGAGCACATTGTTATGTGTGGCTGTTGTACCACGTGGTGCGTTAATATCCTCCCCGGTGACTGGAAGAAGGGGGTGTTTCGCCTCTGCTCAGAAACCGCAATGAGGTCGAACATAGTAACTGTTACACTGCTGTCAGTCCCAGGGAACCTCACCAATCCGCGATGCGCTCTGTGGCAAAGGCTGGGACACGCAATGCGATTTTCGATCGGGGCATTCCACTGCCGGCCGGATCTTTCCCTTGAGGCAGCCCTTCGAGACCGATGACGGAATTGAGTAAGTCGTGAGCAGCCGCACTTTTTATTGACTCCTGCCAGGCCTTTGATTCAGAGCAGCCAGCAAGTTTGTGGGGTCTGGGGAGGCAAGCCGGCATCCCGGGGAAGATGGCAGCATTGAGAGAAGAGCTCTATGCTGGAACAGAAAGGTGTGTCCGAGTCACTGGCAGATACACAGCACCGTTTCCTGTCTCCCTGGGAGTTCAGCAAGGCTGCTTTCCGTCACCGTCGTCATTCCGTATCGGCACTGATCGGCTGACGGGTAAGCTCGAGGAGGCCGCTCTTGGCGGTGTTGAGGTGTGCGCCCTTCCGCTCTGAGATCTTGAACACGCGGACGACTTTGTCATCTGGGCTCAGTTTGGTGAACGGCTGCAGCTGATCCCTGAACTGGTTGGTCAACGAGCAGCACACATGGGCCTCGTTATTAATCTAGATAAAACTAAGTCCTTCCCATTACCATTTGGGAGTCCCTTTCTGATCATAAATTAGGATATTTGAAGCTGACGCCGGCAATGGCCTCCATCAACGCTGGTTCGGTTTCAGCGGCTTTGTTAGCATGGCCGTATTATTAGACCGGAAGACCAATGAATTCCAAAGCATATGCCCCAAGGAATGCCGTTACACAGCTGGTGATCACTCGGGTGTCAAAAGCTTTGGTGGCACAAAAAGATTGCCAGTGATAGATATAAACTCAATATACAACCACACCACCTTCACCGCTTTGCCAGAGACCGATATGGGTGGTGCCCAGTTGGCAAGGAGGCCATGATGATGATTTGTGCTCAGAGTTACACCACTGTAGTTAATTTCATTGGTGTTACTTGAGACCTGCAAAGCTGTAAATGGGCTCAGAATCTTGCCCACTTTGTGGAGAGCACTCTGGTGATTAAACCCTGGTAAGTGGTGAAAGCTGTAAGTTGTTACTTGGAATTTCTTTACTTGAGACCACCATGGATCTGATGTTTCAGAAATAATCACACTTTTGGCCTTCCATCAAGTGCAAAAATTAAAAATGCCACAGAAACAAAAGTATTTAAAATGTTCCAAATTTGGGTGGGGGCAGGGGTGTAGGTTGGGGTTTTGTGGTTGGTACTCAGGATGATGGTAGGGATTCTTTATGTTTACATCAGCACCAATTCAATGTTGAATTTGGATGAAATAATGCAATCTTTCTTTGTCTGAATTTTAATAGCATTTCTATTATTTCGCTCCATGGATACTTGCAGAAGTGAGATTCTTTACTGTATTACTATTTGTATCAATAAAAGTACTATTCACTTAACACATTTGTTTGCATGGGACTTATGATTAGGCTGATTGTGGAGGCTGTCTGCCATGCATATGAGTGTATGAATGTGCATAATTAATAAATGCTATTTGCTGGACACGTATTCCTAAGTGTCTCAGCTCTCCTTGACCGAGAAATTATCTTCTCTGAGATCTAATGAAAGGTTTAGACTTTCTAATTTATTTTCTTAGATTAGACACAGAAAATAACCTTATTATTCTAATAGGTAGCGCAGTCCCCATGGAAGATATGTTATAAATGAAAAAGCAATAGGGGAAAATAGGCCAGAGCTGCAATTACCAGATATTCTCTCTGACCTGTTAATTTTGGGTCAAAAGCATTGGAATTTAGACCACATTCTTTGTGTCTATACAAAAAGTGGAGTCAGTCAGTCATTCAGGATCAATGGCTATTTTTCTGTGGGAACTGACTGAATTTCTAATGGAGCAAACATTTTCTCTGGAAACATATTTTAAGTGCCTGATGTATTAAAACACTGGTGGATTGTGCAGATTCCATAAAATTCAGTGTGTTTGTTAAGATTTCTGTTTGTGTGCACTAGGGGGAGCTACTTAAAAATCTACAAAGGTTATTATCTGAGTTTCTTTCCCACAAAATGTTGGTACGTATACTAATATAAATATCCCAAACAGCTGGTCAAAAAAATTTCAGTGGACCAGTTTTCCATCAGAAAATGCCATTTTGTCAAAACTGAAACATTTCCTGAGAATGTGACAAGTCTGAACTTATTTTTGATGGGACAATCTCTTTATTTCATTTCAATAATGTCAAAATGTTTAATTTATACTTGATCATTTTTGATGATTTCATTTGGACTTTTAAATTATATTAAGTATGAATTTAACATGTATGTTAGGTGTAATATTATATACAGATTATATATTATATTTAATATTTTAATATAGTAGCCTAAACAAAATGAATCAACATCACCAAAATGAAACGTTTCAACAGCTCCAAATTGGATTTTTTTTTTTTTTATTTTCATTCTGTGGGAAATTTCAAAATGTAAGCTTTCTCTCCTGATTCATACCGTTTTTAATTTCAGATTTTCTCATGGAATGAAAACCCCAGGTTCAGACCAGCTCTAAATACAAGTGTTTTCTTACATGTTTGCTCCTAAGTAGCCTGGTGCTTCCTTGCGCAGTCCAATACCTGTCATGTCTTAATATATTCGACATTGGTGAGGCCTCATCTGGAGTACTGTGTCCAGTTTTGGGCCCCACACTACAAGAAGGATGTGGATAAATTGGAGAGAGTCCAGCGAAGGGCAACAAAAATGATTAGGGGTCTAGAACACATGACTTATGAGGAGAGGCTGAGGGAGCTGGGATTGTTTAGCCTGCAGAAGAGAAGAATGAGGGGGGATTTGATAGCTGCTTTCAACTACCTGAAAGGGGGTTCCAAAGAGGATGGCTCTAGACTGTTCTCAATGGTAGCAGATGACAGAACGAGGAGTAATGGCCTCAAGTTGCAGTGGGGGAGGTTTAGGTTGGATATTAGGAAAAACTTTTTCACTAAGAGGGTGGTGAAACACTGGAATGCGTTGCCTAGGGAGGTGGTGGAATCTCCTTCCCTGGAAGTTTTTAAGGTCAGGCTTGACAAAGCCCTGGCTGGGATGATTTAACTGGGAATTGGTCCTGCTTCGAGCAGGGGGTTGGACTAGATGACCTTCAGGGGTCCCTTCCAACCCTGATATTCTATGATTCTATATACATTCTGTTTTCTCCTTTTGGTCGGATATCCCAGAATTCTAATATAATTCCCAAGCAGCTAGGGTGCCTTGAGCCATTTAGAGTTATAAATGCATTCAGAGTTATCATGCTCTGATGCAATATAGGAGTTCATAGGGCCACATTCTACCATTACTGCTCACACTGTATAGTACCTTACTCTATGGGTAATGCTACTGATTTCAGTGAGGCTGTTCTGCCGAGTAAGGTACTGCTCAGGCTAAAGGTATGAGAATATGCCACACAGTTTGTGTTCGTGTCAACTACAAGGTTGCATAAGTAAGGCTTGTATAATAACACTAGTAGCTTGTTTGCTTAATTACAGTAGTACAACAGTGTCTTTGTTAAGCCTTTGATGAGCTATATATATTGCATTTTTATATATATTATATTATATTGCATTATATATATTTCATTTAAGGGTGGCTTTTTGTATGTAAGGAAACATTATTTCTACTAGGGCAAAAATATTTCCCTCCAAATTAAAAGAACATCCAAGCAGCTGTCTTGTCAAAAATTGTTGCTGTGATAAAGCAGAAAATAGGACCAACGTTTTCTCCCATCCAACACTGTTAATTTCAGAAACGAAGCAAAGAATCCTCCCTCCCAGTCAGCAAAAAGTCTTCCATTTATTGTATGTCTCTCCTTCTGCTTCTGTGCCTCCGGCTGGGTAAGGTTCCGTAGCCGCATGGGCTCTGAGAACGCAATCCCCCTAAGAGGTTCCACTGGGGAGAATGAAACCCAGCAACCCTCTGTGAGAGAAAGGCATTCAGACTGCCACTCGCTAACATGTCTGGAAGGACTTCCAGGGTTTCTAGTGAGACACAGGCTAATACAAAGCTTGGCTGGTTGAACAAAGTGCCCTGTTGAGTTCGGGAGGCCGAAGATCTGAGCTGTATTATTTTTAGGAATGGTCCCTCTGGGAAACTTTGCCTTTGGTATGCCTTCTCTCCTCTCCCGCCCTCTCTCACTGATTATTCCTTCTGTTGTAAACATGGTGCCCAGTATCCTGTTGGGCTAACAGTTAAACCATCTCTGTGCCTCATGACAGCACAGTATGAAGCAGTACGTGGTCCTGCAGACAGCACCCTTTGGAACACACTGCACGCCTCGCAGAACGGATAAGGCTGGAGATAAAGAGAATGATCTCTGTAGCAACAGTGCTGATGCAACCTGATGCATCTCCCTTGGTTATGCCCCATTACTCAATGACGAAAAAGGGAATTGGGAGCTGGGCAAGCAAAGGAGTTACTCCTTTCGTTTAGGCAGTACACACTCATGCTTTAAGTTCTTTAGGTCTTGGGTTCAGAACCTGATGATGACCCACAATTTTTTCTCCCGACGCTCTGGAGCATTGGGAAGTGCGTTTCTCCTCTTTGTATACATTCCAAAGTGTTCCAAAAATGCTGCCGGCTAGCTCAGCCAAACAGGCATTCGGAGTGCTGAAAATGGCAGCGGTACTTTATGCATTACTGCCACTCCCTGGAGTTGAGCTATAGAATTGGCGGCGAGGTGGTAAGATGGAATGACTGAAAGTAGTAACTGGTTTTATGGCTCTCGTACCAATGTTTCCTCTTTAGCTTAGGAGGAGCAGCTGTTCTCCCAGTGTATAATACACAAACAGACTGCATTGTTTTCTGCTTTGCCTTCTTTTATTACAGCAGAGATATTGGAGGTGTAGCTTTTGGAAAAAGCTGGAAAAGACAAACGCAGCCAGTTCTGTACTAGGAAGGTCTGAATTTTAGGGAGCCACGAAAGCTTATGGTCAAATAAATTGGTTAGTCTCTAAGGTGCCACAAGTACTCCTTTTCTTTTTGTGAATACAGACTAACACGGCTGTTACTCTGAAACCTGCTCTGAATTGTGTCCAGGTTAAAAACAGCTCCATGCTACTCAGCAGACCTGCTCCCAATGTATGTTCAGTCCCCTCTGCTGCCTTTAGTGACAAACATACATTTTTACTGCTTTTTACTCCAGTTAGCCCTGCAGAGCCAATCAATCTGTTGGAAAGAGGGGAGTGTGTATATGTGTGTGTGTGTGTGAGAGAGAGAGAGAGAGGGGAGCTCCTGTGGGGGTGGCACAGAAATAGAGGAGATGTAATTTGCAGACAGTGGGCTTGCAGGGGTAGGCTTGCATTTGAAATATATTTAGCAATTCTGTTGCTGCACGAGAGGTAAAAGAATCCAGTCTGCTCTCTCCTAGCTGGGTTAGCTCCGCAAGGCTGACAGAACTAAAGCCGTAAGGACAGTTTTCAGTCAAGTCCTCAGAAGTGACTCTGAATACACGCCTGGCCCAGATCTGCTGAGTGAGCAGGCTCCATTTGAACACAGAGCTGTAACACAGCACTCCGCTCTGAAGAGAGACTTGCTTGGCTCTTCTCCCCACATCACCAGTCCGCCCATGGGGTTCTGAGCCCTAGAAGAGTATCCAGTGGGGAACTCTTTGTGTGCAACCCTTTGATACCACATTGCATGTGGCTGACCTGAGTGTTCTAACTTGACCTACTTGCCTGAGTAAAATGGCAGAGTCTGATTACGCTTTTCACAGATGTTTTTGCTGTAAATAGTGGATTGTTTAAGAGGCTCCTCCAATCCGCTTATGTTTCTCATATGTGCTATTCCAGAGGGCTATATCAGGTAGCAAAGCACAAGGGCTTCCATTACGGCTCGCATGGGAGGCCAGGTGCCAAGATTCTGTTGTCTGTTCTGAGTTCTGGTGGCTGCAATGCTTGTGAATTCAAGGCAGGTTATTAGCGCTAGCTGGAGGCAGACGCTGTGTGAACATGCTGGTTCATTCACTACATAGCTCTGGTGATTACACCTCAGTCCAGCCTTGTCACACGCCTCGTATCCCCCTCGGAGCCTCCCCTGAGCTGAATTAGCAATTATATGCCGTGCTTTTCAGATGTAAACAAATGTCCACCGGGGACTTCGGTCTGATCACCACCGTCCTCTCATTTATGGCCCAAATCAGATTTGAACTCTGGCTTCTGACTCTGAAAGGCTAGTGCATGGATCTAATGAATCATCTTACTTTGCTGGTACTTGCTTGTCTTGGGTGGGGTTCTTCAGACATGTTAATACACTCAATAATTGCCAGAGAACTTCCAGCCACTACCCTACACTAGGGTGTGAGCATTTGTTCTCCAGATACCTCGGATAAGCTGTAAAAGACTTGAGGTGTGGTGAGATTCGATGGCTCATCAATTAGTTAAAAATGTTAAAGCAAAAAAACTAAAACAAACAATAACCTCCCCCAATCTCTTTAATAAGAAACAAAGTGCTGATGCCTAGCACTCCAAAGGGAACAGCTGTCCCTGACCACATCCGTCCCACACTGGTTTCCATCCACCTGAAGCTGGAATTTTGCTCCACACACCCGGGTGATGGGCCGTTCGGCCAGGCAGGGGTTGGGAATGATCTCATTCTTTACAGCTGCTTCTCTGTCCTTGTACTAGTGACGATGCAGCTCCACCTATATTAGGGGGTCTGCCTACACTGCACAGGAATCCTGGGGCTGTGGGACCCGGCCTTGTGGACTCAGTGTTTCCAAGCCCAGGCTTGAGCCTCCACACTGTAAACCTGGGTTTACAACAGCTGAACCCAGGTCTCATGTCCCTGCTCCGCTACACAGCCCTTTGGATCTGCACCTTGAGCTGTGGCCACACTGCAAAATGACAGGGCTTGTACCCATGTTACTCGGCCTTGGACCCACCCCCTCACGGGTTCCTCAGACCTGGGTCATGAGGGCCTGCTGACCTGAGTATGTGTGGACAGAAACGGGGCTTGGGCTCAAACCTGACTCAGCGCCCGGACGTAGAGTGCTGTGTGGTACCCAGGGATAGTAGCACCGCAGGCTTTTTCATGTCTCTGTAGACGAGGCCTCTGCCCTGTCCACACTGGCGCTTCTAATTCCTCTCCCTCAGACGGCACAGAGAGCTGATTCCCCCCCCCACATGCTCCCCCATTTCCTGTGGCTGCAAAGTTTTGTAATGCTCCTTCTGATATTTTATGCAAATGCCTTGCAAATATCCAGCCTGGCTCAATGAATAATTTGTGTACGGCCAGAAACTTCAGCTTCAGGTCAGCATACCCTCCCCCAAGCAGGGGTGGGGAAGGACATGGCGCCGCAGGGGGCTTGGTGGCGGATGGGTGTCTGGGGAGTAAGTGGGTGCTGGGTGGGGACTGGCTGGCTGCGGGGCAGGAGCTGGGGCAGCTGGGTTTCTCAGGGTGTCTGAATGATAGGTAGGAGTGTGTGGCAGCTGGAGCTGGGGAGGATGGAAACGTGTGTGTCGGCAACCGAGGGGGGGGTGCTGCCCAAGGCCAGTACTGAGCCCTCCTCACAGTCCCAGCTGCCCCTTCCCCTCAGGTCCAGTGCGGGAACAGCCAGCAGCTGCGTGGTTATTGCCACCGCAGCTTCTGGTGGCCCGTGAGCTGCACATGCAGGCCAGCTGGGCGTGTGACAGCCTGGGGCTGCGGGGACGTGTGTGGGGCTGCTGGCTGCAGGGGGAGCGTCACACGGGGCAGATGCCTTCCCGAGAGCAGGAGTATGGGAGACAGGACACGATTCCCTCCCAACCCTCCCCAAACGGGGGCAGAAGGTGAGGCAGGAGGCACCCCATCCCCCAGCAGAGATCTGATATCCTTGCCCCCTCCCTTGGGCCTGGACAGGGCTCCAGTGTTCCCCCTCCAGAAATTCGTCCTCCCCAACATGGGAAAGCAGCATCTCCTGGGCCTGGCCTGGCCTGGCTGGATTCTACCAGTTTGCATTTGCTGGCCTGACTCCACCGCTGCAGGATGTGGGAAGGCCATTTCCCATCCCCTGGAGTGCCCATCTCTTTGGGGGCCTTAGGGGCAGTTACCCTCCCTTTGGCTGCATCATGAAGAGGTGTGTGGACCAGCTGGCCATTCTGAAAAGATGCCCAAAGATAAGGGGAGCAGGGCACGTGAGGGGCATGAGTGGCAGCCAGGGGATCAGTGGGGCTTTCGGGTGAGCCAGGGGCAGCCATGGGGACAATGGCATTAAGGGGGAGGGAGACCTCGGGGATCATGGTGAATGGGATTAGGGTGGCGGAGTCCAGTTTACTGAGCGCTGTGGGGAGGACATTCGTTGGCCAGCCTTCCAAAGACAGCAGAGAGGTGTCCATGTTCCTGGAACCATTGCCCCGTGGGGATTCACCAGCAACCTTGGGGCTAGTTTCAGCAGAAAAGCTAAACGCTGAGTGGACTGTGGAGTCCAAGCCACCCCCTGAGGCATAGGGCTGGTCTCTCTAGGCCAGACTTCACTCACTGGCAGGGCGTTGTGGGAAACTAGATCGGCCACTGCCCAGTCTGAAGCTGCTTTGTGGACATCAGTTCACGTGGCTGCCAGTCTTAACCAGTGCGAAGGAAACGCGCCCTAGGTGGGCTCAAAATTTCATGGCCTCCCTTTGTGCATCCACAAACTACAGGTGCAAATAACTGAGGACACATTTTTCCACCCTCAGTTATTGACTGGTGCACGTTAGGTCCCTTGAAAGCCTAGGCATCTCATTTCCAGGTGCAGGTGTTCAGATGTCCCACTCTGCTTGCACATAACTGCACCTACAACATGAAGCCAACATCTGGAGAGCTCATCCACGCTCTGTGTATTCTTTGCATACATGGGGCATTGTTTAGGTTTCGTTTCCCTACAATGTTTTTACCTTAAATGTTGCATTCTTTTGTAGGTCCGTAGTCAGGATTTATGCCACCCATCCTCAGATATTCCTCCTTTTTTTTGTGGCTGATCTCTGCACTGCAGAGATATTAATAAAAAATCACAGTGTCACTGTGCAGCCCACACTATCAGAGCTGTCACTGTCACCAAGGCACAGTATTGTGTCGTTCCCCCCTTTTTAGTATCCCTGTGCTGCAGCAATTATGTGACAGAACAAGCGAGCTGAGAAGCCAGTTCCAGAGTTTCCCAAAGGAAAATGCGGGGAGTGAATTTGGGGGCACAGTGTTAACTTGTGACTATTAAAATGTGACGTTTGCTGGTGTTCATCTGCCAAAAATGGATGATTTTTTACACTTTCTAAGTTCTTGTTCAATGGAAGTTGTGAAAATTGTCCTGATTGGTAAATAATTTATTTTAAATATGTTGTTGTCTAAATTACGTTTATGGATTCAAGCTGTGCACAGAAGCTAGTGCTCATATCTTTGGGTACAATATTGAATATCCAGTGGTGACCATTAAAAGAGCACCATTTACCATGCTGCAGGGTTTGACTCCACTGAGCTACTTACAGTATTTCTGGTCATTAGTATGGTCAATAATGCAAATGCCCGAGTGCAGTCAAAGACCCCGTCACGGTTAATGCTGGGTTTCTTGTGTTTGAAGACAACTGCTGTACAGTGTGGATAGAAACTAGGAGCCATGCCTGACCACTTGGCTGAGGTTTAGGCCAGAGAAGTACCACTAAAGCAGTTCTGAAGAAAACAATCCCAGGTGAGAGACGGCTGATCAGGCGGAATGGAACAGAGCAACACTTTATGTATGAGAAGGATGCGGGGAGATGCACTGGGTAGCTTTTGGAATAGGGCATCAGGGTGGAGCTTTTGGAGGGTTCTCTTCCTCCATATGGAATTTTTTTTTTTTTAGAGCTTTTGATGTGGACTGATGGGTATTGTAGTCAACTCCCTACTAGGCAGCTCCAGTAGTTGGCTGGCCAGATGATTACAGGAGGATGGGACTGGATCTAACCTAGGAAGTTGCTGGCAGGGTGGGAAATGGGGGAGGAGCTGAGGTGTCCATCAGAAAATATGTTTTGTTTAAAAACTAAACTCTCAGCCCAGGCCTTGCACACCATTTGGTCTGGGCAATACTGCAAGCAGCCCTCATCACTGCATTTTCGTTTATTTTATATGTATATAAATATATATATTTAGCATAGTGCTTGTCCGTGGGGCATTAACCACACAACCTTTTAACAGCAAGGATAGGCGTTAGCACCTAAGTCCCTTAGCCCCTGAGTGTGATAGGTGCTACCAAAGGAACTGTTTGGTGGGCAAGGGGAATGTATGTATGCTCCTCATGCCATTGTGTGTCCCGCATGTTAAAGTGACTGTTAGCAGTATCCAGCAGAGGAGCTAGCGGCTCTGGCTGTACCATGTGTGTGAAGATGTGGCTGCCCAGAGAGAAGATAAAGCCCTTACTGCTGCTGACAGCTCAGCTGGGAGAGGCCTGTGTTTTCTGAGCTGTGCACCTTTGGTTCTGTCCTTACTGCCCCCGGTGGGAGGGTTAGCAGATCCGTGCAGATGTAGCATGTAGGTTTATTGTATAATAACATCATATTGTTCTATCTAGTATTATGTATTACATCGTAACATGGCATGTTACCGTTGTCTTGCAGAAGAGGAGATAGAAGCAGTGCAAGAGGAAGAGGCCTGTGTTTTTGGACCCAGACTTTGTGAGCGCTAGTCCTGATGCTCCGCTGGGGTGATACAGTTGGTGACCATTGCCTGCTTTCCACCCGACGGGGATTCATTGCCCCAGTTTGAGGGGATAGGCTTGATTGTTCTCAGAAGATGGGACTTGAATACGACTGCGGGAGCCTTGGGGTGAGGAAGTTTGTTGTCTGTCAGTCTGTTTCTTGTTGTGCACTTCTTTGCTTGCCATGTGCCCGCTGGATTGAACTTCCTAGTGTGGTGTGTTTGGGGGCTGTGTGCCGAGCCTAGCAGCCGGCTAGGCATGGCTGAGAGCTTCGTAACGAGGCTCTAGCCCGCCAACCTTCAATCCCTGACAAGGACAGTTTTGCTCAGGGAGAACAGGGGGTTAAAGAGCCCACACCTAATGACCAGAGGAGCTAGCGAACAGGAGCAGCAAATGGGAGTTTTGTGAGACAGTCTAGAGAGGGAGAGTGGGAGCCAGGCACACCTAACAAACATCCTCTAAACTTAGCCAAAAATTGCTCCCCCCCCAACCACACACACCCCTCCCCTGCCCACACCAGAATAAAACAAAATGCAGGCAGAGCACAGGGTGTTGGAGCAATCTGTAAAGTGGGGGTGCTGAGAGCCATTAAACAAATCTGTAAACCCTGGGTATGATGGAAACCACTTCAAGCCAGAGGTGCGGCAGCACCCCTAGCCCCCCTGGTTCCAGCACCTCTGGGCAGAAGTCCCACAGCGGAGTGGGGGCTGTCCAGTTTATTGCACTGAATGCAGCATGTACAATTCCCTGCCTTGCGGGTAGGTGGCGTCTGTGTGTATTCAGTGCAAGTAACTCCTGGCCCTCAGAGACCAAATACGGGCTCTTGACGCCAGAGAGGCTGAGCTGGAGGAGTTACAGGAGACACAGAGGCACATAGATGAGACTTTCCGGGACACAGCAGAATGGTCCCAACCCTGGTCTGACAGACTCTGTGCTGTTGGAAGATGAAAGTCTCGGGGAATGAGAACATCCAACTGAAGTGGAGGGAAACAATCCCAAAATTGGAACCCTCCTTCCAGATGATGCCATGGCATCCACTTACACTAAGAATACCTCTCTGGGGGATGGGACCCCGGTAATTAGGAAGAGCCAGGTAATAGCAATGGGGGATTCAATTACTAGAAATATAGATAGCTGGGTTTGTGATGACTGGGAGAATGGCCTGGTGCCTTGCCTGCTACATGCAAAGGTTGCGGATCTCTTGAGAGATCTAGACAGACTTACGTGCAGTGCTGGGGCGGGGCTGGTGGCTATGGTACTAGTGACACAGGAAAAGGTAGGAGAGAGGTCCTGGAGGCCAAATTTAGGCTGCTAGGTAAGAGATTAAAGTCCAGGACCTCCATGGTAGCCTTCTCTGAAATGCTTCCAGTTCCATGCATGGGACCAGTTAGACAGGCAGAACTACAGGGTCTCAATGCATGGATGAGACAATGTTGTTCAGAAGAGGAATTTAAGTTTATTAGGAACTGGGGAAACTTTGGGGAAAGGAGAAGTCAGTATAGGAAGGATGAGCTGCATGTAAACCAAAGTAGAAACAAACTGCTGGCATGTAAAATTCAAAAGATCATAGAGGAGATTTTAAATCAGCAGCTGGGGGAAAGCCAGTGGGTACAGGAGAGCACACGGTTCCAACAGAGACATCCGTTAGTGGAGGATTTATTAAAGGGGATACTCCATACTCTAAAGAGAGGAGAGGATAGAAGTTGATAAAGTACACATAGGAACTGAAGAGAAACAGTCAAATGAAAAAGAGTCCCGGTCAATTACGTCACATGGAGGCAGACAACTAAATATGGAAAAATGTTATAAGTGCTTCTATACAAACGAAAGAAATCCAAATACGAAGATGGGTGAACTTGAGTGCCTGGTATTAAATGAGGATACTGATATAATAGGCATCCCGGAAATGGAGGATCTGGCCCTTGATGGCTTTTCACTAATAATATAAGGCAAGTCAATGACCTGCTAAAACGAGCTGATGTTCTGCACACTCTTGCTCTGTGTTTCTAATAAATTGATGGTGCAGATCTGCTGCAAGTGATGCTGGGAACGGCTCCTACGCTGCGGAAGAACTCAGCAACCCGCAGATGTGAAGCAGCTATAAAACTAGCCATGGAAAGCTGCCTCCCTGTCAGCCTGCCAAGGTCCAAATATAGGACGTGGTGTGAGTCAAAATGAGGGAGGCCAGGAAAATAATGGGTTTTAGAGGGAGGATAATCATAGTTTGCTGCTGTGAAGCTCCTTTTATCTGCAGTTCACAGAGGGCTTCACAAACATTAATTAACTGCAGCCTCCCAATGCCCGTAGCCCTAGACAGGAGTTGTGGGTTATTGCCCCCATAAGGTGGGCACCCAGCCAATGACCCTGAAGGGAGCAGCAGGAGAGGGCAGCATTGGTTCCATTTGGTTTCACCTTGTCTGGGGTGGTTTTGTGGATCCCAAGTACTTTTGGGGCTGCAGGTGAGAGCTCAGGGTATATTCAGGAGCTGCACAGTCTGGTTCTAGAGAAGGTCAGAGATTGGACACAGTTTTGAGTAGCGCCAACTTTGGGCCCGATTCATCGTTTCCCTGTGACTATTTTAGTCATATAAGTGACAGCACTCTCTTCCCAGATCCATGCTGGGGACCTCCTCCCATGCTGAATGCATGAGCATCTGAAGCTTGAGCTAGGGGCTGTAACAGACTCATCTCCTGCACAGGCCAGGCACAGAGGGGGGCCTGTAATAGTGAGCTGGTTCCATTCACACCAGTGCAGGGGGGTTATAACATGTGACTCTGGGCTAGAAATGTTCCCAATTTAGCATTTTCAATCTGACTTTAGTGAAACACAAGTCATTGGGCTCAAAGCAGGGGAGTAGCTGGGTGAAATGTAATGGCCTGTGATGTATGGGAAGTCAGAGTAGATGATCCCTTCTGGCCTTAAACTCTGTGAATCTAGAAAATTTGGGAAACTGCTACCAGTTCTATTTTGCACACGTGTAACTGACGAGGTAAGGTGCAGGGCAGCAGCGAACCCCTGTGCGTGCGGCTCAGTGCTAGGGCGGGATTGTGTGTACCACACCGACTTCAAACGGAGCTTTGGATGTGCAAAGAACATGGGATTGGAGTCCCTAGTATTGAATCCTGCTTAACAACCAGGTAAATTAAGGCACAGAGGGGTTGTAGTTTGTCTGAGGTCACACACAGTGTCAGGGACAGGACTGAAACCCAAGAGTCCTAACACCCCGTCCCTTGCTCCAACTCCTGCATGATGTGGGATTCATTTCTGTAGGTATAAATAACCTTGTTTATAACCTCAGTCTGATGATTCGGCATTTCTGGTGTCAACACTTAACACTAATCAAAGCAGGCTAGCACCAGATTTCTGGGAGGCAGTTGCACATGCAGGTTTCAGATGTGGGGGGATGTGTCTCATAAAGGACAATGAGATTAATGAAAGGAGGGATGCTGGGTGCTCCTTGCATCAAAGCGGTGCTCTCTTCAGCCTGAGAATGAGTTCCTCCCCTCTGAGATGACTCCAGGATCTGGAGCCTGGTGTTGTGCAACCGCCCCCCCCCCGCCCCCCGCCCCTCCACGACTTGTGAGGTTGCTGTAGCCCTGCCAGGAACACTGCGATGTGTAATTCAAATCTGACTGTAATTGCTCTGAATCTACTCCTGGGTGCAGGCCCATTGGTACAGACGCACTTTATTTTCCCGTCTCCCTTCTCCTTTTTGCCTCAGGGTAGAGCATCCGACATGCGCTACCTTGCATACTGAAACCTGTCAGCCCACTGTTTGCTAATGTACAGGCGCTGCATGGAAGGCTGGGTACTCTGCTAGCAGGTCCTGGCTGATGCTGTCTTGGTACAGGAGGATTTTAAGTTTCCTGTCTGTGTGTCTGGCTGTTCTGAACTGCACTGCTATAGTAACTGTGCCATCATAATTCTTGCTTTACCTCCTGTGTGGGGCAAGGCAGTCAGGTGCTGCCCTATGGGGCATTAACATGTATTTATGTTACGACTCCCGTGTATCTCTAGGCTTTCGTACGTCTCTCAGTCCCTTGCATACATTAATGGATTTACCCTCCTGGCTCTTACCCCTCCTGTGAGGCAGGTAAGAAGTATAATGCTCCCCGTTCAACGGATGGGGAAACTGAGGCAATGAGAGACTAGGGCTAACATTTCCAAAAATGTCCAGTGATTTAAGCTGTCTCCATGTTTGTTTCCCATTTTGTCTCAGATTGGTTCCCCAAGATCACTGATTACTTGAGAAAATGTCCTCCTAAGTGGCAGAATCCAGATCTCTTGAGGCTCATTCATAAGAACAGCCATATTGGGTCAGACCAATGGTCCATCTAGCCCAATATCCTGTCTTCTGACAATTGCTGGTGCCAGAGGCTTCAGCGGGAATGAACATAACAGGGCAATTATCAAACAATCCATCCTCAGTCGTCCAGTTCCAGCTTATCTAATTCTTTTTTAATCCACTTACACTTTTAGCCTTCACAACATCCCCTGGCAATGAGTTCCACAAGTTGACTGTGCATTGTATGAAGAAGTACTTCCTTCTGTTAATTTTGAACCTGCTGCCTATTAATTTCATTGGGTGACACCTGGTTCTTGTGTTATGTATAGGGGTAAATAACACTTCCTTATTCACTTTCTTCCCACCATTCATAATTTTATATAATTTTATATATAATTTTATAGACTTCTGTCATATCCCCCCATATCATCTTTTTTCTAAGATGAATAATCCTACTATTTTTAATTTCTCCCATATGAAAGCTGTTCCATACCTCTAATAATTTTTTTAGCCCTTCTCTGTACTTTTTCAATTCTACCGTATCTTTTTTGAGATGGGGTGATCAGAACTACATGCAATACTCAAGGTGTGGGCATCTCATGGATTTATACAAGGGCATTTTGATATTTTCTGTCTTATTGTCTATCCTTTCCTAATGATTCCCAACATTCTATTAGCTTTTTCGGCTGCCGCTGCACATTGAGCGGATGTTTTCAGAGAACTACCCACAATGATTCACGATCTCTCTCTTGAGTGGTAACAGCTAATTTAGACCCCCATCATTTTATATGTATAGCTGGAATTATGGTTTCCAATGTCCATTACTTTGCATTTATCAATATGGAATTTAATGTGGAACTCTTTACGGTCTCCTTTGGACTTAATGATCTTGAACAACTTTGTATCATCTACAAACTTTGTCACTTTATTGTTTACCTCTTTTTCCAGATCATTTAGGAATATGTTGAACAGCACTGGTCCCAGTACCCATCCTTGGGGGAACTCGCCATTTACCTCTCTCCATTGTGAAAACTGACCATATATTCCTACCTTTAGTTTCCTGTCTTTGAAGCAGTTACTGGTCCCATTTATCCCATGATGTCTTACTTTGCTTAACAGCCTTTGGTGTGGGACCTTGTCAAAGGCTTTCTGAAACTTCAAGTACACTATATTCACTGGTTCATTCTTGTCCAGGTTTGTTGATCCCCTCAAAGAATTCTAGTAGATTGGTGAGGCATGATTTCCCTTTATAAAAAACATATTGACCCTTCCCCAACATATCATTTTCATCTGTGTGTCTGATAATTCTGTTCTTTACTATTTACCTGGTACTGAAGTTAGACTTACTAGCCTGTAATTGCCAGGATCACCTCTGGAGCCTTTTAGAAAAAAATTGGCATTACAGTAGCTTTACGCCAGTCACCTGGTACAGAGTCTGATTTAAGCAATAGGTTACGTCCCACAATTGTTAGTTCTGCAATTTCATATTTGAGTTCCTTCAGAACTCCTGAGTGAATACTATCTGGTTCTGGTGCATTATTACTGTTGAATTTATCAATTTGTTCCAAAGCCTCCTCTACTGACACCTCAGTCTGGGTCTGTTTGTCAGATTTGTCACCTAAAAAGAATGGCTGTGATGTGGGAATCTCCCTCACATCCTCTGCAGCGAAGATCAATGCAAAGAATTCATTTAGCTTCTCTGCAACAGCCTTGTATTCCTTGAGTGCTCCTTTAGCACCTCGATCATCCAGTGGCCCCGCTGATTGTTTGTCAGACTTACTGCTTCTGATGTACTTAAGAACAATTTTGCTGTTAGTTTTTGTGTCTTTTGCTAGCTGCTCTTCAATTTTTTTCTTGGCCTGCCTAATTATGCCTTTACACTTGACTTGCCACAGTTTATGCTCTTTTCCATTTTCCTCACGAGGAACTGACTTCCAATTTTTAAAGGTTGTCTTTTTGTCACTAACCACCTCTTTTACTCTGTTATTTAGCCATGGTGACTTTTTTTGTCCTATGGCTAATTTTTTTTTTTTTTTTTTACTTGCTACATTTAGTTGGAGCCTCTATTATGGTATTTGTAAAAAGTTTCCATGCAGCTTTCAGGCATTTTACTCTTGTGACAGTTAAATGGAAATTAAAAGGAACAATTTTCCTTATTTTTGGATAGTTTTCCTTTTTGGAGTTAAAGTGTTACTGTAGTGGGTTTCTTTGGTGTTTCCTTCCCTACAAAAATGTTAAATTACTCATGGTCACTATTTCTGAGTGGTTCAGTTACATCCACTTTTTGGACCAGACCATGTGCACCACTTAGGATTAAATCAAGAATTGCCTCTGCCCTTGTGGGTTCTAGGACTAGCTGCTCCAAGAAGCAGTCATTAATGGTGTCTAGAAATTTTATCTCCATCCTGTCCTGAAGTGACATGTTGAAATATCCCGTTATTATTGGGTTTTCTGTTTTTGTAGCCTCTTTAATCTCCTTGAGCATTTCAGAGTCTCCATCACCATCCTGGTCAGGTGGTTGGTAGTATATTCCTACTGCTATACTCTTATTATTCAAGCAGGGAATTTCTACACATAGAGATTCTATGGGACTGTTTGATTTAAGATTTTTATTGTGTTTGACTCTATGCTTGCTTTCACATATAGTGCCACTTCGCCACCAGCGCAACCTGTTCTGTCCTTCCTATATATTTTGTACCCTGGTATTATTGTGTCCCTTTGATTATCATCATTCTCCCAAGTTTCTGTGTTGCCTATTATATCAGTATCCTCATTTAATATCAGGGTTCAAGTTCACACATCTTAGTATTTAGATTTCTTTCCTTTATATAGAAGCACTTATAACATTTTTCCATATTTAGTTGTCTGCCTCCATGTGACGTAATTGACCGGGACTCTCTTTCATTTGACTGTTTCTCTTCAGTTCCTATGTGTACTTTATCAACTTCTGTCCTCTCCTCTCTTTAGAGTATGGCGTATCCCCTTTAATAAATCCTGCCTTAAAATGTGTCTCTGTCAGAACTGTATGCTCCTCCGCACCTGTTAGCTTTCCCACAGCTGTTGGCTTTAAAAACTCTTCTGTGACCTTTTGATTTTTTATGCCAGCGATCTGGTTCTGTTTTGATTTAGGCGGAGCTCATCCTTCCTGTACAGGCTCCTTTTTTCCCAAGAGTTCCCTACTTCCTAACATACCTCTCCTCTGAACACCATTGTCTTGCTCATGCATTGAGACCCTGCAGTTCTGCCTGTCTAAACTGGCCCTGTGTGTGGAACTGGAAGCATTTCAGAGAATGCTACCATGGAGGTCCTGGACTTCAATCGCTAACCTAGCAGCCTAAATTTGGCCTCTAGGACCTCTCTCCTGCCTTTCCCTATGTCACTGGTTCCTACATGAACCACGACCATGGGTTCCTCCCCAGCACTGCATATAGTCTTGAGATGTCCACAGCCTTTGCATCCAGCAGGCAATTTGCCAAGCAGTTCTCCCAGTCACCACTAGCCCAATTATCTATATTTCTAATAATCAAATCCCCCATTACTGTTACCTGTCTCTTCCTAATAACAGGGGTCCCCTACCTGAGAGGGGTATCTTCAGGCAAGTCCAGTGCCTTAATCACAAAGCCATCCTTCCTTCTTCAGGGCTAACACTTTGCCCTTGAAGTCAATGGGAATTTCCATTACATTCTGTATTTCACACATTAATAAATGCTTAATGTGTAACAGTGGAATCATTACAGTTTTATTAGCCATACATAATGCTTTCACTCTTGATATGACTTTGCACAGATTAACAAACTGATTTCAACAACACATCAGTGTGGGGGAAATAGCAGGAAATAGCAGGCTAAGTGCCATGCTCTTGGTCACAGAGACCGTCATTGTCAGAGCTGGGATTAGCTATCAAGGGTTCACAGTTCATTGTTCAGACCATGCCTCTCTCTCTATTAGCAGGTCCATAACCAGGGTTGGGCGAGTGGGACAGCTGCCCAGGGTGCAAACCCACAGAGGTGAAAAAATGGGGTGGAGAAATGCTGAAAAAAACACAGCAGAGGGTGCAAATATGCTTGGTCATCCAGGGTGCTAAAATGTCTATTTATGGCTAGTTAGAATATTTTAAAATGAAAAACAGTGCTTTATTACAGTGGTGTCCGCTAGGGAAGGGCCAGTTTGTGTTTGTGACACCCCCCCCCCCCCATTTCCACTCTTTAAGCTTTTGGCTGTTTGCATTTGGTAAAACAGCAAACAAGCTGTTAGTCTAAATGGAATGTTTTCTTCCATAGATGCCTAGATTCCAAGGCCAGCAGGGATCCTTGAGATCATCCACTCTGATCTTGTATAACACAGACTAGAGAACTTCCCCACAATAATTCCTAGAGCAGCTCTTTTTGAAAAACATCCAATCTTCCAAGTTTTAAACATGGTCAGTGATGGAGAATCCACCATGACCCTCGGTAAATTGTTCT
This sequence comes from Eretmochelys imbricata, assembly GCF_965152235.1. Taxonomy (NCBI): domain Eukaryota; kingdom Metazoa; phylum Chordata; order Testudines; family Cheloniidae; genus Eretmochelys; species Eretmochelys imbricata. The sequence goes on from NC_135580.1 coordinate 99,466,045, forward strand.
GAGGGTTAGTCTCTAATTTTGCTTTTTTATAAAATTTTCTTTTAAAAAGCGCCGGTCATCTCAGGGGTTGTCTGTTAACAAGATAAAGCTTATAAAAGGCTTCATTTGAAAACATGGGATTTAGGGCCTGATCTTCCGAGGATCTCCATAAGAGTTGAGGCTTCCTAACATCTAACAAGATCAGGCCCTTTCTAGTGTTCTGGGACCACACTGGGGAATCCTAGATACCTGGACTAGGAAATTAGCTTCTCATTTCCAGTGTGTGGCATGTGTATTATGGATTTATGATTTCCTCTCTCAGCTGCTTCATATTGTAGCTGTCTCCTGTTGTTATCTAGAATGCAATTTTGGTAACAAAATAGGAACTGAAACAAACAAGGCGGGGTTCGGCCCAAGGAATGGCTGTATTTTATTAATTCACGAATATTAATCGGGCACACCACGGAGGAGAATCACACTGCAGAGGGAAAACGGAATGGCTGCTGTTGTGTCCTGTATGTGCATTTACGCCCTACCTCTGTACCCTACACCAGGCCCAGCAAACGGCGGCGGCAGCCCCGTTTACGGTGGGAACGAACTCTTTGAACGCAGGCCGCTGTTCCTGGGGAACAGAGGGCCCGGGGCGGCTTATCTGGCAAGCCGAGGGAGCGAGGGGAAGTTCTCCAGGCGTCTTCAGAAGACACGGTGGCGTCAAACAGCCCGAACAACCCGCTCTTGGCGGGGTCCGAGGCGGGCCCCGGCCCCACGCGGGCGGCCGGCGGGCCCTGCTCGGAGACAGCGGCGCGGGGATCTCCGGGCGGCGGCTCGTCCTGCGAACGCCCGGGCCGGGCCGGGCCCCCCTGTCGCCGCCGGGGCTCCCGCGTCCCGTCCCGGCGCGGCTGGGAAAGCCCCTCTCCCACGGGCGGCGGGGGCCCTTCCTCGGCAAGGCGCCGGGGCGCGGGTGGGGGGGGGGTGCCAGCAGCAGCAGCAGCAGCGGAGTCCCGCGGGCTCAGGCGCGGAGGAAGCAGGGGGACACGGGGGGACACCGCCCCCCTCCCCAGGCTGGCAGGGGTTTCCCCTCAGACCCAGGGGTCACGGTCTGGTTCAATGGCTCTGAGTCCCCCCCAACCCCCGCCCCGGTTGCGCCCCGCGCGCGCGCGCGTGTGGGTGGGTGGGTGGGTGGGGGGGCGCGGTTGCCATGGCAGCAGCCGGGCCGAGGCGCAGCCGGACGCGGCGCGGCCCATGGGAGGCGAGCCGGCGGCCGCAGGGACTCGCGGCGCTGACTAGGTAAAGGGCCGGGCCGCGCGTCTCGGGCCGCGCTGGGCGGGCGGCGTCGGGCTCTGGCGCGACGCGCCCCACCCCAGAGCTGCTCGCACGGCGCGTGGGGCGGGCTGGCGCGGGGCGCTCGCTGCGGCGGCGGCCAGTCGGGGAAGCCCTGCCTGGCTGTAAGATGGCGGCACCCAGCCTGCGCCCCTGCTAGGAGCTCCGCCGGCCCGGGTCCGCTTAGCGCCGCTTCGGCTTCTGCCCCGGCCCCCTGGCATGCTGCGCCCCCGCGCCGGCCCCTCCGCGCCCGGGTCTTGCCATCGGCGGGGACGCGCCAGGTAAGGCTGGAGCGGAGCCGCCGCGGCCGGGGTGCGCAGCCCGGCGGCCCCCGAGCGGGGCGGCCCGCGGAGCCCAGCCCGGCGGCCCGCCCCGGCACCGCGGGGCGAGAGCGAGCGAGCGAGCAGCGGGCCCGGCGGCGCCCGGCCCAGGGTCCAACCTGCCCGGGGCGGCTGTGCCCTGGCGGGGGAGCCGGGCGGGGAGGCGGGAGCCGAGCTCCCGGCGCGGATGCGGTCGCTGGACGGGCTCCGAGCGGGCTGTGGCCTGTGGGGGTTGGTTGTGGGGATTTTGCTGGTGGGGGAGAGCCCGGTGTCATGGCCCTGCTGTGTGAGATGTCAGCTCGGAATTGTGTGTGTGTGAGTGAAAGTTGAGACTGGCATTGTTCGCGTCCCAGGCTCGTACCTTGCCTGATGCCCAGGCGGCTAGACCAGCCTGTAAACAATTGATAAAAGTTTTGGTTGGGAAAACACTGCTGCCGTAAGAAGGAGACCGTCGCAGTGCTTCATAGCCAGTGCCTCGCCTCTCTGTTTAAAGGCATATGGGCAGCGGGTGTTTATGATGCATTACCCTTGGTCAGTTTAGCCTCCTTGTCCCTTGCTTCTGTCCAGCTAAACAGTTTTGAAAAAATGCACGTGGGCCCTTCGTTATCTTGTTAACCCTGAAATAATTCAGTAGCCCTATTTTGTTTTGCATTTTCGGATTTTTAAAAAAACCTACGATCCAAGCTGCTGAAAGTATTTGAGACAGTATCTTCCCCTGTAAAATCTGGAGGCAAGGGAAAATGGCATTTAGTGCCGTATTTATGCACCCTTTTATTTCTGTAAAAACAGTGCAAACTGTTTGATGGACTCCTATGTTACTACAGTAAACAGAGAGGGCTAGGGAGAGATTTTTTTGGACTCCAATTAAGACATGCGCATTTGTTCATTCTGGCCACTGCACTGTAGTCTGCCTAGAAACAAAGAGCCCAAGCCCGGCTAAGTTGAAGTTGGCTCTGCGGTGTGTTGTTTGCATCGTTTGCTTCTAGGCAGAGTTAATTTAAGGAAGTGTCTAGAGCAGTTTGTTTTCTCCTGTCTGCAGGTAGAACCTCCCACGCTGGAAGGCCAGGGATACGCATTTCAGAAAGCATGCGGCCATGATAGAGATTGCAACTTCTCCCATTTTCACATTTTCGCCCTGCTGGTCTGACAGTTGTCAGTAGGTGTGCCTTCAGCCAGGGTTCCTCCTCTTTGCTGAATCACTGAGGATCTATGGCTTTATGGAGCATACACTCAAGGAAAAATATCCCCAAATAGATGTTAGAAGAAAATGTAAAAGACCTGCTAACGTTAAATAGGCTCTGGATGTAGAGTTATTTTACAGGAATGAAAGCATTTCTCTTTGCAGCAACATTAGGTGTGATGTAGTTTCGTGTTTAGAGCATTTAATGGCAAAATATGAGCTGCTGTAATGAGCATCCTCTGGCGCTGACGTAGTGAACCTGTCTCGCTCCATGAGCCTGATCCTGCATCCCTTACTCATGGGAGTAATCCGTTCTCATATAAGTAACTCCACAAAATTCAATGCAGGATCAAGACCTGCGTGTTTAAAGCTTTGAGTAAATGTGCAGCACCATATGCATGACGGATAGTAGTAATAACACTGATGTGTGTTTTGTGTTGACTAGCATTTGAATGGCCAAGAGTCATGACTCATGTATTCGCCTAAAATCGGTCAGTTAAATTGGTTTGATGACATTGTTTCAGGAAATTATTTTTGACTACAAGAAAATACTTTCTGGTGTCTGATACTGAATTGTTCTTAGTCATTCTTTATGGCTTTCTCCTATCGACACAGAGAGGGTTGGACATGAATAGCATGTGATGGGATCAGAAACTTTGGGACAAGATTAAATTACAGCACTTGTTGGACATGTCATGTGATCCTGTAATTAGAGTGAGGGAATAGTCTATGCTGTGTTAAAGCTATCAAGTGTCAGACAGAGTTGGAGCAGCCTAAATCAAGTCTGGTTCTGCTGGGATTATTCAGTGGCAGAGGCGATGCAGTTAAATTTCCACAAAGCAGCTTCCCTGAGGTTGAAGAGATGGGGTTTTCCACCCTTTGAATACTCACTGTTGGTATCCTACCAATTTAAGGTAGTACACGTCTTCCCACTGTGGAGTTTGGATGGTTCTTTAAATGACACAGTGCAGTTCTGAGAGCTGCTGGCTTGGTTACAAATGGGGGTTCAAATCCTACTCATGCAAACCCTCAGGAAAGGGCTTTGGGCCTGATTCTGCAGTCATTGCATAGGGACCCACTTCTGCAATGTTTGCTCGTTTGAAGAGCATAAAAACTGCATGATGCTGTCTCCAAACTTGTCTCCTTGTCCAATGGGATGGGAATTAGTTTGCCAAGAAAGAAACCTATGGACAGATGGAGCTTGTTTAGTAGTCTAAGCTTCAGGAATCCTGGAGTCGCAGGCATCCACACTCATAGGTGTCAGACCTTTAGCTGGCTTCCTGTCTGTTGGGTAAAAGTCCATGTGGTCTAGCATGTTGGCGTGTGTTTGCTGTATGATTACATTGCTCTGTTGTAGGAACCATAGCATTATTACACACACACAATTTGAAAATGCTTTGCAAAGCTATTATGGCACGAGCCATTTTACAAGTGCTAATTTCCCGTGCGTGCTCTCTTGCTCTTTCTCTTTTAAAATGAAGCCATTTTAAATTTGTGATGGTCCAATAGATGATGAATAGCTTCAGAGCTACTTAAGCAACAGATTCTTTCTGCCTGTTTTAATTATTGTAGGGTGCACATCTATTAAATCCTGCTACTGACTTCAGAGCCCCTCAGAACATTTTAAGCAGGACCCTAAACAGATCTGAAAGTCAAGGAGGAGGATGCTAGGTATTTATTTGTTCCTCCCCTCTGTGTTTCCTGGAGTAGTAATACCAGTGAAGGGCAATGAATACAGAGCTACCAGGTGGTTCCCTGCGTCCATCCCACCTCTTTCCCTTCCTCTGAGCACTGCTTTAGAAAGCCGTGAGGTGGGGTTACTATCACAAAATGGCATTGTGAGGTTCCAGTTTCATTATTTCTCTGATCAGTTTTTTTTTCGTTTACAAGTCACAGGATGATTTTCTAGGCACCAGTCTGTCAAACTCATACAGGGATTTGAAAATCAGACTGCTTTCCCCCGCTGCTTTTGTCACCAGTAATAATGATTCTGATGTCAGAATTTGGCTCACAACATGGCTCATGATGCCCAAGGCAGAATAAGAATCCACCTCACTCTCCTCTAGCTCTAGCAGTAGTAAAAATTATCTTTAGCAGTGGGGCAAACACTTGTGTGACACTCACACACATGGAGCAGATGCTGTCTTCACACGATCACTTTTCTGACCATAACCACACTCGTAGTCGCATGTGGAAACCGAATGGAGTATTAGGAATCCTGCACTAGCCACTGAAATGGCAGTTGTGTGCTTGAAGGCAGCGTTTGAATACATTTGCATTGACAAAGGTATAGGTATGAACAGAGGCTCTATTACAGCACTCTGAAAACCAAGTCCAGACAGAACAGAGGAGAGCTGCTGCATCACACTGGTCCAGCGTGCCATCTCCCCAGATCCAACCCTCCAGCCCCCTTAATCACAAAATGTGTTCTAGCAAAACATTAGAAAATTTGCAAACATGCTCTAAACATTTGCCTGAACAAGAAAATAAGCCTAGAAGGGGGCAAGTATCCTGTTTGTTGTAGAATGTTTTTGTCTTTACTCATGTAGAAGCTCAAGAGTACAAATCTCTTTTGATTTGCCCACGTGCTTTCCCATAAGTAAAATTTCAGTGAGAAAATTCTATAATGCTTTGGTGGTAATTCTCTCTTACCTGGCAGGTAAACAAATAACTCATGCGTATTTTCTCTCTTTTTAATTAACATGCTGTAGACCGCCAGCCAAGGCACACATCGGTCTCTTAGCCCTCTTGCCAACGTAGCCCCTGAATCAGGGTCTAGCTTAAGCACACACTCAGGGTCCCTTGCTTCAGTGGGATTTGAGCACATGCTCAAGGTGCTTTCCTGAATTAGTATCTAATTTGCATCAGATACAGTGCGGCAGTGTAGTTGTTGTTTGTTTAAAAGGTACATGCGCTTCCATTTTTCTGGGTAAACTCCCGTAAAGGGCTGTGGTTTTACACTCAGAAGAGATGTTATATTCCCAGATTAGAACTAGTATCTTCAAATATTTTCTTGCCCCAGCTTGATGTGAAGGACATACCACGGGACTGATTCTTCCTCTCTCACTTTGAGTAGTATCCTGTGATTAGCGCCATCGATTTAAATTGGACGTCTCACTGAGTAAGGTTCCACTCAGCCGGGGTAAGGGTAGCAGAATCTGACTGTGTGCTTTTCAAAGAGCACATATAGCGATATGCAATGGAAAAACTGTAGTCTTTAGGGGATGGTATTTTATGTCTAAGGGCTTCTGAACGCATAAAATCAGGGAGAATGCGCCTGTGTAATCCGATCTGTTCTTGAAAGACTTGCAGAGGGCTGCATGCTGCAGACATAAGCTGTGTCAATAAGAACTCTATTCACTCTCTGAAAACAGCCTCGTGATCCAGGTTTGATTGGCAGCCTTCCTAAGGGAGGGCCTTTTTTTGAGCAAGAGCTTGGATTTTGGCGGCACTTCTGACTGACTCGACTGCCTTTTCTACCTCCCATTTATTGTTCTTTCCTCGGCGCGATAAACTTGGATTTCAGATCTGGAGGCTTCTTGGGGGAGCAGTGGGAATTTCATGCAAGGATAACATGAGTGCAAAGAAGGTTTCCTTTCTCACAATGCAGCTCCTCAGCCAAAGCAGCTTGTAGGAAAGAGAAGGTGACAGATTTAGAAGAATATGAGGTAGGAGTTGAAATTGCCATGTGTGAGAGAGAACATTCATGTGTGCTACTCAGGGTGCTTTAATTACTGTATAAAGCACATGCCCTTACGAAAGTCAGATATTTTATTGTGCAGAATATATATTCATATGCCCTTATGCATATTCATATGCCCTTATGCACATTCTGGATGGCTTTATACAAGCTAGTGAGACACCCAGAAGAGGATTCGGAGTGTAAGGTGAGATTCTGCTCTCACCATAAATTTGGTACAACTCTATTGGCATTACAATTCCAGAATCTGGCTCATTAATTTATTTTTTAAACTTCAGAAAACCTGGTTCTGTGGTGTTAAACATTTTACTACCTGGTGTTTAACCTTTTAAAATTTTGTAGGTTATATCTGCTTGAGCTAATAAAATAGTAGTGTAAGCCTGTACGAAAGTAGGATTTTAATTACAATGTTGAATTAAAAGGCTTTAGTTTGGTGTGTGCGGTCTGTGTAAATTGCAGCTTTTGTTGCAATGTATGCTGCGGCTGGAACATTTGTTCTCGTGAGCATATGAAGCCAGCATATTTGGCATTCAATAAGGGTCTTTTGCAAAAGGGACACTCACAACGTTGCCAACACTCCTGACTTTTGTTGCAGGTCTTGTGATCTGTTTGGTGTTTTTCTGAAAGCCCCAGGTCCTGGAGTCAAACGACTGAGTGAGAAACTCAGCTTTTGTTTAAAAAGGAAAAAGAAAAAAAGTTTCTAGCCCTTGTGTTTGCAGAGAAAAGCTTGAAAATGTGACCAGTGTAACTTAAAGCTCAAAACCAACGGCAAAGAAAAGGACCCAAAGTTATTTAAAAAAACCTCATGATTTTTAAGCCAACTTCATGACTAGTTGAGGCCTAACTCATGATTTTAAATGCTTGGGGTTGGCGGGGCTCAAATATGCCCATATTGAGTCAATGGGTAGATCCTGTAAATCTGTGTAGCTGCATGGAAGCTAGTCGAGTTCTGTCAGTTTGCACCAGCTGAGAATCTGGCCCTGTGAGATTTGCACTGTTCTTTCCAAAGAATTTAGCCTCACAGTTTATTTGCCTGTTTCTCTCCAGTGATTTTTATTTATTAACCATCCAACCCTGCTCTTATGGACATCAGTATCCAATTCCTATCCGTGTCAGTGGGAGCAGGATTGGGCCCTAAGAAAACAGTGTGCAAAACAGTCGGGGCAGTCATGAACTGTGACAAGCAATGACAGGAAATGCTGGTTTCTCTGCTCTGGCTCATAACTCGGTGAGGCCGCAGCTGGGTAATTTGTTTTTACTTCCTGTTCCAAATCTGTTTGGGTCAAAAGCAGCAGTGTTTTTCCATATAAAGATGTTTGGCTTTATTCTGCAAGGCAGCAATAAATCTGACACCAAGTACAACATGTTTCTTGCATTTCAGAGTCTCTGTAATGCAGCCGCTGACTTTAATTTGGACGGTGAAGCCTTTATTTGTGCTTTTAGAGGGCCAGGGCTGCACTAGCATTTTTAAACAGCAGAAAGCTGAATATTTTTATTTAAAAGTGTTTTAAATCACAGCAGGCTGGGCTATAGCCACAGCATGGAAAAGGGACTCAGGAAGTCTCCTTTCCATTCCTGGCTTTGCTTTGGACTCCCTGAGAGATGGTGCACAAGCCCCATGGGGATAATACTTCCTTGGTTCATGGGACTTAATTCATTAATATTTGTGAAGTGTGGACAGTGCTATCAAAGTGCAGAGGCTTATATAATAATGGACCAAAGTGTGCGGTCTCACCAAGCAAAGCTCCTGTTGGCCCATGGCTGTTTTTCTGATCAGTTGATGGATTGGTCATTAAAGTTAGTAATAAAGCTAGGAATGCTGAGAGAGAAAATTTCCAAGATTTGTTGACAAGGAAACCTCCCCAGGCAGATGGAGAACATCACGCGATAGCTCTTTTTAAATTGTCTCTCTCTAAAAATACGTTAAACCAAAAATTGTACAGTACCCTAACTCCCTTTGAGATCTTCCTGCAATATGCATGCTAACCAGATCGAGAACTCTCTTGACTCAGGACCTGACTGAATAATAATTGGTTTGGAGGACTTTTCTGAGGAGGCACCATCAAGAATGATAGGCCCAAAATTTAAACTGACTTGAATAGTTTTTCATGTCATACTGATCATGAAACACAAACCTTCCAAAGAGATGGTTGTGCCTTTGTTAAAATCCCAACTTCTCACCTGGGTGACCTACCTTCAGTAAACCCAAGGGCTTTGGGGGTTCTGGTAAGAATTGTCAAATTTTTAAATTTAAACAAAGAAAAAAATGTAGAAATTTTGAATTTTAGCTGCAAAATATTCTTCTCATAAAATATTTCATCAAAATATTTTCTCTTTTTTTAACCTTGTCCCTAAATTCTGGGTTCTTCCCATCCCCGACACAACTACAAACCAAACTGGGCTTGCCAGTCAGTGCCACTCCACAGTTCCAGATGTTAATTGTCGGATTAGTTGAGGTCAAGAACTTTGTCACACAACATCCCCATGCCACCTAAAAGCCCACTTACGGGTCCAGGCAGTCTCAGTGGCAGGCAGGGAGGCATTGGGTTGGCTTTCCTCCACCTGTCTGATACAGTCCAAAGTCTGTGCTACCAGATCCAGTTGCTATGTGCAGCTGCTGGTTGGGTCTTGTGAAGTTAGCGCCACACCATTGCTATTCCAGCCTCGTCCACTCCCACTTTCAGACTCTCCTGGTGCGGGGGAGAGGGCCCGTGAATAGAGAGCCCACTCCCAGCAGTAGAGCGCCCCCTGAAAGCTGGGCACAAAACAGATTTCCCATCATATGAGAATTTTTGAGATTTTGAATTTTTTTCCCATCCTGAACTGGGACGAAAAGTTGAAATCTCTAAAACTTCCGTGAACAAAAATCTGAAAAAAATTCAGGTTGCGTCAGTTTGAACTTCTAGTTTATTTGTGATTTTTTTTATTTATTTATTTATTTTTTAAATCCTTAGAAATTAACTTAAATTTCAAACCAAAAAGTATTTGGACCTGAAAAATGAAACTCTTCCATTTTAAGTTTTTCCCCTAGATATTTTCCACAATGAGAAATTAATCAAAATTGATCCTTTCCCATAAACAGTTTTGGTTTTGACAAATTGGCATTTGTGATGAAAAAACATTCATTGAAAAATTCATGCCGAGCCCTACACCCGGTCTCTCAGGCAGACCCCTTGGTCCTGCCTGTGTTGAGCTTGATTCCCCGCCCCAGTCAGAGTCAGCTCCCTGTACAGTCAGGGTGGCTCAGGGCATAGCTAGTACAATTCCTGAGCCCTTCTGTGAGTACACGCACAATCACAATCTATTATCATGTATGCAATCAGAACAAGGACAAATCCCAACTAAAGCAACCTAACCCAGCATGTGGAGCTATGGGTATGCAACATTCTAACTCATGTAAATGAGGCTGGCCAAAGCAGGCTTTCCCCCCCTCCTCCTAGAGGGAGGAGAGGGACTTTCACTTGGGTGGGGAGCTGCAGTGATGCAAGACTTTACCAAGGATGATGGTTCTGCACCTGCCAGTCTTAGGAGGGAAAGAGGAGTCCCAATAAGCTCACCAAGATCCCCCACATTGCAGAGCAGAGAATTGATTATAAAGCTGCCACCCGTCATTTAAAATTTGCCCTTTGGAGTTCACGCACCCCTGTCTGATGATCTATGTGTGATAGCTGCAAACCCCCTACTGACACACATAGGCCTGTCTCATGAGACTAGTCCCATTGACGTCATGTGAGTAGGGATTTGCAGGACTGGGTTCTGCAGGAGGTGGGACAGTACCACAGACACTGTGTGCAGTACTTTGGTCTCAAATGTGATGCTTAGAATGAAGGAAAGGAGGACTTGTGGCACCTTAGAGACTAACCAATTTATTTGAGCATAAGCTTTCGTGAGCTATAGCTCACTTCATCGGATGCATTCATCGAATGAAGGTTCTGTTAAGTGGTACCACATCAGTTTTGTGCCATATTGTATGGTGGAAAGATACAACTGAAAAAAGGACCCTGAGATCTATTTAGACGGTCTGTGGTAGGTCTAATAGTTGACTTATTTGCTTGCTGTACACTGCCTTGTAGTCATATTTCAACTTAAAAGCAACCAGTGTTTGCTGCTAAGGAGACACTGGGATTTGTAAACTCAGCCCAGCAACGGGATTTGTAATTGACTATATCCTGACTTCCTACGTCAGATGGAAACAGGGCTTGATGCCATTGTAAAATACAGAAACCATTGGAATTAGAAACAGCCTTTAACAGAGGGCTCAGGTCATGCCAAAGGCCAGGTGACAAATACCCACAAATGAGGGGGACAAGCAGATTATTAATACAGGAAACCTAAATTCCTGGGGTAGTCCTCCCCTGTCCCTGTGTGTAAGTGACTGTGGATGACTGCAGTTTCTCTTTGTTTCAGATGTAATTTATTTCCAACAGTAAGTGTGAGGGGGAACCACACTTGTGCAGAACGGGGTGACTAGGGCTAGAATGCGTGTCTCTGAAAAAGAGGGACAGTTGAGAAGGAGGATCAATCTCGATTGCTCCTCTGATGTGCTGAGTGCTCTCAGTTTCCACTGACTTCAGCAAGATTTAAGGGTGCTCAGGAGCTGAAGGAATGCTCCGTGCGGGGCAGGATCAAGCTGTTGTTGACAGTGGTTCCACTTCTTGCCAGCTAGTGTTTGGGTTTTTTTTAAATTAGAAATCATAAAACAATGCCACTAGTGTAATAACTTATTGATTAATAAGCACAATGCTTAATGTAGCTGTAAGCTGGAGCTGCAAGAAGGTCAAATACGTTTTTATTGGCAATTAATGTACGTTTGAAACAGATGCAATGGACAGCTTAGTAACTGTGGGACTGATCCTGCATTATTGCAGACAGTCAGTCTGGTCTGAACTGGCTCCTCCGTGGCCTGCTCACAAATAATCGTCCACGCAGCCCTGTGCTGTAGGCTTCCAAATGTATTTGTTTGCCTGGCCTTGCTTTGTCAATCCCTTACTGTGTAGCGTGCGCACAGACGGCTCTGGCCATGTGGAGCCTCTTTGATTTCTTTAGGGTTCTGAACTGGGCCCTAAAGAATGGGGCAGCATTGCGGGATTGAGACTCTAACTTGGTATGCAGTGCTTTGCAGGTTTGCATGCAGTGCAGTCACACAGTGTAACAACTGTCCCGGCTCAGGTTCTTTGGAAATGGAAATGAGCCTGGGAAGGTTTAGTGGGAATATTTCTGATTTTTTTCAACTGCAAACACCTGTGGTTGGTTATCTGTGTTCCTGATGTCCTTCATTTAAACACTCTGGGCTGCTCAGTCTGCAGTAGAAATGCTGGCTGGTGGGGTTACAGCTTCGATTTGGGACCTTTCTGTGATGAAATGTTAAAACTAATTTTTCTTTTAAAAAGAAAATCTGCATTTCTGGGCGTGACTTTACTGCTCTCACTGCACTCTGTGTTCACTGATGTCCGCTTTCACATCAGTAATTCCTAGGAGGGTAATGTGGAGTAGTGAGTTAATTAGGTTCTCGACTTTCACCACTAGTGCCCTGGATTTACAATCTGCTTTCAGTCACAAGTGAAATGAGTTTGTGGTCTCAGTCAAGCTGCTGTTTGACGCATGTGTATGTTACAGAATGACCACGCTTATCACATGGTGTATAGATAAAACCTGGGACTGGCTTTCACTCTGTGGCAGGGGCTTTCAGTTTGTCCTGCAGTGAGTAAAGAGAGGTTGGTGGTACTGCCTCCTTTCCCGCTTGGTGGATACAAATTTTTGAGAGAACTTGTTTTTAGGAAAGTCATGTAGCAAATGCTCCTGAAGGAAAAGAGAGGACCTGGATTGACATTCAAGTGGAAACAGCTGAAATTAAAAAATTCCAGAGCGCCAAGAACAAAAGTTCCCCTGCAGTGTTTCTGATAAACAGGGTGTCATTGTGGTAGTGTCTGAGACTTAGATGATGAAACTGACAATAAATAAAAGTGAAACTGGAATGGAATGCAGACACTTAATATTCTAAATAGTAAAAGTCCATTAAATGTTAATATAATTGTTACTAGCAGTTCCATACCGTTGATAAGGATATCTGTTTTTAAAGTATAAACTCTTTAACTAGGTATTTTCCCTTTTTAATGTGGAACTGTATTAATGAGTCAGTGTTGTTCCCATTCCCTGACCTCTCTTAGATTGTGAGCTCCCCAGAGCACACGCTGTCCTTATATTTTTAGAAAGCATCTGACAAATAAATGGTGCTATTGTAAATAAATAAATAAATAGATTAATGTAGCCTTAGTTTGCTTAGTACGGGATCAGTCCTTTCTAAGCAAACCAATCATTGAAGTGGTGGATCAGGCCCTCAGTTTGACATCAGGACATATTAGTATTTTAAGCCCATTTAAAATTGTGGTTTTTCTTGGATTTCTCCAAATGGAATCTCAGGTGAGTGATTTCAGAGAGCAAGTCTATTGAATCCGGTGAGCAAAGGGCTAGGACAGGGATTACTGCCATCTAATGTGTTTGCTGACACAGAGCAGATTTCTTTCAGAAATACCAGCTGGGAAATAAGGCTCAAACAGCCCTGGTGCAGTAATGATAGGAGGGTTGCTGGTGATTTGCTGGGAAACAGGCCAGGACTGACCTTGGGATTCTTGCTTCTTGAGAGAGCAGGAATCAGGATTCTCGCAAGTATGTGCAGCTCTAATGTGTGGAGCGGATGGACATGTTTGGGGGCAACATCAGACACCTTCATCTGGGGGCATTGTCACTATAATATTATAGCAGCTTATTTTCTGCAGTAAAGCACCCATAGTTCTTGACAGTAATTGTTTGTGTTGTTGTAGTTTATTTAGATGTATGCAGAAGATCCAGGCACCCATAAAGAGAGCTGAAAACGAAAGGGAGAATTAAAACATGAAATCTGCTTGATCATGACCCGAATCTGCTAATCACAGCCTTGCAGAAGGGAGGAGGGTGTAGGGCTGCATATTAGTCAGGGTTAGGCAGAGGGCGGGCTGTGATAATTTGCTCGGGACAACTTCTTTATGGAAGAAAACAAACATTCCCCCCCACCTCCCAGTGTTAGAGCTTATAAATCCAGACAGCCAAAGAAACTTGATTACAGATAACGACTTGGCCTTTAATAGTCACTGAGCCCCATGGTGCGTGGCATTGCTGTACATGTCGCGTATAATAAAGGACACTACATTACTTTGAGCAGGGAGTTGGACTAGATGACCTCCTGAGGTCCCTTCCAACCCTGATATTCTATGATTCTAACCCCTGATTTTGATAACCCTTATAAGGGAAACATGGCTGCAGGAGGCCCTAATTCACAAAAACACATAAGCACATGCCTAAATCCCACTGAAGTCAAGGGATTTTTGGTACATGCTTAAGTGCTTTCCTAAATCAGGGTCTTAATTTGAATGTATCTTTGTGGGTTTAGATTAGAGCTTTTTATTGAATTTCAGGTGTGATTCGGATATCTTTTATTCTTTTAACTGAAGGAATTAACTTTCCTGGTGTTCTTTAGAGCCTATTTAATTTTGACTTTGACACTGTCTGTGTTTCCGTATAAAAATTGTATCTTAATAGGATCCCTGACTAACGTCATGCCAATGGTACTCTTACATCTTAAACTTTGTGTCTTTATTAATTCCACATTGTAACAGAGAAGATGTGCCAGGCTATATAACACTATTTTGCTGATTAAAATGGTACCAGTAAGTACTTTTAACACCCCATTTGGATCAGTCCTCGGCTGGTCTGAATAGGTGGGGCCCTGTTGACTTGGTGGAACTATGTTGATTTACACCAGTTATCTTGTCTGTTAACCTTCCAAAATACCAAGCACAAGCTTACCTAAAGGATTGATTGAGTTAACACATGGAGGTCCTGAACCAAAGTGCAGTGAAGACTCTTATTTTGTTCAATGGGCGTTGGATCCTGCCTCCCCCCTCACACCCACTTTTTTTAAGGTTATGCATATTTTAAGAAAGAGCTGATCTCAAAAATATAACTGTACAACAGATACTTAAAAATTTCATCACGTGGTGCCCCTATATACAATTTACCTAGTTATGCAATTTTTAGACCCCCCCCCCTCCCCCCCATACATCACTACTGAAAAACTGAGAAATGCCTGGCTTATTGTGTATTAAGTTTTGCAGCTATCCTGTCTTCTCAGAACCAGAGCCAATGACATCTCACTGATTAGATAGAGATCTCATTTGTTCATTGATAATTCCACTGCTTTATTATTTATATTATCAGAGGGCCTTGGAATCCCAGTCATGGGCCAATTCCCATTCTGCTAGGCCCTGTTCAAACACAGAACAGAAAGACGGCCCCTGTCCCAAGGAGTTTACAATCTCAGTGTAAGACACAAGACAACAGATGGATACAGACAGCCAGAGGACTACAAGGAAACAATGAACAATGTTGGTCAGTGTGCTGGGCAATGGTTTATCATACTGGTGGCCCAAATGCTGTTAAAACATTACAGCAAAAGCGAGTTTTAAGGAGGGATTTGTAGGATAATGAAGTAGCATTGCAGATGTTTGCAGGGAGCTCTTCCTGCCCATTAGGGGCAGTGAAGGTGCTTGTTTGAAAACGTAGCAAGAGGGTGATGAAGGTGGGTGCTGACATCACAATCCTGAATGAGGTTTGATAGGTGGATAGGGATAGCCCATGGAGGGCCTTGGGAGTGAAGACAAGCGGTGTGCATTTGATGTGATAGAGAAGAGGGAGCCAGGGGAGAGATGCAAATAGAGGAAAGACGCGGTGAAAGTAACGAGAGGAGTCGTGGCAACATTCTGAATGAATATTGCACTGGCCAAGGCTAGAGGAAAGGCTGTTGTAGTAATCCAGATGATGAGGCCCCATAAGGAGTTACCACAGTAGATAGTCACACAGTCCTTTGTATTTAGGTCAGGTACTTCATTGACATCCTGGCTCCTTGTTGCAGAATGAATAACCTCTTGGTGAAGTTAAATGGATGAACTTGAGACATGTTTTCAGCTTGGGGCCAGGGCTGTGGACAGGAAACTCCTGAGATTGTTCACCATTACCTTTGTTTTGTGGCAGGAATTTACCTTATAGGCTCCCAAGCGAAAATTCTTGTTTGTTTTTTCTGTCTCCAGATGCAACAGAGAAAAAAAAATATATATATAAGAGGGGGAGGTTCTAAGAGAGCCCATAGTCAACAAACAGCGGTGTTTGTACAGTATGATCGAAAGAGAGCCTGGGAACTCTGACAGCTGGAGAAGAGAGTGAGCTTAGACAAGCCTGCGCTGGAGTTCCTGTGTGTTCTCTATGCCCTTAAGCACATGAGGATTAAGCTCGCAGTAAAAGAACAGGGTCAGGTCTAGACCAAGAAGTAGCCTGTGGAATGCAGCCAAAAGTGTAAGTAAGATTTTTTCTGTAACAGCATCCTAGATGTGACAGTTCTGTTGACTTAGCTGAAATGAAGCTGACATCTGTAAGTCAGGCATGATTGGAAGGGAAAACAGGTGGAGCATAGCTGCATAAAGTAAAGAGGAGTTAAAGGGAACTGCCAGGGGGGTGCGCGTGGTCCTGGCTTTTCCAGTTTGGCACTGGATTGGAAATCTCTGCCTTCCCTTGTGATTTTGGAGCCCTTTCACCTTCATCACTGTTTCCCCCACATCCTTTATTGGGCCTCCCAAGCACCTGCAGCCTCTACTGGTTTTTCTCTTGTCCCCCTGTGCAGCTCTCAGTGCGTCTCTCCTGCTACAAAGACTGTTCCCCACGCTCCTGAAGTGCCTGGCTTTTTGGACAAAAGTCTTTGAGTTCAGTCTTGGCCTTCAGCCTCTAAAGGGGACATTTCCAAATAAAGCTCTGGCTTTCTGTAAATCGTGGCTAATCATGAAGGCACAAAAGCCATCAGTTCTGTTAAATGCCTTTCACTATGTGCAAACTAGCAGCCTGTACTGCTAAGGATTAAATGCCTCAGACTACATAAGAGAATGTTCTTCTGTTCGCTTCGCCCCACGTTTCCCTTTGCTGCCTGGCTTGTGCCATGTTGGCTGCTGATCACTGTTAAAGAATGTGTTTCATCAGTACCAGAAAAATAAAAAAGTAAAGTATGACACTCCTGTGGGAGCGTCACCTACTGCTTGTAGTTAAAGCTTCAGGCCAGAAAGCAAAGATATGAAGACAACATTACTGCAACACCCTTTTTCTTACCCAGAGCCTTTCAGCCGATTTCAAAAGGGCTTTACTAAGGATGTCAGTCTCATTATTCCCATTTGACACACGGGGAAACTGAGGCACAGAGATTAAATGACTTGCTCAAATTGTCATATCTTTTAAAGAAGCACTCTGCTGCCCCAGGAAGCCCATTGTATTGATTGGGACCATACTTGCCCACCTTTGTAAAGTGCTTTCAGATGTGTGAATGGAAATGCTATGTAAATGTGATTATTATATTTTATTTCTACACATTTTAGGCAATAAAACTGATTGAAAATTTTCCACAAAAGCATTTTTTTAAACAGAAAGCATTTTATTGATTCAATGAGAATTTTTACAAAAAATGTCCATTTTCTTCCAAATTTGGCAGGATTTGTCAAAAAACTGGAAACCAGAAAAATGAAAGTGTCTGTGAAAACAAAAACATTAAGCAAAATATGAGGACGGGGGAGGGGAATCATTGCCCGGTTGGCTCTATTGGGCAAACTTTAGCCCTGGCATAAGTGGGAAAAATTACCCTTGACTTCATTGGTGCAAATTCATCTCTGTTGTTTCTCCAGTGCTGTAATTGGAGTTACACCAGGACTGGATGTGGCCCATTGCATCTATTGAGTATGAAAATCTAATTTTAAATCCTGCCAGAGACTGCTTCTGTTCATGTAAGATATATAATCTGCACAACCCTGTGTCATCAAGTATACGCCCCTAAGTCCTAAGTGGAGAAGTTGTCTGATTAAAGGCACTGACAGGATAAGAACTGTTTGATTGAGAGAGCTGTGCGACAGTGTTCTTTAAGTTCAAGCATTCTCTCCAGTTCAGTGACACTGATGGTTGCAATGGCTGTTCACACCAAGCCATTCATAATTTTTATACTTGAGAAATAACAATAGCATAAATGCTAATAGCACTGCCTAGGGTTCTGGGCCTCTCCATCAAGAGATGGCTGATCTTGTGAGAACAAATGATCACCGTTCTCATTTTATTCCCTAAACTCATTTTCAGATGTGACCAGAGCCAGCATTTACATTTGGGACCCCAAAAGTAAAATGTAGCTAATTACCCCCACTCTACCATATAGCCGGTTTCATGTTTACAAAAACAGTACGTTCGGTGAGACTGGTTTTTCTGGTAAATGATGCTACCATTCTTCAGAGCCACACAGAGAGCCCCAAATCCATAGGTGATTGGATACTGTATCAGCAGCATCTCTTCAGCTGTGTGCCTAACCTCCCTATAGGGCTCCAGTATGGCCTGGGCTACATGCAACTGAAATAATACATTTTTATTTTCCATTTCAATGATGGTTTGTATTACAGTACTGTTTATGGGTTCCAGTCGAGATCAGGGCCCTGTTGGGCTAGGGCTTGCACGTACACATAGTAAAAGAGCTCCTGCCTCTAAGAGTTTACAGTCCAAGTAGGCTCTAGCTATGTCTACACTGGAGCTGAAGTTGTAATTTCCAGCTTGGGTAGACCTACTCGGGCTAGCTCTGATCAAACTAGCATGCTGAAAATTGCTGTGTAGCCCACAGCAGTGCAAGCAGCAAGTGTGTGCCATAGACTTCAGTCAGGGTCTAACCCCAGGTTAGCTAACCCCTTCTGCTTGCTACTCATACTGCCCCAGCTACAGTTCTGTTATTAGTGAGCTATCATGGGTATGTCTCCTTAAGCTGGAAATTACGCCTCCCAGCGACAGAGTAGACATACACAAAGAGTGGGCAGAAGTTACTATAATCCCCATAAAAAGAAAAGGAGTACCTGTGGCACCTTAGAGACTAACAAATTTATTTGAGCATAAGCTTTCGTGAGCTACAGCTCACTTCATCAGATGCATTCAGTGGAGTCCAGACTAACACGGCTGCTACTCTGAAACCTGTAATCCCCATGTTACGGATGGGAAGCAGAGGTACAGATCAACTATGTGATTTACCCCTGGTCACACAGGGAGTTCAAGTTGGAGCGAGGAATTAAGCCCAGATCTGTGAAGTTTTGTGCCTTAACTGCAAGACCAGCCTTCCTCGTTGGAGTGTTTGTTCAAACCAGAGCCTGAGTCTGCCAGCCAGTGTGCTTTTCTGGCTGCTGCATGGATAGCTCATGGGGTGTTGAACGCAAGTGACCCCACAAGAAGGAAGAAGATTAAAATATGTCTCCATTGCACTTTTCTTCTCTATTTCTCTAGTGGAGCTATTTTACATCCTTCCCTTCCCAGCTCTCCAGCCATTGATGGTCTTTGTCAAAACGTTGACATCGGCAAAGGCCCAGGGTTTTGTTTCATTCTAGGCAATGGAGGAATATGATAGGAGCCTGCTCTGTGAGGTGCTGAATAACTTCAGCTGCCAAAGAGGTCAGAGAGAGTGGAGAAAACTCAGGACCTTACTGGATTGTGCCCAGAGCGTGGGGCAGTCTCTGAAGTAGAGTTTTTGGTGTTCTGAAGGCAACTGGATGCCCTGTCCGATTTCACACTGCCAGTTCCTTTCTTTTGACTGACTCACAGCTAGGGGGCGAGAGCCGGGGCTGGCTTTCCAACGTGATGATGGTTATTAGAAGAAAAGGATGGAGGTGGAGACATAGAGGCAGTGAATTCTCCCAGACTGCAGCGCTGGGCATCACAACATGGGGAGTAGATGGCCAGCCCTCTGTGGAGAAAGAGGTGGTTAGGGACTATTTAGAAAAGCTGGATGTGCACAAATCCATGGGGCCGGACGAGTTGCATCTGAGAGTGCTAAAGGAATTGGCGGCTGTGATTGCAGAGCCATTGGTCGTTATCTTTGAAAACTCGTGGTGAACGGGGGAAGTCCCAGATGACTGGAAGAAGGCTAATGTAGTGCCAATCTTTAAAAAAGGGAAGAAGGAGGATCCTGGGAACTACAGACCAGTCAGCCTCACCTCAGTCCCCAGAAAAATCATGGAGCAGGTCCTCAAGGAATCAATCCTGAAGCACTTACATGAGAGGAAAGTGATCAGGAGCAGTCAGCATGGATTCACCAAAGGAAGGTCATGCCTGACTAATCTAATCGCCTTCTATGATGAGATTACTGGTTCTGTGGATGAAGGGAAAGCAGTGGATGTATTGTTTCTTGACTTTAGCAAAGCTTTTGACACCGTCTCCCACAGTATTCTTGTCAGCAAGTTAAAGTAGTACGGGCTGGATGAATGCACTATAAGGTGGGTAGAAAGTTGGCTAGATTGTCGGGCTCAACGGGTAGTGATCAATGGCTCCATGTCTAGTTGGCAGCCGGTGTCAAGTGGAGTGCCCCAAGGGTCGGTCCTGGGGCCGGTTTTGTTCAGTATCTTCATAAATGATCTGGAGGATGGTGTGGATTGCACTCTCAGCAAATTTGCGGATGATACTAAACTGGGAGGAGTGGTTGATATGCTGGAGGGCAGGGATAGGATACAGAGGGACCTAGACAAATTGGAGGATTTTTTTTTTGGTTCCTTAATGTTTGTGAAGTGCTGTGAGAGTCTTCGGTGGAGGATTCTATGCAACCACAAAATATTAATTTCCTGGCCCGTGTCAGCTGCTGGTTTAGACTGGGGGTAGATTATATTGCCCTAGCACTGTCCCTGGGCGCAGGAATGCATCCATTATACTCTTAACCAGGCTATGACTGCCGGCCTACACCTCGAAAAGAACTGCTGATTTCAGACCCCAGCCTCCATTTGCACATACTTGTGTATGCACTGCGATCCACACAGAGGTAGTATAATCCAACACCTGTATTTACAGGTATTACAGTTTGGACGTATACAATCACATGCACCAAATATCATCTGCATGCACAGCTATTAGACTCTACCCCATTTCTGCAGAGGTTAGGGCGAAGTACAATGTGCATGAGTAGGCTGAGGATGCATGGAAGTCTGGCCCTATGGTTGATGCCGTTAGCAGTGCTTGTAGAGAACATTTCCTTTGCAAATTGTTCTGTTGTTTTTAATCTTGTCCTCGCTATCTTCATATTCAACACACTGTAAGAAAAATATTCACTGGTCTTTTTGGCCATACATCAAGATATGGGTCTGACACTATCGACAGCCCAGGGAAGATAGAATAATCTGGCTCCTGACAAGAAGATGCATGGGTGTTAGTGGTGAGGAAAATCAAACCCAAGAAAATGCCAGGAAAAATAGTTGTGTACAACTTAAAACTTGTGCAACTTCCCTTTATGCCGCAGATAAAGCAAGGTCTCTCTGACCTTGGCAGCTGTACAGGGCGGTCTTTGCATAAGAATGAATTGTGCTTAATATACTGGAGGAATTGTTCAGAAACAAATACGCTTCTCTTCAGCATCAGGGATGCTGGCTTCTTGTTCCAACTGTTGTTACAATATAAAACATACAGATGTATGGGGAATGGCACAAGGGACAAGCCACTCATCTCTAGATGTTTCAATGTCTCTGTGTCCCCCATTCCTGATGCAGGATCTTGTACTGTCCTCCATGCTGCGCTTGAGCTGAACTTTTCCAGTGTGTTGGCTGAGTCCCTGTTTGTGATTTTTGAGTACAATGGTAATGTGACCTGTGTCCTTTATAATCAGGCCTCTGTGAGTTAGTTTTCATCTGATAACAGGAGAGCTGTTCTGCAGGGAGCTATAGGTAACAAGGAGAGCTGACAGGAAAACAGGGCCCATATCCTCAGCAAAAATGTACTGACATCACTACTGAGGCAGCTGATATTTCAAGAGTTACAGTCCTAGGCTCTGATTTTGCAGCCCGTACGCAGATGACTCATTGAGGTCAGTGGGACTAGCTGTGCGAATCAGATTTGCAGGCTTTGGCTCCTATTACTGTCTAGAATCCGTAGCAGTGGCCTGCCAAGCTAAGGCAGCGCCAGGGTGAGTTAACATGTAGTGCTAAATCCTGCAGGGGTGGAGGGCTGTGATAAGGCAGGGCTGAGCCGTGAGAAGGGTCCTGCAGGAATTCAGGACCATCACAAACTTCCCCACTTTCTGCTCCATTTCTTTGAACTGCCTCCTCTAGCACCATGTATAGTTATAAAAACCAAACCAACCAAAAAAACCAAGCCAGACACTTCCCCATCCCACACCTCTCCCCTTGGGGAGAGGGCGGGAGAACAGATGCATCACAAATGTGAGTCACATCGCTTAATGCCCTGGTGGAAGGCGCTCTGATCCAAGGGTGACGAGTGTGGTATAAGAACCTTTATGGAAAAGAATAATGTAGCATGGGGCTCTGGGACTTACAGTTCAGTGAGAGGAAGTGAGCTGAGAGGAGCAGGCACGTAAGCCGAGAAGAACATCATGCTGAGCATGTGTCATGAGGCATCAAGCAGGTGGGAGGTTGTTTTCTTAGAACCCTGCATGCCTGTGTGTGTGACTGACCAGTTCTCATGGCTGCCCTGCTCTCGGATTCCGCTAGGTGCAGCTCCGAAACACACGTGGGAGAGCCCCTGCGCATCACTGAACATCCCCCAAATGGCTGCAAGCCCCATCCGGACCATGCCCTATCCAGTCGAAGTATCCATGGATGTGGGATCAGGTCTTAAAGGCATATGTTGATGCAGTGCAAAGCAATCCAGAGCAAACCACACACACACACACAGTAGGGAGTGGGCCCGTTGCTTCATAGAGCAGTTAGGGCTTCAGGGGTTTCTTTGCAGGTGATGAGCTGAAGGAAATAAAAAAGAGATGAAGTGAGGAGAAAACCTGATGATAAAAGCCTTAGTGTATCCGCTTTATCCCCCAGTGGTGGTGACTCAGAATACGGGGCAGACCCACGCTTTACCATGAGCGCTGGGTCTTTAGCATGGGGGCAGAATAAGAAATATATACTAACCCTCTGCATGATACCACAAGGCTTATAAAATGAATAGACTAAATCTGCCCAGTAGCCAATGTTCCAGGCATTAATTTCTTTAAAATGTCCTGTGCATGGGACATAATGGCCTGGGATACTGATGTCATCGTATGGCTCCTGGAACCTTGAAAAATGTATATTTAGAAATCTCTGCAGTTCAGTTCATAATAGTAACAGCAACCTCCGTATGGGGTGTTTGCTGAGGATTCAGTGTTAGTTGGGTTAATGGTCCTTTGTGTAACTCATCCCAGTTGGTCATTAATCCCTAAGAAATGCCCTGTGCAGCTCTTGATCATAACTGCCTAATTGTAAATCACATTTGTGTGAGCCCTAAACCTAGGCTGACCCTTCAAAAACTAAACCGTTTGGTAGGGAGTGTCTGCCATGTATGCCATGTAGCAAACCTTTGCCAGCTTTGAATGAAGTCTTTAAAATGTCCACAGTTGTGTATCTGTGCAGATGTCATCTGATCTTTGTAAAAGTGTCTTTGTGTTCATAACCTGTAGAGGAGCTTCCTCAGTAATAAAGCCTGAAAATGGGTTAGTTAAACTCTAGCTCTTGTGTGCAAGGTCATTATTAATTTTTTAATTATGAGACTTTCTCTTGGGCATAAGGTTTAAACAGGAAATATGGATTAATAGTAAGGATTGGAAATGGGCTGAGACGGCTGCTGCTATCTCCATCTCTCTCAAAGAAAAAGACAATTGCCCAACTTTGGAGTGCGAAGACTTTAGTCTTATCTCATGTAAAATCTTCCCCCAGAGGACATTTTCTTGAGAACTAAACCATGAGCTAATACCCTGCTTGGTGTATCATGTTCGATCAGAATGTTGTGGGAGACAGTGGGCTCAGAGATTGTCCTAACAGCCAAACTCTCTCTCCGGAAGCATGAGACCTTCCCTTTTATTTAGACCCATAAAACACCAGGAGTGTTTTTTCAAGGTAAGGACTTTTGACCCAATTCACATCTTGTACAGATGTAAATAGAAGGGGTATCATTTCCTATTCCTGTTCTCCAGGCCCCACTTGATTGTGCAAAGCAACTTCTCAGTAAGCAGCTTTTCCAACTGGGGTATGTAAAGGGAGGGAATGTAAGATGCAAACAATGAATGAGGCTGTTTCAAAAGGACTTTTTGTCACTTTCATGCCTGTGATTGCTGTAGAGACACCCTCTTTCCCTACGGCGGTGAATGCAGCCACAGTCCAAATAAACCAAGTGATTTTTCTAGGAACTTCCAAGGTACCAAAGGAAGCAAAAGTTACAGTATAAATAGAAAGCAAAAATGTGGGTCCCCTATTCAGCCCCAGGTGATTCACCCCTCTCTCTTGAATGGCTGATATTTGTCCCTGTTCGTTTCTGCTTCTTGCCTCTGGTGTATCTCTATCCGACCCCAAAGGTGGGGATTCTTTCACTGGGTGCTATTGGACCATGACCCTCTATAATCCCTTTCGTTGAAGACTGAATCCTGACCTGCTTCAGCCAGGCCTCTCTGATTTAGATTTTTCTGTAGAGAAGGCTCCTCCTTCCCTTCCCAGAGACCTCCCACCCATTCCGAATTTCAGCCTGCTGTGCCCTGGACCCCTCTACAATTTATTGCTCACGGTGTCAGGGGTGACCTCGGCACTAAACTGTATTAACTCCTGAGCAGATATCCTCCAAGAGGGATGGGATGATGCCTGTCCCTCCCCAGTATGCTCCCATCCCCAGCCTGAATGAGCATGTGCAGATATTATTGCACAGTCCTTCACCACATCTAGGGACAAAATAATGAGGAAAACAGAGGAGGAGCTCGCAGCTGTTTGTTCAGTTGCTTCTGTTCCCCTAAATTCCCTAATCTGAACCTCCGGCCCCACCCCTGTATTAACAATCTCCTAACCTCATTGTGCTTGCTGTGCAGGAGGCCATCTTTACTGCCTCCGATTTTCTTTCTAGAGCTGCCCTGACTGTGTCAGAGGACTCGGCACTTCTGGTGCCGATCATAAGGGGAAGTTCCTTGCCAGCCTGTCTTTAGCAGATACGTGCTCTGGGTCACTTCCGTATGGCCCCTCCTTCCATAACGGCCACATTACTACCACTGTGCCTGTTCTGGGGTCAAGATAGCAGTGTGCGCTAGCTAAAGACACGCTGTCTTAGGTGCCAGGGCTGTTCTTCCTGAATCTAGTGTATGGAACAACTTGCTTCCTGCTGTTTGTTAACCCGTAAAACACAACTAGACTTAGTTCTTTGTGTTCCTTATCCTTTATGTGGCTGTTCCATTAAGTGGGGTTGAGTTTGTGTTTTCATCTTGGGGATAGACCCTGCCTCTCTTCTCAGGTTGAGTAGCATTTTAATCCATGGGGCAGATTCTCAGCTGGGGTGAATTAATAGAGCTATGACAATTTACCTCCCGCTGAGATCTGCCCCCAGGAATGGTTTTAAGCTGTCATCTCTCTCACTTTGGTGCCAATCAGATCTGCTGGTGTTGGGGAATAGATCATAGCTTGCTTGCTCTCGGTTAGGAAGAGATTTTCACCCCTTCCCTATCGTCCTTCCCTTTCTCATTTCGCTTTTCCCTGCTTTCTATGCAGATTTTCCTTTGTTCTGTTTTTTCTTTCCACATCCTCCCAATCTCATTCTGATCAGTTGTTTCTCACTCCCTCATTGTTGGGGGTGTCTCACTTTGGTTTGGCAGACAGTCTTTATTTAGGCTTAACCAGGGACTCAAGCCTTTTCACTACCACATCACTGGCTGCTCCTTCCTAAGGCCCTGTCTCAGTAAAGCACTTAAGCCTGTCTTTAAGTCCCATGGAAGTCAGTGGAATCCAGGTGTAGTCTCTTCTCCAGTTTGCTGTTCTTATTTTTGCAGCCTTTACTCTTGACGGTGGCCTATACTATTGGGAATGGAATTCCATTAATCCACAAAAGCATAGACATCCCAATCCCTGAAAGTTCCTAACCACGTAGGGCAGGATTGGGTTTAGGAAGAGAGAGCGTTGTCCACTGATTAGCAGCAGGGACTGGGCGACAGGGCCCCTATGGAATATTCCCACCTTTGCATTTAATGTCTCTCTACCTGCTCATCCACTGGTCAGGCTTGTATATTAATAATTTATCTACCTGACAAAGGGCTCATGAGATTTTTTTTTTTTTTAATCAATCAGTGTTCAGTGAAGGGGTTGCAGATTGTTGGATGAAATTGCCCTTGCAGTTGCCACTGTAATCAGCACCCCATCTGAGCAGCGCTCCAGCTGCCAGCATTGTGAATCAAAAGGAGCGTGCATTCTGGGCCAGGCCTCCCAACCTCCACCACACCAAACACAGTTTCTTGGCATCTCTCTTCCACACTCACCTGCAACGTCTCCGTGAGGCATGCCCCACGATCACACTCAGCCTTTTCCAGGCCCAGCTCCCAAATGCTCATGCAGGCATTCCATGAAATGTCTGCTCCTTATGGCAGTCGACCCCACGCTGACATACCCCTGTCTGCCCCAGCAACTCTCTTACCACTGGCAGTGCAGTGTTGGCTAAATATCCTGCTCCAACGCTGCCTCTGATATAGAGAAATACAAGGTGTCAATCCCTGTCATGCTGAAACACGATGCATATATCAATCCCATGTGATTAAAATCCCTTCCTTTTTATTTTAAGTGTGTGTAACACTATCATTCATACCATTTTAATTTACTCTGCTATGGTGTGTCAGATACTTCATTTTTTGTTTAAATAAGACAGGACCCCTACATTTTGGTGACTTAAACTCCCCGTCTCCCATGCCCCCTTTTGATCTTTAGGCTAATAGCCACACTACTTCTAGTATAATCCCTATGGCTGTTGTTACATCTGCCATTTAGTCTTTCCCCAGGTACCACTTTGCTATTCTTTGCTATTTCCCCAGGTACCACTTTGCTATTTCTTTGCTATTCTTTGACTCTTTAGCTGCTGATTTCATTCAGTTCATTGTTGCTGAAAATAAACTTACAGGACCAATCTTTCAAACACAGTTGCACATGCTAAAATGTGCTTATACCCATTACTTCTTCAGGATCCCACTTTTAAATAGCATTCTTATTCTAAAAATAAAATTCAGTGAAGTTTCCCCCAGTTATTGTACCCTGTTATTGATATTTGTTAGTTTCTAGCACACATTTACATTGAACCCCTGTTAACACTGAAATCAAAACAAGAGCATGGGACTTCCTCTGGAAAAAACATACATCTACATTGCAGGCAATTGTAAGAAGCCAAGTTTCCACTACTGAATTTGTACTGTGTATGTGTTCTCTAGCACACATTTAGTAAGTAATTTGGCCTTCACGCTTAGCGGAATTTCAAACAATTTACTTTATATCTTACTTGATTCTTTCCCTCTTCATAGAAGTGAAGAGCTTCCATATTCTTCGAAGTAGCAACATGCTGAGTAGCCTGGGTTATCCAAATAAGATCATTTTTCAGACTCCCAGCTAAATAATTTTTGAGGGTTCTGTGTGTGCATGTGTATACCCTACATACATGCTAATGGTATCCAGGTGATACATGGCTGAGCTGTCTCATAAATTACATCTGTCATGGCCCTTTGGTTGCTTCACCTGCAGTCTGCCCACAATCTCTTCCTCCAGGCTTTCTTCCAACATTTCAAACTGCAGCCAATTTACAAATAATCAGTTGCCTTCTCCCCTGCCCAGATTCCACCTCTCCAAAAATAAAATAAAATAAAATAAAAAATAATGTAGCTCTGAAGTGAAGAATGGTCGGGGACAACAAATGGGGAGTGAGGAAGGAGAAGTGGAGAGACAGCGAGAAAGTCCTCAGTATGATGGTAGAAACGTGCCTTTCATGCAAGGATCCAAAGCATATCAAAAGCATACATTTAGTTAGGCCTCTCAGCACCTAGGGCAGGCATGTAAGTATTTGCAAACCCATTTTAGAGATGAGTGAGAGAAGAGCCAGGAGGAGAATCCAGGATTCCTAGCTTCCGGCCTGCTGTAACCATGAGGCACAGTCCTGTGGGCAGTTAAGGTGCCAGACATCTTCCAATGACATGGTGTTTGATCATTTTCAGGTGGTTTTTCCATTTTTTGTCCACGCTTTAATACTGGCTTTGGTGAGTTAATTTTGATGAAGAACTAGTCTAATATGGATTTGCACCCATGCAGTTACCTAAAACGTATCGGAAAGAGGGGGGTGGCAGTGGGGGAGAAGGGAATCACGGGAAGGGCACCGTTGATTTGTGTTTGCACGGCTGGGAGCCTACTGGCTTAGCCTGCTGGTTTGACTGAATCGATGGTTGGCGTGCAGAAAGTCCAATGTTTTCTGACATGTTGAAAAGCATAAATGGGAAATTGGAAGTAATTCTGGTCGCCCTGGCTGCCGTGAAGAGGACATTTGGAAACCTTCACATTACAACTGCAGGAGGACAAGAAGAAAATTAAAGATCTGGAGATTTTTAGTTGATATAGATCAATGATTCAAAGGCATTAGCAGGAACACGAAGGATTTTCAGTCTCTGGACACTTGATGCATACACCTGGTGGACAGCTGTAGAATAATAATAAATGATCTGCTGGGTGTGTCTCAAAGCACATGGAAGCAGAAGAGACTGAAATATTGCTTTCAGCTGGCTTATGAAATGCCTTGAGATAGATAGCCTTGATTTCCCTTTCCACTGTACTGCTGCATGCTGCCACCCTGGCCATGCGAAGGAGACAGCAACAGTGTGACCGGCAGAATATGCCGCGTTTGGCACGAGAAGTGCAGTTCTGGAACTGGCATTGAAGCTGTAGGAGCTTTTGGCGACTCCCTTGCCCGTATCACAGCACAGATTTAGTTGGGGGTCGGTCCTGCTTTGAGCAGGGGGTGGGACTAGATGACCTCCTGGGGTCCCTTCCAACCCTGAGATTCTATGATTCTGTGACCACTTTGCTTCAGCAGGGGAAGGTGTTTATGACTGTTGAAGTGAGAATGAATTGTTGGGCCTGGCTTTCCTGTTGGAGGCTGTTGAATTAATGATTGGGTTGGAAGGCAAATATGTGTGTCTCCTAAAATTGTAATGACTGTGCGTTATGAAAGAGGGACATCTCTATGGGGCTTATATAGCATTGAGTGCCTCACACTCAGTGGGAGTGGATTTTATCCTCCCAGTAACTTAGGGAGAGAGGCGAATATTATCCCATTTTACAGAACTGGGACTCAGAGTAGACTAAGTGACTTGCCTATGGTCATGCAGTAGCCAGGAATTGAACCCAGGTTTCTTGAGTCTTAGTTCTGTATCTAGCCACTAGACCATCCATCCCACCCAACGAGCTTCCCTGGGACGACTTGTGTATGTAAAGTTATCTACATGCTTAAGTCTTTCAGGCTTGGGGGCTGTCAATGGACTTACTCTGGATTTACGCTAGATGGAAGAATTGGTCATTTCTTTGTCACTGAGAATTAGCAAATTAAGCTGTTTCCATATACCAACCTGTTAATTGGCAAGAATTAAGGACAACAGGATGAAGTCTGGTCATGGCATCTTGGGCGTGGCAGTTATTTTCCCAACCTTGCAGGCATCAGGAGAGATCTCCCTATGCTCTAGAGCAGGGGAAGCTGGCTGCCAGGCTGTACTGCTGCAGGCCACTGACCTTCTGTACTCACCGATAGGTAGATGGTGTTGGCTCTCTGACTTATTGTGAGGTTTGGATCTGCCTGGTGCCTTTGTTTGTTTAATTCAGAAGATTTTACAAAGAATTTTGGACTTTTTTACTGTAGGGGATTTATTTTCCCTCTGTCGCACAAGCCCGCCCCGGGGGGTGTTATGGGACTGGGGTGAGGTGGCTTCAGTCAGTGCCTCCTGTTTAATGAGTCCTGAATTCTCCCACAAATATGGTTTCCCTCTGGGTGCTTTGGTTTTCAGCATATCCCATGGAGCGTTATAGAGTGGTTCTTTCAGTTATTGTGCATGACTCCTCACTTTTAACACATCCCGTACCTAGGATGGATTTGAATGTGATGAAAAGACTTTGGAGACATGTCCCATGAGACAGGGACAGTTACTGTCTGGACCAGAGAAATGGCTCGGGACAGCAGCTTTGTATGCTGGTGTTATACATCTGTACCAGCTGTTTTGCTGCTAAGTTGCTTATTACTTATCCAAAACCTCAGTACAAAGAATGTTGAAGAGACAAACTATTTTTATTTTTCTCTGAATTCTTCCAGCCAAGAAAGAATTCAATACAATTTCCAAATCCCTCTCTCCTCCTCCAAAGGGACTGTTTACAGTTGTTCGTTATGAGGTAAGATTTGCGTGGTAAACAAATTACAGTGTCTGTGGATATTTTCAGTAGATGCACAACAGTGTTAGACATGATGGATTAAATTCATCACTGTTGTAAATCAATTGAAGGAAAATACGTTTACAGCAGGGATCAATTTGGCTCAGCTGTTCTTCAAAGGTTAGTTTCCTGAACACCACACCTTTATAAAGGGACATACTCTTCCCTAGTCGGAGAAAGCCCACACTGGGGCCAGCTAGCTGCACGTCCAGCTTGAACAGGCTGTATTTCTGTCAAACCATTCTATCAGGCAAGGGAGGAGAGCCACTAACCCCACCGATGTCATGAGAGCAGGGCCCTTTGTTCAGGGGCTCAACACAGCTCCCGGTGGCACTCTGCAGCATGCTTCCAGCAGCAGCCCCAGGAGAGGAATTTCAGTGCGCCAAAGGGCCAGCCACAAGGGATGATGTTGCCAAATTGAATGTCAAAATCTGCAGGGCAATCTCACAGTTCTGAGGGGAGATGCTGCTACGGGGAATGGTTCTTCTTGGGCCTGCTTCCCATTCACCCAGACCCCCTTCCCATCTTGGACACTGTGCAGCTTGGATGCAGGAGCTTCTGTGGTCTTGGGCAGAGGGACAATAACAGGACAAAGTCAAGGCAGTTTTAGGGACCTTTGAAATCTTTCTTTGCCCTCTAATCTCCTCCTCCTCCCAAGATTTTCTCCCTCCTGCAGGATCAGCTGCAAAGAGATCTCAGTCCTTCCATTTGCCTGTTTCAGTAATCTCTGCTGTGAATCATTACACCTGATCTTTCTCTGAAATCCTTTTTGCCGCCATAGAAGCATGTTAAAGGAATTCCCCACAAACACACGCTGTATGAGCAAGGACTGTGGGCGTTTCTCGCAATGCTCAAGCACTGAGCAGGAATAATCAGATTATGTGGGGTACATCCACTTGATCCTATTTCCTGGGATTACAGGGGTGTGAGCATTGGTGGGCGTTGGTCTTTCCCATCCCCTGTGTGAGTTTGTTTAAACAATCTGAGTTATGTGCATGAAACACACTGCGCAGGGGAATGATGAAATGGAATGGGAATCCACCAAGAAGCAGGTTTGGTGAGGGGGTCTTTGGCAGCTGTGCAGGGCGGCAGCTGTGCAGGGCAGCATCTGCATCTGTTTCCACGGGCAGAGGAAGGGAATCCTCCATGTGGGTAGCCGCACCGGCCTTTACACCTACTGCTCTCCCAGGAAGCCCAGACTTTGCGGAGCATACCTACTATACAAAGCATGTGGGCAACTCATAGTGGGTATCCTACACATGTGTGGGTTCCGTCCAGCTACTTGGGAGCGATTGTGGGACCGTTTAGCAGCCTGATCAGCAAATCTGTCCTCCAACAAATAGTCCTGATTTGAGTGAATAATCTCATTGCGGGTGACAGCTCCTCATGTGAGGAGGAGACTGGAGCATTGGGTCGGGTGTCAAGGAAGCCCTCAGAATCCTGTACCCTTTGAAGGCCTATCAAAACAGTTGACTGCGGGAAACCCTAAAGGGAAAGAATGAAAACATTGGTCTATTTTTTTTCTTTCTTGTAATAAACCTATTTAACGAACCCTGGAAATTCTGTCAAAACAACAGCCAAAAGAGCTGTAGTTACATCGCCTCCATAGGACCCAATAGTGGGTCCAGTACTCCCGTGGATTCTGTGTGTATATGTGTGCTGCGGCGTTCACAGCTTGTCCTGCACCCTCCTCATCCTCCTGCCTAGCCAGGCTCAGTACATGCGTTCGGAAACGACCTTCCCCTACAGGCCCACAGAAACAAATCTTCTCTCAAATATTTTCACAGAGACATGATCAGCAGCTGGCAACCGTTAGCCGATATTTTAAAAGCCATAATGTGTTACAGAAATGTTGCCAGTTGATAACTTTACTTTTATATTTATATAAAATAGTGAAGGACCAATTCAATAAATATAAAAGTAAGGTTATCAGCTAGCAACATATCTGTAATACAGTATGGCTTTTAAAGTATCGGCTAACGCTCGCCAGCTGCTGATCACATCTCTGTGAAAATATTTGAGAGAAGATTTGTTTCTGTGGGCTTGTGAGGGAAGGTCCCTTTTGAACGCATGTACTGAGCCTGGCTAGGCAGGAGGATGAGGAGGGTGCAGGACAAGCTGTGAACGCCGCATCTGGCCAGGCCATTGGATCACAGTCGGCAGTGTGGAGTTCTGGATTTTGGAAGCAAAAAAGACCTGTCCAACTTTTACACCCCACCCCCACCACCTTACAGAGTTGGTAATGCTCGGGGTTCACTTCTGCTCCGCATTAAACAACTACAGCGACATGACAAAACAGGATAGATTTTGTGGGCTGCATCCTGCGCTGTCATGTCACTGTGGCTGTTTACTGCAGGTTGGAAATGGATCCAGAATATTTGCATTTTCTCTAAGGGGGTAAATAAAATTCCCCAGGGTTTTTCTCCCATCTGTGTTGGAATCCCCCTGCCCCTGGTTTTGCTACATCCACTGTTAGGTTGTGCAGCTGCCGCCTTTCCCGCTGTGGAGGAGGAGGAGGCCCGTAAGGTCTCCTTTGATCCTGTCAGCACCACTATAGTCTGTAGGAGGGCACATGGGTGAGTCATGCCTTGTGTCTCCATCTTTTCCAGGGCTTCAGCGCACAGCCCCCGTGGCTCTCCCGGTCGGGGTGAATGCAAGAGTGCTGCACGCATGTGGAGCGTTAGCCAGGCCTTTATTCAGTAGTTTCTGAAATGCATGATGCAATATGGAGCATTGTCCTTTTGCTCTGAGGAAATGGAAAACTTTCCCCGTGTTGCTATGTACAAAAAGTTCATGCCCAGGTGACCCACATTTTTGAAAGTGGCTACCTAAATTGGAGGCACAAGTGTGCATACAAAACAGGCAACTCCATGCTGTAGTAGCTGTTTGTACGTTCAGATGCGGAGTTTTCACATCCAAATGCCTGTGTGGCACACACCGTTTAGGTGAGCTCATGTGTAAATAGGCCTATATCCCACTAATGAGGCTTTTTCTGCCACAGTGTTTTATTTCTCTTACTTGGCCTGTTTTTAGCATGCTGAAAGCTGGGGGCTAGATCTGACTCTCTGGCACATAGTATGATCCATGGTGATTCATAGCCCCCAACATCTGCGATTAGACCCTGAACGAACACTTTCCAAGCATGTCCAGGAAAGAGAAATTGCAAATCTGTTCCTTTTTATGGGTAGCTGAGCTAAAGAACAAAAGAGGTTTTTATTTCTTTCTAGCTGCTAAGGTCTACCTTAAATTAAGTAAACTGTTCCCTGAGGGAGAAAGTGTCCAGGTACAGAATGTTCGTAAAGGAAATATTCCAAGTGTCTATCAAGCCCTTAAAGTGTTTGCTTTAACAGAATAAAGGCTTGGGTTCAAATAGATTTTCTGATTTAAAAGAAAAAAAATGTCTGGAAGGTGATGGAAAATAAATTGACCTCCTTGGGATGGAGCCTGCAGCCCCTCCTGTCCGTGGACAAAAAGTAGGCACTATTAAAAAGCCAACCATCGGCATTATTCTTTACTAAGCACAGGAGCAAATGCTGTTAATTGCTGGCGCAGTGCTCCTGCGTGCGAATAGTTGGTACTGCAACCCCACTAGAGACCATGGGAATTTCATATTCATGAGAACTGTGGGGAGCTTAAGTCCCAACTCAGCAAAACATCTGAGCATATGCTTTAATGCTGTGTTGAATTGGTCCTTCACTATTAAAGCCACGGATTTCCCTTCTCTTTTTGTGTGGCTTCTTTTCACTGGTATTCATTGATACTGCTTCAGACTCTTTACTTTAAAGGGTGGGGGGTTTAAAGACTCAGGCGTGTAGGGACAGAAGCTGCCTCATCTAGCCTGTAGTTCTCAACCTTTTCTCATTTGTGGACGACTACAAAATTTTCCGTGGCGGTGCGGACCGCTTTGGAAATCTGTTGTCTGTGTCTATAGTTGAATTCTGTTCAGTCAGTTTTCAGTCTAGGTCTTTCGCGGGCCCGTTAGACATGGTCTGTAGACCCCTCAGGGACCCCAAATCAAATAGGTCAGTTTACAAATAAAAAGGAGGGTTTTCCCCTACAAATGTCGAAACTACTATCTCACTCTGGAATCTGTGTAAATCTGGATTCTCTCCTTCTCATCCATCACTGTCAATAATTTCAGTAACAAGATTCTCCAGGTCAAACCCTGGCTTTTGTTCCCGTTGAGGGCTCCTAGGGATGTCCAGGTGTGCAGAGGAAGGTAGAATTTTACCTGCACTGCTTTTACTACTGATGAGGGTGTGTGAGAAAGGAAGGACCCAGTTTGGGACCCAGATTGCGGTTGTTGGGGGATGTGTAAATTCCAGTGGATTTTGGTTTGGTTGGGGGAGGGAGGGGGAAGAGGTAGGTGTCCCACCCCTAGAAAATAACTATCCAGGACGTTTGTGTGTGTTGTTTTCCTCCATTTTTAAAGTGTCTGTGTCCCATGAAGCATTTACATGAGCATTAGATTTATTTGGAAAGTTTTTGGTACTGGAAATGTTAAACTCTAATTTCAGCCTGTGAATGAAAAGTTTAACTGTTCTAAAATGTTAAAAAGGAAGGGCCCTGAGAGCACCAAGGTTCTTGTTTATACCTGGTAGAAAATGATCAGATATAATTCCCGAAGTGTCTGGAAGCCAAGAGGGAAATAGGGAGTGGGCAAAATTGCTGCTTATTTATTTAGATTTAATATTTTTAAAAGAACAGCCATACAAAAGCTCTGCTGGAAGCTGGACTTTCAGTAACAACATCAGTGATTCAACAATGTGACCATTTACTGGAATCAACAAAAGACGGGACAGCTGAACTGGGAATTTTGTCAATTTTTAAAAGCATTGCTCCCCCCTCCACCCAGATCAGAATCCATCAAGTGTGGTGTTAACCCATTCAGATTGCTTTGATCCAAACTTTAATTAAAGGAAAACCCACTAAGTTGGTAAAAGACTTTTGCTGTCTAAAATAGAATCGGGACTCGGTTATTATGTTCTGGTATCTCACTTAAAGCTATTCATTCATTTTGGACAAGATTGGGGATTAAATATGCTTGCACAGTGAATCACACTGTGTGTGTGTTGAGTTTCATTTCATAAAGCTTTAATGTGTTTTCTTTCCCCCAGTGGGTGTGTGTTTTTCTGTTGATGGGAAATCACAACAGTCCTGGTTTATAGGACCCGCAGTTAGGATAAAAGGGCTTTTTACGTGTAAACTGAGCAAATGTGACCTGGAAATCACTGGGATACAATAAATAAGGAACCCCACCATGCTGTTTTACTGAGTCATTTTTCAGAGCAGAACCACCTTTGAAAGAGTATCATTGATACATGGGAGCTGGTTGAATCAACCTGTCACTTACATTACTATCTGTGTGTGCACTCTGCTGTCAGGAAACATGCACATGAGTTGGCATCCATCAGAAGTGTGTGTGTGTGTGTCTGTGTGTATGTATATATCACTGAAAAGGGATCACTGACAGGGAGCATAGCAAGAATTGGACCACGGAGCAAGTATGTTCCTGCCTGCTCTCCATCCTCACGTTATCTCAAATGGCCAGTGCATACTAATCCTGCCAAAGACTTCTTTGACACGGCTGTCACTCGGTGGACTGATCCTGGTCCCACTGACTTCAGTGGCTGCAAAATTGGGCCCTTTGATTTCCACAGCAAGCCCATAACCTCCTGTATTACAGGCAGTCGTGATCTGTTGCTGGGCCAGGCATTACGTTCTGTGGTTCTAGGTTGCTGAAGGAGGAAAGGCAATCACTTTCTGCTGACATTCTGTTGAATCATAGAATCACAGAATAACAGAGTTGGAAGGGACCTCTGGAGGCCATCTAGTCCAACCCCCTGCCCAGAGCAGGACCAATCCCAATTAAATCATCCCAGCCAGGGCTTTGTCAAGCCTGACCTTAAAAACTTCTAAGGAAGCGGGGGGGGCCTAAATTGTTCCATTTGGTAGCCCGGGATATAGGTCCTGCCAGACAGACGTGGCATGTTTTGCAGCAGCTCCAGACCAGTTTAGAAGAAAGCTTCTCCCCCTTTACTCAACTTCCCACAAGCATAACATTAACAAAAGCAATATTTTGTGACCCTCCTTTATAACTTCGTTCTACTGAGCTTTTGGGGGGAAGGGGGCAGTTTTGTTCCTCTTATTTGAAATAGACGGGAGAATGAACAGTCAGTATCAAAACCGTGGTAATACACAGAACCGGAAAAATGTGGAAACTGCTGTAAGCAAAATGTACGCTGCTGAGAATTGAATTATGGGGAAAGAGCCATACTTTTATGCTGTCAGCAGTGGGGCTTGTTGAACTTTTCTTTCCCCTTTGGTTTTATTTGAGTCTCATGGCACCAGTATAAAATCCTCAGCGTGATGTTAGAACACAGGTTTTAGATTTTTCCCTATGGCTAAAATGGACAGGGATCTATATTCTTGGGAGGGGAAATCTGCAACAATCTAACCATTGACAGAACTGGCAAGTTATGTCTGTGATTACTTGTATGAGTTAGGATTCCCTACATCTTTGGGCTGTGATCTTGTGAAATCATGCAAGCGTAAGCTGGGTTGGGACTGTTCTGTACTTGTAAGCCTCTCATCCAAGATAAACCTAGGAAGTAGTGTGGGTGATTTAGGCCCTGGTTTAGCAAAACATTTAAGCATCTTTTACTTCAATGGGACTACTTTCATGATTAAAGTTAAGCATGTGCTTCTGTGCTTTTCTGAGTCAGTAACAGTGATGCCCCAGCAAGGTGTGTCTGGGGGCATTGCACTGCTGGATTGTTCATATGTAAGAGAGAATCTGTGTGTGTGTATAAAATATATATATGAATGATTCTGTACTGGAACTGGTTGGGGGGGAAGCAAACATTTTTAATATTAATATTTCATAGGATATTCTTGATGAAAAACAAAACTATAATGGAAAAATGCCAACCACCTCCAATATTCTATATTAGACCTATATGAGAGAGAAAGGGAGAGCACATAGTTTGTCACATGCTTTGAGACTTTTCAGGATGAGAGGAGCCCTGTAACTGGCAGATGGTAGTTAATTGTTACACATTCGCACTAATGGTATATAACGGGTTTGGGCCCATAACATTCAGGCTCAAAGAAACAGACCCTCGTTTCCAGTGGAGTGTAAAGCTTTGGAATATGGCCCTGTTAACTAGAAAGTTGTATTTCAGTCTGCTAGGAGTAATTCCTACAAGCGTTTCACCTAATCCCCACCCATTCTCGACCTGTGCTAGCTCGTTTTAGGAGCTGCACCCAGCTTGTTCCAAGCTGTCTGTGGAGATGTATCTACGTACTTTCATACATATGCCCTGCAAAGGAGGATTGAGAGGCTGGACATAAGTGAACCAGATTCAAACACAAAATTGCCCTGCCTACAAAATCAGGATCAGTTTAGCAGCAGTCCCTCTGTTCCTGACTAAGCCCAGAAGACACTGGGCCAGTTCTGCTTTCTTCCCCCTCCCCTTCAGAGATTAAATCATGTCTGGTAAATTTGGCATTCACTGTCTTTGTTCTCTGCCTGATACCCGAAAACGAGACGTCCTTCTGGCACTATAGACTGTTCCACTGATGCAAGACTGTGCGTAAGAGTCCACGTGCTTTTGCATGACTCTCTCTCTCACTCTTGCAAATCTGTGACTTTAATTGGTTCAGCACATACTTGGAATTTACTTTGCACAATTTTAGTTTTTTAGTGTAAAAAAACAAAAATGTAATGACAGTGCTTTCTCCAGACACCTGGAGTGCATTTTCAATTATGTTAAAATGTATAAATTGCTAACAAATGTAGTTCTGATAACATATCTACAATATAGGAAGAATTTAAATGTCCATTTCTTGCAATGTGAGGTCCCAGTCCTGCATACACTTACGTATGTGCATACTTTTGCTCACGTGAGTAGATCTACATGCATGTATATGTTTGCAGGATTGGACCCTTATGTTTTGCAAAAAGAGGTGGATCTCAGAAACCTTGAACCAACTTAATCCTGTCAGGCTCCGTTAGCTGCTTCTAATATAAATGTGGGAAACTCCAGGGATGGCTTAACATGTTACCCCCCACAAAGAAAATCAGTGATAGAAAGTTATGGACAATCATTTATTGTCCAACATGCTGAAGATGCTGGAAACTGACTAACTACAATAATTGAAACCTCCTTCAGCCTTTCCATAAAACACAGTTGTTAACAATGAGTTAATTTTTTTCTGCTCTGTGCATGTGGCTCAAGTTTCCATGTCGGTTTTGCTTTTGATTTTGTCAAGCCCAGATTTATAGACACACGACTGTGAATTAATCTCTCGTTTCCATGTAACCTTACAGTCAACTGCTGAAATGTATTCCCCAGTTAACACTGGGTTAAATAAAACACCTTACCGACGCAGAGCTGAGTACGTATGAGGGCTGAACTATGGCAGTGCCTTCTGCTTTGCTTCTTTGTACACAATGAAAGCAATATCTGCTCTTCCTGCCAGAAAGCTTTCTATGGGGTGGGAGGGGGGATTTTTAATATATTTAAAAAACAGAACAACAATTTAAGTAGTCTTTGTCTGAAAACCATTTTATAGTGATTGTACTCCACCCTGGTCTCGTGTGTTACCGTTTCTCTGTCTAGCTGCATTCTGACTGTGGCACACAGCCACCAGCCGTTCTCTTTAAAGGGGAAAAATAAGCAGTTGGTGCTTACAGTAGGTTAGTTTTCAAAGTGATTCTTATCCTCTGGATTTCAGGAGCAGGTATGTAACCCAAACCTCATCTTGGGAGCAGCCCATTAAGTGAATCTTGTGCTAAGCTACTTAAATTTGAAACACAGAGATGTATCACGAATGCACCAGAGGCCGTCATGTAAGACTAAGGCATTTTCTGTGCAGTGGGCACAAAAATGAATGTCTGCCAGAATAGATCAATATGAAACAATCTCTTTTATTGGGTGGCTGCCCAGACCTTCTGGTGCAACAGTAAATCTAATTGGTTGCTTCCTCTTACCATGCGCAGCTTCATGTGGGAAATGCCCTTTTTATCTACAATGGCTGACTGCACTATGCCGCACTGTCAGTAGCTGCAGATTTCCTGTTAAAATGAACACAGTTGTTTAAAACTAGAGTTTGGCAAGGGGGAGATTGCATTGTTTTAGCTGATTCTATTTCTCTTTTTCCTACAGGTTGCTGAAAAGTGCCTTTCCTGAAGCCACTGCTGCTTGGATTTCTGTCTAAGGCTGTCTCTCTCTCCCCCCCCAACCCCTCCCCCCCCTTTTTTTTAAATTTGGTATTGCTTGCAGTTCATACCCTAACGGCAACTCATCCATCCGCCCCCCCCCCCTTTTTTTCCCCTTTTTACACTCTGTTCACTCAGCCATTTTTTTCCTTCCCGAGTATGTAGCAAATATTTTTGAGTGATAATATCCTTTCGCTCCTTTTAATGCTCGCGAATTGTCATTTTTAGAACCAAGAAATAAAAGGTAAAAAAAAAAGTTTTCTGCCCAAGGACCGAGACCATTCCGCAAACAGAAGCGCTGCCAGCCGCATATGCTTTTTGCAAGAATAATTGAAACCATTAAGTGGAGAGCACAGAATTCTTTTGAAAGTCTGCCAGTTATTTTCAAGTAACTTTGGCAGTGGCACAAAAATATAACACTTATATTTTAACTTCTACAATTGCACTTTTAGGAGCTGGCCTCTCATTTGATTTTCAGTTATTCTGATAAGATTTCTATTTTATGATTGGCTTTATGTTTAATTCTTGTTGAAACAAACACAATTTGACTTAAATGAAAACCTAAGTGCTGACGAATAGAAATTTTACCAAAGCAACAAGTTAGTTATTTCTTCACATTTAACTTGAATTCACTTTTTTACCCTTTTTAAAAAAAATCAGCAGTAATATTGTCCTAAAGAAGGGTGTGATTGCTTGTGTTTTAATTTTTGTTTTTAATATGGCTGTAAACGTTTCCCTGGTTCGTGATACAAAATGGCTGACTTTAGAAGTATGTCGAGAATTTCAGAGAGGTACTTGTTCTCGATCTGATGCAGAGTGCAAGTTTGCCCATCCGTCACGGAGTTGCCATGTGGAAAATGGTCGAGTTATTGCCTGCTTTGACTCTCTAAAGGTGAGGACTGTCTAACACATACATTGCTTAATCTCACTTTGCTATCATTCGCTTCCTGAATCATTTCAACTGAATGGAATATGGGAGATGAGTATAACAAGTATTTTTCTGGAGGGAGGATGTTGTTTGTGTAGAATGTAGCCCCTAAAATCTAGCCTAGCTAATGCTTAGCACCCCACAATTGTTTCATTCAGCCAGATTCAGACACTGGAAGTATCAGGAAGTTTCCTGAGAAAGGTACCAGCAGTGTTGGTAGAGTCAGGGAAAACTTTAACTCTGCCACAATTATGTTTTGTATTCGGTTTTGACGTCTGGTACAAATGTACAGAATATCGAACATCAGAGAGAGAGCACATTATGTAGAGCATTTTGAGATTGTAGGTCATGGCTATGCCTGAAATGGAGAACTCAGATTACAGACCGTAAATGAAAGTGAAATGAGAAAAGCAGAGATCCAAAACTGAGCATCCTAGAACAGCACAACTTTTAACTTGTGTCCAGAGCATACTGGCTTTGAATTCAAAACAGGTCTCTGAAACGTGCTTTCAAATAAAGACACAGTTTTCACTAATTGATCAGCCTCAGCTGTATTTGCCTGTATCGGGGTGCAGCTACACTGCACCAAATATGTTATAGGAAGCCAAAATATTTGGAGAGTGGTGCCTTGAGAAAGTTGGGGATTGCAGGATATTTCAGGTGATGTGACAAGATGCACAGTGTGCAAATCCTATGCGAGTTAATGAGCTAAATCTTTTGCTAGTGATCATTCCTGCGAGTTCAATTTCACAAGAAGTAAATGCTGCTTTATTCTTTGTCACAGATAAAGTTCATTGGGAAACTTTAAGTTTACAGAATTACCAGAGTCTTTCCAGCAACAGAGACAACAGGAAAATTATCCTAATTCACCCACTGAAAGCCTAAGCCAAGATTTTTCAAAAGTGACTAGTGATTTTGAGTGCATCAAGTCTGAGGTGCCTAATCTGAGACATAGAAGGGACCACCATGATCATCTAGTCTGACCTCCAGCCTATCACAGGCCACAGAACCTCACCCACCCACTCCTGTAATAGGCCCATAACTTCTGGCTGAGTTACCGAAGTCCTCAAATCATGATTTAAAGACTGCACGTTATTGGGAATCCACCATTTACTCTAGTTCAAACCAACAAGTGACCCATGTCCCATGCTGCAGAGAAAGGCGAAAACCCACCAGGGTCTCTCCCCATCTGGCCTGGGAGAAAAATTCTTCCTGTCCCCAAATACAGCAGTCAGTTAGTCACTGAGCATGAGGGCAAAATCCAGCAGTCAGGCACCTGGGAAGGAATTCTCTATAGTAACTCAGAGCCCTCCCCTTCTAGTGTCCCATCCCAGGTCATTGAAGATGCTTGCTTAATAGCAGCCACAGAGGGGCCACATACTGTTGTAGGCAATTCGTCATACACTCCCCTCCATCAACATCCTCTCCCCTCCATAACATCTTAAAGGTGTCTGCTTTTTCAGAGGGCACTTTTTGAAAAGTGATCTCCCTTTAGGGTATCTGAAGTTGGGCCTGGATAAAACTAAGACACTCAAAATCACTACTTACTTTTGAAAAATCTGAGCTTATGCTTGTAGTGCTAAAGTAGGATAAGTTTCCTGTTTGAATTGCTAGAAAGAATCTGGTAATTTTGTGATCTTAAAAATTTCCCATTTAACTTGGACTTTTTCTTGAAAAGCCTTGGGTTTATTTTAAACTTCGGGCACAATAGCTAGGTGAACTAGTGAAAATATGTATGCATAAATTAAGACCATGTCCAGGTCCCATTTGACATAGTCTAACCTGTATTATTACAGTTTTTACCTTCTTAGCATTTTCCCATTTGTTCCATGTTGATAGGAAGTTCAGACATCCAAGTTGCATTTAGCTTTGTTCTTGTTAATCCAAGTTCATCAGATGATTCCTTAGTTATATAATGCTGTTCAAATGTTCATTTACATTACTCATCTGCTAACAGTGATAGACTGAAATATATTTTTATCAGCAAAGAAAAAAGTTTGTTCCTTGTGCCCTTGAATCTTTTGAACTGCAGCCAGTGGTCGGACAAATATTTTGGATAAAGAGATTAATACGTTTACTTTAAATCGTATAACATTCACTTGTGAGATAAAAGGAGTACAGTAAATATTCGGTGTGATAGTCCAATATATCTCTTACTGGACCACTTGAGAGAGCCGCAGAAGTAGGTCTTAGTTTGGAGCTCCCCACAAACGGCCTAATCACTCAGTCTGGCTCTGTTACTTAACACCCATAAATTGCCTTGCAGGCAGGACTAACTAAAGCGACCTGCAGTACATAATGCGGGTTACAGCTCAGTAAGGAGCTCCTGACAAGCACCCAGGCTTCTGCCCTAGGCAGTTCTCTGCAGAGCTGGACTCAAGGAATGAAATGTGCAGATCCCCATGTGCACTGGTTGGCTCAGGTTCAAATCCCACTCATTGGCAATAGCACATGGCTGCAATTAACCGGGGCGGGGAGGAGTCAGGGAACATCCAGTTTGGAAGGGAAAAGAGATATCAAAGATGTTGTTGAAAGTGGTCAGCTACTAGCTTAAGCTGCCTGCTCAGCATGTATTTCATCCTTTTTGTTATGTGTAATTAGGTAATGAATAAATTTACACACTCATTACAGCCTTGTCTTCAATATAGAAGCACATGCTCTGTATAGACCTTTTAAATGGCAGGAGAACAGAGTCTGAGTGGGAAGTTTTCCCTAGACTTCTCTGATTGGATCCGTTGCATCTCAGTGGGCCAGCTTGCTTCATCCCACAGAGAGGAAACTGCCGGAGAGGAGTAGCAATGTTTGACCCCAAGTGCCGCCAACCCCACAAATTCCAGAATCATAGAACATCGGGGTTGGAAAGGACCTCAGGAGGTCATCTAGTCCAACCCCCTGCTCAAAGCAGAATCATCCACCAGGCCCTAAAAATTGTGTGATCGGCTTTGAAATGAGGAAGCTTTTAAGCAGTAATCAGTGTGGGATCCGTTTGATTTGCTCTCTGGGTTTTGAGCCTTTCGGGTCAGGTTTCCAAGCGTTTCTCGACAGCTGCGAGGGCTGGAAACTTATTTTTTAAGAAATGCACCAACTCTCCTGAGACTCGTGATGATCCTGTGAGATGCGACAACGCTGGGCCCCAGGGACCCCATTGTGTGAGAGGGCTGTAGAAATAAGCCAAATAAAGACGCTTCTTGCCCCGGAACACTCAGAGTCAAGAGTTAAGAAACCGTTCAGCAGGTGACTAGATGAGAGGTGTGAGGTGATGTGTGGTGGGAGCCGAGGTAACTGTTATCACAGGTGCTGGACTCTGACCCCTCCTGGTCTCTTCAGGTGCACCTTCCTCAGGTCTTGTGCCTCTCACCGTCATCTCTGGCTTGGGGTGGAATCAAGCGGTTCTCCCTTTCATAGTTGGCACCTAGGCGTGGTCTGAGATCACCTCAGCAGACCTGAGTTCTTGGCAGTGCCTACATGCAACTCCCTCTGGGAGCTAGGACAGCCATGACCAAACAGCAGTATTTATTTAGAACAAAAGCATTTCAGAGAAAACCGATCTTAAAGCAATAAACTGTCTAGACACTTGGCGGCCTTTGCCTAGGGCTTCCCGTTCTCTGGAAGGATCCCGCTCTTTGCAGAGCCACCTTGTCCCCCTGGCAGCCCCTGACATTTGCCCCCCCCCACAATGGCTTTTTAACCGTTTAATGTTTTCTTGAGCTCTCTGTTCCCAGCATTGTGGAAGAGCTGTGTCTCTTCATTAGAGACAAGATGTAGGATGCTCAAAGCTAATAGGTTTTCTCCGTTGTCTTTCAGTTGCCCCCCAAGGTTTGTTTCGCGGTTGCTTATCTGGATCCAGAGTGTTGTTTTCCTGCTTGTTTTTCCCACAGCCCCTTATTATGTTGGAACAGAACATTAATACAGGGATGTCTGGTTACCCAGTATGCAATCACATCACCTCGCTGACCAGGTCACATGCAGTGTTCTTAACATTATTACAGCTTAGTATTCTTTGATTATTACATGCCCGTCAAACAGTAAAAACAGATATGGTTGCAGATGTAGCCTTGGTTGTCAAAGGAAACGTCAAGCTCTCTGTTCCACATGTCTGTGTGCTTGTGTCTCTGCCTCTCTCTTGGTGTATTTTCTCTCCAAGAAATATGGGATACATAATGGGTGGGTTATGAAGTTTTATTTACAGGAGTCTGGGGCGGCTGCATTATGCATCACAGTGCAATCTTCTTTGGAGCCTCAAAGAGTTGGGACCAATTTAGGAACCAAAATTTTGCAAGTTCAGGACTGAATCTTGCCCATCCTGGAACTCAGGCTATTTGAGAGGGAAACTGAGGGGAAGAGAAGGAAATCTTTGTCTGGCAAGTTGATTATAAAAAGAAGAAAAGGTGCTGTTTGAA
Organism: Eretmochelys imbricata; assembly: GCF_965152235.1. NCBI lineage: Eukaryota > Metazoa > Chordata > Testudines > Cheloniidae > Eretmochelys > Eretmochelys imbricata. The sequence goes on from NC_135580.1 coordinate 99,510,392, forward strand.
GCTGATCAGAAGTTTAGCTTGTATACCAGGACACCCCTCGCCCCCCCCCCCCCCCCACACACACACTATGCTTCCTCCTTCAGTTTCGTTAAGGAGAGCAGGATTATCTGAATTCAGATGTGTATATCATACCCCAGTTACTGCTACCTTTGGAGAACAAATTTCCAGTGCTTTCCCTTTACTAGGTCTGCCCCGGGCAAGCAGAACTGACAGGCACTGTTGCAGAAAAGACTCAGGGCTCTGATTTGGTACAGTGTTGGGATAACTCCTTTTATCTTTTACTGGAGGAAAAAAACACCCTCCCAGCGTACTGCTGGTTTATGAGGTGTACTGATATCTGTTATGTTTCATGGAGAAGTATTTGTTAAAGAAGCTATGAAACAGAAAATAAAATTTCAGCAAAGGGTAGCAGGGTACTTATGCCCCTATAAACTAGATAGCATTTACAGCCATGCATCAAATGACTGTAGTTTTCATTTCAAGGGAAACAAAACAGTAATATTGAGGGAAGGGAGTTAATCTGCAATAAGGCCATTTCAGTTAATTAAAAATTATCAAATAAGTGTTAGACTCATCATGTTCCTTGCTCAGGTTTAACATACAACTCCATTTAAACTAGTTGCATTTTCAGAGGGCCACTCTTGATCAGTTGGTTTTGCCAACTTGCCCAGAAATACCAGGGCTTTATAGCAGTCCTCCAATAAGTGCTCATCTGTTAACTTTCCTCAACTATTCAAGCATATAACCCATACCACTGTGAGCCTTTCTGTTTTTTGAATTGCCTTCACAGCAGATTGTTAGAGTCTGAGTTCTTGGCTGCTTCTGTACAGCTTTAAAAGAGGTTAAGAAAGATATTGTTGAATTACTGGAAATACAAATTGATATGTAATGTGACTGGGCAAAGGAACTTTCATAGATACAAATGTACTAATTAAGTGTGCATATAATATGGACCAAAATTTCAAAGAAGCTTTGATTTACATTTGTAACCATTTGAATGCCCCAAATATGGATTAATGTTTGAAAACAACATTTGTAATCTCAGGTTTGCTTACTTGGTGTACTGGTGCAGAAAGAAATCCAAACCTTTTGGATGCCAGAATGTAGCATGCCAAAAATCTCAGATGTCCAGATTTGGATTTGCGGGGGTCAGATTTGAAACTGTGGCCTTATGAAACTACTACTGTCTGCTGTTGTTTTTAAGCTGGTCAGCACTAAACTACCGCGTTGAAACATTCACATGTGTAATTATGTGTTGGTAACAGATGTGATACAGAAAAGGCCTTGATTATTCAAAACTCAGTTATCCAAACTTTGTTTTCAACAATTGGGTGGTGTCACTTGACGTCTGATAGTTACATAGAAAATCTCCCCAGGCAGTCTGAAACCTTGATTATCCAAATGTATTCAATCTACTTATGAGATTAGGAGACACGAGGTTGTTCCTTATGGGCTTGATACTAAACTTGAACCCCTTCTATTCTGACTTCAGTGGAGTTACCCCTGATTTACATTGCTGTGCGACCAGAATTGGGTTTGATATGTATTAAGATTTCAAAGCCTATGGGAATTAACATAAACAGCACTGAGCTCAGTATATGGCCATTTTCTTTTTTGAAGTTTTTAAGAGAAGGATGGTAATTGAATTTTAGACCACATCTCAGAGAGTTTAGCCAAAGAGAGCATGTCCACATGGGGAGTTATTCCAGAATAGCTATTCCTAATTAACTCCATGTATGGACATTCTTATTCTGGAATAAAAGTGCTTTATTCCAGATTAGTTTGTCAGTGGAAATAACTTAATTTGAAACAAGGCACTCTTATTTCTGGGATAAGTGTGTCCATACATGGAGTTGATCAGGAATCGTTAATCCAATTTAAAGTCACACCCTGTCTTTTTCTAAATTATGGTAACTCTCATGTGTAGGCAAGCCCTAAGTAAACCAGACAAACAATTTCGAAGTAAACTGCATTTGTGAGAAGTTTTTATTTTACAGCAGAATGACCGTATCTGACCAAGAATTAATTTATTTTGCAATGGCATTCTATTGAGATTTTGGCAGGTTTTTGGATGTCTAAGGTGTCTTATGGCACTTGCTTAATTGCTTTGCTGAATCAGAGCCTAAAAGAGGGGAATGAATGTGTATATATGTGTATATATAAAAAAATCTGTAATTACTGGGATATTTTTGGTAACAGTGCCATAGTTGAAATTAAGGAAATAAATATACTTAAAATGTAAAAATAACACACATTTCTTAGGGCCTGATCACCTTTGTTCTGTGCATTACGATTCAGTCTGTTGTAAAAAAAAAAAAAAAAAAAAAAAAGGGTATATAATGTAATAATTTTGTCAGCACACAGATACTGGTATTTATCCTTTGCAACTAGCAGCAGACTCCCCTTTCATAGGTGCAATCAAGGGGATGAGACTGAAAACTAGGAAGCTAATGTAGATGGCATGTTTGTTTTAGCACTTGTTCACGAATACTCTGTTGTATGACTTAATAACACCCATTTTTTTATGTTCTCTATGTATATAAATCTCCCCACTGTATTTTCCACTGAATGCGTCCGATGAAGTGAGCTGTAGCTCACGAAAGATTATGCTCAAAAAGTTGTTAGTCTCTAAGGTGCCACAAGTACTCCTTTTCTTTTTAAGTGGAGTGTTGTGTACGTACGGTTGGTTTGTTGTGGTGGGAGAAGTTACTTCTGAAGCTTGTGTGTGACATGCACGGAGTAGAGTATATAGCCTATGTTTTTAATCTGCACAATGCATGCCTCACTGCAGCAGTGGACACAAAATAGCTTAGGTTTTTTTAGGGTTGTCCGTAGAGTTCTGTTCTTTGCAGCTCCAGGATTTTTCACTTGATTTATTTATCTGCAAATATTAGTAATTCCTTGTCTCTGCTCATGGTGGGCAGCTCTAGCAAGCAGATG